>NC_079315.1:62574120-63845787 GCF_029931775.1 Euleptes europaea | reverse complement strand
ATTCCAAGTTTCCATTCAACTTGACCCTCCTTGTAGGAGGAACGGGAAAAGTAGTATGATCACATCTGTATCAGGTAAAGTAAATTAACTTGATTCTTTTGTAGCTGTAATTCAGATTAAGGTTAGTATGTGGAGAAAATGCTCAAGGTATGACCATAAATGCACTTAACGTATTTTTCGCTTCATAGGACGCACCTGATCATAACACGCACCTAGTTTTTAGAGGAGGAAAACAAGAAAAAATCTTGTTTTCCTCCTCTAAAAACTTGTCTTATGGAGTGAATGCCGGCTGGGCGCGTGAGCGTCAGGACGGCGTGAGCCGGTGTTCCCCGCACCAATGGCCAGCTAGGAGGCGAGCGGGGCCGCACAGAGCCAGCTGGGTGCGTGCGCATCAGGACAGCGCGAGCCGGCGCACGCGCCCAGCCGGCTGTGTGCCCCGCCCGCCTCCAGCTGGCTGGCGGCCCTAGCGGCTCCCGGGGCGGCCCGGCTCTGCGCCCTGCTGCCGCTGCACTGAGCGGCTGGGAGGGACCGCCCGCAGCCCAGCTGGCTGGCGGCTTTAAAGCCATCTCCCAGGGCGGCCCGGCTCCGCGCCCCGCTGCTGCTGCGCTGGAGCCCGGCCGCACATCTTGCTGCAATGCCAGAGCCGGTCCGCCCCGGGAGCCGGCTTTAAAGCCGCCAGCCAGCTGGGCAGCGGGAGGCCCCTCCCGCCCCCAGCTGGCTGGCGGCGTCCTAGCCGGCTCCTGGGGCGACCCGGCTCTGCGCCCCGCTGCCGCTGCGCTGGGCGGCTGGGAGGGACCTCATTCGCTCCATAACACGCACAGACATTTCCCCTCACTTTTGAGGAGGAAAAAAGTGCGTGTTATGGAGCGAAAAATACGGTAGATATTTGTGTCTCTTTTGTGAGATGGCAAAATTTGTAGCTGAAAAACAAGATGTTTCACACAGAATATTTCTGGTTTATTTTGCCTGTTTGAGACCATAGTTAGCTGATAAAGTGGGAAATGCTTAAACACGTCCGATCCCCATCCAACTATTAAACATATAGCAAGTCCATGTCCTATTTCCCAGAAAACTTTGTTTTCATAGGGATTCCAAGGATGTCAGCTTTCAGTGATCGACTCAGGGGTGTATATAAAATGGTTGGGTTACTTTCTGATTAGGCAGAGCTCTGAAATTTGGTTCCCAGGTAGTCCAAGACAAATTACTATTAAAATCTGAACTTGCAATAGCAGTCAAGTACATGCATCTGCTATATGCACACATGTGTAATATGTTAACCATACTTTTATATTTATAGTTATTAATTGTCTTGAAAACTTACTGTCTCCCCCCTCCCCCGCAGGAGGAGCATATTATTTGATTTCCAGAAGCTTGGGTCCAGAATTTGGTGGTGCAATTGGCTTGATTTTTGCATTTGCTAATGCAGTTGCTGTAGCTATGTATGTTGTTGGCTTTGCAGAGACAGTTGTAGAACTGCTTAAGGTAAGCTAATCGTTCTTGTTCACTTGTTGTAATGATAGTAAGTCTTTCCCTTCATTTACAGATTGAAATAATGCATGTACTTGTCAAATTCACTGTAAATTGTGGTATAAAATACATTGCTGAATGTGTCATTGTGTTTAGATGAATAAATGACCTTGGCTTTGGCACTATTAAAATTGATAGGCAAAATGTAGGCTGGAACCAACTTTGCATCAAGTAAGTATGATTTAGTCTAGCTTAAAGTCTATTCTCTGTAAAATTTAAATTATGACCTGTGAAATTAGTTCTGTAAAGCCCATGAAGACTACTGTAGAGACCGGGTTTTCTCCAAAAACTGCTCCCCATGCCCAAGAGCTTTTGAAACTAAGGAAGGCATGTGAGATTTGGTAAGAAAAATAAAGTTCAAAATCTACTGGACCAAGTGCAGTGGGTCTAAGCAGGTCTTTAAATCCTCTCTTATAACTACATTAAATGTTTGATTAAAGAAAAATGTGACACATACAAATTAGCAAGATGGGATAGAAAACATGGAGTCCTAAACAGGGTGTCCAACCATTAAAATGTTCAGTTCTGCAATTCAGATTCAAAAGTATTTTTTAACTCTTGATGAAATGCTAAGGTTTATTTCAGATGATCATCCAAACTGTGATTTGAAGGATTGTGAAAAGAGCTTTGGGCTTCCGTATCCATATCAACCTTTAATGGCATAGGAATTACAGTTACAATCATTAAAAATAGTTGTATCCAGATAAAGTACAGTTTATATGTAAATGAACTAAATCAATCATAACAACAATCAAATAGGTTTACACTTGGTTCCTCAAATCCTTGTAGCAGCTAAAAGAAACTTTGCTACCTCCTCTGTAATACAGAAGCGCTGATCAGCTAGGAGGAAAGCCACTTTGTCATTTGTGGGGAGATAGAAAATATTCTGCATCAGCGGATCAGTGCAAGTTTTCCATAAGGGCATGTAAAAAGCACAATGAAGCAACACATGAGCCACTGTTTCTGGTTAGTTCTGCAAGCATGGGCAGGTCTGATTACAGACAGGGATGTTTTTAAATCTGCCCCAAAGAATCAGTCGGGAGGATGTTCAGGCAAGCTAACATAAAAACCTGACAAAGTTGTGGAGATGTAAGCAGGAAAAATAAGTTGGTAAAGCTCTGAAAGTATGGTAAATACCCAGTTCCAATGGGGAGCAGTCCCTGTGTGCTAATGAGAACATAGTTTGCCTCTCTATGTCTACTATTCTTTGTTTCAATAGCCCATAGGCATGCTGTTTGTCAGACATGAAGAGAGCATCTAATGGGACTCCTGTTGCTCTGAGTCTGAGAGTGATCTGTTTGGACCACTTTGATTGGTAATGGTCAGTTAACACTAACCAACTCAGGCTGGAGAAGTTGGATCTGAAGAACATGAGGAGCCACAATTTGGTTGTTATAAGCCATCTGCTTGTAACCAGAGAATTTAGCCCTAATTCGAGGCACAGCATTGCATACACTACCCAGTCTGGAATTCCTAGCAGGCGGCGTGAAAAAAAAGATTGGATTGGCTCTAGACTGGAGTTAGTGGAATTTATCCAGATTGGGATCCCATAAAATAACTGAGAAAGCACTTTGTAAACTCGTATAGCAGCTGGTATGAACTGGCTGCCTTTAGTATATAAAAAAAAGGGAAATGGCCGCTGATTTTAGTTTTGCCTGATTTGTGGCTGTTTCTGCTGCATAGTCCATCTTAAATTATATTGGAAACAAACTCCTAGGTACCTAAAGTACTTTACCTGCTCTATCCTATTTCCCTTAATTGTCCAGTTCCTCGGCTTCCAGGATTTTGCAAAACCAGGACCTTCGATTTATCGAAATTGATGGTTAGGGAATTTGTTTCACAATATGCTGTGAAAGCCTTCAGAAGGCCATTAAGGCCCTTTTGAGTTTGAGAAAGCAGGACTGCATCATCCCCATAAAGGAGGGGGGGGGACTGGGCTTCTGTACTCTCTCTTCCTCTCTCCTGCAGCTCCTCTTTTGCAATTTACAGTGCTAACCATAATTTCTTGCAAAGCATCTGTTGATTAACTGTAGATAGCACTTGCCCTCCAAACCAGAACTGGAAACAGTCTATTACGTGGGCAAGCTGGAAGGCAAGTACTAACCAGAATTTTCTGATTTGGATGCACACAGAAAAGGAGGCTACATGCCCAAGGGTATAGTGCGGCATTTTTCTCTCATCTTTGAAATAATCTCATGAGCTTCTGATTACTGAACCACTTCCTTTTAAACTGTTACTAGCTTTAGTGGCTAGGGATTCCATTCAGGTTCAAGACAACTGAGATTTGGGTTCAGTTTGAGTTCACTGGAGAAACCCTTTCTGAATTAGTTTTGTTCTCAGATTTGGTTTAGCTCGCTGTCCCTAAATGCAAAATATGTGCGGCTTAGGAACTGGCCTTGCTTTGTCAATCAATCTCATAGGAGCATTGGTTTTTATTTCTGGGTTCAACACAGAATTACATGGTAACACTTTTGGATTAAACTCATAAAAAATCTCAAGGTACTTGATATCTGTCATTGGATATGCAGCCAAAATGACTGTGTGTGTATGTGTATTTATATATTTCCCTCCCCTCACACACACTTTCATTTAAAATTACTAAGTTTCTTGTCCTGTATCATTAGTAAATAGTGCAATGCATATAATTTCCAAATCTTCTCATAGGAACATGGTGCAGTTATGGTGGATGATGCAAATGACATCAGAATTATAGGAGCCATAACAATTGTTGTTTTGTTGGGCATCTCTGTAGCAGGAATGGAATGGGAAGCTAAAGTAAGTACAATGTTCTAAGCATTTAGTGTTTTGAGAAAAATAAAATCGAAATTAATTATTTCAAATTTTAAATAATATTTAAAATTCATTTTAAAGAAATTTTGAAAGATGGTATATTGGAATTAAAGCCTTAACATTTAGATTTCTAACTGGAGGACATTCTTGCAATAACGGGACTTGAGACCGTGATACAGCTGCCAGGAGAAGGATTATTGAAATTGGCTTGACAAAATAGCTGCTTCATTCTGCAGATACCTAACTTTGGCTTGTGAAGCAAAAATTTGTCTGTAGCAAAGGTGAGGAAAGTCTGCAATAAAGGCAGGTATATTGAATGGGGAATGTAGCTCCATGAAAGCAGGCCTGGATTTTTGCATACGTGCTCATACCAACTGTACATATGAATCACAACAGTGTTTTGCAGTAACTGTTTGGGTACTTAAAGACTAACATTATGTTGGAATAAAATTAGAGCCAAATGAACTCAAGTCCACAAAAGTTTGTGTTGAAATAAAATGTTGATAATCTTTAAGGTTCCGCATGGCAAAAGTATTTTCTGTAACAGACTAACCTGGCTAGTTCTCTTCAATTATTTTAGAATTGTATACCTTGTATATAAGGTCTACACATTCACTTTTGCAGATAATTTGAACATGTTGGTGTTCAGCCTCCTAAAAAAATGGCACATCCAGAGTAACTGTACATCTGTGACATGTGTTGGTCTCTGATATGTGGGATTTCTTCATATCGCCATCTAATATCAAGCTTTGGATGGCATGAAAGAAAATAATGCTATCAAATTGCTCTGTGTTCATTTTTTGTGTCTATGTGGAGAAGTCACCATCAAAAGTAATATCAAGCAGTCTTGATATGATGACAAAACTATAGTGCTCCTAAGTTCTGCTGTTTTAAGGATTTGGAATGTTTTAAATACAGGGATACTTGAGGGAAGCTGCGAAGTAAAGTGAATGAAAGAGCTCTTAGACTGTAGTTACATAAGAACAAGAAAATGGTTAATTTTTCTCAGTAAAATCAGGGAAAGATGGCATAGATATTAGTGTCACATGATTTTAAATATCGTTTTATTTTAATTTAACTTGCATGGGACGTGAGACCCCAGGGCAAGTGCCACATCTTCCTGGCATTGCATATCCATGTTGTCAAAGAGTAGTCATAACTCAAGAGATAACAAAGTTGTACTTTTATTGTTTAACTCAGTTCCTATCACCAGTTCCCAAGGTTAAGTCAGCCTGCAGCCTGGCTGGTTAATTCCTTATTAACCTCCACCTGCTTTCACTCCGCTTTCAGCTTTGCTTTTCCCAGGTAAGGCCCTTCACCAGGTCTTGGTAGCCCCTAGCTCTGGCCACCGCCCCTTCTGGCAGGGTTATTGTCTGAGGTAGGGTTAACATCTCAGGTAGGTAGGCCCACCCAAGCCTGGGGTCAGTGCTGATGGTTACCTGTTATCCAGAAATGCCAACTTCCTGGTCTAGGGGAGTCTTGTGTCTCCGCCGACTGTAGAGAGCTCCAGCCTGGCTGACTGCTCTATCTCCCTGGTCCTAGCCAGCTGCTGCTCCCTTCAGCTGGGGCCTTTTTATCTTCCTCCTGGACACACCCAGCTCTTGCTGCACTGTGCCTACTCTTGAGTAGGTCTTCTCTTCAAAGGAGATGTTTGCCCTTGTGTAGGTCTTTTCTCCATTGAGAACTGGCCCTAGTTGTTCTTCCTCCTATCTGTTTCTCCCATACCCTTGCAGACCCACATGGCACCTCCTTCTGTGACATTGCTGTCCTGCTGGCACACCTAGGGCAGTGCCCCCGTTCCATCCATTCTACCCCAGCGCTGGGATGTGACAGGATGATATAAGCTTTGGAGGCAAAATGTAATGTTTAAGCTCTCAAATTTGCTATACCCTTTCTGTTTGTTTATATTGCTTTGATTATAGACTTAGAGAAAAGGAACTAATATATAAAATTGTGACAGGTCTTGAACTTCCTAATAAAATTTAATGATATGGAAAGAAATGTATTAAATTAACGATTTTGATGATTTCTAAAATTACAGGCACAGATTGTTCTGCTGGTGATTCTGTTACTAGCTATTGCTGATTTTGTCATAGGATCATTTATTCCATTTGAGAGCAAGAAGCCCAGAGGCTTCTTTGGCTACAAAGGTAAGAGTAATATGAAATACATTTTCAATGAATTTGCCTTATCCTGCTTGGAAACTTGGTAATAGAATTTTTTTTAGTGTCATATTTAATTTGTGTTACAAGACTATAATAAGTCTGAAGAACGTCTTGTGATTTTTTTATTGTGTGAGGTCTCCAGAGTGTAAAGGTTTTGAATGATCCATCAGTCCAATACAGTTCATGCACATCTTCCTTTTTTGGATCTGGCCTTGGCCTGGAACAGAGGATGATTGCATAGTTAACAGTGCATGAGTTCCTGTTCACACTTGCACTCACCCAGAGGCCCACAGCCTTTTTGAGCCTGTGGGCACCCTTAGAGTTGTGGCACAGGGTTCACCCGTGTAGTGGATGCTACCACAAAATAGATGCCATGGGAGGTGGAGACACATACACACCCAAAAGAAGCTGAAGGCTGAGGAAAAGCTGGGTAACTTTCAGAATACACTGGGGAAAGAGGGTCAAGACTGAATAAAAGTGGTGGTAGCTGCTGCTGAATCAATGTTATTTAATCTGCACAGCCAGTCAGAAGTGGCCCCACCCATTTTGTGAAAACACTTGGCAGGTGCCAGTTAAGGTGTCGGCGGGCACTACGTTTGGGACCCTTGCATTAACCTCTAATGTTACAGGACAGTCCTAAGAATACTGTCCTGGGAGTAAGCCCCATTGAGTAAAAAGTATTCTTGGGATTGCTCCCTATGGCTACAATCCTCTGCAGACAACTATTAGTAAATCCCACTGACATCAGTGTAAACTAATTCTTTGTAGATATGCATAGGAATGGACTGTATGTTATCTTCAGATCCTGTAGAGCACACTTATGTATGCCTTGCCTTTTCCTTCCATATGCATGCTTCTCTTTTTCTTCGATGAACAAATTCTTTTATAAATTCACTCTTGCTACGATAACCATGAAAAGTAATTTAAACTACCGGTACATGTAAAATAATGAGGACATGGAGAAGAAGGGGCGAAATGACACAGAGGAAGTAACAGCCATTGTGTACAACAGCAAGCCATTGGGAGGAATGATAGGGCAAATGCCTTAACAGATGGTTTTGGGTAACTTGAGTGAGTAAGAGGGGAAAAGAAATAGAAGCAAGCTTGATTGAAGAGAGAGAAGCAATAGAAATAGAAGCAATCTGACTGAGCCCCATGACAGGATGCTTGCCTCATCGGCTAGCTGCACCTCCCCCCTTCTCTATTGCCTGTATTTATCAACCTTGTATGCCTTTCTCCCCAAACTGAATGAGAGCCTAAAAAGCATACCTGGAAATGAATAGGCAGCAGTTGTCTGCTAACCCTCTGTTGCCCTCTGCTTCAGTGCTGGCCCCAACTTGTAGTGGAACAGAACTGAGAAATCACTGTGCCTTTTCAAATGACCACTGTATCTAAACTTGCAGTCTAGATTATCACAATATGTGAGACTGTACTAGTGGAGCCAGGAGCATTAACTTTCTATTTCCATGATTTTTGAAGCACGAATAAATTTGCAAGAGAATTTTAAACTAGCTTTTTTGGTCTCACAACTTTGAGTTTTGAAAAGGAAGGGTATTAATTTACATCTTCTGAGCATTATCAATCATTAAGATACTTTTCCTCTTACACTAATTCACTACTATATTTGATTTCTTTTACATCTGAATGCTAACTCTTTAAGCTGTCTGCAAAAACAAAACAGCAGCAGAGACCTTCAAACTGAAACTATATGAACTTCCCCCTGCTTACCTAAGAACATAAGAGTCCTGCTGGATCAGACCAATGGTCCATCTAGTCCAGCATTCTGTCTCACAGAGTAACCAACCAATAATTTTAGAGATCCAACAACAGTGTATAGGGGCCGAGGCCTTCCCTAATCTTGCCTCCTAGTACTAGTATTCAGAGGTTTACTGTCTCTGAATGTGGAGTTTCCCTTTAGTCACCATGGCTAGTAGCCACTGATAGACTCACCCTCCATGAATCTGTTTAATCCCATTTTAAAGTTGTTTATGATCGTGTCCATCACTACATTCTCTGGTAGCGAATTCTACATTTCAGTCACTCACTGTGTAAAGAAGTATTTCCTTTTGTGTGTCCTAAATCTAGTGCTCATCAGCTTCATTGGATCCCCTTGAGCTCTAGCATTTTGGGAGAAGGAGAAAAAATTCTGTTTATCAGTACTCTCCATCCCATGTATAATTTTATAAACCTCTATCTTGTCGCTCCTTACTCATCCTTTTTCTAAACTGAGAAGTCCCAGCCTCTTCAGCCTTTCCTCATAGGGAATGTGTACAAAACTCCTAATCATCTTGGTTGTCCTCTTCTGTACTTTTTCTAGATCTGTGATGTCCTTTTTGAGATATGGCTGCCAGAACTGTACACAATCTTCCAAATGAGGCCACTCCATTGATCATTATAATATTGTCCATTTTATTTTCAGTCCCTTTCTGAATAATCACTAACAGAGTTTGCCTTTTTCACCTCTGCAGCACACTGGATTGACACTTTCAATGAGCTATCTACCATAATCCCAAGATCTTTCCCCTCTCAGTCTCAGCAGGTTCAGACCCCATTAGCCTATACTTGAAGTTGGGATTTTTTGTCCCCGTATACATCACTTTAGAGGAAGGCACTGGCAAACCACCTCTGCTAGTTTTGCCATGAAAACCTTAAAAGGGATCGCCATAAGTCGGTTGTGACTTGACAGCACTTTACACAAACACACTTACATCACCTTACACTTACCAACACTGAATTTCTTTTGCTGTTGTTTGCCACTCACCCAATTTGTGGAGATCCTCCTGGAGCTCTTCAGTCATCCTTGGTTTTCACCATCCTGAATGATTTTGTGTAATCTGCAAACCTGGCCACTACACTACTCACCCCTGTTTGCCTGAGTATTAAGTCTTTGCATTCTGATGTTAAAGTTGCTGTAGGTTTGAGTAGTGAAGAACTTAACATGGCTTTCATCTCCTTCATCCTACCATGGTAGCCTAGCCCCTTTCTATTGTTTAAAAAAAATCCTTGGCAGTTACATTGGCACCTAGAAATCTGTTTTCTTTCCCCCATTCCACCCCACCACACTGCCATGTCTCTTCAGGCCTTCTTCTCATGCTTTCCTATGCAGTGACTCTTCTGGAGAGTTTTTTAAAGTCCTAGATGTCAATAGAAGAATATGGAAGGGAGGAAAAACTTGTTCAAAGGACTGCTGTTTCTTCACTCCTTGCCTAAATCCGACCTTCACATGCTGGTGCCAGCCAGCCAGGCTCCTTCCTGGCCATGCACCTACTGTCGCAGTAGCAACGATATCATCCCCAGTATAAGGAGACACCGGTAGCTATGTCATCCTTTGCTTGCAGTTTTAGGCCTGGGAAAGTTTTTAGCTGATGTAATCTGGGAAAGTTGGGGAAAGTTTTTGAATGGTTATTTTGATGAGCTAGCTTATGGTCTTCTACCTGGCTATTTCAGAAATGTATTCATCATGTATTACAGTGAACTGATGTGGTTATGCTGATTTGCTTATTATAATAGCCAACCAGGTACTTAGAAATAGTCACATGACTGTGATAAGTGACTTCAGAGATTGATCAGATAAGGTTTCTCTATAACTCTGCATGAGTCTGAGGACCAAATCAGATTTTCCTTGGACTGAAGCTTAGCTATCAGAGATTGAAGGACCTTAGCTTGGTAAGACATAAAGATCCTTTTGGCAGCAGAGCCTCTGGATTTCCCTTCAGTGTTCTTTTGCTTTTAGCCCAATTCATTTTCTTTTGCAGTTTCCTATTACTACTACTACCACCCCTAGGGATGCAGAGGGCTTAAATACTACTTTTCCCTTTGTAGCCAGCTACCATCACTGCCCATTCTTTAGAAAATTCAGGAATGTCACCAGAGAACCAGCTAGCTATGCAAGAAGACAAATTAATTTAGCTAAAAGGAGATGGAAGTAATGACAGTGTTTAAAAGACAGTAGCTCTGAGAAATCTCAATCATTTGTCCTCTTGAAGCAGCTTGGCACTACAGCTGAATTCTTAAATTAAAATCACAGCAAATTAGATTTCAGAAAAGACATAAACCCTCGCATAGAAAACACTGCAATGCAACTGTATGCCAGGGATATCTGGATTCTCCTTAAAACTGAGTAAACATTATTTGTTATAACAAATTAGGGTGACTTCTTTTAGACATATTTTTTAATGGATTGCTTAGGTGAAGAATGACTACTGTAGGTATTTATATATTTAAATACATGTTTTTGAATGTTTCTTTTTAACAGCTGAAATATTTTCAGAGAATTTTGGACCAGATTTCCGAGACGGGGAAACTTTTTTTTCAGTATTTGCTATATTTTTCCCAGCTGCAACAGGAATTTTGGCTGGTGCCAATATCTCAGGTGATCTTGCGGTGAGTGTTCATGAATATATTCTGTTGCTTGATCTTACTGCTCTATTACACGGGGAGGGGCCATGGCTCAGTGGCAGATCATCTGCTTGGCATGCAGAAGGTCCCAGGTTCAATCCCCGGCATCTCCAGTTAAAGGGACTAGGTGAGTAAGGGATGTGAAAGACCAAGGAGAGCCGCTGCTGGTCTGAGTAGACAATGTTGACTTTGATGGACTGAGGGTCTGATTCAGTATAAGGCAGCTTCATGTGTTCATGTGTACATCCACCGATCACTGGGCAGAGCCCCACTCCTCTGTATGCTCCCCTCGGTTCCTCTACCTACTTACTTTGCAGAGAGCTTTGTTATTCTCAAGAGTCAGCTCTGCTAGGAGCTTAGGGAACTATCTTATTTGTATTTTATTAATTTTAATCTGTTTTAATTGTTTCGGTTTTTAAATGTACATTTTACTTGTTGTTACCCGCCCTGAGCCCTGCTGTAGTGGGGGAGAGTATCCTGAATCTAAAATATAAATCAGTATAAAAATGAATCATTCAGTTTAAACCATTTGTTGGATTTAAAAATTGACTGTTTCTTTCAGGATCCCCAATCAGCCATACCTAAAGGGACACTGTTGGCCATCTTAATTACTACTGTGGTTTACATAGGAGTTGCTGTATCTTTAGGTAAATAGCTAACTTTCAATTATTTATAATTATATATCGTGTTTTCATATTGTGGAAGCTGTATTTTCCGGTTGAATGCATAATGACCTTTACATCTGACAACGGGAGCGTTGACTGTCAAAAGCTTATACCCTGAAAATCTTGTTGGTCTCTGAGGTGCTACTGGACTTGAATCTAGATAATGACCTTTACAGTTATACATCTGGCTGTATTCAGACAGTTCCATTAACAATTCATTTTTCTGTTTTATTTAATACTGATAAAAATATTGGAGATACATCAGATAAGCCAGCATAATGAGTTTTGATAAGTTTGCTTCTGCGGTGCTGTTATAAAAATAACTATTCTGTTTCTAGCAACTATAAAGCTGCTTTAATAATTGTTTGCCATCAAGTTGCAACTGATTAATGGCAATCCCAGGACCATGTGGTTTTGAAGTCAACAGACAAGTGGAGGTTGTTTGCCATTGCCTTCCTCTACATAGCATCCCAATTCTTCGTTGGTGGTCTCTCATCCAAGTACTAACTGTGTCTGATCCTGCTTAATTTCCAAGCTCTGGAGAGATTGAACTACTCAGGGCTATTGAGGCTGCTTTGCAACCACTGTATTTAGTCATATTCAACATTCACTTTATTTTTCTCAACAAGATGCATTTGGTTTTAGTGACACACATTTTAAAAGAAGAGAACACACGTGCATGTGCACAAAGTAGAAATAGCAGGGGAGAGATTCTCAGTAGCTGAGCAACTAAACCAGCATTCCAGAATTCTGAAAACTGATTTTAGACTTTTTGAAGTTTTGACTGCTTTTAAGCAACCTGTGTCTTAGAAGCCAAATCTACCACTTTTGTCCCTCATGTTTGGACTTTCAAGATGGCTGCTTGGTTTTCCAAATTTCTTGTACCAGATTTTGGCAATGTTGGAATAATTATATATTTACTATTTACACAATTGATACCCCACTCTTCCGCCCTTACAAGGACTACCAAGGCCCTTAAGCTCGCTGAGAACCATTTGTCTATTGTCTTGGGAAATAGCCAATTAATTTTTCATGGATTCTTTGGAACAGGAAGAACTCATGGTAAATGAACTTCCTTAGCCACTTCTGACCACAACATTTTTGGAACCCTACAGGACCATTCCCTGTAAGTGAGATAAGCCTTGTTTCCCCCCACATCTCCAGCAATTTGAGCTAGCAGAAAAGTTCATCTAAATGAGAGGCCATCAATTAGTCGTGTAGTTACAAGTACTCCTTGGGCAGCCATCTGTTAGTGAATTTTATACAGTGGTAGAAAAACTAGTCTGCTACTTTGCACAAAACTATAGTAATTTTTATCTTATGCTTACACATAACTATAAGGCCATTTTTGCATGGTCAATTTTGATGCTTGCTCAAAGCTCTTTTTAAAATGTGACTTTAAAAATGCCTTTTCACGGTCCCTACGCAAAAGGAGAAGTTCCACTCCCCCCGCTTGCCTGCTCCGTTGTTCCTGTTTGCATAGCTATTAGCATATGCATAGCTAATGTGCCTCTGTTTTGCATTGTTCCTTGAGGGAGATTCTTTGAGGCAAATATTAAAGGTCGCGTTAAATGGCCTCTTTAGTAATGCGAAGCAGGTAAGCCCTGGCTTTGCAGTCACTTCCAGAACGATAGTTAAGCATGCAAAATTCAAAAAAAAATTGTGGGGCAATTCAGCCTGGAACTCGCTGCTAATTACCATGCAAAAATGGCCAAGATGTTGGTCAAAAGAATACCAAAGAGTGAGTGGCAAGGAGTGTTATTTATTCATTTATTCCCCACTTATCTCCCCTGGTGGAGAATCAAAGTAGCTTACACTCCTTCCCCCTGCTTTTCATTTTTTATCCTCATGAAAACCCTGTGAGGTAGGTTAGACTGAGTATGTGTGACTGGCCCAAAGTCACCCTGCGAGATTCCATGGCACAAACAGATTCAAACATGGTTCTCCCAGATCCTAGTCCAACACTCTAACCCCACTACATTACTCTGGCACAGTGCTTACTTGCATTCCATTATACAAGTGGTTTTCACATTGTTCTTTACTTTCTTCTAAGTAAGCAGAACTTTATGGGTAGACATTATCCAGCATGTGTGGCATGATCTTTTTCTTTATGCCTCTTTCAGATGTAGCTACAAATCTGGATGGGTCTCTGCCATATTATTACTTGACACTGGGAGGAAAGGGAGTTCTCTCCCTCATGCACTATTTTCTGCTTGCCAGCTTTGATTACTAATTGGATGAGGGTTTTTTTGGTTTGATCTAGTATCAGCTGTACAATTTGTAATTGCACTGTTCAGGATACTGGTCTTATTATAGAAATCTCTAAAGAGTCTGGATCCAGCATGTTTTTTTTTTGTAAGAATCCAATTTGCATCCCTGTTCAAACTAGGGAGATGCTATGAGCTTCAGGGAGAACCATGCTTGCAGTTTCTAAAGTTTCTTATAACTTTAACACATTTGCTTTTGTTTAAGTGTCGCAGACTGCTAGAGAGAAACACATGCTTTTAAAGCATCCAGAATTGTAATATAGTCAGGTTCAGCGTAGGATAAAAGATTTATTAGCAGCATTTATGTTGAGCTGGTATTTTAGAACTCAAACCTTGGTAATGTACTAATGTAACTGGTCTCCCCTGTTCTCCCCTCCCTCCAAGCTGACCTCAGTCACATGATAGGTATAATTCCCAGGACCTTCTTGTCATTGCTAAAAAAAAGTTAATCTGCAGATCAGTAAAAGCAAAAGAGAATTCCTTCAGTTCAATCTCTGAAAGTAATTTAATAAAATATGTTCACTTGACTCTCAGTAGAACCAGCAGTTAAGGTATCTGCATGCCTCATGTGCCAAAAATCTATTAAGCTGTATCATCGTGATTCTTAAAAATTAAAACTTAAAAATGATTCTTAGAGGATGTAACTCTGATTGGAATTACACTGTAAGAGTTGGAAAGAAATCCAACTAGCTTGGCATTACAGTATTCATACTTGTGAAGAAAAGTCTTTAAAATACTGGTTACTTATTCTAATCCTACTGAAATTACATGTTATGCTGAGGATTCATCTCCAGGCCTCCTGACATGCACTTTAATATTAAAGGCAGTTGTGGGAAGTCAAGATCGGAGTCATGATGCTTGGGGGGGAGGGGTTTCAACCATTTCATGCCCTTATCGTTTCTTCAGTAGTTCAGAGAGAGGGCATTTTCCCAAACCAAATTGCCTCTTCCTTCTTTCCTCTGGTTTAAAATAAATCAGGAAATCAGATCCATAACATCATTTGGCCTTGAACTTCCAGTTATCATGGGTCAGATTTATGTTGGAGGGGTCAGTGCTGTGAAACATCATGTTATGATAGTCACATTTTAACAAGGACATAATCAGGCTAACTGATGCAAGGCCTTAGAATTATTTTGCTGTATATTTAGTGAATGCTTGGTTTTGCCATCACCAAAATGATGTTGGTGAAATAGGGTGCAGGAGTGGTAGTACAGCCCTTTTCTCTTCACAACACAGATGACCTACTGAATGATCACAGGCCTCTGCAAGTGCCTGATTGTCCTCTTTGCTCATGCTATTTCAGTGTGAGGTGTTGGAGAATATTGGAGTCTTTAATGAAAGAGGAACAAATTGAAATCACTGACTACACAAAACAGATTAAGATTCTAAAGATCTAAGTTTCCAGTCTGAGAGAGCAAGACCTAATAGCAGCCTAATGCTAAAACTATGTGATTTCCCACCCACCCCAGCATTAGGGGCCTGTTAGCAGACCTAATGGCTCCAACAGATTCTACTGTATTTGCATTTTTCACTAGACATGACAGCTTGCAAATGAACATTGATAGGTCACAGTTGAGCAACAGATCGAGGAAAAAATTAAGTATCTTACATTTCACTTGCTTTTTGAAAAGGAAGTTTGGCTGTCCTTTTACAGCTTAAAATGCTTAAAAGCTTCACTTCAAATTCGTTAGACCCTTCAGATAGGCCTTCTGTGTGTTGCCAGAATACAAGTCAATTCGAGGTCATTTTGCTCAGAGATGATAGATTATAGTTTCACCCCAAACTGGGTGAATTCCAGCAGCTGAGATAGTTGTCTTCTGCTTGTTCAAGCAAGCTGCCTTGAACTTTTGAGAGATGTAAGACATAAATAGTCTAAATAAACCGAGAAAAACAAATTAATCTTTGTAGCTCACTATTCTGTAACATCATTGTGTGTGTGTGCGATAAGTGCTGTCAAGTCATTTCCGACTCATGGGGTCCCTATGAATCAATGTCCTCCAAAATGTCCTATCATTACAGCCTTGCTTAGGTCTTGCAAACTGAAGCATCATAGATGTATATAAATAGGAATAGATATTGCCTGTCTGTAAATGTGTAAACAATGTTTTGTAGAACATACATCTCAGTTTCTCAGAATTTGTCATGTTAATTTTGCAGAGCCTTGTATGTCTCTCTTGTTTTCAGACCACGGTTCGTAGCATTTTAGGAAGTGTGAGAAGTGTTCAGTTCATATTTCAAATAAAATGAATACAAGTTTGTGTCTGGCTTTGAAATTGTCATAATCCAAATGCTTGGGCCTTTCTTATTTACTTTTTGGAACACTAATATTACGTATTTCTCCATATCTGTGAGGTCTAGTAATTTTATGGTAGTTGAGATTCACTTGGTTCCAGCAAATGTTTGTGAACTGACTAAAGATACTTATATTTTTCTATTCTATTTTAGGTGTTCCCAGTGCAAAAAATAATAATATGTTTTTGCCTTACAGCTCTGTTACAGTGTTACGGCTAAAACTAGCTCTGTGACTGCTTGGGTCTTAACCTAAGTTTTGTATAAATTTGAGGGTGAGAGTTTGTGTGTATGTATGTTTAGTAAATATTTAGAAATCATCGTTCTTTCCTCGAGTATAATGAAGTCAAATATGATGCAGTTGGCTTCACTATTTAAAGATAATTACTTATATACTCTGTTCTAGGTTCTTGTGTTGTGCGGGATGCAACTGGGAGCATCAATGATACAATTATCCATGAGCTAACAAATTGCACTACTGCAGCTTGCAAGCTGAAGTTTGACTTCTCTTCCTGTAAAAAGACAGGGTGCCCGTATGGGCTAATGAAAGACTTCCAGGTGAGCTGTGACTTTCCTAAATTGGGCAGTATACATTTAGTGTGTTCTTGATGTTTTCCATGCTAGATATTAATGTAGGATCAGACTACAATAGAGTATTATGTGCATATGCTAAATGTCTGGTCAAACTTTTAAACCCAGACCTTTGGAAGTTAATAGGAGCAAAGTAGATCTGTCTGTATATGGCTTCCATTTGTGGGCCTCTGTTCATAATATTCAGATTCTTCACTCTGAGCTTAGTCTTTTCAGACTGAACCATTTTTAAATGCCATGCCAGCAACTACTATATAGTTACAATTGGTGTGACTAGAGAGAGGTTTTTAGCAGAAAATGTGCAAGAGTGGCATTGCTTCTCGTGATGTACACACTGCTTTTATCATTATCGCTGGTCAAATGGGCTTTTGAAAGATGCAAGACTGCCAAACCTGTTTGGCAAAAGTGTCTAAAACAGATTCTCCCCCCCCCCTTTAAAATGTATAGAGAAGGATACTACTTGCTTCATTAACATCACTGCACACAGGTTTTTTTTTTTACTATTATGTCTCTATCATTCCTGCCTTGATACATTTATATACACCTACAACTTCATAAGTCACTATTTTATCTGGTGTTAAATTAATTTTAGAATACTACTGACTTACTGCTAGCGTGAAAAATTAAGCATGGCATAATTTTAACTTCATCTACCATAAAATAAATTTTCGAGTGTAAAAGTTTGTGCAACAAGGGAAAAACTCTAATACATATGCTCAAGGTGTTATTTTTATCTACTGTATATGGTTTGAAATAATTAAGATTGAGTTAGCCTTTAACTTCTCTTCTGGTCTTCTGATCTGGAGTCGTATCTGAGGTTTCTTAGGAAATGAGCTGTTTAACACTTACATCAAGCTTTCCTATAAGCTAAACGCTTATAAGTGAACTGTGTGTGGAACAATCCATTTAGGAATTAAAAATACAAATTTTCTCATTTTGGCGGTAAAACATGTAGGACAACAGCATAAAAGAATGGCTTAAAACGCTCTTGTTCCGAGTACTTCATAGAACCTATCAAGCATTGTTGCTGTGCACCTATTTCCCACTTAGATTTTATATGGGTTTTTTTGACAAGCCCTCACCAAAATGAAGTTGTATAACAGCTGCTTTGATCAATGGATTGCTCACACTGTCATTTTTCCTTTTCCGTCCTCAGAAGATCTTATAATGGCTTTCAGACTTCAAAACCTGTATTTAGCCCTCTAGTACTCATAGCTACTGAAAGTAGAGAAACAATCACATTTCATTAATCTTTTATTATTAAATGTATAAATGTTGTGAGTAGTAATATCTTAGTTCTCTACCTCCCATTTTATTTTCTTAACAACTCTGCAGGTGAGATACGTGGAAAGGATGTCCTTATAAAATGGACAATATAACCTAACTGAAGTTTGTCTACAAGATTTAATTTAACTTGATTTCACACTAAAGCTGCTTATGTTAGATCTGCATGTCTTATAGTCATGTTCTACTTCTAGGTAATGAGTATGGTGTCAGGATTTGCACCTTTGATTTCAGCTGGTATCTTTTCTGCCACCCTTTCTTCTGCATTAGCATCTCTTGTCAGCGCACCTAAAATTTTCCAGGTAAGAAGTTTGCAGAATTTTGAAATCAGCACTTTTAAAATGGCTTTTTAAAAATCTGTATACTTGAGGTTCATATACGGTTTCTCACGATAGCTGAGGTCTCAGGGCCAAAACCAAACTGTGTCATATAAGATAATGATGATATCTGTTGTAAATCTCACTCTACTCATGTATGCTGGTAACTGTGATAACTGGAAGTAATACATACTATTAAAACTAGATTTCTTAGTTATTTCCCCAAATCTGTCTATACCTGCATATCCGGAGGGCTCATGAACACTCATCTGTGTATCTATTTATGAACTGGACCTTAGAGTAAGTGTCAAAAATCCACACAGTAGGGCCAGGGATGAGTAGGAGAAGGTTTTTCTAAAAGATTGTGGGAAGTCCATGGTTTGCAGAAAAATATTAACTGTAAGCAAAAAAAACCAAAATCAGAGAAGCACTGTCTGCTTATAAAAGACAAATATAGAACAGTTAACTAGATGGAACAATGTTGGCCTCTCCTTGTCCACTTCTTATAAGTTTCCCACAAAACTGAAAAGAACAGTTGGATTTGTGATGTGAAAAATCAGTACAGTTTTGACTCTTAACTGTATTCAACACGCACAGGTCATCTGAAGAATGATCTAAAAATATTTGATGATTTGCTGCTCTTAGATTGGTATTTACTATAGTTGAATTGCTGTCATCTTTTCCCCCCTAGGCTCTGTGTAAAGACAATATTTACCCAGGATTCTCGATGTTTGCTAAGGGCTATGGGAAGAATAATGAACCTTTACGAGGATATCTTTTGACCTTCTTGATTGGGCTTGGATTCATATTAATTGGTGGGTTTGATTTATGAGGTTTGTTTGCTAGAAAGCATTTTTGCCTAATTTCCATGTTGAATTTCTCAAAGCACTGAATGTTATCCACGTTAGAAATTAGACAGCCAGTTAGACCACTGGCTTGACCGTGTAAGAATTCTAAGGACAATGAACAAGCCACATGTTAGTGTTATATTGGATTCTGTGATACTGGTAACCTACTTTTTACTATATATGTTTTTGACAGAATCAGATTTTGAACAATACAGCCTTACTAGCCCCTTTTACATATTACAGTGACTAAACTTACAACCTGCATGTGCACACTTATGCCTGATTGTAAGAGCCAATGTGCATTCACGGGACAGATAAAGCAAAGGACCTATACCTGGATAAATGTGGGGTTTAAATCACATGTTCATCTGTACATGTATTGAATGTAACATGAGAATTACTCAATGAACATGTAAGGAAAAATCAAATTTATACTGTACATGGCTTGGGCATGTGCTTACTATACCTGTGAACAGGGCTATTGTCAGCACTGATTAAATGATACATTTCTAGTTGTATAGAACTTTGACTCACTGATTGTGTATGGTGCAGCCCATTTACTCTGTACTTTGGGTTGTGTTTAAATATTTTTATTCTACTCTCTCACATTGGGGACTCAAAACAGAGTGAAATGCACATACTAATTTTTTGTATTTCCATCTTTTTACACCTGTCTTCTGGTAGGTCAGTTTGCTCAGCTCATGTACATGGACTATGCAAAACCAATAACAGAGTAGCTAACTTGCAACCATAGCTAACATGTAACTATTGGTGGGTATTCTGTGCAAATGTATGTTTTGCTTGCCGTTTCCTCAGTAAAGGTTCAGAGCTCATGACATCAAATTTGATGATCTCTAGCTGTGTTTTCTTCTATGACCATGGGTGAGAAAGTATGGACTGCATTCCCTCATCCTGTACATAGATCATTAAAACTGTAAGATTAAAAGGTCCTGTCTTTGGTGCTGTGCCCCTCAATAACTTGTTTCCTTTGGTGTGATTGCAAAGAATACCAATGGTTTAGTCTTTAATTTATTGAAAATATTTTTACCCGGAACTTTCAGTTCAAAAGCTGTCAAGGTTGCTTATAAAAAAATATTTAAAAAATATTTTAATCAAAATAAAAAATAAATAGCAGCATAAAATTAACAACAAAATTACATGTATACCTTTTTGTTTTACCCTAGTAGTTGAAGTAACAGTACAATGGCATTCCTGTCTTTACAGCTAAATTGAATCTCATTGCTCCAATTATCTCCAACTTCTTCCTGGCTTCTTATGCCTTAATTAACTTCTCAGTGTTCCATGCTTCACTTGCAAAATCCCCAGGTATGAATTTTATGTTGTTATTCTTATAGACATTAAACAAATAAATGCAGGCAAAAGGGCTTTTTAAAAATTCTTTCAAATTAAACTTAAGTGCTTGCTCAAACTGTTATTGGACTACAAAGAACAAACATTTTATATTCCACTGTCCAGCTAACCAGGCTATGGGCAGCAGTCTGCATTAAAGCAACTTGTAAACTTAAAGGCATGCACGTCAGTATTCTCTCGTTGTCACTGACAATGATGGCTGTCCGTTTTTCTTTTGTGGGAACTTGGTGTGTGTGTTTTTAAAATACTTATGCTATTCTTTGGCCCCAAGGTGCCCTGTATATATTTATTTACATTTTTGCATGGTATTAAAATGCTCTTGAGGTTGCTAGAACATAGTAAAGGAGAAACTTTCTGTTCATTCACTTAATTCTGTTTGCTTTTTGAATAGGTTGGCGTCCTGCTTTTAAATACTACAACATGTGGGTGTCCCTGGTTGGCGCAATACTTTGCTGTATAGTGATGTTTGTCATTAACTGGTGGGCAGCACTTCTCACATATGTCATCGTTCTAGGACTCTACATTTATGTAACTTACAAGAAGCCAGGTGGGTGCATGTGTAGGAGCTACTAGGTCAGTGAATAGGATTAATGATATGATCACAGTTTTAAAAATGTTTAATTTGCCTCATGTACATGATAGCTTATTTTTCTTTTCAACGCTATTTCCTGACAGGAACTTGTTTCATAACCAAAAGTTAATTAGGTAATACAATTTACCGAGCCAAAAGTGAACTTCATGCAAAGATATTACAAGAAATTAGATATGTTGTTCAGGGTGGGGGTGGGGTTGAGGTTGGTAGGCATTTTCTCAAGAGAAATTGGAAGGTACCATTGTTGAAAGAAACATTGTCACAGTCCAGAAAAGGAATAATAAAACTCTTTTGAAAGCTGTTTATTTGGTCCTGTGCCTCAGAGCCAGTGCAGTGTAGTGGTTAGAGTTTTGGACTAGGATCTGTGGACCCAGGTTTGAATCTCCACTGTGCCATGGAAGCTTGCTGTGTGACCGTGGGCCAGTCAAACACTCTTAACCTAACCTACCTCACAGAGAGGTTGTTGCAAGGATAAAATGGAAGAGAGGAGAATGATGTAAGCTACTTTGGATCCCCATTCGGGAGAAGGGCAAAGTATAATTGAAGTAAATAAATAAATCACACACTGAGACAGCAAACGATTTTAGTTCCCAGCTTCACATCTATTTACTGCCATTCATATAAATGTGTAGATGAGGAAAGGGAAGAATCTGTTTGGCAATGTTCCTTAATTTTGCCCTCTGCCAAATGACAGTGCTTAAACCCATTCCTATCTCCCCTCCCCCCAAACCCATGGTATCAAGAGGCACCTGCATTATGAATGACCCTGGCAACCAGGATGTAGGTGCCAGCTTTTTAGTGTTCAACCTGCTTTTGAAGCAGGTGGTGAGGTACCAGCAAGTTATGCTGTCTCCCTTCCACCCAAATGAATCCTCCACTGTTCTATCATTTTGACTGGGATAAGTTAAATACTGAGTGGATCCTAACACCAGGAACAGAAGGAGGACTTTGGGCTGAGCTATGGTCTGTTTTCATTTCATTCAGCCAAGCCAATTCCATACACTGATATGTACTTAAAGGAGGGATGGCGATGGCTGCCCCTGAGGTAAGCAGCAAGGGCTCTAGTGACTTATCCACTACTACATTGTTCATCAGTGTGGAGGGAGAATGAGAAGAAGCCTGGAAACAATTTGTGCCAGTGTGTTAATCTCTCAGTAACAATAGTTTTCCATGTTCAGTTTACATCAATCAAACCCTAAATAAATATCTTTCTGTGTGAGGAGAATTGTATTGCTACAAGTTCTTGTAGATTCCCACTTGTGAAGACTGAAATACGCTAAAATATACTTAGTGCTTTACAAAATAGGTTGTTTTTCTAATCTGTTTACTTTTTAAAAATTAAGCAATAAAGAGGACCCTTTAAAAGTTTATTAAAATGAGGTTGGGAGAAGAGATGATGAAGCAGCCAGCAACTTCGTTGAAGTGTTGTATGGTAGTTGTGTAAGAAATATAATATTACAACATTACATGAACAGGTTTACCGCTTGTTTAGTTCATTAGTATAGTAGATGCTGTGGCTCACCAACAGTACCTGCTTTGCATGCACAAAGTCAAAGGTTCAGGCCTTGGTATCTCCAGTTAAAAGGATCAGATAGGTGATGTGAAAGATGACTACCTGAGATCCTGGAGAGCTGTTGCCAATCAGAGTACTGACTTTGATAGACCAGTGAATTGACTGTGTGTAAGGCAGCTTCGTGGATGTTCTTAAACAGTACCCTAAAAGCTTGCTTCAGTAAAATACTAGTGAAATCTCTTGCTTTGAGCATTTTAGAAAGGAGGTTTTCTCTTTATCAGTGCTATATGGAAACCAGTTCACATCTTCAGATACCTTTGGTACTTCTTTTCCACTTCTTGTGTTCTATTTGAGCGTTAGAATGAGAATGGGGTCACTAAAATACTTCCCTTTTCTGTTCATTTTCAAATCAGCCGTATCTATGACTTTACCTCAATGGGCTCTTTCTGTTTTAACATAAAACAATCCTTTTACAGATGTAAATTGGGGATCTTCAACTCAAGCCTTGACTTATCTAAATGCACTGCAGCATGCTGTTCGCCTTACAGGTGTGGAAGACCATGTGAAAAACTTCAGGTAACTTGAGATAAATAAATACTTTTTAGACAATACAAGTAAACTTGAGATACCATAGGGAACATCTAACATAACAGTGGAAACCAAAATGATCGCACATACGGAAAGGGAAGTTGTATTCCCATCTCTAAAGTGGTGTATTGAAAATATGGTTTGAATGGTTTCACCCAGAATTCAGCATGTGCTGAAAGTGATTGCATCCTTACATTTTATAAGCATCAACACTCATTAGCTGTTGAAAGTGAACTGAGCAGTGACATAGTAAATGTAGTTTGGCTTATGTATGGATCTGTTCAGCTTTCATACTGTGCCACTTTGTTTGCTGGATTTGGTTGAGTGACCTCATAGCAAAGTAAATGCATGTGGACTTGATTTGGAGCACTTGTACACAGCCTGGGCCCAGGTGAATCAGAACCAAACCAAAAAGATCAGGAATGTTACATTAAAGGAAGAGACATAGAACACAGCTTACAAAAAAGTTGGTTGTTACGTTATTGGTCCCCATCAGTCAAGCTGCATGAAAGTTTGTGAGGCAACCAATATAGCCACTGGATGGCATTGGTTGGGAAGAGATGAAAAGGCCATTACCCACACTTCGTATCTCTTTGGGATTTCAGTGTAGTGTCAGGAGCTCAGAAGGTCCATTCAGTAGTATTCATCCTTCTTGTGGTAATGCTGTTTCAGGCAATTATTGGTGGTATCTAGGGGTGTGCATTCAGCTAAAGCCAAACTGAAAACCCCCAAAAAGTACCTTTTCAGTATTTTGGGGTGGGCTTTTTTTTAACTGGTAAAAAAATGGCACCTAGTGTTCAGATTCCTGCTCCCAGCTTGCTCTGATCATGGAAGCTGCTGTGGGTGGCGATCTAAGCTCTGGGTGGCAGCCCATCATTCAGACCGCCACCCCCAGCAGCCTCCAATCATGGAAGCTGCTGAGGACAGTGCTCTGTGTTCAGGTTTATTAAATCCAAAAAATTTTGAATGTTCGAAAAGCCGAATCCATTATATTTTGGCTTTTCTGGCTTTTTGAAAGTTTCTGGGTTTAATAAACCCAAACCCAAAAATACTGGGAAAAAGTGATGCACACCCCTAGTGGTATCTTGATCATTTCTTCTGTCACCTTTGCTGGAGTTCTGCTAATCAGTGATGAGTGAAGACACTTGCCACCTGAAATGTATGGAGATATTCCATAAAATGTTATGCTGTCTGAGTAGCTGTATGGGTGGGATCTAAGCTTATTAAGAACAGCTCAGATTGGATATAATTTATGACATGTACATTCTATTTATCTGTCAAATCTAAAACTAGGCCCCAATGTCTCGTCATGAGTGGTCCTCCGAACTCGCGTCCTGCATTGCTTCACCTAGTACATGCCTTCACCAAAAATGTAGGATTAATGATCTGTGGTCACGTACATATGGTAAGTCAGAATAATTTCTTACACTTTTTATAAAACTACTTATAACCCTTTCCACAGTGCCCCTCTTTTCTGGGAAACCACCTAAGATGATTCAGTACTAGAGAAGAGTACAAATGTGTAGACGTGCTAGTGTGTTAAGTGAGAAGGATTTAAAGTTGTTAGACGTTGGAAAACATTTTAGAACAAGATGAGATTGTACAAAAATGAGGCTGCACTTGAATTGCATTATAACCAGACTACTGACATTATAACATCAAAAAAATCTTGTACATCTTCTTTCAACTGACTTCTGGGGAAAGCTAGCAGGAGTTGGAGAGCATCTGGCTTAAGGCAGATTGTCCTTTGGGATGGTGATCTACCGTATATACTCGCGTATAAGCCGGATTTTTCAGCCCAAAAAAAGGGCTGAAAAAGCCCAACTCGGCTTATACGCGGGTCAATACGGTAGGGGGAGGGAGGGGGGAAACTTGCTGCCGCCAGCCTGCCCGCGTGCCTTCTCTGCGGGCCAGGAGCGGCCTCCTGGGCGCAGGGAGGGGGCCGCCGCCGCCTGCCCGCGCGCCTTCTCTGCGGGCCAGGAGCAGCCCGCGCGGCCTACTGGGTGCAGGGAGGGGGCCGCCGCCACCAGCCTGCCTGCACCTTCTCTGCAGGCCAGGAGTGGCCCGCGCGGACTCCTGGGCGCAGGGAGGGGGCCGCCGCCAGCCTGCCCACGCGCCTTCTCTGTGGGCCAGGAGCGGCCTCCTGGGCGCAGGGAGGGGGCCGCCGCCGCCTGCCCGCGCGCCTTCTCTGCGGGCCAGGAGCGGCCTCCTGGGCGCAGGGAGGGGGCCGCCGCCGCCTGCCCGCGCGCCTTCTCTGCGGGCCAAGAGCGGCCCGTGGGGCCTCCTGCACACTGCCTCCTGCCCGTGCCTTCCCTGGCGGCGGCCCCCTCCCTGCATGCAGGAGGCCCCACAGGCCGCTCCTGGCCCGCAGGGAAGGGGCTGCCGCCGCTGCCTGCCCGCCCGCCTTAAGGTAAGCCTGAGGGGGGGAGGGGCTGCATTTCCCCCTCGGCCTATACGCGGGTGCCTAATTTCCCCCCATTTTTGGGGTGAAATTAGGCACCTCGGCTTATACTCGGGTCGGCTTCTACCCGAGTATGTACGGTAAATGTTTCATGCCCTCAGTGGTGATACGTTAGTCTTTTGACTAGCATGCTGAAACAAATGACACCTATATAAAGAGACCAAAGAGTGGTAGGGAAAAATGCACACAAAAAGGGCATTTGGAGAAGTATATGCTATGCATGATAATGCTTGAATTCTCCAGGCCAGGATTGGGGGAATTTGAGTGCTTGCTACTACAAGAGAATTTAGATATAGTGGGTATAAGGGAAATCTTGTGGTACAGTGAGAATCAATGCGATGTGAATGCTCCTAAATTTAAAAAAGGAATAAAAAGACAAAAGCATATTGAGGGAAGAGTTGTTTAATATGTCAGAAAGCATGTATGTGTAAAGTGCCATCAAGTCACAGTTACTTATGGTGACCCTGTAGGGTTTTCAAGGCAAGGGAGATTCAGAGGTTGCCATTGCCTGCCTCTGTGTAGCAACCCTGGATTTCCTTGTTAATCCAAGTACTAATTGGGGCTGACCCTACTTAGCTTCTGAGATCTGATGAGATCGGTCTAGCTTGGGCCACCCAGGTCAGGACAGTAAGTATAGAATCCGATAAACTAAATAACATAAGAGAAGATACTGTTCCACATATTGACTCGGAAAGTAACTTGGTATATTTCTCTTTACTAAAGCCCTTTCGGTGGTGATCTTGAGAAGAATAGAACCAAAGAAAATCATTTTGTACATCAGCTGCACTCACATTAAGTATATATGTGACAGGCAGAATTTCTACATATGATAAATGGCTGCAGAAGTATTTGGTCTAAAGGCATGGGCATCAGCAGGTTAGACTGATGTAACTTTGCATAGGATTGTATTATTAGTCATGGAGCTGACTAGAAGGGAAATAACCTTTGTCTTATAATAATATTGACTTAATTGTAATAGACGTGGTGCTGATACAAGCACTGTTGAACTGCTTTGGGGGCAGAAACTACAGCTTGATCCAATTCAACATATATATGAGTGGGAATTACCTAGGGAGTATATCATGGATACATTTTATTTCACAACCTGTCTTTAAAATGAATTAGTTTAAAAAGTGAGTATATATGTTCAGGATGTTTGGAGGCTATTTAAAACAAGTGCAATAAAAGTTTATAGCAAAGTTTAGGAAAGGATCCACCAGGATCAAATATCCCATGAAAAGAAGTCTTGCCTTAAAAAATGAACATCTTGCTGAAAGGAGAGGGACAGTATTGCCACACTTTCTTGTATATCCCCACTTCTGAAGACCGAAATATATTGAAATATACTTGGATGTTATTTGCTTTTTTGTGTTGGTTCGAGAAGGTGTAGGGAATTCTCAAAGTGTAGATAAATTGGTAACATCGTACAAACACTAAAGGCATAAACTCATAAATCAGAGGAATATTTCCTATAGCAAGGTGTGTGGCAACTGGAAGTCATTGCAACTAAACTTTTGATACATGTTAAAAAAAAAGAATTTTCCAAATATGCAGCTTGGATTGACAGTAGTTCTAGGCACAAGAGTTGAAGATTAAACAGTTTTTCTGGTTTTGTAGCCAAAAAAGAGTTAAGTTACAGTTTGGGTGATGTGCTGTGCAGTGTACTTGAAAGGCTCAACTAGATGTTGGGGTCAGTTTCTGAATATGATCTGAGCACGACTGGAGGGTTTAAGCCCCCCTGCACTATCTCAGTTTTCCAATTTGAAACAGCCCTGAAGAGTCACTGTTTGGCTCCCCAACAAAGCAAATGGCAGTTCTCCAGCACTATTTCATATTGAGAAATCAGTGTGAGGAGGAGGATTATGCTCTCCCTCATGGTGTGAATCCAATCAGTATTAGGCCCTTTCACACCTTAAAATTAAATTTCTGAAAACACGGTGAGCTCCATTCTCAAAACTCCCACCTTCTTATGTAGAAGTGCCCTAAGCAGATTCTAAGCTAGGTGATCTCATTTACAGTTAAATTGGTCAGACATCTTTTTTTGGGGTGGGGGAGGTGTACAGGCATCAGTTGATCCTCAATGAGGAATTTTAAACTATTTTCTCTGAAAAGAATTTAGAAGTGTGTGTGACTATATACCTTTTTTTAAAGGGTCCTCGCAGGCAAGCCATGAAAGAATTGACTAATGACATGCCCAGATTCCAGCGGTGGCTTATTAAAAACAAAATGAAAGCCTTCTATGCTCCAGTACATGCAGAAGATTTGAGAGATGGTGCACAATACTTAATGCAGGTACGTAATACCTATTAAAAGAGAACTTTTGTTCTCGAGATATGTTGTATTATACTGAGTAATTAATTCTGCACTAGATATCACAGTCCAATTCTAAAATATTTAATTGTTTTAAGATTATTGCTAACACTGTACAGTAACTTTGGTGGTCATGACTAGGTAATCCATGTTTTTCTGTGTTAGAAGGTAGGATTTAAAATTATTGTCCTGCAAGAAATCAAGATGATTGTGTCCTAGGCCTCACAATTTAAATTTTGCTATCTCTTGGCAGAAACCTCTCTAAAAGTTTGGTATCCTCATAGTTTGAGGGAAATGAACACCTTTTTCTTCTCCCCGCACATTACCATATAGCAAGAAGGGACTGAGGATATTTTTTTTCTCAAGACATCTCTTCCATATTAGAAGCTTCTGGATTGAAATTTGTATTGAGCTGCCTGGCTGACAAGCCCAAAGCCCAGGAGGACTTTCAGACACATGCCCACTCAGCCAGCCAGTCTGTCAAGGTAACAGGATCTGTATCTTTGCTCACAGCAGGAGTTAAAAGTCTGGTATTGGAGACCAGGTGGCAACAGAATGGTAAACCCCCTAACAGTGGATTTACAATGTCCCATCCCTTCCATCATTTTATGCTGAAGCCCTCCCTCCTGGATTTCTTTAAATGGACCTCAAGAATAGTTTTGAGGGATGCTAGGGAAGTGCACTGCAAGCCTAGTGCAAAGATGAGACATCTTGTTATGGGAATAAAATATGCCCCAAATCCACTTTCTGAAGTTTGTTTTTCTGCAAGGGGATGAAAGCTTAAATGTTGGCGACTTCCGCTAGGGACGCTGATCTGAGCGCCACGTTTCTCGGGGGCTCTCGAGAGAACCAAGAAACGTTTGAACTTGGGGGCAAATTTTTGCACCCCACCCCGGGTCTAATTAGTGGACCGAGGAACAGGAACACCCCTGCTGCCTTCAAGAGCGGTCTGACCCCCAATTTTGCTGAGAGAGTCTTCGGACTGCCGAAAACGTCTCTTTGGAATTAGGCTCAGATCTCCCCTATCTATCACCATCTAAGCAACTACACAGAAGCAAGAATACCTACTCTCCTAAAATCTGAGTAAGTTAAAAGAACTCTTTTGCTAAATTGCTAAATACATTGCTAAATACAATAGATTGCTAAATACATCTGCCGAATCTGTCTCTCCCCACTTAATGTATAAATGACTCTTTGAAAACAAGAGAAGATCAGATAAATCGGCAGGAATCTTATCAATTTGATCGGTGGGAAGACACAACAACTAAGATTTTTTGAAAGACGTCTCTGCTACCAATCAAAAACTACGACGTATAAAGAGGAGGGAGGAGGAGTAATCCCCCCACTTCGCGAGGTGTCGTCTTTCTAACTACACTAAGTCTTCCTACCACGTCCTTCCTGGAAATAATCTATCATTGCGAGAGTAGCAGAGAACTTGGAATCGGAAGTGTGGCATCATCGTGCAACTGGCAAATACCTCCCAAGTTCCTGAACAAAAGGAAGACGGAAGGTTTACGACACTGATTCCTGCAGAACCTCTCTGCTGTTTATAACCGGTCTTTGTCGAAACTTTACCAACTAAGTCTCAACGCAACTTTCAGAAGTAGCAACCATGGAATGTTTGATTAAACAGCTGGATCAATTTTCTGCTTTGATGAACCAAAAACTGGATTTTATCTTAGATGACCTTAAAGATATAAAAATTCAAATCATCACAATGAGGTCGGAGGTGAGATTAGAGGGTTCTTCAGATGACAAGAAAGATGAAGAACAGAAGAACCTTGCAAAGGAAATGGAGAATGACAACAAACAAACTGCAATAGTCCAGCTGGCATCAATGGATCTGAATGCGAGCGACTTAGATCTTTGTTTTTATAATCTGCCTGAGGAACTTTTTAACACCAGCTTGGAGGACCTAAAGGGTAGAAAAACGAGCTATGGGGATCTCCTTTATTGACTTTGAGATGGAAGAAACTGCAATGCAGATCTACTATGAAGATCATTCACCAGCCGAAGAAATCTTACCAACAATTTCCAAGGATGCTCTTCGATGTCTAGTCTTAATGAAGAAAAGAAAAAAATGCTGGAAATTCCAGACAAAGGAACTGATTTAAAAGAGTCTGGCTTGTCTTCTGGAAGGGATTAAACAGGAATTGGTTAAAAGGCTTGGTTTTAATGGAAATGAAATAACATAAGATATCAATATACTAGAAATATAATTTGTATTAAAATGAGTGGGAGAAATGGAGGATTTACAAAATAATTAATTTTTAATGAAAACTAAATGTTTCCTATTGTTCTAATCCATTTATTATTAGTGAGATTTACTAATTTTTTTTCTTCTTTTTTATGATTGTATTAATCATTAATCATTCTCTCTTTAAAGAATATAAATGCCAAAGAGATTGATAGGTATTAGTAATAATATTAGGATTAGAAGTTTATTCAAAAGAGATTACTAATTAATCAGTAGATGGAGGGAGGTGTAGGGGAAGTCAATATATTTTTGATCATACTTAACAATGTTTTCTATTGCATTTTATATTTTATTCTTTGTTTATACTAACTCTTGAACTTTATGTTTAATAATTTTGAAAAATAATAAGAAAATTATTTAAAAAAAGCTTAAATGTTGGCAGGCCAGACCTCTGAAGAGGTAGCTGTCCAGAGGTTGGCAGGGCATGAACTTCTATGCATGCACCAAACCTCAGGCCCTCCCCTATGGGGGTATTTAGTAGCTGAAAAAATAATCCTGTGATTGCCTAGTGCAGGGGTTGGCAAACTCATTAGTCAAAAGAGCCAAATATCAACAGTACAACGATTGAGATTTCTTTTGAGAGCCAAATTTCTTAAACTATATAGGTAGGTACTTAATGTTTATTAACTTAATGAACTTTAATTAAAGTTTTAAGTCTTAATTAAACTATAGGTACACTGAATAAAACTTGATATCATACTTAATAGTGATCTTATTTATTGATAAAAATTAAATTGTAAGTCCCTGCCATTTCCCCCTCCCCGTCTGGAATGCTCGTCTGGAGGCCTGGTCTACCACCATAAAAGCCTATTAGTAGACCTGGCCTCCAGCTGAGTCCCATTGGGAGGCCAGGTCTACCCACTGGCTTTCTTGGCAGTAGACCTGGCCTCCGGAGGCCCATAGAAGCCAATTGGTAGACCTGACCTCTGAAGGGGGACTTTTTCTCCTCCTCGGAGTCCAGGTCTTCCCCTAAGAAAGCCAGTGGGTAGACATGGGCTCCCAATGGGACTCAGCCGGAGGCCAGGTCTACCAAAGGAAGCCCGCCCCGCCCAACAGCTGATAGGCGGGGGGGGGCAGGAACCGCCGAGCCGCCCGCCCAGCAATCGCATGGCTAGAGGGGAGGGGAGCCTCCCACCCATTGAGGGCAAGGGAAAGGGGGACCTGGCCATTCTTCACGGTGGGGGGGGGGGAGAGACAGCGCGCCCGCTCGCCTGCTCTATCTCTCTCGCTCTCTCAAGCGCGCTGGCTCCACAGCCCGGCTGCCGGCGCGAGCAGGCGCGAGAGCAGGGGCTCCGAACCAAGTTCGGAGAGCTGCACTCAACGGGCCAAAGAGCCACATGCGGCTCGGGAGCCGCAGTTTGCAGACCCCTGGCCTAGTGGGTCGGGTTTTTTAATCTTGGGGTATTATTTTCTAGTAATGACTCTTATCTGTATTATAGCTAGAGCTGTCAAGCTTTCTGAACAAAGCCACAGATCTGAGTAGAGCAACTAGGGAAACTTATTCATATACACAGCCTTCAAACCAGCCATCTTCTTCACCGTCTAGTTTTCCAAGCAATCCAAGTCTTTTTGTCAAGACTACTTTCTTAGAATGAATCTACTTTAAGCTTGTAAAAGGTTTTAATGTGATTCTGTTATTAGGCTGCAGGTTTGGGGCGAATGAAGCCAAACACTCTTGTTATTGGATTTAAAAAAGATTGGCAGTTTGCTGACATGAGGGATGTTGATACCTACATCAACTTACTACAGTAAGTACAAGGTTAAACACATGTAATTCTGTGTAAAAAGATGTAATTCTGGAATCCATATATTAGTATATCATGGGACTTGCAAGGACTTGTATGGTGCATCTGTTTTCCCCATCCCAGCAGTTTTCCTCATAGCCTCTCACCTTTCCCTGCTTCCTTTTTTCCTTTCCACTCATCAGCCAACCTACCTTTTATCTGCCCCTCACCTTCAGCAATGTTTATTATTTATTTACTTCATTTATATCCTGCTTTTCTCCACAGTGGGGTCCCAAAGCAGCTTACATTGTTCTCCTCCCCTCCATTTTATCTTCACAACAACTCTGTGAGATCAGTTAGGCTTAGGGCCAAACCACACATTATGACATCCATAATTTTTAACTGGCTTGAGTTCAGCTCTACAAGGACCAAGCTAGGCATTAAGGCATCCATGGGGGACAAGATCACCTGGAACCACTAAGCTCTAGGACTGATCAGAATTGGGCCCTTGTAGAATTTTTGGAGCATGTGACTGGCCCAAAGTCACCCAGTGAGCTTCCACGATGGAGTGGGGATTCAAATCTGGGTCTCCTAGATCCTAGTCTGAAACTCTACTACATGACACTGGCTTTCATGGGGTGACTGCTGTTGATGGTAGCAAGGACCTGGTCCTAGTTGAAACATGCAAGTTGCATGGTAGCAAGTTGCCAGTGGTTGCAGCCTGGCCCGGCCCGATGAGACCTTCCTCAAAGGCCAAAACATCCCTGTGAAGGGCCCTGACTCCCCCCCCCCCTGCCTTTCCTGATAGAAACCAGGGCTCAAAGGCTGGTGATACTATTATGTCTATCTAGCAATGGCCACTGAGGACATTCATTTCTTAAAGCAACAGGTGTTCCTTTTATGATTTGGGTTATTTTAACACTCACTGTATCTTTTTAATATTTCAGATTTTTCTGCAAACCTGGGGTTTTTCCTCAGGTCTGTCCATGGCCCCAATCCACAAATGTGGCCACATTCAGAGTTAGATGTGTTGAAAAGCAGGGGACCCACAAGGAGTTGTGAGGGATCCCATTTCCCCCTGACCTGCTGTTTTGTATTTCCTATCCCTGAAAGCCCCATAGACTCTCCCCTTTTCACTCTTTCCCATCCACTAGCCAAACTACTTTCATCTACCCCCTTGTTTCAGCTTTCCATCCTTTCCTCCCCCTGCCAGCCTCTACCCAGGAAAACTATGGCCCAGTTAAGTGATGCTGGCTGGTGGGCAACCCCCAGTTCCACAATGGGGGACCTACAAGGACGTGCGGGAGGCAACTCATTTCCCCCTGCATCCCCCTTCCCATACTAATGCCTCTTCCCCTTGGCAACCCCCATGTGTTCATCTTCCTTACCATCCACTAACTTTGTATCTGCCCCCACCTTCATCTATATTTACTTCTTTTCTATCCCATCTTTCTCTACAATGGGGACCCAAAACAGCTTACATCATTCTCTTCTCCATTTTATCCTCACAACCACCTTGTGAGTTAAGTTAGGCTGAGAATGTGTAACTGGCCCAAGGTCGCCCAGTGAGTTTCCATGGCAGAGTGGTGGTTGAGTCCTAGGCCTCTCAGATTCTAGTCTGAACCTCAAACCACTACATAACACTGGCTTTTGTGGGGTGGCTGTTGTTGAACAGTAGCAAGCAGCTGGGCCTAGTTTATTAACAGTGCAATCCTATATAGACAGAGTAAGATAATCAATTTGCAGCCTGCTTTGGGGTGGTGTTTTGTTTTGTTTTTTTAAACAATAATATTAAAAACTCAGCATCAGATCTGTTAGTTCATCTAAAATGCTGAAAGTAGGGGGCTGAAGCTTTTGCTTGAGACATGAAGTAATTCCTTTATTCCAGATTGGTAAATGACATCTATTCTCTATAGGTTCCATTTACAATACAGCCAGTCACTTTTTTTGAGCTAGAATTGCTTTTTAAAATGTCTACCTGATCTATTACAGTGATGCCTTTGATGTTCAGTATGGAGTGGTTGTTATCCGGATGAGGGAAGGTCTGGATATTTCTCATCTTCAGGGGCAAGGTAATCCTCATCATAATATCTAGGCCATTTATGCCAGCTTGCATTTCCTGTGGGACTGCTTCAAGGCTTCCTTGGCATTATTCAGGATTTTACCAACCTTCAGAAGTGACTTCACTCCCATCTCGTTCTTTCCTGTTTTAACACGAACTTAAATTCAGCTTTGAGGCAAGAGTGAGGGAAATCGCCGCCGTTTCCAGGCATAGTCCTAACTTTGGGTTTCTCTCCCATGCCCATTCTGGCTTGTCCCTCCCACGTGTCTGTCCCTCCCATCCAATCCCTTCCCTCAAACCCGGAATGCTATGAGGCTGCTTATTGTTTATTTTCACAGTGAGTATGGGGAGGGAGGGTGGGTGTATGCATTGCTAGAGAGGGATTGTGGGGAAGGACTTGGGGGAAAATGGGGTGGTGGGTGGCTGTTCCTGGAAAGGTTCTGCAGGAGGAGAGAAATGGGGGAGACCCATGTGGGGGCAAGGATGACAATGGAGGAAGCTGTTTTTGTTAATGAGAATGCACAAAAGAGGGAGTGAAACATTGCTGATATGTGTAGGAAGACATCAACCGGAGAGAGGCTGGAAGGCCGCTCCTGGCAGGGAGCTGTTGAAGAAAGGAGAGGGAGGAATACCCATTTTTGCAAAAGCACGCACACAAACAGGGAGCAGTCCCTTTAAGAGCTGACCTGCCCCCTTCAAGTAAACTGAAACAAGGCTGCATTTTCAGGGGGAGGGACTCAGAAGCTCCGAGTGTCACTGGGAATTCATAATTCATCACAAGGTACTCCTCGAATTTCTTCAGGGGTGGGGGAGCCCCCATGCATACGATGTTTGAGAATTTGGGTCAGAAAACTGTGGGGCAAACCAAACAACAAACTTCCCCTGTATAAAAGGCCCTAGAGTCAGCCAAGGTATTTTCTTCCCCCAAGCAAGGTACAGTTTTGCCTCCCTCCCCCAGATATTACTTCGTAAACAGTACAAGAGAAGTTCCTGGAAATTTTCCTGGCATGTCATTTTCTTTTATTTTTAATTTCTTCATCATTAAGTACATGATACCTGCTAAGTCATTGTAAATGATCATAACTCCATGGCAAAATACATTTTAATGGGCTGCTCTGCTTCTATATAAAGAATTTTAGACACCTTGAAGATTTAACAGATAAATAATTATGGAATTAGAATTTAACAGGAGATGTAATTGTATTTACTGTGGCTTAAACTGACACAGTTACAGTTGCTTTAAAAGATCACTGTGCTTATCTTATATTTTGAGTTTTGCTTCAGAATGTCACAAACCCTACCCTTTTAACCCTACAGTTTCCGCCCTCTGTATCTAGTAATGTATTGTATCTGCTGACTGAGGATTCTCTGGTGAAATTGGCTTTAGCCATGAAAGTATATGCTACTTTAAATCTGTTGGTCTTTAAAGTGATGCAACACTTCTGTTTGGTTTTACTGTGTGTATCTGTGTGCCGTCAAATCACAACTGACTTATGGTGACCCTGTAGGGTTTTCAAGGCAAAAAGCATTCAGAGCTGGTTTGCCGTTGTCTGCCTCCATGTGAGTTGAGAGAGTTCTGTGGGAACAGTGACTGGCCAAGGTCACCCAGCAGGCTTCATGTGGAGGAGTGGAGAATCGAACCCAGTTCTCTAGATTAGAGTCCCCCATTCTTAAGTCCTAAACCATGCTGGCTCTTTGGTTCTTGTGGGTTATCCGGGCTGTGTAACCGTGGTCTTGGTATTTTTTGCTTCAAGACCTCGGTTACACAGCCCGGATAACCCACAAGAACCAATGAACTCTGACTGTGAAAGCCTTCGACAATATCATGCTGGCTCTGTTGGTTTTACTACAGCAGAAAAGAGCAAGAGTCCAGTAGCACCTTAAAGACTAACAACATTTCTGGTAGGTTATAAGCTTTCATGGGATTTTTTTCTGGAATCGAACAACAGGTTACCTCTGGGCAGAGATTTAGGAGTAGATATATAGGACCAGATCCAGTGCTGTACTTCTTCAGGAAGAAGGACTTCCACCGGCAGAATGCAAGTTTCACGCCTCCACACACACACGAGCCACACTCTGTGGACAGAAGTGCTCGCGCCTACAGGAACACTGAGCTGGATCTAAGCCATACTATTGGGGAGCTGTTGTTATTTACGAGACCAGCTTTAGGTGGTCAACACAAATGGGGGTGTTTAGGTGAGAGAGACTGAACACTGTTTGTGCTGTTTAATCCCCCCCAGTTGCCTGACCTTAACATTGGCCATGTATTCTGACGTAAAATTAGTTGATTATGGTCTTCATCTTGTAATTAATTTGTTTACATAAATTTGTTCACATTCACAGAAGAATTACTGTCATCACAAGAGAAATCTCCTGTAACCAAAGATATTATAGTAAATGTGGACTACAGCAAGAAGCCAGAGACAGTCACTTCTATGCCCGTGAGTGAAAAAGCTCCTATTCAGAAAGGTAACAATTTACTGAATATGATTTTGTTTGTTGCAGTGCAGGAATCCTTATTCAGTCTTATTTTTTAAAAAAATCCAGAGGTGTGCATGGACAGCTCACGGACTTTCTTTCTTTAATATCCAGTGGCACATTTCAAATGATCGTTTAAACTTGAGGAAACTTGTTTCCAGACAACAAGATGTTAGCCCAGTGGAAGATATTTACTTATTATTTCACATTTTTTGTACTGTTCATGGTTTGAGATTAAGTGGACGATATGAATACCAGTCAGTTTTTTAATTATTTCGTCAGTTTTAGGGAATGATCAAACATATTCAGAGACTTCCACTTGCAGACTAACACTCGGATAGGTAACTTATGCACAGGCATAACTGCTCCAATATTGTGAGAAATATAATTTGACTATTCAGTTTAGAATAAAGGCAACTGACAATGGAGATTTAGAAAATAATGCATGGGGTAGGAAAAGTGGATTGGGAGTTCTCCCTCTCTCACAATGGTAGCACTCAGGGGGCACCCAATGAAGTTGATGGGCAATAGTTTCAGGACAGACAAAAAGAAATATGTCTTTACTCAACAAGTAAATTGTGGAATTCACTGCCAGTGGATGTTATAGTCATGAATAGGCCTCTGGTTGAGGACAGTGATGGCTCCACTCTAGCTGGCCTCCCTACCCTCCCTTCCCCTTTCCTTCCCTTTTCCCTTTCCTCTCCCACCCCCCTGTTTGTCCTTCTTGTTATTAGTAGGGGTGACGCTGGGAATTTTAATGTTAATACTGGTAATGATTTCAAAGGTTGACCTATACATTGTATAGTGTATTTATTTTAAATTGTATGTATTTTACTGGTTATTAGCCACCCTGACTTTGACTGGGAAAGGATGGGGTAAAAAATAAATAAATAAATAAATAAATAAATAAATAAATATGCATAGGTTGCTTTAAAAGTGGATTAGATGGATTGTGGAAGATAGTCCATCAATGGCTACTGCCCATAGTAATTATTACATTAATCTATTTACATTTAAATAATATTAAATTATTAAACCTCTGAATACCAGTACTAGGAGGTAAAATCAAAGAAGGACTTGGCCTCTGCCCCATTGGCTCTCCAGGGTAATTTGGTTGGCCACTGTGTGAAACTGGTTGCTGGTCTAGATGAACTACTGGTTGAGCCAGCAGGGCTGTTCTTTTGTTCTGATGTGTACATGGCAAGCATATATCTACCGATGTGGGAAGTTTGTGGAAATCTTTCCCCCTTCCTTACATTGGGAGAATACTGTAGGGTTGTAAATTTGCAGTGAACTCTTTCCTTTCTTCCTGCACCATACCCTCTTCAGGGAAAAAATAATTTTCCTAATCATCACTTGTTTAAACCAAAAATGGACAACTGGTTCATCTCCCACCCCCCCACCCCCCAGGACTTTACAAAAAAAAAGTGTGGGACATACTAATCAGCAGGATTTGGTTGAATTCATTCACGTTTGCTTTTTCATAATGCCATTTTATGTTAAGCCTTAGAAATAAGTGTTGTTCGCATTTTCGTTAATACAGTTAATAACATCTTAATTTTTTTCTTACTTTTAAACCTTGCCTTATCTAGAAGATGAAGATGATGTCAAGAATCCAACACAGCCACTTTTGAAAAAAGGCAGGCCATTTTTCCATCTCTTGATTTTAATCCATTTTTCCATACCGTATCAGTCTATATTTTCTCATACTTTTAGTTTGAGGCAACATATCTCAGATGATAAAACTTCATACTTAGAAAGCTCCTATGGAATCCTGTGAGAAACATCACAGCTAGGATGTGCTTTTTTTGGCTTTTAGGAAGAATTTAATTTATTTTACATGTTTTGTAATATCTGTGTTCAAAATGAAAACAGGATTATAGTGAAGACAAGCTGTGCCAAGCTTTTAATGAACAAAACTGTATAGTGTCTTACACACACATACAGTATCCAAAGGACATCATCATAACCTCGGCCCAGTGGGACATTTAAATTTGCCATCTTTTACAAACACTATTCCACTCTCTGCCTTAGCAAGTGTGTTTTAAGTAGTCAACAATATGAAGTGGAGGGGAGCTATTCGGAAAAGGAAAGTAAACTGTGATACCACACACATTAACTCACTTGGGGTACATCTTAAAGTAGGTCTTTAAGTTGTGGCCATAGGTAGAATACTGAGTGCATTATTCTCTCTCCTGTCTGCCTGGTACTGCCCATGACTCCTTTTGCCTAGTTTCTGAGGGAGCAACCACTTGGTCTCCTCAGACAGGGGATGAGGACTGTCTACAATATAGGCACTGCCCATCATTAAAGATGTGCTTTGTCCAGAAAGGGCAGCACTTACTAGCATTTCTGTTTGTGCCACATCCATTGCCTGAAGTGAAATATCTCTTACCTTCACGTGGGCTTTGGACAGCATCATTTATCTGCATAATAGGCTGTTCAGAACATTAGTCCTCTAGCCTCAAACTTCTGCCTGAATAGGTAATCATAGAGTTTTTGAGTGCCTGGGCAAAAAATATTTTGAGCATCTTTGCCATTCCTTTTCTATGCATGCTATGGCATTTCCTCCTTGGAGAGTTTCATCATTGGCATCTGGGAGCTACTGTGATGCGCAGGAAGGAGGGCCTGTTCTGAAACACATTGGGTCCTAAGCACTTGCCAGCGTGTTACCTCTGCCTTTCTAATATCCTGTCATTATGCTTGCAGTCTTTCCACAGCTGTCATCTTTGTAGACTCTGCAGTCTTCACAGGAACCTTCTCTCTCTTTTCCATGTCTTTCCATCTCCTCTTTAATAGATCTTACTTGCTTGTGTCTTTCTCATCAAACTTGTCTCTTTAGATTCTGGACAGGACTTGGATTTTTATTCCAGAAAATAGTTAAATTCTGTGGTTGATCAGAGTAACGTTTTTAAATATGAAAGTCTTTTAAGATTCTCTGTAGCCATGACTTTGAAGGGTTCTTTTGTGCACTCAAGCAACACAAAATTGCAAGAGGTCTGTAAAATAAGGTGCTAAGCCAACATTTTAGCAAGAAAATGAAAATAATTAATTTTGATTTAAGATCTCAAATGAAGCAGCTTTTGTATAGTTTCCTTGTCTGGTTTTTAATGGGATGGATGACATCTACTGATGCTTCCTCCTTTATGTAGAAGTAGATGAAGTATCAGTCAGTTTTGCTATGCAGGGCTGTCATGAGATTTCTGCCCTGCTTACTAGGGCAAGACCTGCTCAGTGTTGGGCTTCTGTAGCTTTGTGATGGGATTTAAAGCACTGTATGTTCCATCTGCTGTACTGGTTGGTGGAAGAAAAAAAAAAACAGTTGTTGCTCCCTAATGAGATTGCTTAGCTGTCATGTCCTTTACCCAGAGGGGTAGGGAAGGAGAATAGTTTGTTCAAAAGTTCACATTTCTGGAGGCTTGGTACCTTGAAGTTCATTGATACAAAGGTCTTCCAATAGTTTTCCAGAAAGTAAAGCTGGGGAGGAGGTGAAATTGTGATGCTAGAAATAAACAATCTGCAATTACATTCTGTAGTGGGAAATAACTATCAACACTTCTGCTTGTTTCATTTCTTTCAAGCATCTCTTCTCAATTTGACAGACCCTAAAGGCCCATCTGCTCCTCTGAACATGGCTGATCAAAGGCTCCTCGATGCAAGTTCTCAATTTCAGAAAAAACAAGGCAAAAACAATATCGATGTCTGGTGGCTTTTTGATGATGGGGGTAAGATAAATGTTTAAAACATTGCAGCACTGTTAGAAATGTTAGTATTGCAAAATGTTAGTGTGGAATCAATGGTGATGTGTTTCTTTTTTCATATAGGATTGACATTATTGATTCCATATCTTCTGACAACCAAGAAAAAGTGGAAAGACTGTAAGATCAGGGTGTTCATTGGTGGGAAAATAAACAGAATAGATCATGACAGAAGAGCGTAAGTGAATTCAAACATTTGTCAAGTGTGTTATCACATCTTAAATCAGCATTTTGCATTTCTCCAGATTATTGGGAACAATAATTTGCGTTAGCATTTCAAACACAGGCTTGAATTTAACATGATTTTATAGAACTTAACAAAATGATAACCTTTATCCTCTGTTCTAATTTTTTGTGAATGTTATTAAATTGTGCAGCCTCTGGAAGTAAATATTATATAAGAGATGTAGTATTTGTTTAAGCACACTGTTTTAGTTTGTTTAAATAGGCACAATATTTTTAGCATTAAAATATGGCTACTCTGACACTACAGGATAATGTGGGCTAAATTCAGGCTAAGTATTCATTTAATCGACAGTATTTGATTAAATGAATTGAATATTGTTCGATTAAATTTAATTGACAATATTCATTTAACTGTTAATTGACAATATTCATTTAACTTCTTGAACTCTTTTAGGATGGCTACGTTGCTGAGCAAATTTCGAATAGATTTCTCAGATATCATGGTCCTTGGGGATATTAATACAAAGCCAAAGAAAGAAAAGTAAGTTTATATGTGTGTGGACTATTTCAGTTTTTTATATCATTTTTATAACTGTGTAGCTGACAACTACAAGCTGCTGTTGTCAGCTGTCACCAGCTGTTACTATGGAAATAAAGAATTATAGGTAACGTTAATGAGTGAGCCATTTTGAAAGAAATGCATTAATGAATTGTATGCCATTTAATAGAATAAAATAAAAATATCAAATACTTGGCCTAACCTCAAATAATAGTAAAATTCAGATGGAATTCTTGCTTCATTTTTGCTCTGATTTCTGGCCATAAAAAACAAATTGTTGCCACAGTGTTAAATAGTACATTTCCCCCACACAGCTTGAGCAAAAGTAAAATGTTTGATTCTGGTTAAGAATATTTAACTTTTTTCATTCATTAGTATAAAATTATTACTTAAAAAATTAGTAAGGCAAAACATTAACAGAGTTGTATTGTGTTGGCATAATAAATCTGAAATCTTAAACTAGTAAATAAACTCCAAATATAAATGGCCTTAAAACTTAAATCTGTTCTTTATTATTTATGCTATCGTATACTGAAGGAAGCTCTGAGCTGTTGTTTCTCAGCTCCCTAAGCTAGATGGCAAATGTCTTGTAAAAGTGCAGGGAGCTTTGAAAGCAGTTTCAAAAAGGTGGGAAATTTTTTCTAAAGTTTGCCAGGAAAGGTTGAGCCATTGCATTCTCAGAAATGGCAAATCCTGCCTGACTTGTTCTGTGGTCTTTTAAATACATTACAGTATAGCATGGGAAAAATAACAGTCATCTCCCATCTTTGTGGATGCATAAAGCAGCATTTTCGTTCCATGCCTTTAGTATAAGGATTTCAATTCACAATTTGAGCACCAACTGTGTACTGAAATGCTTTCCAGCGTTGCAGCTTTTGACGAAATGATTGAGCCATTCAGACTTCATGAAGAAGATAAAGAACAAGACATTGCAGATAAAATGAAAGAAGATGAACCTTGGAGAATCACAGACAATGAAATTGAGCTGTACAAAACCAAGGTATATTTGTAATTCCCCTTCATGCATAGTTTTGACTGTTATTAACTCTTCTGTATGTAACTCTTCAGTTGGCTTTGATCTGTCACAACTGTAAATCAGACTTCTCGTGAATAGGTCTCTTCTACTTAGTCTTACATCACCAATGTTCTAATTTGAATTGCAGAGTCACCGCCAGATTCGGCTAAATGAATTACTGAAAGAGCATTCAAGCACAGCTAATCTAATTGTTATGTAAGTACTTCTTTCTATGGTTCTTCACATTTGCACTAGAAACAAATAATCCCATAACTGGTGAGAAAATATTACAAGTACCACTGACACTACCAAAAAACAAAACACAAAAAAAGCTGGCTCCTATGAACAGCTTCCACAAACTATTTTTTGTGCTAGTAGGTCTTTCCCCTAGCATACTCCTGAAAAGTCAATGTGGAGGGTTGCAGGACCATCTTGAATAAAATGCCAGGAGGGCTTCAGTGAAAAGGGGCAGTTGCGTAGGAAGATGATTTGCTTTTGTTTGTTAGCAGAGCAAGCTCAATGGAGTAAGCTGTCCACTAGCCCCTTCTTTACTTCAGCCCTTTGTGCTTGTGGCATTTTGTTCATGTGTGTACTGTGATTCTTACCATTGGTTTTTTTTTGTGTGTGTGGATTATGGTGTTCCTGAAGACAATGCGGAGGAAGGGTACATCTGCCTCTGCAACCTCATGTGCAGGCAGTTTGTAGCCTGAACCCACTTATGTTCTCAGACGCAAGGTACAATATATTTTAAAAATAAGCTTAATTAGCCACTGGGGGCATTTTATTCATCGTCTTTATCTCCCAAAGCATTCCCAAATGCTGTATTGATATTGACCATATCTCCTGTCTGTCAAGGGAATTTTTTCCCCCATAGGAAACAAAAATATTTGGTGTTAGGTATTAATTTCATGTAAGGAACATCATGATGTCAAAATGTTGTAATATAGCTGAGCCATCGGGATTAGGTAATTACCCCACAAATATGCTCTGGTTATACTGTGTGCTCAGTTCAGAATGGAACAACCCAAAAGTTGTGCCCAAGGTGCCGTTAGATTGTTAAAAAAAATTGATTTATCACTGTAATTTGTGATAAACATATACAGCTGAAAAAATCAACAGACATTTTAAATTTGATTACAGTTTTCACAAAGTGCACTCACCTTTTCTTATGGTAAGAAATGAGGAACCTGATGTAATGCTATGATGTGTGATGTCATCCTTCTGAAGGCCCTGACAAGCCTGTAACAATTAAGCTGTTCCATCACATGGGTCCATTGAATAGTCTGGGAGCAACTGATGCTATAGTATTGCTGGAGCTAAGCAGATATGGACTTGTTCGTCTTAATTGAGAGTCCCATATAGGAGTCTAGATATGAAGCAGAATCCATTCAGCAATAATCTTGAATCTATTAGAAAAGTCTGAAAATGTTTATGCTTTTAATTCAGAGCTCAAGACATGGACTAGTTATGAATGCAGTCTTTTAAGACTGCTCAGGTTGATCAAGTTCCATTTTGTATGTACAACAAAGCTTCACTGCCTTGCCTGAAGCCTGTTTCCTGATGTCTAATTGTGGAATTCCCGTGTCTGGCATCTTCTAGCTAGACTTTTAATTTCTTAAGTAATGTAAAATACTTCCTATGCCAGGCCAGATAATTCTGCAGAAGGCATGACATACCCTGTATCTCTCTGCCAGATCACTCCAGAGTTGTGAAGAGGTTTCCACAAATGATGTCATCCAGACCAGACATTCATTTTAAGTTCAATGTTTTAGCATTACTCTTTATGACTGGCTATTTGTCTGGTTCCCTTACGATCTATTTATCCCATTCACAAGTTTTGAAAGTGTCTCAGTTCAGTATGTCTCAGTTATTCAATGGGGTATTGCTCAGCACAGGCGAGTTCAGCCTGAATAGCTGGACCTCCTGCTGGGTTCAGCCAAGTTACTAGGAAATTTTGAAAAATGGCTTAAAACAGAAAACTTATAAGTATGTTTAGGGTCCTGTGTTCTTTAGGATCCTATACTGTGTGCTCAGTATAGGAATGTGGGTATTCTTTCTTTTACTTTTTACCACTTTTAGATGTTTCTTGATAATGTTCCAGTTTCTTAAAAATGAACTTCATTTTGATTGTGATGCTGTACCTTTGGGATTGTTTTTACACTCTGCGTACTTAAAATCACATTTTGTTCACATTGTTTCTTCAATGTATTGGATGTTTTCTCATATAGGAAGCTTATAAGGAATACACATGTGAACCACCTGTTGGAACTACTACTGGTGGTGGTGTAGAATTTGGACCTCTGCTTGGGTCAGGGCCAGGCTGAGAGTGCAGCAGTTAAGCCAGAAAGCACATTGCATGTCTCCAGATGCTCAGGTCCTCCACAGAGGTTTGCTTCATAACAGCATCCAAAACTCCAGCAGGCAATGAAGTTTAGTGGTCTGAATTCCCCTTCAGTCTCAGATTGGGTGGTGTGAAGTGGAAGTGTATTCTCTGATGGAAGGCAAGGTACTTCTCTAATGGACTGCTGATATTTTGGAAGGCTTGTAATGCTAAGTACCCTGATTACTGCTAACTTTGCAAAAGCCATGTATCAGGCAGAATTGTTAAGGCATTGTCCCAAGTGATGGTTATAATCTGTTATTACTACAAAGTATTATTTAACATTTTGGGTGCCAAACCATTGTCAGTTAACTTTTATGAAATAAAGTGTAAGTAGTGGCTGTCTCTTAGTAGTAAAACATTTTTACATTAACCAACTCTATTAACCTGGCATTTTGCCTTTTCCCTTCCTTCCTTGCCCTGTAGGAGTTTGCCAGTGGCACGAAAAAGCGCAGTATCAAGTGCACTGTACATGGCTTGGATAGAAGCTCTTTCAAAGGATCTGCCACCAATTCTCCTTGTTCGTGGGAATCATCAGAGCGTTCTTACTTTCTATTCCTAAACACTACTGCACAACGTACAGCTGCAAAGATAATGGTACTTCAGTGCCTAAAGGAGAGAGACTGGGATGTCACATGCAGGCAAAAAGTGACTACTCTTTCACTGTTCCACTGACTTGAACAAAGCACACAAGGAAAGTCACTGTACTCCTAAAGTTGTGAAAGCTTCAGTTGTCTAATTCTTCTGTAATTTAACCTTGCTTAATGGGGGAAGATTCTTTGTTAGACTGAAGAATGAATAAACAGGTTTTTCTTTGCTACTTGAACGGCAGCAATAAAAGTGTTTATTTTTGATCAATAAAAGGATTATAGATTTATAAAAGCCTTTTAGCCTTGAGGTGCCTTCTGAAGTTAACCAAATTTCATCCATATATCCTATTTTGTAAATTTATAAATAATGTCAAAGTCTGCCATTAGATCAATCTTTAGTTTCTAGGTTCTTCCATCTTACAATAAGAAATCTATGTTTTAGTCTTCCATTAAGCTATTAGTTTTTACTTTTGTAAGTTTCCTATTGTTCAGAATGGTAGCTGTTCGTTTTTTAAAGGTGTCTGTTGGCTCTGAAACAGAAGAGAAAAAGTGTGGCAGGTTGACTGTAATAAAAACCAAATTCATAACGTTAATGTCCAGGACTTTGTACTGTTCAGTTTGTACCACTGAATAAAGCTAAAATATACTAAATAAGAGAGACCTGGTTCTCAAATTCCATAGTATCTATTTCTCTTTATAGATTATTTTGGTGCAGATTAGTAGGCCAGTCTTCATTCTGCAGTTCTGCTGTGATACTGTAGTTCTGTTACAGAATGATGTCACATAGGATGTGATATGGAATACTGTTTAACGGGATACTTCCATAGATGGTATGTAGAATCTTTGTAAGGCCATCTAAATAAATCTGTCAATTCATTCACCTGGTTAAATGAACCACATTTTATTCAAGTTGTTCCAAGGTCAATTCATTCCATTATCAGAATCTACGTTCAATCTTGTTAAATGCTCAGGTTTGATCCTCTTAACCTTACTATTTAAGTTGTACATGACATCTTGTGAATTCAAGAACTGCCAATTTGTGTGCCCTCCTAGTCTGTGTGTGGGGGCATGTGCGTGTGTGTGGACTGCTTTCTGATTTTTTAAATCTCTAAATTGCTTATTGAAAAATCACTTGAAGCTTTTATTCAATGGTTAGTACTGGGGCTTGTTTCTATACTTCACAAGAACAAATTAAAAACCTTGCAGCCTCTCTGCATCAATATGGGGTGCTGTACTGGACTGAACATCTATAATTTCACTGTCACTGAAAGCAAATATAACAATATATTTTTACGCAGGACAAGATCCAGTTTTTGGAAGGGCAAAGCTACCAGTGCTTTTTGGAAGGGCAAAGCTACCAGTTGTTTAGGTGATTATTTCAGAAAGTGATGTGCAGTCTAATAAGTTACAGTTCTCATTGTCTTTCCCAATGGTGATTGTGTTCTTGGTTTGTTTGTTTTGTCTTTTCAGAAGTGCAATACAAATTGGCTGCTAGGGTAGAGTAAATCAGTGCCAGTATCTATGTTTCAAAGGAAATTGGAAGTTGTAAAAAGAGCAGTTTACTATCCGAAAAACATTCCCTGTGTGTAATTAATAGCATTGATACAGGTTTGCAGTACATATTGGCATGAGGGTAGGGGATACAACATTCAGCAAATCTGAATTTCATTTTTTTATGTACAGATGGACAATAGGGCATGAACTTCGTGCTGCTATTGCAACAATGTGCACTTATTCAAAGTTCTGCCCATACAGAATAACCATTGCTTGTGATCTGTTAAAGGAACCAAATGAAAAGTGTTTATGCACGTGCGTGTGCCCTGTGTCTAAAGTGATATCAAATATATGTAAAGGTTGCTTCTCATATGAGAATTTGTACGCACACACAACATCCCACCAACAACTCAGCAATTGTAAAATTTACTCTAACCCTCCTGCAAATTGTTAGCAAGAGGCAAGTTTGGGACATAGCCATTTCAATTTCTATTTAGTATAAATTGAAGTTTTCTTTTTGGTACCATGTTTTCTTAAGTTCCAATCAGTAATGACTTGAAATAATTGTTTTCCATTGACACTCAGCAATACCATTTCTATAGATAAAATTTTATTTTATTGAATTAGGAACTGTTTGGAAAGTAGCTAATTAAATCAATTATTTATTTGTTTTCTTATGTTTGTATTAGGCTTTACTTTTTACATCTTTTTATATACTTTTCTGTTATTTAAAAATGATCTATGGTCTTAATTTAAAGATTGAGCTTTGGTTGGTACTATCCACAGTTTGAAAATGTCATATTTTGATAATACTATACTGTAACTGTTGCACACAATGGCTTTTCTAATGTTTTAACAACGTTGAATATTGCAGTTACTACTCTGTATTGAGGAAGGTTTACTGCAATAAAAGGGAGTGAATTAAAATAAGTTGCCTAAACTAGCCTACCTTTGTTGATTATATTCGTTTACTTCTGGTTGTAGTACACTTTTCCTATTGGAATCACTTTAATATGTTCAAGAAATATTGAGATGTGTATAGAAATTTGATGTGTTCAGAAGCAGAGTGTTACAGTGCTTTTAAGGGAATGTCCTTTTATGCCTAATCCTATGGAGAGTCTCCCCTCCCTCTAAAAATGAATGTCTCCTTTTGGTCATATCGATATAGACTTGAATTTAAACTTCCTGATCCCGTGGCTAGGGAGGAGCTGAACCTGGAGTCTCGCATACTTGTTAAAAGCCCAGAGCATGACTAGGTACAGTCACTGATATGAGCTGTAGAACCTGAGCAACATTCTGATATGAAACCTTGATGCACCCTGCCCAGCAATCTTGCCTGACAGTGGCTGTCCAGATGGCCCCTTGCTAAAAATCATAAGCGAGGCAAAATGGAAGCAGACACGTTTGTTCCTGGTACCTGCTAACGGGAAATGTGAAAAGGCACGTAGTCCCTACAGATTTTTAATTCATGCCGTTGACAGACCTACCTGCCATGAATGTATGTAATCATTTTTAAACTGCCTACCTCAGTGGCCACCACATCACCCAGTAAGAATGAAATGTTTGGTTTTGTTTTGAATATCTTGTTAGTCACTTCCATGGAATAACCGATACTTTGAACTGATAAATTCTCCTGTTCAGTTTCCACACACTGTTCGTAATGATAATAAAATTCTGCAGTGTTCCCCATTGTTGAAATAACATAAGTATACTGTTTCTACCACCACTATTGGGAAATGGAACCTGATGTGTGTGTGTGGGGGGGGAGAAGAGAATAGTTGGTAAGTGCCATTTATCAAACCTGCTTCATTTCTAAGCCCTCGAGCTCCATCTTGTGGTGAGAATGGACACATCTATGGAAGCATTTTTAACGATTGCATTAAAAAAATTCAAATAAACTTTAATTGGGGTCTGAAATTTTAGCAATTATATGGACTTTATTCTTCTCTGATGACAGTTATAACTGGTATTCTTAGATTAATAGACATGACACTAAAGGAGATTAGACAAATACATGGAGGAATGATGATATCCAAACAGATCCTCCAAAATGGTGTTAGGAAGGCTGAGGGATGTGTGATGATGACAACCAGTGCCATGATTATTAAAATGGGAGATTCCTGAGTTATACCTCCTTGTAAATTATTTTTCAAACTAGAAATTACTTTTGAATACTAGCCAGGTGGGTACATGTGGTTACAGTGTAGTGAGGGAAAAGCACGCATAGGCAGAATGTTTGCAGCATCGGCATACACAGAAGAGGTTATCCTTGTCTTTACTTTGAACCTTCCAAATACCTTATTTTTCAATAGGTGAGGGGTTAAGACTGTTTGGATATTATTTTCTTTTGTCTGCCATTTGTCCTTCTGCAGTGAAATTTCAGATACCAGGCTTAATGAAACAGTATGTTCATTTTTCTGCTCCTACCCCTCTCCCATGGCCCCATCTACTCCCAAGGCAAACAGCCCAACTACATGTTATGGGTAAGCCCGGGACAACTATGGCCATCAAGGCCATTTTGAATGAGAACCTAATTAGGCCTATGATGCAGCAGTACCATGTAATCTTGTCCTCACCCCCACCTTATGAAGTGTTGAAATAGTTGTGGAGGGTGGTTTTGGCACTTCAAAAAGTGAGTGGAAACAAGATTGTTTCCTTATGCTGGGAAAACTGCGATTCTCAGCTCTGCCATCGTTCAATGTTATGTCAATGGGGGGTCTTTGCAGGGAGCGGGGGGTGCTGTTTTTCAAGATAGGAGAATCACCAGCAGCTATGCCTCTTACACAAGCCCCGAAGTTGGTGAAGATTGGGTAAGGGGTTCAATTTTATGGGTCCCCAAATGGAGAAAAATACAGGCTCATAAAATTGGACCCCCTGACCCATCTTTACAAAACTTGTAAATTTTCAGCAAAGCTGCAAATTTGGTGGCTCTATCTAAAAACAACAACAACACCCCTCCCCAGAGCCCCACAAAGATTTCCCATAGGATTCAATAGACCCAACATTTTTTGGATGTTTGAAAAAAGATGGGGAGGAGGAACCCATAGTATGGGGATTCAGGTCTGGTAGCTGCTGGAATGATTATGTTTTGCTCTGCCAATGTATGGATATTTTGCAGCAGCCCTATCCTCTGTGTGTGTGTGTAAAGTGCCATGAAGTCACAGCCAATTTATGGTGACCCACTGTGGGGTTTTCAAGGCAAGAGACTAACGGGTGGTTTGCCATGGTGGTCCTTGGTGGTCTCCCATCCAAATACTAACCAGGACTGACCCTGCTTAGACCCAAGATCTGTGGAGGCTGAATCAAGAGTAGGATAATACTGTAAGGCAAATGGTAGAACAATATGTGAAGTTTTTTTTGCTGTGTTCAACAATATATAGTTATTACAGGAGGTCCCTATAAAGCAATAAAGAAGGCTATGAGAAAAGATCCCATTCCAGTGTGTTGAACCAACACAGATGTGAATAGAATGTACTTATAAAGGTATGATCTAATCTTTTGATTAGAAACTGCAAACCCTGTGCTGAAACTACTAAGCAAATACTGAAGCAGCTTTGGAATGTGGCTTCTAAGCTGAGAGCATTGTAAAAACATCAGGAAGTTGAAATCTTGAAAATCAGATTGCTTTGCCTGTTCACTAAGTGTCAAAAGACGTAGGCTGCAGCCTTAAGAACAATTTCCTTGGAGTAAGCTCCACAGAACAAAATGGGACTTACTTCTGAGAAGACTGCCTAGGATTGCTCCCATAGGCTCTTAGTCAGGAATGTTATGCTGAGGAAGCATAACAGTACACCGAGAAGGTAGAAATGAAACCCTAAATGTTTACAACTACTTAGTGCAATCCTAAAGAAGAGTTACACCTCTCTAACTCATTGTTCAACAGTTAGGAAGGTGTAACCCTGTTTAAGTTTACCCAGTTAATTTGTAAATTTAAATTGGATTGGATTTTAAGTGCCAGGCGCCCAAGTGTTCAGGTAGGCCCTAAATTTTATCATGGTCCTTATTGATATTCCATCCACGACAGAGAAGTTAAATCTGTCTACTGTAGCATTATTTCACTAAACAGTTCTGGCAATTTGCAGTCATAAAATCCCAGCTTCATAATGCATAAACCTGAATTCTTTCACAGAGCACCTGAGAAGTTCAACTTTGTTCTAGCGGGACAACGCATATCTGAGATGATTTCCTAGTGTTTGGCAATGTCAGCAAAGAGTAGCTACATTCATCTTGCAGTCAGAGGGCAGCCTGGTCAGTGCTGATGCAAGTTTAATAGAGGATTCCATTATATTTAGATAACTTTACATATTTTATTTTAAACCACACACACACCTCTTCTATAAGACGCCTAAAGTTGGGGTGGGGTGGGGGTCAGGATGCACAAGTCATTCCAGCACTGTAAATTTAAGCTTGAGCACTGGTGAAATGTAATCTCACAACAACCAAATAGTTAGCTGTTGTATCCCTCTCCTCTCCCCCAAAACTGCACGTTGTCTGCATAATTGACCAGTCATTTGTATAATGGAAAAGAATAAAGCTTGTGTTTTTATAATCCAATATATGCAGGTAATTATGGTTAAGGGGAAACCAGGCTACAAGATATATATTCAATAGCACAACCCACAGAGAGAATTGTTGCTTTAGAGGAAGACAAAATAAATCAACCTAGAAATTAAGGGAGTATGTGCTTCACCTCAAAGGAAATGAGTTTGTCAGAGTCAACCAGTGCCATATTACTATCCCAAATCAACGTTAACCACATAACAAAATAAGGATTTCATAGGGATTTAGGGTAGTTTTATATAGATCTAGAGGTGTGCCCACTTGCTCCAGTCACCAGCTCTGTGGCTCACTGTGCTCGTGAGTTGCAATAATTTATGGTAGGTTGAATATTGAAAAAGTAGTTCTACCTCCTGCCAAAACAGTTGAAACAATATTGGACAAAGCAACAGGAAGAGCAAATATCCTTTTTTTTGGTGAGCTTTATGCAAAATTAGATTTATAACAGAGGTGTTGCTGCTCACTTCACTTGCCAACCCAGTAACTTGTGCTCTGAGCTGTTCTGCCTCCTGCCAAATTGCTGCAGCAAGATCAATCATCCTTTTTTTTTTGCAAACCATGGCTAAAAAAAGAACAAACATTACACTTGCCTTTCTCCCCCATGGGGATCCAAAGCAGCTCACATCATTCCCTTCTCCATTTTATCTTCACAATAACCCTGTGAGGTGGGTTAGGCTGAGTGTGTGTGTCTGGACCAAGGTCACCCAGTGAGCATCTACAGGGAGGAGATTTAAACCTGGTCTCCCAGATCATAGTATAAAACTCTAACCACCACACAACACTGATTTCTTGGAATGGATGCAGAAGCTGTAGGACTCTACAATAGTTCCTTGAGGATTTTTCTTAGCCTGTGTTTCTCTCCCTTGGGAAGTTTTTGAATGTGTGATATATACATATATTAAATAAATAAAAATGTTCTTCAGTCAGTATGCAAGGGATGTGGATTGCATTTTGCTGGGGTAGAAGAGGAAACCTAGGGCTCTGTCCCTATTCCCTTCTCGCTTCTCAGCCCTGCTTGTCAACAAGTACAAGCAAAGTGTTTTGCTGTGCCCTTGCTGGGCATTAATTTTATTAGATTTCTACCTCATCCTTTCCCAGCACAAGCTGGGCTCAGGGAGGCTAACAGCAAACATAATATACAATTGTCTCTTAATATGTTGACTAACGATAAATACGTACATGCACATTTTACTATAAAAACATTTAAAACTGAATTAGCTAAAATGGCACCCTAACGATAATTCCCTCATTATGCCAAGTTAAAAATAGGGGGAAATCATTCTTTAACAGGGTGAAATTTGTCCTAGGGGGCAATAGCAGAAGACCTATGAAACAAGAAGGGAAGCATTGAATCTATCATGGGGATAGGTTGGTGCTGCCTACCTATTATGGGAGATGGGAATCCGTAGCCTTAATTATATAGCCTACTGCCTCCATTAAGTACAGTAATGTGTGCACCCCAAAGATCCTTTGGCATACACAGACCAGAGGCATAAGCAAATCATCCTCAGCAATGTGGGAAATATATCCCAAGAGCATTCGGCTCCACGATGCCAGATGTGAGATGAAACACATTTCTTTTCATTCATTAAAGGAAGGGTTCTTGATCAAAGGAAAGGCACTCCCAGCAGAGAACAGCCTAACATCCCCATTGATCAAAGCCCCCTTTTAAACCTTCAGAGCTCTTCATACCTTCTTTGCCATAAAACCAAGACTCAGGTTTCCTGGATAAATAGAACGACTGCGAAAGCAATTCATGAAAGATACAAGCATAAGCCAAATGAAGAACCATTTCTCAGATACTTTCTGAGGCAATCTTAACACCTTTTCCAGGTATGTTCTCCCTGCATATCCTAGTGTCCCTTTCCTCTAAGGTTGTTTATATTGTCCTATCATAGCTTGGATCCTAACTTTGCACAAATAGGGTCCCAAAGGCAAGCCAATCAGAACGCAACCCAAAGTTCACAAAAGGGCAACTAGTCTCTGAAGTTTTGATCCATCGCAAATCCTCATAGCAACTCTTCTCTATAGGCATCGAAAGTAAGTTCAAGTGTATAACAATCTCCCATCCCCACAAACACGACCCAACCTTTCCTCTTCAAAAAGGGCAAGAGTCCAGTAGCACCTTAAAGACTAACAAAAATATTTTCTGGTAGGGTATGAGCTTTCGTGAGCCACAGCTCACTTCTTCAGTATCTGAAGAAGTGAGCTGTGGCTCACGAAAGCTCATACCCTACCAGAAAATATTTCTGTTAGTCTTTAAGGTGCTACTGGACTCTTGCCCTTTTTGACTACTGCAAACAGACTAACATGGCTACCCACTGTGAATTTTCCTCTTCAAGACAGACCAAGTATGATTTCTTTTCTTCTTTCCCTAATTTAATCTTAATGTCCTTTTACTCATACACCTACTCCTAGCTCTTCCAGTTCCTACTACTGTCATCCCTTCCCCATTGTACTCTGGTTAGGGAGTCCTTCCCCCAACCCTAAGCTCCACCACACCTTCTGGTCCCAATATTGGGCAACCCCTCATCTATCTTCTCTGAGGGTTGATTTGCTCTGAACTAGTCAAGTAGGAGGCACACAATTAGTATTCAAAGTCACTTTACTTGGGGCTTTGAACTAAAAGAGAGACAAATACACATTAGGCTTGTGCAAGTGACTGGTTTATTGGTTCTTGTGATACAAGTGCTTCCTGTCTCAGTTTTCCATCACTTCATTTCTAGCCTGTATCTTGTTAGGTAATGAAAGTTACTTACCGGTTAAGCACTTTGTCTCCCTTTCATCCTTTTTCTGCCAAAACTGGGAGTTGACTATACATCAGACTGAATTATTCCAATTTTGTTCCAGTTCTTGTGTTTGACTGTACACCTGTAGTGGACACTTGTACAGTACAGGGACTGATTTGGGTAAAAATTCTGTGTCTGTATCTCTCCCACTTGCTGGGAAGATACAAGCAAAGCATTTAGCCTGCGTACTATGTGTGCAGCCCTGACACATGAACATCTCCTTGCTACCCTAGCACTCACATCTGCAGCCTAAGAAACAAACCAGACATGAGGTGCTAGATTAATCATCCAATCAGAAGGCTTCTCCCTGGCCTCAAATTTTTCTGTTCAGATTTGGAGCATTTACAATATTTCCAAATGGGCACTACTGACCTTCCAGCATCTTTCTATAGAGTTACATTCACAGCGCATTCCTAAAAAGCAGGTGCAGCAACGGGGCAAAAGGGGACAGGAAGGTGCCTAATGGCGGCACCTCCCCCCCGGCCCATCCTGGGAACACCCCCCCCCACGCCAGCGCTGCAAGTCTCCACTGTGATCTGCGCCACGGGGAGACTGCGCTGGCGGAGGAGCAGGAACAAGAGGCACTTACACTGGCGACGAGGTCATGCTGCCTCCTAAGCCCAATCGGCTACAGTTCTCAGGAATATGCTCTCAGTGGTATAATAATAATAAACATTGTCATTTTAACATTAACAATATAGTGCAGAAATGGGGAAGGGGTTTTATCACTGTTCTGCTCATGGCATCTCAGGCTATAGCCAATTGGTACCTATGACAATTGCAAAGGGCATTGACTACAGCACACTCACAATTGTAAACAACATACTATCTGGGGGAAATTCATATTTTCCCAGAAACACAAAACACTGATATCCTCAAAAGTACTACTTTAAAGAAATGTCTGGATCTCCTGCACCTAATGAGTATCAGTGCCTCACCCACTATCCAAAAACACTGATCTGCTGGAGGGCCCTATCTTTATAAAGGAATTTCCAGATGGAATGCAGCTTGATGACGTTATTACGGTTCTTAAAATGAGGTAAACAGTTTTCTTTCCATTCTAACTGAGGAAGTGGAGCTCTGACTCCAGCTCATATAGGAATAAATGTTGTTAGCCAGTAAAGTTCCATGGGACTTTGCTACAACAGACAAACACAGCAACCCTTCTGAACAAAGCAAGACAGCTACTAGAAAATAAGTTTTATTGCAGGAAAAGTGGTGTTGTATTAGTACAAAGGCCCACAGAACAAAACCTTTTATTCTCAAAAACAAAAATTGTAATTCACAATGGTTTCTTCTTTTCATAACGAAAATACAAAATATGAATCCAAACACTGAGTGTAACATGTTGCAACTCTTTGGTCAGCAAAGGTATATGACTGCAGTGAAAACAGGTTTGGGATGTGCTTTGCATTGGTTCACACGTGAGGTTCTTTTACGTAACATGTTACAGGTACCAGCTGTCAATAAAAGCACCATGGCGACATACACTTATTAACACATAATGGCACAACATTTTAAAAAATACTAAAATAAACTAACTGCCAACTCATTGTACAAAAGTCATTCTTACAAAATAAGCTATGATAAAATGAGGCATATTGTGTGTAACTACAGTATTAATGAAACTTCTTAATTGGTTTCAAATTTCCTTTTTTTCTGTGCAGCATGAATATTGTGCACATCTAGCAGTCCTGAAACAGCTCAGTCGTATTCATTTCAGCACTAATCCAAGCAAGCACCAAACAGAATGAGAAATCAGGTGTTCCTGTCTGAGGAAGTTTGTATTCAGCTGCCTACAGTAATGCAAGTACGTAGAGCACCTTTAGTTTGTAATGAATGAGGTGTTATGTGATTTGCTGAGGTTATCTGAAGGAAATACAGTACAGTTTGGCCTGCAAGGTGAATGGTACCACAAGCAGTCCAGGTATTTTGCTACAGTGATTGTGCATCATCTTCCATTCTTGCTTCTCCTTGATAAGGAATCTAGTCCCTATGGCTGTGAGGTGAACATTAGTACTGAGTCTTACAGTTATTGGTATTCTGCCCATAGTCACTTATGGTGTCCTGATTTAAATGCTGCTTGGAAAAAAATCATTTTTGTCTCTCTAGAAGTGTACTACAGTGCTCATTTGGCTCTATTATAGCATTTTGAAAAACGGTTTTTATGCTGTATAGACGACTGGCACAATTGTGACAGGAAGCATTTTTTTTTAGAATATACTGGTTTTTCTTTAAAAGAAAGGATCTCTTACTTGTAATAGTTCAAATTGATAAAATCTCAAAGAAAAACAAGTGTGTTTCCCTTTTTTGTTAACATAGATTGTTAATTTCTCCATATATTACTGCATTAAAAATAAATAAAATCTCTATTTTTTAATTTAGGAACTATAGCAAAATACCTAACATGCTAGACTGCTAACAGGAAAAAGGGTAACTCACATTTTTGTGCCATTTAGTGCCATATGCTGACCTCCTGAATGTCCATTTTTTATTCTTAAAAAATATATTTGAAATTGAGGTTATATAGAAGATACAGTAACCATGATTGGAATTGTAGTCAAAGCTTTGGACACGGTAGTATCAAACGGCCATTCTGCAGTCTTGGTCAGAATGGAAATTATACAGAGGTCTTTATCCATTATTGTCTTTGGTCTTTACAAAAAAACAAACCATTGATTCCTTTAAAGCCTTTGAAAAGCAAAATATGTTCAGGAGGATAAGTACACCAATAGAAGTGGGTCATTCATGAAGTGGAACTTAGTAGTGGAGGTTTTAGTAGAGTTCAACATAAAGCCTCATTTTAAGAGCTTCTCCAAGCTCTCCTAGGAGGTAGTTGTCCTCGTTTCTTTCTTCCAGTTTCTTTAGTTCATTCTTTTTGTAGAGAGGAATGCTAACAATTTCCAGTGTGTAAGTGCCAGGCACAGCCTGTTTTTTAGCAACCTGAAGATAACTGAGCCCGTCCACCTGGTGTATCCGGAAGATACTGCTGTCATTACCAGAGGAGACGACATAGCGGACATGGTTTGTGAGGAGCTGTATTGCAGGCATGAGATCTAGGATGTGCTCCTTATTGCCAAGTCCAGAGATGTTCATCTTCATCTTCAATGGATGGTCGATGTCCAAACTTTCCAAACTGATCTATTCAACCAGAAGTGAAAGTTGAGGCCAGAAGGCTTAGACAAAAACTCTGCCACATCCCAGACGTTTTTCTCTGAGATAAGTTCTCTAGAGATAAGTTCTCTGAGATAAGTTTTACTAACAAAAAATACTTGCCTTTGTACACAGCCCAACAGTGCACTATATTAATTTAACTGTTTGACTAAAGGAAAAGTATAGGTTTTTGCAGAACCTAGGAAATGTTTAACATCTCAAAGTACATGCGACAGAATAAAGGGAAATTCTACAATGAACAACTTCCAGAACATCAACAGGAAACTTTATTTCCAGAAACATATATTGTGATAACTATGGATAATATACTAACACTAGAGAATAGCTAAACAAACTTTGCTGGCAGAATAAAGTGGAGAAGAACCAGATTAAGGATGCTTCAAAATCCAAAAACATAAATTTCCTCTTGATTAAATGGTGTGACCATATGAAAGTCAGTACGGCACAGAATTCCCCCGTGAACCATTGCTCCCATCAGAAGCCTCCATTACACTGATTACTCATTTATTCCTTCTTGTACATTATGATTGTCAGACCAGAAATTTTGTTCTGTTTTTTATTAAGCACAAAACTATGAAATACCAAAACTTCTTTGAAACAGGGAAGAAAAAGCTATCTACAGAACTCTATACTCCTGCTATGATAACTAACATAGATTGATGGCACCCAGTGGACAGAAGAGTACTCATCTTGCTCTTCAGTAGTCATCGTTTCCCCTCCTCTACTGGCAAATTTCCCACTACAGGCAGAAGGAAAAGGTCAGCAATCCTATCTGGCAAAATCTCTGGGACTTAATTCAGGAGCATAAACTGTAAGCCAGTTGAATTTTGTTTACCTTAGCAGGCTCGGTTTCATTCACGCTTCTTTTTCTCCTGTTGTCTTTCTTGGGATAACCATTAATTTTACATTCATAACATGCTTCAGGAGATAAAGCATTCTCTTCATCACCATCTAGTGGCAGATACTGGCCTTTATTAAATCCCAAACCTGAGACACAATGTCTGTTGAAAAAATATGTTATACTCAAAATATTAAGTCACATTGTAGCTTTTCCAGTTCTATGTCCTCAGCATGCATTGATGCTCTCCCCAAAATAAATAAGGTAAACATTAACATACAGAACCATGCTGAATATATAACTATTCAGTAGATACTGTGTGAAGTGCATTCATGTGCACACACCCAGAGTTTGAAGATTCAGACATAACAAGTCATAATTTGTTCTAACTTGCCATTGCTTATATGACAATTTCTAAACCATTCCATGCTACATCTTAATATAATGAGAATTTTCCCCTGACATAGTACTGAACCATTAAGGTAAAGAAGCTTTCAAAATAAAAAGCCAGCTAAATGAGGTGAAGGCATACATTTTATTTACTGCAGTTAGTTCCAAAAGCTTCTTAGTTATCTATTAGTGTATTTTATAAACATCTGTACACATTTTATAATGTTTTTATATTTACTTTTTTCCCTTAACAAACTGGATAACTTTAATTAATTTTCATATTTACACCATGCCTTTATTTTCTAAAGAAAAACTCAAGGTAGTAATCCATGTACAATAAAATTCATTTGGCTTAGGAGTCTGCCTTGCTCTTTTTTTAACCACCTGCAGGGTGGATGGCCAGTTGTGGATTTAGCAAAAAGAAAAAGAAAAAAAGGGCTAAGTAAAATTAATTAAGGAGAGCCAGAGTGATGTAGTAGTTAAGAGTGGTGGACTCCAATCTGGAGAACCAGGTTCGATTACCCACTCCACCACATGAAGCCTGCTGGGTGACTTTCGGCCAGTCACAGTTCTCTCCGAACTCTCTCAGCCCACATGGAGGCAGGGAATGGCATACCACCTCCAGACATTTCTTGCTTTGAAAACCCTACGGGGTTGCCGTAAGTCTGCTGTGACTTGATGGCACACACACATACACCACACACATACAAACTTAATAAAGGTGGTGTATATATAATTTTACTTGTCTTACAGTCTGCCTTTCTCGCAGTGGATTACTGGACATAAAATAGTGTAGGTACACAGCATAAAACAACCAATGAACAATAGGATTACAGCATTATCAGCCAACTTCTGTATAAACAATACAGAAGGCACAGGCACTGCAGTAAAAACAGGTGATATCTGCAATAATCATTGCAGTGGCTTGTATTGCTGATGTAGCATTTTCATTACTCTCTACTAGCATCGCTGTGATATGCTTTTACATATACACTAATGTGCTCCTGTAACAAATCCTGGGATTGCAGCAGATTTGGTATCTGTGTTGAACACAAACATGGAGTGGGATAAAGTGTAGAAAGGAACAAGAATCAGAGTACTGTACTGTGATGAATAGGAGGCTGTCCTGCCCTGAAAGGTAAAACAGCCAACCAGCTGTTTTGCACCTGCACTTATGGGAGTGCTGTTCCAACATCCAGTTATCTTTCAGAGGGAGGCTAGCATGTTGGCGGGAAGCACAGCAGCCATCAGTTTGGGTCAGCAAAACAGCACACAGTTTCAGAGCTAGTTCTGGCAGGTTGCGTGGCAAAGTGGTTTAATTCTACCACTGGGACAGGACACTGTACCTGGCTGTGAGGCCTGTCTCTGTTGATGAGCAGACCTGGTACCATTTAGTCCAACTCTTGAGAAAGGGCATAGTGGGGGTGGAATCCTGTGTGTGTCTGAAAGGATCCAACATGGTGGCTAGGCAATTAATTCTGTTTGTAAGCACAAGTATTAAAGGGAATTGAACTGACAACATGAGGCCATAATTAGCTTCAGTTTAGATACCCCATGTTTCGATTTTATGCCAATAAAGGAGATTGTATTATTGTTGTAACTAGCTTCAGTTTAAGTGCCTTCTGGAACTGTCTGGAGACCTATGCTGCCAAACTGTTCTTAAAAAGCAATTTGTACATGTGTGTATCATCGAGTCACAGCTGACTTATGGCGATCCCTAGGGTTTTCAAAGCAAGAGATGTTCAGAGGTGGTTTGCCAAATCTGTACATAAATAAATCTAATTTGTTATTTTTGTACAACTCCTGCCTCAGTGACCTCTATCCTTCTTTCTCACTGCAAAATATACCCCATGGCACTGAACCCAAAACCTTTATATCTGCTACTCCAACTACACCTTATAACTAAGGGGAAAGTTTTATTTTTAAGAATCTGGTTCCCTGAAATCTTAAGAGGCGGTGTGGGCCCCTTTGGTTGATTTATAGGAGTCTGTCACATGTATCTTTGTAATATTATACCAGTCTATTACTTTGACACTTCTATCCTAACAGTTGGTTAAAAAATAAGAAAAGCAGAAGAAATGGAAAATTATACTTCATATGCTCCTGCCATCAGTCAAGAATCTCAAAGGTACTCTAGAGGTAGAAAACCCATCTGTTTCAGTTGAATATGATTTTTTTCAGTATGATAATGGCTTGGGCTGCGTAATTATTGTAGGGAAGTAGGATTTAGTCATGTAGTAAAACATGTTGTGATCCACTTAGTATTATAACAGGTGCTGTCCTATGGGGGAGACAGCAGAATACTTACCCTTGTCCAACTCTGTAATATCCAGGTGGGCAACCACAAAGATATCCACCTTCCGTATTGGAACAGCCATAATTGCAGGGATTCTTAGCAGAGGAACATTCATTTACATCATGACATGCGCTTGAGAACTGGTCATAAGAAAATCCAGAGGGGCATGCACACTTGTAGCTCCCAAGTGTGTTGTAGCATGAAGCTGAGCCACAAATATTAGGATTTGAGCATTCATTTTCATCTATTGGACAAGTGAAAACATTTTCTTTATTGAAGCAAAACAGGCTACCAAAGGAATACTGGTCAAACCAGTTTTCAATTTTCAGTGCTCAAAAATTTCCTAAATAATACCCGAATTCCTAATTTTAAGACATTTTCGATACAGGTAAGTGCCCTTGTAAGCATGCTTCTGTGTAGTGGTGAATGGTAATACCCCACCAGTGATTATGGTAAAATGTGGGAGGAAGGGAAGGTGCTGGGGTGAAGTTGTTTCAGGATTGCATGCATGTGCTTGTCACATGAAATGATGCACTGCCTCTCCCAGTTCTTGTGAATGCTGGATTCCAGAGTGCACAAACCCACAAAAAGCAATATGACCAAGAAATAATTCAGTTTATATAGACTGCAGATTGATGGGAAGGTTTGTATATTCTGCTCGAATGGTATTTCGGAGGGGGGGTAGTATCTGCAGTCCTTGAATGAAAAAGACACAGTGTATTCCACCTTCCTCTTTCAAATCTCTGTCAGGAGTCCCACTGACAGGGTGCCGCCTTTACCAGAACAGTATTCCCTAACAGCACTGTAATTTCTTCAATACAAACATTCATTTATAGGAAAGAATCTAAAGAGATAAACTATTGAGGTCAGGACAAAACTGCTTTCTGCCACAGGCTCCGTCACAATAGAATATGATGGAATATTGGAACTGGCTTTTATAAATGCAGGTATGTATTTTCCCATTGGGAATCTTGATCAAACATTTAAAGGCAATTAAAAGAGGGTAAAAAAGCAGTTCAAGTGTCTGGCAAACAATATAACATAGATTTAGCCACATCATATGAATGGATTAAAAATCTTATTGAAATTTTGGATTTGGTAATGCTATTAACGGTAACCTGTACAATAGATAATGAGAAATTCATAACCTAACAACATTTCATTGTTTCCAGATTCTAATTTGAAATTTGGTATGCTAATCTTACTTTTTAGTCATAAAAAACTTTAATTCTCAAGTATTCTGTTTGCAAAACAGTCTCACCAACACACTGATTCCATTGGTAATGTTGAACATATCCTTGTGGGCAACCACACCTGTAGCCACCAAGAATATTTTGGCAGCCATGTTGACACCTGTGATTTCCTTCACACTCATCTACATCTGCAAAGAAACATAGTGAGATAAAAGCAAAACAAGTAAAGTTAGTGATAAATGAGGCTGAAATAATATGCATATTTACTTCTAAATAAGCTATGCGGAACTCAATTCAACTCAGACTTTATTTCTGAGTAAGTACGCATAGGATCAAACTATACATAATCTTAACAAGAATTTCTCCATAGAAACATGGAGATGGAAATTACCTTCTTGCAATCCTCTCCTCCCTGGGAAAAGGCTCAAACCTTATTGAAAACCTCCAGTGAAACAGCTCTTTAGCTTCTCGGGGATACCTGATCCCTTGTCTAGTTGACTACTCTAAGAAGGAATGATATCATCTAAACGTGCCTTACTGCAACTTGAATTCACTGCTTCACATTCTTCCTTCAGTCACCTTGATAAATAGTTGTCCTCCTTCATGGAATTGACAGGGATATTTGAACACTTTTGTCTTTTTAAAAAGCTAAATATACTTGGTTCATGGACTCCTTTATAACTTTCTCAAGTATCTGAAACTAATCACTACTGTCTTTGTTATTCTCCTTAGAATCTTTTCCTTTTTGTTTGTAGTTTTCTTAACATAATGTGTGTGTGTTAAGTGCCGTCAAGTCGTTTCCGACTCATGGCGACCCTATGAATGAAAGTCCTCCAAAATGTCCTATCTCTGACAGCCTTGCTCAGATCTTGCAAATTGAAGGCTGTGGCTTCCTTTATTGAGTCAATCCATCTCTTGTTGGGTCTTCCTCTTTTCCTGCTGCCCTCAACTTTTCCTATCATGACGGTCTTTTCCAGTGACTCTTGTCGTCTCATGACGTGACCAAAATACGACAGCCTCAGTTTAGTCATTTTAGCTTCTAGGGTCAGTTCAGGCTTGATTTGATCTATAACCCACTGATTTGTTTTTTTGGCAGTCCACGGAATCCGCAACACTCTCCTCCAACACCACATTTCAAAGGAATCTATTTTCTTCCTATCAGCTTTCTTCATTGTCCAGCTTTCACACCCATACACAGTAATAGGGAATATGATGGCATGAATTAATCTAGTCTTGGTGGCCAGAGTCACATCCTTACACTTCAAAATCTTTTCTAGCTCCTTCATGGCTGCCCTTCCCAGTCTCAATCTCCTTCTAATTTCTTGGCTGCAGTCTCCCTTTTGGTTGATGGTGGAGCCAAGGAATAGAAAGTCTTGAACAATTTCAATTTCCTCATTGTCAACCTTAAAGTTCTGTAATTCTCCTGTAGTCATTACTTTTGTTTTCTTGATGTTCAGCTGCAGTCCTGCTTTGGCACTTTCTCTTTTAACTTTCAGCAGTAGTTGTTTCAAATCTTCACTATTTTCTGCCAATAATGTAGTGTCATCAGCATATCTCAAATTATTAATGTTCCTGCCTCCAATTTTCACTCCACCTTCATCTAAATCTAATCCTGCTTTCCTAAATATATGTTCTGCATACAGATTGAAGAGATAGGGAGATAAAATACATCCTTGTCTGACACCTTTGCCAATTGGAAACCATTCCGTTTCTCCATATTCTGTTCTAACTGTGGCCTCTTGTCCAGAGTACAGGTTGCGCATCAAAACAATCAGATGTAGTGGCACACCCATTTCCTTTAAAACCAGCCATAACTTTTCATGATCCACACAGTCAAAAGCTTTGCTGTAATCTATGAAACACAAGCTGATTTTCTTCTGAAATTCTCTCGTACGCTCCAGTAACCAGCGTATATTTGCAATATGATCTCTAGTGCCTCTTCCTTTTCTGAAACCAGCTTGAACATCAGGCATTTCTCGTTCCATATATGGTAAGAGCCTTTGCTGTAAGATTTTGAGAATCACTTTACTTGCATGAGAAATTAATGCAATGGTCCGATAGTTGTTGCAATCTTTGATGTCTCCTTTCTTGGGAATTGGAATGTAAATGGATCGTTTCCAGTCTGTGGGCCATTGTTTTGTGTTGTTTATTTATTATTATTAACATAATAATAAATGTGAATTATGGACTCGCAGAACATCCAAATTAAAAAACAATATCCTCTAAAAACATCATCAAACTTTAAAATATGTTAGAAAATAGTGTAATAGCTATTATACAAGACAATAACATAAAGACTATGCCTCAAATGCCTTATGGAACAAATGCTGTAGATTTCATCCTAAAGACAAAAAGGCTATCCTACTGATCTTACTATCCTAACTGATCTTACATAGATAGAAACACACTTGATGTGAAACTCATGGTGTTGGCATCAACTCTCCATTCTGGTTCACCTTTCTCTCCCTGCATTTTAATGCAGGACCACCTCCTTCCTGTGAGCGGCCAATGCAGGACCACCTCCTTCCTGTGATTCTGGTGATTAGCACCTCAATAACCAAGGAGTACAACTAAGTCTCATTACATCAGGAGATAGTTCTAATACAACATGAGGCGCTCACTAGAATACAACAGTCCACAGATTATCTTGGAATAAAAAATTGCCTACTGATGAACTATAGTAGGCTAAACTCAAATTTCAAAATGTTGTTGCAATGATGTTTCACAATGAACAAGTATGCACAAAATTGTGGTATAAACCTAAAGTATAATATTATGCACACTTGTTCAAGTACTGCTATACTGCAACTGACTTGAACTGGCAGTGGATTGGATCCAGTGAAAAAGGTCACAGAAAGTGTTGGCAAGAGGAAGAGGGGGGAAAGAGGTGATTTTACTTGATTCCCTCTAGTCTCTGCATCCCACTGTCCTGTGGTGAATTTTGCTTGTGAGGCTCTACAGATCATTAGAGAGGAGTGGGGGGATAAATGAAAAGCTGTGTGGGGAAAGGGAAGAAGTTGGAGAAGATCCACTTTGCAAGCACCATCCCTGAACTCTTCCAGTGGGCCTAACCCTTCGTCTGTAAATAATGGCTGGTGTTCAGTTTTACCTTCACAGTTCAATCCCGATGAATCTAGAGAGAAACCTCTCTGACATTCACAGGTGAAACTTCCAGGAGTATTCTGGCAGATTCCTTTTGACCCGCAAAGCAAAGGCTGTGATCCGCATTCATTGTTATCTAGAAAAAGGCATATTATTTTTCTACAAAGGATATGGAAATTAGCAAAATATACAAAGACATGTTAAAATATTAAAATTTATATGCATCAAGAACTATATGGAAAACTCATGTCTTTGGGCATCCTAAATTCTTGATATGAATCTCAAATGCAGTGGGATATGGGAAGTATTTGCCTCCAGAGTGCTAGTACAATATACCAACTGGGAAGGGGGAAAGGTGGCGTAAATTTCAAAAATGTACCACAGAATTTAATTGGCAACATAGGATAGAGTTCAAAGGTGGCTACAGACAGATGAATGGAAAAATACTCTTTAATCTGTTTTTGATCAACTGGATTTTTAAATATGATTTTCATAATACTTTACCCCTTTGTTGCCACATGGTTACATTTACAATGTAATATACAGCACACAAATGTTCACAAAGAAAATGCTTAGAGTAGAAGCTTTGATTTCTTCCAACATTTTTTATTTATCTTAATTATATACATTTTCCCCTGGAACTCCTGAGCAGTAGTACAATGATGACAAATGCATAAATATGTAGCAGAAAAGAATTTTTTAAATGTAAAGTAGACAATGTTCAAACAGAACCTTGCCTGTTTCTGTTTAATGAAAGAAAATTCATTGTTTCAGTTGGTCTTACCAATACAAGCTGTATGATGTTGTGTAAAACCTGGTGGACATTTACATGTGAAACCTCCAAGGGTATTTGCACAAAGGAATTGGCAGTTATGTTGTTTAGTCTGACATTCATCAAGATCTAAAAGTGAAATGATCAAGACAAGTTACTTCGATTTCAGCAGAGCAGCAAAACATGCTCTCTTACATAATAATCCCATGTTTTTGCTCAAACTATAGAGCTAGAAGTATTTAAGCAAAGTCCTTTGAGAAGTATAGCAGAATTGGCCAGTCTGCCAAGCTTGCCAAGAAATGCCAAATCAGTTCTGTGATGTCATTCCTGAGCCTTGCAGCAGCAGAGGAAAACATAGCTGAGGCGCTGCCACCACGCCCCCAAAGAAGATCCCCGGCCGCTGAAAGACTTAAAAAAGCCTTTTTAAAAAAAATTAAGAAGAAAATGGGGCTTTTTTCCCCATAGCAAACAGCAGTACTGCTCCAGGAACACCCCCACTCACGCCGGTGCCAAATATCTCTTTTGGGATTTAGGTCCCGGAGAAACTGCAGCGTCGGGGGTGGTGGTGTGCAGCTGCATGGCGCACAGGTGCCGATGGAACTGGCCCCACTGCCAGTGTAGGTGCCTCTTATTCCATGATAAGCGGCCACTTATGCTGGCAGTGGGATCATGCAGCCTCCAGAGAGCTTTCAGTCCCTCAGGAATGCACTGACTGCTTGTTTACTGCCTGCAGTGGAGCTCCTTCAAGCCCCTGTAGAGCCATGTCTGCACTAAAGTCTACTGCTGGTGGGCATCTGACACAACACCACGACAACTGTTTTAGCAAAACACTAATGAAGAGACATCTAAATGTGCTCTGGAGGAATAGCACTGAGACCTTTCCCTGCATGCGGGAGTTACTCCTGATTTTCTTGAAAGTCAATCCACAAGCCTTGGAATTGGTTTGGGAGGGTTCTTCTGCACGTCAGCCTTTCTTGTGCATTTTTTTTCCAGTTGTGGAGACAGTATATTTTCTTTCGCATGTGGTTAAAATAATGAGGATTTTCAAGGGAGGGTGCTGCTGTCATCAGTGTTTTCAGAAGCTGATGGTTGGGCACCTACGGTGCCTTCAATCAACAAACACAGCAGCAGCTCCTCCAATGGAATGGCTTTCTGGCTACCGGGGAGGGAAGGGTAATTCTCGCCAAGTCCCCCTCCTGCTGCAGACCCCCAATTTGCCCTCCATGCTCTTCTTTGGGCCAACTAACTCAAAAGAGCATGACTTCAGGGGACAAAAAAGTCTGCAGTGAGGATAGGGAGGGTGAAAAAATGACTTTCTTTGCTATGCTTAGGATCCAAGTCTGGGTCCAAATTTAGTCATGAATGTCCTGACAAAGACTACATTCCCTTCCCTTGACTTTTTAGCATAACATTTTAATCCTGATCTATGTAAATTTGACAGAGGTCAAGTAACTCCTCTTACAACTGAAGTGTGGCTGCTACTATATAGTGTATCAGTAGGGATTATTTTCTTAGTTCTCCCGCATTAGAATAATGTCGAAGTGGCAGTTCAAATAGTATATTATGAGAAATTAATGAGTAAAAAACATTTTCCTAAACCATTCAGTCACTTACCTCTGCAGGTCTTTCCATCTTCCTGGAGGATGTAGCCACGAGGGCATGAACACTGATAGCTCCCATCAGTGTTTTTGCAGATAAAGTTGCATGGTTTGGGAGACTGGGAACATTCATCAAGATCTGATTAGGATAATGAACAATTAGTACTTAAGTGTATTAAAAGCAAAACAACAACAACAACCCTATAAACAATCTGAAGAGATCAACAACTGTAAGAAATCTAATTTCTTTCATGGGTAAATTATTGAGGGAATGAATTCAAGTGTAAGGCACTTGGTGGATCTCATCTAGTTGTCCCTAGAAGAATCAATACATTGTCTTTTTGGAATGAGACATGCTCATTATCTTTCTTAATTTGCACTTTATTTACTTGATTTATATTCCGCCTTTGTCCCTCAGGGGGATCCAAAGGGGATTACATAGTCCTTCCCCCCTCCATTTTATTCTCACAATTATGTGAAGTAGTTTAGGTGAGAGTGTGTCACTTGCTATGGCCCGTTTGTCTTGAATTTATGGTATTGCACAGGCCCCTTATTTTGCTTCAGATCCTGGCTGTGCTCTCCAGTCTCCACCCACAAGTCAACTTGGTTAACTTGGGTATCAAGCCCATGCTTTCTTTAACCAAGCCAAATTATCTTCAGAAAGCAGGATAGATACTGCTGGTTTATCTGCAAAAGGAGCAGAGGGAGGATCCTCTGAATATCAGACTTCAGACCATCTCTTATCTAGGGGCAGCTGGGGATGGCTTATACTCATCTCTAGCTATCTTGTGCTATTACCAGCAACTGAGTGCAGGTCGACCTGAGTGCACAGGGGACCTTTACCTTTATACCAGTTAAAAACACTGAATGTAATTTTTTTAAAAGGTAAAGGTCCCCTGTGCAAGCACCGGGTCATTCCTGACCCATGGGGTGACGTCGCATCCCGACGTTTACTAGGCAGACTTTGTTTATGGGGTGGTTTTCCAGTGCCTTCCCCAGTCATCTTCCCTTTACCCCCAGCAAGCTGGGTACTCATTTTACCAACCTCGGAAGGATGGATGGCTGAGTCAACCTTGAGCTGGCTACCTAAAACCAACTTCCATTGGGATCGAACTCAAGTTGTGAGCAGGGCTTGGACTGCAGTACTGCAGCTTACCTCTCTGCACCACGGGGCTCTTAATTTTTTATTACAAGGCTTTAATTCACATATTTAATGGGAAAACATGGGAAGCTACAGAACAGATTTCACCTAAGAAGAATGAAATAGAATATGGTGGTAATACTTACCCACACATGATGTACTACTAATGTCAGTGGTATAGCCAACTTTACAAAAGCATCTGAAAGAGCCCATGGTATTTATACACTGCCCATGTGTACATAGGCTTGGCATGACTTTACACTCATCAATATCTGTGGGAAAATAGAATACATATGAAAAATAAACATGATTTCCTAAACTGCCATGGAAACACTAGTCAACAATTATTGGTAAATTTCTGAAACGTAAATAAAACCTATATTTACTTGTTTGACTATCTCATCTTTTTAAAAAGTTCTGAGAATTTACTTCTGCTAGGAACCACCAGCAGGCAGCAGAAAAAGAGGAAGACCCAACAAGAGATGGATTGACTCTATAAAGGAAGTTACAGCCCTCAGTTTGCAAGATCTGAGCAAGGCTGTTAAGGATAGGATGATTTGGAGGACATTGATTCATAGTGTCGCCACGAATCGGAAGCAACTTGACAGCACTTAACACACACACAAGAAACACCATGCAAATAGCACAACACTGGCCCATCTACTTCTTGCAAGCATGACAAAACACATTGGGCTCGATAACAAAGTGTGGCTCAGACGTCCTGTGAAACCATGGCTAAGTACGGCTAGTTGATCATCAGAATATGGGGCACCTATTAACTATTTAACGGGTATATTAATCAGTATGGCTGTCTGTGATGTAGGAATGTGAATGATACTACAGAGGAGTTGCCTGTTGGACCACTGGGTATGTTTATGTGAATGAGGTGCACTTAAACTTACAGCTGCACATTGGTTTCCTCACATTTGGTATGAGGAGGGAAGGGTTAATGTGAAAAACCTGGCAACTTGCTTTGTGAGCATCTGAAGAAGGATGTGTGGATTTGTTGCCACTTGTCATGTTGAAAGTAGCTGAAGATTACAAAGGGAGTTGGTGAGATGGCAAGGATTTGCCCTTAGGTACAACAGTGCAAACCAGGATCCCAGGCAGATCTTTGCAGGGGAGATAAGGGGAAGGGCAAAAGCACTGAAATGAGGATTTATCAAGATAAAGCAGGACTGAACAACAGTATAGATGTAGTGTATATCTGTCAGGACTAATGGCATTAGAAAACTGGAACAGTAGATAGTAGATGGGTTTGTATAATGTTGGTTACTTTACCTTTCTCTAAACAGATAACCAAAAACATTTTCCCATTATAGTTATATTACATCCCTTCCTGAGAAACAAAATACTATCTGAGATAAAGTCCACAGCAAACTTTGACATCAGTAATATTTACTCACGTAATTCTCATGCTGATTTATTAGAAAAACAATCTACTGAATTAAAGCAATAAAATCTATATAGATTTATTTACTCACTTATTTCATTTATACTCAACCTTTCTCTCCAATTGGGACCCAAAGCCACTTACATCATTCTCCCCTTATACATTTTATCCACACAACAATCCTGTGAGGCAGGTTTGGCTCAGAGAGTATAACTGGCCCAAAGTCACCCAGCTATCTTCAATGGCGGGGTGGGGATTCGAACGTGGGTCTCCCAGATCCTACTTCAACACTCTAATCACTGTACCTCAGTGGCTCTATATCAGTGATACTCACTCAGTGACTTTGGAGACACAGGTGGCTCTTTTACATGCCACCTGTGGCTTTTCACAGCACTATCCCTCAATGTGGCACCTGTTATGATCCGGGACCCTGAAACCATGGCAACTGTCTATTTTCCCAAGAGGGAAGAGTCAGGGAAAATGGGACTTGGTTTTGACGGGAAAACCAGCCATTTGGCCTGCCTGCCAAAGGAAATGATGAATGGGTGGGGGAGGTTTTCACCTAATCCAGCAGACGTTTTACCAGGTGAAATTTTCCTTTGTTCTGGATTCAAATACTTCATTCAGATGCTATGACTGTGGGCCTCATCCTCTTCAGTCAGGCGGACTGTAAGGAGGTTGGGGGGGGGGTTTGCTCCATCTAAGGTAACTGTATTGTATTGTAACTTAGGCTCATGTTTCATTTTATTTTCTTAGGTTTGTATCTTCTAAGTATGATAGCCATTTTCCATGTATGTGCTCTAGTTCAGTCTTTAGTAACAAAGCTTCTTTCCTGTTCAAGAAAGCAGACTATGTCTCAAATCCCACCTACATACTGAAGACCACTTATATATGCTAAAATGCACAGATGGGGGGAGCTAAAACAGTTGGATGCTCTATCCTTTGTATTTGCTCAGAGGCAGCCTTATCAGGATATCCCATGGTGCAAGTTATGTGATAGGCTGGGTTTTATATCTTGGGGTGGTGGCAACGAAGAGGAAACAAGCTTTTACTGTGAGAAATACAAGCATGCTGTAATATTGGGACAGGACAGCTGGTCAGAAGGAGCTGTCAATACCTGTCAGATCCAGAGGATCTGGGCTGATGCAATGAGGCAGTAATGGCCTGCAACAGCAGAGTAAACTGGATTTACCCAGATATGGCCAGAAAGATGATGCAATGCTGTGGGTGTAGCAGCAGGTGGCCTGATGCATATCTGATGTACATTATGTATATAAGCGTATAGCCTTTAGGGCTCTGTGTTGGGGAGTTAATGAGGGCCAAGCCAGAGGCTATGCTGGAGTGTGTTACTGATTGGACGTGTATGATGGAGAGTTGATGCACTGTAAATAAACTAAGCACTTTTCTAGTAGTCAACGTCTGGTGGAGTGTCTTGGGACAACTGACTAAGCATGCTGAACCTCACGATAGGGTTATGGGCCCAGCCGGAACCGCTGTACCGCAGGTTTGAGTGTGGTAGCAGCTCTACAGTGTCCAAGACGTCCAGAGGCTACTGGTGCAGGAGCTGAGTCAGGAAAATGGCACAGACGCTCATCCCCGTGGAAAAGCTCAACTCGGAGAACTACAGTGTCTGGTCGGTGAGGCTTGAGCAGTATTTAAAGCGGGAAGGTCTGTGGGAGGCAGTTGAAGCAGCTCCAGCAAATGCAGCAGACTGGGAAAAAGATAAGAAAGCCCTCGTCAACATAATCTTATCTGTTGGTGATAGCTAGATTGTATACGTTGTGGTGAAAACGGAATCAAAACAGGCTTGGGACGCCTTAAAAACAGTCTATCAAAGAGACTCAGCGGGCACTATTTTGGCTTTGACAAGGAAACTTTATAGGTGCCATAAATCAAGAAGCATGTCTGCTTCAGAGCACCTCAAAACGTTATCTGTGTTGTTCAGGCAGTTGGAACTGAGGGGGGGAAATTATTCAGCCCAAGACCAAGTGCACATTATACTTGGGCCTTTGGACGACGGCTTCGACATGCTGATAACAGCTCTGGAATGCATGTCGTCGGCTCAATTAACGTTTGAGTATGTCAGCAGGAGGATCCTGGAAGACGAAGAACGTCGGCTGGGAGGAATCAGATGACCTCAGCCAAAGAGAGATATCATCCTGAGGGGAAACCAACAACTTGTCCATCTTCCGTGACAGCCCCGCAGTGTGAGTGGCATCCCAGGCAGAGAGACTGGATAGAGTCCACGCCGACGACTTCAGCCGAGCGGTGGAACCAACCCAGACGGGCAAGAGGTCTACTCAGCGCACAGCAGAGGGATGAAGGAACGTGGGGGCGACGGAAGGCTGAGACGGAGTTTCAAGCAAGAACCAGAGGAATGTGCTCTGTTTGACAGGAAATGTTTTTCTTGTGGGAGCACACGTCACCTAAAGAGAGACTGTCCTCAGCAACGGAAAAAGAAGCAGCCTGAGAGACAGTTCCAGGAAGCTACACACACGGCTGTGGTGTTGGCAGAGACTGGAGGTGGTGAGGAATTATGGCTTTTGGACTCTGGGGCCAGTAAAATATTTGTTAATGAGGTGTCATTGTTAACAAATCAAAAGAAGTCAGCCAGAGCGCATGTAAGCTTAGCTGACGGGCAGCGTTTGGATGTAAAGTGTGAGGGAAGCTTGTATTTTCCTGAGCTGAACCACACATTCCAAGGTGTGCTGTGTGTTCCGTCCCTAGAAAACCATTTGTTAAGCGTGTCAGCATTGGTGAAAGCTGGGTTTGAAGTTAACTTTGTTGGGAACTCCTGCCAGGTGGGCAAAGAAGGAGCTACACTGTTAAGTGGGAAGTTACAGCAGGATGTGTATGTGGTAGCCAGGGGTGCTAAGCAAGCCACTAGCACAGTTGGAGCTGTAAATGAAAGTCCACACCCTAACTGCTTGCATTTGTTACACAGAAAAATGGGCCATGCAAGTTGGGAAATACTCCAAAAAACCCTGAGCTTACTAGGGGAGGAGGATGTTAAAATAAACAAATGCAGTAGGTTTTTGGACTGCACTGTCTGCAAGTCAGTTAAAAGCAGATGTCACCCAGTGGCAAAAGTGAGTAACAGAGTGACAAATAGACCTTTAGAACTCGTCCATTTGGATCTCTGTGGCCCCTTTCCAGAGAGTGTTTCCAAAAACCGGTGGGCACTTGTGCTTGTTGATGATTTCACGCGTTTTGGATAGGTGTATGTCCTTAAGTAGAAAAGTGAAACAGCTAAAACAATCAAATACTGGATCAGGAGGGTGGAGAGACAGCTAGGTCTCCAGGTGGCAAGTTTACAAACTGACCGGGGAGGAGAAAACCTATCCCAAGAGTTAACCCGGTGGTTGGAAAGTAAGGGAATAGAACAGAGGTTGGCTAATGTGTGTACACCTCAAGAAAATTCCATAGCTGAGAGGCGAATACAATATCTCAAATCAATGATGCAAGCATTGCTTGAGGATGCAAACTTAAAGCCTAGGTTCTGGGCAGAATCCATAAAGGTTGCTAACTACCTTATCAAGAGGCTATGGACTTCAAGCATAGACAATATTCCTTACAAAGCTCTGTACAAAAGAAATCCATGCTTAAAGCACTTAAAGATGTTTGGTGTAAAGGCTTGGGTTAATATCCCGCTGAAACATAGGAGGGAGGGAGGACATAAATCAAAGCCATTAATTTTTGTGGGATATCAGAATGCGGCCAAGTCATACCGTTTTGCAGACCAGTACAATCGCATAACATTTCAGTAGATCTGCAAATTTCGGTGAATCATTTAACTGGGCAAGGCTGCACGGCTCGGAGGAGCCTGACGTAATCACTTTGCCAATTAGTGAGCAGCTGGAAGCCAGAAGAAATAACAGCATTTCTCCTAGGAGAAGCCCAGGGAGGGAGGCGGTGGAGTCAGAACCTCCAGAAGAAGAAGGGGCAGAGGAGGAAATGGTTAGAGTGTCAAGCCGCATCACTAAAGGTGTAAATCCTGTGAGGTTTGGGTATGATGAATGTGAACATGTATTTAATGTGCAAGCTGTGGAACCTAACAGTTTTGAGGAGGTAATGTCACTGAAAGAAACAAAGGAATTTATGACTGGAAGCCATGGACAGTGAAATATCTTCTTTAAATGAGCACAAGGTTGTCACACCCACTCAGTTACCAAAAGGTGAAAAGGTAATAGGTTGCAGATGGGTTTTCAAACTGAAGACGTTAGCCAATGGCACAGTAAAAAGAAAAGCAAGAATTGTGTGCAAAGGCTACAGCCAGCAAAAACATATTCATTACGATGAGGTTTTCAGTCCCGCTGCAAAATGTGAATCTGTGAAAACTGTGTTAGCTGTAGCTGGTTTAAAAGGTTTGGATGTATTCCATTATGACATAGAAACAGCTTACTTAAATGCTCCATTAAAAGAAACAGTTTTCATGCAACAAATACCTAGGTATGAAATAAAACAGGAAAACAAGGTTTTGAAACTAAACAAGGCTCTATATGGGTTGCACCAGTCAGCAAGGGAGTGGAATATTTGTTTGACTGAGGCCATTAAGCAAATAGGTTTTGAACAGTGTGTATCTGATGCCTGTTTGTTTAAGAAGTGCTCTGGATCAAAGGCATGTTATCTTTTGATCTATGTACATGATATTTGTCTGGTGACTAATAATCAGAGAGACAAGGAGTACTTTGAAGAGAAATTAAGCAGCCGGTTTAAGCTGAAGTTTATGGGACCAATAAACAACTACCTAGGTGTGAAAGTGAGCCGAGACTCTGAAGGGATGTTTTCTTTGTCTCAGGCTGATAAGATAAAACAGCTACTGGAGAAGCTCAGTATGCAAGAGTCAAAAATAGTTGAATCCCCGATGGTACCCGGTTATGGGAGCAATGAAGCAGAGACACAGGATTGTGACAGAACAGAGTATCAATCTCTGGTGGGATGTCTGCTATATCTCTCGTGTTGAACTAGACCAGACATATTTCAGGCGGTGCATTGCCTGTGTAAAAAGAATATGAATCCAACTCAAGGTGATTGGAAGGCTGCAAAAAGGGTCTTGAGGTACCTAAAGGGGACAATAAATAATCAATTATGCCTAAATACAAATGATGGAAACCTGGTTGGGTACACAGATGCGTCTTGGGGTGACCAAGAAGGAGCAAAATCTACCTCAGGGTTTATTCTATATTTGGGAATGTGGTAGATGCTGTAAACAGGAAAAATGTATGTATTATGTGTTGCAAGAGTGAAAATAACGTGGCAGATCTGTTCACTAAAATTGTTACCAGTGACAGATATAAGTAACTGGTCAAAATATTATAGATGCTTGAGAAGGAGTGTCAGAAATACAAACATGCTGTAATATTGTGACAGGACAGCTGGTCAGAAGGAGCTGTCAATACCTGTCAGATCCAGAGGATCTGGGCTGATGCAATGAGGCAGTAATGGCCTGCAACAGCAGAGTAAACTGGATTTACCCAGATATGGCCAGAAAGGTGATGCAATGCTGTGGGTGTAGCAGCAGGTGGCCTGATGCATATCTGATGTACAATATGTATATAAGTGTGTAGCCTCTAGGGCTCTGTGTTGGGGAGTTAATGAGGGCCAAGCCGGAGGCTATGCTGGAATGTGTTACTGATTGGATATGTATGCTGGAGAGTTGATGCACTGTAAATAAACTAAGCACTTTTCTAGTAGTCAACGTCTGGTGGAGTGTCTTGGGACAACTGACTAAGCACGCTGAACTCGCGATATTTACATGCAGGCAAACATGCAACACAGAGACCCAGGAGGGATTGTGATAGCACGCCCCATGTTTTCAGAAAGTGGGCAAGACCCTCGTCCAGTGGAGCTTCTTTCTGGCAGATAGTTCCCACCTTGAAATGGCCACCACTGGAGAAACAGGCAAGCTGTAAGCCTCCTTGAGATATACGCCTCATGCCAGGGATAGAAGTAAATGTGGCTTTTCTGGTTCATGGCAATTGTGACTACAGCTCTCCATGAGCCACTGTGTGAGTACCACTGCTCTATATATTCTGCAGTTGAGCATGTGTAATTTTCAGAACTTCCATGACATGCCACAGTATCCTTGCATTTTTGGTGTTCGGGTCAATCTCAAACATAAAGTTGTTTGTCTGCTTCTTCTGTTTGAAGGCACATTGCAAGACATTGTGGGCATGGTCTGTAATAAATGCTCAGAATAAAATATTCAGTAAAGAATTAGAAAAAGGCCCAGCTCTGACAAACAATACCTCTCCCATCAGTGGTGTACCCTGGGCCATGGGGACAAAGTTTCTTGTATTGAGCAGTGCCAGGAAGTGGGCAAAGCTCACACTGGTTGCCCCAGCCTCTTCCTCCATCGCAGCAGCACTCTGACTTGGTGACAAGGTTACGGCTACTAGATGCCATTTGACACATTGTCTGTAAGACTTCAGAAAAGCAGAAGCCTTGGCGGTTATCTGTAAAGTGAATAGTAAGGTGTACATTTAGTATCATCAGCTCTTATTCTTATGCACTGACATAGCATTTAAACAGAATTCTAGAAGGGAAGAAAGGACCTCATAAGAACATAAGAAAAGCCCTGCTGGATCAGACCAAGGCTCATCAAGTTAGCAGTCTGTTCACAAAGTGGACAACCAGGTGCCTCTAGGAAGCCCACAAACAAGATGACTGAAGAAGCATCCTGCCTGTGTTTCACAACACCTAATATAATGGGCAAGCTCATCTGATCCTGTAGAGAATAGGTATGCAGCAAGACTAGTATTCATTGTAACTAGTAGTCATGGATACTATCATCCATGAACATAGCCCTATCCTCCATGAACATGCCACTTCCCTCTTAAATCCTTCCAAGTTGGCAGCCATCATCACATTCTGGGGCAGGGAGTACTACAATTTAACTATGTGTTGTGTGAAGTAGACCTCTGACATGATAGTGGTTAAAAATAGTAAAAGGTGGCAAGATGAGGGTGGTCAGTTTCTCAAAGGAAGCTTTTGGGTAGAATGTGGCTCTAAATAGTCTCACTCTTTGTATCAATGGGCTTAGGGTGGAGTAACAGTGTTTAGAGCTGCACACAAGCCTGTAGTATTTTTCCAGATTCAATGGTATGGACTAAAATAATATGGTGTGTGCGCGTGTGGTGCCTGTCTGCTTTCAGCAAACCCACTTTGATCCGCTGCACTGTTGACAGCAACCTGCCATTGAATATCTTGTTGTGGTATGTTGTCCTGAATTGGTTCCAGCTGGACTTTATTAGAAATAATAGTTGTCTATGAAAATAATATCTACATTGTTTGGGTATATGTTTCTGTATGTTTTTAAATTAACGCTACTAACATTTCTTTATCTTCTGAAGACTTGAAGCTGCCAGTGAGTGTGTGGCACAAAATGACAATCTTTAAAGGAGACCAAAAGGTTGTATGTGAAAATGTACAAGGTAAACTCTGAAGTTAGATTTCCTTGCTTTTATGGATTTAATTTTTTTTCTGTACTGCTAAAATACAATAGATTACTTTCAGCAAACTAACATATAAACACAATGTAGTGAAATGTTAACTAAGAACATTCTCAGAATCCCAACTAACCTTCTGAGTAAACTATGGGCATGCCTGATTGTAGCAACAGAGAATGCTCAGAGGGGACCCTCTATATTTTCTTTAAAAACGTTCTTCTGTTTTTTCTAATTTAATTAGTTTTTCTTCAAAAATGTGATTGTTGAAAGCATAGAAAATGTTTCTTGTATTTTGCTTTAGCAAAATAACATAAATCCAAGTTGGCAAATACATCCCTTATTGCATGTTCATTTAACTGAACATGAAAGAACATAAATTTCCTTACCAATGCACTCAGTTCCTGATGGGCTTGACTGGAACCCTTCATTACATTCACACCCATAACTCCCAATAATGTTGATGCAGCGACCATTTTCACAAATACCAGGCTTGATGCGGCATTCGTTTTCATCTTTACCACAAACAAAGGAACAAAAATAAATCACAAACATACAAGCACATCAGCAAGAATATTAACTATGCTAAAAATAACATTTTAAAACAAAACATAGTTTAAGGAATTTACATTGCAATCTTATGAAGAGTTTCTCTAGTCTAAGACATTTAAATTAGTGGGCTAAAATTAGAGTACCTCTCCATAGGACTGCACTTTCCACAATTATATGCTAAATTTGGCTAACTCTGCATAACAACCATGTGCTAAAATTGGCTATCATTTTTTTGTCTGTTATGCTCTTTGCCTACAAGATGTCTAAGCTGCTGTGTTGCTCCCACCCTTCCATTCCACTACTAAAGGAAAAGGCTCAATTATAGAAATATAACAGTGCAGGTTCTATTTGGAAAGGACAGAAGTTTAACAAGTGAAGTTGTTGTGAAGAAAGCAGCCCCCTCAGTCTTCTAAGAATTAATATTCAGTGCAGTGAGAGGAGGAGTAAGAGAGCTAAGAAATTAACAGGATGATGGAAATAAGGGAAACAGAATCAAAGAATTACGGAAAGGGTAAATGGAGTAGATAGAAGACTAACCCGAGTGTTGAAACAGCAGAGAGTTAATAAAGGCACTTAGGGTAGGAAAAACCTCTCGCACAGCAAAGGAAAAAGACAGAAAGTGTGTGCTCTCCTTCCCACCCACCAGGAAACCTACAGTGAGGGAAAAAAGTATTTGATCCCCTGCTAAATTTGCCCGTTTGCCCTCTAACGAAGAAATGACCAGTCCATAATTTTAATGGTAGATTTATTGTAGCTGTGAGAGACAGAATAACAACAGGAAAACCCCCAGAAACCAAGAAGACAAAAGTCAGAGATTGATGTGCATTATAATGAGTGAAATAAGTATTTGATCCCCTATCAACCAGCCAGATTAGGGTTAGGGTTAGGGTTCTGCTGTCAACAGAAGCAATCAATCCATCAGATTCCAAACTAGCCACCATGACCAAGACCAAAGAGCTGTCCAAGGATGTCAGGGACAAGATTGTAGACCTGCACAAGGCTGGACTGGGCTACAAGACTATTGCCAAGCAGCTTGGTGAGAAGGTGACAACCCTAACCCTAACCCTAACTGTCAACCTCCCTCGGTCTGGGGCTCCATGCAAGATCTCATCTCATGGAGTTGCAATGATCATGAGAATGGTGATGAAGCAGCCCAGAACTACACGGGGGGAACTTGTCAATGAAAACGAGCCTTGGCTACTTACCGTGAAGGCTTCTTCTGCTCAGAGGGACGAAGGACATCTGTAGAATGGGTGTTTTCCGTTCCTCGTTCTCCGGGAGGCAGGACTCAAAACTCAACTTCCTGTCCCTTGAGGGAAACGCCCCTCCTTTCAGTTTAAAGACTTTCCGAGTAAATACATTTCAAGTTGGATAGGTAAACATAAATATTAAAGATGGAGGATAACCACCTGAATAACGACAGAAACTAAGAACGTGCAACTATCTAAGAACGTGCAACTATCACAGGGTTTAGGAGGAGACCCTGTAGTGTAGAGCATTAAGGAACTGTCTGCTAACTGCCAATCGAGTTGATAGGACGTCTGGGTGGGCCAGATGTCCTTCGTCCCTCTGAGCAGAAGAAGCCTTCACGGTAAGTAGCCAAGGCTCGTTCTCGCTCAGAGGGAGAAGGACATCTGTAGAATGGGACATACAAGAGCTGTCCCGGCCCGGGTAGGGTTTAGTCGTCCTGGAGTATACTTTGTAAGATGCGCCTGCCGAAGGCGGCGTCCGCAGAGGCGTATACGTTTAACTTATAGTGGCGCACGAATGTGGAAATGGAGGACCAGGTCGCGGCCTTGCATATTTCCTCCAGTGGGGCTCCTCTATCGAAGGCGGTGGAGGTGGCCGCGCTCCTGACTAAGTGGGCTGTGACCCCTGAAGGAATGGGAAGGTTGCTTTCTCTGTATGCCTGTGAGATGCAATGTGTGATGGTTCTGCTGATGGATGCCCTAGACATAGGTTTGCCCTTGTTAGGGGCTGTGAGATTAATGAATAGTGAATCAGAGTTTCTGATCGCTTTCGTGCGTTCTATGTATATATGGAGGGCTCTTCTAAGGTCTAGGGAGTGCCAGGCCTTTTCCGTTATGGTCTTAGGTTTAGGACAGAAGGAAGGCAAGACTAGCTCTTGCTCCCTGTGAAACTGACTGTTGCGTTTTGGGATAAAGGAAGGATCTGGTCTAAGGACTACTTTGTCCTTGTGGAAAATGCAAAGGTTTGGTCTAACTGACAGGGCCCCCAGCTCTGATACTCGGCGGGCCGAAGTGACCGCTGTTAGGAATAGGGTTTTCATGCGTAGCCACTTTAGACCTATCTGAGTGAGTGGTTCAAATGGTGGTTTAGTGAGGGCCGTGAGGACGGTATGGAGGCTCCATGAGGGGAATCTGTGTTTGACTGGAGGTGAGGCAAGGCTGACCCCTCGCAGGAAGGACTTAATGTGGGGATGTTTGTTTAGAGAATATCCAGAAACTTTTGGAACTATAGTTGCGATGGCTGCTAATTGTCTGCGGAGAGTGGATGGCGCCAGACCCTGAATGCGACCGTCCTGGAGAAAGGCTAGAATGCCGACTGCGCATGGTTTCAGGGGGTTTCGGTGTTTCCGTCTACACCAGCGAGCGAAGGCTTTCCATGTGGTGTTGTAAATCCGTTGGGTAGATGGCCGTCTGGCCGCAAGAATGGTGGACACGATCTCGGGGTTGTAACCCTTGTCTAACAGTCTGCTCCGTTCAATAGCCATGCGGTTAATTGAAACCAATTCGGGTCCGGGTGGCAAATCGGGCCCTGTATCAGAAGGTCTGGTCTGTCCGGGAGCCTCCAGTGGTTGTGTCTGGACAGTTCTATCAGAGACGGGAACCATGGACGACGGGGCCAATGAGGAGTCACCATGATGACTGAGGCCTTGAGAAGCCGGACTCTCCTTAAGACTCTCGGGATGAGAGGGAGGGGGGGGAAGGCATACAGAAGACCCTGTGGCCAAGGGGAGAGGAGGGCATCGATTTGTTCCGCCCCTGGTTGTTGGTACCTGGAGAAGTATCTCGGGAGCTGGTGATTGGTCTTGGAGGCGAAAAGGTCTACTAGTGGGGTGCCGAATCGGCGAGTGATGAGGGGAAAGACTTCTGGGTTGAGGGACCACTCGGCTTCGTCTAGGTGTTGCCTGCTGAGCCAGTCCGCCTGTATGTTCGTGGTTCCCCTGATGAGAGATGAGTTTCCGCCCATAGCAACACTGCTGTGGCTTCCCGGTGGAGAGCCGATGACCTGGAGCCTCCTTGCTTGTTCAAGTAAGCTTTTGCGCTCACATTGTCTGTTCTGATCATCAGGTCCTTGCCCACCAGTTGTCTTTGGAAATGTTGCAAGGCTTTGAATATAGCTCTGGTTTCCAGTATGTTGATATGTAGCCTCTGCTCGGAGGGGTTCCACAACCCCTGCGCCGGTTGTCCAAGTAGAGTTGCACCCCATCCTAAGAGGGAGGCATCTGTGAACATCTGCAAAGGGGTGGGTCTGATGTATTGAAGACCCTTGGAAAGATTGTTTGGTTGTGTCCACCAGATGAGACTGGACCTGGCCGCCTTTGATAGGATTAGGTACCTGTCCCTTTTCTGGATGATATGCTTCTGATGGGCTCTGAGGAACCGCTGGAGAGGTCTTGCTTTGAGGCGAGCCCATTGCACAGCTGGTATGCAGGAAATCATGTGGCCCTGTAATTTCGCCAGGGTCATGAGGCTTACGGTTCGGGATTTGAAGGCAGATTTGGCCATGGAGTGTATTTTGAGAATCTTGTCCTCTGGTAAGATGAGAGCGTTGATTGTCGTGTCTATGTAGACCCCTAGGTGACGGAGTCTTTGAGTGGGATCTAGATGGCTCTTCTTGAAGTTTATCATGAATCCGTGAGTTTCTAGGGATTCCAGTACCCTTTGCGTGTGCAGTGAGCTTTGCTCGGTGGATGAAGCGCAAATAAGTACGTCGTCCAGATATGGATGTAGACGTATTCCTTCTTTTCGTAGCAGTGCCACCACTGTCACCAGCACCTTGGAGAAGACTCGTGGGGCTGAAGACAGACCGAAGGGGAGCGCCCGGAACTGGTAGTGATGACCTTGATACTGGAACCTTAGAAATCTTCTGTGTTGAGGGTGAATTAAGATATGAAGGTAGGCTTCTGTCAGATCTATAGAGGTGAGGAAGTCTCCCGGTCTTAGGGCCTCCGCGATGGATTTCAGGGTTTCCATCCTGAAGCGCTTTTTGAGAACGTGCCTGTTTAGGTGTTTGAGGTCTAGTATGGCACGCCATCCTCCGTCTCTCTTGGGCACGGTAAAGAAGATTGAGTAGATTCCCAAGGAGCGTTCCAATGGTGGGACAGGTTCTATGGCCTTGATAAGTTGAAGGTGTAGGATGGCCTGGGAGGTCCTGTGTTGTTTGTCCCTGTTCTTGGAGGTCGGTGAAACTCTCATCCGATCTGACGGAGGTCTGAAAAATTCGATTTGATAGCCTTGACGTATTAGCCGAAGCACCCAAGGGTCTGGCTGGGAGGCTTCCCACTGAGGGTAAAATAGAGTGAGTCTGCCCCCCACCGGAGGTGGGTTGGCGTCACTGTTTGCCTTGGCGAGCAGTCTTGTCTCCTTTTTCCCCTTGGAAGTTGGAGAATCTGTTGGATTTAGAGAATCGACCTGTTCTTCGAAAGGAGCCACGGTTGGAACTCCAATTGCCTCTTCTCTGTTCTGGTCTGAACCGCTGGAGGGTATGGTAGGGTCGAAAGGATGTGTTAGATGAGAAACCTTTGGGGTCCTTGCGTAGACTCTTGGGAAGCATCTTCTTTCTGTCCCTGGTTTCCACCAGGATGGAGTCCAGTTTATCTCCGAAAAGCCTCTTCCCTTGGTAAGGATATCCCATGAGGACTGATTTAGATCTGTGCTCTGTCTGCCAAGGTCGAAGCCAAAGCGCCCTTCTAGCGGAAGAGGCGGTAGCCATGGCTCTAGCAGCGAATGTCATCGTATCTAGAGTAGAGTCTGCCAGGAAGGACACAGCTCTCAGAATTCTTGACACTCCCTCCTGGGCATTTTTCTCCTCTGCCGGAATAAGTTGAGCTAGTTTGCGAGTCCATATGATGGCCGCTCTGGAAACCAGGGCCGATGTTATGGAGGAGCTTATGGCTAGAGCAGACGCCTGATGAGACTTCTTACATGCTAATTCCGTCTTCCTATCAGCTGGGTCTCTGATCATCACTAAACCCTCCTCAGTGACCAGATCTGAAGAGTGTAGAGCTGTAACTGGTGACTCCACTAAAGGGACCTGTAGCAGATCAGCTGTGCTATTGGCTATAGAGTATAACTTTCTAGTGGCTAGGGGGACCTGTTTGGTTGCCACCGGTTTGTCCCATTCTGCCTTTAGTAAGGACAGGAAATAGTCTGGGACAGGGACTGTCCTGTCTGGGGCTTCATGCATATGGAAAAATTCCTTGGATCCTCTCTTTTGCTGTTCTGATTGCTTATCAGGTTCTGCTGAGAGGTCCAACGCTGCAAGCGTCTTAGTTATTAACAGGGGAAATTCCTCAGTATTAAAGATTCTATTTTGTTTTGGTTGGTCAGGAATCTCCTCGCCCTCTGAAGAGAACTCGCCCTCCTCTTTGTCACTCCCTTCGTCTTCAGAAGAAAAAGGGGAGGTGGTCTGTTGCAAGACATTGTCCTGAGTAGCAACAGTGGTCCTACGTCCCTTCCCTATTAATTGACTGGAGTAAGGATCCAGTGTTTGAGCTCTGGATCTCTCCTCTGGTCTGGGTGCAGAGTGCCCAGCCATGATGGATGGAGGTGGGGAGGCTATTTGTGCTGCTCTGATGCCTTCAGTGAGGGCTTCCTTAAATAAGGTAGAGAGCTCTGCTTTTAGAAAGGAGAGGCTGCTAGTATCCAGCAGGGGGGGTGGGGGGAAGGTAGGATTCATTGGTAGAATGTTGCCAGAGGCGATTTGAGGCGAGACGCCGGGTATATTTTGAGGCGAGACGCCTGGGAGGGGAGGGGGCGAGACGCCCATGAGCGCGCTGGGGTTGAGCAGGGGCGAGACGCCCTGGAGCATGGCGGTGGAAGGGACTGGCGAGACGCCGACCGCCTGGGTAATCCCCCGTGCGCTGAAGGAGGGAGGAGCGGCAGACGCCGCTGAATGCTCCCCGGTTCCAAACATGGAGAGGGGAGGGGCGATAGCCGCGCCGTAATCGCTAGCAGCGGTTTGAATATCGGCGGCGCGTGCTACAAAACCCGAAGCGGCGTGTGCTGCTGTTTCTCCCCCGCCCGTCTGGTCGGCTCGTATTTTTGGGGCGGCCTGCGGGGCGGGCGCCGCCGCGTCTTTCCCTTTGTTCCCGCTTGTAGGCGCGGTGGAAGAAGGAGAGGTGCGATCGGCTTTAGGCAGGCGTTTAGCTTTGCCAGTTTTAGAGTTGCCGGTCCGCTTCCTCTTTCCCGCTCCGGGGCCCCCTTTTTGCTTACCCTTAGCCTCGAAGGTATAGCTGCAGGATGGCTGCTCCTGCGAAGTTTGAGTGGGCTGCAAAAGACCCGGGTCCAGATCCCCCGGGACTATGAAGGGATCGGGCTGCTTGTCCGCCATCTTGGAATGGCGGGAAGGCAGGTATCCTAATGTAGGTTAAATTTAGGACAGAATTAGGGATAGATAATTAGTAGTAGATAAGTGATTATAGTAGTAGAATAGGAAGAAGAAGAAGAAGAAGAAGAAGAAGAGGAAGTAATCAGATTATTTTCTATTTTCTAGTAGGTCTGCGCAGAGCTGCGACTCTAGGCTGCTCTCCCGACGAGGCAGGAAACAAAACTGAAAGGAGGGGCGTTTCCCTCAAGGGACAGGAAGTTGAGTTTTGAGTCCTGCCTCCCGGAGAACGAGGAACGGAAAACACCCATTCTACAGATGTCCTTCTCCCTCTGAGCGAGAACAGTTGGTAATACACTACGCCGTGAAGGACTGAGATCTTGCAGAGCCCGCAAGGTCCCCTTGCTCAAGACAGCACATGTACAGGCCCATCTGCAGTTTGCCAATGCACATCTGAATGACCCTGAGGAGAACTGGGTGAAAGTGTTGTGGTCAGATGAGACCAAAATCGAGCTCTTTGACATCAACTCAACTCGCTGTGTTTGGAGGAGGACGAATGCTGCCTACGACCCCAAGAACACCATCCCCACCGTCAAACATGGAGGGGGACATATTATGCTTTGGGGGTGTTTTTCTGCTAAGGGGCCAGGACACCTTCACCACATCGAAGGGACGATGGACGGGACCATGTATCGTCAAATCTTGGGTGAGCACCTCCTTCCCTCAGCCAGGGCACTGAAAATGGGTCGAGGATGGGTATCCCAGCATGACAATGACCCAAAACACACGACCAAGGCAACAAAGGAGTGGCTCAAGAAGAAGCACATTAAGGTCCTGGAGTGGCCTAGCCAGTCTCCAGACCTTAATCCCATCGAAAATCTGTGGAGGGAGCTGAAGGTTCGAGTAGCTACACATCAGCCTCAAAATCTTACTGACTTGGAGAGTATCTGCAAAGAGGAGTGGGACAAAATACCTCCTGAGATGTGTGCAAACCTGGTGGCCACCTACAAGAAACGTCTGACCTATGTAATTGCCAACAAGGGTTTTGCCACCAAGTTCTAAGTCATCTTTTGCAAAGGGATCAAATACTTATTTCACTCATTATAATGCACATCAATCTCTGACTTTTGTCTTCTGGGTTTCTGGGGTTTTTCTGTTGTTATTCTGTCTCTCACAGCTACAATAAACCTACCATTAAAATTATGGACTGGTCATTTCTTAGTCAGAGGGCGAACGCGCAAATTCAGCAGGGGATCAAATACTTTTTCCCCTCACTGTAACTTTTATTTGCCCTCAGTCTTTAGCTATATTTATTATTTATTTATTTCATTTATACCCCATCTTTTCCCCCAGTGGGGACCCAAAGCAACTTACACCATTCTCCTGTCCTCCATTTTATTGTCACAACAACCCTGTAAAGTAGGTTAGACTGGGTATGTGTGACTAGCCCAAAGCCACACAGTGAGCTTATACAGAACAGTGGAGATTAGAACATAGGTCTCCCAGATCCTAGTCTGAAACTCTAACCACTACACTACACTGGATTTTGTGTGATGGTTGCTTTTGAGTAGTAGTGAGCAGCTGGGCCTCCCAGTGGTTGCTGTCAGACCTGGCCCAAATGAATCCTCCCTCAAACACCAACACAGTCCTGGAAAGGGCCCTGCCTCCCCCCTTTTACTGACAGAAACCAGCTTGAACGGTGGCAATACTGTTATGGTTGCTTGGTAGCCTCCAAAATGGCCACAGTATAGGACATTTGTTTCTTAAAGGTACACACGCTGCTTCTATAATTTTAAATATTAGAAATATTATTCTATTGGGGGTTTTCAATTCCCCAATGTATTTCATTTTAGATTTCAGATTTTTCTGCAAACCTGGGCTTGTAGAATTAGGCTTGTAGAATTATCTATCCTGTATGTTCATGGCTCCAGTCTCTGGATTTAAGTTTCCACAGATGGGGGCACACTCAGAATTAGATATATTGATATTAACTTCCTAATGGTCAGATTCCTATACAGAGTTTGGTATACTTCACTTAAACAGATTCAAGCTTTCTTCATCATAGTTCTATTTTATTTTATTTATTTATTTTTAGTTTCAGAGAACAGAGAATCCCATCTTAATACCTACCCATGCAACCTTCGCCATCTGGTCTACGAGTCATTCCAGGGGGGCAAATACACATGAAGGTTCCAATAAGATTTTTGCAAATCATGCCTCTTGATTCACAGTCATGGAGACCCTCTGCACATTCATCAAGATCTTGTAAAAAGAAACATAATGTATCTATTTAGTAATAACTACTATTTGTTCTTTGGAAAATATACATATGACTTTTTTAGTTTCCTAAATGTGACAAGCAAAATGAACAGTAGGTTAGTTAGTGGTACATGCAACTGTACTACTTAGTAAGAACAAGTCATAGCATTTTGAAATTAAGGGAACTACAAGTAGCCTGTGTTTTATCTCTGACATAAATTCTACAGTGAGAACAAACTACAGTATGCCCTACTTTTTTCAGAACATACTGTGGTTTGGGGATGCAACAACATTTGTTCTGATCACTGAGTAAAAAGTGATATGCTACAAAATGAAAGTAATTCACAAAAGTTATCAATATTCATAATTTTTAAAAAAAGATCAATACCTTTGCACATTTTTTGATCTTCTCTTAATTCATAACCCACTGGACAAGTGCATTCGTAAAAACCGTACGTATTTATGCAACGAAAAGCGCACAGCAAAGGGTTTTGTGCACATTCATTTATATCTAAATAACAAGAAAAAAGAAACCATAAATGCTTTGAAGCATATTTATAATATAGTCACTAATGCAATTTTAAAATAAAGCTTAGTATGTTGATTTAGTGAAACAATGACCTATGGACACCATCTAGCTCATGTGTAGGGCACTCACATGTGGGAAAAGACCGGCACAGAGCTTCATGAAGCCCTCAATGAAGCTGGGGAAGGGTTGCAACAAGGGGGAATCTATTAAACTTGCTCTGCTTTCATAAGAGTGAGGGATTTTGGTGACTCCCTCAACAGCTTTTGAGGAATTTCATGGGGCTTCTGGGTGGAAAGGAAAGGTGGTAAAATCACTTCTACTAATTATGTTTCACAAAAAGCCTTATATCCAACCTTCCATATTTCCCTTTACATTCATAGTAAAGCTGTCTCATCCTGCAACTTTCCATGACTATATCGTGATTCGTTCCACTCATACCAAAACTGCCGTGCTTGGATTACCAACCTTGTCTGATCTTAGAGACCACATTACACATTTGTATTTGTTAAGTATGTTTTTATCCTATTTTTTTCTAAGGTGTTTAAGAAAATGTATATGGTTCTTCCCTCCTCCACTTTATCTTTACAACCATCATGTGAAGTACGTTTGGCTGTGAGAAAACTGGCCCAATGACTGGCCCAAGATCACCATAAGTTTTTCATGGCAGGGGGGAATTTGAACCTGTATGTCCCAAGCCTAGCGTAATACCTAACTACTACGTCACATCTCTCCATGGACTTACTAAATCCTATCTTTTAGTTACACTCACAGTTTGGGTCTCAAAACTATTACTATCATGCTGTAATAGATCATCAATTTTGACACAGATATTGTTGTTTTATAGGATACACAATAATTCCAAAACTTCCTGAGGAAAAAATTGGAAAAAAACCCAAAACGAAACAAAACACACTGAACGTGTATCCTGTTGTAGATGTGTTTCAGCTCTGAATTACATGCAGCAAGATGCATGTTCTGATGCACATTCCAATATGCATTTTTATCCACCACTCAACTGACTTGTTCCAATGGCGCACATCAATGTATTGCTTTTTAAGGGGGAAAAAACAAAACAATTCCGGATGTGAAAAAGTTGTTCAGAAAAAAAGGCAAGGATATGTGAGATATTAAAAAAGGAGATACTCTACAAAAAAAATAAAAAAAAATAAATCTTTTCTCTCCACTTGAGGAGATTAGAAGAGTATCTAAATAAAAACTAAGGACAGGCTAGCAGCCCAAATTTAGTAAGAAGATAAAGGAAATCATAATTTACCTTCACAATTCATCATTGGCCCAGGTTCAAATCCTTCAAGGCAATTACATTCAAAGCTACCAATCACATTGGAACATGTGCCGTTTCCACATGGATTACCAATTGAACATTCATCAGTATCTAGGATATAACAAGCAAAACAAACTTTTGAGAACTGGGAAGAAAGCCAAGTTCATGAACTTTAAGGATTTTCCATATAGTAGAAAATCAGCACACACCTACACAATGCACTCCAGTGTAGTCTAGCTTGTACCCCAAGGGGCATTCACAGCGGAATGATCCATCTGTGTTTATACAGTGACCATTGGAACAAATGTCTGGGCTTTCAAGACATTCATTGACATCTGAAATGTAGAAAGTAATGTCAAGTGTTTTATTCTGTTTTGCTATTCATTTCACAGTTCTGTTTAAGGCAGTAAGAATACAAGTTAAAGAACAGTAATTGAATTTCTCCTCCAAGAAAATAGAAAGAAACTTGTTTTTCTCATGCCAAAATACACAAAGAATTTTGAATAAGACATTGACAAAAGCATTTAAGAAAACATGCGTTGCCGCTTTAAGAAATAGGGGAACAGAACTGAAGCCCACCAAGGCTTTTCTCCAGGTCTATACAATCTTGTGATGCCAAGTGCCAATTCCCCACTGGGGGCGGGGGAGTAGGGAAGAAACATTTCTTGAAAGAGGCTTATGCTGTCTTTCCCTGGTCAAGAAAGCCAGTCTTGAAAAAAAATAATCACAGCTTTACATGGAATATTGTAATATTGTTCAATAAAGAAAGAATGAGAAAGTGTTTAGGAGTGGTGCCAAAATACATCAATACCTTCACGTGTATCATCAATCCCAGGTATCGTTCCATGACCAAATGGACACAAATCCTGGAAAGCAACTGTGCAAGAACAAGTTTGAAACAACTCATACTCACAAAAAAAACACACCCAAAACGGCCATAATGAAATTGCTCACTGTAGGAAACTGAAATAGAAACACTTTACCCTACTTTAGCTCGACTAAAAGACAGGCTTTTATTTTTTCTTATATAAACTATAAATGCTAATGCAATCAGTAATTGTTGCTGTGACAAGTAAATTGTCTTTAATGTAAGACAACAGGAATAACCCCAAAATGAAAGCCATTAACAGGGTATTTGGGGCTCAGCCCAAATTTGCCAGCTCTAAGGTAACACAGTGAATGGGATTCAATAGGCTAGTTTATTACTCTGCATATCTATTTCACTCACTGATTATACCATTTCTGAAGCCACTTTCTTGTAAGTCGTAGTGAACTACTAGAAATGCTCTGAAGGTGCAAGAAGGAGAAGTACTATATCTCATTGCCATTTTTCCTTTTTCTGCCTCTTTTTGAAAACACTAAGGATTGAATCCTGTCAAACATGTCCATGTGTATGTATGGGTGTTTCAATTCCCCTCACCTAAAGCAGCACCTTAGCTCCTCATGCTGTTCCTTGGAGGCTTCTCTACCCCAAGAGCAGTACATGGGGGGCATTTGGGACTTCAGTGGGAGGGTGGAAGAGAGACAGCTATGCTCCATGGGTGGAAATCCTGCCACCCAGTGTAAATTCAACAGGATCTTAAGCCAAAATGTGGTTCCTAACCTTCTTCTTCTTTTGGGCACAGCTCACAGGGATAGCCCCATCCTTCGCCAGGCATCTTGCTGCAACAGCATTTTGCCTTAGTGGTATTAAAAGCCTTTGGTATAGAGCACATTCCATTCTCAAAGTTTGTGAAACAGAAGCTCTGCCGAGTATCTACGAGAGAAACAAAATGACACAAAATTACATTTAATACCTGGATGGTCAGGCTAGATTTGAGTAGCAGAGTTAGAGGAATGAATTAGTATAGGCTGGACTTCTCGCTTGGGAAATTACTGGTTGTTGTTGTTGTTGTTAATAATGATAACAAGAAGAATTTTATAGCAAATCACTTCAGTCCATTCTATTACATCAGATCATACCTGCAGGGTTTAATTTTTCTAACCAATGTTAAGGATCTGCAGTTGTCAGACCCTTCTAAAAATCTGCTTATAGCCATTCAGAGATTTCTTGAAATGCTGAGTTTTGGAGTATGGTTGCCCTTATGAAGGATTTTTTTTGGGGGGGGGGCAAGATCTTTCTCAAGATACAGTACACTCACCCTTTGTAATTTTTGTGAGTTCTGAGATGTGAACAGAAGCAAATGTCTTACCCCTTTTAGAGAAAAAATAATTTATTAAAAAAATTCTATACCAGACCAAAACTGATAAGCAAGTTTAAAACAACAGAGATATTCAAGGGTTACCATGAAAACATATTATTATAATTATTTTTGCTGTCAAGTCCCAGCAAACTTATGGTGACTCCGCAGGATTTTCAAGGCAAGAAACAATCTCCTGATACTTCTTGGTGGTCTCCCATACAAATACCAACCAGGGCCAATCCTAAGCCAATTCATACTATACCACTAAAAATAATGAAACAGGCAGCAGGTAAAAGAAATTAGCAGAAAAAATGATTGCCCAGGGACAAAATTTAGAACCAGTAGCTTAACTCAGAGCAAGTAACAAGTGCTTACCAAAACATCTCCTGCCATTGTCAGATATCACAAAGCCTGTGGGACAGATGCACTGGAATCCTCCTGGAGTATTAGTGCAAGATCCAAAGAGACAGATATTGGGATCCTCATTGCACTCATCAATATCTGAAACATTCATTAGAAATATTAATCATGACATTGTTTCCTTTCCTTTGAGTTTTTTTTCTAAGACTCCTAAGAATTTATTTGCCGTAGGGCTGGGCATATTGATAAACCCAAACTGAAAATAAACCTGAAATTAGCCGTTTTGGCAATATTCAGCTTTTGTTTTGGCTGAATACCAAAACCTGTGAATCTACCTGAAGCTGAAAAGGAGATTCCCAAAAAGCTGAATACACATTCGGGTTTTGGCTATTCACCTTTGCTCAGATGCATAGCTCTGTGCTTTCTTCCATTTGTCTATCGCAGATGACCAATCTCCTTTACAAGAGCTGCCTTGGTCATGACTTTGGCTAGCTCCGATATCACCCCTCCCCATGAAAACCTGTTCTCAAATTGAAGGTTGCCCCAAATAGTGGCTTTGTTTCCCCGCACCGTGACCATGTCTTGAAATCAGATTTTTGGTGACTATAATAAAGGACTGTTCACAGGTTGTCATTTGCCACCAAAAGAAATCTTTTCTGTGCCTTATTTTTCTTGCATTTAAGCTGTTTCCCTCACTTTGGAAGCTAATTTGCGTGGACATCACGCTTTGTGTCCCAGATATGAATGGGGCCCCCAGACTTTGAGGCACCAGCCTACCAAGCAGCTCTTTCTGCCAGGGGAAAAATCTCCAGACTATAATGGACCAGAATTTTTTCGGTAAATCTGGAAATAAAGCTGAAATACCTATTTACTGGTATAGGTATTTAGCTTATTTTGGGTTTACTGAAAAAATTAACAGCCAATAAACCTGAACCCGAAATTTACCTTTTTTTTTTTTTGCTGCAAACCCTAGTCAGACAAATATTTGTTTGAGAAGCAAGTCAGAGTATTTTTTTGTTTCAAAATGACTAATTTATTAACTTTATACCTTGTAGTTATTAGCCTCTTTCCTTAAAGCACAAGAAAGATTTGCATTTTCCATATATTTTCAACAATAAACTATTCAGATCTATATAGAACAAGTTATTTAGGCAGAAAAACAGTCTTTAAAATAGCCTGTTTACACATTACAGAGAACACAGATTTGGTCTGGGTCCCTACCCTGTGTCCTGTGTAACAGTGAAATGAGATATGGGTTCTCCTGAATTCTAACATGCACAGTGCTTGATTTGGATCAGGACCTCAGCATGTGTGGTCCAGGAGCTTCACCCCCACCCCCCATTTTCCTGCCCTGAAATGGTCCTGGGGGTGTTGTTTAGCCATCAGGAGGAAACTGCCATTGTAATGTCACTAAACAGTCCAAAAGCAGTTGTGAAAATATATAAGGAAGGAAGCCCAACATCTTTAACAAATATTAGTTCCTTGACTTGTGTAGATTAAGTTCATATAGACCAAAGCTTCTCAAACTTTTTCCACTCGTGACCCCTTTTTAGCCAAGAAATTTTTAGGGGACCCCAGGTATATAAGGTATATAAAATAGGGTGGTTAAAACTAAATGAGACTGTGAAGAGCTCCAAAAGGATCTCTACAAACTGGAAGAATGGGTATTAAAATGGCAAATGACATTCAATGCGGTCAAGTGTAAAGTGATGCGTATTGGGGCAAAAAATCCCAGCTTCATATATACACTGATGGGATCTGTGCTGGCAGCAACAAACAAAGAAAGAGATCTTGGGGTGGTAGTGGATAGCTCAATGAAGATGTCAACCCAGTGTGTGGTTGCTGTAAAAAAGGCAAATTCCATGCTGGCCATAATTAGACAAGGAATAGAGAATAAAACTGCTGATATCATACGGCCCTTGTACAAATCTATGGTGAGACCACACTTGGAATACTGTGTACAGTTCTGGTCACACCTCAAAAAGGATATTGCAGAGCTTGAGAAGGTGCAGAAAAGAGCGACCAAAATGATCAGGGGACTGGAGCAACTGCCTTACGAGGAGTGGTTAAAACGCTTAGAACTGTTTAGCTTGGAAAGAAGGCGGTTAAGGGGAGATATGATAGAGGTCTATAAAATTATGCATGGACAGGGAGAAGCTTTTCTCCCTCTTTCATAATTCCAGAAAGTGGGGTCAGCTGCTGAAGCTGGAGATTCAAAACTGATAAAAGGAAGTATTTCTTCACACAACTCATACAAAGTTACCGCACTTGTATTCCCAGCGATGTATTAAGAGTTTGAAAATGTTATAAAAAATACTGTTCACACTTTGTTTGGCCCCTTTAGCTGTGAAGACGTCTTCCAACCATTTATAAGCCGTGGTATCCAAAAACCCTTTAAAAGCGATGTTTTTAATAACATTTTCAAACTCTTAATACATCGCTGGGAATACAAAGTGTGGTAACCCCATAGTTAAACTGTGGAACTCCCTGCTCCAGGATGTGGTGATGGCTGCCAACTTGGAAGGCTTGAAGAGGGGAGTGGACATGTTGATGGAGGAGAGGGCTATCCATGGCTACTAGTCAAAATGAACACTAGTCTCTCCAGAATCAGAGGAGAATGCTGAACATATTAGATGCTGTGGAACACAGGCAGGAGAATGCTGCTGCAACCCCCAGCAAGAACATGCCCCCTATGCATGCTCTCCGGGAGCAGAGGGCACCAGCACTGCCACCCCAGTGGCAGTTTCCCAGCGTGGCAGTTTCGCCACCTTTGCCCATTTCCAGTCGCTGAGTGTGGTCAGGCGAGCCCTCTGCGCGTGGTGCCAGGCGAGGCAGGACGGGAGGCCGCGGGATGCAGTGAAGGGGAGGTGGGCAGAGAGTCCCTTCCGGGCCAAGCAACCCCCCAAGCCTGGAAACTGCTGACTGAAGCTCCAGGCTGGGGGTGGGGTGGGGGCAAGGCTGGTGGATTCGGGGACTCGAGGACAGGCTCGATGGATGAAACGACAAAACGGCGCAGACAGAAAGGTGCCACTCGTTGATTTGCCTTTTCTTGGCACATGTGGATAAGAACATAAGAAAGGCCCTGCTGGATCAGACCAAGGCCCATCAAGTCCAGCAGTCTGTTCACACAGTGGTTAACCAGGTGCCTCCAGGAAGCCACAAACAAGACAACTGCAGCAGCACCATCCTGCCTGTGTTCCACAGCACCCAAAATAATAGGCATGCTCCTCTAATGCTAGAAAGAACAGGCAGCAGCATGGCTAGTATCCATTCTAACTAATAGCCATGAATTGCTATTATTTTTTGCCTGGCCAGACACCATGGCCCTCGGAGACCCCTTCCTGTTTGTCGTGGGGTCCGCACGGCCGTCTGCTCGCAGAGGGGCTCCTGGCTGCCAACTTTGCAAAGGCAGACCCCCCCCCCCCCCGTGGCTCTGGAAGGCTCCTTGGGGCGCCACCCTCCTCTGGCCCGCGCACCCCCCACAGGCCACAGCTCTGGGCTCAGAAGCGGGCCTAAGCAGCAGGGGCTGGCCAGGCACAAAAGCCCGGCCACGGGAGATGCAGCTGGCGCCCCCCCGCCCCGCAGGCAGCTGCTCCACTTGCCCCTTCTGTCCTTCCAGGGCCGTGGGGGGGGGAGCGCGGTGGCCACCCACAGAAGGTGGGGGCCTGCAGAAGGGCAGCGCCCATTCTTGCTCCTTGCTTGGGGCGGGCTCCCTGCTGCTGCCCTCGGAAGGCCCTCGCCTGCTCCGGAGGGGAACCGGCCAGCGCCCCCCTGCACTGCAGCCTCCTCCCCACCAGCTGCCCCGCGAGGGGCACGGCACAGCATTCCAACGGGCAAGGGCGGGGAAGGAAAGGGTGACGGGGAAGTGGCCGCCGCCGCGGGTCGGTCTATCCAGCGGGAGCAGGGCAGCGGAGTGGGGGGAGAAGAGGACGGGCAGAGAGGGGAGGACAACTTGCCCGGCGCCCAACTCCTTCGAAGCGAGACAAGCAAGTTGGTCTTCCCTTCTCCCACCCGTCTTCTTCTTTTCCCCACACCCACTTCTCCTCCTCCTTGTTGGCGCTTCCTGCTTTGCTTTTTCGCGACCCCAAAATGCATTTATGCGACCCCAATGAGGTCGCGACCCACAGTTTGAGAAGCTCTGATATAGACCACTGAAGGCATATACAAACTGGGCAAACATCCTACTAACATCTGTGGGAGTTTGGTAGGGTAAAGACATAAAGATTTACTGCTTCCATGGTTAATTAGAATGTATTTAGAATCTGCTTTTATATTTCTAATAATTTTCCATGTATCTTAATGCAATTTGCATTATAGTTTTATAGCTCTCTCTTAAGTTCTTGCATTACTAGCACATGTACCTTTGATACTGAAATAAACAATATTAAAAATCTACACGAAAACCTCATTTTCTCTTTGCACTTTAGACATATATGTGGTTCAGAATCTACTTACAACTTGTACATAAAACTTTATCAGTTTTAAGACATATAAATATAAATTATTTATTATAAGAAGAAGATGGAAAGTTTCCTTTACCCTAGGAAGAAGAGCTTCATTGCTGTTAAACCCCTTTTAACTTTATATACAATACACTTCTGAACAACTTGGATGCCTGCCAAAAGTCTAAATCTTTTTAGACACTATGAATTTTGCTAGATCTTTCACTCATTTACTGGAAATAAAAGAGTACTACTGATTTTGTGAATCCGTATAACCATTTTTCAGTTTGCATTAAAAACCCATCAAAGCTTTGTCTCTGCTTTCCTCATTGCAACAAAACCATGCTTTGTCTAAAAGTCACTACATCTATAAACACACAGCTATACTTAAAATTTCATTTCCATCAGTTTCGTTACACCTTTGTCAGTGTGTAAATCAGAAACTACTGCCTCAAGACAGCCTCACCAATGCAGCTTTCACTTTTCACTTCGTATCCTGGTGGGCAGATGCATCTAAAAGATCCTTCCAAGTTTTGACATGTTCCAGGAAAACATGAGCCAGGAAGTGCTACACACTCATTGATGTCTCAACAGAAAAAAAAGAAAATTTTTCAGAGATTCTGGAATGAATACTTATAGGCATAATATGTAAAGAAGAACCTGGAGTAGCAGTTTTGATCCCCATTCCCATATTTCTGCCTCTTTTCTGTTGTATATACCTTCATATTGATTTCCAGTACTGTCATCTTCAACAAAGAGCCTCTACTGAGAGGATCTTCCTTTAGAGAACTTAAGTCAGAAGCTCATAGGATCCATCATAAGGTTACGGAGGTTAGAACCTAACCTAGATCCTAGTTGGGACAGGCTGAGGGTCCCTTCATATCCCTTTGCATGGAATTCAGATAGTCATCTTGACTTACATGGAGCTATGGAGTCATGTGAAAACATGAACCAATCCAAACAACTGATAAGAGAATGAATAGGGTTTTCCTGAGATGGCTCTAGTTCAGGTGCAGGTTTGTACTTTAGCTGCAGTATAAGCCAATCTACGGTAGTAGTTTCAGAGCTTTTCAATAGTTTCTTGAGAATCCTATGTATACTTTCTTGACAGTGAGCCCTACTGAAGTAAAGGGGGCTTAATTCTGACTTAACATGCATAGATACAGGCTGTTTACTTCTGAAAATGAAAGATAATATTTCAGATCTATCACATACTTGATATCACATTTCTTAATATAAGTTTCTGTTCTTAGAACTTGATGCCAAAAATTCAAAATCTCCTATTCAAAATCTCCCAAGAGCATCATTGTTTCTAACACCATTATCCTAAACTAACTATTTGGAAGAAAGTCCCACTGCTTTCAATGTTGCTTACTAATGAGTAAGCACATGTACAGCTGTAGCTTGGTCACAAAACATTTGTACTCATGAGTTGATTTCATACATACCAATGCAATTCTTGCCATCTGGAGTGAGTTCATAACCTTCATAACATAAACATTTGAAAGAGCCAATTTCATTAAAACATCTCCCATTTCTGCACACCTGACCAAAGAAGGAACTGCACTCATCAATATCTATAAATAAGCAAAAGAAAGTTTAGCATTTCCAGTGAGGTCTACAAAATGGAATGTATATACAAGCACAATTTTCACAACATGTGATGAACATGTTCAATAAATCATTTTATGGAAAAGACAAATCACTGCCAGTAAGGGAAGAGATACTTGTGAATGGAAAGCATGTCTTAATCCACCACTTTAAAGGAGATGCTTTATTTAATGAACTTTCTGAGGCATGTTACTAGGCACACTTTCATGTACAAAAAAAAGGTGCTACTGGCAGTTTGGGAGAATTTGTATCTGAATATTTTACATATTTCTAATCTTCCTTAAAAGTTTGCTATTAACCTCTTTGAAATATTCTGTTTATGAAACTGTGTACTGCAGATAGCACTGATTAAGGCCACTCAAAAGCAGCCCGTTTGCAAAAAAAATTATAAAATGTAAAATACATTTTTCATCACACAGTTAGCAATGGGGTTTATTTTTCCTGTCACAGGGGAGTACTGTTCCTATTTTGTGCTTCTGTAGAAAGGCAACAATTAAAAATGTGATGGGAGTCATTTATTTAACTTAAAAATGTATACATCTTAAAGATCTCAATGTATATATGTATCAAAGATACATGAAATCTGTTCTCTTGTTCCAGAAAATAACCAGACCACAACCTAAATTACCATGGAATCATGGAATAATAACAGAGCAGAACTGAGAAAATCCCACCCATCTCTAGTTTTTATGAAAGCTCTTACCCATACAGTCATTATTATGAGTTAGTTCAAAGCCTGGGTAACATAGACAGTTATATGATCCCACTGTATTTTTACAGGTTCCATTTCCACATGGATGTCTCTCACATTCATCAACATCTACAGAGAGAATAAAGGGATTATTATTTGTATAAACCGCACTGGAAATGACTATGTTAATATTTTTTTCCTTTTTAATAATACAGTTTCATGCTAAAGAGATTATTCCAGCTTTGACAACTTAATCACCATGTTTATCTGTGGATATGGAACTCAGATCTACTTGGGGTTACAGAATGTTATCAACTCTGATCAGTTCCACTCAAACTTTTAAAAATATGTGATGCATTCCCAAAAGTGTTCTTCCAATTTAAATTTCAATATGGAAAGTGCTTTCTTTACATACCCATACACATAGTCTGATCATGGGATGCCTTAAAACCATTATCACAGATGCAGTGATAACTTCCCTCTTTGTCCACACATGTGCCATGACTACACACATTAGGAATTTCCTGGCATTCATTGCGATCTATAACAAAAATATAAAACACATGGTATTAATCTGGTCCTGTTCAATCTTGAAGAAGGTTGTCATGGTACCCAGAAGAAGGCCTGCTATATTGCCCCAAAAATGCTTGTTTGGGGCTTAAAGTAGATTTAAGTATGATGAATAAAATGAACCTTGTTCAGCGAATGCTATTTTTCTTATTGGAATTCACTCAATGTGACCTCAATGGCTCATACGTATTATGAATGTTATCAAGAGCTGCATGGGCTGAGTATTTCAGAACAGAGGGGAAAACAAGATGAAAATGATATGCATTTCCTAGCTGATGGTCAAGTTGCATCTTGGTACAATAACAATTAATGCAAATATGTTCCTCAATAACGATAGATTACGATTACAAAGGCATTTTTTTTTAATCAAATGAGGTTTTCTCCTCACATGATTCAAGTGGGACAATCTATTTCCTGTAGTTTTTTGATTTTGTAAGCCCCTTTTGGTTTCGAAATATAAATGCCATCCTAAGAACACTTTCCTGGGAGTAAATCCCATTAAGCAATAGACGATAAAGAAGCCATAGGTGAAGAGCAGGTGCATTTTAGGAGAGGCTGTTCCTGTATAGATCATTGTTTTACACTGGCCTCATTGGTAAATAAATAATCTGTAGATGTGCCAGGCTCTTTGTATGCAGCCTGCAAGTCCTTGAGGGTTCTCCACTTGTATTATTGTATTTTCCACTTCCTTTTGCTGCTTAAATACAAAAAAAAATGTGCTATACAACAAAATGTATCTGCAAAATGGGAGAAATGCATGTACAAATCTGACCTGTTATTTTAAAAGAAATATGCACATAAAAGAATAATGGTGGAAAAGAAATTTCTTACCAACACAGGCACCATTGGGTGAAAGTTTGAAACCTGTAGCACATTCACAGCGGTAACTGCCAGGGCTGTTAATACAATCTGCATTTCGTTGGCAGAGATTGTCGCCATTGCTGCATTCATCAATATCTGTAATGTTCAAAACCCTTGCTGTTACTATAGGCTTTTGTTATCTCTTTTCTAAGCAAGAGAAGGATGATGGACTTATTCAGCTTAATTTAAGCATCTTTAAACCCCAATGATTTCAATTAGAGTGTTTCTACTTTTAGCTAATTATATTAAAGAATAAGATGAACTTAATTAAATGTATATGAAGTAGATTCAGGATAGACAATAGGGAGTAATTTTTACACAATACAAAATTAATTTATTGGATTTGGTAATGGGCACTAGCTTAAAGGGCTTTAAAAGGCACTGCACAAATGCACAGTGGACAGATTTATCAGTGGCTATTACAAATGAATGAATGAATTTTTTATTGTACATAGCCATTGGCCATCACAATTTGCTAAAACAAAATCAGTGGCTATTAGATACTATGTCTTCATGGCAGAGACAATCTATATTAGTGGATGCCCAGGTAGGGGACAGTAGCAGCCTCTGCTTCAAGCTCTATTTTCTATAACAATTGCTGAACTTGGAGAACATCCCTGCATAACCTCCCTCCTGCTGCTGCTGCCACTGCTGCTGGAATGAGTGACCAAGTTAGTAAGAAGGGCTGTATGGATGGATGCCTTTAGTTGCTGTCTACCATGGAACCCCCTGGAGTACCCACATGGATCCCTAGAAGTCTGTGAATTCCAATTGGAGAAACACTGTGCGATAGTATCAAAGTGGGGTCACTTGCTGAGAAGACTCATTCTAAGAACCTGCTTGTGAGTTTAATTTGGAAAAGATTGTCTTTTACATCACCTTCACAAACCAAGAGTAGATCATTGTAGCTGAATCCAGTGGGGCATTCACAACGGAAGCTGCCAATCTGGTTGATGCAAACACCATTTGCACAAATCCCTGGGATTTCTTTACATTCATCAATATCTGAAAAATGAACATTAATTCGCCACATGCAGATGTTTAGGCCTCCAACAAAACCCATGCTTTCTCAGTTACCCATAGCTTATAACAAGGAAAATAATTTAGTACTAAATTTTATTTTATGTATTTTATTTACAACGAGCTGGGACATAAAAGTCAAGGATGAAGTTATAAATGTATCCTCATATAGTTCCTCTCTATCCTCATATGTATCTTCTGCCAATGACTGCCTGGAAGCTAAATTAATACAGAATACTGAGGTCAGAGTGCTGCCTGGAGTGGGTTGTAGGGACCATATCATTCTAGTCTTGTTCCATCTGCACTGGCTTCCAATTTGCTTCCAGACTAAATTCAAGGTGCTATTATTGACCTTTAAAGTTCTGTATGGCCTGGGACCAACATACCTTAAGGATCGCCTTCTCCCATACAAACCTACCCACTCACTTCAGTCATTCTCGGAAGCCCTGCTTCGGTTGCCCCTGTCATCTGAAAGTAGATGAGTGGCAACCCAAGAAAGGGCCTTATCCATCATGGCACCAAAACTTTGGAACTTCTGCCACCAGGTAATGACTGCTGTTTAATCTGGCATACCCCCAATAATGGTTATTGGCCCTATTTCTAGGGTTGTTTGTTTACATATTTTTAATAGAATTTTATCATTTTAGCAGTATTTTTAATGTACTCCACAATGTGTATAAAGGCCTTCAGACTCTCCACTGTCTCCTTGGTGAGATAGTTTCCCACATACACAGGGATTTTGAGATGGAAGCTGTTTTTTAAACAAGTGCTCTACTTCAATACATTCTGAATCGATAGTCCCATAGGGGGGTATAACCCTGTACATCTAAACATCTGAATGGGCTCTGGATATATATGAAATATAAAAAAGGTATTTTTGTCACACATGCATCATATAATAATTCTACTTATAGCTGTTAAAAGTTAACCTACCAACAGCTTTGCCTGTGTGAATGTCAAAGGTGAAGCCAGGAATATTTCCACATAGTGACTTGAAATCCACTTAAAATAAAGAAGAACAACATTTAAAAAAAGAATTTTCATAACTGTCCCAAGTCCCTTCATTTTGGCACACCCATCATAATCCTGAACTGGATGTCCTATTTTCAAATGTCTAGCTATGTTTTCTGGTGCACTATGCCTACCAGAGACAACCATTCCTTCTAGTTCACAAAGTGGGTTTGAGTGTGTGTGTGTGCACTATGCCTACCAGAGACAACCATTCCTTCTAGTTCACAAAGTGTGTTTGAGTGTGTGTGTGTAGGTTTCTGGCCATTACACTGCCCAGGATGTTCTGGTTCCCTTCACATTTGGCCCTGCAACTCCCATGACTATCCTGAAGCCGGTGGCCAATTTTGAGACTCCTAGCTTTATTTTCTGCAGAATTAAGCATGTGACAAATGGACAGATTCTTTCATTATTATTGGAGATACACTGTCCCACAGGACTTCTGTGAATACTCCCAAACTATTTCAACGCTCTTTCTCTCTCTCTCTCTCTCTCTACATATCTATATCTATATCAGCACCTTTACAGAACAACTGATTTTTGTAAGTACAATAAACCACTGAAGACTTCTCCATTCATTATTTTCTTTCATTGTTGGTATATTTCATGAGATTATGTACCTCCAGTCCAAAATTGTAAAATAAGGCTTAGGAAACCAAATTTGTAATACTATTTGCTGAAACCAGGAGCAAAACTTATACTAATTTTAGTCAATTGTTTACTACATCTTTTTCCTCCTTTCCTAAGGTAGCTAGGCTTCTGGTGTGGAGGTGGTAGGAGGGAGAGTGAAGGTACTGAATCCAAGATTTGCTGAAACAAGCACGCATTCAGTGATGGCCTGCAAACAAAATCCTGATTTCATAAACTAATCACACTTAAGATAAAGTATGGTTTCCTGTTGTGTCTCTTCAGTACAAGTTTTTGGTACACAATTCCTGAATATTTGCCAACTAAGGTTATATACAGCATGCCGAGTTAACAGCAGTTTTTACCTGTTCCTGGAGTTGGACATGGTTCACAAGGCTTATTCCAAGCTTTCCCCACATTATAGGTACAGCAACACATCCTTTTGGTTACGTTAAAGGGCAGCTCATTATCACAAGATGTTCCATTATAGCTTCTATAGCAAAAGCTCTTTCTCATATCTACATGTACAGAAAGGTCAGATGTACTTTGACAATCATCTTAAACCATACACTTATTTCCCTGGACATCCCATGATCTCAGTCTTGTTTCTTAATCAGTGTCTCAATTAAGTTTCCTGTCTAGTGGAGAAGAAAACACTCCAATAAGATATATTTATGTATCCAAGGGAATTGGGGCAGAAGCTCAACAGGTGGCAAATTCAGGCATTTTTAGACCACCCATAAGGTTATGATGTCATGACCTCATGGGGGTCCAGTTCATTGATAGGTTTATTGAATCACCCCAATAACAACTTATCATAGAGGATTATGAATGAACTAATACAATTTGTTCTCAGTTGCAGTGCCATTGATGAGTCAAAGCTCTATGAGGGGATTTCATTAGAGAAACGGAGGTGGGAGAAAAATAATATTGCAAACGCACGGGGTGGAGAAAGCAGCAATCTCTATATGTGTTCTGATGTACATTGGGCTTAAATCTTGGTTCAGATTGTTTTGTGATATGCTAAAGCTGAATATAACAAAAATGATTTGAACCGAGATTTAACTTATTTAATAAACATTCATGTTTAACATTAGTTTAGTTGAAAGAGACATTATACTTGGTCATCTCATAAAAATGGTGCTTCCAAAAATGCTGCCTGATTATGAGCCTGGTGACCATAGTTGCCCAAGGCATCTGTTGTGGGGCCGACTGTAAGTATAATCTGTTCCTTTGAGGATCTGTAGGCTGCTTGCTGAGGTCCATACTTTCCTCATTAAATGGAAGAAATGTGAAGGCTGACATACCCATACAATTGTGTCCTCCATTCACCTGCATGTATTCTGGAGGGCAAATACAGGTGTAGTTCCCTAAGGTGTTGTAGCATGTCCCAGGGCCACAGACACCAGGATGTGCAACACACTCATCAATATCTGGAAAGATGAAATAACAAGGTTTAGAAACAAAAAGCCAAGCGCTCACAAATTGAACGACACCAGAATTTCTCAACTGGAGAGAAGGAAGCAAACATTATTTAAGAACTGATTTCTTCTGAAACTTCTGAGTTTCCTAAGAATAATTTAATAATGCCATCTATTAAAATGTAGTACACCTATTCATGCATCATCCTATGAGACAATCTCATTATATATTGGAAATAAATTAACAACTGGAAAACTTTTGAATCGTTCTTAATTGATTGTTTGTATATATGCCTGATTCAGGGCAAATTCCTAAACACGTTTATTTGAAAATTGGTCCCGCTGTAATCAGTGAGGTTTGCTTCTAAGATTATGTATTTAGGGACAGGATGTAAGCGAGACAAGATCTTTTCTTTTACAGCACTCTATAGTTCATTTGTCAGTATAGTATAGTTCTCACAGCTGAGAATCTACAACTCGAGATTCACTGTCTGCACAGCATTCTGATCAGGAAGAGAAGAAAAAGGTCTGCAGAGCAAAACTCTGTTTTGAGAAAGGAAGTGTCTCCTGCCAGGGGACAAGAAGTGGGAGAATGTATACCTTCACAGATACGAGTTTCTTCACTGAGATAGTACCCATGGGGACATTCACACTGAAAGCTGCCAAAAGTATTGATACAGTTTCCACCTTGGCAGAGACCAGGCAACTCTTGGCATTCATCAATGTCTGCAAAGAAAGAGAAGGCCATGTTTTCTAGCTGACAGAAGTTACATGAAAAGCTATAGGAGTTCAACTGAATAAAATAAACTTTTGCTTAACTGGTTCTAAGTCTATACACCATTATAAAATATAGTGCGTCACTGCTAAATTAAGCATTTTCAACTGCCTCTGAATTCAACAAGAAAAATTCAAATATAAATATTAAACATTCTCAAATATCAGTCCCCCCACTGTCTAAAGCATATTCCCCCATGGCCCTGACTTGTGCGTTTTTCAGTGGCTGCCCTGTGAAAAGGTCTGGGGGGTTCATACCCTTCTGGTGTTCTGGTGAGGCTGCAAAACAGACCTGTTCTGTAGAATTTTGGGTAAAGCCTGAGCCTGGATGAAAGGGGAATACACTACTAGTTGAGGCATAACTTGTTTTAGTTTTAGTTTTTAATGTGTTGTTAAGGAATGTGCCTTTAGGTGTTTCCGGTATAAATACATACATACATACATACATACATACATACATACATACATACATACATACATAGTGTGCGTGTATAGAATATACTTGACAGCAAAAAACAAAAAAAACAAAGCCTATGCAGATATGAATCACTGAAAACTAATTTCTGTACATTGTTCCATGATTTAAATGACCAGAACAATCAAACAGAGGCGACAAAAGGTATGCATTTCAGTTTTTCTATGGATCTGCATACACAGTTCATTCAATGAAACTTGCTGATCAACAGCACCAGTCTAAATCTGCAGTTCTTTTCTCTCATAAGCAGATACGCAGTGAATGTGATTCTCAGTAGTTCTACCTTCCACCTGCAGACATTTTACAGAATATGGTCTTCCCTTTAGCAGAAATCATAGTGGTCAGAGTTCAGGATGACCTTACCTTCTAAGATAATAGTTATGGGATTTGGTCTGAATCCTTCACCCCCTGGACAGAGAGTATTATATTCACCTAGAGAGAAATGGGCACAATTAATAATAAAAAGCAAGAAAACAATTTCATTTGTTTTTCTCCTTGTCATTCAGTTGTTTAGTCCACGAGAGGTCTACTATTTATGGCACATGACATTTACCATCTTAATATTAAATGAGACTTTATTGTACAGAACCCTATACTTTTGATGCTAAAGCCAAACCTTTCACACAGATTTACTTTCCCTGGGAAGCAGCACCAAGAGTACCATATGAATGGATGCCTATGGGGACAATCACAAGCCACAGATGTAATAGTTGATAGAATTTTTAAAAATTGAAAATAGAAATATCTAAAAGCAAAAAAATGCAAAATGATTCCTGTTCTCATGATCATCAAAGTAGCCAATGGAGAAATGTGGCATTACAATTATGATGAGGATTAGGATAATAACGATAGTAACAACGGCATTTTAAGTCATATATGTAAATCATTCATTAGTTAGTCACCACAAATTATTTAACAACACTGATTAAAAAAAAATAATGTACTTATTTCGCCACTGCAGAAGCAAATGTTAGATTAGAACTTAAGGAGAGCCATGATTGCCAAGGCATTTCCAGACATCCATCACCCTTAAAACATAATTGATTTGCCACTGGGATCCGAAATCCCAAAAATACATATTTTCTGCAGTGTGTACAGCAGCCCTAACTTTCTGTTTTACACACAAGCTAGATTGAGTGGGTTTTTTCTGCTAAGTAAGAGATCCTTTAATGGAAGACTTTCATTGGAAGCACTCCATCATCCAACAGAAGGAGTTATCCTCCAATGGAAGATCCCTCCTATAGCAGAAGGGAACCATACAGAATAACTATACAGAAAGTATACCATACACAAAGACAATAGCTGCTGTGTGTGGCACCACTGACTGCAAATTCAAAGATTCTGTTTAAGTTCTGAGAACCCTAGAAAAATGCATGATATACACAACCACTGACTGAATGGATGACTTTATCGGATTTACTCTTCATCGTATATTATTATTAGTTTTTCATCACCACCTGAGCTATATAGACATAAAAAGAATAATTCCTTACTGCTATTTACAGGTGGGCATATCTCACAGGGATTTCCCCAGGCCTTCCCCAGAGAACAGCAGCAGGATGAACGACTGACTCCTACACCGATTTCAGTATTGCAGGACAAACTTCCATCCCCTCTTGGTCCATATTTCAGATAACAATTGCCAACCCGATTATCTATACAGAAAACATGCAAATATAGCTGAGTTTACCATCCACGGGTATTTATAATGCATACCATAAATACCATCAACAGGAAAAAACACAACTTTTTATATTAAACCCTGTCCATGAGTTCTGATAAATATCTAGATTGTACTATTGGACAGGTTCTAAAACAACTCATCTGTGTAAAGGAAAATGTGTACATGGGGAATAGGAGGCACTCAAAGATTTATCTGTATAAATGAGATAATAGAAAAACAGAATATTAGAACTAGAAGAAAGCCAAATGATCCTTTTGTCTTTTATCTCTCTCACAATAAGGCGGGGCCATTAATCCATCAGTTTTCCAATTACCAATTTAGAGAATTTTGCACACCATTTGGCAAAAGCAAAGAAGCAAGTGAGCGTTAAGAGTTTTCACAGATTTGCATAAATGAGTCAAACCACATGCTACAGGAGAAGGCAACCTCCATCCCAATAAAGGCCACTGCCAATCTGACAAGGATAAAAAGTTCTTGCCAACCTCAAACATGGTAAGGAGGATACTTCACCAAGACTTATTAAGGGAATCACTAGCTAAATCTCTGTACCATACTGCATCCTGTGTATAATTATGGCAGTTCATTGTCAACCAGAAAAAGGAATACAACAAAAATCTAATGGGGGGCACCTTTCTGGCTACAACATGGCATAATGGAAATATCAGAATCATGTTATATCTATACATTTATCATCTTAAACCCATTTAGATTTTGCCTTAGGACATAATTTTGGAATCAGCATCTACTCTGTTTTCCCCAATTCGTATGAGTGTGTTTCAAACTTGTTGAGAATTTGACTGGCTTTATTCCAGTTATGAAACAAGATAGCTTTATGTGCAATCTCTAAAACTTTCCGCCTAGCATGGAACACTCTGACATAATGGCTCTCTTACCAACACAACCAACTCCAGTCGGATTAAGCTGAAAGTCTGGAGGGCAGTTACATTCATATCTTCCAGGAGTATTCACACAAAGACCATTAACACAGTTGATAGGATCAGCACACTCATCAATGTCTAAAGCAAGAAACATAAAGATAACTGAAACGGAGTCTTTAAAGTTTCCTTCAGTTAAACACAACACATATCCCAGAATATTGTTCCAAATCCACTTCCCGGTTTCTTATGATAATACAAAGCTGGGTCATATTTTTGAAAGTCTGTGAGTCATGTATCACATTGGGTTCAAATATTCACTTAGCCAAAAAGTTTTCTGAGTGAGTTTGAGGAGGTTAACCATCTCTCAACCTACTCTGATATGGATAAAATGGAGTAACCAATTGAACACTACCCGAGGTGTCTTGGAAAAAGAGTGCAATTAAAGTGTGATAAAGAAATATATACATACTGTATGATACATAAGACATACCCGTACAATTTCCTCCTGTTCTATCCAGTTCATAGCCATCATCACAAATACAGTGAAACATTCCTGGTAAGTTATTGCAAGTACCAAATACACAGATATTCTGGAAGACACATTCATCAATATCTGAAATGATGACAGAATAATTAGTTAATGGATATCAGTATGATAAATATTCTGAAGTATGCATGAATGCATATGGGGTGTGCACTTCAAAAATGTTGGCATTAATTTCAGATCTGGATTTCTGGGCGGGCATGTTTTTTGTAATCCTAAAGTTTTCAGATGTTCATTACTGTTTTGGGATTTTGAGGGAAGGAGTCCCAAAAATCTGGGACCATTTTTCAATTCCCCCCATTCCCTCCCCCACCAGAGGCAGCTGGAGCAGGGAGGGAAGGGAAGGGAAGCTGGCCCTGCCAAATAACAGTTAGTCAGCATCTCCCATCTGATTAAATTTTAAAGGGACTAGAAGACCTGCCTAACAGCTGACTGTCATGGCTCACTCCAGTTCCACTGGGGCAAACTCTTTAGATTATGAAGAATCCCTCTCAGGCCCTGAGATCTCTAAGGTGCATGCCCTTCTGAACACTCTTCAGGCAGATCCTGGCAACCAGATCTGGATTCCACCCCCAAAGAGCCAAAAGACCAGGAAGAAACTGAGGAGCCTTGCAAGCCATTGGCACCTCCCAATAACCTGAAACCATTACAGGACACCCGCCAAGGTCTTCCCCAGAGCACCAGGATCAGGGATGGAAGAGGACCAGGGCAGAGACAGGGACCCAAAGAAGGAATACACAACAAGCAGCTTGGGGCTTCCAGCATGGCACAGTGGTTAAGAGCAGTGGACTCTAATCTGGAGAACTGGGTTTGATTCCCCACTCTTCCACCTGAAACCTGGTGGGTGACCTTGGGCCAGTCACAGTTCTCTCAGAACTCTCTCAGCCCCACCTACCCAACAAGGTGTGTGTTGTGGGGAGGAAAGGCAATTGTAAGCTCCTTTGAGACTCCTTAAAGGTAGAGAAAAGCTAGGTATAAAAACCTCCTCCTCTTCTTCTTTCTCTCTCTCTCCTCCCCCCATGAAGGAGATAAGGTGTAGTACTTAGTGAAAGGAGCCAGATCTTTAAACATGTTATCAGAAAAGGTGCGGATTGCAGCCTCTTATATAATCCTGCAGAAGTTTGAGAGCTTTGCTGGTTCAACAGCTTCCATAAGGCTTGCTATTAGTGCCTTGACTCCCTGCCTGCTTGATGCCTGCCTCCAGCCTACTGTGACTGTTGCCTGCTCACTCACATTGACTTTTACTGCCTACCTGCCAGATGCAGAGCAGTTCACTCATTCCAACTAACAGCTGACAGTCAGGTGGACAGAGGCCAGGTCTAGTAGCCATTGAAAATATTATTTATTTCCTATGGGCTGTAGAGAGGTTGTAATTTGCTATGAGAAACCATTATTTTCTATGTGCTGCCAGTGGCAGGAAAACAGGCTCTCTGCTCACTTGATTATCAGCTGTTAGTCACCTACCTGGCAATGCCTGTCAGCATTGCAAAATGGCAGGTGACCGTCTGGGTTGGCAGGTAGACTCTTGCACTCCCACAAGGCTTTGCTGCCCCACCGAATTGGCAGGTGGGCTTCTGCTCTTCCCAGAGGCTTAGTTGAACAGCCAAGCCTCCTGGAAGTGCAAGAGCCCACCAGCGAATTGGGTGAGGCAGTGAAACCTCACAGGAGTGCAGAGCCTGCCCGCCAGCCCAAACAACCACTTGCCATTTTCTGATGCCATCCAGTTAAGTCCCCCTTCACTAAAAGGTGACAGTTGAGTGGACAGAGACCAGGGCTGCCTTGCCATTGTTATAAATGGATGCATTATTTCCTATGGGATGCAGAGAGATGAGGTGATACCCACAGGAAATAATGGTCCTATTATTTCCAGTGACAGATCTGGCTTCCCATCTACCTGACTATCAGATGTTAGGTGGGGCTAGTCCCTTTAAAATTTAAATGGGCAGAGATGCCAACTAACAACAGGTAGGCATCTTTTTGTCTTTCCCTTCCTATTCCTGCATATCCTTGAAACTGAAACAAAAAGAAATATAACCTGCAGTTGTGTGATACATTTGGAGTGTCAGAAAATGTGTAAATGTTTAATCTTAACGTGAATTAATAACCAATGTACTTGGAAGACAATTGCAAAAATACATTTTAATGACCCCTACCATCCATATTTTATTTAAATTTGTGAAGCAAAATCATTATCACAACCATTATGATACTTACAATGGCTAGAGAAGGATGAGTGGCTCAGAGAAGCAATGAGGCTTTTTAAGAAGCAAGATATCCCTTTAGGAAACAAGATATCATTTTCTGAAGCTCTGTCCCAAGAAGACAGAGAAGGGGAAAACAGGGAAAGAAGTATAGCAGAAAAATTATGAGGTAAATAGAAGCTAGTGGCAAGTAGAGAGAATCAAACAAATATTTAAAAATTAAGGCCACCTTTATCATAGTTGGCCCCACAAAATAAATCATGGTTGGGAGAAAAATTACTTGTATATGTTAACTATGTATTGAATTTTCTACTGAACTGAAGGGCGCAACTCTTCCCAGTATTTCTTGTGGTTTCTCTCCTGTCATCCAATATAAATTCATAAAATGAAGTTGGAGTAGTGGTAACTTACCTTGGCAAGATCTACTGTCTGAAGATGGGGTAAAACCCATTTCACACTCACATCGGTATCCACTGGGAATATTCAGGCATTGCCCATTCTCACACAGATTAATATTCTCTGCACATTCATCGATATCTGTTGGACATAATTAATACTGTCATTTAACAGTTATAACTTCAGGATATTTTGCCCCTTTTGCTAAAGGTCAATTTTGTTCGCTCAACTTTTGATTTTCAAATTTATTATTACTTTTTAAATCCTGGCTAACGTAAAGCAGAATTGTGTAGTTTTTCTAAGGCTGGGGATAAGATGGACTATAAATGAAGTACGTAAATAAATAAGCTAGTAAAATGACTGAAAAGAATCTCTTTTATTAAAAAAAATTACTTTACTATTTCAAGCCTCTTAATGGAAATACTTACTTTATCCCTTGGAGAATATATCCTGTTTTCAAAACTACAACTGTGTGTAGGTGTAATATAATGGAAGGGTAATCAGACTTTGTTCAGATTTTTCAAGAAATATATCCAGATGTGCCAAAAAGTATTAGAAGTCAGAAAATTGTGTGAATTCTTGTTTCAGTGATGATATTGTTCCCTCTCTGGTTTCAGTGTGGAAACTATTGTCCCAGGGCTCTTTTCCCCAGGATTGCCAAAGAGCACTGGCATGACAACATTCCAGGTAGAAGATGCCCTGGGACATAGGAGGTCCAGGACATCCTCAGGCACTCTAGAAAATGACATGCCCCTGGGGCCCTGAGACCCTCATTTAAGCATTCCAGGCACAACAAAGCAGCACAGGTCTTGCAAAGAAGCCTCCTGGCTGCTGTTAGGCAAGGTCTCAGTGTAGTCGTTCTGTGGATCATGGACTTGGGTGTTTCTGGGGTGGGGTGAGGGAAGACTCAGTTCTGTACCTAATGATGTCAAGAGGAGTGGAATGGGGTTTCCCAATTTTGAAATCAGGATTAGAAAAACAAGAGTTTGTTCCTGAATTTTTGAAAAATATCTTGGTTTTCTGATCCCTATCCTGATTTAAGCCATGAAGTTCATCTAACTGATATTGGCTGATAGCAGAACATGTGCAGACTGGCTAAGTGAAAGAAAAATATGCTGTGAAGAATTGTTTTCTGGACTGCAAGGCTCATAGGGTGAAAACCAAAATAACAAATAAATGCCAGGTAGTTCTACAAATGGGTTTGTTGACTTTGTGAAAAGATCCTAACCTGTATTGAAGAGGAACTCCTTTATTATTTCCCCTGTATTATTTCTCAGAATTCTGCTTCTTAAGGAAACTAAAAGGTAAAGGTAAAGGTCCCCTGTGCAAGCACCGGGTCATTCCTGACCCATGGGGTGACGTCACATCCCGACATTTACTAGGCAGACTTAGGTTTGCCCGTGCCTTCCCCAGTCGTCTTCCCTTTATCCCCAGCAAGCTGGGTACTCATTTTACCAACCTCGGAAGGATGGATGGCTGAGTCAACCTTGAGCCGGCTACCTGAAACCAACTTCCATCGGGATCGAACTCAGGTCGTGAGCAGAGACTGGACTGCAGTACTGCGCCATGGGGAAACTAGCAGATGACATATAATTCCTCCAGAAAAAGTCTTAAAACTGTCTTACCAGAACAAGTGAATCCATCTCCAGTAAATCCTTCTGCGCAGATACAGCGATAAGATCCAGGAGCATTTGTGCACTGAGCGTTCACACTACACTGGTGTGTTCCATTGGAACATTCATCAAGATCTGCCAAAGAGCAAAGTGATAAGGGCTGAGCAAAATCTCACACATGCCCAAGAGTATCTTTGGCTTGCATTAGCAGTCTTTTGCACAAATGAGCCCTCAGTCTTCAGGATATCTTTATATTTTGTATCAGCGGGCACAGAAGTACTTAAGCAATATAGAGTGAATGTTGTTTGACAAATTCATGTTACAGGTTTTAAATTATATCACATTATTATATGGTTCAGATAACCTCTATACATACAGCTCATTCCTTACCTTTTGGCGGCTGGGAACGGCATGGCCGAGGCGCTGCCGCAGCACCTTTAACCCATTTCCTGGCCGCCAAAAGGCTTTAAAAAGCCTTTCGGCAGCTTTTAAAATTTTTAATGGGGCATTTTGCCCCATTGAGAATAGCGAGGCTGCACCTGCATTACTGCTGTAACGATAGGTCAAGCAGGTTGTCTGAATCCCCAGCTTTCATTTTTTTAAAAAGAGTAAGAGCACAATCCTAAGCCCCTCCCCCCCAGAATCGGCTTAGGAGCTGACGTGACCCAGCACTGGCATAAGTGCCCATTTATCCCATGATAATGGGCACTTATGCCAGCATGGGGGCATTTCCGCAGGTGCCTGCGTGCTGCAGCACTGCATAGTCTTCCCTCACCAGTGCAGCCTTCTGCCGGCGTCCACCTGGCACAAGTCCCCGTGACCGCATCCCAGGAGGCGTTCCCAGGGCAGGTGGTAGCTCTCTATGGAATTGCTTCCTGAAATGTGTCAGGAAGGCATCCACTTGGTTGCACTTTCACAAGCTATAAGGCTGAATTTTTTCAGGATGGCTTTTCAGTCGATGGTTCTTTTCTAGATGATGGCTGCTGTTCTTGATAGATTTTTAGTCTGGATGGTGTTTTGATTTGATTCTCAATTATTTTTAATACTGTCATATGTAAAAAGCTACATAAAGAAACAAATAAATTATTTCTAGTCTAAGGCAGTTCAGAATGATATCTTGGCCTAATAGTCATCTGCAGAGCTACACTACCCTTCTGTTCCAGGAGAAAGTGGGGAATAAAGTTTGAGATATGACAATTCAGGCATCCGTTTAACTTGTGCCAGTTTTTCTCCTGTTGCTTCCACAACAGGTTCATCACTAAAATAATAAGAAGCCTTACAGATTTGGTGCTGCTTAAGTGGATATATGGATCCAGAATTTACCTGCAGGATCAAGGATGAGACAAAAAACAGATGTCTGCCCCTGTGTCTTCAGGGGCTGCTATATGGATCAGTACTACTTAATTCCCATTAGAGATGTTTCTAAGTTCATATTATCAGTTATGTGATAGTTAATACTTTCATTTCTGTTATGCCCCAAAGTGTTATTCAACAAGACTTGACAGAATCTAATCTTATGTAGAATTCCTCTTAACCATGAAGGGAGAACGGAAATGATCACAAAGCAACAAATGGATACTGAAATGAAACAGACCTTAATATATACCTTAATTTCTATTCAGCCCAGAGGGAACGGCATGGCTGGGGGAAGAGGAGAAGGACAAGGGCTCCTTTTATTGCTGTTCCCCACTGGTCCAAACCATAGGACAGCTGGGAATGGAAGAATACAGTGCCAACTTATGCTATGCCAGCACACACGGCAACTTGCCATCAGCACAGCACAGATAGACCATATGGTCTCATATCCCACCTGCCTGGCTAGAAGTTGGCTTGGAAGGATGTAATTGAAGAGTTCAGCATGCTTGGTAGTGGTCCCATGAATACTATATGACAGAGCCTAAATTTCAAGATGATATTTTCCTCCATCACCCATGTGGCATCCTACCCCTATTTAGGAAGTGTAGGGCTAAGAAGAGAGGAAGAAAAAACACAGTTTGCAGTTAAGCTACATGAGTGAACACCAGAGAGCTCTATGAAAGCCTGAATCCCACTCTCTAGATGTGACTGGGCGGGGAGATAGGAAGCCCCTCTTCCACGCAGAGAATGGAATCAGCCAACTGGCCCTACCTCCTGTAAGGGTAGGAATGACAATTCCAAAGGACTAAGAATCCTCTGCTGGCTCCAGCTATAATACAAACAACCAAACTACCCACTAATAATCAATTAACTCAAGTTCATCACTTGGTGAATTGAGAAATCAACTTGCACTCACCAATACACTTAATTCCATTTCCAATCCATCCTTCTTTACAGCTACACCTGAAGCTTCCTGGGACATTGACACATGAAGCGTGAAGGTCACAGTTATGGGCACCAATCTCACATTCATCCACATCTAAGAAAACCAAATTGCACATTAAAACGTTGAAATCAGAATCACTGATAAATATGTTTATCTAACATATTGAGTGCCCTGACCTGGATGGCCCAGGCTAGCCTGATCTTGGCCCAGGCTAGCCTGATCTTGTCAGATCTCAGAAGCTACGCAGGGTCAGCCCTGGTTAGTACTTGGATGGGAGACCACCAAGGAATACCAGGGTTGCTGTGCAGAGGAAGGCACTAGCAAACCACCTCTGTTAGTCTCTTGCCATGAAAACCCCAAAAGAGGTCGCCATAAGTTGGCTGCGACTTGAAGGAGCTTTACACACACACAACATATTGAGTAGTATGATTTCACATTGTTTTATTTTTATAAAAATGGTTTGTAATATATATATATATTCCTGCAATGTCACATTCCCTATAAACTGTAAGATTATACAAAAGTTTTCTCACCATGAGGTGAGATATTACAGACAAATAACTCTTGAGGCAACTAATGCTGCCTGCAGTGGATTTATAAGTGGACAGCACTGAACAGTTAAATAGTCTGCATTCATTCAACATCTTAACATTTTAACACAAACTTAGTCTAAGCACACCTACATTTTAGTAGCCACATGCACATGGAAATAGATGGGATTCACTTTATGTGTTTAGGACTACAATGAAACATCACCAAGAGGGCAAGCCAAATGCTCCTGAGCTCAGTGTCATGAAATACTGTTATTCTAGTATTGCCAGGATATTAGGTCAGAGTTGCACACTCACCGAACATTTGGAATATAAATTTTACTGATACACAGCCTGGAAATTCAGTATATAAAATTATATTTTGAATTACATGAACACCATATTCGGATACTTATTTTTTTTATTTTCCTTGTAATCTAAAATGTTCTTTTAGTCCTCAAAGGACTCAAAATTTCAGTAGCTACCAGCGGCTTCTTAAGCAAATTTACACCCTTCTAAAGCCATTGACTCTGCTTAGGATGGCACTATTAATCTTCTTTCTATCAGACAACAGTGGTGCTTAAAGTTTTTAAACATAATGGATTCGGTTTACTACGCAGTGCTGGACCTGATGCATGACTCCAGTGAGATCAATTAAATAATTGAATTAGTGCTTTATTGGCAGAGCAATTCTAAGCAAAGTAACACCCTTTTAAGTTCACTGAAGTCAATGGACTTAAAAAGTTCTAACTCTGTTAGGATTGCACTGCAGATGTACTCTCCTTCTTTGGAGGTTTTTAAGCAGAAGCTAGATGGCCATCTGAAAGCAAGGCTGATTCTGTAAACTTAGGCAGATCATGAGAGGGAGGGCAGGAAAGTATGAGTCACTGCTTAGGTCTTGTGGTTCTTTCCTACATGCCCAGGGTAATGCCGATCGTCTGGAAGGAATTTTCCTCCAGGCCAGATTGGCTAGGGGTCCTGGAGGTTTTATACCTTCTTCTGGGCATAAAGCAAGGGTCACTGGAGAATTGTTGGGGAGGTAGCTGTGAATTTCCTCCATTATGTAGGAGGTGGGACTAGATGGCCCTTGAGATCCTTTCCAGCTCTATATTCCATGTATCATAGCAAAATATTTCAAACATATAGAACACTAAATGTAATGTTAACTGCACATTCAATTATGGGTATATTTAATTTGCAATGTGGACCCCAATGTTTGGAAAAGCTGTTGTGAAAAGAACAGCCAGATTTGATTGAAGGATCACCATAGAGGCTGACAAGATTTTTGAAAATATTGTCTAAGGTGTTACTGGACTCAAATCTAGCTGTTCAACTGCAGACCAACTAACTGCTCACAACCAAGAATGACTAGTGTGTGTGCTGGGCAAAGATTCAAATACGTTAATGCTGCTGTGTCTGTAAAACTGAAAAGAATACAGAACTGGTGCACAATAACAAACACTAGTTTCTAGAAAGTAATTTGGATAACATTAAAAGGACATCTGATCGAAGTACAACACACCTGTACATCCTGTGGTTCCCTTCTTGACAGAATAGCCCAGCTGGCAATGGCAAATAAAGGACCCTTTGGTGTTCTCACACTCTCCAAACATACAGATATTTGAATTTAGGTCACACTCATTCACATCTGTAAATGCATATTATTTGAAAATTCAAACTATTTTTTTTAAGGAACAACAACAACAACAATTCATTTAGATTTCACCCTCATCCTGCCAAGCAGGGCTCCAAATGGTTTACAACAGGATAAAATACATCACCAATAACAAATAATAAGACATAAAATACAAAGAGAAGGATGAACCATTAAAATACAGCAAGATGACAACCTAAAAATATGGCTGCTGCTCAACCAATGTTAAAATATCAAAAACCTGCCTGATTAAAACAGAGAAAGGGAGGCAGGAGGAAGGAAGCGGGAAAAGCAAGCAGGAAGGAAGCCTAAAAATGCAGGCCAGTAGACAGAATGCCACAGATGTAGAACTGTCGCTATCCTCAACCATAGGCTGAAAAAGCCATGGCCCTGGTTGAGGACAGCCAGATGATCTTTGAGGAGCCCTGTGGTGCAGAGTGTTAAGCTGCAGTACTGCAGTCAAAAGCTCTGCTCACAACCTGAGTTCAATCCCGACGGAAGTCGGTTTCAGGTAGCCTGCTCAAGGTTGACTCAGAATTCCATCCTTCCGAGGTCGGTAAAATGAGTACCCAGCTTGCTGGGGGTAAAGGGAAGATGACTGGGGAAGGCACTGGCAAACCACCCCGCAAACAAAGTCTGCCTTGGAAACGTCGGGATGTGACGTCACCCCATGGGTCAGGAATGACCCGGTGCTTGCACAGGGGACCTTTACCTTTGGATGGTCTTTGGGCCAGGGTTAACCAGAAGAATTATCAGAAGAAGAGTGCAAGGCTCTTTGGGGAAGGTTTAAGGGAAGAGGTGGTCCTGCAAATACAAAGGTCCCAGACCATTTAGGGCTTTAAAGGTGAGCATCAACACCTTGATCTGGAAATCGATCTGAAGCCAATGCAGTTGGCAGAGCTCAGGTTGACTATATGCCTCCAGCAGGCACAGCTACATACTAGACCAACTGCAGTTTTCAGAGCAGTTTCAAGGACAGCCTTGTATAGAACGAGTTACTGTCTAATCTGGAGGTGACCCTTGCATGAATCACTGGAGGTGACTCTTGCATGGATCACTAGGTCAGAATGAGATAGGTAGGGCATAGGTTGCTAGGCCTGGCAAAGGTGGAAAAAGACCGACATAGAAAGGGAGGTATCCAAGATCACCCCCAGATTCCTGGCAGAGGGAGATGGTGTTAACTGAACTTGATCAAGTGTTGGTAGAGTTTGCCCTATTTTAATAAAGATGATATAGATTATGGTGTACATAGACTATATGGACTAGCTAACAAGCAGGGACCTATGGAGGGGAAATCCTATAGTCCCCTGCCAATCCCTCCCCCCGCCTCTGTTCCTGCTCTGCTTCCCTCCACTAGCTACAGTTTCTGCTTTACCCCCTGGCCCACCCTCAGTACGCCTCCACTTTTTTTGGCTCTGAATTCCCTCTCTCACACGCTGCTGGGTCCACAGCTGTGTTTTCCTTTCTCCCCATTCTCCTCTCACCAGCTGAATCTTTCTCCTTTGCCCCTTTCATCAGCTCTCCTCACTTCTCTCGGACTTCCCACAGTCTCTCCTTCCCCTTAAATGCTGTTCCCACCCTCCTTCTGGAAGCAGCCATGGTTGCTGCAAGAACATCAGGTGCCATTTGGGGCTTCTACAGTAACCCAAAACGACACTAGAACATTTGTTCTGTGATGTCTGCACATGTGCAGACATTGTGCTTATGCTGTGAGGGTTTTTTTAAATTGTTTTTCTAAAAACACAATTTCCTGAAAACCTGGGATTTTCTGAAAAACAAAAATTATAAACAATTATTATTTTTACTAAAGAAAAAAACATTTGAAAGACATTCTCTAATTATATTTAAGGAACTTTTAAGAGGTCTTAATATTTAAGCAAATTACTTTACAGCATTTTAAAAAACAGCATTAAAATAATTTCCATATTTACATGCTGATACATTGGGGGTGTATCTATGTTTGAACATTTTAATTATATATTAGATATATTAAGAATAGATGTATGTTAATTTGGCTTCTGAAATCTACATCTACATTACTTACCAATGCATATTTTCATGTCCATAGAAGCCATAAAACCATCATAACAAAGACAGCGATATTCTCCTGGAATGTTGGTGCACTGCCCACCATCACAGATATCTGGGTTGTTTTCACATTCATCAATATCTGGAATATATGTACATCACTGCAAAATGTCTAATAGGCAAATATTTGTAGAGAACTATCATGCTTACTTTTATTACTGGATTTGATTTTCAGCAGGATCCAATGTATCTCATTAGCTGCAGTGGTTTGTACTGTGACTTCATCATTTTAAGACCCAACTAGACAATAACCTTCTTGAGAGTTGGGTCCAGTTTCCCCAGACCCAAATCAGGTTTCCCACAGCCACCCAGAAGCTACAGGAAATGGCTTCTAAAAATAAAGAGGGTCCAAATGAGGTTAAGTCAAGAGGAAAAAATAAAAGACAGCCTAAATGAGGTAAGTCAAGGGAAAGAGGCAGGATACAGCTCCCCTCATTTGTTCATCCTGTTTTTGTAAAAACAAACATACCCCCCTTACAATTAGTGGACAGACTTGGGCCCCTATTCATGTTTAGTTAATATCCTAGTATTCCTTTACATTTAGTAACATCTGTATTACTGTCAGATGAACAGCTGAAAAACAGTGGCCTGCCAAGGGGCACCTTGTGAATTTTCAACTAAGGAAATATTTGAAACAGAGGCTTCCTGGTTTGCAGCTCATGCTCTAAGCTCTTGTAGTATATTTACTCTCTGTGCAATGGTGTTTAGGCACACTCATTGGTGTTTTGTGGCTTAAGTTGTGAGGAAAAATCTGAACTACTAGTCTTCACTCTCTTACCTGCACATGTCCTCATATCTGGCATCAGGGCATAACCATCACTACAACTGCATTCATAGCTGCCTTCTGAATTAGTGCAAAGGGTGTCACAACCTCCGTTCACAATCATACATTCATCAATATCTAGAGAAATAATATTTAGAAGAGATTATGTTTGGCAGTTGGCAAAGCAGCCTACCTTCCCCTGCTGTTTCCCTTAACAATATTTGTAAAATAGTGAGTTTTTGTCCCATATTTTTGTCCTCATTTCTTCCTCCTCTCCTCAGTGGAAGAAAGCAACTGTTCTTAGGCATTAATTGATTTGATTATGATGTGAAATTAATGATCAAAATAAAATAAACTACACAAAATAAAATAAACTATAAATAGCTTACATCTATGTGAATTTTAAAATATCTTTTGATTAATTCATTGTTATGATATCAATGTTCACAGAAAAACAAATGTAAAGTGTTTACATCCAAATGAAAATCTGGATGTCAAAGTATCCAATACTTGCCAATGCAGCCTTGTCTGTCTGGAGTGCCTTGGTACCCAGGATTACAGGAACATTGATATGTACCAATCATATTTACACATTTGCCATTTCTGCAGAGGTTATCACTCAAAGAACATTCATTAACATCTGAAAAACAAAACCTGCATATTTCACCTTTGGCCACTGTGAGGTTTAGAATGTAGCAATAGATAAAATGCTAGAACTGACATAAAAACAGGGTCTGATACAAGTTTACATTTCATTTTGAATGTTTCCATGTGAAGTTTTAACCTCATTTTGAATGAGCAGCTAAGAGTCAGTTCTTAAAGTACAAGACTGATATGGTTAATCCACCCATGATTTTACTCTTCTGTTACTAGTGTTACAACAACAGGGAAACAGAAATCACACTACTAGTGTAATGTTAAAATTGGCCCCAGAATAAAGTAAAATGTATACAACATATATATCTCAGCAATAAAATCAACAGAAAAATTAAATCCGCATAAACAAACAACAACTGAAATAGTAATCATATTGTCATCTCACCCTCATGGTTCTGTGACCAGTTTTTCTCTACTTGTCCCATCAGGACCAGTAAAAATATCTCTGGCAATTTACAATACAAAAATAACCTTTTGTTTTTGAACTCTGTTGCTTGCCCTATAACTGGGGACAGAGTCCTTCCCTGAAGGGCACATGTTTGCTTGCCCAGTGTCTTGAGAATTGTTTTGGACCCCATCTGGCCTTCATAAAATATATGAGAATTGTTTTGGACCCCATCTGGCCTTCATAAAATATGGATTTTCCTCTTTCCTCTTCTGATTATTTGCTGCCTATACACTTAGATTTATTGTAGCTTAGATTTCTGTATCAAACTTCATACACTAATAGTATAATCTAGCATTCTCTCTCTTGCTCAGTCACTTTGGCTGTTTGTCTCCATTGCTGAGTGTAGAAACCTGCATAGTATTTTGATGTGTGGAATGACTGCTATCTTAGTGGGCTTCCAGTACTGGATATTAACAATGGGCGAAAACGCACGGTCGCTTTATCCTCCTTTAACCTGTTTCAGCCAGGATTCAGCCAGGATCAAGCACATGCATTTTGCTTAATGTGCGTTCGATCCTGGCTAAAACAGGGATTAAAGGAGGATAAAGAGACCATGCGTTTTCGCCCAATGAGTGCTTGATATATTTTTGACTGCTTGAGATTTACTAATTGCCCTGTCAAGATAGTTGTATTATTCCGATTAATTAACTTTATTTCTGGTTTCAGATTTATCCAGATCTTAGTGTTCCTTCCAAACTTACAGCGGTCCATCACTTAGTCAAAGATCTCTTATTACTGCTGTATGGATTACTGTTCATAACTGAGGATTTCCACAAACCAAGCATCACATGAAAGCCAGTAGCCAAGAATAGAGTGAGAAGTGGCAGAAGGAAGAGAGCATGTTCTGGCTATTTAACTATGAACCTGGGGTAAATCTGAAATGTGGGACTAATTCACACTGACATGAATCTCAGGTACATGTATCTTGTGACCATACGTGGTAACACTATGTCTTCAGAAACAAGTAATTCTTGCAACCTCTATTGAAGGCTATATTACAATATACATAAAATTTCACCCTAAAACACCAAGAAACTTACCGACACAGTCTTCACGTGATGGAGACAATTCATGACCTGGAGGACAATTACACTGAAAGCTTCCTTCAGTATTCACACACTTGCCACCTCTACAGAGAAGGGGATTACGTTCACATTCATCTATATCTGGAGAGACAGCATATGAAAAACACTTTAAAGGGACAATTTGAGATAAAATAAGATGCAGTCAACATCTGGAAATAAACAGAAACCTATGACAGGATTATTTTCTCAGTCGTGGGACTTTAGAATATTTTAAGAACCAGGCAAAGATATTTTTCTAGAAATTCACCCTTCCCTAATGTAGTTTTACTAGCCCTGTTGATTAGATTTCTCTGAGTTTTAGAGATACTCTTCTGTTTTATTCATCACTCTACTTTTATGTCATTATTATTTTAAGAGCTCCTTTTTTGTTTTTAATATGGAGTCTTTTAGGGGTTTACACGTTTTTTTTACTGGTTTTTACTCTAATGCTGTTTATTAATTTTAACTTTTTTAACCTGTACATTTTAATTTTGTTTGGCTGCCGTTTCAGTTTACTGCAGTATTCAGGTTTTTTAAATAATTTTGTGTGATTTAAGCTACCTTAGTTTAAGTAACAGTGTAAAATTGTTCTAAATAAACTGAGTGAGAAATATCTGATTGCTGAATACAAGTATGATCAAAAGTGAGCATTGTTGTTACTATGGTTTCTAAGCTCCCAAGTGTGTGAGCAATAAATCTACAGCACTTACCCATGCAGTTCTTCATCATCATAAATCCACTTTCATAGCCCTCGAAGCATTCACATTCAAAGCTGCCTGGAGTATTGACACAGGCACCACTTCCACACAGGTCAGGCGAGATGTGGCACTCATCAACGTCTAGAACCCAGATAAAGGGACAAAATTTTTTTATGCTGATAGCACAAAAATTCAAAAAGTTTTTCATTTCCTAAATTACAAAACAAAGGGGCAACAGCACAACATTTGAAATGGGCAGGAATTATGTGGTCTTATTTGAAGCTGACATTTGATCAACAGATATGTAATGTTATAACCCATTATATCTTAACCAAGGCAAAAATTTCTAGAGTCAATCCTGGCCAATTTGGACCAACGTACTATGACGGATAAGATCTTATTTCTCCTTGCAAATACAGAGTCAATAGTCTCCCATAAAGTTGTCCTTTTCACTTTGGCAACAAAAAAACAAAATCTGGGCCAGGCTGGCCCTACAGAACTGAAATGAAAACTCTTTTTTTAATGGGAAGTAGGATTTACTAACTATAACTGTGAACATTATTTGGGCACCTGTTCAAAGTTTGGGCTTGAGACCCAATTATAAGGTCTTATTCTATTTCTTTGCAAGTCTGGAGTGGTATTGCTATTTATTTAATGTTGAGGTATTCCCAGATAACTTTGAATGTTACATTTTTAAAGAATGTTCTACGACATTGTCCAGTATTCTGATAAGTTATGGCGGGTTAGAGAGATATACTTTTTGAGTTTTAATCTGTTACAAAAATATAACTTTTATTGGTGACTGTTATATGGATTTTTATCAGTTCTTGTAATGGCCTTTGGCCATATGCAATAAAACTGAACCTGAACTAGTAATATTTATACAACTACTGGCTGGTTTCCAATTCTTCACCTCTCACCATTGCCTGGACCCTGATACAACATGCTTTTAAAAGCACCACCCTATCTTTAACACAGAAACGATCTTTGAAAGAAAAAAAGCCCCAGAAACTATTCTAGTTTAATCCCTGTGGAAATAATTGGTGAAATCTGGGGTGAATCAAGAAAGTGGTAAATCAGAATCACCTGCCTTTCCTTAACACATACTCTGCCTTTTCACCTATCACCTTGGAAGCCTGTCTAATTGTTCAAAAGTGGAAGACCTTCTACTTTTAGGCTGTTCAGACTATTCTCATTTAGCTACTAACTTATAAAAATACTTGAAAATAAAAAAAATGTATAGGAGAAAAAAAATACTTCTACACAAATACTACAGCTGAGAAGAAAAGGAAAAAACTTACTATACATTCCTATTCTTTCAAGTGTCTACTGGGCAGTTTGGAACAGCTCCACCTTCTTGTTGAAAGACAAAGTCAGCCTTCTGAATTTATTTGTTATTTAAAATATTTACCGGTATATCCCACCTTTTCCCTGTAGAGTTAAGGTAGCTTAGAAAGCAACAGGTTGCAAATATATTAAACCCAATATAAAAATTGATAAACAAGATAAAAACAGCACACAAGATAAAACACAACATAGCCTAATCTCCCCAATGCTGTTTGAAATAAGACAGTTTTACATGCCATCCTGAATGCTGGGTACACTCTATGCCCAGCTCTGGTAAATTGTTCTAAAAACTGTGACCTCGCTGTTGCTAGACAGAGAAGGTACCATAAGGAGAAGGCTGTGTGAAGGGCACAGCTAGAGCAAGGGAATATACCAGGAGATGTAGTTCAATAAATATGAGGGCCCTAGGCAATAAAGGGCTTCAAAAGGAATAATGAGCACTCTGAAGTGGACTCAGACACAAAAAGGTAACCAGTGTAGTTGAGCACCAGTCATTACATGCTCTTAGTGTATAACCCCAGACAAGAGTCTTGCTGGGGTTTTTTTTTTTTTAACCAGTTGAAGCTTCCAAGACATCTTCAAAGACAACCCCATAGGGCATGTTATAATAGGCCATTCTGGAGATTCTGATAGCATGGATCAACATAGGGTAGAACCAGGGGATCGAACTCTCCACCCTTCCATTTCTAAACTGGGAACAATAGAAAAACCCTCACCCTGTACTCTGAACCTTACAATCAATCAATCAGTCAATCAAGTTTTATTTCGATACAATATCAGCTTGGAATAAAAATCAAAATTAGGTTAAAATAATAAAATAAAATAATAAAAGTTGTTGATTGAATGATTGATTGAACCTTACAAAAATATAGCTGAATATCAACCAAGCCAATCTGTTTAGGACTCCCTGTGGATTCCACAAACCATGGAGTAAGAAACAGTCCTGTGGGACTCTGCCCACCTTTCCCCCATACGTTTAGGAGTACAGATCACTCTACTCCTGTACAGTGTAAAAATTCACTATTGGGTTAATGTCCACTTGGTACCTGGAATAATAGAAATTTTTGTTCTCTCTCATGTATCTGGAGAAAAAGTAGTAACTCCCTGAAGATGGCCCCTCCAGGAATAGGAACACACCTCATTGAACTACAATCCTTTGCAAATCTTTCTACCAACGTCTGCATCAGCCTAGGACATATAGTTCCTAGCAAAGGCATGTCTGGGTGCCTCTATCACTGGCCTTACAATCTCTTTTAGAGAAGATCTTCTCCAAAAGACTGCTGTGGTTGTTCTCCTCCCTCACTGAGATGGCACCCATGAGGTAGAATCTTTCCACATCTTTGTGGAAAGACATTATTGCCTCCTTCACACCTAAATAAAAGGAGATACTTTAGACACCTATCTTTCCAAGGAAGACTGTTTAATGGACATCTTTGGGAATTCGTCTTCCCATTGTCTGATGTTCTTATCAATTAGAACTGCAATGAGGCTAGGTCCTCATTGCAATTCCTTAGCCAAAGATTCCTTCTCACATGGCTGAACATCACAGCAAGAACTCCCAGCTGAACTGAATCTATTTAGATCCCAGCAGCTGTTGTCTAACTTTCAAGTATTCTTGATCCACTACAACAGTGGATCTCAACATTTGAAGATCAGAAACCCACTGAACTGCAGGCACATGAAAAGTCATATGGCCTCAATCATATGACAGGGAGGAGGCAGAATTATGACCACACAGATGTCAAGGACAGGACTGTGGGCAGCAGACCAAGAGAGCTATGGACAGGAAATACAAGCCAAGTACCAAGAGATGTACCTTACTGAAGAAGAAGCAAAGGGTCAGAGCCATGGACAATGGAAGTGTGGTGGACTGGCACATATGAATGCACATAGCCGGTTGTGCAAAAAATACCAGCTCTCTAGAGCTTGCATATATGAATGCACATAGCAGGTTGTGCTAAAAATAGCAGCTCTTTAGAGTTTGTAACCTAGCAAGTGTGGTCCCAACTCATAGGCTAAACACTATTGTACTACAGTAATCACGAAGGGGGACAGGATTACTAAAAGAAGAATCTATATGAGGTATCTGAAGTCAGTCCACAGAATAATCAGGCGCAGTTTACTGTTTACTGACTTAGCTGATGATGGATTCAAGACCCTTCTTCAGCTGCTCCTACTGCTGTTCCTTTCCTTTCTCCCTTAGAAGCTCCTTGATTCATAAATCTTGAGCAGCATAATTCTAAATCTGTTGTTTAAGGGATATAAGGACTGAGATAAATTTTGCCACTGCCAATGTAACCTTAGGAGCACTGTCACTTAATAAATAGGGTATTAGCTCAGACACAGAGTTACTAGTCCAATCTGTTAGAAGAGGAATAATATATCTTGATCTTAGATCCTCATGAAAATGACATTTCAGGAGCACATGTGCTAGAGAATCAATAGAACCAGAAGAACACAGGCAGGTCCTTTCTGAATACGGTAGGTCCATTTATCTTTTTGCATAAACATAGAAGAGTTAGCATTTAGTCTAGCAAGAAAAAAAAAGCTCATAAGAAATGAGGGGTTGTCAAGAAATAGGTATAAGCAGGCAAGCAATGTGGGGGAGGAATTCCAAAAAGCTGAGACGAGCAAAACACAACAAGCATGAAACAATGTGCTAACATAATCAATCACTTTAATATGTTTTTTATTTCAGAGAAGGCCTCTGATTTCCCAAGATCTCTTATCATATCCCACGATATACCCATCAATGACAATTTCTCATCAAAAAAATTTTTTGCCATGAAAATCTATATGAGTCATGTCTCAAAAAACGAAACAAAACTAGAGTGCTAAAAAACAGCCTAAATGGTAGCTTAAAGGCAAGCAACCATGCCCTTGCTTCAAGAGACATTTGGCCAAACTCAGAACGAAGGACAACACCAGTGGCACACCAAGGGGCATTTAACAGCCTCCATAAAAACAGAAGCAAAGGACAATCTATAGATCCAAATGTGGTTATCCAAATAGCAGCATCAAAAAGAATAATTGGAATAATTTTTAGATTAAACACTTGAATAGCTACAGGGTATAAAAATAATTAAAAATTGCCCCAACACCAAGTATGATTTTATTAGATACAACCTTTTGGTGGAGGTTCCAGCTCAGATTATAAGAAAAGAGAATACCAGGATAAACGAACTCCTTAACCTGTTCCGTTTTTTGGTTTATTCAGTACTTGAAACTCTCAAAAGCAATAATGGGTAAGGGGAAGGAATAAAAAGATTTAAAAGAATTTAAAAGTTTGCAGAAGAGCTCTGCAAGACCCCTGTTTTTTGCCCAAAAGACAGGGCCACTCTTGGTATGTTGGGAGATTCTCCTTCTAGTAAAATCAGAAATTGACCTTGTCTTCCAACCAGAAAGTGATCCTACCCAAGTTGTAAAGACTGCTCTCTATACACCTGAGAGAGAAAAGATCATTGGTGATATTTTCTTCCCTACTTTCAGAACTGCTTTAAGCTTAACAGCAAGCACATTTCCCATCAATCCAATCATTATAAAAACAAGGAAATCACCAGCTATACCAACATACAGAATAACCTTGATTTACACACCTTACCACCCACACTTTTTATTATCCTAGTGCATTCAATCTCCATAGCTGCAGAACATTTTGTCTACTTTAATGTGTAGCCTCCACAGTGCACACACCCATTTATGAGGTGTTAAGTTAAACCCCAATCTCAGCTCTTCTGAAGATGAGGCATTGATTTATTTGGACAGGTTGGTACAATGTTTAATACTGAGATGTCAATGAAGAGCCTTCTTCAGCATTGATGTTTAGAGCACAACATATATTGGCTAAGGCTTCGTAATTGTCGGACCTCATTTAGTTGTCTTTTGGGTCTGGCAGTAGAATTTTACAGCTCACAGAGACAAGGAAAAAAAGATTGTACTGTAGACTGAGCAGCTATGTAATATAAAGAAGACATAAGCAACAGTATCACAATTATTTTTAAATGGACACCAATCACAGAACACTGCAAGTGAAGGAAGGACAGGGGAAGCGTGCTTAATCCTCTCCCGTCTGTTTTTCTGCCCAAAACTGTGCCCCCTCCCAGCTGCTTTTTCACCCATGATGTTCAATGAAAAACTAAATACTTTGCAAGCTACATTCAGGGAAGGACTCAGGAGAGGAGAGCTCTAATCTACCCCCTGACATTTGGCAGTATTTCTTTAAGGAAGCCTATTTCAAACTTCAAAAAACCTTTAAACCCTGAAAAGTAACACTTACCTGTACAATTTCTTTCTTCCATATCTAAAGCAAATCCGCTGTTACATCTACATTTGAAACTTCCTATTGTGTTTCTGCATTTGCCATTTGTGCACATGCCAGGGAACATTTTGCACTCATTTATATCTGTAATGGGAAAACATAAAAGTTGGCTTGTATATTTTATGCAATTCAGATGGTCATCTATTAAACGTACATAAAAGACAATACTTCACCTAAGTTAACTAGAACAATTAAATCTACTCATGTAGATACACCACGTATTTCATTTCTGCTACTGATACTAAAATCCTATCTTGCTAGTCACTGTTGGAAACAGGACGCTGAACTAGATGGTCCATTGGTCTGATCCAGCATGACTATTCTTATATGTTAAAAGAAGAAGAGAAGAAGACTTTGTTTTTATATGCCGACTTTCTCTACCACTTAAGAAAGAATCAAGCCGGCTTACAATCAACTTCCCTTCCCCTTTCCACAACAGACACCCTGAGAGGCAGGTGGGGCTGAGAGAGCTCTAAGAGAGCCCAAGGTCACCCAGCTGGTTTCATGTGGAGGAGTGGGGAATCAAACCCGGTTCACTGGAGTCCACCGCTCCAAACCACTGCTCTTAACCACTACACCATGCTTAACCACTATATTAACATGATAATCAGTGCTCTAAATCAGAAGGTATTGGTCTCTGTGGCAGACAGAGTCAACAGGAGACAACTAAATGGAAAAAGTAAAACTGATTACATCAGAAAATAGTTATCAATTGGCAATATTGCTAAGGGTGGCTACAGAGGTTTATGTTACAGCAAGAACTGTATGTAAAGGATGGCTTATGCTTATTGGCGTTAGTACAGAACAATGGGATTTGCTAGATGGAGGATGGCCAGTTTTATAGTGACCAATCTATTTTCCAAGAGTCAAAAGCGTTAGTTGCCCAACAATCTGTTTCCTGCATAGCTGGGTAGTGTGTATAATAAAGTTCATTCCACCTAACAGTATATTCCTCGTTATGAGCATTTCTCTGTCAAAAGCCTAAACTGCTGAAATCTTAACTGCTGCCCATCTCTAAATCTGACAACTTTTAAAAGCAAGTGTTTTCACTAATGAACAAAATGGTGAAGAACATTATTGTGATACATGCTGATCAAACATGCTGTGGCATGACAGATGTGGCATAACAGTTTCACGCCATATTTTTTCAATGAAAAGCAGCTGTGAGAGGTTATGTGACAGCATGGAAAATGGTGTTATGAAGACACTGCTTAACCCTTTCCCAACAGTCATCTTTCTACTCAAAACCACTTCTCCAAGCAGCTTTACCCCTGCTGGGGAAAGAAAAGGCTTGAGTGCTAGTGGTTTGTGTGGGAAAATCAGGAACAAAGGTTCAAGCAGAAGTTCTCCCTTGTTTCTCTGCTCAGACTCAGATGCTTTTCACTGAAACTGTTAGACACATCTGCTATGTAATGTCTAGTTCGGCGTCTGGTATCTTGAGAAGGGAAACAAGATAGAGGCATGCGTGGCTCTTCCTTTCTCTGTAATGCCCTGCAACAGTGCTTGCACACATGCAGATCAAAAAGGATGGTGGTGGTGTCAAAATTAAGTTCTCTTAAGTCTTTGGGGTTCACTCCATGAACAGCTACTGAGTTCTCTCTAGGAAAGATTGTCCCTTATGCTTTAAAAAAGGAAGACTATTGAATGGCCAGACTATTAGGTGTCACAGTAATAAAATGTAACATTTTGGAGTGGAATATTATTCTGATAAGTTTGTATATGTATGTCCATGAACTAAGACAAGGCCAATCTTACTCTGTCAAGCCAACAGGTGTCTTGCATTAAATCCTATACCATTGCCATACATCAATTCCACACCCATGTAACTTACAAAAAAATACAGGCAAGTAAGTTGTCAAGTGTCTTCAGTCTGGAATAAGGGTACAATCCTTTGTAATGCCCAGAAAGCTGCTTAAGATCACTGTGGGGCCCCTTATTCTGGTTAGAACCACCATGACATGAAGGAAAGAATCATAGAGTTGGAAGGGACCACCAGCATCATCTAGTCCAACCCCCTGCACAATGCAGGAAATTCACAACTACCTCACCCCTACACCCCCAGTGACCTCCACTCCATGTCCAGAAGATGGCCAAGATACCCTCCCTCTCATCATCTGCCTAAGGTTATAGAATTAGCGTTGCTGACAGATGGCCATCTAACCTCTTCTTAAAAACCTCCAAGGAAGGAGCGCTCATCACCTCCGGAGGAAGCCTGTTCCACTGAGGAACCGCTCTAACGGTTAGAAAATTCTTCCTAATGTCTAGATGGAAACTCTTTTGATTTAATTTCAACTCGTTGGTTCTGGTCCGACCTTCTTGGGCAATAGAAAACAACTTGGCACCCTCCTCTATATGACAGCCCTTCAGGTACTTGAAGATGGTTATCATATCCCCTCTCAGCCTTCTCCTCTTTAGGCTAAACATACCCAGCTCCTTCAACCTTTCCTCATAGGACTTGGTCTCCAGACCCCTCACCATCTTCGTTGCCCTCCTCTGGACACGTTCCAACTTGTCTACATCCTTCCTAAATTATGGTGCCCCAAACTGAACACAATACTCTAGGTGAGGTCTAACCAGAGCAGAGTAAAGCGATACCATCACTTCACGTGATCTGGACACCTTCCTCCCCTCATGACTTTTTTCCAACCCCAAAATGGCAAAGGGTGTGTATGTTTGTTGACAGACACCCCTAGTGTTGTTTTGGGTTAGAAAAACAGTCCGGGGGGGGGTGGGGGAGGAGGTTATCTTAAATGGCTTTCCTGGGCACTACAGAATGGAGGTGCATTCTCCAGGGTGAACCCAGGGACACCATCAGATCTAGTTATGTCCTTAGAAGAAGCTATGCTCCGTAGATTCCACACACTGCATCTTCAGTCAGGAAAGTAGAGAAATATATGGGGCAGTTCTCACCCATTTTTTCTTACTACAGAGCAGTATTTCAGTCCTTTTGTCCACGTTTTTGAGAAAGTATACATTAATCCTACAAGGAAGTTGGGTATTTAGAGACTGGAAGCTTCATGTGGTTACTAAGTGTTCTTTCCCAATGCCAGCATATCTCAGAGATATGCCAATGGCAGGCCCTGCCAGCATCACACCAGTGTAACCACTATCCCGGCACAGAATTGAATAGTGTTAGGGGCATGTCATGGGTACAGCTGGTGTTAGTTGGCTTCCTAAGCCTCCCCACGCCCAAAAGTATGTCTATGAACGCCATGATTTCTCAACAAATTTGTTCAGCAGACCAACTTACATTGTTGGACACTCACAAAGAGAATGGGAGCTGATCAGGGATATCTTTGGATTGCTTCGAGCAACTTGAACAGCTGCTGAAAAAATCTGCAGTTTCCTGTGGGTCAAAAGTCAACTCACAATTGATCTGGGGATCAGCTGTGAGTCCTTTTTATCTACTCCGCCCTCTCGGCAAAATACTACACAGTGATGTTACAAAAGGGAGGTCTTCCCTTCTGTCCAAGCTAGACGAGGACAGATGCAATGCTTTCAATTTCTGCATCGGAAAAGGGAGAACTCATTTCTCTCCCCGACTTGAAGAACAGATACAATGCTTTTCACATTGCAAAAGAGAGAACTCATTTCCCCCCTCTCCGAGTTGGGCAGGGATAGATGCAAGACTTTTAATTTCTGCATTGCAAAAGGAAGAGATTGTTTCTCTTCCCCCTTTCTCCAAGCTGGGTGAGGCAGTGCAATACTTTCAATCTCTGCACTGCAAAAAGGATTCTCTCCTTTTCTCTGAAGCCCCTTGTCTCTCCTAAAGGCCCTCATAGTCTCTCATCTTTTCCTACTTCTTTCTCCCCGTCTCACACAACCACTAACTTTATCTGCTGGCCCATCTTCAGCTTTCTCTCCTTTTCTAGCCTTTACTCAGGAAAACTATTGCCCAGTTGCATGGTGCCAGCCATGAGGCCAGGCAGGCACTGTTGCACAGTAAGGAACCTCCAAAGACTTATCAGTTTCCACAGCAGTGTAGGGATTCGAACCTCCCAAATCCTAGTCTGAAATTCTAACCACTACACAACACTGGCTTTCATGGGGTGGCTGCTACTGAACAACAGCAAGCAGCCAGTCTTCACTGAATCATGCGTGTTGTATGGTAGCCCAGTGGTTGTTGCCAGGCTTGGCCCTGGTGAGTCCTCTCTCAATGGCCAAAAAACCCCTGGAGAGAGCCCTGTCACCTCTCCTTGCCTTTTAGAGACAGAAACCAAGGCTTGAAAGTTGGCGATTCTGTTGTGGTTGTCTAGCAACAGCAAGTGAGGCCATTCATTTTTTAAAGCTACAGGCAATGTATTTCTTTCTATGTATATTTTAATTTCAGATTCATCCTAGGGCTTTTTTCAGGCTTGTACAAAGATCTGCCTTGTCTGTTAATGGCTCTAATCTCTGGATTTTAAGTATCTACAGATACATGCTGAGAATTAGATATACTGATACTTAACTCATACTATAATACTGTATAAAACTCTATAAAATACATCATGATCTTTTCTGATAAACTAAAAAATACAATTAATACTGAACTTCACTAATAGGATAAGAGTATCATTTTACCTTTATAAAATGGCCTGCCAGTTAAAATATCTCCTCGATTGGAAAATCCTGGCCCTCTGGGACATAATATTTCATACTCTTTGGTGGCAGGCTTGGGACATTCTTCACAATCTGAACCCCAAGCAGCACCTACAGCACAGCAGCAAGTATCCATCCGGAATTTTCCAGGAACAGGCTGAATGCATTCATCTTCATCCCACCTCAAGTAGCACTGTTCCATGCGGATATCTGCAGAGTTTATTAAACAAAAGTAATACCACATGATGTAGTCTAAGCCTCTAGTCTAAATTTCTACATTACCAAATAAGTGACTTACAGTGCAGTTTTAAGAATACTTTCCTGGGAGTAAGCTAAGCCCCATTAAAACACTCAAGCAGTATTCTGAAAGATCTGCTGAGGATTGATCTCTTAATACCCCAATGGTTGTACTGGGCAAATACATCCCTAAAAATGAGAAATGCCTGACAGAATATATTAATACCAATATACAACATAAAAATATATTTATACACTTAAAATGCACAAAATGTGCATTATTCTTATATGACACAAAACTGACCGCAGTTCATTGAAGCTTCTGGCTTCTGTGGATAGAAGTCATCAACAAAAGGCGAGGCAACATGGCTATCAGGTTCTGAATATATGTTACACTTAATACAGAATTACCTCTGAATTTTCCCACCACCATAATGGAATATCAAGCTCTAAATATTTGAGATTTTTAAACTCAAAACACTAAGTAGGTAGTTAGCCAATCACAGTTTTAACTTAAGAGAGGAAAAAGGGCAGCCTATTAAAATGTTACATATTCAGAGATTGTCAGCATTCTGTGCTCTAAGGCAAGCCAGTGTCTCTAGGTATCATTTTCCATAACTTGCACAGAACAAAATCCCAACTATTTTATTATTATTATCTTTCTTGAGCAGGTTTACAGAGTTGCTTCCTCGTTTTAACTGATTGTTACCTTTCTCTTTTTTTTTAAGCTTTGTTTCTAATTTTCATTCTTTTTTGGCTATAACACTTTAAAATGGATTCAATATGTCCTCAGGGAATATATATATATATGAGGTATTTAAGATAGCATTTTTATATAATAAGCAATTTAAATCAGTATTTGTTATAACAGACAATAATACAAAAATCAGCTTAGTAGTCATTGCATCCAGCAGTTGAATGTTGACGTTTCTAGGGCACTAAGGAATATAGCTATCTAAACAGAGAAACTTGGGCACAGATATGTTTTTTTTCATGATCTTTCCCCCAAATCTTTTCCCCTATTTTCTTTTTTTCTGTATCCCCATATATTAAAATTAATAAATTTTTAAAAAAGACTGAATGATTCTTACATTTTGTCTTGTTGGTTTTTTTAAAAAATCTTTGTTTCTAATTTTCATTCTCTTTTGGCTATAACACTTTAAAATGGATTCAATATGTCCTCAGCTGCTTTACAAATACTGGCATTGAATAAGTACAGATTGAATGTGCAATTCTTCGAAGTGATTAGAAAAAAACAACTGCAAATAAACCAATTAACACTTTTAAAAGGGTAGCACTTCTGAATGGTGTGTGTGTTATGTGCTGTCAAGTCATTTCTGTCATATGGCGACCTTATGAATCAATGTCTTCCAAAACATCCTATCATTAACAGCCTTGCTTGGATTTTGCAAACTAAAGGCCATGGCTTCCTTTATTGAATCAATCTATCTCATACTGGGTCTTCCTCTTTTCCTACTGCCTTCAACTTTTCCTAGTATTATTTTTTTTCCCAGCTGAACCTAATCGATACATGTTGACACACAGTATTTTTCTGAGTACTTCTGCCAGAAATGATGGTCAGCCAAATGACATGATACATTGAGGATCTGTTAATTAAAAAGCAGCCATGGGATCTTGAGTTGAATTGGGACTGTGGTGCTGGGAGTCTTTCCCCACATACAAGCCCCCCAACTTATATGCAAGCATGCAAAACCCAACACACTGGGTCTGCCATTGCAAGTAAAAAAAAGGTGGGCCAGGAGACAATGACTTTGTTTTTCAAGCAAGAGATTTCAGTCAAGAAAATGGCTTTGAAATGGTGTCAAAGTATCATTCCCCAGCAGCTCAGCCCAAATCCATTTTCTTCCAGTTGCTTTTTAAATGCTAAATTACATTTGTGGGATTTGATCATGGATACCAAACGCAGTGTGTTAGGTCCTTTGCATATTTACTTAGTATTAACTTCATCTGAACAAAGTAGGACTTCTTAATAAACATGCACAGGACTGAGCTATGCATACATCAGAAACTTAAAACTCCATATTATTTGTCAACATTACCTATTATCTGTTCCAAATGCTTATATACTTTCCAATAGAAATGTTTTTCCATTGATGATCTTAAAAGTATACAGTTGTTTTTTTCTACAAACAAATCCATAAATTGTCTTTAAGGTATACACTTGCTTTCTCTACAATGGAATGTGGATTTTTTTTTTCTCTTGAATGATCAAAACGTTTCTGTTCCTAATATTTTTAGTCATCACATGTACCTGCTATGGGCATGCTAACTGCATTTTCAGGATATGTTACCATTCTGCATGAAATCTGAGAGTCAGCATGCTGAAGACCACAGATGTCCTATACCAGAATTGACCACAGCTGTCATCACAAAATGGCAGAAAATGTTTCTGTGATATTTCATCTATTTTAAATTGTGAAGTGTAAAGCAGGGGAAGTGAATTGGCATCAGAGGAAGTCTATCTTCCTAAGGTTTAAACCAGACTTCCCCACCACTGCTGTCCATCCAAGTGTCTCATTACTGCTCTTCAAGGCTAAACTGCACATCAGAGGATTCTTTACACCGTGACGAGGAATTGCTCCTCAGAGTTTAACACATTCTATGGGAGAGGGATTTGAGTTCATAGGATTTACTTATTCTGAGGCCAGTTCCTTTCTCTTATGGTCTTTTAAGCTGCAATTCGAAGTTTCTCTTGTAACTTAAAGAATCTGGAGGGGAGGATTATTAGCTCCAAAATAAGTGCCTGAGGGAATGTATGCTCTGAACTCAATTCCTTCCCTTCAGGCTGCAGACAAGCTGCCTCTTTCCCTTCAACCTGTGCACTGCTTTTTGCTGTCAATAGGCAGCACACAGACAAAGCCATTGTGCCCTGCAGATTCGGAGGAGGTAGTTATTTTGATTCCCCAATATTTTAATACAATGTTCATTTGTAAAGTGAATGTGCGTTGGCTCTTTCTTACAAAGAGAAGTACTCACATCCATTTACTGTAATGAGTGCTTTCATCTATTTTTTCCTCTTGGCCTAAGACTGTTTAGGACTTAAAGAGTCTTTTCTGCTTTTTCCTCTCCCAACAGCAGGTAAAAATTAACAGCTGCTGCATGAAATAAGGAAGGAAAATAGCCAGCGTGGTCATTCTGTAGTTTTCTCTGGCAAGGATCACAAAGGATAAGTGGGTGGTATAGCAGCTGTGGGTTTCCAAGCTTAAAGTTGCCGTCAGAACTGAGGGTCAGTAGAGGAGCTTCGACACTAGGCTCAAATATGCTCTTTTACATTTTTTTCCCATATACTGTCATTGTAAGGCTTTTCATTCTATCTGTTTTTGTTGCTGGTGTTCTCAATCTGTTTCTTTCTTTCTTACTTTCCATTTTTACTCAATATATACATTATCATTTATACAAAATTGGCACAAAGATAATGCTGAAAGATATGTTACTTTTAACCAGAAAATTTCAGCATAGGGGAACAAAATGATGGAAAAATAAAGACTTGTATGTTCATTTAAAATAAATGAGGAACACAACCAAAAGGAGGATTTTTGCTTTAACCAGAGGGAATGAGATAGCATATTCAGGGCATATAGTTCCTGTGTGAATTGGCTCAAAATCAAACATACAACTAAAACTGTGGGATGTCTCGATTGCTCACCTAAGCACAATCTGCCCGTTCCATCCAAAGTCAGGCCATCCGGACACTCACAGTGAAAAGATCCTCTGCTATTAATACACCGTCCATTGGGGCACACACCAGGGAACACTTCACACTCGTTTACATCTCATGTGAAATACAAATATAAGATTACAGTCCATTCTTATTTACAAGACAGGCACATTCCATAGTGGATATTTAACATGTTGTGAAATAAATAATATTTTCATTCACAGAGTCAAATTGGTCCAAAATAAACCAATTGCTAAAGTAATATAAGAAATAATCGCCCTACTGGACGAGATCAAATCATGTTGCATGAAGAGCATTTATCACATCTCTCTTTATTTCTAGTAGCTTTTAAAAATGTAAGACCAAATCAGTGACTTGGATCCCATGGAGAGTGAATGCAAGGACTTTTCCAGACTCTGTGTTTAGATAGTTGTCTGTGACATTTGTTAAGAATATATTTTAAATCCATCATAGTAATTTGTAAAAGGGACAAGGCATTTTTAACTTAAAAAAAATTATGGGGAAACTTGAAGATAACGCTGCAGATATTTCAGCAAGTATTTCAAAGAAGTTGGAAAGCACTGCTCTCTGTTTCTGCAGCCAAAATAAAAAAGTCCACATTCCAGAACTTACTATTGTTGGACATGAGTCAGCTTGGAGTTGTAATTCTTTTTCCTCTCTAGGTAATAGTTAAAACTAGGATTCTTATGTGATTCTTTATATTAAAGCAAACAGTTTCATACTGTATAAAGGAGACCTCCGAAGATTTAGCAGGAACTGCCTAACTGAAAAGGTATTTGATGGTATTAAAAATTCTGTTTCAGGGTCCTTTCCAATTTTTACAGAGTTTTCTGTGATGACGGTCAGATAAAAATCTAGTTTACATGTCTAACATGCGAGATGGGGAACATCAGCTTTTTATTCTTCGAGGAAATCAATAGGCTAATAGCTAAAAAAAACAACCTTACCTTCACAGGAAACACCTTTAACTCTGGCAAATCCTCTTGGGCATGCTGTGTCTTCAGAAAAGTAATGAAACAATACTTATTGCAAAAAGTGATAACACAGGGTTTACAACATAGTTACTCTTGGTGTTTATTTCATGGTGAGAAATTTGAGTGGATCTGTGTGTGGGCATGGAGACCAAACTGAAACAAACTGAAGTTCACTTGTCCCTCCCACCCCCAAACTCCTCAGATTGGTCCTTCAGCAAGGGCTAAACTGGATCATAATACAATAATTTCAGCACATGAGCAATTTTAAGAAAACATAAATACAGTATATCCAAATAAATGCTCTACTCATTTTATATTCTAGACCTAACAAGGAACAGTTGTGTTTATTTAGAATGTATTTGTTTAATTCTATAGAGGTTTCCCTTTACATGCAGAGGAAAAGGCTTCCTTCCTTCTAGCCATAGATTTTTTTCACATAGTAAAACTACCATCAAATAGGAATAAGCCTTATTGTAAAATAAGCTAGAAACAGGAAGCAGTTCTGGAGTTATAAACAGACACATGAATAAAGACTATCATTTGTCTGCCATCACAAAAAAATTATGCCCTATCCTAGGAAGAGGAATAAATGTGAATAAAAAGAATGTTATGTATACCTCTAAAATTGTTTCCAACAGTTTGAGATATAAACAGTGTCCCCTTGCTGGATTTGGACTGAGCACAGAACCAACACAAACATGGTCAAATGTCAACTTTGCCAAATGCAATTACCTGCTTAAGTAGAAAGGGGACTGAACCTAGCCATGCCCTTCTCCTCTCTTCCTCGACAGGTGATTAAAACTGACAGAACTGACAGCTAGATTTACAAGGAAATTCTTGCACATGTCTGTACAGAAGGATCAGTGGATTTGATGGGTTTTAGTTGTATAATTTTCAGTTTCAAATTTAGCAACCTTTTTTCCTGAGCCAAAAGAGTTATCTCCTTTATTCCTCATGGTACATATGCATATCTGAATAGAAATGGGCTTTACAGTGCATTCCTGAGGTGGAGGGCTGAACGTTCTCTGGAGGCAGTGTGACGATGACGCCAGTGTTAAGTGGCCTCTTATCAAGGAATAAGAGGCACTTATGCTGGGGACAGGGGCAGTTCCGTTGGTGCCTGGGTGCTGTGGAGCTGCACACCACCTCTCCAACACCGCAGTCTCTTTGGGACCAAAATCCCAGAAGAGAAATGTGGTGGTGGCATGTGTGTGTGTGGGTGTTCCTGGTGCATTCCCATGGGTGGATCTGACGGTAGTCAGCTTCCAAAGCCCCTGCAGCCTAGGAACGCTCCCTCCAGCAACAGTGTTACTATGCCAGGTTTTTCCTAGCGCAGCATCGCTGTTTTCAATGGGGCCTTTCCCCCCATTTTTGAACTTTTAGTTTTAAAAAGGTGTTTTAAAGCCTTGCAGCAGTTGGGAAATTTGAGTATTTTCAATGCTAAAGAAAGCAGTATTAAGGGCAGTGTCTTCTCTTGGTTATGAGGACTTATATCATTGTATTTCAAAGATTATAGTATTATGATACACCCATTACAAAACAATAACAAATAAAATGGAAGAAAATCAGTTCAGAAATTAAGAGTTTGTATAAAATGGGAAATAAAGAGTAAACATTAAATTGCAAGCAATTAACAATGCAGAACTCTTAACAGGGAAAAAGAGTTTCTTGTCTCTATCATCACAACTAGGGTTGTGCAAAAAAAAAAAACTCGGTAAATTTCGGGTTTGGGTATATTTGGCCTGATTTTTTTCAGTAAACCCGGAAAAAGCTGAATACCCATACCGGTAAAGGGGCATTCGGCTTTATTTCTGCGTTTACTGAAAACGTTTGGGCCCATTTTAGTCTACGAATTTTTTTTTTCAGAGTTCCTGTGGGGGCATTTTTGGAGGTAGTCTCACAAAATTTTCCAGGTAGCTTCCTGGGACTCTTCTTGCATGAAACCCGAACTTGGGTGAAATTTGGGTCAGGGGGTCCAATTTTATGGGGTCCTGAAGGGATTGGCCCGTCCTCCATAGAAAAGCAAGGTAAAGTTTACAATGCTTTTCTATGGAGGAGGGGGTCAACCCTTCGGAACCCTTTAAAATTGGACCTCCTGACCCAATCTTCACCAAATGTTGGGGTTCATGCAAGGAGAGTCCCTTGCAGCTATGCTGCAAATTTGATGACTCAACCTCAAAATATTCTCCCTGGGAACATTTTAAAAGTACTTATTTTTCATAGTCTGTAATGGCCGCTTCCTCACCAAAGAATTGTGAGAAAACTCAGTTTCCCACGAATGCGTGCAATGGGTTATAGCTTTGTGCAGACCCATTGCAAGCATTCATGGGAAACTGAGTTTTCCCATGATTCTTTAGTGACGAAGCAGCCATTACAGACTATGAAAAGTAAGTACTTTAAAATTCTCCCAGGGGAGCATTTTTTGAGGTAGAATCACCAAATTCACAGCGTAGCTGCAAGGGACATTCCTTGCATGAACCCCAAAGTTTGGTAAAGTTTGGATCAGGGGGTCCACGTTTATGGGGTCCTGAAGGATTGACCCCCTCCTCTATAGAAAAGCTTTGTAAACTTTACCATAATTTTCTATGGAGGAGTGGGGCAACCCCTTCAGGATGCCATAAAATTGGACTCCCTGACATAATCTTCACCAAACTTTGGGGTTCATGCAAGGAAAATCCCTTGAAGTTACCCTGAAAATTTGGGAACTCTACCTCTAAAAATGCTTACGCCAGAGCTCATCAAAAAAGTTCCCATAGGGAAAAGCCTGGAGAAAGCCGAAGCTGAAAAAAGCCAAATACCTATTCACCTGATTTGGCGATAGACTATCCGGCTTTGGCTTTATTCCCAGTTTTAATATTCGGGTTAAATTAAACCTGAAAGAAACTGAAAAGGCCCTTTTCGTGTTTATTTTTGGTTCAGGTTTATCGATATGCACAGCCCTAATCACAATGTGTACAGTTACATAGGGAATCTTATATTATTATTTTACAAACCAATTAAAAGCTTATGGAATGCATGCATTTAGCTTAAAAATACAGTAAAATCTTTATTATCCAGCCCTCATGAGGAACAAGGATTTCTTGTGAATCAAGTGTGCTGAATACTCAAGCTTATTGCTCTGCCTTGTGCCCTACCCAGAGGAATCGACTGCAACCAAACCCCACGCTATTGGATATGCCATGGCAACATCCCCCATGCCTCAGGGGAACCTTCCCATACAAGCCAGACAGACATTATATGCAGCAGGCAAACAAGTGGGCCAGTTGCTTGGGAGTCCTCTGGCAGACCTAGCATCAGGTAGCCAAGGGGGGAAAGGCAGCTGAGGGTGACACCAGCTGGCAGTACCAGCTGTCAGAAGACCAGCAATGGCTAGAGACACCAAGCTGGCCAGCTGGAGAAGCAGAAGTGGATTCAGGAATATGGTGGCGGGGGGAGGGTTCCTTTGGAAGATGCCCATTATCTGAGCATTCTGGATAATTAAATCCTGGGTTATGAAACTTTTACTGTAATATTACTGTGCTAATCAGATATTGCCCAGACCTGAATAGCACCCAGGTTAGCCTGATCTCGTCAGATCTCAAAAGCTAAGCAGGGTTGGCCTGGCAAGTATATGGATGGGAAACCTCCAAGGAATACCAGATCCGTGATGCAGAGGCAGGCACTGGCAAACCACTTCTGAATGTCTCTTGCCTTGAAAACCCCACCAGGGGTTGCCATTAGTCAGATTTGACTTGATGGCAAAAAATACTAATAATCAGATATTGTTTCACTGTAACTACTCTGATAAATTAAATTAGGTATAATTATATCACCCACTATTTCTGACATGTTCCATGTAGCTTGAAAACGGTCCAATGTAAAAATCATACCTAATTCACACCGTTCACAAGGACTACCCCAAGCAGCTCCCAAAGTAGCACAGCATTCAGATTTCAGAGTGGCTCCATTGATGTTAACTTCACAACGATTGTCTTGGATATTCAGCCAACATGTTCCTTTCAAACTGTCTATAATGAATTAAAATAAAATAAGGTCTTAATCTATCTGAGATACAATACACATTTTTTTCACATGAGGAGAGGGAGGAGGGTGCTTTATTTAGAGTACAGTAGCCACCAAAGTTTGTATTCCCTTCACATGGAATTCAAATTGAGTTGGCTTGCAATGTTTGCCTTCCATGCTAAAGCAAGAATATTACCCTGAATTCTTCTCCAGCTCAGACTGTAAACTAAATGAGAAAAGAGCTCATCCTCTTCTTTGCCTCTCTTTCTGCTCATCTCTATCCTGAATTCTCCCTCATCTCTGTCCTGACTTCTCCTCCCACTGAGCCATAGCCTCTCCCCATTATACAGTTACTTTGAGCCCATTCTTGAGTGGGGCGGGGAGATTGTGGCGACGGGGATGGCACAGCTGAGAAGCCTCCAGGAAGAGGAAAAAAGCCTTTCTTCCAAAATAAAAACAGGAAAAAAGGCTTTTTCTCCCATAGGGGAAAGCAGGCCTGCACCACCTAAAAAGGTGGCACAGGACCGCCGCCATCCAGGGAGGCGTTACCGGGGTGAAAGGGGTTTGGAAGCTGCCTAAAAGCAGCTCTGCTTCTCAGAACGCCCCGGGAATGCCTTCTGGGATGCTGGAGCAGGGATTTGAGCTAGGAGAATGCTGGTGGAAGGCTCTGCCAGGGCCCGAGCCCCGCACTGTAGTATGGTGTCCCGGGGCCGGCAGGGATGCTTTCTGCAGCTGCATAAGTGCCAGTTATCCCAGGATAACCAAGCACTTAGGCCACCGCGGGGTAAGGAATACACAGTTTAGGTAGAAGTTTAAAAAAACAAAGAAACAGCATGATCAAGGGATCATGAAATGTTAGAAGAACAGAGTTAAACGTAATCATGTAAAATTCAAATCAAATTAGGAAGAATTGCCATTTGCTCGTAAGCTACTTAACAGCTAAAATGTATGGGGAATCACAGGTTTTGTTAATAAAGTCACAGTTATAGTGAGATAACAATCCCAAGTCCAGGCTCAACCCAGAGTGGGAAAGATAGTTTGAAATCTTTTACTAAATCCCAACTCAGCTGTTTCATGCTGAAGCCTCTCTGAAGTTCTTTTGTTGAAGGATAGTGACTTTTAGGTCAGAAACAGAAAGTGTCCAAGACTGACATATTCTCCCACAGCTATCTGAATAACAGGTTTTTTTAAAAAAAAAATTGTCAGATTTGTGTCCATTTATTCTTTTATGACGAATCCGGTCTGTTTGTCCTTCTTATAGAGAGGGATCCTTCTTTAGTTTACCGTATATACTCGCGTATAAGCCGAGTTTTTCAGCCCCAAAAATGGGCTGAAAAAGCCGGCCTCGGCTTATACGTGGGTCAATACGGGGGGAGGGAGGGAGGAGGGAGAGGGGAAACTTACCGCCGCCGCTGCCGGGCCCGTGTCGCTTCCTGCCGCCGGGAGCAGCCTGGGGCAGCCTCCTGCAGCCGCAGGATGGCTGCCCGGCCCCTCCCGCCCCCCGCCGCCATTTTTCTCGGGCAGGAGGGGCCTTGGGCAGCCTCCTGCAGCCGCAGGATGGCTGCCTCGGCCCTTCCCGGCCCCCGCCGCCATTTTTCCCGGGCGGGAGGGGCCTTGGGCAGCCTCCTGCAGCCGCAGGAAGGCTGCCCCGGCCCCCTGGCCCCCCCCCCGCCATTTTTCCCGGGCGGGAGGGGCCTTGGGCAGCCTCCTGCAGCCGCAGGATGGCTGCCCCGGACCTTCCCGCCCCACCCCGCCATTTTTCCCGGGCGGGAGGGGCCTGGGGCAGCCTCCTGCAGCCGCAGGATGGCTGCCCCGGCCCTTCCCGCCCCCCCGCCATTTTTCCCGGGCGGGAGGGGCCTGGGGCAGCCTCCTGCAGCCGCAGGATGGATGCCCCGGCCCTTCCCGCCCCCCGCCGCCATTGTTCCCGGGCGGGAGGGGCCTTGGGCAGCCTCCTGCAGCCGCCCCCCGCCGCCATTTTTCCCCCGCCCCCCTGCCTTGGGCAGCCTCCTTCCCGCCCCCCGCCGCCATTTTTCCCGGGCGGGAGGGGCCTTGGGCAGCCTCCTGCAGCCGCAGGATGGCTGCCCCGGCCCTTCCCGCCCCCACCCCCGCCATTTTTCCCGGGCGGGAGGGGCCTGGGGCAGCCTCCTGCAGCTGCAGGAAGGCTGCCCAGGCCCCCCCGGGCCGCGCCACCGCCGGACCCTCGCCACTGGAGAGCCCTGTCAGGTAAGCCTGCGGGGGGGGGAGGGGTTATAAGCCGACCCTCGGCTTATATGCGGGTGCCTAATTTTTCCCCATTTTGGGGGAGAAATTAGGCACCTCGGCTTATACGCGGGTCGGCTTATACATGGGTATATACGGTATAATGCTTTCTTCCCTCCTCTCTACAGTCACCAACCTCTGGGTGGTGGCTGGAGATCTTCTGCTATTACAACTGATCTCCAGGTGACAGTGATCAGTTCACTTGGAGAAAATGGCTGCTTTGGAAGGTGGACGACGCTATGACATTATACTCCATTTAAGTCCCCCCCTCCCCAAACCCTGCCCTTCTCAGGCTCCACCCCCAAAATCTTCAGATATTTCCCAACCTGGAGCTGGCAACACTACTCCTCTCACTTATCAACATTCATGGCCACCACCTCTGCAAATAAAAGGGATTGAGCGGTAGGGCTGTTGAGGTCATTAGGAGCAGCTGGAGGGTGAGCAGTGATATGGAGATAATGGGGAGGGCCTAGCAAATTACATTTGACTTTAGAATAATTGTGTGTGGGGGGAGAATTTCTCCCCAAGAGTTCTTCCATGTGATTTGTAATTCCAGGCTGGGGTAGATGATGCAACAAATCTCACCTGCCTTGTCATAAATGCAGAAGCATTACCTCATGCATACCATTTTCCTAGCTCCCTTGGCTCAGGCCTGAGGCACTGTTCCCATTTCCCACCAGGCTCTTGTGTTCCTGAGATGTGAAAGGAGGGACTGAAAACTACTGTTCTTAATGCCCTCAGTTCTTCAGCTATTGATTCTGTTCAATTAAACACCCATTTGTTTTCACATACTTTATTGTAATTGATTCTTCACTTGACATTTTTGTAACATACAATCTCCATTATCAAGAATCAGCATTCATCAGTGAAGTCCAGCATAGCCATCAACCATGGGATAAATATCATCAGGTCTTTAATAATAATTTTTTATTACTGGATACAAAAATAACAAAACTGATGCTATCTACTGATATAAAATATCTCATATATTTGATAAAAATGTTACACATAACTCAAACATTACAATACCCAAAGGGCTGGTGGCTCCAATACCATCTATAAATTCAATTAAGTGCAGGGGCATTTACAAACTAATTGATACTAGATATGCTTAGTAATGCTTGTGCTACTTGAAATTTTATTCCAGAACCAAATAGTTTTTAATGACATTAAATATACACCTCACCACTGCACAAGTGAGTTGATGTAACAGGGCACAAGAAAATAAGAAGAGCTCTGCTGAATCAGACCAAAATTCCATCTAGTCAAGCATCTTGTTTCTTACAACAGCTAACCAGGTGTTCTAAAAGGCCAAGGCCAAAGTTTTCCACTGTTGCTCCCCAGCAACTGATATTGGGAGCTATGCTACCTCGAATGTTGAGGTTCTAGTTTGCCATCATGGCAGCTGTAAATTTTTGACAGTTTTTTTGAATTGTTCATTGTATGTACTATACTGTTCTATTGTATCTTTCTAAACATTTTGTAATCTGCCTTGAGTATCAGCTACAACGGTGGGCCATAAATGAAGATATGAATTTAGATTTAGTAGGGCAGACTTGAATGAAGTCAGAGGCATAATGAGTGTCATTCCATGGACAAGAATTCTGGAAGGGAGAGGAGCAAGTGAAGGGTGGGCTCTCCTAAAACAAGAGCTCTTTCAAGCTTACTATTCCACCAAGACCAAAACATGGTAGAGGATCAAAGAAGCCAATATGGTCAGAGAACTCCATGATGAGCAAGAAAGAAAAAGGAAATGTTTAAGAAATTGAGGAAAGGACATACCTCTAAAGAAGAGTATCTGAGGGTTACTAGACACTGTAGGTCAGCCATCAGAGAGGCCAAAGCTTGAGGTGAGCTGAGGCTGGCCAGGCAGGCTCACTACAACAAGAAAGGTTTCTTCAGATATGTGAGGAGTAAATATAAGGTAAAAGAGGCAATAGGCCCACTGTTGGGTGAAAATGGAGAAACTTTGACAGAGGACAAAGATATAGCAGAAAGGCTCAATATTTTTATAAATGACCTGGATGAAGGGGTGAAGGGACTACTCATTGAATTTGCAGATGACATCAAATTGGGAAGAGTAGTGAATACCCTGGAAGATAACGATAAAATTCAACGAGATCTGAAAACACTGAAAAAGTGGGCAAATGTCAACAAGATGCAATTCAACAAAGACAAGTACAGAGTTCAACATCTGGGTAACAAAAATGAGAAACACACATAATGGATGGGAGATACACTTCTGAGTAACACTGTGTGAATAAGATCTAGGAGTATGGGTAGACTGTAAGCTGAATATGAACAGTGTGATGCAGCGGCAAAAAAGGCTAGTGCAGTCTTGGGGTGTATCAAAAGGGGAATAACATCCAAACTGCAAGATGTCATAGTCCTGCTCTGCACAGCATTGGTCTGGCCATACCTGGAGAACACTGCAGTCCTGGGAGCTTCACTTCAAAAAGGATGTGAACAGAATGGAGCGGGTGCAGAGGAGAGCAATGATTCTATTATTCTTAGCAAATAAACAAATAAACAGCTAACAGCCTTTGTTGCTATCCTCTATGAAGCTGCCTACTCTTCTTTTAAAGCCACCTATGACAGTGGTGATCCCCACAGTCCATGACCATGGATTCCACAAGTTAACTATACATTGTGTGAAATGTATTTTCTTTTTCTATCCTGAATCTAATAAGTATCTTTTAGGATCTGTTTAGGTCAACCAAGAAATTCTACTTGCCAGCTAAAATGGGCTATACTATGCATTTTTGGAAAAACCATTTGAATTAAATTACAATTTTGGATTTTGCGTTTTCCATGAAATATTGTTAGGATGATTTTGTTCCTTCTGCCGTATATCTTGATAGACCCAATGGCATATCTTCCTAGAATCTTTAAAAATGTAAACCATAGCAAAAAAATCCAAACCTACTTTTTTCACGATATTCAGAGTTCATCAGATCCAGCTGATATACTACATGAAATACTATCCTTGAAAACATTTTCTGTAGTTTGATACTACTCTTTTAGGGAAAAAAGTCAGACCCGCCAGGATCTGATCAATCCTGTCACTAAGCCAGATGTTCCTCATAGGGAGTAACACTTAGTTTTGTTACCAGGAATAATACTTACCTTTATATAATTCCTTCTTCATTTAACTAACTATGATAGTCAACTATGTTCATATTTTTTTAAAATGAAAGACCAATAGACTTACCAATACAGATCAAGCCTGTGGTGTCTAGTTTGCTGCCAGATGAACATTCACAGATGAAAGAACCAAGATTGTTCCTGCAGGCACTATTGACACAAGGGTTGCTTTCACATTCATTTATATCTATAATCCAGAAGGGAAAGACACTGTTAGATTTGCCATGTGTTTCTGGAAAATATTACGATGTATAAACCCTGCCATGAACCATTTTATGCCAGAATGTCTGGAAAATGTGTTCACTTTTTAAAAAGTTTTAACCTAATGTCTATAATTCAAAGAATGTAGGACAGGCAGTTTGCTTGAACACAAAACGGCTTGCATAGTTTTAGAAGTGCTAATTAATTGGCTGCTTTACATAAGCTAGAAATTTCCAAGAACTTGGACTAATTTTTTCCCCAGAATCAATTATAATTGTCTTGTGAGAAATCCCATTTTAATGGAAAGCGATACATGCTAAGCCACAACATGCAGTATCCAAACAAAGATCTTATTGTTTCTGTCATTTATGGCTCCATAATACTTTGGGGAAAATAAGAAAACACTGTCAGAAACTAAAGTTAACTATTCAAAAATTCAAACTGTAACTATAATACTGTACTTAGCATGTTCATCTAACCGATACTCTATATTGTCTTATTTTGCTTGTACCTCCAAGTTCCCCCCTTTGCCATTATCATGTGGTTTTTGAAGCAATTCCATCTGTCTGTAGAGACACCATAGGACTATAGCAATCTTTCTTGAAAGAAAAAATTGCTTTAAAAGTAGAACATTCTTGCTCAAAAGCATAATTCTTTAAAGATCAGTGCTGCATAACTAACTATGCCTCTGTAGTTTATCCTTTTTAATTCTGACATGAGACTTAAATCACATCAGAAATACTAATCCAAACAGAGAGTTTCTATAGTGGCTCAGGAATGTAGTGCATAATTATGTTATCCGTGAAGGAATAAGAACTAATGTGAACATATACATTTTTTAAAAAGTGAAAAATTAAACATAAGGCTAGTTCAGTCAACAAAAACTGTTCAATCATCTAGGTAAATGTGTACTAGTATATAATAATAAACAGGGGAAATGAATAAAAATGCCCCACTTATTCTGGGTAACTACTTTGTAATTGTATCTAATCGCAGGCAATGGCAAGCCACCTCCAAATGTCTCATGTCTTGAAAATCCTTCGGGGTAATCATAAGTCAGCTATGACTTGATGGCACTTTCCACCACCACCAATAGATAAAATAGCTATTATACTATCTCCTCTCCACCCCAGAAATTTGTTTCTCTAGATATTTGCCCCATTTAACATCTTCTGGGTTCATAAGAAGAGTGTTGTTTAACGATTCTTTGAATTACATTTTTACATAAATAATGGGAAACAGCCATAGAACAGAATGATCCCAGCACATGCTGCACTAGTAAAGAAACAATTTGGATGGAGCTCAGCTGACTGAAGCACCAGACATCACATTATGCTGGCACTGAAAGGAAGTTGAAAGAACATTATGGGAAGATACGCCATTAATAAAATTTAGGACCAAGGGCCAAACTAAAAGACACACTCAGCTGTATGCAGTTTATCCTTGACAGTTTTCTTTTTCAAAATGCAACTATGCAGACTGCTATATAAAGCAGAAGACTGGCATTCTTCAGCCATTCTCCCAAGGATTTTCCTACAAAAGATCACCCTGCTCTAGTTGTTTTCTTTCTTGTACTACAAAATGTTCAGCCACTCAAGTTTCTACAGTTCACACTTTACCTCAGAAAGGAAGGCCCTGGACTTCACAGGGAGATCAGATGCTATGTTTTAAAAAGGCTTAGAGGCGTCCACTTGGATATACCTGAGCCAGAAACTGGAAATTACCTGTTTTGGGTTGGCTCAAGGATGCCTGAAATGATCCATAGCACATCCAAATTCTGGGAGGAACAAAAATTTATCTTGGGAGTGTTTGTTTTGGGGAGTGTTTTGTGGCATCTTCCTCCCTTTAAATACTAAAGGGCAATTATTTTTTATGGGAAGACCTCCATCAAAAATAATGGCCCTTTAAAATTTAAAGGGACTGGAGAACCCCCCCCCCCCCAACTATCAGCTCATTGGGGAGACATGGACTTAGAGGTTTGGTCTACTACCCACCAGAAATAATGGAGCCATTATTTCCTATGAGCGGTAGACATGGCCTCTCTACTGTCCACATTATTTCCTAATGGAAAATGGGGAGGGATTGCAAAAATGCTCCTGAATTTCAGGATTTAAAAAACCCTCACAAGCAGATCACTTTTATTCAGTGTACAGAAAGGTAAACTGAGGTGAGAAGGGAATACCCCAAGTAAGGGCTCTACTATTTATATTTTTGTCATGGCTTTCACACAGCTTGTATATTCAAGAATCTGACAGCATTAACTGCTGTTAATTATGATACCTGCTTTCTCTTTAGGAACGTCTTAATGTTCTTTTTTCCACGTTATCTGTCTGTCTATTTGTTTCAATGTCTAACTTGGTCTAGCTGAAATACTTCCATATGGTTAGTTTCAATTGATCATCTTATGATGACAATCAGTTTTCCAGATGTGTTGCTATGTTTTAACTATGCAAATTGCTATGTTCTTCATATTTTGAAAGAAAGGCGGATTATGTACTTTAGTATAAGTAAATAAATAAATGGGAAAGAATAGCATTCTATCAGCTAACAGAATCTATCTACTGACAAGAAACACTGACATTTAAAAAATTCATTAGTATTTATTTTGGGATAAACGTATTAAGGCTATAATGTGGGTGGTCTCCATTTACATACTGTGGGGGTATGAAGTGTTTTTGGAACTCACATCTATAGCACTCTCTTCACAAGAATCAGCCAGCTGCTTAAGCTAAAATAAAGCTGTGGTAGACCAAGAGACAGACATGACAGAATAGGTGCCGGACCTCCCAGATATTTGGCTTTATGTTGCTATACCATAGCTTCATCCCAGTTTATCTGTGCTGCAGTTTAGTTAATGCAACACTGAAATTTGCAATATCACTGTGCTGCTGCATTGTATTTGCTATAAGTGAATCACCATGGGGCAAAAATCAACAATCTAATTTCATACATATATACTGGTTGGGCCTAAAAAGATACTTTGTTATATGGTAAAAAATTCCATCACTGTGAATCAGAGGAAAGGCAGCAAATTAAATGCATAGGGCCAGTATCATAATACCGTTATATAAATCTATAGAACACCAACAGTTGGAATACTGTGTAAAGTTCTGGCTCAGAAAGGATTTCAAAGTCCTGGGAAAGTTGTAGAAAAGAGAACCAGAATGATCATGAGATTGGGACACTATCCCCATGAAAACAGTGACTAATTAAAGTACCACAAAATAGAGGTCTGTCAAATTATTCATTGTGTGAAGAAAATAATTAGAGAAAACATTTCCTCCCTTTCATACATTATAATGAGAATGATTCAGGACATACAACAGGAAGAGGAGGAGGAGGAAGAGAAGGAGGAATAGGAGGAGGAGGAAGAAGAAGAGATGGTTTTTAAATGCCGACTTTCTCTACCATTTAAGGAAGAATCAAACCAGTTTACAATCACCTTCCCTTCCTCTCCCCACAACAGACACCCTGGGAGGTAGGTGGGGCTCAGAGAGCTCTAAGAGAACTGTGACTAACCCAAGGTCACCCAGCAGACTTCATGTGTAGGAGTGGGGAAACCAATCTGGTTCACTAGATTAGAGTCTGCTGCTCATGTGGAGGAGTGGGGAATCAAACCTGGTTCTCCAGATTAGAGTCCACCGCTTCTAACCACCGCTCTTAATCACTACACCTTCACTCAAAGCTTATATTATGGAATTCACTACAAAAAGATGTGATGATGGCCAAAAGGAGATTAGACAAAATTGTGGAGGGTGTATGTGTGAGTGTAACCTCTAACATAAAAAAATGTTGATGGGAGAGCAAACAATAAGAGGCGGACTGCTGCCTCCATGCCCTGCTTAGATACTGTTAGAAACTGGATGTTGGATTAGATAGACTGCTGGCTTCTCTAGCAAGGCTCTTCTTATGTTGGAATTCCTCTGGACTGCTGTAAGAGTGCCTTTAGGTAGAATGCAAAGAAGCATAGGTTTTCCTATATTTCCATACGATGGGAAATGTTTACATAAAATAAATCTTATGAAGTTGTTTGACTTTTGAGGACCTCATTTATCAGAACAGATGACTGAAAATAACTTCAGCAGTAAGCATCCTTAAATGAGACTACTTTGCATATGAATATTTCAGAACAGGTTGTAGTCCCTGTTGTGATAATATTTTCAATTCTGCATCAACGGTTTGTGTCCAATGAAATCATTAACATGTTCTTTATGTATATTTCACTCAATGTGGTAGATTTGATTTATAATTCTAATTATTAAAGAAAATCAAGGGATCAGTCCAGGATAGCTTTTTGCAGTACAAACACTATACACAAATTACTACTAGTATTGTTGGTGATCCATAACTTTTTGATTTGAAAAGAGCTTTTCTTACAATCTGAACAGGTACTGTTCACAGGCGGACAGAGGGCTAAAAGTACCAGCAATTAAAACAACATCAGATTAAAATTTAAGATATCCTCACAGCAGCACAGCATAAAAACAAAGGGACTTCTAAAAAGACTGAGAAAATAAAAACATCTTTGCCTAGCATCTAGAAGATTTTTGGATGAACACCTTATCATGCGGAGGGGTTTTTAGTGTGTCAGTGAAGCTGAGAGGAATACCATGAAGGGTCTCTATCAAGAGGTTAAACTCCTTGCAGAGTCACTCAAGGCAGAATGGTCACAGCTGAGACATCAGACTAAGATGCATCCACCCCTTTTAGGGATCAACAGCCACATCAGCAGGAGAGAACAGACAGCTCCAGTGGTGGAAGCTGACACTGGCGGAGGATCTTTCATAGACAACGGCAGTGCCACTTCAGCTAACCCTGTTTAGTACTGTGCAGAAGAAGGAAATGGTAAACCACTTCTGACCAACCCTTTCCTTGAAAACCCTATGATGAGACAATCCAAAATGAAAAAAAGATATAGTGCTGGAAAGTGGTACCCCCAGATTGGATGACACTCAATCAGCTACTGGGGAAGAGCAGAGGACAAGTATGGGTAGCAGGTAAGTGCGGGGGGGGGGGGGTGCCACCCCCAGACAAGTAATCTAATCTAGATAGAATGAGAATGTATATAACTGTGGCCATGACACTACACATGATCAGCTAAGGCATCAGGCACATATCCTCCATGAGAAAATGAGCAATAGTTCCATTTAGCTATTCAGAAACAACAGTGGCAAGCTGGATTCTCTCCTAGCCCCTCCTGTCTCTCTGTTTATTTCTAAAAACTGATTTTAAGCTACATCGGGCTGCCTTTGAGGACATCTTGGAAGTGTAAATGGGTATAAAATGAGGTAGTAAGACTTGTCTGGGGCGGACTCTTAGACCCTGTAATTCCAGTGCTGCGTCATTTGCTTCTGGACACAGTTCAAAGCGTTGGTTATTAGCTTGAAAGCACTTCATAGCCTAGGGCCCCCATACTTATCAGACCGCATCTCTTGGTATACTCCCACATGTCAGCTGGACTGTTCAGAAAACTTTCTTGTGATGTCCTTTCTTAGGTTACAGGCTTTTTCTGTGGTAGGTCTAGTCTGGATTGGCTTACCAGATAGTGCCTGCACTTTGTGCGTTCAACATGGTATGTAAAATGGTTTTACTTCAGAGGGCATTTGATACAGGATAAACTGCTTTGACAGCTGTTTTTTTATCTTGTATGTTTTTATCCTGTGTGTTCTTTTTAACTTGTTGTTTTATGCATTTTCAACTTGTTACATTGTTAGTTGCCTTATATGTAAGGAGATAAGGCAGGATATAAATATTTTAAATATATAAATTAGCCACCTTTTTACATATGAAGTAGGCTTTAGCGTACCAGTTTCACACATTTTTTAGAAGAAGAAGAGTTGGTTTTTATATGCTGACTTTCTCTACCACTTAAGGAAGAATCAAACCGGCTTACAATCACCTTCCCTCCCCCTCCCTACAACAGACGCCCTGTGAGGTAGGTTGGGCTGAGAGTGTGTGACTTGCCCAAGGTCACCCAGCTGACTTCACGTGTAGGAGTGGGGAAACAAAGTTCACCAGATTAGCCTCTGCCGCTCATGTGGAGGAGTGGGGAATCAAACCCAGTTCTCCAGATCAGAGTCCACTGCTCCAAACCACTACTCTTAGCCACTACACCATGCTGGCTCTCAGTTTAAATGGTCCCATTAAATTAAACGTTCTTTGTCTATGGAGCAAGGAGCTCTTGGGAGGGACAAGGCAATGAAAAGCTCTGAATCAAAACCAAATTGTAATTTCCACAATTTTCAACGTAATTGGTTTTATAATGAACCAATGCAATTCCATATTGCATTTTTTCATCACCTTATTAATTTCTTTCCCTGAGTCCTTGAACATTTGGTGCAACTGCTAAACTAGGATATGCTAAGGAAGAAGAATTGTGTAATCATTTGAAATATAATTTGAGGACTGTTTTCTTTTTTGTAGAAATTGGCAACAAAACAGTCACTATTTATATACTTCAACAAATAAGATAGAAGTCTGCAGTGACCTCTTCGTAAAACATGAACTGTCATTCTTCTTATACTGGAAAATTTTATCCTCCAACATTAATAACAGTATACACCCAATCTGTTTTTGAAATCTTAATTTTGATGCTAAGAAAACCGGCCAAGCTATCTTCTGACCTTTTGTTTAAGAAACCTATTTGTTTAGTTATTTCCTCTGAGCCAAAGCCAGAGTTGGAGATGTCCCTCGTGATTACATTTCAGTGACTTATGTCTGGTTGTTTGTGTTCTGGGTTGACGTTCAACAGCGTGAACATGTTTACGGCCAGAGATGTACTTTGAAGCTGTACTTTGAAATATGAAGATGATACATTTAGTATCTCCCTGTTGTCTTTGTAGTATTACTCCAGTCTTCAGCCTACAATTAGCTCCCCAGGACACTAAAACATAAAACATGCACACACACACATTCACACACATTTAATAGCAAAATAACCATGGGCCCGGCTTTAAAAACCATAAACTACCACCTATTCCTCAGTAATCTATTCCTCATTCTGTCCACTGGTTATGTTTCTTCAGAGCAAGTCCCTTTTTTAAAAAATTATGAAAGTTTAGCACTAAAGAATGACTTTTAAAGAAGATAGCACAATACTATACCTACCATATCAACTTAATTGAGTGGAAAATAATGTCAGATTTACACTTGCATGTTTGTATTTCCTTATTAAGCAATCTAAACAACAGCACCATAACTTTAAGTGACTTTCCTAATATTTAGTATATATTCATAGATAGAATGTGCTTTATAGGCTGATTTTATGATGTCTAAATGCACTTGCTGAATGATAAGCAAAGCTGAGCTATTCAAATCTACAGGGCAATTCAAGAGATACTGTGAGAACTATATAGGCAGAATAAACTTTACTGATCAATATGCAAATATTTTTCAGACATTACCAAATCGGTCCAGAAGCTGATTTAGACCAATGTTGTGGTGCATAATTTTATGGTACCATGCCTATTTTAAGACTGCATTGAAACTTTCTGCAAAAGAGTAGTTTATAAACCCCACTTTGATTAGTATGATCAAAATACTAGCCATTCTACTAACACTGATTGATAGAAGGGCCCCACCAACTGAGATTTCTCAACTACAGTTACAGTCTGGCTTATGAATTCCATTTGATAACAACTCTGGTTGATCATTCTGTCCAAATGCAAGAATCCTAGCTTTTTGTTAAAAATATGGAGGTGGGGGGGGGGAGTAAAGACAGTAAGAGCAATGACAGCAAAGACTCCAGACAGTAACAGCAATGTCTGAATATGAGTGTCTCTCCCTGTCCCACCCCTGCAACTTGCAGCTATGATAAAGAAAACCCAAGTAAGGCTTTCTTGTACTTCTTTTAGCACCACTGGCTAACAGCCCTAAAGGGGCAACAAAGAAATCCATACGATGTTGCAGACGCCTCTGGCTCAATTGGTAGAGTGCAATTCTCTTCAACCTAGCAATGACTGTTGCGGGTGAGCTCTCTGCCAGTATGTGGGGCCTTCACCTGCGTCCAATAACATGAACCCTTGGGGTTGGACCTGCTTAGATTAGCCAAAGACAGGAAAATGCTTACCTTCACATGTGTCAGTATCACTGCTAAATAGATAACCTTTTGGACACGTGCAGCTGTAGCTTCCAGGTGTATTTCGACACAGGCCATTGTCACAAAGTAATCTGTTCACGGAACATTCATCAACGTCTGAAGAGGAAGTGAAACGTACTCATTAGTATCATAATAGTGCTCCCCAATGGTACACAGACGAACTGACACAAACACACACACACAGCTCCTTCAGTCTCCAATGATAGCTTTAGCAAGGATCCTTTTGGGATCTCAATCACCACAATTCTCACAAAGTTAAAAGCTCTCTACATGGAAATGGGCCATAATGTTATTTTGTAGTCATCAATTGTCTGTTTTTAAATTGCTAATAAATAAAATAATGAAAAGGAAGAATAGGATTAGAAACTAAAGCCATTCTTGAAACAAATGGAAATCTGTGTTCATGAAGGACCAATTTGTCAAGCTGTAGTTGGAATTATACTAATGAAAAACATGAAAATTCTGTGATAAATTAGTAGCAATCTTTGGTCATATCATAGCAAAAAGTTCATTCATTTCCATATATTCAAAGTCATAGGCTGCTGCCATGGAAGTCATTGTCATTGATCTCCATATGAACACAGTTTAAATAACTCACCAATGCAATTTCTTCCTGAGCCATCTGATTCATACCCACTGTTACAGTTACAACGATAGCTGCCACGAAGGTTTTCACAAATTCCATTGGCGCAAATATCAGGATCTAAAGCACACTCGTTAATATCTGTAACAGTAATTAAGTTTATTAATGCAGGTTATTATAATCTGAACAAACAGGGGACCCATGAAGATTTGCAGGGGAATCTCATTTTCCTACTACGCTCTATCCTTCTCCCTACACTATTTCCTCTTTCCTTAGACCAGCTGCTTCTATAACCTCTCCTCTTTCCTTGCTTCCTTATCTTCCTCCCATCCACCAACCAACTTCTCTATATATCAGATCCCCCAGTCCTCCCCCTGGCAGCCTCTCCCATTTCTTTCTCTCCCACCCTGCTACCTTTTCCTCTTCTCCCCATTTCAGCTTCTCCTTATTCTCTCCCCTTTATCTGCTTCTTTCTTTCTTTTAGTTTTTTCCAGTGTTTCCTCCAGTCTTTGTCTGACTGAAACCAAGGCTTGGAATGCTCAGCAAAATGGCCACTAAGTTCTCGGAACTTATGAAATCTCAGGTCCAGCTACATACTGTTTGCAACATGTGATTGCCACAGGGACTTGTAGCCATACCATAGGAATGCAGTTCTGGAGAACTACAGGGGACCAATTTAGATTGGTACCTCAGCGGGGGGAGGGGAGAGGGCTGCAGCCTTCCTCCACTCTCTATTTTTCCAAGCCAAGACAAATCAGGAGGGTCTGAATACTTGCACGTGCAACCCCAGTGAAACAAATAAAACCTCACAGGCAAATGCATTTAATACTAGCATTGGATGGCTCCATGGGGCAAATAATGCCTCACTGGCATTTTGGGTCAAGAAAACGACACAGGAGAAGGCTTAAGCACCCTCCTTGCCCCATGCCATAATTCCAACCCAATCAGGCCCCTGTGCTGTTTCAGAATTAAGTTACTCTGAGGAACTCACAGCTGGTTTCCTGCTCCAAGTCCCTGTGGCAATCTTGTGCTACAAAAACATGTATTTTGGGTGTTGGATATTCAACTCTTAAAGCTACAGACATTTTTTCAATTATGGAGTTTTTAAACCCAATGTTTGTTTGTTTAGATTTCAGATTTTTCTACAAACCCAAGGACTTTCCTCAAACATTTAGAAAAATCCCTGCATGTCTGCCCCTGTTCTCATTGTGTGGATTTTTGATCCACACTCTAGGGCCTGATTCAGAATTAGCTATAATGATGACACAGGACATATGAACGTATTACAAATGAGGGAAACCTACTAGTTAATCAAGTACACTGAAGAGGAAGATAAAATACATTTTAAATAAGGTCAGAGACAGCACACCCAAGATAGAAAAGCATTGTGAAGCGCAAACGAAGAGTCAAACCATGAAAGGATCCTCTCTACCACTGAATCTTCTCAGAAAGTGTTATAAAAAAAGAGGCAGAAGTCATGGTACACTCTCTCTGAACTAACAGCAAATTCTTCCAAAAGGTAGTAAAAATGGTAGCTCTGTAGGGGCCCACAACCCAGCAGATGGGACTCAGTGAGGTCCTGACCCATGAGTTGAAGATCACGGGTGTACAATTTTAGAGAATTAAATAAAAGATGTTTTAAAGTTATCATAATACATATTTTAATAAATAAGTGTTGCTTTGTTTTATTAAAACATTATCACAAAATTTTATAATGATGCGGCAAAAGTGAGTTTAGCCATAGGCAACATGGGAACAGAATCGGGTCACTCTTCAAGATCTGTTTCATTTCCAAAATATGGTACAATATTAAAAATAAACATGTGTGGTAAATTGAAATAGAATTCTGTAGTCACTATATCTCATTACTCGTACAAGATTAATTATCATTTGCTTTATTTTTATAGGAGCATTACAAAATACTATGAAACATTACCTCTTCCATCAACAGTAATCCCCACTCCACTGCTACACAGACCATGGAACTCGGCTTTTCACACAGAAAATAAGTTGATCCATAAAAGAAACAAGGGACATTGTGAAATTTAATGTTTTTCAGCCCTTACTATTAATATAAATTCATATCTCTTTTGAAGGCCCCATTAGCTCAACTCCTACTTCTTCAACATACAAGAATCTAATATGCTTTCATAAAGAAACAATTTTCAGACAAAAGAATCCATAACAAATACCTGCAGACTGTTATCCAAATGTTAACACATTACACCTTAACTGGAATAAGCACTCTACCAACATTAGAAATTAAAATTTAATTGTAAACTGTCTTGAGGCATATTTTGAACTGGAGGAACAGAAATATATTAAATAAATAAATAAAAACAAGTGAGAACCTGCAAGGTATTGCGGGAGGCATCTAATTTCCCCTCCCCCATTATTTCCTATTTCTCTTTCCGGAAAGCCCCCATAGCCTCTCCCCTTTTCCTGCTTCTTTCTCTCCTTCTGGGGTAGCCAATTTCCAGATAAGACCTGGAGGTCTCCAGGAATCACAACAGACCACCCAACCTTAGAGTTGACAGCTCCAGGTTGGGAAATTCCTGGAGATTTGGGGGTGGAACCTTAGGACTGCAAGGTTTGGGGAGGGACGCGACCTCAGCAGGGAATAATGCCACAGAGTCCACCCTCCAAAGCAGCCATTTTCTCCAGGGGAACTGATCTCTGTCATCTGGAGAGCAGTTGTAATTCCAGATGATCTCCAGCCCTCACCTGGAGGTTGGCAACCTGAATTACCCTGGAGGAAATGGCTGTTTGGAGAGTGGACACCCCTCCAAGGTTCATCCCCTCCTCAAATCCCACACTCCCCAGGCTCAACAACCCAAATCTGTAGGAATTTCCTAACCTAGAGTTGGCAACCATATCTCTTTTCCACCAACAGCCAATCTACCTTTATAAGTCCCTCTGTCTTAAGCTTTCCCTTTTCCCCCCTGGCAGCCTCTCCCTAGGAAAACTGTGGCCAAGTTGTGTTGTGCCAGCCTCTGGGCCAAGCCCACCTGCATGGTTGGGAAACCTCAAGAGTTTGTGGGGTGGCACCTCACTTTCCCCTCTATTCCCCTCCCCACTATTTCATCTTTCCCTCCTACTGGTAACACCCATACCCTCTACTCTTTTCCTGCCTTATTCTCTCCTTCTCAGCCATTCACCAACATCCCATTTATCTGCCTCCCATTTTCATGTATATTTATTTATTTACTTCATTTATACCCCACCTTTCTCCACCGTGGGGACTAAAAGAGCTTACATTATTCTCCTCACCTCCTTTTTATCCGTACAACAACCCTGTGAGGTAGGTTAGGCTGAAAGTATGTGCCTGGTTCATAATCACCCAGTGAGCTACCACAGCAAGATGGAGAACCAAACCTGGGTCTCTAAGACCCTACTCTGAAGCTCTGCTATATCACATTAGCTTTCACTGGGTGACTGCTGTTGAACAGTTGCAAGCAGCCAGGCCTAGTTGAGATATGTAAGCTGGGTGGTCTCAAGTTACCCAGAGGTTGCTGCCAGGCCTAGGTTTGCCAGCCTCCAGTTGGGACCTGGAGATCTCCCAGAATTACAACTGAACTTCAGAGGACAGAGGCCTGTCCCCTGGAGAAAATGGATGCTATGGCATTATATTCAGCTAAGGCCTCTCCCTTCCCCAAACCCTGTGTGGGTGTGTTAAGTGCCGTCAAGTCGCTTCCAACTCATAGCGACCCTATGAATCAATGTCCTCCAGAATGTCCTATCTTTGACAGCCTTGCTCAGATCTTGCAAATTGAGGGCCATGGCTTCCTTTATAGAGTCAATCCATCTCTTGTTGGGTCTTCCTCCACTTTTCCTAGCATGGCTGTCATTTCCAGTGACTCTTGTCTTCTCATAATATGACCAAAATACAAAAGCCTCAGTTTAGTCATTTTAGTTTCTAGGGTCAGTTCAGGCTTGATTTGATCTATAGCCCACTGATTTTTATTTTTGTTTTTTGGCATTCCACGGTATGCGTAACACTTTCCTCCAACACCACATTTCAAAGGAATCTACTTTCTTCCTATCAGCTTTCTTCAATGTCCAGTTTTCACAACCATACATAGTAATAGGGAATACGATGGCATAAATTAACTTAATCTTGGCGGCCAGTGACACCTCCTTACACTTCAGAATCTTTTCTAGCTCCTTCATGGCTGCCCTTCCCAGTCTCAATCTCCTTCTGATTTCTTGGCTCTCTCAGCCCCACCTACCTCACAGGGTGTCTGTTGTGGGGAGGGGAAGGGAAGGTGATTGTAAGCCGGTTTGAGTCTTCCTTAAGTGGTAGAGAAAGTTGGCATATAAAAACCAACTCTTCTTCTTCTTCTTCTACTATGTACCACATGTTGCAGTTACAAATAGGGTTGTATTTAGCAGGATTAAGGTAAATACAATCCACAACTTTTTTTTGTCCTCCTAAACTTTAAAATATGGACGAAATAGAAAACCATTACAAGATTAATGAAATATGTAACTATAGGGAATTAAACTATTGTATTTGCTTTGATTAATAGTTTAACATTACAGATTAAGGTATTATTAAATATTGCCTCAACTAGGAATATTGTTCCATAATTCTTTAAAATTACAAATGACTTTTTGAATTTCATAGAATTTAACTAAAGTTGTTTAAAAACATGCCACTGCAGTTTATCCTCTTTGATTTCTCCCTAACACAATTCTTTCTTTAACAGTACCAGAATCTTTCACATTTATAGAAAACCCAAATAATAACCATGTTGTGTGTGTGTGTGTAAAGTGCCGTCAAGTTGCAGCCAACTTATGGCGACCCCTTTTGGGGTTTTCATGGCAAGAGACTAACAGAGGTGGTTTGCCAGTGCCTTCCTCTGCACAGCAACCCTGGTATTCCTTGGTGGTCTCCCATCCAAATACTACCAGGGCTGACCTGCTTAGCTTCTGAGATCTGAAGAGATCAGGCTAGCCTGGGCCATCCATGTTAGGCAGCTACAAAAGACAAGTGAACTCATTTTTAAATTACATTAAAAGCAGGTGGCACGGATCTGCTGGCATTCCATCTTGAAGAGTCCGGTTTTCGGTTCAGCCTGGACATGGGATGTCTTGATAAGGGATACTCTACCTGTACAGTATTTTTACACTCAGTTATATCTTTAGTAATCTCCTTTGGATTTCCCCCCCAATAGCCTACTTTTCTCTGGTATGCACAGCTCCATGTAATTTAAATTATAGTCTGAAATGTAAAAATATGTGGGGTCTCAGAAACCCATTCTCTTATATGCATTGGCCAGTGATAGATTTGGACACCTATACTGTAATAGAGACCTTCACAGCAAAAATTTATCTGAACACAATACTTTCTGAAAAGACACAGTATGTGGATCTTTTTGGGTGTCTGGTTTATGCCAACTATGAAATCAAAAGAAGAGTGCAGCTTTACCTGAGTTCTTGGCAGGGCACGGATGACATGGCTCTCCAAACCCATAGTCTAGATTGGCACAGCAACATTCAGATTTTGTCACAGCTCCAGGAAAAGGACGAACACATATTCCCTTTTTGATCCCACCATAGCACGTGCTGCGCATATGAGTATCTAAAAAGAGCCAGGAAGAACAGCAGAAGAGTTGTCTTACTCTGGAAATGGTATGAAAAACTTTACCCCCTAAAGAATGGGTCCCAAAAGCCTTTGCGTATGTAATAAATGAATTAATCTTTAATGTGAGACTTGCTTCCATAAGCCCCAATACTAACAGAAATTTGGCATCCAGCAGTGGTCTTTCATATATATTTTGATTTATATTACCTAAGCAGATATTCGGTACCAGTTATCAACTAGTTCATGACATTCAAGTGTGTCAATATATTTCATACTAGGAAAAATGTAATACCTGAAGTACCCAGAAGTCAACGTATGATTTAAGTTCTTTATTGTAATGTGGTTTTGGTCTCTTCCATTAAATATTTCACCTACTTGTCAGAATTACCAACAGCCCAAAGGAAAATGTTCAAAATAATGTGGCAATTCTCAGACTATAAATACATTTCAACTGCCTCCAGCTTATGAATAACATCACTTAAATCATTCAGATCACACAGCAGAGCCAACAAGAAGGCTTCAGAAGCCAAAGAAGCATCTAAAGTAATTTGTTTAAAGTAGATGCACTCTGAAATTCTGCTCACAGAATTTGGCAAAAATGATTAAGAATTTCATTATGCACCACACTGGAATTATTCCCAATACTGCATGTCTAGAGCAATTATATCATTGTGTTGGACAACTAACAGTGAAATTCTATGCAGTGTTACGCCAGTATCTTTGCATAGGACCTAACGCAGACTTACATCCTTCTAGGGTTGCCAACCTCCAGGTGGCAGCTGGAGATCTCCAGCTATTACAACTGATCTCCAGATAACAAAGATCAGTTCCCCTGAAGAAAATGGCCGCTTTTGGCCATACTGCAATTGGACTCTATGGCATTAAAATCCTTCCTCTCTCCAAACCTCGCCCTCCTCAGGTTTCTCCCAAAATCTCCAGGTATTTCCCAACTTGAAGCTGGCAACCCTATATCCTTCTAAGCGCATTGACTTCAATGGACTTAAAAGGGTATAACTCTGCTTAGGATGGCACTGTAAATTTCTTAAATGAGTCCTGATACATTTTTTATGAAGAAATAGTGCTATGATAAACAAAAATATGGTATCATGAGCCATATTACTAATAGCAGTGTGCCAGATTTTTGTGAGTTCATATTTCTGTCCTGAAACTTATACTTTCAACAGGAAAGAATAATCTTCCCTTTTGAACTAGCTGAAGAACTGCACAGAGCAAGAAGAGCTGTACATGCCTGCCCTATCTGGGGCTTTGGCAGCTGGCCTGGTGGTGGCAGCATATATGTGCCCCCTCACCAGCTGAGTAAAGCTTTTCAGGCTTGCCCCTGTGGGACTAATGGAAAAAACAAGACAGCTCCTGAACACCAATGCAGCCTGCATTGTTATAAAATTTTTAGCACATGTGTGTTACCTAGTTTTCATCAGATAGACAAATAAATAAATAAATGATCTATTCAAAACATATATTAGCCACCTTTCTCCCTTGCTGAAATCAAGGTGGCTTATAAAATAAATAAAACATTATAAAAACACAAGAAACAATAATTTTAGTACCCAAAATATTAAGTACTTGGGACTATGATACTTACAAAAAGAGGATAATATAGTTTCAGATATGATTAGCCCAGTGCTACAGAAAACCAAAACTAATTTATAACAGCAGACAAAACAGTAGACAAAATGATGTCAGCAATCAGAATACATTCTATCATATAGAGCTATAAAGGTTTTTCTCACCTACGCATACACGACCATCAACACCAACAGCTAAACCTGGTGGACATTCACAACGAAATGACCCCTCAGTATTAATACAATGGCCATTCATGCAAATTCCTGGTGTTTGGCATTCATCGATATCTAGCCAGAGAAAAGCATAACTTTTATTTAGTACTATATAACAGATTACAAATCCAATAAATTAGGATTTTCAGAATATAAACTTTCAGGAGACAAAGCTTCCTTTGTCAGATCTAAAGTCTTTAAACGTCTTTCATATTTCTGTACCTAATGATATTTCTTTTAAAAATGACACAATATGGCTTGACACCAAAATGGCACCAATATGGCCCGAACCAGTTCAGCATGGTGTAGTACCAATGTATGGAGGCTTCCACAGAGCTCAACAAAGCCTGGATTTCCCCTTACTGTGTCAACATGAGCACAGAGGCAGGCATGCAGGCAAGAGGGTAGGTAACAGGAGGTCTATGTGCACCTCTCATATCCTTACACAGCCTCTCTTCTGTGCATCATGCAAAATACTCATATTTGTAAGGTGTCAATAATTTAGTGGACAGGTAAAAGTTCAGACAAGATTTTCTTAAGACGATGTGATATAAATACCTGTACAATAACGTCCATTAGAAGCCAAGACAAATCCAGGTTTGCATATGCATTTGAAACTACCATCCTCATTTATACACATCCCATTCAAGCACATGTTGGTACTAGTACATTCATCATGATCTGAAAAGGAAACAGCAAAGATTTATATCCCTGAAAAAAAAGTGCTTGATTCAAGTCAGATCTTTTCCAAGATATGCACCTTTTCAGAAGGGTAAGAAAAAATTCTCACTACAAGAAAATCTATTTTAATACATTACATATTCATTTAAGATAATGTCTTAAGAACTTACCTGGCCAGTGCAGTCATCTTCAGAAGCCCTGTTTCAGGTGCCCCTGCCATCTGAGGCTAAACGAGTGGTAATCTAAGAAATGGCCTTGGTTATGGCACCAAAATTATGGAATTCCACCTCCAGAGAGATTTAACTCTTTCTATCACTGTCTTCTGCCACAGGTGAAAAAATTCTTGTTTTGTATGGTGTTCCTTCAGGGATTCTTAATTATCCTTCCTCCTGTTCATGTGTTTATGTGGTTTAAATAGTTTTTTATATATTTATGTGTTTAAAATCTTTTTTAATATTTTAATTTGCTGTCTTAGGGATCCTAAGTTGGGTGGAAAGGCAGCTTAAAGATGCCTTAATTAATTAAACCTTTTCTTGAACCTTTTTTTATCAACTTGGCTATAGTTAAAGTCATTTTTGTGGGCATGATAACTGTTGTAAATTAGATCAAATTTATTCTCTTATTTTCCCACTTATGCTAAACTGATCTCTTGCGATGAGGCCTTCAAACTTATAAAAATAGCTGGTTTAACCTTGAGTGTGTTTTTTAAAAAAGTTTGTTGCCAGGCACTTATGGAATATAGGCGTGCTATCTCTTCAACAGCACTACAAGCTTTTGGGGGAGAATGCATATTATCAAGCTATACGCAGGAGTAAAGAAGAAGCTTGCTTTACTAATTGGCAAAAGCTAGTCACAGCTGCCATAAATAATAGAAATGTGAGTGAATTTTGGAAGTGGGTTAGTTTGCTTTACATCCTAGGAGTCCACACTCATCTCATATTTCTTTGCATACTTGGGAGGAACACTATGTTAATATTTTTGCTAGCTCCTGTAATAACTATGATTATCAGAGTACTTGGGATCCAGCTGAATAACTGGAGTGCCCCCCCTCAACAATCTGAAATTTGTTTTCCAATCTCTCAAATGAAGAATGGGAAGGCCCCTGGTGCAGACTGGATTCCTCCAGAACTCTTCAAAGCCAATATTTCCTGGTGGGAGGATATAGTGCCAACTGTATTTACTCAGATAAATGAGTTATGCCATCAACTTGGAGACATGCTGTCATAATACCAGTTTATAAGAAGGGAGACAGAGCTGACCCGTCCAACTATAGGCCAATCAGCCTTTTATCAGTGGTCGGGAAGCTTTATGCTTTGTCTCTTTATTACTGACTTGTGGACTGGTTGGAAACTAATAACATCCTGGGGAAGGAACAGGTTGGCTTCAGCGAAGAGGCTGGTAGAGATGATCAGCTTTGACTTTAGTTCTTAATAAATATAAAACCAAGCATAGGGGGATCCTTGTTTCCACCATCATGGATCTGAAGGAAGCTTTGGATACTGTACCTCACGCCCAACTGTGGCACAAGTTAAAATCAACATCTGTTGACAAGAAACTGTTGGCTCTGATTGAGATTATGTATTCTAATCCCATTGCCCAAGTGTGCTATGGGTTAGATGGACAACTTTCCAAAATAATTTCCCTACAGAAGGGAATATGTCAGGGGTGTGTGCCCCTTTATTGTTCAACCTATATATTAATGATCTATTAATGATCTATTTTATAGATATATAGAGACAGACAGACAGACAGACAGACAGACGGTGATATAAATGATATGATTTCTGCTGTCTCTACTCAGGAATGTTATTCTCCATCTATTGCCAAATTACAGTTCCTAAAGTTCCTCGCCGCCGCGACCTGTGCCTAACCCTAACCCTGAGAGGAATGCCTGTGCCAGGTTTAGGAGGCAAACTAGCAGCATTGCCTCCTAAGGAGGTTTCAGCACCTCCGAAACCTCTACCCAGCGCAAAAAAAACGTGCAACCCTCATAAGGTTTGCATGGGAGATACGCCACCACACACAAAAAGGGGTGTCAGAAGGCCAACTAACATCGGCCCCGCCCCCCCCCCCCGGCTGGCGCAGGAATACCCCAGGGAACCCTTCCCGGGGCACCAGAATGCCTCCTGGCTTGCCGCCACGGCCTGTGCCTGTGCCGGGGGAAAATTGTTCCCATGAATTTCCTTTTGAAGATTCCTTGAACTCTTTGAAAAGCAGTGAAGCCATTTTTTGGTCTCTTTAAACATCATTGTGGTCGCCAAGCTGAGGAAGGATTGGATTCCGAAACGCGTACTTGTGATAGACCCACCTTGGACCTTTCTTCGTCTCTTCGTGATTTTTCATGGACTATAATTCTTGAGTATACATGAGCCCTTGCTAAAGCCATAGAAATAATTCTTGAATTTATGTTGTTCATGTTGTTTAAAGCAATCTGTATTATACATTTTTTGTTATTTTAGACCCTGTGAGGTTTCTGTGTGGCTTTCAACACAGTGTTTATGAATATATGTTGTGTTTTGGATTTTTCAAAAAATAGAATTATTATATTCTATAATATTGTTTTCTTTTCCAGTTGGTATATTTCATATTATTATCTTTAAAGCCACGTGCTGCCATTTATTACAGTTATGGCCTCCAGATGCCGGCAGGAGGCTCCAGCAGATGCTGGTCCCAGGGACTGGAAGCCAGGCCTGCATGCCGGCGCTGGGGCCACTCACGCCGGCGTGCATCTTCTGGGCACTGGCGGTGTGGGCCCTTGCGCCGGGTTGCACCGGTGCTGGCCTCCTAAGGTCTTTCTGCACAGCCACCAGCACATCTCAGGAATGCGCTGTAACAAATTCAATATTACAGAAATATTCTGTCTGTTACCAACCTTGCCTGTTGCAAGCATACTGTTAGGTTAGTACCTTGGAAGTTTAGACTCACCTCAATAATGAACTCCAATAACGGCCTTTGATTAATCTCAGTAACCTCTATTCTCAAAACAGTAACATCAATTTAACATACTATCTCACAGCTATGTAAGAGTAAATGGTGTACATTCCAAATCACAATCAACTAGCAGATGCTATAAGAATACTAAATTTATCTTCCAGATTAATTTGTTGCAAACAAATATACTGAAGCTTTACCTGAAACTTTAGCAAGCAACAAACAAACAAACACAACACAATCATAACACTAGGAATCTCAATTATCTCAAAACAAGTAAGTCTTTATACTAACCCTACTGCAAGGATGGCAATGGCAAACCACCTCTGAATGCCTCTTGCCTTGAAAACCCTACGGGGTCAGCCTAAATCATTTGCGATTTGATGGCACTTTTGACCACCACCACTGCAAAGTAGTTATTTATTTGTAAAATTTATATCCCACCTTTCTGCCCTATCAGGACAACCAAAGGTGGCTAACAATAAAAACAAAGCATAATAAAAATACATCATAAAATCAATTAAAACAAAACGAAAATACATATATAAGGCACAGAGATAGCAATTAAAACCTAAAGCAGGCAGGAGAAGTAATTTAGGTAATTCAGATGAAATGAAAAAAGATTTCACCTGCTAGTAGAAGACAGTGATAGAAGGGGACAATCAAATCTCTCTGAGGGGGGATTTCCATTATTTTGATGTAATGACCCAGAATGCCCATTCTTGGGTTGCCACCTATCTAACCTCAGAAAACAGGGGCATCCGACATAAAGCCTCAGAAGATGACCATAGTGGATGACAAGGTTTGTATGGGAGTAGGCAGTCCTTAAGGTATGCCAGTCCTAAACCATGCACGGATTTAAAGGTCAACACTTGCATGCTGAATTGGGCCCAGGAACAAACTGCAAGGAGGGAGAAAAACTAAGAGCAAAATCTAAGCTATTCTTACCAACACAGTTTTTCCCATCAGTTGTTAGTTCAAAACCAGCATTGCAAATGCACTGGAAGCTTCCATCAGTGTTCACACAACGACCATTTTTACAAAGGACACCATTTTGAATACACTCATCAATATCTAAGAAAAAAGAATAAAATGAACATTCCACTTTTTTCAGTAACAAAATATGATGACGTTTAGTTCAATGTATCTGAATTAACTCTATGGAGCTAATGCAGATTTGTATTGGGTCGACCCTTCTGCCTCTGTACTTACCTCAGGGGACACAAAGCCCCACTGAAGGCACATCACACCAGCAAGCCAAAGACTCATCACTCCCCAGGTCTGGGGTGGGGAGGGAGTACTGGCTGAACCTGGAGTTGCCCTTCCCTGGGGGAGCATTCAAAAACCATGCCCAAGAACAGCTAGGGAGGAAGAGCCAGACTCCAACAGCTAATTGGGAGAGTGTGGGAATCAGGTGAAGAGAATCCCCTCCCCGCACTCTGTTCTGAGGCTCTACCCTGGGAGATTTGTCCAAAAAAAGAAACCCTGGCAGGTGAGACAGACCTGGACTTGGACCTGACCTGATATAAAGATGGACACCACTAGGCCAAGCGCTGTTTGCCTTAAGGTGCAACTAGACAAGGCATTGTAGAATTATGATCATAACACCTGACTCTTTAAAGATCTATAAGCAACAGATACAAACAAGTCTGAATTGGACCAGGATCATGGCATTAGATGTGTTTAACCCATCCCATGAACTGTTTTTCTAATGTAAATCTTCCCTAGCCATAATTTAACCTAATAAATAAAACATATATCACCATCAGTAATCAGTAAATTATTTTTACACACACAACAAAACATTTAACACTAACAGGATGCTATATTAAATAATATTTTGTGAAGTTTACATCATTACAAAGGAAAATGCTTCTACCTAGTTTTGAAGCCTAATTATCAGAATCAGTTAGTTGTGATTAAGTCCTACTGAAACTAACAGGACTGAAGTTACTTATAAAACTAATATATTCTATTGGATTCAGTTTCTGAAAAGCAGACTCCCTTTGTCCAATTTATAACTGATCAGCTTAAACAGACTGAAAAGAAGCACACTTGATGCCCTAAATCAATCCTTGATTTGCCAAAGACTTCAAAATTTTGTTGAGTGAAAGACCACTCAAATTCCATGGTGATTCAGAGATTGTTCGGTACCAGCTCATTACGAGCTTCAATGGGATTTAATGATGAATAATTTTTATTTTCTCAGTGGCCTCCTATTTGGATTTTGGGGTCTGCAGTTACAATTTATCATGATTGAATCTCAAAATGAGATACATTTCTATCTCTATATGATCATCAGAGTTTTAAACTGATACTTTCATGTGCAAGCAGATTTGTTGATTTTTTCTCATTGTAGGTTTAATTACATTCCTTCAGACACTATGCCATGGTCATGGTTTAGTGAATAGACAAAACTCATTTGTTTTCAAAATCCCAAGTGGACTGACTCAAAACAAACATAAGCATGTGTAAAGTCTACAAATGTGCAAGTAACACTTACTTACCAATGCAAGCCTGTTTTGTAGGAGTCCTTTGGAAACCCGTATGGCATTTGCAATAATAGGATCCAGGTGTGTTCACACAGTCTCCATTAGAGCATGGATTTGATATGCACTCATCAACATCTGTTGGCATCAGAAAGAAGACAATCAGATTTCACAATATTTGCAGAATAGCTTTCTCAAATTCAATCACACTTGACCACACATTTCTTAAGGCTCTGAAGGCCATTTGATAGAAAGGCAGACCATAAAACTAAATGAACATTTCATACAATTTTTGGCTAGATTTTCAAGTGTTTGAGAATGGCAGCAACCTAATTTACAAAAATATGTAAATATCCAAAGGACTGTAAAAACTTTATGCAGAATTTTTCATTGTTCCACTTTATGGTGGCAGACATCCACAGAAATTCCACAGACTACACCAACACCTTCTGCGCAAATGTGCATATGCAACAAAAAATGCTATTTCCTTCTTTTTGCTTGGGGAGTGGTTTATTATGCATCCAGCCACTGCTCCTGGAAAATTCAGCACTAATGCTACATTATTTTGTTGTGAATCTTCAACTTTATTCAAGATGCTGCATTTCAACTACATATATTTTCCCTCTCAGAAGCATGCCAAGACTTTGTATATCCAGCTACTGATAGTTGTTACCAACAGGTGCTGGCTGGCAACTATTTCTGGACAATGGTGCCATTTCTAAGGCAAAGGCAGCCAGCAACATTGCTTGATCTTCACTGTCCCACCAGGGGAACCTTCATTCCATTACTATTGCCCAAAACACTGCAGTGAGTACTTGGAAGGGCAAAGCTAGAAGCTACTCATCCTTTGTGAGCCTGATCTCTCAGGGGACAAAGCCTATCGGATCCTAAACTCATGTCCTGGTTTGAGAGCCTAATACTGAGAGAAGTATAAGCATTCCTTCTGAGACTGCTAAAATTATCAGAAGGGGCTATTGGCCTCAAATGCCTCCGTAAAAAACTAATAGCTGCTCAGGCAAATTAGGACTGGAGCTAATACAGGGATTACCCCTGTAAAAATTCAACAATCGTCCAAAATAAAAAGTTAAAAGCTTTTAGAATCATGGCAAGGCTTTTTCTTGATCAGAACACCCAGCAGAAGAAGGTAGTGCTTGGTACAGATTCCACATGCTTCCCACACATTAATTCTCTTTCCTTAAATTTGAAGAGATAATCTTGCCTTCCCTGGTACAAACTCTAATCACCAATTCCTAGATGGTCTGGGAATTGAGGTGAAGCCTCTTTCCTTGAAGCCAATTTACTAAGAAGCTGCCTATAATCAACAGGACGTACAGTCGAGCATGCTTCTTCCCATCCCAAGTGCATTTTCTCCCAATGCCTCTGGAAGAGGTCATTTTTTTCCTGGTTGTTTCAAGTGAGCTGTGGAAATGTTAAGATGATATCAAGGAGGTGGGCTACTGTTGCTATGTGTCCTTGGCTCCTTCCATGGCTTATGTAGGTGCTGCAACATGCCATTTCATGTTTGGTTGATACTTGCAATGTGACTAGATTCTGTTTCAGTGGTTACATCCCACTCAACCTTTTGTCTGTTTGTCAGCAATGATGGGTCTCTTGACTAAAACTGAAAGTATCCCCCAATATTTTTATAATTTGGATACTCCTTCCCTTCGGAGAGCATTTTCTCTTGCCAGGGTTAATGCCTTCCCATCTCGAATTTTGTACGGAAGGTTTCACCAAATTCCAATTCAGGATCGAATTTGCCCATGTGACTCTAACTCCCTGGATACGCTTGATCACATATTACTTGACTGCTCTTTATATGTATCACCACGTGCGAAATGGTTAGGAAATAGGCTACATGCCAAGTCTCACTTGCCTAATAAAATAAAATGCCAATTCTTAATGAATGATGTAACTCCAGAGATCACTGTGGATGTAGCCAAGTTTTTGGTTGAAGTGTTGAAAATCCAAAACCTTAAAATCTTTGATACTTATGGTTCTCAGTTTTGATCTTATCGTACCGATTTTAAGATGTATGTTTTCTGTTTGTGATATTTGTCATAATGTCTATGCCATTAAAGGTTTATAGAATGGAATGGACTAGATTCTGGTGACAATTTTTCTTTTGATTCCTCTGCTTGCATAACACAGGCACCAAGTAAGCTACACTTGGTGATGGAAAGTGCTGTAAAGTCACAGCTGGCTTACGGCAACCCCATAGGGGTTTCAAGGCAAGAGACACTCAGAGGTGGTTTGTCATTGCCTACCTCCACGTGGGCTGAGAGATTTCTGAGAAAACTGTGGCTTAAATTACATTAATGTTGGCATTTTACCAATGCAGTGTACCATAGGATGGCTCTGAAAATGTAGATGCCTTTCAGCACAGACTTTTTGAATCTTCTACTGAACTGTATGCAGCAGTTTATACTCCTTATCCCCATACTACTTTATAGTCAAACATAAAGAAAACTGTTACTCTCACTTCCAGCAAATGAAGCTGCCCTTTTGGATTTGATTCTGCACTCAGTACTATACTGTTGAACATAATTTCATCACAACAAAGCTCATCATTTTATGTATTATTTCATACAAAGCCATATGAAGATATGAATGTTTGGTATGTAATAGCTTATATAACTCATAACTGTAACTTTCATTTACATAAAAATAAAAGATTATCTTGGAAGAATGTACATTATTGAGCTCTTAATGTGCTTGTGGGCAGAAGGTATTAATAAACAGGACATAGCTTGGAGTGAAAACATAATTTGCAAGAAATGTTCATGTTTTTTTATTTTAATATGGAAAACTATTTGCCTTAAATGATAACAAATCTGAATTACGAGGGGCAATTCTTTGTCACTTATTTCATGACCTCCACAGAAGACATATATTATTTCTCTTCAGATCCATCAATTTAAACTTAGAAATTCCCATATTATTACATACTGGTAATAGAAGGAAGTAAAGATAAATGCACCGTGGCTTTTTCATAAAACATTGAATAAATTCTTGATTTTTGTTGAAAATCACAGCAAAGAAACAGAATCTTCTGGTACAAAAACTGAATCTCCACATGAAAGCACATTCTGTACTTCAATTAGTGCAATTTTGCCTTCCTTATCATATGTCCACTGTACCACCCAACTTACCCTATTACTGTTCAAACTGTTTCTCTTTGAACACCTTCCAATTTTCTTAATGTCCCTGCAGCTAGCCTTAGTACCCTAGCTCTTGTGGAAGTTCATTACAAAGTACTTAGCAGTTTATGGTTTTTTCCCAAAGAACAATCCAGTAACTTCAAAAACAGTTTCCTTATGAATGCTTTTATAAATTAACAAGGGTTTAGTTCAAAACGGTTATTGGTCATTTGTTACTGATCTGTTGCAATAATTTAGAAGCAATCTCAAACACTTGCTTCCAAATGTGTTCTAACAGTTCAGTAACTATTTCCACTTCATAGGACTCTCCTGATATGAGGTTGCTAAAACTGTTCCAGGTTTGTTTTTTTTAATTGGGAGACCATCAGATCATCTAGACATTGCACAGAGTTTAGTATAATTTTCATTAATTTATGTGAACCAAAGCAACCTTAGCATCTTTTAGTCATTTTTCAGTGCAAAATTGTATGCCAATCTGCAATATGGGCAGTTATGTTACTTATGAAAAAATGTGCAACATTTTTAAGAGCAAGAGCTAGCCAACAAATATTTAACCTAACTTTCCTCTAATAAATATTCATTGTATATTACTTTGGTACAAATAACTAACACAATTTTTCATTGTTACAAGCTCATGTGCAATTGTCTCATTTCATTATGATGAAGGCTCCAGAGCACAGTAGAAGACCAAGAAATGATATATAAATTCAGCTTAAAAGAAATGAGAGGTTTTTTTTTTTAATAGAAAGTGATATTTGGGTTGAGGATGCTTAGCAAGAAAAATAAGAGCCAAACAGAAATCTATACTCACCAATACAGTCTCCATTTGCATCTTGCTTATACCCCATATTGCATTCACAACGATAACTGGAAATGGTTGGTATGCAGCGCCCATTTAAACAAAGATTTGGATGATGCTTACAGATATCTATTGTTTGATTGAGTATTGCTAAGAAAAAATAAAGAACCAAGCTCTATTAGAACATGAAACTAAATTTTCTTTTATACTTGTGTTTATGATTTCATGTTACCACTAGCAGAACTTTGAGGATTAATATGTATCATATACATTTCAATCTAGCCACTACCTCTTGGTTAACTCCTTAGGACTTATCAAAGAGTTTGGGGTCCAAATAATAAACAAGTTTGAATTTCTTTTCATACTATATTGACTTTCATATATAATCAACAATATTGTCTATTGCCTTGAAATAACACTGACATGGAAGATATGTTTTATATTTGTGGCAGAAAGCAAACCATAGTTGCTTACCTGTAACTTAAGTGTTCTGTAGTTCATAATATTGTACTGCACCTCTTCAAATCATCAATGGATATTCTACAAAACTCTTAGCGCTTTTCCCCACCTAAAGTTTCTAAAGGTTCCTGCATAGTTCCAGTTCCTTATGTAGAACTGCAAAGATACTGAAGAAGAGCCATTTCTCTTGGTATGTACCTGTGTCACAGCTTCACTCCCCCTAGTGGCTTGCTGTCCTATGTCACAGGATTGTGAGATCATCATCAGCCTGATTGCAGGACTTACAATGCAATCCTGGGGGGGTGGGAGAGAAGGCCTTTGAAGGCGGTGTGACCCCTGTGCCAGCATAAGTGTCACTTGCATCATGTAAATGGGCAATTATGCCAGTACCAGGGAGCAGCACAGCAGTGTGAGGCACAGGCAACAGAGACACCTTGGTGGCAGCACTCCTCCAAAGGGGCGTTCCCAGGGGCTGACATTAGTCAGCTCCCTAGGTCCTTTTGCCCCAGGAACACCCATTTTTGCCAGGGTGAACTTATACCAACAAAAATGGTGGCATAGACCCTGGAACTACATACAGCAGTTCCACAGGTGTATGAGGAGTTTGGCTGTGTGGCTTGCTCACCTCAGTGCAGCAAGCTGCTCAGGATATGGCCTGGCTGTGCCATGGCTGCACCATCCCCAGTGAATCAACCCCCCCCTTGCATCCCGCTGCCCGTCACAATCTAGATCCTCTCGAGTGGCCTCCCGGAGGAAGTTCAGAGGGTTTCTTCTTTGCTGGTTTTTAGAAGGCGTTGTAATGGCTCAAATAGAAAACATTATGCTTCTCATTCCATCCATAAAATGGAAATTGCTGATTCATGCAATTTGCATCAGGGCCGGCAGGGAAGGAAGAGTTCAACACTCAGAACTTCCACTCAGTTCACTATTGAAATCAGTCTCCTTGCTTCGTTATTAGCATTTTAAAGATGGGAAATTACATTTTTTTAGAAGGACAAATTTCTCAATTAAAATGCTAATAACAAAAGAGGAACCCTAGCTTCTAATTCTAAAACTGAGTGGAGGTTGAATGATTAACCCATTATTCCCTGCACAGCCCTAAGGCAAATCAAGGCAACACAATCAGCATTTCTTGGACCGAACAAGATATATGGTCTCCGACTTACCAATTTCTGTTAAAGCTCTGAGACAATTCTATTACAGACAGTTTTTTTCTGAATTTCTGGGCTATGTGATGTCCTACTGTCCTCTCCTTGGTGGTCTTTTAGTGGCAAGCATTGATATATCTGATTCTCAACATGGCCCCATCTGTGGATACTTAAATCCAGAGACTGGGGATATGGATGAACAAAACATATCTTCCTATAAACCTGAGAAAAGCCCCATGTTTGGCCAGACTTTTCTTTGGGAGAGGCTGCCAAGGGGAGGGAAGGGGGGAAAGTTGAAGACAGATGGGCAGATAATAGAAAGTTGGCTAGTGGATGGGAATGAGAGTAAAAAACAGGGAAAGGGAAAAGCTATGGGGACTTTCAGGAAAGCAAAAAAAGAAACAGTGGAAGAGAGGAAAATGAGGTGCCTCCACAAGTCTTTGCAGGTCCCCTGCTTGTGTGTGTATATAGATACACACACACACACACACAATTTGTGTACATATACACACAATTTGTGTATATATATATATAAATTACATTCAGGATATTCCTCATGGCAAAATATTGCTAAACAATGAAAAAAATGACTACAGTTAGTACATATATGATGTATCAAGGAAACCCATGATAGTAAGGAAGACTAAACCTGGAATGACAACTTTATTCCTAGATGACAGCTTTATTCATAGATTACAGTTTTAAAACCCCAGGTGCTCATTTATATCACAGCAGCAATTAATAATACATAGGACCAGAGCAGCAATACATGAACTTACTATCTGTGGGGGGATAATGGAGGTGGAAGAGGAGGAGGAAAAAGAGAAGGGGAGGCCAGCTAGATGGAAGCCCATCACTGCCCTCAACCATATGCCTGGTGAAACAGTGCAGTTTTACAGGCCCTATGGAATTGTTTTAGGACCCACAGGGCCTAAACTCACTGGGCACAGCATTCCACCAGGCTGAGGCCAGAGACAAAAATGTATATTTCTGATAGGTAACCCTGTACTACAAATGCCAAGAATTTCGTTGCCTAGATATAATCTCTGCTAACCTAGGAGCTGCACTGCTGCTTTTTAAGCAAGAAAGAATTCTCTGTCAGAGCAGAGTGCAGTAGGATACTGGGTTGTACCCCCATTCCCAAACTGAACTACCAGAAAGCCCATAACTACTACTCCGTTCATGCACCTCTCTTGTTTCTGAGTTCGTAGTATGTACTGTGCAGGGAATGCACCTGGAGCCTTCAGTAGCTGATACTTGTTCTAAACATTTATTCTTCTATTTCTCTCTGTTTAGTTTTTACCTTATTACTTGCCTCCACATTTTCAATCACTTCAGCCACCCCAATTCTTGATTCTGGCTCACAGCACTGATCTCTTAACCCCATCATTTAGTTAAAACGGAAGACTCCAGACATGCAACATTTAAGTTTCTGGTACTTCATTTTTTACATAAACTACCTCTCACTCCAGTCACATTAGGCTATAAAATACAGAAATATGAAGTGTCTCTCTTACTGTATGAATGCAAAAACTTTGACTATGGTGCTGTGCTGCAGTGTGCTGGCTGAATGTTTTTGTGTTCTCCAATTCCCAGTTCAGCAAAACATTTCAGTGGATTCTCCTGCTAATCTGCATCACAAGCTGTAACTTTTACTGCCAAGCGTTTTATGAATACAATGAATTAATGCACCAGCCCCTAAAGAGAGAAATCCACAGCAACTATCCCCACCCTAGAACAACATGGCCATAGTCCCCACATCTTATGGGATTCTCCTCCCTGAACCAGAACCATCCTATGAAGCAGGCAGAAAAGTGGGCCAACTGCCCAGGAAACCTCAGGCAGAACTTGCTCCTGATTGCTCGAGGCAAACTGAGGGGAAAGAAGAGGCACCTGGGGATGACATCAGAAGGTCAACAATGGTCACAGGTATCAAGCTGGATGGGTAAAAATCAGGAGTGGGGTGTGCATATATGCCTGGCATGTTATGACAGCTGAGGAAGGGGAGCTTGTCCTATGCCCAGTGCCAGTCAACTGAGCATTCTGAATAATGCCAGATAACAAAGCTTTTACTTTGCACTTGAGAACTAGATACATATATCACACTGAAAAGTAGCTTGGGAGAAAATGGTCACACTTGAGAAATGAACTGTTTCCAAACCTAAAGCGTGAAAAGAAAAATATCCAAATGTTAGCACATAACTTCAAGTGGAAAGAGACAGATACATAAACGTGTTTACTACAGGACCAAAAAAATTAACCAAAAAAACTACTTACTTAGCCCTGTAATGATGGGGCCATTCCCTGTGGGGCCCTGACCACCAGTCCCTACACCAGTCCCTCCCACACCTGGAGAAAAGCCATTTCCTCCAGGAATTGGAATGAATCCTGTTCCACCTGGACCATAGCCATTTCCATTTCCACCAGGAAGGAAGCCGTTTGCTCCTGTGCCACCAGGTCTGGTACCACCTACAACTGGAATGCCATCTATGCAAAGCCTCCGATATTCATCTACAAAAAGTAAACCACAAACATCAAGATGCATCATGATATTGTTTAATAAAGAGACAAAAATATACATTAGTGTGTCCATTTGGAAAATAAAATCCTCATTCTAAAACATTTTTAAAACTGAATGGAGATGTTGCCTCTACAATTGGCTTTGAGTATAAATAACCCCTGCAAATCTAGTATATTATATTATTAAATTTACTTCCTGCCATTCAATCCACTCCATGCAGTTTCATCCTAGTGTTAGAAGTGGACTTTTCCCCAGCTTCGCCAGCAACATCATGGGATACTCAAACAGGTACAGTAAGACAGATGACAACTACGAAGTAAGGCCAATGTGGTGTAATGGTTAGTGATTAACTAGGATTTGGAACACCCAGTTTCAAATCCCTACTTAGGTACGAAGCCTATTGGGTGATCCTTTGCCAATCACCCTCTCTCTCAGCCTAACCTACATCACAAGGATGTTACTACTCTAAGGGACAGATAAAAATTAAATAGACAGACAGAAGCAAAATATCTTGTACTGTACTCTGAAAATTCAAATTAGTATGAAGAAATGAAATGGTAGCTGTTTCTTTCAATGCAAATGAGCATGGACTCCTGAAAAGAATCCTACTTATCAAAAAATGTTTTCTTTATAAAGGATAGCATGGAAAGCATTTGTTATAGATGTAATAGTGCCCTTTGTGTGATTTTGTATTTTTATGTATTTTTTTGTATTGTATTATGATTTTATTTTTGTTTTGTTTTTGTTTAATTATAAAAAAGCAATAAAAAAATTTTTTTTAAAAAAATGTGTCCAACAAGAGATTGGATCTACGTAAGAATTGAGCAGGTTGTGAGGAAAAAATTTAAAGCTGAATTTTATTAGAACTCTTCTCTCCCCCGCCCCCAAAACTGGATTTTAAAACAATCGAGATATTATTAAGCCAAACCTAATGGGCATCATCAGGGTGACACTAACCAGAATGGGCATCTAAAGACACTCACCAGAACTTCTGACAGGACACATCTCTGGAATGGACCCAAGGGCCCAGCATCGCCCAGATTCACAGCAGCACTGCATTTTGGTAAACCTCCCAGGAAGTTCTTGTGCACAGCGGCCGTTCACCAAGCTAGAGAAACATGTTCCTGCTCTTTGATCTGGATATTGAGAATGAGAAAATTAGTAGTAGACCTTTTGTATGAGACATTTTAAAAATTTTCCTAATCTAAGAACAGCATTTAAAGAAACAGTGTAAACAAATGTAAAATTAATCAACATAGAAAAAGACGCTTGTGGTGGTGTGTGCTATAATTTTGGCTACTAGAGAAGTTCATTTGAACTTCTCTAGTATGGTGTAGTGGTTAAGAACGGTGGTTTGGAGTGGTGGAGTCTGATCTGGAGGACTGGGTTTGATTCCCCACTCCTCCACATGAGTGGTGGAGGCTAATCTGGTGAACTGAGTTGGTTTCCCCACTCCTACAGCCAGCTGGGTGACCTTGGGCAAGTCATTCTCTCTCAGCCTCACCTACCTCACAGGGTGTCTGCTGTGGGGAGGGGAAGGGAAGGTGATTGTAAGCCGGTTTGAGTCTCCCTTAAGTGGCAGAGAAAGTCGGCATATAAAAACCAACTCTTCTTCTTTATTTTGGTTTGTTGTTTTTAGAAATGCACTTATTTTTGTTTCATTTGTTGCTGCATTCATTGTTTTTTGTTTTTCCATTGGTTTCAATGATCAATACATTTTAACTGGGAATACTGCTAAGTGGTATCTGCTTTGCTTTCCATCTAATTGGAATGGAACTTCATCAAAGGAATGATCCTTTTCAAACTTCAGGCAGATGGGGGAACACGCTTTAAAAGTAATTTAAATTCTCATTTACAGAGTGGGAAGAGGCCAATACCTGATACCTCCTGAAGGCAGGCAGCATTACAGAGTAGGCACAGGATGGCATTTGGACTCCAAAAAAGGAAGGCAGAGTTATACAGTGGGCACACAGGATTGCATCTGGCACCTCAAGAAAACTGGCTGAGTTACAGAGGGGGCAGAGGGAGATCCTGGTATGCTAAGAAAGCAGGTTTTGTATTTAATGTTGGGGTTGGGCCATTCTTAGAGATGCCAGAGAGACTGCATCCATTTCCGCCATGCCCTTTCCCTGAACTGAGGGGGCAGCACCTGTGCCTTAATCTTAGGCATAATTCTTTTTTTCTTATTATTCGGCAGAAAACTGAATAGTGTTTGGCGTAAATTTCATGAACTATGTGTAAACTTTAGTGAACAACATCAACAATGCTACAGAAACTGAATTAATGTATGCACGCTCAGTGTCATTAATAAATACTCACTAGTCTTCATGTACATCTCCATCTAACAGTGAAGGAGGGGCCATCTGCAGATACTTAAATCCACAAATCAGGCCCAATTGCACAGATTTTCTGCAAACTTAGAAAACCCCTTGGTTTGCACAAAAGTCAGAGAATCTCAAACAAAAATAGAGGGGGGGATTAAATTACCCCAAAACACAGTAAGGTTGTCTGAACATGTACATAGAATGTGATTCTGTCAGCTGGCCTCATCTCCCTCTTAGAAGTGGAGGCAGCAGATGGAGGGTAGGCCGTGCCTGGCAGCTGAAGGAGTAGAGGCCTTTGCCACCACTTAAGCTAGGCAATGGAGACTGTAAGCAAAAGGGGAGAGAAAGGGAGGAAGAGCCGGGGGGCTGAGGCAGAGGTGGCACGCCTGGTGGGCAGGCAGGTAGGCAGGGAAGGAGGAGTGGGAATTGCTGCCCTCCCCCCTCTGAGCTGCACAGGGGGGAACGGCAGGAGCCAGTGAGTGGTTGGACCAGTGAGCGAGTTGGGGAGAGAAAGAAGGACATAAGGTAACAAGAGAGAGTGTGTGTGATGGGAAGGATGGAGAAAGAAAGAAATTAACAAGTGTATGTGTGTGAGAGGGGAGGGAGAAAGAAAGAAAGAAAGAAAGAAAGAAAGAAAGAAAGAAAGAAAGAAAGAAAGAAAGAAAGAAAGAAAGAAAGAAAGAAAGAAAGAAAGAAAGAAAGAAAGAAAGAAAGAAAGAAAGAAAGAAAGGAAGGACAGTTTGTGGGTGTGAGTGAGAGAGAGAGAAAGGAGGGATGGATAAAAAAAGAGAAATTAAGGACTGTGTGTGAGAGAGAGACAAGAGGGATGCAAAAAGAAAGAGAAATTTACAGCAGTGTGTACATGAGATGGGGCCCTGGGGGAGGGGAGAGTGTGTGTGTTTCGAGAGAGGCAACGGGGGTTGGGGGGACAGATAAAGAAAGAAAGTCATGGGGGAGGGAGATTGAGAGAGAGAATACCAAAAGAGAGAAAGGCCATTTTTGCATGATTAATTTTGATGTTCGCTCAAAGCTCTTTTTTAAAAATGCAACTAAAAATGCCTTTTCACGGTCCTGACGCAAAAGAAGTTCCACTCCCCCCACTCGCCTGCTCCTTTGTTCCTGTTTGCATATCCATTAGCATATGCATAGCTAACACGTCTCTGTTGTTTTGCATTGTTCCTTGAGGGGGATTGTTCACGGCAAACACCAAAGTCCGCGTTAAATGGGCTCTTTAGTAATGCAAAGCAGGTATGCGCCGGCTTCGCAGTCACTTCCAGAATGACGGTTCAGCATGCAAAATTCAAAAAAATATGTGGGGCAATTAAGCCTGGAACGTGCTGCTAATTACCTTGCAAAAATGGCCAAAGAGAGAGAAAGTGAGACAAGAGGTGGGGGGGGGGGGAGAGGAAAGGAAGCAAAACCAGAGGGAATAGGATGGCCACTTCTGCAATTTCCTTGCAGGTTTCCCCTTGTTTCAAATAATAGGAATACAGGAAACAATAATATTTGCAGATTTAAAGAAAATGACTAAGCTACTCCTACCAGTGAAAAAATTTGTGTGCGTGTGGGGGGGGATTTCCAGTGATTCTTCCTCCATTGAAGACCTCTACTTGGTCCCCAAGTCTGTTTCTAGAGGTCCAGCTACCACCAAGAAAACAACTTCTGAAGGGACAGCAGGATGCAGCAGGACAACAGGATTGGAACTATCATGTTATTTTAAGAAGTTACTGTTTTTATTTGTCTATAAATGTATTAACATCCCCACTATCACTATTGAGGTACCCTACGTCACTTCCATGTTTTCCCTGTAAGTGGCAAAGACAACACTGAGTTCCCCCTCCCATGTTCCTGCCCTCAATCCTCCCAGAATGCCAGGCAAGGCCTGGCAACCCTGTCAGGGACTCAGAGCAAATGTACCTCTTTGAACTGTAACAGTCTTACTGCAAATGTAACCTGACATAGCTTTTCTTAGAGTAATTAGTCAGAATGGTTTGCAGCTATTTTCTCAATGGGCACTAATTTTTCAGAGACAGCTTCCTGATTATTCTGTAAAGTATCTATGGGAGTTTGGAGGAGGTGACTCTTCCTAGTTCTCCCAGAAGGTGCGTGTGAAGAAAAAAACTTGACATGGAATGCAACTGTTTCATAAACTGACAAACATATCATGATTTATTTTGTTTTAATCAGTAGAGACAATGGTTGCTCTTTCTTCAAACACCTAGCTGCTTCTTAACAATTAGTGCCTCTGATAAAGCTATAGACAACCATTCTGAACCTTAGTCATATTTGGTAGTGGCAATGCATAGGCCTATGGACTCGCCTTCACTCCATCTTTCAAAGTTACACTCTTTATCAACTAGAAGGAATTAAGAGTGTAGCCTCCACTGTCTGTTTCCCCAGCCCTTCCTCCAGTTTCATTTGCCATCTTCCTTCCATTCCACTTTCATACGCACACCTTTTCCCCAGTCACCTATTACCCTCCCCCTTTTTTGCTCATTTCCTAACCCAACCACCTGCTTAATCTTTCCTTTTCCCAGCACCCTCCCTTAACTCCATACCCAATTCTTCCCTGCCATGTTCTTCACCCTTCCTGGACAGCTACCCTCTTGATACCCACTTCGTCTTTCCTCCTCCTGGCAGCTTTCTCCACTGCCATTTCTTCCCCCATCATTCATTTACTTTCCCCCTCTCATACTGCCTGCACTTCCTCCTTCCACCCCCTTCCATACATACCTCCTTTCACTGTTTGATGACATTTTGAAGCAACCCAAACTGCTACCTAAAATACTTTTTTGTTTCACTGAGACATCTGCTCATGAACAGACACCACTTTTACTGCTTTGGAGTTTTTAAATTTTCATATTTTTCTGCAAATCTTTATTTTAATGTATGGTGTGGGGGGCATACTTGGCTGTAAATATATGATATGCACTGCCAGATCAGCTACATCATATTTTTATAATTTTTAGGGGTGTGAATTTGACAAAGCCCAACCAGGAGAAGAGTCAAAAATTCCTTATCGGTATTTTTTGGCCTTTTTTGGGCTGGAAAAAAAATGTGGCTTTAACCTGTAGCCAGCAATACTGAAAAATCCAGCTTTTGGGGGATCATTTCAGGATCGCTGGCTACAGCCACTAAAAGAAAAAACCCCACCTCTGCAGGTGTTTAAATCCCACCCCTCTCCAATGTAGTCTATGGGGAATCTTTCGGGGGGGGGGGGTATTTTTAAATGAAAAGACACCAAATTTCCAGCATAGCTGCTGGTGATCCTCCTTAGAAGAACTCCCATGGTTGGTAAAGTTTGGGTCAGGGGGTCCAATTCTATGGGCCCCCATACATCCTCCATATGGGAGCCAATAAAATTGGACTCCCTGACCCAAACATGGGGGGGTTCTTCTCAAGAGAGTTACCAGCAGCTATGCTGGAAATTTGATGTCTCTACCCTGAAAAACATGCCCCCCGAGCCCCGGAAAGATTCCCCATAGACTACAATGGAGCGGTGCTATTTGTATGAATAGTTTTCAAACACTACCTTTGTTGTTTTAATCACCAGAGACAAACCACAAAATACTGAACAAAAACCAGAATTAGGGTCAATGCATACTAATTTGAGTTTTCGTTTTGACCACAGCAGAGGTATTTAATAGTATGATTTAGCTTTTCATGTCTGTTCACAACTATTTGAGAATCAAGTTATCTCCTTGAATATATGCAAATAGAAACTCACACAAAATATATTGAGGTAGGCTGAAATGCACTTGCAAATTCTGTTTCATGACCATTGCATTTAAGATCACTGCTCCATTACAATGGAGAAATTACAGAAAGGCATCATTTTTGTGAGATAGAAAAAGACTTAACAAATCAGTTAATAGAGTACAGACCACATGAAAAGTGCTAGGTAGGCAAAGATTAAGGATTACTGAAATGGCTGTTATCTAGCTTTGAGAATGTCAGAATTGTCTGTTACACTTACCAATGCAGTGTGAACCATCTGTAGATGTCACAAAGCCACGTGGACAGAGGCAAAAATAACTTCCAACAGTATTAGAGCATTCGCCAGCATCACAAATTCCTGGAATAAGGCTGCACTCATTAATATCTGTAGATAGAAGTAGATGAAAAATATTTTTATATAGTTTTTATTTCAAATATTATGATCTATGCTGTTACCATCACACTAGTAAAGCTTGCTAAGTATTGGACTAATACATCTTTGATTTTCTTTTCCTCCAATAGTTTACCTCTGGGGGGGGGGGGACATTGTGGCAAAGCATCTCTTCCCGTTTCCTCTTTTAAAAAAGGGCAAAGAACAGATGTAAACCGGCAGAGTTGGAGCCTAGAGATTTTTACTGCTTAGTTAAAATGGACACTATGAAATGTCTAGTAGGGGTGTGCAATCAGATATTGTCAAACCTAAAAGTCATGTAACTTCCCCATTATCAGATCAGACAGGCAATATTCAATATAGCAAAAAAGCTTCCTCATAGCTTTCCAAACAATGATAATTTTCATCCGAGGCTTATTCTGTTCTCTGCTTGCAGTTTGTTCATACTTTCTGCAAAAGGGAGGGATGGGGAAAAGATAGGCAACTCTACAGCCAATCTAACTGTTGAAAGGGATTAGTAGAGCTGCCCTTGCCCAATCATGCTATCCTAGGCAGCAATTTTCCTCCCATTGCTCCTTTGGTGGCGTGGGCTGTGAAAATGCCGTGAATTACTTTTAAGTCCCCTGCCTGCACTGTGCTTGCAGTATGCAAACCCAGGCCTGGACTTTGGACTCCTACGCTGGACCCTCACCAGGGCTAGAGACTGGTTTGATTTGCTTTATCAGCAGTAGATAGCTTTTCTGTGGTATTTCACTATGTAAGCATTGTGTGAGTTTGAGTTCTGTGATTTACCAAGTGTAACCCATGCCAATATTGTGGACTTTAGGACCTGGGGAGCTCACAGAGCATGAACAGTTAGATACGTTACTAACTGCATCAGCCCCACCCCTCAGTCAGTTGGGCTGGCAAGGAAGAGTTCAACTGAGGGGACTAATCATTTTCCTTTACAGGTATGTGTGGGCCAAGTTAGAAAGAAAGGGGGGCATTAGAATTTTCCCTGTAAGAATTATGATAATAAAAAGGTTTTAAGGTATAGTTTAAACTCTTAACCCCTCAGTCAGTTGGGCTGGCAAGGAAAAGGGAAGCCCAGAGTTCAACTGAGGGGACTACTCATTTCCCTTTACAGGTCAGACTGGAGAAAGAGTGTCTGCAGCAGCTTCAGCAGCAGGATTAATCAAAAACAAAGGGAAAAACAGCCCTGCATTTTGAATTAAAGTTATGGACTTTTCTTTCTTCCTCTCTTTATTATTGGGAATTGTGTGTTGTTTACCAATGTTCTGAGTGCCCTTCCTGAAGGGTACTGAAGATTTTGTATAGTGTGGCTATATTTATAGTAATTATTTAGTTACTTAAAGTTGCATAAGTTGTACTGTTACATTAAATGTTTAATAAGTTGTATTAAATGTTTGCTACCTTATTATTTTGAAGCAATTTCACATTTGTTCACAAGGGGTGATGTCCTTTTATTGAATTTAGAAAACACCCCCCTTTATCCTCTAATAGGGATTTGTGTCACTAGGATTGTGCTAGGTTACTTTACTAGGTTCTACTTTAAACTGTTACACTGGACTTTGGACTCCTACATTGTGAGTTTGAGTTCTGTAATTTACCGCGTATTCCTGACTTTCGCCAGCGGCTGCAGCCAAAGGCCTTTGGAGGCTGGCAACGGCTCACACCGGCGCAAGGACCTACAGCACTGGCATCAGGAAGGCGCACGCTGGCGCTTGTGGCCCCAGCGCCGGCATGCAGGGCCAGACGCTGGTCTCTGGCCTCTGCCGTGGCAGCGCTGGGCCCGTACGCCGATGGAGCCTGCTGACGGTGTGTGGACGGCAGCAAAGGACGTGGCGACGACCCGGGAGGCGTTCCTATGGTGTAACAGCATCCCGGGTAAGACTGTTGATTCAATTTGTCCCCAACCGAAAAAAAGCCAAATTTTCCCCGATTCAGCGGTTTCTAGTTCGCATGGAACCGAATTTTAAAAAGTCGGTAAAACAACAAGCCAAATTCGGCGAGTTCGGGGTGATCACCGAATAAATTCGGCAAATTCAGGGGCTCAGGGGACCCTTCTTGCAAGAACCCCTAAGTTTTGTAAAGATTGGGTCAGGGGGTCCCGAGATATGGGGCCCGGAAGGGGTCCCCCCCAAAATTGCCAATTAGAATAAAGGCATTAAAACACATGTGCGCCTTTCCGCGGCTCTGGGGGGGCACATTTGGAAGTAGAGGTACCAAAATTTCAGCGTAGCTTGAGGAGACCCTTCTTGCAAACCCCCCAAGTTTTGTAAAGATTGGGTCAGGGGGTCCTGATATATGGGGCCCGGAAGGGGTCCCCCCCAAAATCGCCAATTGGAATAAAGGCATTAAAAACACATTTGTGCCTTTCTGCGGCTCTGAGGGGGCATTTTTGGAGGTAGAAGCCCCAAAAGCTTGCGGTGACCCTTCTTGCAAGAACCCCCAAGTTTGGTGATGATTGGGGCAGGGGGTCCCAAGTTATGGGGCCTGGAAGGGGTCCCCCCACCCATCTGCCCATTACAGCCTTTAAAAACACATTTGAGTTGGGCCGTACCATTACCCCAGCCCGGGGTTCTGGTTGCCTCGGCAGTTGGGCTGTACCATTACCCCGGCACGGGGGTCTGACTAAAAGGCAATTAATCCCGAGTTGTGGGGTCCCCCCATCCACCCATTGGAATGAATGGGAGCAGGCAATCCTTAATATGCATCTGGAGAGCGGCACATCCAAGGCAAAACCTCCCGTGCCAGAGAGTATGTGTGTGTGAGTCTGAAAGAATCATATTGGATTACTCCTGAGTCCTGACTCCCAGTCCCTGCTTCTGATAGAAGAGAAGAAGACATCCACAGTAAGACCCATTTTTTCCTGTGTGTGTGTATGTGTGGGGAAGATTCTGTGTGTGTGTGTGTGTGTGTGTGTGTGTGAGAGGGGGGAAGCCAAAGGGGATGGGTTTACCTGTTCTGCTGGGGGTGGGCTTGATTGCCTCTGTGTGGGACTGTGCTTTCTACTGTTTACACCGGTTGCCAACTTCGTGTGGAGTTAACTGTGAGTCAGTGAGTCTTTCCCTGGCTGGTTCCTATTGTTTCCAAAGGGCTGTGCAGCCCACTCCTGTTGTTTCGAATGGGCTAGCCTGTCATTCGTTTTAGTACATCCCCTGTAATGTGGAGTCAATGCAAGTCAACCAACATTCCCCTCTCCCATTATCTTCAATGGGCTGGGCAGCCTCTCCCATTGCTTCCAATGGGCTGACTTGTCATTCGTTTTAGTACATCCCTTTTAATGGCTTTATTCCAATGGGCAGATGGGGGGGACCCCTTCCGAGCCCCATAACTCTGCCCCCCTGAACCAATCTTTACAAAACTTGGGGGTTCTTGCAAGAAAGGTCCCCTGAAGCTACACTGAAATTTTGGGACCTCTACCTCCAAATATGCCCCCCAGAGCCGCGGAAAGGCGCAAATGTGTTTTTAATACCTTTATTCCAATTGGTGATTTTTGGGGGGACCCTTTCCGAGCCCCATATCTCAGGACCCCCTGACCCAATCTTTACAAAACTTGGGGGTTCTTGCAAGAAGGGTCTCCTTAAGCTATTCTGAAAGTTTGGGACCTCTACCTCACAAAATGCCCCCCGGAGCCACGGAAAGGCATTAATGTGTTTTTAATGGCTTTAAACGACCGAATTTTCCCCTGAACACCAAATCTCGCGCCAAATTCCACGGATCCGAATCGGGGGGAGTTCGGACTTCATCATTTCCCAAATCAAAACGGGCCGAATTTTGCCGAACCAGAATTTTACCCAAAAAAATTTTCAACAGCCCTAATCCCGGGAGGCATTCCCGGGGCATTACAGTGCCAGCGTATCTCACGTGCAACCCTATGAGGGTTGCACGGATTTTTGGCACCAGGCATTCCTCTCAGGAATGCGCTGTTAATATGGGGTTTTATGTGCATGTTGATGTGGTTTAAAATTCAGTAAGAAAGTGGGGGATTAGGTGGGTGAATGAAGTGTGTTATGATTGGATGGTAGCCTAGGGGGCAGAGTTGACTAGTTTGTTCAGAAGGTTTGGGAGAAGGGAGGAGAAAGTTGAGTGGGAAAAGAGACTGAGTGAGGCGCTTTGGAGAGTGAGAGAAGCTTGTGTTCTTTGTGGAAGTTATTAGCCTAAGTGGCAAGTGAGGGAAATGAGCCTTTGTGAAATGAGCCTGTCTATTTAAGGAACTTTAGAGAAAGAACTGTACCTGTCTGAAACTGTCAAGGAATTGAGCAGCCACAATTCCTTGTCCAAATCATTCCTTGGTTCAGGCCTGAATTTGGGCCTGTTTGAGTCTCAGAGGCATTTTGGTACATGAAGGGTGTCTTAAGGCCCCTGGAATGGTTTACACCTCTGTGGATAGTGTACAGCTGGGAACAATCCCAAGTCAATTCTCCAAGACCGGAGAGCAATTAAGGAAACTACTGACTCAGTAAAATGAATGGCACCTGCCAACAGCCATGGCGGAGCCAGATTGGCTATGAGCTCAACCCAATCTGGGTCCGAAGGATAAACATCTTGTGTTTGGGGGCTAGTTTAGAGGGGGGGAGAGGTAGTTGTCAGAATGCTGGTGGGCATGGAGACTATCCCCATGTTACCTTTCATTTAGCAGGAAGGACTCTGGCTGTTTGATTCTCTGAATGCCATCCTGGATGCCAAGACTGGTGAGGTCCAGGGAACTGGGATGTACCCCAATTATTGGTTTGGTCTACCAAGACTCTGCAACACCTAAACCTTACTGTATAGTTAGATGTTTTGTTTAGCTTTGTTATTTTTAATTGCTGTGCTTATGAATATTTTAAACTGGAATGGAGTGCAAGTTTGAATAAATTATTAACCTTAGTTTTGTCTGACTCCTTAACGTTACTGGCTTCAAACTAAATCTAGTGGTCCTGATTGGGGCAGCACGCTTACCAAATCAAACCCTTTTGTTATTTCCACCTTGCAGAAGAGTTTCCCTGCAAGGTCGATGTGTTTTTCAGTTCTAAACCGTGTGGGTCAGCCTGAGGTGACCTTGGCCTCAGCCTGAATTAAGTCTTAAGCAAGGGGGGTGGCAGCTACCGAAGATGCTGAGTGGACTCAGCGGGAGTTTTGTTACCCGATTGCTGGCAAAACAAGGTGGGAGGGTTCACAGAGCTGTGGCTCAGTAAGGAGGGAGACCTTCTATCCTAGACAGAAACCATTACATTTATGAACCATACTGAAACCATCACGATGTTATACTTCTAAATAAACTCTGTTTCTGTTCAAGAGAAAACAGCTTTTTTATTTAGAGTAAAGTGAATTAGACATTACTTTTACCTCAGAGCCATCCCCACACATTGACCATTGTGTCATTCTACCAAATATAATTAAGCCATCTTGTTCTTTTGGTTTAACTAAGATGTCTAAGGCGAGATACTTTGGTGGCAGTGAAAATAAGTAGGAAATGCTAAGGAAAGTATAACACACATAACCTCAGAACACTACAGAGAGGAGTAATTACAAGTGGGGTCTCAGAAAAGAAGCAAAATGTTACATTTTTCTTTCCCCCCTCGAGTGGGGGTAGTTATGAAGGGGACACACTTGTGTTTTCTGAAGTGGGGGGAGTTGCTAATTTGCTATTAACATGCTGTTCTTATTTTACCTGTTCATTTGATGTGGGAGGTTTTCCTGGGGGATATATTTAGTTAAAATTGTTGTACCAGAAATCATTTTTCCCATATGGGGAGAAGGGTGGCTGGGGGCACATTCTTCCAGGGGCTATGAAATCAGACCCCTTTGTCCAATCCACTTGAAACTTGGGGGGGGGTCTTTAGTCAAGAGGGAGCATAGGTTCATTGACATTTTGGTGTCATTTTGTGCAAAAATAGCCACACTGGAAAATTCACCATTTTCCTGCCATTTCCCCCCATAAGGAATTATAATAGAAGGATAGGTAGAGGTGCCTTCCTTAGGGTGCTGTAAAATTGAATGTCCAATTCACTTTAAACCTAGGAGGTCTTTAGTACAGAGGGAGGACTAGATGCACTGAAAGTTTGGTGTCATGGGGTGAAAAATTAGCTGCTCTAGAAATCCTGCCATTTCCCCCCATAGGAAATACTGGGCAGGCATCTGATCTGACATTAATGAAAATGGAAATTTTCCCCAATGTGATATTCTGATACAATAAACACACTCCCAACATTTATTGAAAATGATAATTCTGACCTTTCTGAAATTATTACACAGTTTAAACAATTATTTTCAAGTGCATACCCCTAATATCTAGTTCACTTAATCATACAACTGCATCATTTCTAATACCTATCTTCTAATAAAGTTACAGTTTTATGGTGACTTCTGGTAATGTACATCTCTTCATAAAACCTATCACCATTCTTTAAGATGCCAGCTTTCAGGTTTTGTAACACACTTGGAGGTGGGCCCAAGTTTAAACTGGTATTAATTTCAATCAAGTTTAAGCCAAGTTTCCATAAAGCTTGAACTGACTTATGTTTTCCATTTTGAAGCTATGTGAAACTCTGTGGGGTTTTCATGTCTCAATCTATAGCCAAATAATTTTCCCTCAGCTGCCTTTTAAGTTGGTTGAAAAGGAAAACTAAGAGTATTGTCCTCAAAAAACAAGAGAGGTTCTCAAATCCTCTGACCAATTTCATTCCTCACTTAAAAGGTGCTCAAAAGTTGCAGCTGGTGCAGAATGCAGCAGCTCCTGCCTCCTCGACCCCCAAGAGCCTATTACAGTAATATGTTTGCACTGGTTTCCTTCATCATTCTGGGTACAAGTCAAGGTGCTGGGTTTTATGCTCTAAAGCTTTACATAGATTGGTCTCTGTAGAACTTAAAGACCACTACCTGCTTTGTGCCTCTTTGTTTTTTTAATGCTCTAACAAAAGTATGAATAGCACATGGATACTGAGGCCTGCTTAAGATATTATACTTCTGACCTTATTACTTTCAGGAACCCAAAAGGAAACGAACTATCTCCATGCAGTTAGCCATCTATGTTTACTGGTACCCAAGTGGTCTGAGACAATTACAGTCTATCAGGGGAAGCTGCCATTTTCATGATTCTTCCCTGACATAGTTGGAATTTGCCTAAAGAACATAGGTGCCATCTCATATAAACAACTAAAAAGGTAAAGGTCCCCTGTGCAAGCACCGGGTCATTCCTGACCCATGGGGTGACGTCACATCCCGACGTTTCCAAGGCAGACTTCGTTTGCGGGGTGGTTTGCCAGTGCCTTCCCCAGTCATCTTCCCTTTACCCCCAGCAATCCGTTGGGATCGAACTCAGGTTGTGAGCAGAGCTTTTGACTGCAGTACTGCAGCTTAACACTCTGCGCCACAGGGCTCCTGAAACAACTAGAAGTGCTTATACTAGACCAATGATGCTAGGAGATCCATGATTGTATCTTCTAGCCTCCTATACATCCCCAATTCAGATCAGGACTGCAAAGAGAACAGAGAGGGGGTTCAATCATTCTATCTCATCATGATTTTGCATCTTTAAACATTCCTCTTTGCATGTTTTTTAGGTTTGAAAAGTTGTAGGTGGTTTCAATGGGTGAAACTGTGGATGGGTGGAAGGATACAATCATAAATAAACTGGATTAAAGTTGAAAGGATGTTCAGTTGTTGATGTGAATGGATGCAAAAGGAAAGTCTGAAGCAGTTGAACACATATAATAGGAACATAGAATGTGAGAAGTATGAATCAGTGTAAAATCAAAATCGTAAAACCAGAAAAGTAACGTTTAAACATTGCAATCCTGGAAGTGAGTGAACTAAAGTCATTTTCAATCAGAAAATTTCTAGGTGTTCCTCTCTGGAAATGACAAACAGAAGAAATGGAGTTGCTCTAATAGTGAGACTAGGGGTAGCACTACAGTCAGCAGCTAAATTGCAAAGTCTGACTAAATAATATTAATCAGACTTCATGGAAAACTTATCAACACAACCATCATTCAAGTTTATGACCCAACTACGGATGCCAATGAGGAAGACATTGAAAGCTTTTATGCAAGTGTCCAGGAAGAAACTGATCGCACAACTAAACAAGATGTGCTGATAATCATAGGTGACTGGAATACACAATTAGGAAACAAAGCAGTATCAAATATTGTTGGAAGATTTGAGCTAGGAGCACGAAATTAAGCAGGAAAGTGACTCAAAGAGTTATGTGAAGACAACAATTTGTTCATTGCACACACATTTCAGGCAACCAAGCAAACAATTGTACATGTGGACATCACCAGATGACCAATAAAGAAATAAAATAAATTACATGAATTGTGGTACAGACCATGAATTGTTAATATTGAAAATTAGAATAAAATTGAAGAGAAACACCAAAACATTTACAATGCCAAAATACAATCTACACAACATTCTTGAAAAGTTTAAAGACCTTGTAAAGAACAGATTTGCATTACTAAATTCAAGTGAACAGGAATCAGAAGAACTATGAGCTGAAACCAGAAATACTGTAATGGAAGATTATGCAAAGATTATTCTTGTAGTCAAAAGATATGAAAAGTCTCGATGGACGATAAAACTCTGAAAATTGTTAAAGGTGGACGAGAAGCAAAAGTACAAGGTGACAGAAATATAATCAGAAGTCTAAATGCAGTGTTCCACCAATTGGAACACAGAGACAAAGAGAACTATTATAGACAGTGCAAAGGAATAGAACGACAAAAAAGGAAGAACAAGAGATCAGTTCCACAAGATCTGAGACTGTCTCACACGAATAAAGCGATGCTCAAAATCTTACCAAAAAGATTGTTACCATATATGGAATGAGAAATGCCAGATGTTCAAGCTGGATTCAGAAAATGAAGAGGCACTACAGAGCAGACTGCAAATTTACGTTGGTTACTGGAGCATACAAGAGAATTTCAGAAGAAAATCAGCATGTGTTTCATAGATTGCAGCAAAGCTTTTGACTGCGTGGATCATTGAAAGCTATGGTTACTTTTAAAAGAAAAGGTTAAGCTAAAATATCTGATTGTTCTTATGCATAACCTGTACTCTGGACAAGATGCTACTGTTAGGACAGAATATGGAGAAACAGAATGGTTTCCAGTTGGCAAAGATGTCAGGCAAGGCTGTATTTTATTTCCCTATTTTTTCAATCTATACAAAAACATATCATAAGGAAAACTGGACTAGATGAAGGTATAGTGGAAATTGGTGGAAAGAACATTAACCATTTGAGATATGCAGATGATACATTAACATGGCAGAAAACAACAACTACTCATTAAGGTTAAAGCAGAAAGTGCCAAAAAAGAAGACTTGGTTTTTATATGCTAACGTTCTCTACCACTTAAGGAAGAATCAAAGTGGCATACAATCACCTTCCCTCCTCCTCCCCACACCCTGTGAAGTAGGTTGGGGTGAGAGACCTCTAAGAGAGCTGTGACTAGCCCAAGGTCACCCAGCTGGTTTCATGTGTAGGAGTGAGGAAACCAACCTGGTTCACCAGATTAGCGTCCGCCACTCATGTGGAGGAGTGGGGAATCAAACCCGGTTCTCCAGATTAGAGTCCACCGCTCCAAACCACCGCTCTTAACCACTACACCATGCAGGATTACAGCTGAACATCAAGATAACAGTAATGACTATTGAGGAATTATACAACTTTAGAATTGATGATGAAGAAATTAGAATTGTTACAGATTTTCAATTCCTTGGCTCAATCATTAACCAGAAGGGAGACTGCAACCAAAAAATTAGAAGGAGACTGAGACTGGGTAGGGCAGCCATGAAGGAGCTAGAGAAGATCCTTAAGTGTAAGGATGTGCCGCTGGTGACCAGGATCAAGAAAATGCATACTATAGTACATCCCGTTACTATGTATGGGTGTGAAAGTTGGACAATGAGGAAAGGTGACAGGAACAAAGTTGATTCATTTGAAATGTGATGTTGGATGAGGCTTTTATGGATACCATGGACCACCAAAAAGGCATATAAGTGGGTTCTAGATCAAATCAAGCTTGAACTCTCCCTAGAAGCTAAAATGACAAAACTGAGGGTATCATCCTTTGGTCACATTATGAGAAGACAAGAGTCACTGGGAAAAAATAATAATGCTAGGAAACATTGAAGGCAGCATGAAAAGAGGAAGACCCAACATGAGAAGGACTGATTCAATAAAGGAAGCCACGGCCTTCAGTTTGCAACCAGAGCAAGGCTGTTAACAATAGAATGTTTTGGAGGTCATGAATTCATAGAGTTGCCATAAGACAGAAGTGACTTGACAGCACTTAACACACAAACAGATTTTAAAGGCTGCTATAAATTTAAAACACTGTATGAGTTTTTTTTAATGTTGTTACTTTTCCTGACTTTTAAAAAATATTTTAATAATTTCACTAACTAAACAAATATATACTACATCTGAGTCATATAACATTAAGAAATCACTAAGCCTTTGCAATTTCTCCCTAATATTATAATACTATAACAAACAGAAAACTTTGGGAATAAAAAGAAACTGTCAAGAGTACAAACTTTAATTAACCTATGCATCCACAGGAAATGGACAAGGGTACTTGTTCGATTAAGTTACCATAGGTTTTGTGCACTCAAGTTATTTAAACAATTTTGGTCAGCAAGGTATTGACAATGTAATGTGAACACTTATTCACATTACTGCCAGGAAAAAGGTTTCCTTTAAGCAAGCTGAAGCACATCTGGTTCTTGAAGTCTAAAAGGTGAAAAAGAAATTAAAATTGCATGACTACTAGTTTATTTTCTTTTTCAAAAAAATTGGCTAGTTAATGTCAAAGTAATACCACTCCTGTTAAAAACTGGCATCTTGCCTAAGCAAGACTTTTGCCCCTTTGTAATGTTTGATCTGGCTTGATGTACTGGAGGAAGGGAAGGGAGTGGGCAGAGTGCTTACTGGTGAGAACACTTCTGTAAAAAAAAAAATTAAATAAAATCCAGATTAAATCAAAGAAACTTTTATCAACTGAGTACAGTGTGTAAATGTGTGTATGTCAGAAAGAGAGAGAGAGAGAGAGAGAGAGATTGTGTTAGAAAACACAGAAATTTACCATCACATCCATATTTCAGAAGTTATGCTACTGAGAAGTTGCGCTTAAATTTTGAAATTTTGGCTACAAGTAGCCTACCAAAAAAAGAAAAAAGGAGCCAATAAAGAAAACATATTCTTTACTATCTCAATAGGAATTTGCATTTGAAGCAGGTTCTGTAGATTATGATGTGAAAGTATTCTGTACATTGAATGACTACCAAGTCTCAGACATATTGTATGATTTTTATGCTCATGAATAATGCCTTATGGAATAGGATAATTAGCTTCTGCATATACATTTGGATGTTTTTTGAAGATCTTTATGAAATTATCTTGAGGTCATAAATGATTGATTCCATTTTGTATCAACTTTGAGAGACAATGTTCATGAACATTATAGAATTGCTGCAATATCAGCACTTGAGAGTGCTGAATGATGGACATTTTGCCCTCATATTGGAGTAGGACAGGAGGAGGAGACTCACCATATTGAGCTGGGAAGTAAAACATGCCTGAACTTTATTATAAAAATGTTATCTGGCACTCGTGGGGAATAGGGCTTGCCAGTTTGCTTGCAAGTGTGGCAAATACTCAAGTTGACTGCTCTGCCACTCAGAGGAATTGGCAGCAACCAAAGACACCCTACTGGGAAGACCAAGGAGACAGCCCCCACACCTGATAGGAACCTTCCCATTCCCCCCACAAAGCAGGCAGACAAGCATGCCAGCTGCCCACGAGCCCTCTGGCAGAGCTGGCCTATGACAGCGCAAGGCAGGCTGAAGGGGAAGAAGGCCCATGAGGATGATATCAGCTTGTTTTGCCAACTGTCAAAAGCCCAGTAATGGATGGTGACATCTTGCTGGCAAGCTGAGGGTAAGCTGAGTGGCAGTAAGGCACACGCATGCCCAAAGACAAAGGGGTATGGTTGCTGTGAGGGAGGAGGTGATGCTGCTTATCTAAGATAATCAAGTTTGTACTTATATAACAATATTTTATGCAAGAGTGTAAAGTTCTATTACTATATTTTATCAGCCAGATGCTCACATGGTGTCCTATTTTAGGAGACTTCTATTTTAGGAGACTTCTCTACTGAGATACAGGGGCTGCTTCTGTGTCTACTAAGATGTTGTAGGCTTTCTTTTGTCTTCCATTAGGCACCAGAGACTCCCATGACAGGCAACAGTTAAAAGGCAAAATATGCCAAAGAACCAAGAAAATTATCTTTTATGGAAGCTAAGACCTGATTCCCAAATCATACAATTATATTTCTTCCATAAGGCAAAGTCTGAGCAGTCAACTCACCTGTGTAGAACTTTTTATTAATTAGTTAATATGTGCTCTGTTCCCACTAGCATATACTTGGAAAGGTTAATAAAAAGAGAAGCTTGCCTGCCACATTCAAGGTCATTGCATTCTAAACACACAAGAATAATAATTCTGTAGGTTTAACTACAAATATATTTGAAAGTATATTTACATGGTTCACTAGACTTTCCAGGGCTCAACCCATGTGTAATGAGGAATATTCTTAGGTTTGTGGTATTCACATTACTGTATGTTAAAACATATAATATCTTGTTTTTCTAGCTGGTTCGTGCCAAGAATAGGTAATGTCTGCAACAATTTCAGGACCTGCCCTGTCTGTAGACTGAACATTTTTAAAACTTCATGCTGCTCACATAATTATAATTTTCTTTAATGTCAGTTAATGTAAGTTTTCTGCAAGTTGCACGTGGGGTATTCACTTTTTCTGCAGGAATATACTCTGTAGAACTGTTCACAAAGAAATAAAATTCCATCACTTATGATGACGACAACAACAACAACAACAACAATAATATATTCAGCCATCTCTCACCAAGGTGGGCTCTGGGCGGATCACAACGAGATAATACATATGCAACATGTGATAACCTAACTTTCAGTTAATTTCTTCTTATCTTATTCGACTCCTAGGGCATTTATGACAGGAACTAAAACAGTGCTGGGTCAACAGATACAAACATTTTCTAAATATATAATGCATTGCACAGGCCCTTTAACAACACTGGTCAAGATGCAGCAAGACAGGCTCAGGTAAGATGTAAAACATTCCTTTGACCTTCTTATACAACTTTCTCTGGGATCCATTGGAATGATTGTGTTCAGCACACCCAGCATCAGCTTCATCACACAGTAAAGATGTGAAATACAGGGAAGGATGCTTAGGAGATACCATATGGCTCATCAGTAAGCCAGCGCAAACCAGTTTTTAAAATTGCCGCAATTATCAGAGCTTCGCAGGACTGGGCAGTTAAATCAACACTACGCTTTGGAGTCTTCCATACAATAAATTAATTTTCACAGATGACTTCCTTGTGAATGTTATCAATGAGAGCTGTGGCATTTTAGTAGAAACAAAAGGAAAGTGCTAAGATTTTAATACAAAACTGAATGTGGTAATTGCATTTTTTCTTCTGTTCACTAGTAATAATTAACTTGTCATTCATGCAGGTTGATGTAGAATGCATATGAAGACTTTTTTTGTTCATTTCAGAGAAGGAGCAGTACCACACATGCATTCCTTACCCAAGTTAAGGTTTACGTAAAAAATACCCAAACTGAAATATAGTTATATACAGTAATAATTTGTGAAAAAGCAATGTTCCATTGTATAGCACAAAAGCCAAGAACACAGACACACTTACTTTGTCTATGTGATACCCGTACTCTGTGAAGTTATATTTAGCAAGTACAGCTGTCTTCACCTCTTTTTTTCTGCTGCTATTATGAAAACAGCATGTCCTCAAATTTTCACTCAGTAAAGACTGAAGGGTTTTTCACAGAGAAAATATACAATGTCTCTATTTATTATTATCACTAACTTTATTATTTATTCCATATCTGATTTATTTATGATACCATTCCAAGTAAGTACTTTTCTACCTTTGTACAAAATGTTTTTCTTTCATTTAATAAAACTTGAGTCATAAAAAAAATATATTGCTTGCATTTTTGTTAAGCTTAATTGGTTTTATCTATAGTTACAAATCTATTATTTCTTCTTTCTATTTTACTGTTCTTTTGACCCAATGGTCTTGAACAGATCGAGATCCATCACTCTTACAGGCAACCAGTGCAGCTAAATATTTATTGACTGCTAAGGTGGTTTACCAACCCTCATCTACAATGAAAAACTAGATGATTTTTGAGAAGGTACATTCACATAATCTATTAAGGAAAAAAGACCTTTCTCTCAAATCAGACCAGATTTCACACTCCAGTTAAATATGTTCTAAGGATTCAAGCTGACTAGATTCACATTTAACAAACTCTGTCTGAAAACGCTATGCCTGTGAACTGGCCTTTTAGTATGGCTGAGGGGAAACAATTTAACTGAGGAAGCATAAATGCTCTTCTATAATGAGGGATTGTTAGCTTAGGGTGAAAACGCATGGTCACTTTAGCCTCTGTTATTCCCTGTTTCAGCCAGGATTCAGCCAGGATCGAACACATGCGTTTTGCCAAACGTGCATTCAATCCTGGCTGAATCCTGGCTGAAACAGGGAATAAAGGAGGCTAAAGTGACCATGCATTTTCGCCTTTAGTCTGGAATAGCATAAGAGTAGGGAACTCTAAAGAAGCCTGGTGAGCATTCACAGAGAGCCCTCAATAAGGTACTTGTTCTATCCAAATTCAGTACTGATTTATTGGTTTTATGATGTCCATATATCTATTATTTATGATATTGAATAGAAGCAACTAACAATTTTAGGGAACATTACAGATATGAAAATACCTTGTCCCTGTTACAGTAGTCCCTTTCCCAGGGCTGTATCTGGGAATAGACTAGGAATGAAAGCCCCCTGTTTTTCCTTTTGTGGATATATTAAAAATGAACAAAAAAAAAGTTAATACATACATGGTTCACTAGTAAGGGTTAATAGATAATTCACACACACATAAACAAGCACATACATTTATATGCCAGGCAACAATATTATATTACCATGCTGTCCTGAAGAAACAGAATATTCCTTGAGCTGGCAGAGCATTCCTTGATCCAAAGGACTGAGACTTTTGGCCTTAATTTAATAGCAGAAGACGGAGCCAAGGGAGAGTGGTTGAACTTAGGGGAAGTTTCCAGAAAATTTCCAAGATGTTTAAACAGCCAAATGGGAAAAAGGAGTTCAGAATCTATACCATGGTCCTGAAATTGTTGAACAGACTAGAAGCAGGAGGAAAGCCTTGGCAAATTTTCAACAAGAGAACAATGAAGGAGAAGGAAGCAAGGATAAGAACTAAGATGTTTGAAGAACCACAGCATATGAAGCTGGGACTACAGAAGAAAACTCAACTCTAGTATCATTACCAAAGGAACTCTGTCAATAATGTTGTTTACCAACTCTTAATCAATGTCAGATAATGCCTATACAGAAGCTAAAGAACTTTAGCTTTTTAAAAAATAACCATGGTTGCATGTTATAGGATATAAATTGGGTATGCAGTTTCTCTTGGCCTGGGGGAGGGTGTTCATGCTGCGTAGTTGCCTCAGAATCTCAGATCTTTCTTGCAGCAGTTCCGTTTTCTCTTCCCTTTCCTTCTTATTCTTCACTGACTCTTCCTTTCTAATCCTCTTTCTTAGTCCATTGGCTGTTCTGCACCATCCCCTTTGATCTCCTAGCTCCTGGGCTACTTCTCCACCATCTTCCTTACAAAAACTGAACCAAATTAACTCTACCAGACTTTATCACAACACATTATAACATTTGAAGACTGCTAAACTTTTGTTTTTGATCTGGAACTAAACCCAAGGTTATTTTTCACTGATGTAACTTATTTATGATGGGGGATGAGATTTTCATTAATTCCCACCTCCCACCCCCTGCAACTCATGAACAACACAAAATTCTGTTCCTGGGGAACAGTATAGGCAACAAAATTGTGGGGGGGGGGGCTACAGCGGAAGGGGGAATCAGCAAAAAAAATTGCCTATACTTCTAAAGGCAGATAATTACCTCTGCAGCCAATCACTGTTCTTTAATTTAGTTATTTGTACTTCTTTTAAAACCATAAACCAACTTAAGACGATAAACACCATCAAAGTAATTTAGATTTACCTTCACATTTCTGTGTTACTTCATTCTGTTTGTGGCCAGTAGGGCACTTGCACTCATATGATCCAACTGTATTGATGCAGTTTCCCCCTTGGCAGATTCCAGGGATAGCCTGACATTCATCAACATCTGCAAAGAAAATAGGGAGTTAAAACTGGTTTGAATAATGAATGTCTTTAGGTCCTTAGCAATCCTATAAAATAACTCTTACCTGATTGCTACTACCACATACACAATGTACATAAAGGTTGGTAGCAATTTCACCTGATTGCTGCCACCACTTACACGGAAAGTATTCTAACTGATGATAACAACGGTAAGAAGGAGCTATGGTAGTGCATTTTAAAATATGCATTTGACCAGTTTCACTGTTTTATATTAGAAAATCATCTGTTCATTCCTTTACAAAAAATATATTGCTTTTCATGTTCATAAAAGTTTTTTTTTTCAAAAAAAGTTTGAAAATTAATTATTACATTTGCCTCAGAATCTCCCCTTTTATTTAGATGCATTGATGTGTGTGTAAAGTGCAGCCGACTTATACCGACCCCTGGTGGGGTTTTTAAGACAAGTAATTAAGCAGAGGTGGTTTGCCATTGCCTTCCTCTGCAGAGTCTTCCTTGGAGGTCTCCGGGTGCATTGATATTGATACCTATTGTTAATAAGAAATGTTTTATTTTAAAAAACATTCTCCATTCCAGGGATCTGGTGACCAAGGCATGAACAGTGCAAACAAGAAGAGTTTAGAAGACTTTTGGATGTAGTAATTTAGTTAAACACAGTTTATCATAACCATTGATTGCCAAACAATTTAAGTAAATTTGCAGTAAATGTTTATACTATGTTCCTAAAACTGTACTGAGTTTATTTAGAATAGTACAAACTCCCAATGCATCATTTAGACTAAAGATGAGGTAAAGCCATGTGCACTCCTGCACATCCTTCCCAGAAGATATAAAGTCTGACCTGTTTGGGAGACTTTAAATAAGGCTTGATTTGATCTTTCTTTCTTTCTTTCTTTCTTTCTTTCTTTCTTTCTTTCTTTCTTTCTTTCTTTCTTTCTTTCTTTCTCTCTTTCTCTCTTTCTCTCTTTCTCTCTTTCTCTCTTTCTCTCTCTCTTTCTCTCTCTCTCTCTCTTTCTGTGTGTGCTTTCCAAGTGCCCACCAAGTCTCTTTCAACTCATAGTGACCCTATGAATTGATTACTTCCAAAATGTCCCACCAGCCTTGCTCAGGTTTCCTACCTAATGAGAAATACTTCACATGTACAAGTGCACTGGATCTTGATTGTCTGAAGAGGCCCAAAGAGCAGTGGACTCTGCAACCATTCCACGTTAGAGGTTAGATGGTTGACATTTGTCTGTGTGGTGGCTGCAAAGCTAATCATTCATTGAGAAAATCTATGGCAATGTGACAATGACATTTATCTTGTGTGATAGCAATGCCAGTTCAGTACATTTAAGAGCTTCAACCCATCTACTAGCAATATGCAAACCACCCTGATCCGAATAGATACAGGCTGTGCCATAGTCCATATGGACAAAGTATGACATTGGAAGGAGAATGCTATTGCCACACTGCACCTTCATTTTCCTGAATAGTGTTCCATTGATTTGGCAGTATCACAAACTGAAAGTAAGGGGAAGCTTGTGGAAAAGTACATCCCTAGTTCTACTATTCCTTCCACATGATGAGCTGTTTCATACATGCTGGTTCATCACCTGAAGATTCATTCCTAAGTATCCGCATTCGTGAACAAGACATTCAAAATAAAACGACAGTCAACATTTTCATGTTACCTCACATCATTTCAAACCCAACAGGTTTGAATGGAGTCAACTCAGGCATTTGGCTTTATTCAGTTTATCTGCTCACATCATTTCAAACCCAACAGGTTTGAATGGAGTCAACTCAGGCATTTGGCATTATTCAGTTTATCTGCTGAATAATTAAATGGTGAGAAATCTAGTGACATATATGCATGCATTTGAAGAAGTCCAAATACTGTAAGGAAAAAAAATCTCTGTAGGGGGAAAAGTCTGTATTAACCACTCAAAGTTCTGTTTCATTAGAAACAAGGTATGTTAGTATTTCCAATAGCTTCTTTCAGTTCTTAACTGTAATGTACTGTGTTCGACCTTCGGCCTTGTATTTCAATGTGTACATAATAGATGTTGGTATCCATCATAAGTACACCTTTCATTTGCCCATGCTGATTATTCAAATGTAGCCAACTGTATCAGCAGGGCAGTAGCTAATATTAACAATTTACAGATATTGTAAGCAGTAAATTAATGACCGAACTTCAATATACAAGTCCTCTGGTGACCATTACTTCTACAAAAAGGGTCTCTGTTTCACTTTCTCACATGGGATTTCAAAGCTGAATGAGATGACGGTATTAAATAATTAAAATTAATTACTATGTTAGCAGGAAATAAAAAGATGCTAAGTTTTCCTCGCTCTTGGAAGAAAAAACATTTTAATGTTGGAGAAATATTATTAAATCTTTTTTCCCCAGTTTTAGGCCAATTTACAATAATATCTGTTCAGAAAAAGGAAAGGCCAGTGACATGTTATGCTGCACAGCTCTATGAATGTACTTTTTCTTAAGGCCTCAGAGAAGCTATTAATACATATGGAGATAAGTGCATAAATTTTGCTGGACACATCACACAGCTTTACACAGTGAGGGCTCTGAGTCTGTCCAATTGTGGCAAATTAATTTTCAGTGGTTTTATAGGTCACTGGTTACATGCCATGTTGGTTTCAATTTCTGCAAGTTGCTCTTTTAAAGATTATGATATTTCTCGTGCCACACTCTGAGAAGGGATTGTGGAATCGTTTGGCTGAGCAAACTATCAATGTTAAATCAAAACTGTATTACTTCAATTTACAAAATCCTGAAACAACCTGATAAGACACTTTTTTAGTTTCTCATACTGTCCAGTTTCTAATTATTTATGCTTTTAAGGATCAAATAAGCTGCCAAATAGCTTTGATGTCATAACAACACCAAATAATTTATTGTGCAGGCCAAGCTGTACTTTCCAAAAGGTTCAGTATGCTATACATTAAGTAGAATGTTTCCATGTGTTCCTGATTTTGATAATATCTGGCAAGTGAAAAAAGGCTCTTTTCCTGTGTGGACAGTTTTCTAAGTAAATGATAACTACCTATGAGATTTGAACACACACTTCTGAAAACAGCTATCTTTGACTTCTCCTCCTGATGACTGGGTAGCTTATATTCAAGTTTAAAGATCAGAAATGCTGATACAAATTGAGGCTTCATAAAATATTTTTAAATAAACACTGAACAGCAGCTTATATTCATAGACTTGAAGGATTAGTTTTAGCTTTTAAAAGTACTGAATAAAACATTTTGTTTTACTCAGGAAAAAGCTTTATATGATTTACAGTGGAACCTTATGCATATTTACTCCAGCCTAAGCCCACTGAAATGAATGGTCTTAGACTGCAGGAAAGAAAGAAAGAAAGAAAGAAAGAAAGAAAGAAAGAAAGAAAGAAAGAAAGAAAGAAAGAAAGAAAGAAAGAAAGAAAGAAAGAAAGAAAGAAAGAAAGAAAGAAAGAAAGAAAGAAAGAAAGAAAGAAAGAGAAAGACATTTAGTAGAAAGTAAGAAAAAAAAGTAGCCAAACATTCAAATAGATATATATTTGGAAGGCATTTAGCATACATCAGCACCGGTACACCTATTAACAAAACAAGCACTATACATATTACATGAGTAAAAGAAAAACTGAGACCCTTATCTGGATGCGCAATGTAAAACTGCTGCTTCTGCAAGTCTCAATGTTTCTTTCATTAAAATCAAAAATAACAATTCTGCCTGAATCTCCAGTTTGACAAAGGTTTTGTTCATTATTATATGAAAAGAGAGGGCTTTTTTCATTCTTCCTCTGTTATAACTGAATGAATACTATGCATAACCAGGCCCTAAATTTTGACTACTGGTGGCTAGAAGAAAGTTGGAATCAGTAGTCCATCCATAGTTCAGGAATTTTACAGCCTATCTTTACAGCTGGGCCTTTCTGTCTAGCTTAATGAAAATTACAGATACTCAGCACTTCTCAGGATTTATCCCTTGTCAAAATTCTGATGTTATCTTTCTTTCTGCCTTTGATGTTTGTCTTCTTTCATTAAAGATTTGAGACCACAAGCTGCTCAGTAGCTCAGATCCTAATTCATGTTGAATGAAGGGTATTCAGCCCTTCCTAAAAAGCAATGTGAAATTACATACTTTAGAATTTGGAGGGGGGAAAGCTGTTTTAAGCACTTAGTGTTCACAGGCTAAATTACCACACTGTTTTCAATTTTCATTGTGTAATTTTGCAACAATGTCAACTGTTCATGGGATAGCTTAGAAATATTTGTCACGCTCAGTTAACTGGCAACCAAAGCTCTGAAAGACCGGAAAAAGTATTTCAAAGGCCTTGAAACTACAAACGCAAGTGAATTCTTGGTGTAATACTGAAGAAATCACTTTAGAAACTGGTTTTGTTCAGGAATAACTACAGTCCAACCCTATAGTAAGCCTACTGTTGTACAGTAAGTCCATCACTAGATATCGTAGTTTCTATCCTCATTATGATCCCAGCAGAAAGGTGAACATGGATGGAATATGTGAATCTGGATTAATATAGCATCACTATATTAATTAAACAATTCAAAAATATTTGTCTTGACCAAGGGCTCCAAGCATTGATCATTAGGGCGCAACAAGCTAAGTTTTTCATGAAATGTTTCAGTTAATATTGTTTCACAATGAATTCACCAATACTTCAGTTAACCATGAGGAGTTGCATATACAACTCTTTGTAACATGAGTCTCCTCCACTCTTTAGGAGATCCACATCACGCTGAACAGGAAAAATAAACTAAATATACCATACAATACAAAGTTGTATCTCTAATCAGGTAACTGCTTGCTTATTTCTCTCTGCATGTCTTTTTTCCATGAAGATGAGACAAAAGAATATTATGAGGGAGTTTCTAACTTTAGACAAAAGGAGGCCACATGAGCTTTATCAATTCTACAGTACCTATATTTCAAATAAAGATGTGTAGCCCCAATCTGTAGATATCTACAATCCAATCCCCAATCTGTAGATATCTACAATCCACTTACCTGCAGAGCAGGTGTCCGCAGCCACAGATAGCCATTCCAGGCCCAGTCACAGTAAACATTGGGAATGGTTCCAGGCCCAGCTACAGAGGACACCAGGAGCCATTCCAGGCCTGGCTGCCATAGTAGAGGATGTCAGGAGCCAATCCAGGCCCAGATGAAGTGGCAGAAGATGCCAGGAGCCACTTGGGCCTGACTGCCCTGGCAAAAAACGCTTGGAGCTGCTCTAGGCCTGGCCACCACAGCGCAGGACGCCTGGAGCCACTTCATGCTCAGAGCAGCTCCCAGGTACCACTGCTGCTGAGCCCCATGGGTGGGCGGTGGGGCCTGGGGCTGTGCCAGGCTAGGCAATGGGGGGATAAGATTCTCCCCCACAAGTCTTTCAGGCTCCCCAGTTGTGTATTACTATTAAAGTGTACCACAGTACAAAAATGCAAATACTGAAGGTTTTCAAAAGACTGAATGCTTTGCTTTCTAATAGTGAAACTGCAAGTATCTTTAAAGACAATGTGTGTCTTCCTGTACATAAATTTGCAACAGAGTAGAAAACCTGAAATTCAAGATGTGAACATTTCAAAATGTTTATACTTTTTTTACCTGTGTTTAAGTGACCAGTGGTGAGATAAAAATATGATAGAAAGGGTTAGTGGGTGAGTTGTATGCTTAATCACAAGGTGGGGAGGGGCTGTGGCTAAGTGGAAGAGTCTCTGCTTTTCACATAGAAGGTCCCAGGTTCAATCCTTGGCTAATTAAAAAAAGTAGCTGGTGTGAAAAACCTCTACCTTAGACCCTGGAAAGCCACTGTCAGTCTAAGTAGACAATTATTATCTTGATGGACCAATGGTCTGATTTAGTTAAGGATATCTGATTGAGCTCAGATATCACAAAACAGATGGTTCAAAAGCAGCTATTGTACTTTTCAGTGCAAATGAAAGGCACTGAATAAACATGATAACAGGGAGCAGAGAAACAGAAAGAGCATCTATTCCAACAAACAGAACAGTATCAAAATGAGTGAATGTACCAGACAGTTCTTTGCTCTCCCACATTTTATTTATAGTGTGTGGGGCTAAATTAATTCTTTCCCAAACATTTTTGTTTCATTATTATATCAATGCAGCCCAACAAAAACCAGAAATGTCTCATGTTTTGAATAATAGTAAACAATATACAAAATAGTCATCTGGCTTTAGTCATTTGTTCGAAGCTGCTCTAGAGGAAGAAAACATTTCAGTTACAGTAATTTATTTATTCAAAAGGGCTTACCTTGACATGCACCAGTACGGATGTTGGGGATGAAACCTCGGCGACATGGCTGAGGTTGAGCAGGGCACATCTCACAAGGATGGCCCCATGCACGTCCGATGGTTGCACAACAAAGTGTCTTCGTGCACACAATTCCAGTAAGCTGGCCTTGACACATCTGGTTGTTGACCTGAGTGAAACACGGGCCTGTTCTATAATCTGGAAATGGAAGAAAACAGTTTAATGCTTGAGGACTGCATCATCCGACCTCTGACACAATACATACAACACAAACACGCACATATCAACACAGCAACTTCTCAGTGTAGTTCACACATCTGTAAATGTTCATGACACAAAAAAGTTTTAAGACTTCACAGAATGCTGTGCCATTTTAAATTAGAACAAATTAAATTAGAACAAATATCCTATCTTTTAATTAAGGAAGGGATTTACAAAGATCATTACTATTAAGTATGCATGCATGGATTATTATGCAAGTGTCATAAAACTTGTTCAAAATTTCACAGTTTCCCCAGTGAACCATCATAAACCAGGATATCCAGGCTTTAGAAGCAAACTACACATTATACTGAAAAGCTCCAACAGGCTCTTCTCTCATTTACATGAGTGACCAGATTCTAAGGAGCTCTTAACTCTCTCCCTGCTGGCCACTTTTCCCAAGCCCTCCTCCCAAAGCTGCTTTTACTTTATAAATTTTCTGAATCCATATTTACCTCACAAACATAAGTGCCCTGTACTAAACATAGCTATAGGTGAAGATTAAAGCACAGCTGGCAGAGGTAGAGTTAAGCCCTTCCTTCCTATTCTGCACTAAAACTGTCCCCTTCTCAGAGGCCAACTTTTCACGGACGATTTTGAAGCTGTCTTGCCACAGAGCAAAAAAAACAAACCGATTTTTTTTTCATGGCCGCGATTTATCCCCCTCAATCTTGATGAAGTTTTGGTTTTTCATAAAACAAAGTACGACAAGGGTTTGGTCTGTCCTCTTTGCAGGAGGCCTCCCCTTCCAGCAAGCTCATTGTTTATGCCCGCTCCCAACTCCGTCCCAAGTCCGCCCAGCAGATTACCTCATGCAGTTCACCTCTGTGGGCACGGCCCCAGCGCAAAAAACAAGCACCAGTCCCTACATTTTTCTTCCACCCTTGCTCTGTTCTGCTTTTAGAACAGTCAGATTCCAATGGGGGGAGGCAAGGCAGCGCTTTCCTCAAAGCTTCCCTCTATTTTCTATAAGTGTGGAACCCATTGCCCTTCAATGACAGGCAGGATGGGGGGGGGCAGGAATTGCATCCATGTGCCCAGAGAAGTGTTTAGCAGAAAGTGGGAATGGAGCATCTCCAACCTGTGCCGATTCAAGAGGAGTGCCTTGGATTTGCTGCTCTCTAGATGCACATTTTCCCCATCTGAATTCTCAAAACTCTGCCTGGGGGCTGATTTTGAGAATTTGGATGGGGAAAAGGTGCATCTATAGAGCGGCAAATCCAAGGCAAAACCTCCCATGCATAAACCTCTTACATTAAAGCGATTTCCCAGAGTATGTCCCCCCACTCATATACAAATAAAAAAAGCACCAGTCCCTCTGGTTTCCTGATATAATTTTTCTATTTATCATGCTCCCATGCATTAATGACCAAACAGTCTCCCTTGCCTTCCCTTCGCAGCATGCCGAACTGGACACATTGCTCTCCCCCTTTTCCAAGATTTCCATAGTTCCTTTGTTCTATTATTTTACCAGGTTGGGGATGCACAGGATGCATGGGGGGGGGGAGAGGAAAGAAGGCCCCTGGCTTGCGTGCCAGCCCCGATCCAGCCCCAGTGCATCATGAGAGAGAGGAGAGAGGGCACCTGGCTGGCGTGCCAGTCCCGATCCAGCCCGTGTACACGGAAGGGGGAGAGGAAAGAAGCCCCTTGGCTTGCGCACCGGCCCAGATCCAGCCCCAGTGCATCATGAGAGAGAGGAGAGAGGGCTCCTAGCTGGCGTGCCGGTCCTGATCCAGCCCATGTGCATGGGAGGGGGAAAGGAAAGAAGCCCCCTGGCTTGTGCGCCGGCCCCGATCCGGCCCCAGTGCATCGAGAGAGAGAGAGAGGAGGGAGACCCAGAGCAGCAGGCCGCCCCTCTTCAGAATGGTGATGGGAGGGAGTTTTGCCTTGGGTTTTCTGCTCTCAGGATGCACATTTTTCCCATCCAAATTCTCAAAAATCCCCCCTCCCCTCCCCGCTGGGTTGGGGGGGCCAACAGCCCCTTCCCTTGAACAACCCCCCGCGGGTCCAGCTGCCCTAGACTGAGCCGCCCCCACATGGCATGGCCCCACTGGCCTCCCCCTGGAGCCGTCCGTCCGGCGTCCTCTTGGGCTTGGAATTGTAGGCCCGGCTCCAAGGCCCATCCCGGGCGAGGGGCGGGGAAGGCATGCTGCCTGCCCGCCCGCCTGCCTCCAGGACGGAGGGAGAGAAGTGCCATGACTCCACACAGGCAGGCAGGCAGGCAGCAAAAAGGACGGTATTCTTGTACGAGCGCGAAACTCCCCCAACCAATCGCCGTTCACTGGGGAGGAGAAATTAGCCGGCATGGGCGGGGAAAATTGATGTGAAGTTTGAACTAGGAAAAAATTTTCATGGAGCCCAGTGGCAAAAACCGCACGGCAAAATCAAAGATCGCACCAACACAGGTTTGAGAAGACGCGGGGATGACGCGATTTTTTTGGCCAAATCCGAAGCTGTCATGAAAAATCAAAAATTAGCAGCGCGGTAATTAGACTTGAAACCGCTGCAAACCTCCGTGAAAACCCCCCCAGAGTGTTTCAGAATTCAGAATTTGAGTCTGCAATGAAACTTCTACATAGTTTTGGCTTTAATTTCTTGCTGCTGAAGTGAAGACTATGAACCCACATTGTACATTTAATTTTTATATTCAGCTTTATAAAGTCCAAGCCTCTTTCCAGACAGGCCACAATAACAAAAACAACTTCAGGCAAATCTTGGCAGATAACGAGGCTGAAAGCTATATTAGGTAGGTCTCGGTTGAAACAGTTTAAGTAAAATATAAGCAAGTTGGAGAGCATTCAGAGACCTCTTACAAAAGGATTTCAAAAACAAGTCATATGAGGACACACTGAAGGTTTAAAAAAATTGAGTGAGGCCATGATCCCAGCATCCAAATGCATGTAATACACAAAAAAATCATAGAGACATAGAGTTGGAAGGGATCTCCAGGGTCATCTAGTCCAACCCTCTGCACAATGCAGGAAATTCACAACTACTTCTCCCAAACCCCCAGTGACCCCTACAACATGCCCAGAGGATGGCAAAATAAAAAAGCACCCCTCCAGGATCCTTGGCCAATCTGATCTGGAGAAAAATTGTTTCCTGACCCCAAGTGGCAATTGACATTACCCTGGGCATGTAAGAAAGGGCCACAAGAGCCAAACACTGATGCAACCCTTCCTGCCCTCCCTCTCATGCTCTGCCTATGTTCACAGAATCAGCATTGCTGACAGATGGCCATCTAACCTCAGCTTAATGGTCTACTTGAAGAAACTGATTCATTTAATTGGAGATGCTGGGGACATTCCACATGCCAAGGAGATGCTCTACCATGGCTGTGGCCCCTCTACTGACATGCTTGTAAGTCAAGAGGGGACTTTATCAAAAGACCCCTGAGCTGTTGTTAACTCTGCTCCACTGCTGTGTTTAGGTTTGTCTTAATTTTGTTCCAGTCTGCATGTTGTCAAACAGCCAACTTGGACTGTGTTTAGTTACTTACTGCTAAATAATGAAAACAAGGTCTTTTGTTACATTTTTTTCTGTGTTCTACAAAATAGTTCTGTTTCTTCCACAATGAAGAATAAAATGAAGATATGTTTCCTGGAAACTCAGCCCTACACTTCTAGACCCTCACCAAAAAATAGTAGTTACAGCTGCACTCTGGTTTACTTCATTTTGAATCAACTGTATCCTGCCTATTTCCTTCCTGTTACACAAATATTTCATTATGGTGCATTTGGCCTGTTTCTTTTTCTTCAAAGCAGGCCACTTTCAAGCAACGTCCTTAGGATTTATTTTTTATATCCTGTCCTTTCTTTAGGAAACATTGGTTCATACTAAGCCTTTTTTAGCTTTAACAAAGGGACAGCTTTTAGACCGTTCTCTGGATGTGCTTGACTTGCCGAGGTAGTTTCATTTAAATCATTCCTGCTATCATGGGGGGGGGGGAATTTAAGATATCATCTATTGTCCTATGAAATTAAGGACAAGGGTATGAATTTCATATGTTGAACTCCTTGTGAGGGCAGTGAGAAGCATGTCACCAGTGTATCAGAGCTAGAAGCCCACATTTACAAGAATCTGCAGATATTCTCCAGACACATACCTTCAATGGCATTTCAAAGCAACCAATTAAAAACTGGTAATATGATTTATTACCATAGCACAGAGAAGAACATCTTAGTACATACCACATTTAGGCTGATGACAATTTTTACTTGAATGTAATTAAATTAAGGATAAAATTAACATAAATAAAAGTTAATTTCATCATATTTTCTTTGATCACAGATAAGTGTCATGTTATGACTTTCACAATTTATTTCTGTCCTCTGTTGCTATGGTAATAATTCGGTCATATGGAATATAAGTTATATATTACAGCCTGCTTAGTGACTTTTAAACCCTGATGAACACTGGTAATCTGCATTTAAGATGAGGTTATTATACTTTGCCTTTGAAAACTGTTCAGATGCAGCACATGACTGGCCCAAGGTTACCCAAAAAGCTTCCATGCCAGAGTTTGGAGTTGAACCTGTGTCTCTTATATCCTAGTTCAATATTCTAAGCACTACATCACTCTGGCTTTTCAAATAGACATTTCTATATTTGCCTAGCTAATACTATGAATATAAAGTGAGAAAAAATATTCCAAACCAAATTAGCACTGCAACGATGTCACTTTAGCATCAATGGCAAATACGCTTGCGCAAATATTTAGGATGAGAGTAAAAAGTCACTCTGGCTACATTTTAGGTAGGCTGAATGAACAGAGAAGTGAGTCAATAATTTTGTCCTTTTAGGAAATTGTCCCAGCACATTAGTAAAAAATATACCCAAAATAAAGCTACCTATCTTTTTTGTAAATAGAAAAACAGCTGGGGCATAAAACAACCCCTCAAAAATCTACTGATTATGATAACTGAGTGCTTTTTGTAATGCATTGGGGTAAAACAAAATCCCGTTGCTTTTCTGCAAAGAAAACTGAGCCAGAGCAGTGTTAAAGTGAAGTGTTACAGTTGTCTGTAGGTTGTCACACATTTATTGTTACTAACTTACCTAGAAAAATAAAGTCTGGTCCTTTAACAGACCTTAATGGGTAGAATTAGAAATGAAGGTAAACATCACCTGTTAAATAATATCTTATTAAGCCTCTATTCCCTCTTTTGGATCTGTGTGTGTCAACGAAGCTGAGAGCAATACAGTAAGGGGTCTAGACTCTGTCACAAGGTTAAACTCCTAGCAGAGTCACTCAAAGAAGAATGGTGACAGCTGAGACACCAGACTAAGATGTGCCCGTCCCCTTCAGGGATCAACGGCCACATCAGCAGATGAGAACAGACAACTTCAATGGTGATGGGGCAGAGGAATCCTTGAAAGCTAGCTACTGGGCAGCAGCAGTAGTAGAAGGTGACACTGGTGGAGGATAGTCCATAGACAACGGCAGTGCCGCTACAACTAACCCTGGTTAGTACTGCGCAGAATAAGGTAACGGTAAACCACTTCTTACCAACCCTTACCTCGAAAACCCTGTGATGAGACAATCTAAAATGAAAAAAGATATCGTGCTGGAAGGTGGTACCCCAGGTTGGATGGCACTCAGTCAGCTACTAGGGAACAGCGGAGGGCAAATATGAGTTGCACTATTCTTAATGATGAGAATGGAGCAAAGCAAACAGAATGTTCAGTTGTTGATGTGAATGGATGCAAAAGGAAAGTCCAAAGCTGTTTGATGCAAATAATAATATATGGAACATGAGAAGCATGAATCATGGTAAGGTTGAAATTTTAAAATGAGAATTGGAATGTTTAAACATTTCAATCCTGGGAGTAAATGAAGTAAACTGGACTGGGTCAGGACATTTTCAGTCAGAAAATTACAAAGGGCGGAAATGCATGGTCGCATTAGCCTCCTTTATTCCCTGTTTCAGCCAGGGTTCAGCCAGGATAGAACGCATGCATTTCACCAAACGTACGTTTGATCCTGGCTGAATCCTGGCTGAAACAGGGAATAAAGGAGGCTAAAGCGACCATGCGTTTTCACCTGAAGTGTTTTACTCAGGGAATGACAAAAACAGAAGAAATTGAGTTGCATTAATAGTGAGGCGAGATGTAGCACAGGTTGTCATGGGCTGTAACGCAAAGTCTGACCGAATAATATCAATCAAACTTCAGGGAAAGCCTATCAACATAACCATCATTTAAGTTTCTGCCCCAACCACAGATACTGATGAAGAAGAAATTTAATGCTTTTATGCTTCCAGGAAGAAACTGATCACAAAACTAAACAAGATGTGCTGATGATCATATAGGTAACTGGAATGCAAAAGTAGTAAACAAAGCTGTATCAAATATTGTTGATAGATTTAGGCTAGGACCACAAAATGAAGCAGGAGAGTGACTCATAGAATTCTGTGATGACAACAATTTGTTCATTGCAAACACATGTTTCAGGCAACCAAATATACAAGTGTTTACGTCAATATCACCAGACAGCTAATATAGAAATCAAATAGATTACGTAATCGGAAGCAGAAGATGGAGATGCTCTATTTTCTCTGCTAAAACGAGACCAGGAGCTGACTATGGTACAGACCATGAATTGTTAATATCAAAAATTAGAATAAAGCTAAACACCAAAATATTCATAGTGCCAAAATGCAAATTAAGCAACATTCCTGAAGAAATTTGCTTTACTAAGTTCAGGTGAATGTGAACTGGGTTAAAACTAGATATATTATTAAAGAAGAATGCACAAAGATTACTCCTGTAGAGAAACAACATGAAAAGCCTCGATGGAAACTCTTAAAATTGCTGAAGATAGACGAGAAGTAAAAGGTGACAGAAACAGAATCAAAAGTCTAAATGCAGCGTTCCAGTGACTCACACGTAGAGACAAAAAGAACTATTATAATAACCACTGTAAAGAAATAGAAGAGAACAACAACAACAAAATGGAAGAACAAGATATTTGTACCACAAGAATCAAGAAATCAAGGGGAAATCTAAAGCATGGTTAGGGACGCTGAACAATCAACTGAACAGGACAAAATAAAGAAATGGTGGGAACAATACACTGGAGAACAATATACAGAAGAGATGAAAGGATGAAGATTCCTTCCAAGAAGAATCTTCTGAAGAAGAACCTACAATTTTAGAAAGTAAAGTGAAAGCCACACTGAAAACAATTGGGAGAAACAAATCACCAGGAGCAAATGGGATATCAATAGAGCTATTCCAAGCCACAGAAATGGAGTCCATCAATAATATTAATGAGAATATGCTAGCAAATATGGAAAACAAAATAACGTATATACTCGCGTATAAGCCGAGTTTTTCAGCCCAAAAAAAGGGCTGAAAAAGCCGGCCTCGGCTTATACGCGGGTCAATACGGTAGACAAGGGAGGGAGGAGGGAGGGGGGAACTTACCGCCGCCATCGCTGCCAGGCCCGCACAGCTTCCCCTGGCCAGGAGCGCCCTGTGGGGGCCTCCTGCGGCCGTGGGAAGGCCCTGCCGCCGCCGCCGGGCACGCCTGGCTCCCCCCGCCCAGGATCGGCCTGGAAGGGCCTCCTGCGGCCGCGGGAATGCCGTGCCACCGCCAGGCGCACCCGGCTCCCCCAGACCTAAACCGGCCTGGAAGGGCCTCCTGCGGATGCGGGAAGGCCGTGCCTCCTCCTCCGCCGGGCGCACCCGGCTCCCCCCCGCCTGGACTGGCCTGGAAGGGCCTTCTGCGGCCGCGGGGGGGGTCCCGCCGCCACCTTCGCCGGGCCTGGAGCGAAGGTAAGCCTGCTGGGGGGGAGGGGTTATAAGCTGACCCTCGGCTTATACGCGGGTGCCTAATTTTTCCCCATTTTTGGGAAAAATTAGGCACCTCGGCTTATACGCGGGTCGGCTTATACACGGGTATATACGGTAATGGCCCACAGACTGGAAACGATCAATTTACATTCCAATTCCAAAAAAAGGAGACATCAAAAATTGCAGCAACTATTGGACTATTGCATTAATTTCTCATGCAAGTAAAGTGATGCTCAAAATCTTACAACAAAGACTGTTACCATATATGGAATGAGAAATGCCTGATGTTCAAGCTGAATTCATTAAGGAAGGGGAACTAGAGATCATATTGCAAATTTATGTTGGTTACTAGAGCATACGAGAGAATTTCAGAAGAAAATCAGCATGTGTTTCATAGATTACAGCAAAGATTTGGACTGTGTGGATCATGAAAAGCTATGGCTGGTTTAAAGGAAATGGGTGTGCAACAGCATCTGGTTGTTTTTGATGCACAACCGGTTCTCTGGACAAGAGGCTACTGTTAGGACAGAATGTGGAGAAACAGAAAGGTTTCCAATTGGCAAAGGTGTTAGCCAAGGATGCATTTTCTCTCCCTGTCTCTTCAATCTATTCAGAACATATCATAAGGAAAGCTAGATTAGATTTAGAGGAAGGTGGAGTGAAAATTGGGGGAAGGAGCATTAACAATTTGATATATGCCGATGATACTACATTACTGGTAGAAAACAGTGAAACAACCACTGGTGAAAATTAAAGCAGAAAAGTGCCAAAGCAGGACTACAGCAGAACGTCAAGAAGACAAAAGCAATGACTACTTGGGAATTACCCAACTTTAAGGTTGACAATCAGGAAATTGAAATTGTTCAAGACTTTCTATTCCTTGGCTCCATCATCTACCAAAAGGGAGAACGCAACCAAGAAATCAGAAATGTTGGGGTGCCTTGCTAGATAAACCTGAACAGAAATATTTTATTAATGTATTTATCATTTTTATTGAATCGATGAAAAGGTGTGTATTTTCTAATTTTTTATGGTTGCCTTGTTTGTTGTAAGCCGCTCTGAGCCTGACTTTGCCAGGAAAGGAGCAGGATATCAATAAAATAAAATAAATTTAAAAATTAAAGGACATTGAGACTGGGAAGGGCTGCCATGAAGGAGCTAGAAAAAATTCTTAAGTGTAAGAATGTGTCACAACAAAGATCAAGATAATTCATGCCATGGACAATGAAGAAAGCCTACAGGAAGAAAGCTGATTAATTTGAAATGTGGTGTTGGAGGAGAGTTTTACATATACCATGGACTACCAAAAAGACAAATAAGTGGGTTCTATTTCAAACTGTTCTATTAAGTGGGTTCTAGTTCAAACTGTCCTTAGAAGCTAAAATTACTTAACTGAGGCTGTTGTACTTTGGTCACATTCTGAGAAGACAAGAGTCACTGGAAAAGACAATAACACTAGGAAAAGATGAAGGCGGCAGGAAGAAACAACATGAAATGGACTGACACTATAAAGGAAGCCATGGCCCTCAGTTTGCATTTTTCTTCAGGCCAGTTGGTGATCCTTTTTTACTGGGGAGCATTTACTTCACCAAGTGCAGAACAGCACATGAGGTAGTAAAATAACAGCACAAATGCGGGTGGGGGGAGTAATCAATAATGCTCATTGTTTGACAGGATCTGGTGTTTTGAAACAATGATTTCTTACCCCACAAAGGTAAGTTTTTTGGTGAAACTAAATCGGAGAAAATACATTTGGGGAAAATACATTGGAAGTTGCCTTCAGACAGTGAATACAACTCAAATACAACTAAGTTTTATGCACTTGTGTAAGTTAATGAAAACATTTAAGTCCTTTTTGTACGCTTATAGTTATTCTACTGATCTCAAGTAAACTACATGGTGGGCACTATTTAAGAAAACTAACTTTAATCACTGACTTTCATACAATTTACATTTTGTTTTTTATGTGAATTACTATCAAACCCCTATCATGAACTAGTGGTGCAACAAAATAATATCACAATACCTGTAATTTATACCCATTATACTAGTCATGTCCTCTGTTATATTCTACCTGATACCACAAACACAAGAGATTTACCTTAGATTTGGTAGGGCTAAATACATGATATGACCCAGGGAGAGCTAGTTTTATAGGTCTTGCTAAAATAAAGCTAAGCTCTAAGCTCCACTCTGTGAAAACAACTTCTGCACATGCCAGGAAATAACAAGCAACTCACAAAAACTTTCACAAAATGGTTCTTATGAGTTCTATGTTTTAGCTTATCTAGAGCTGTCCTTGAAAATTCCACTGAGGTAGATCAGCATTCTTGGAATGTTTCTTATTCTCTTTTAACAATTAAATTGTTGCTTTAATGTCTTTTGTTGGCAAGGTGACATAAAATGGCTCATCACCGCACACCAACAAAAAGATAATTAGGGTGCACGCTTAGGTATAAACACACAACTATAAATTGTATAACACCATTTGGTGTTACATGTGTTTATATGTTTTATTAATTTTTTTATATATATTTTAAACATTTTAATGTTGAAATGTTTTAATGTTCACTGCCTTGGGGACCCTATTTGGGTAGAAAGGCAGCATACAAATGTTCTAAAAATAAAGTAATAAAATTAGGGAGCAGTATAAAAATCCATCCAGGCATCTGAGAGCCTCAAATCTGTGAAACTGAGTGCATTAAATACAGGCTGCTGTCGGGAAAAGTCTGGTTAGATTCAAAACAAATATTCTCACCAATTGAGTTGCAAGTGGTTTTATTTTGCGCAGCAGGCCTTTGCAGCATGCTACACTACTTCCCATTTACATATGTTGTATGTTGTTGGAACCCTGGAACTCTAACATTTAAAAGAGTAGAAACACACTACAACAAAGCCATGATCTTAATATCAGACAGACAAGAAAACAAATTGCATTCTGTCACCAGTGGGCTTAATCTAAAAATCTAACAGTTTAACTTTAAACAGCATTAAGTAAAAGGTAAAAATAGTCCCCTGTGCAAGCACCGGGTCATTACTGACCCATGGGGTGATGTCACATCCCGACGTTTACTAGGCAGTGTTTATGGGGTGGTTTGCCATTGCCTCCCCCAGTCATCTACACTTTACCCCCAGCAAGCTGGGTACTCATTTTACCAACCTCAGAAGGATGGAAGGCTGAGTCAACCTTGAGCCGGCTACCTGAAACCGACTTCCGGCGGGATTGAACTCAGGTCGTGAGCAGAGCTTTTGACTGCAGTACTGCAGCCTACCACTCTGTGCCACGGGGCACCCTTCTAAAGCCATTGACTTTAATGAGTGAGCAATATCTAAGAGAATTTAACCTGCCTCCCAAGTTTTCCGGCACAGGCTTTGTACAACAGGTCAACTATAACAAGTGCGTAGTCATCAAATAACATAAGCTAAACATTTAAAGTTTAAATTGAAATGGTGAAGGATTATTCAAAGGAAGGGAAAACCTTGAGAAGTTGTGCTTTAAAAAATATATAACATGCTTTTAACATACTGGGTGAGTGTGCATATTTCTGACCTTCAAAAACTAAAGCAAAATAACAATACCAAAAACAACAATACTGATTTTTCCCTAATATTTAAGGATGTTATTTTAATATAGGCCATTAATGAAGTAGAATTTAAACATGCTTAATAAAAGCAAACATGCAGCATGTTCTTTAAACCAATCAAATAGTAATTATAGGACATTTAAATTAAATATTAGCTTCACATAGGGTAAGCCATAGCAACATTTGAATTGTTTGGCTTACTTGTAATTTTCAGGCTTTCAGACAATTCCAGCACAAGAGAAGTTATTTCCCATAAAAACAAAAGATGTCTAACTTACGCATGCTAGAATTTTAAACTGGAAAAAAAATTCTCTCATTATTATATTTGATTATTTTCAGATGTTTTTAGTTTAGTGGGAGCCTCTTTCAACTTTCCATTCATTATTTCCATTGTCCTAGCTGATCTTTCCTAGTACAAACAAACAAGCATAATTACCTTAGGTGGCACAACAACTGTGCTGAAAGCCAGCAACAACAGACAAACAACAGCCATATGGAGGAAAGAATGTGTGTGTGAGTGAAGTGCCATCATGGCACTCCCGACTCATAGCAACCCTATGAAGCAATGTCCTCCAAAACGTCCTATCTTTGACAGCCTTGTTCAGGTCTTGCAAACTGAGGGCCGTGGCTTCCTTTATACAGTCAATCCATCTCTTGTTGGGTCGTCCTCTTTTCCTACTGCCTTCAACTTTTCCTAGCATGATTATCTTTAAAATGTATTCAGTTCCAGTTGTTGGGGAAAAGATAAATAGATATTTTAATCAAAATCAGAAATGGATCATGAATGAACTTTAAAATTTCCTGACTTCTGGGCTGTTCCTATACTCTGCTGAGAGCCCCGTGGCGCAGTGGTAAGTTGCAGTACTGCAGTCCAAGCTCTGCTCGCGACCTGAGTTTGATCCCAACAGAAGTTGGTTTCAGGTAGCCGGCTCAAGGTTGACTCAGCCTTCCATCCTTCCGAGGTCGGTAAAATGAGTACCCAGCTTTCTGGGGGTAAAGGGAAGATGACTGGGGAAGGCAATGGCAAACCACCCCGTAAACATAGTCTGCCTTGGAAACGTCGGGATGTGATGTCACCCCATGGGTCAGGAATGCCCAGGGGACCTTTACCTTTACCTTTTACCTATACTCTGCTACACAAACCAAGTGGAACATAGGATCTTATCACCAGCTTCCACCAGCAGCACTAGAGCAAAGATTCTTAAACTGTGGGTTGCGACCCCATATGGGGAAACTGAATGTGGGGGTTGTGAAAAATCTGGCAACAGAAAATGGTAAAATTATATGTATACCAATGAATTGTTTTAAAATAAATTTCTTTATGATTTATTATCAGTAAATGTTTGATTTGTATACCTATTTTATATACCTACATACACAGGGTTGCATAAAAATTTCTCAAGCGAAAAGGGGTCGCAAGTGGAAAAGGTTAAAGAAGCCCTGCACTAGAGGACTACTGGTATTGCTGCAAAGCTCTTCAGTAACGCATCAGCTGCATTCAATAGTTTTTAAGGGGAATAAGGTCACAAGCAGCCCTTTAAGGTCCAACTTGCCCAAACAGCCACAACTGTTGTTAAATCACACCCAGTGGTTTGTGAGGTAATAGACACTTAAGAGATCACAAATAAGCTATTAATTTTCAACAGGAGTCACCAGAATCTTGGATTTTTATTTTCCTCTCACAGCCTGCAAGTGCTTCACCTATAATTCCCTCTTATATTGACTATATTGTCAGTTAAGTAAAGGTGGGTATAAATGTTTTAGTCACTTAATTAATTAATTATAAACAAACAAATAAATAAAAAGAGTGAATTAAGGGTGCATGAGCAGCAGTGAGTTAGAAGTGAGATGCAAATCCCACTGCCCAGTTCCCAGCCATTCTTAATGAGAATGGCAATTGCACTCTCTTCTCTAGGTATAGCATTATCACACAAACTTTTTAAAACATTAATTTTATTTTTTAAAAACTTTATCACACAAACTTTCCAACCTGCATATGTCTGCAAACCACAGCAATGTTGAATGAAACAGAATAACTTGCCGGGTCATTAATTGCCTTTTAAACATCAAGCTCCAAGAAGTAAATATTGATTAGAAGATATTGGCAACCACATGGAAACAGATGAATAATACAAATCTTTATAGGAGCTTCACACAACCAACATAGTCTTGTAAAGACTATTCACTCTTGCTGTAGACCATAATCACATGGTATTTGCATGCCTTTGATGTATGACCCAGGAACCAGTGATTCTGGCATGTACGAAAATAGAAACATATTAGATTTCAACTTTCCAATATTTACATGGCCCAGGCAGTGCCATTTCTTAAAGTACTGAAGTGCAATATGTATATCCATAGGTTGCACTCGATCAATCTTAAACACTGCACTGGTGTGGTCAAATCTAAAGAGTTGTAACTGAAATCCTGGAAGACCCCAGTGTGATAAGATACCTTTAACAGTGCACAAGTTTCAAAATTAAATTGGGATTGCAAGACAGGACTGGAATTTTCTTGTACCACCCAACCCCACTGCACAACTGCCTCCTTGTCTCAGCTGGTGGAGGTAGTCTTGGAGGTGGTGTTGAGGACTCCAAGGCTTGGTTGTTTTGGGGAACTTCAACATCCATGCTGAGGCTACCTTGTCTGGAGTGGCTCAGGATTCATGATCTCCATGATAACCACGGCCATGTCTCAGGTAATATAACAGGTCCCAGACACTGCAGGCAGCACTCTTGATCTGTTGTTTGTTTGTTTTTTGCTCTGGGCAAGAAGAAGGTGATCTGAAGGTGGGGAGGGGACTGAAGATGGTCCCCTTGTCATAGATAGATAGCTACTTGCTGGGAATTACATTTACAGGGATACCAAGACTTTGCAGGGGTGGGGATCAATTAAGATTATCTGCCCTCAAAGCCTGATGGATCTAATTGGCTTTCAGGTGGCATTAGGGTATTTTCTTGTTGATATGGTTGGCACTCCTGTCACTGCCCTGGTTGACCTCTGGAAAGAGGAAATGACACAGGCAATTGACATGATTGCACCTATTTATTTATTATTTCCACTTATTACCCTGCTCTCCCTGACCAAAACCTGGCTCAGATCAGCTTACAAAATATAAATGTCCTATTAAATCAGTAAAAGCATTAAAACATTTTAAAAGTTCCCTATAAAATCATATAAACATTATCCTAGTTTACCTAAGGCTCCTCTAGAGTGTAAAACACAAACTTCAACTTAGCCAAGCAGATGGAATAAATACCAGATTGAATAGAAAAGATATTACTGCAGTGGGGAGGTTAGGCAGGCCAGCATTTATATATAGGGAACCATAGCTGGCCTCAACCATAAGCCTGGTGGAATAGCTCTGTTTTACAGGCCCTGCAGAACTCTTTGAGTTCCTGAGGGCCCCTGGTCTTACTAGAGAGGCTATTTCACCAGGTGGGGCCAGGGCAGAAAAAGCCCTGACCCCAGTCGAGGCCAGCATTCCCACTTCTGATCTTGAATGCAATGCTGCATCATCAACATATAGTAGTGCTGGCAACTTAAGGGAGGCAAAGTATGGTAAATGGAAATAATTACGGGACAGGAGAGCACGAATCATTAATATAAATATTAAATAGCAGTGATGCAAAGATGCAACCTTGCTTCACACCCTTATTCAACATAATTTGACCTGACAGTTAACCGGGGGAGGGGGGGGGTCACACCTCACTTGAGCAGGAGAATCACAGAGTTGTTGCATCAAAACTAATAATCTTCTGTCCATAAGTGTTCCTTAACTTATCCCAGAGCCTCTTTCTAGGTATTGAGTCAAAAGCAGCCTTGAGGTCTATAAATGCCACCACCAGCAATCCTTCATTAAAGTTAGTATATTTGTCTATCAATAACTGGAGGATGTGGCAATGATCAACAGCACTAATACCCTTCCAGAATCCGGCCTGTTCTAGACCCAGAACTGCCTATTTCAACCAGATTGATAACTTGATATAAAGAATTGAATTATACAGCTTTCCCACTACGGATAACAAATTAATGGATGGTAATTAGGAGCCCCGTGGCGCAGAGTGTTAAGATGCAGTATTGCAGTCAAAAGTTCTGCTCACGACCTGAGTTCGATCCCGACAGAAGTCAGTTTCAGGCAGCCGGCTCAAGGTTGACTCTCAGCCTTCCATCCTTCCGAGGTCGGTGAAATGAGTACCCAGCTTGCTGGGGGTAAAGGGAAGACGACTGGGGAAGGCACTGGCAAACCACCCCATAAACAAAGTCTGCCTTGGAAACGTTGGGATGTGACGTCACCCCATGGGTCAGGAATGGCCTGGTGCTTGCACAGGGGACCATTACCTGTACTTAATTATCCAGATCTAAAGGATCACCCTTTAGCTTGGCACCATTATCACATAGTGCCATATCCTAAGCATTAACCCAGTCTCACTGAATGGGTAAAAATTTCTGCCTGCCAATCAGCATTTGAGTGAAAAATTCAGGAGCAATCAAGTCAGGACCTGGTGCATTACCAGTTCTCATCTGATTTATTAGACCCTTAATGTCTGTTTTATCAAGATTAGAAAACAGTAATAGATTCTTTTAAATGTTATGAAAATGATTTTGGTGATTAAATACAATATGTTAAAAAATGATGACTAAGCAAACTATGTTAGGGGGTAACAAACGTATTTTCTTTACACTTCCCTTACCCTTTTTCCTTTCCTGTATCCCCAGATAATTTTAAAAATCAATAAAAATATCTAAAAAAAAATATGTCTGTTTTAGTTATTAAAGGCCATTCAACCATCTCAAAAGATTAGACTGGAATATCACTGGTATCCATCTTGGTTGCAGCAAATAAAGCTGTAAAATGCTCTTCCTAGCAGTTAGGAGGAATATAGAAAGTCACAGGAGATCTCCAATTTAACTTGTTCACCACTATATTCCAGAATATTTTAGTATTTGGATTTACTGCCCGGATCAAACAATTCCATTCATCCAACACCACACACCCTTTTCTAGCTTTTACTAACTTTTAAAATTCACACTTAAGCAAGAGCAACTCTATAAGTGTTTCTTTACTGTTGTATGACCTAAATTTCCTGTGTTTATAATGGATCACCCTATTAATTGCCATACAATCATACAACCCCTCCTCACAATTCATCCAGCTGTAGGTATCTTCGTTCTGCAAATGGGATGTATACAGTGGTTGAAACAGCCTCAATTAACCCAGAGTCAAAAAGATTATTATTTTGTCTGGCCTCAAAACCTGTCATTAATCTCACCACTGCTTTCTCAATATCTTTATTCCATTTTAAAGGACTGAGATTATCACAATTTTCACTTCATCGATAATAAAAAGCAAATGAGGAAAATTTATGTCCTTGCAAGTTTAATAAAAGTTGTAAGGGTAGATGGTCACTCCCTCTGTAGTCAGTAACACATAAAGTTTCGATTACATTCAACAACTCTATTAACTCAATAAAATAATCAATTACACATGTAGTCCCTTCTCTGTCATTTCAAGGCAGCCATTTACATGATTATTTTATTTTAAGAATTAAACCATTCTTAACAATAAGGAATGCAAGCCTTTTTCCAGAGCTATTTATTTTGCTCTCCTTAGGTTTGCATGACTCAAAGAAACATCTGATGGAATTATTTGATAACTGTTGCCCAAATTTTTAAGGGTGTAAATCCTAATTAATTCTGCCAGTACAGGCATGTAGATCTGCCAGTATAAGAGCCGTTGAAGGGTACAAGTAGGTAATCTTCTGGATAAACTTGTACAATTTACCCCAATATTTTACCAGATCTGATTAATGCATTACTGGTGGAATGCAGGAATTAATTATAATCAAAGATAATTTATGTAATTCTAAATAGAACTTACATATTTCTAAATAGAGAGCCATCACCAATGTGGGCTCACTAGGAAGCTCTGTGACCTTAATTGCCAAGTTCACGGGAACTAAGCAAGCAATACCTGCAGAAAGACATCCTGTATTCGCCTTCTTAAAGGTCTCTAACGAATATTTAGAAAACCCAGAAAGAAATATCATGGCTGGACATGGCTGGACAACTTCAGGGATTTCTGAATGAAATGGGTTGTCAGGCCTGGTTATGGGACCGAAATGTCCTTGGTCGCCCTGGCGAATGACATGCTGGGAAATGAACAGGAAATGTTAATTTTACTGGACTTCTTGGCAGCTTTTTATACCATCAATCACGGTAGCCTTCTGGATTGTTCTGCAGTGGTTCCAGTCCTACTTCAAAGGCTGCAGGTCTACAGGGTTCCCCAGTATTTCTTCTTGTCCCTCAGGCATTTTAATCTTTATGTAAAGTCACTGGGAGAGATCATCTGGAGATTTTGGCAGTTACCACCAATATGCAGATAACACTCAGCTCTAACTCACGCTACCAGCAGATCCCAAGGAGGCTGTGGAAACTGTGAACAGATGCCTGGAGACAGTTTGGAATGGATGAGGGCTAACAAACTAAAACTTAACCCAACAGAACAGAGGTGCTACTGGTGGGAGGAATGTCTGACCCAGGAAATAGGTTATCTCCTGTTTTGGATAAGGTTGCATTCCCCCTGAAGGAGCAGGTTTGTAGCTTGTGGGTGCTTCTGGACATGGGCCTCCTTTCAGCACCTTCAGCTGGTGAGCCAGCTGCAAAAGATCTTGCCACTGTGGTGTATGCCCTGGCAACATCTAGATTACATTACTGCACTGCGTAATACATGGGGCTGTCTCTGAAGACTGTCCAGAAGCTACAGTTGGTACAGAATGCTGTGGCAATAGTGTTGACTGCAGTGGGTCACAGAAACCATATCACTCCAGTCCTGTTCCATTTACACTGACTCACAATTTGCTTCAAGGTGTTGGCTCTATACAGCTTGGGGCCAGCATACCTTAAAGATTGCCTCCTCTATGAATCAGTACACTCTAGTCATCTTCAGAGGTGCAGATTCAGTTGCCCCTGCCACCTGAGGTTAGATGAGTGGCAACCCCAGAAAGGGCCTTCTTGTTTGTGGCACCAAAACTTTGGAACTTCCCCAGGGAAATTTGTCTGTCTCTATCGGTGGCTTCTGTCAGTGAGTGAAGATTTTTCTGTTTTGTTTGGAAAACAAAAATCAGGAAGAGTCTTTTGGACTGATTGGAGACCTGCATCCACTGATCTAAAGATTACTGGCTGTTATTTAGCTATGAAATAAAGGATTCATTTTACTTTTGTTGATAACATTTCCTTTAAATCCGAAATAATAAACACCTGTGCACCATGTTGATTATTTACTATTTCCTCCTTAGATGGCTTGTGTCAACTTGCTGACCCAAACCTTTAAAGTCTATCCATTAATATAAATGCTCTGCTTGCTAAACAAAGCAGTGTTTGAATGTCATCTGAATTACAATTAGTATGTTGAACGTACAGACTTAATATAACTTAAAGAAATACTGAGGTCTGTTCTTCAACTGGCTTTTCACTTAAAAGTTTTCTGAAATTTACAACTGGAATGAACAATCACGTAGGAAGAGAATGTACACATACTTGTATGGCCATTGATGCATGGGAGGTTTTGCCTTGGATTTGCTGTTCTCTAGTTGCATATTTACCCATCCAAATTCTTAAAACTCAAAAATAAGCCCCCATGTAGAGCTCTAAGAATTCGGATGGGGAAAATGTAAAATTTCTAAGGCGAAAAGGGGTTGTGAGTGGAATAAGTTTAAGAAGCCCTGTACCAGAGGACTGGGGCAGAGAAAATGAAGGGGAATTTGCCATGTAGAAGCCCTATTTCTGCTACCCTATTGTGGCCACAGCAGTAACAGGAAAACCACACAAGTGTGACCCTGTGTGTAAAGAACACCATAGTCTATGTACTGGTGTTATAATGCAAATATTTAGAAGGCAGATAGATTCTGACGTTACAAGTCCCTCCCACACATGCACTCAGTGCAGATACATAAACATATTGCATGTCTTCAGATTTTAGGTATCTTTAATTTTTCCTTTTAAAAAATAAATACTTACCTCTTTCACACTGTGGCCCTGTAAATCCATATACACACGCACATCGGTTGGGCCCAATGCAACGACCACCATTCTGGCACCCATTTTCACAGACAGCTGTGTTCAACATAAAAAATATGAAACTTATTTATACTGAAAGGTTACTTAAGGCACTGCATAAGTAAATTAATAATTTCTAATCATAATTATTATTAATTATAATTTCTTTATTTAAAACATTTCTATGCCACCTTTCCCCCCAACTCAGGGTACCCAAGGCATCATCCAACACAATAATCAGGCCAAATCTGCAAAGAGGCTTTCACATAGCTTTAACAGTTCGTCCCAAGCTATGGTTGAAGATGCATGATTCAGAAAACCTGCTGATACATTAATCTTTCCTCAACTAAGTAGGCATGGATCTTATCAGTGCCTGGATGGAAGATCAATACTTTGAGTTCTGCAAGCAAGAACGGTATGATATAAAGGCAATATATAATTAGAAAGTATCTGTTTTTATTATATATGTTGTGCTTGCTATCAACTAGCACTTTTGTTACATAGTGACAGGAAGAAAAAAAGAGGAACTTAGTATGAACAGATTCCAAAAGAACAGCTATAATCATCACTTTCAGCAAAACTCCTATAACAATATGCAGCATGATCACAAAAGTATTTTCTCCAAAGTAAGTCCCAAGTAACCTCAAAGATTGTTGGAACATGAGCTTTTATAACCAAAAGTCTACTGCAATGGATGAGTAGAGACGGCAGCACACTCATATACACACACAGATCCAGTATGAAATGGGGAAAATATCTATTGTCAAAGTGGGATTAAAACATGATGGAATACATCCAAATAGCAGGTTTTAATCCACTTAAATCAATGAACTCACCGATATCAGGCATGCTCTACACTTGGCTGCCACTTGATTTTCACAATACTATCTGTCATAATTAGTGTCTATGAATTTGTCCAATTTGCTAATAAACCTGGTCTCTGACATAACTAAGCAAAAGACAATATGGAGGGTGACCACATATATTCAACCTTGTAAAATGCCATGGAAACATTCCCTGCAAGTTGCATCAGTTTTTCAAAGGTACATTTTTAATAGCTGAACAGAAAAATCTTACAACAAACCAATCATGAAAATAATATGCTATTTTAGCACTAAAAAACTCTTACATGAATACAGCATAAAGTTTCCCCTACCAAAAATATACATAATACAGAAACAAACTGCAAGCTATAATTTCTTTCAGTAGAAAAAAAAGAACTGTAAAAGAATCTCTATAGTAATTATATTTGTGAATTAATGTAGCAAATTTATTTGAAATAGATATTTCACGATGATAAAATCACAAATACATTAACTTATGTAAAAGGCATACATTCTCTCAAAAAGTTTCTTTTTATAACCCCTAAGATTTCATACTGGGCCTCTGAGAAAACAAGCAGAACCCGCTCCTCTCCCTTCCATATCTAAACACCTCAGGGGACAATGATATTTGTCTGCAGTGCCACAGAGTCTGGAAATACCCAGACCAGAAACACATATGCAGATAGCAAGAGGAGGCAAAGAAAAGTAATGAAGTAAAGGCCTCTTTTGACCAGATCAGAGTAAGTGTGACTTTAGCTGTAAAACACTGGAAAGAAAAAATAGCTAATTCTTTAAAACTGTTGAACAAATGCCAATGGCATAAAATCAGTTCTACATAAATCAAGGCTCACATATGTTTGAGACTGAAAAACTGTGCTAGCAAAACCTGGAAATTATGGCAAAACCTTCTCACTTTCTCCTTACAGCAGACTGAAATCCCCCATCCCCCAATTCTGTTTCTGAGAAGAGGCGTTCGTTTTTATACCCAGCTTTTCTCTACCTTTAAGGAGTCTCAAAGTGGCTTACAATCACCTTCCCTTCCCCTCCCCACAATAGACACCTTGGGGCTGAGAGAGTTCTGAGAGAACTGTGACTAGCCCAAGGTCACCAAGCAGGTCATGTGGAGGAGTGGGGAAACCAACCTGGTTCACCAGATTAGAGTCTGCAGGTCATGTGGAGGAGCAAGGAATCAAACCTGGTTCTCCAGATTACAGTCCACCACTCTTAACCAGTACACCATGCTAGTTGGAGGGATAAGGACCCCCAGGAACAAGATGACAGGGGGGCTTTGGGCTGACACAGGAGGGAATGACAGAAAAATTATGCTCCATGGATGGAATCAAGTCTACATATCTCCTGTAATTCTTAACAGTGATGCTAAGGAGGATGAAAATTACCCTATCTTTGCATATCTTCTTTACTAATTAAGGGGAAACAGTTATGAAGACACAAGCATGTGATAACCAATGTGTGCACATAATTAAGAGATGGCAACCCAAGAACAGCTCATAAGTGAATGGATAAAAAAATGTATTCGAAGGTTAAAATAAATTTAAGGATCAGTTCAAGATGTCCAGGGTGTCCAGCCTTTTATCAGGGGAATGGAGCAGAAAAGAAGAGCAGACCAGAGAGCCCTTTTTTCCAAGGTCAATTTGGACAAGTGTAGCAAGAAAACACAAACTTTGAATAAGCAAGAGACAAAATGAAATTGTGCTCCCAGAGACCTACACAATATTTTCTGTTGTTTTCACAATATACAGAGAATAAATTATCATACCAGCACGCTTATTTACTCCCTTGTTTATTCGAAGTTTGTATTTTTATAACATACCAAACAGATCTTGAAGAAAAGAAAATATCTCCCAACAAATCAAAGTCGGTATGTTTTTAATCCACACAATTTTCCTGAAAAAAGGACCATGGGTGGCTCAAAACATGTTGTGCTTTCTTTAGCTGATCTAGTTATTATGAACTTTGAATAACTTTGTTTCTGTACCTGCTACAGATAATTCTTGTATTCTGCTCTAGGGCTGTCAATTCGGTTCGGTCCGAACTGAAAATCAACCGAATTCTCCTCGATTCGGCGCTTTTCAGTTCGGACGGATCCGAACTCCAAAATGAGAGTAATCCGGGAGTCCGAACTCTTCATGTTCGGCGTGTTCGGCGAGTAAATTCGGCAAATTCGGTGGTTCGGCGGAGACGCATGCGCAGGAGCTGATCCGGCCGCTTTCTCCCACGGCCAATGGTAGCCCAGCAGATTCTTCTCCTGGCCAATCAGAGCATTGATTTGAAGTTTTGAACTGGCCAAGAGAAAGTTTTAAACGCCTGCCGTCCATCCCTCCCTTCCCCAGTGTTTGCCATTTTGGTGGCGAGATCCAGCCAGCAGAATTGTTGCAGTTGTGAGAGATCCACCCGAGTTCATCAATCGGAACTGGTTTGAGGGTGTTTGGTGGTGTTTTTGTTGTGCGGGTGGTTGGTTGGTTTGGGGTTCCACGGTCTTGCGCGAGGGGTCTCCGTGCGGAGGTGCGAGGACCCTCTCGCCGCCGAGGCTTGCGCGCCCCCATCCCACCCCCTCCACCGTGCTTGGGTGCCACCTGAGTTGATCCAGCACACCTGCCTCTGGGTTGTCTTGGGGTCTTTGAATTGTGCGGGTGGTCGCTTTGCTTGGGTTCCCTCCTCCGGGTTGGCTTGAGAAGGGTGAGGAGGGGTCTCCGTGCGGAGGTGCGAGGACCCTCTCGCCCCCATCCCACCCCCTCCACCGTGCTTGGGTGCCACCTGAGTTGATCCAGCACACCTGCCTCTGGGTTGTCTTGGGGTCTTTGAGTTGTGCGGGTGGTCGCTTTGCTTGGGTTCCCCCCCGGGTTGGCTTGAGAAGGGCGAGGAGGAGTTTCCGTGCGGAGGTGCGAGGACCCTCTCGCCGCCGAGGCTTGCACGCCCCCATCCCACCCCCTCCACCGTGCTTGAGTGCCACCTGAGTTGATCCAGCACACCTGCCTCTGGGTTGTCTTGGGGTCTTTGAGTTGTGCGGGTGGTCGCTTTGCTTGGGTTCCCCCCCCCGGGTTGGCTTGAGAAGGGCGAGGAGGGGTCTCCATGCGGAGGTGCGAGGACCCTCTCGCCGCCGAGGCTTGCGCGCCCCCATCCCACCCCCTCCACCGTGCTTGGGTGCCACTTGAGTTGATCCAGCACACCTGCCTCTGGGTTGTCTTGGGGTCTTTGAGTTGTGCGGGTGGTCGCTTTGCTTGGGTTCCCCCCCCCCGGGTTGGCTTGAGAAGGGCGAGGAGGGGTCTCCGTGCGGAGGTGCGAGGACCCTCTCGCCGCCGAGGCTTGCGCGCCCCCATCCCACCCCCTCCACCGTGCTTGGGTGCCACCTGAGTTGATCCAGCACACCTGCCTCTGGGTTTTGCCAAGGGGAAAGATGAGTGCCAGGCGTCCAGGAAACAGGGGCCCTGGGGGGAAAGCACTGCAGAAGACCAGAGGGGGGGAGGGGAGGGCTTCGGCTCACCCCCGCCCTGTGCGGACATCAGCTTCGGTGGCACCCTCCAGGGTGCAGTGGCGGATCGACTTTTCAGAGGGTGCCTCCGCAGCTGCCATTCCTGCACAGGTGAAGACAGGTGATGCTGGCACTGGAAGAGGGACTGCTGCTGCTGTCCAGACCTGTTCCTCCTATTGCTGACGTGGAGGAGCCTGTCACGCAGCAGCGGGAGGAGGAGGAGGGGGTGCTGTCTGGGGAGGAATTGGGGATTGAATGCTTTGATACCGATGCATTGAGGTATCTCACCCCCACTTCAAGAAGAGTGGTGGAGGAGTTTGCACGGTCGATGGACAGCCCGCCGACTTTGCCTGCTTCTCCAACTCCCAGCAGCAGTTTGGGAACTAGGGAATGTGAGGAGAGGGTGGAGGAGTCGCAAGAGGAAGAGTTTGTTGGTGCTGGAGCCATCTCAAACCCTTCCCCCGCCGTCCCCTCCCCGCAAGGTCCCTAGACACCACGAGTCTGCCCCGAGCACCTCCAGGCAGGTTGCTCCTGCGGCAACCTCCGTGGACAAGCCGCATGGGAGCCACTTCACATCCTCGGCCTGGAAGCATTTCCAGGTGGCAGAGGATGATCCCCGCATTGCCGAGTGCCAGCTCTGCAGGGCGTGGGTGAGTCGAGGGAAAGATCTCAAGCATCTCTCGACCACCGCACTCCGGAACCATCTCCGGAAGCACCACAACGCGGTGCTGCTCCAGGAGGAGAGACAGGCTGGTACTTCGCTGGCAAAGGGGCCCACGGCCAGGGCACCACCATCGTCTGGTGCTCTCCCTATCGCGCCCCGTGCTGCGACGCCCGTAGAAAAGAGCCGCCAAACCACTCTTTCAGAGATGTTTGGTGTGGGGGATAGCGTCTGTAGGATGCCGAGAGGTGGGGTCAGAGCAGCCACGAAAAAGGGCACTCGTCTGCTCGGCGAAATGATTGCCGTGGACGATATGCCCTATTGTGTTGTAGAGAAGGTTGGCTTCCGGAGACTGATCCAATTCTTTGCGCCCTGGTACAAGTTACCTTCTCGCAATATGATGGCAACATCCATTGTGCCATCGTTGTACGAGGGCGCAAAGGCGCATGTGAGGGCGCAGCTGTCGCGCGCTGCCGGCGGGACTGTGCACTTCACATCCGACATTTGGACAAGTCTGAATGCAGAATCTTTCATCTCCCTCACCGCGCATTGGTGGCAACCACAGGACCTCGTGGGTGGGGGTGGGGTGGGCAGCGTTAGGCAGGGAGACTGGCGCCGGGCCGGCTATTGCAAGGCCATGCTACACGCGGAGGAGTTCGCGGAGGCGCACACGGCGGCCAACATAGTCGCCGTCCTGAAGCCACACATACAGAATTGGTTAGGCAGGGAACTCACCATGGGATTCATGGTGACGGATGGCGGCGCCAACATCAGGGCGGCGGCAGGGCAATTGGGCGTTGAGGCACGTATCTACTGTGCGGCCCACCTTCACCACCTCGTGGTGAAAGATGCCCTGGGCCTCGGATCCCAACCAGAATCCAAGCAGGATGAGTTGACTCGCAACTTCCGAAAGCTCATGGTGAAATGCCGGCAGCTTGCGAGTCACTTCTCTGAAGGACAACTACACACTGCGTGAGATGCAGGTCCGAGAAGGCGTGCCCGAGCACCGTGTGAAGGGTGACGTCGACACGCGCTGGAACTCCACTCACGCCATGCTCGAGCGTTTGGTGGAGCAGAAGAGGGCCCTCAGAGCACTGTTTCTCGAATCAGATTCCGTGGGGTCTGATCGGCAGCTCAACCAACGTGAGTGGCAGACTATCGCTCAGACTGTGGAAGTGCTTGAGCCCTTCAAGCATTGCACAGAGATGCTCTCGTCTGACACGGCGATGCTGGCTCTGTTCACCCCCATGGCCCACAGGCTCCATGCGAGGATGAGCGCCTTTCTGCAGCAGTACCAGGAACGTGGAGATGATATGACAGCCTTGCCTGGCCTAGTGAAGAGGCTTCTGGACGGTGTGTCCAACCATCTGCTGCCTGTCGCCCAGGAGCCGGTCTACATGTTGGCAAGCATGTGTGACCCGCGCATCAAGGGCAGCATTGCCGAGCGTTCCAGCGAGCTTCTGCGCTGGAGAGACGAGCTCTCCGAGCGTGTGGAGCGATTGCGGGCCCAAAGGGGGATTGCCACTGAGGAGGTGGAGAAGGGGGACGACTCCCTTGTTGCCCATCCCCCGCCTTCATCATCTCGTGCCGTCCCCCTGCAGGCCACCACCTCGATGGAGATGGACGTCATCGAGTGGGCAGTTGGCCCCTCCGAGGTGTTGTCTAGGAGCAGGAGACAGGACACGGGAGAAGCGATGGTGAGGGAGTACCTTTCAGAGCCCTACGAGTCGCAGATGACGTGTCCGCTGAGCTACTGGGCCTCGAAACAGTCAGTCTGGCCGGACCTCGCTCTCGTGGCCCAGAGGCTCCTCTCCTGCCCTCCAACGAGCGTCCAGAGTGAGAGCCTATTTTCACATTTGGGTGAAGTTCTTCGCCCACAACGTGCAAGCCTGGCACCCTGGCACGCTGAGCAGTTGGCATTCCTAAAGGTCAACCTGCCCGTGTTTGGCTTCCCCGACCTGGACACTGAGGAAGCATGAGGTGAGCACAAGCGTGTTGTCACCGCATGTCCTCGTGGACTGTGTCGGTGGGGTTTGGGTGAAGCGCTCTTTCCCGATTAAAAAATGGACAGGATAGAGCATCAGTTCCCCTCTCCAGACTTATTTGACCCCTGACAACCCAAAATGAGGTCTAAATCTAGAGTAATGACTCAAACTCAAAAAGCTCTCTCACCTGTCTAATCACCTTCTCTGTATGATTTTTTGCATCCCTGATGAGCTCTGGTGTTTCTTTCTGCTGGGTGCCATCCTGGAGGCTTCTACTCCACCCAAGCTTCAGGCACAGAAAGGTGAGACTTTATCAGAGTCATGGCCTCCCCCGCCTGTTTTCTCCCCCAACAGTCATGTGTCAGGTCAGGAATTCTCTCCACACTTTCGAACAACACGGAGCATAAGGGGGACCCCTTCACGCGCAATGCTCATGACTTGCCATTTTACTTTTTGGGAGTGGGCGGTGGGGGGAAGAACGTCTGTGTAAGAATTAGGCCTGCAGCCACTTCTGGTCTGCTCCCCACCACTGTTCCTGATTCAAGTCCAGAAGCTTGCATCACGCATCGTCCCCGATCTGATTTTGCAGGAGGAGAAAAACCTCTCATTACTGAAGGACTAATTTCTGCAGACTTGGGGCTGTTTGGCAATCAGTTTCCCTTCTTCATGTGCCCCTTTTTTTTTTCCTTCACAGGTCAGATTTTCCTTTCTGGCGTGAGCCATCCAGGAAGCCTCCACCGTCACTGAGCGCCATCTAATTGAAGTGTGGGCCTGATCTTTTGCGTGAGCTTCCACGCCTCTCATGACCCATTAGTTCCAAAGGAACACGTTCCCTGTTTTCCCCCCAGCTCCAAAGGCCCCACAGCATGGTGTGGGCCGTATCCATCAACGTTCAGCATGCTTCTGTGGGTTGGGGGGTGGGTCCCTGAACAGGAAGGCCAGTGATGACATCGTGGGCACGCACACTGAAAAGCTTCTCCGTCTGCACGCTGCTTGTTGATGTGTTGCGCCGGAGAGGGCTGCCCTGGACACAGGCGCAATAAAACCCCTCCCCCCATTGCTCTGAGGCCTTCCCTTAACGGTTTCAACGTGGGTGTTTGTTGGCCCCCCTGGTCTGATCACCATCTCATGGTGGACTAGTCAATTTTAGCTCTCAATCTTGAAAACCCCACATTGGATTACTGTTATAAATAAAACGCTTTGTACAGCTGCCCGAGCAAAGAGGCTAAACTTTGAGGCTTCTCACCTTTTTTTAAAAAAAAGGGACACATTGGGGAAATGTCTGTAACCTAATCTGTCTTAATCAGTAAATGTGTTTAATGCAAAAGATTAAATTTTTCTTTATTCAAACTCAACAATTTAAAAAACCTCATGATAACAGCAGTGTAACCCAAACATGTAGAAAGATAAAAACAATTTTTAACTTTGTGTTCTCCTCAGGTTCCCCGTGGTTCTGGTTGGCGCCGCTCCTCCTCCAGGTGCAACACGCGTTGCTCTAGGTTTTCCACTGCAGAGGGGGGGGGGAGAGACAGTAGTGTTGACATGTCAGGTCACAACTTTACTATGTTGAAAGGGGGGGGAAGCAATGCCAGTCACAATCCTTCCGTGGGCAACGCGTTGGCTGACCTGAGCTGCCACCAAAATCCCAGCGCTCCTCAGGTCAAAGCTCGCCATGTAGCTTAAAATTTTCTTAGAAATAGAAACCTTTGAAAGCGTACAGGATCAACTGTTGAGCTATGCTTCTGTGGCAAGTCACGTGCGGGTGAGGGGGGGATTTGAGATTTGGAGAAGAGAACACAGATAGTGGTAGCCTGGCCTCTTCTAAGTGGGTTAAGCAATGTGGGCTTCAATTGTGGTCCCTCTTAATCTAGAAAGATAGGTCAAATCACTGAAAGGACTCACCGGAGGCACGCAGTTCTCCCACCACCTCCCAGAGTTCGCAATCTGTCCCATGGCCATGGTCTCTGTAAGAGGAAAACCTTGTTCAGTGAGATTATTCACAGGGGGCAGCCGCGTTAGTCTTCTGGTGGCAGTCAAAAAGGGCAATAGTCCAGTAGCACCTTAAAGCCTTACAGAAATAAGTGATGGGAGGGCATGAGTTTTGGTGAGCCACGGCTCACCGTCTTATCTGAAGAAGTGAGCAGTGGCTCACGAGAGCTCATACCCTCCCATCACTTTTTTTGTAAGGCTCTAAGGTGCTACTGTACTCTTGGCCTTGTTAATGGATCAATACTTTCAATTGACATAAAGACCAGATTATGACATTGCGACATGTAGAAGCGGCCATTCATGGGGGAAGCATGCTGTGTGGGCAGACGCTCATAGGCTCGCTGTGTCTCTGCTAACTGCAGGGCAGGACACAGTCCGAGACACACACTGTGTATTTAAAGCCGCGGGTCGGAGGGAGATGGAAAGGGGCACAGAAAGTGGGCCTTTAAGGTATGTGAAATGATGGCAAACGGGGGGATGGCAACATTTCCTATAACGGTTCTACCCAGCGTAACCTCCATACTCACCGCTCGTGGAGCCACTGATGAATGCCCTGGCGTCCCGCCATGGCCATTCGGTTTTCCGCCTCTGTGGGGAGACGGAGAGAGAGAAGGAGCATGGTTACTATAACGCAAGGCCACCCAGAAATTGCACTCAGTGCCACTCTTTGACTTCCTCTCTGGATGTGTGAGTTAGCGTTGTGCTGCTGCCCGCTTTGACGAGTTGTAATGGTGGCTTGCAACCCCTGTTAATTTATCCAATTCCAGACTTTGGCTCAAACTGTTTAGTAATGTGGCATTCTCATTGGAAAGTTCAGCAGGTAGGTTAGTCTTACCCTGCTGAATCCTTTGATCTTGATTCACTCATTATGATGCGCTCTGGAAGCATGCCGGTTCATTAAATCGTCGCTCCAAGCAGGGAACATTTTGGGCAGAGACAATCAACACTTCACAACACTGGGGGAGCAGTGGTAAGGGGAGGGAATTTAAGTGGCCGTCCCAATTGAGACCCCACCCACCCCTCAAAATGCCAAACTTTTCATTAAGGGTATGATTTCTGCATCCCGGGTCAGGAGATCAACACTCTGCGATGACGGGCAAATGCTCATGATATGAGAAGGGGCATTAAATGCGAGAGATCCCAAGTTGAGGGAAACATTGTACCCCACCTTGTGCACTAAAATTGGCCAGGAATGTGATGCCGCCTGAATAAAAATTAATAACTCTTTTATATGCTTCTCTGTGGTGTCCTCATACCTGGCCCATGATACAAAGCACTGTTTTGACACATTCACCTTCTTCGGTTCATACCATGCACTCACTTGGAGAGTGCAAACATTTCAGAAGGGAGAAACCAAATCTTTCTAGGTTATCAGGAAGACCAGAGCTCATCTGACACAATAATCAACGATTCGACATGCATGCAGCACAAAAACCAGTAAGTGGTAACTTTCAGAAAATTATTCCACAAGGCTTGGATGAAGCTGGGAGGAGAAGCTTGGACCTTCTCTGTCCATGATGCGGGGGCAAAAATAAAACCAATTAATTCCTTGCATCATTGGCCAGCTACCATGATGGGAAGAATATGAAATTGTCCTCCCTTCACGGCGCTGCTTGAGTGCCTGTGAATCTGATGCTTAGGAATGCAAGGAGGTAGGAACATGATAGAATCTCCTGTGCAGAGTTGAGGTTGGGATGAGAAGGTGACACAGGGATGGCAAGTGGGCAGGAGGTGTGAGGGCGCAGGGTCTGGTTTGAAGAGTGCTTGGGTTATCCATCTTCAAGGCGGTAGCTGGAGATATCACATTGGATCTCCAGCACACTTTGAAAACAGCAACTGTGAAAGGTCTTCTCAATGGCACCTTAACCCAAGGAATGCCCATCCACCCCAAACCCCACCCTCCTCATGCTCCACCCCTAATTCTCCAGGGAAACCCTCACCTGCACCCCCACCCTAACCGTGGTTTTGCAAAGGTGACTGAGGTTCACCAGAATGCAGAGAAGGGGAAGTTAGAGTTGGGAATTCCACAAAAGAAAGTGCCCTGAAAGGGAGAATGAAGGAGGGCGAGGTCATTCAATTGAATTCCATAAGCACCTTGAACTTGAAGACCAACCAGATCTGCAGAGTGTCATGTCTTAAGATCCCCTTGGTCTGAGGGTGGGAGCTTGGACTCTTGAAAGCTTACACCCCGGGATATGTCAAAGGGCTTTCAAATACAAATCCAAAACTGAGAAGGGAGAGTGACTCAACCTGGAACTACAAGGTCACCTGAAGTTGGAATAAAAGCCTGAGGCAGGACCAGATGTTCCCATTTAACTGTGTAAATGTGCGTTAATGGTCCCTAATGTGTCATTAGTCCAACAAAACAAGCCCATTACTTCAAAACAAAAGATCTAGGTAAAGCGATTGACTCACCCACATGAACGTCCATCTCCGTGTGGGACGCATCGCGAACCTCCACCAGCCGGTCGTAGTGGGGTGGTCTTTCCCCCCCCTCCATCTCGTATCTCAGGAGGGAGTTGTAGAGGAGGTTGAACTTTCTATAACAGGCAGCAGCGCTCCTCCGCGCGTATCCCGCGCGAGAGAGAAGTCGCGCCACCCTCGTAAAGAAGGGGCGTTGGGGGAGGTCGCTGATGGTCACCTTAAAGGCCAGCCCACGTCGGACAATGATCCTCAGCATCTCCTCCATCTCAACGCCCCTCCAATGCAGGGCGTGTCTTGCTCTCGCCACCATGTTCTTGCACGAGGACCAGTGCTGGGGCGGAGCTACGCGCGGCGTGTAGGGGTGGGGATGGGGAATGACGGGAGTTGCCGGGGGGGAGATTTGAAAGTCTAAAGCACACTGAGAAAACACTTCCTCAGAGGGGGAGGGGGAGAGGGAGAGGGAGGTGGGGGAGCAAAGCTTTCCGTTCTCCCCTTCTTCCTTTCCCAAAACCGTTTCTCAGAGATTGGGGCGCTGGGGTTAGTGACTGACAGCTGGCCTGGCTGAGCTTCCGTTTCACCCCGCCACAAGGACAATTCTTCACGGTCTAACATTATTCTGCTACTGCAACTCCTTGGGGAGGTGTAGGGTACTTCTGCCTCGCCAGTCGCCACAGACAGAGCTGTCACGGACACCGGTCTAGCACATGTCAATTTCACGGCCGGGAGCACTCGGTCTCTGACTGCGGCCGGCGATTTGACAGCTATCAAACAAGGTTGCTTTCACCTAAGCGAATGGTACCTGGTTTTCTGATTTAAAAAGAAGGTTGGGCTTTGAGTCGGATGTCCATCTTTTGCGGGGGGGGGGCATCACCTTACAGTGATGTTTCCGAAGCCCCCACCACCACTTGGGGTGGGCAGCTTCTTCACTCAGTTACTAGGCTGTCCGTAACGTGGACAGCGAGCTGCAGCGCAGCGCTTGCAGCCTGTGATCCATCTTCTCCATCAAACGGCTTAGGCAACCACGGACCTCATTCTGAAAGGCAGGGGAAGTCGCGTTTAATGGTCGTGAATCCAGCGTTACTTTCGCCCCCGACCCCCTCCAATCTTTGCAACCGGGGCTTGCCAAAAGCCGCTGGGCAGCGGCCACAACTCAAAGTGGAAGATATAGACGGGAGAAAACACACAGAAAAAAGGAAGGGGGGCCAATGTATTTCCCTTCCTTCAACCACTTTTAGTCGTGCAATGCTTATCTTTCGCGCCTCACCCCGGGATGCAGTATGTGAATTGCGTGTGTGGGCTCTCTGAGTCCAATGTGTTGCATTGCATCATTTGTTCTAACTTGCAAATGCAGCCGAGTCACGGACGGTCTATTCTATGCTTTGCGATGGGCAATGGGGGGGGGGTTCCCGGTTCCATATCTCGCCTCCCTGGGAACCCATCGTTACCAAAATTGGTGGTCCTTTCATTTAGGGTCAAAATAAGCAATGATGAAAGTTTTGGACGTCCCGCTCAAAATATGCCCCTCCCCCCGCAGCCGCCACCCGAGACTCATTGTTTGGACTTTAACTGGCAATATTCGGCCGAATTTTTTTTCGAACTTTGAATTCCCGCCGAATTGAACGGATCCGAAGTGGGGGAGTTTGGACTTCGGCACGTACCGAACCCACAAGGGCCAAATTCGGCCGAATCCGAACTGTACCGAATTTTTTTTTTTTGACAGCCCTATTCTGCTCAGATGGGGAATTTCACTTTTGTTAGATAATAGCTAAGACAAGTGTCTTAGATACAAGGACTTGCAGGGGGGCATCTCATTTCTCCTCCACCACTATTTTGCCTTTCCCCTCCATGACAACCCCCATAATGTCTCCCTTTGCCATTGCCTTCTTCTGTAGAGTCTTCCTTGGAGGTCTCCCATTCAAGTACCAACCTTGCTAGCTTCCAAGAGCTGACAAGAGCAGGCATTACCTTTCTACACATGTGGTGGAGCTGCAGTAGAACCCAAACATATTGGATGAAAGTGATTGAAATCATATCCAGCAGCCTTGAAATTGTTATTCCAGTAAGACCAGAAACAATTTTATTAAATTATTTTCAAGTTATGTTTTTCCATATACTAACAGTTGCAAGAACAAATCTTGCAAGATATTGGAAAGGCAAAAAACTGCCTGATTTAAATAATTGGCTTGATAAGGTTAAAGAAACCTATGCTTATTATAATGCATTATAATAATGACAAAAATACAGAAGAACTGGACGCTTGCTGGAATGTAACAATTTCAAAGATGGAAAAAACACTCCAATGTGTAAATCGCAGTGAGGGAGGGAAGTGACAATCAGGCAGATTTTAGATAGAGTAGTGCTTGGTTTATTATATTATGGATATTTTAGTTATATTAGCAGCATTATATTAGTTTCTTCTCAAGGGTATCAAGAAATGGGAGTTTACCCTCAATTTCCTTTTCCGTGGTAAACTGAATGTTTGGATGGATATTATTAAGATGGTTTAGAAAGTCCATTAATTTTTCTTCACCATGGCTCCAAATAGTAAATGTATCATCTACGAACCTGAACCAGACTGTAGGTTTGTAAGGTGCCGATTCTAATGCTGTCTTTTCAAAATATTCCATGTAAAAGTTTGCTATTACAGGACTGAGTGGACTTCCCATAGCAAACTTTTACATGGAATATTTTGAAAAGACAGCATTAGAATCGGCACCTTACAAACCTACAGTCTGGTCCATCCAAACATTCAGTTTACCATGGAAAAGGAAATTGAGGGTAAACTCCCATTTCTTGATACCCTTGTCATCCGTAAAACAAACTTTCAGTTAGGTCACAAGGTCTACCGGAAACCAACTCACACAGATCGCTACTTACACAAAAACTCCAACCACCACCCCCGACAGAAAAGAGGAATAATCAAAACATTAATGGACCGTGCAAGACGGATCTGTGAACCACAGTTTCTCAAGGAAGAAACTAATCATCTAAATCACGCACTGCTAGCAAACGGCTACTCCAAGAATGAAATCAGAAGTGCCATTAAACCAAACAAAAATCAGAAAACTCAGGAAAAACAGTCTCCCATAGGAAAGGTATTCTTGCCATTTATTAAAGGAGTCACTGATAGGATGGAGAAACTTTTGAAAAAACATAACCTACAAACAGTGTTTAAACCCACCAAGAAAATACAACAAATGCTACGATCAGCAAAAGACAAAAGAGACCCCCTCACCTCTGCAGGAGCATATCGTATACCTTGCAGCTGTGGAGAAGTTTACATCGGGACCACAAAACGCAGCATACAAACAAGGATAAAAGAACATGAAAGATACTGCAGACTTGGCCAACCTGAGAAATCAGCAGTGGCTGAACATGGACTGACACAAACAGGACACAGGGTCTTATTCCAAGACACTGAAAGACTGGACAATTCTACCAACTATTTTGTCAGATTACACAGAGAAGCCATTGAAATTCATAAACATCAGCACAACTTTAACAGAAAAGAGGAGAGTTTAAGAATGAATAAGGCTTGGCTTCCTGTTCTGAAAACCTCCAGACTAACAAAGACAACATTCAACAATAGCCATGCAGATTAGTTTTGGATTACACACATTAACAGATCACTTCAGGATACAATTGGTTCCATATTAACATACCATACCCTCATTAGCACATTATCTTGATACTTACAGGACAATGATTAGCACATTACTTTTGCAGGACAGTACTCAGCTCAAACCCAACCCCTTTCTGACTATATATTACTTTTCCTACACCCTTGACACTGAGAGACACTGTCCTTCAGTGTTATTACTCTGAAGATGCCTGCCACAGTTGCTGGCGAAACGTCAGGAAAGAAAATTCCAAGACCACGGTTACACAGCCCGGATAACCTACAAGAACCAATGAACTCTGACCGTGAAAGCCTTCGACAATATTTTGAAAGAATAATGTTTTTCTAATTTTCACATTAAATGCACTTTGGTATACATAACCCTAATCTGCACATTTCACAAAAATAACCTCAAACGCTGATGTTGCAAAGCAGCCTCACTAGAACAGAGATCAAGCTATGTATATTTTATAGCAAGATCAGATTTTTATTCTCAGTGGGAGGCAACCACTAAAAAACAAAGGAGGATAAAGAAATCAAATGAAGAAAGGGGGAGGGAACAGAATGAAGAGAGAAAACAGGGGAAAAACACGAAATGTATGAGTGTACTACTTCTGCTCTCCTCCTCCACAAACTCAACAACAGTGTAACTTGGAGTTGAATGAGGATTCCTATCTGCCCAACTACTGCTGACATTGCCTGGCTTAATCCCTTGATTAGGAGCTCCCACGCTGGTCTTTGGAATCATTTGCACCCTACTAAGAAGGATCAAAGCCTGTTTTGGGAAGCAATGCCTTTGATTATTTCTTCATTGGAAACCAATCATTAACCGCCTGGTCTAGAAAATGGTTAGAAAATTGGTAAATAAATAAAATCTCCAGTTCTGCCTGCTGCTCCATAAATCATGTTGTGTAATTCTGAGGGGAAAGGCTGTAATTTGTTAACCCCCGTTTATGTATTTAAATTTATGTATAGTTTATTTTCGAAGGCTTTCACGGTCAGAGTTCATTGGTTCTTGTAGGTTATCCGAGCTGTGTAACCGTGGTCTTGGAATTTTCTTTCCTGACGTTTCGCCAGCAACTGTGGCAGGCATCTTCAGAGGATTAACACTGAGAGACACTGTCCTTCAGTGTTAATCCTCTGAAGATGCCTGCCACAGTTGCTGGCGAAACGTCAGGAAAGAAAATTCCAAGACCACGGTTACACAGCCCGGATAACCTACAAGAACCAATATAGTTTATTTATTTACTGCCTTTCTTCCTTACAGAGTTCAGGGTGGTTTACAGCATAGATAAAATACATTAAATACATTAAAAACATAAAAACCAAGATTTAAAATCACAATTCAGGACTGCTAATAAACTTAACCAAATGCAGTCCTAAATAAAACTGTCAACTGCCTCCTGAAAACTGAAAGTGAGGGAGCCAGGTGCACCTCCCTGGGGAAGTTGTTCTGTAATTGTGGGCTGCCACTGAAAAAAGGCTCTCTTGTGTACCAACCAAAAGTGCTTCTTTGATTGATGGGACAGTCAACAGGGCCTCTCCCTGTGATCTTAATTCCCAGAAAAATATGGGAGAAGATACCCTGGTCCCAAGCTATGTAGGGGTTTCACAATGCCCCTATCTTATCTGGTGGTCATTTTAGTTTTATAAGAAATGAAAGGAACATTCTTTAGATCAATGGTTCAACTGCAGTTGACGGAAACAAGTCTTTCCATATTTTCCATACAATGATTGAGAGCCTTAAAATTTGACACTTTTGAATGCTACTCCCACTTCCGTTCGCCTTCACACTTCCCAAAAAGCCTATTCAATGCACTATATACTATAGCATACTGATAAAACAAATCTTCAGAGTTCTTTTTATCCATTTCTAAGCACACTGGCATGAAAAGAAGGAAAATAATATTTGTGGGTTTGACAGCAAGTACTATATCAACCTGAAAATATGATGACCCTGAATGTAAAACAATTCCGGTAAAGAAACTTACATAGAGTCTGGCTTCTTTGTATCACATGAACACATGAAGCTGCCTTCTACTGAATCAGACTCTTGGTCCATCAGTCAGTATTGTCTACTCAGACTAGCAGCGGCTCTCCAGGGTCTCAAGAAAAGGTCTTTCACATCACCTACTTGCCTGATCCCTTTAACTGGAGATGCCAGGGATTGAACCTGGGACCTTCTGAATGCCAAACAGAGGTTCTACCACTAAGCCACAGCCACTCCCCATCGAAAAGGGATTTTTAAAATTACTGTTCAAAACTGTAACTTGCAAGTGAATTCAAGAAAGTGCATGTGGGCAGAAACCTAATATTCCTTTCATGTAAAGGAGGGGTGTACTGATTGCATGAATTTCAAATCCACATGCAACTATCAATTTAACAGAAAGGCCCTGGAAAGATCACTGTTTTTCAGTGAAACTTAATTGTTCACTATGCAACTAATATGCTGTTTAGAGGAAGGGTATAAATAAGTAATATAAAAAATATCTCAGTGAGCAGACAAGTCTACAGAAATACAAGAAACTAATTTTGCTAAAGGTTCTCAAAGCCTGATAGTGTATTCATGGAAATTTCAAGTGTTTTATCTCCTGTTATACAAATTTAACACTTCATCAGAATTACACTGATAGGAAATTCAACCTGTACACAGATAGACACACATACTACATACAATATTATAAGATAAATTCTCATTATTTACTGTCCATTATTCAGTATTCACACAATTTATAAAACCTTACTGTACTCAAGTGTTTTTTGATGGGCAACCCACAATTATTTCAATGGACCCTTTACACTGAACTTTCTTTCAGTTTCCCAGCACTTTTCTAACACAGATTCTAGATTTTTCAATGTAGATAGCACAATAGTTGCTAATATTGTACTAGATACATCAACATCATGCTAATTTAGAGTATAAATGTCTTCCCTTGGGGGGGGGGCTTCGTTTCAGCAGCTGAAACCTCACCTCCCTCCCCAAGTGATTTATTTGGAGGTTCAATTTCAGCATGACACCATTCTAAGCACACATTCTAAAGCTAATGGAAGCACTTGCAAAAGTTGTAAGTCTGTTCCTTTTTTTTCCAGTGGGTAATTGGAAGTTCTCTGGTGAGATGGACAGTCAAGAAGAACATTTTTCTATATGATTAAAAACGCTGGATTTCATTCATGATGCTACATAGCTGACCAGATGGTTTTATATACATCCTCATGACTGTTCGATGGGCTCACCCCAAACTTACCATCAAATCACATATCACAGCCAGGTCCACAGACTGTGGTATGTAAAGTGCCATCAAGTCACAGCTGACCTATGTCAACCCAGTAGGACCCCAAGGCAAGAAACTAACAGAGATGGTTTGCCATTGTGTTCCTCTGCATAGCAACCCTGGTATTACTTGGTGGTCTCCCATCCAAGTACTAGTCAGGACTGGCCCTGCTCAGCTTCTGAGATCTGATGAGATCAGGCGAGCCTGAGTCATCCAGATCAGGTCCCACAGACTGTACCGCCAAAAAACCAGTGTGTTTTCATACAGCTAGAAAAGTAAACACTTCTGGCAAATTTCAGTTCCTGTATTAACAGACTTTTTAAACAGCTGACCTGATACACTTTCATGGTCTTATCTTAATATGGTACAGTGATTAGTAAGAAAGACAAAGATCCGCAATCTGGATTATAAACTTTAAACAGAAATATATCACAGTAATATTAAATAGCTGTTAATTATATAAATATAAACCAATTTATTAAAAGATGCTGTCTAACAATATTCAGAGGATTATTAACATTATTTATCATGCAAATAGAAAAAAAAATCAAAAATTGTATATATATTATGGATAAAATAAAGTTTTTAACAGGCTGGGATAGCCTTGTTTATTTGAAGCTATGGTAAATCTGGCCTAGATGAACAATTTATTAAATGGCTCTTACCACAGGACAAGAAGACTTCAATCATGCTTTGCTGAAACATCTGGCTGACTATTGTTGACTATTGTCTGTATTCTGATTCAGCAAAGCAATTCTTATTGTCATAAATTAACAGGACTAGCATACATAAGTAAGGGTTACTCAAACAGATCTCAAGCAACAACAAAAAATTACGTACGTTGTCCACAGAAAGTGCCGATATATCCCTTCTGACACTGGCACTGGTCATCCAGACAGGTACCACCATTCATGCATCTGATACTGCACTGTTGTACTGCAGTAAAACACAAACAGTTCATTATACTAATTACTTATATTATAGCAAGGAGCTAAATATAGCTAAACAGCACAGGCATCCAAACAAGCATGCAATGTTACAAGAATAAAAATACATATTTGAACACGATTCTAATATTTGTGACAAGTACTACAACATAAACCAAGTTCCGACAAGTAATCACCCTAAAAATAACCACACTTTTTGGGCACATCAAAAGGCAATTATAAAGCATTTGTTGCAGTATTTTAAGGTACAACAATATAAACAATTAGCATGTAGCCAGCCATTTGGCAGTTAAAATCCAACACACACAACTTCTCCTACACCCAATGCGCAAACCTATCTCTCTGCCTACCTCTGGGCTCTCTCTTCCTCCCTCTCTCATGCAGATCTCTTACTACCACCATTATTCTTTACACATGTTTCTGTTTGCCCTCTCCTCCCTCAGACATGCAGTATTCTCAGTGATGCTTCTTTTCCAGAAAGGCAATATACCGGTATATGGTGCTCTGATTTAAGCAGTTATAAAAAATAAACAATTATAACCTTCCCCTCTTCAGTGTAGGCTGCCATATGCAAGTGTTCTTTCCTTTAATTCTTCTGATCATAACAGCTTCGCCTTAAATCTCTAAGCAGGCCCTTGCACTTTCTGGTGTCACTTTAAGTTTCCCTTTAAAGTTAATGGCTTCACCATTCTTACTGCAATTAATTGTTTGCAACAATGACATTTGCTGCTGGCTCAGTTTAGATTCCACCTTCTATCCCTTCCCTATCCCATGTTTTCCATTAGTGGGAAAGATGACTGTATTTACTGAAATGGAAGACAATATTTTCCTTCCTTTTTTGCTTTGCAAAAAATGGGATGTCCTCTTCCATTTGGGTACATTCCTGGGGAGCATTCCTCTCTCTCAACTTACAGCCTGCTGCAGAAGCCGTGGAGGTGGACAGGAGCATACCCGTCAGAGTATCAAGTTGATCATAATAATCTGACAGACAGCTGACAGGTGCTGTCAGATCTGGGACATCTAAGCTGATGCAAGAGGTAGCAATTAGTCTTGAAGGTCCCAGGTGAACTGCATCTAACCAGTTTAAAGCAGTATGGTGATGTAATACTGTGGCCAGGTCTGCAGGTGGCCTAACTGATTTCAGGTGCTGGGATGTATATCAGTCTATTATGTAACCATAACACTGTCGCGGGGAAGTAGTAGTGGATGAGAAGTGTACGTGACAGTTTGTCTTTTGTGCACTGTAAATTAAACAACACTGCTTTCTATAAAGCAAGACTTCTGGTGGTGTGTCCTAGAGATCTCCTAATCCACTTGCTTCCACGTCAACCCCTCCACATCTTGCTTCCTGGGCTGTCTGAAGTTCAGACAGCTAGCTGGTAGACACCTCTCTCTACCTCAGTGGTAGCCAAGGATGAAGAAGAGTGTGCCACACCCTTTCCCACTGGCTGACTCACTGGGCCACTTGAAGCTGGTCAGCTAGTCCCTCTACCTCCACAGTAGCCAAGGACACAGAGAGAAGCAGAGAGAGAAGCACGCCACCCCCACTCCCTGGAATGGCATGCTAGGCTGCTTGCAGTCCAGCAAGTCATGGGGGTGCGGCAAGCTCCTCCCTGAGCTCTTGTGCCTTCCAGTTCATGCCAGAAGGTACAAGGGAGAAGAGCAAAGCATGTTGAATGTGTAGTTATAATTTTTCTCCTTTTTCCCTTTCTCTTTTTTTGGGGGTGGGGCTGTCTTACATTTGGGGTCATCTTCCTTTCAAGTAAATATGGTATTTATTCATATATTTTTCTGATTTCCTTTGAGTTTTTTTAAGTTTAATATTTAAAATTTTCAATCTGCTCTCCTCTCTCCCCATCCTCTTATTTTATGGTTTCAATATATTGAAAGGTATTTTTGTTACATAAACAGAATTTTGCATTTTATATATATTGTGAGCTGTTTGGTGGACTTGCAGTCAAAAAGTGAGGAAACAGTGCAATAAATACACAAATGATATATTTTATCCCTTCACTTAATATAATACAACATAATTAACTTTATTCATTCCCCCACCGATATTTGTCTTTGTTGTTTTATTGTATAAAATAATCTCCATGTTGTTACTTTTTATAACAAAATACTTTCTTTATTCTTTTCTTCCCCTCTCCCATGACCTTTTCTGACAGCATCAGTATCAAATGGCAATGTGGTACGACTCCTTCTATTCATATAACAAAGCTTGTAATCAAGTGATTACCCTGAACTTATGCTTTGTTTATACTTGTTAGGTTCTAGAACTGTGCGTATTTTATTTTATGTCTGGTGCCTTGTATACAATTACACCTTCAGAAAACAGTATTAAAATTTATAAAGCAGAACAAATTAACTGTTACTTTTATTTAAAGACTCTGAACACTACTCTCAAAATATATGCAGTGCATGTAACTTCCCAGGGTGTGCGCTTCTGGCCAAGCAAAATAAGCCAATCGACTTGGTGAGGAAGGACAACAGAGTGAGGGAGGATGACTGAATCCAGGCTCTCTTCCACTTCAGAATAATTGGCAAAATGCCAGTTTCTGCTATCAGTGCGTAGGCCTTGGCTGCTGGGTTGCTTGAGGAACTATGTACACTGCATCAGTCTGAATACATAATTCCTCATCAAGCTACATGTACACACATGGAAATTTGCTTCTTCATGCATATAGCCTCCAGCTGAATCAGGGTGAATATTTTATTTATATAAATATGTATATACACACACATACAAAAGTCATAGCACACAATCAGCCAGTCCCTTACACTCATCATCAGATATGTACCACTATTCCCTAAACACAGGTCTGATGAGTGGAAAAAGGGAATCAGGCAGGACACTTCAGCATATAAATTTAAACTACCTAGGTAGGAATTAGGATTGCCCATTTTCAGGTGGGGCCTGGAGATCTCCTGCTATTACAGTTGATCTCCAGGTAATAGAGATCAGTTCTCGCGGAGAAAATGGCTGCTTTGGTGGGTGGACTCCATAGCACTGACCATGCTGAAGTCCCTTCCCTCCCCAAACCCCACCTTCCCCAGGCTCCACCCCCAAAATCTCCAGGTATTTCCCCACCCAGAACTGTCAAACTTAGCAGGAATGCGTAGGCAGGATAAAAAGGGAGATTGTACTGCAACTGTAATATTTATATACTTTAAAGCATTTAAAATATTACATTTATTCTAAACATTAAAATGGAAAACTGCTAAAGAGTAACAAAAATCAAATATATTCTCAATCCTTACTTGATTTTGTTCCACAGGTTGGCAATATCTGTCCACTGGAGCAAGTGCACATGTTAGGGCGGGAACAAAATCCGTCGCCACAACTATTTCTACAAATTGCTGTGGAAGAAAACAATTTATTGTAATACTTCTAGTCCTGAGGTGTTTTCTTTGGGGGGGGGGGGGAAATCTGTTGTTTAAAAGAGTCACAAAAAAGCAAGCGCATACACAACAGTATATATTCCGAAACAATAAAGTTTTTTTAAATGTGCTGCCTTTGCATTTTTAAATTATTTTAGTATATTTCCTTCTCTGCAGACTGTTCCACATAGTGACATTTTCCTTTGAAAGCCACCTTGTTGCTGCAGTTGCCAATGCAGTATAGCAGCAACAGGGATTCTAGATTACGAGTTCCCCACATTTTCTCTCTCCCAGTCTCTGTGGTGGCCATCCCCCCCACCATACAATTGAGGGGGTTCGAGATTTTTTTTAAAAAAAATACCTATAATGGATAATGTGAAATACAGTTATATCAGTATATGTCAATGTTGGGGAGGTTGTCCGCATGGGGACTGGGGAAGAAAAAATGACTTTTGTATCACTAGGACTGGAAAAATCCAGATTCTCCTGCTCAACACAGAAGTCATACAGGCATTGCTAAGATCTTTCACAAAACTTTGCAGCAAGACAGGTATGGGAAAGATCAGAAAAAAATGCTGCAGGGAGAAAAAACTCGCTTCCCAAAAACATCAGATGGGGAACAAATAACCCATGCAGAAAAGACCACGGTTACACAGCCTGGACAACCTACAAGAACCAATGAACTCTGACCGTGAAAGCCTTCGACAATATGATGCAGAAAAGGTCTGTTATTAAATACAGGGTTGCAAAGATAGTCTCCACTGAACATACATGAACACATGAAGCTGCCTTATACTGAATCAGACCCTCCTCAGTCCATCCAAGTCCATATTGTCTACTCAGACCGGCAGCCGCTCTCCAGGGTCTTTCACATCACCTACTTGCCTGCTCCCTTTAACTGGAGATGCCGAGGATTGAACCTGGGACCTTCTGCATGCCAAGCAGAGGCTCTACCACTGAGCCACGGCCCCTCCCCTAAGTAGTTAGGCTGTATGCTGATCACCCAGATGACTTCAAACCACTGCACTATGGATTCTGATATGATACTTATTTCAAAGCAGGGCATTAAAGACACACACAATCTTATTTCCATAAAAGTAGAGAAATAGTCACTATAAAGAGATACCGTATATACTCGTGTATAAGCCGAGTTTTTCAGCCCAAAAAAAGGGCTGAAAAAGCCGAACTCGGCTTATACATGGGTCAATACGGTAGGGGAGGGGAGGGGAGAGGAGGGAGGAGGGAGGAGGGAGGGAGGAATTTACCGCTCGCAGCCTCGCCCGGGAGCCTTTCTCCTGCCGGCAGGGGCCTGGAGGGGCCGGCAGGAGGTTCCTGCCGGCTGCTCTGCCGCCGCCCAGGCGGCAGGGAGCCTTTCTTCTGCCGGCATGGACCTTCCTGGGCCGGCAGAAGGTCCCTGCCGGCCGCTCTGCCGCCGCCCAGGCGGCAGGGAGCCTTTCTCCTGCCGGCAGGGTCCTGGAGGGGCCGGCAGGAGGTCTCTGCCAGCTGCTCCGCCGCCACCCACGCGCCCAAGCGCCTTCCTCCGGCCGGCAGGGGCCTGGAAAGGCCTCCTGCCGGCCCAGGAAGGCCTCGCCGCCGATTCGCCGCGTCTCCCGGTAAGTAGGGTGTTCAGGGGCTCTTCCCCCTCCCCCCCTTGGATGGCACTGGGGTTGGGGTGGGGTGGGTTGGGGTGGGGTGGGAGGGCCTGGGAGGCCGGCGGGAGGGCGACCTGGGGCAGGGGCCCTGCGCTCTAAAATGGCGGCCGGCATTTTAGAGCGCAGCATTGCCGGTAAAGGGAATTTCTTATTGACCCTCGGCTTATACGCGGGTCAATAAGAAATTCCCTTTTCTGGCCTCAAATTTGGGGGGTCGGCTTATACTCGGGTCGGCTTATACCCGAGTATATACGGTAACCAAGTCTTGAAATCAGGGTGATCTCAGCATGTTTACTCCAGGATAATTGACCTTTAATGTTGCTTAAAGCATGAATGAGCAACTGTAACCTCATAAGCATGTGATCTTGCTCATGAATGGGTAATGCGCCAAAAGAAGCAAGTAGATCCTCTTCAAAAGCATCATGCTTTACAGTACTCTTCAAGGAGGAAGGACTATTCAACTGTTTCCTTACTGCAGACTTGACCGACTTCTTACTCCTTTCAGCGGTGGTAGTAAGATCTATAAGTGGTTCGTTGTCTGCAGGATGTTGACGAGGCAGCTTATCAGCTCTATTTATTAATATACCCCCACTGCTGCTGGCCTCCATTCTCCTCCTCTGGGCCATGCTCTTCACTAGCAAAAAATTTTCCTTTTGGAAAATACGATTGTAGGTATTTCTGGTTAGAAAGGACCAATGAAGGGATTCTCAGAGGAGGATGCAATTTAAACCTTTTGCCCTTTATAAACCCTGGGATCCTTTTAACATAATTTAGGTCAATTGACAAAAAGTGCAGATATAGCAAAAAAGAAAGGTTCTGGCTCTGGTTGGGTGCTGCTGCAGATGTGCGCTCCAGGAAGAGCTCTTCTTTTATTTTAGTTTAAATTTTAGTGGTAGTTTTCTATTGGGTTTACCAGGTTTTAATTGGTTTTTCTCTTTTTGTTTGGGTTTATCTTTTGAAGTTTGTAGTTCAAAGCTTGTTTGTCACTTGGGAAGTAGTTGGCTTCGGTAAGCCTGGGCATTTCTTTCTGAGCACAGCTGAATCCACATTCAGGGCTGGCTTAGTATAACCAACCTGGGAGGGGGGGGGGTCCTGTGTTTGGTGACGTAGCCTTGTGTTGCTGTTGGCTTGTTTTTTGTTTTATTACACTGGGTTTGGAGAGTAGCTCCGATAATGAGCCTCTACTAATGTTGTTGTTTGATTTTATTTTCTCCTTGTAAAAGGAGATTTGAACTGATGAGATTTTAGTTTTATCTAATTTAATAATTTTAAATAAACAGGAGATTTAGTTGTAATAATAAGAGATTTACAAGTATTAATAAAATAAAGTTGCTAGGCTAATACAGGGTTTTAAATTTTATTTTATCTTGTATGTTATATTTATAATATTTGGGGACAATTATTGGGGACAATTGTTAATTATTAAATATTTTCTGTTTATTCAAGCTGCAGCTAATAAGTAACAACAAATTTGAGGAGATTAATTTGGTAATTAAGCTGGGCAATTAAAGCAAATAGTTATTATATTCACATGGGGAAGAAATGGATGTATGCTCGCTAGTGTAAAATGGATGGATTTTTAAAGAACCTCTCACCAATAACTATTTCCAACAGATTTGATCCTTTACTTAATGATATTCCAGTTCCCTCCAGCTTTAATGATCTTTCAGTATGTTTTCAACAGGACTCTTTAATCAAGTGGGATGCCCTGGATTGAGATTCTGAAAAAGAATGCCACTCAAAATAAGAGATCTGAGGTTTTAGCCATGCTAGCATCCCGAACTCTTTTAATTTCAGAAACCCTACAACAATATTTGAGAAGATTAATTTACTCACAGAACAGATAGGATTTTTAATGTATTCCAAATGGACAAGTTTGCACCGTCCCTGACGCCAAAAGATTTGCCAAAGAGCTTCTCCAATGTCACACAAGATGTCTGTTGTAAATGGGCTGAATGAGGAGAAACAGGGGGGAAGGGGTGGGGTCTACAAGAAGAATATCCATACCCCATGCCCTGTATCCCCATTCTTGAGTTTAGAACATAACATAACAAAATCATTTTGAATATTTTTCCCTATCAAGGCCATATGATTAATTGGTCAATGAAGCAATCAGCTAAAAAACACTCTTAAGCAATTATACAGAGTTTTGGAATATGAACAGGAAGTTTATTTGGGGTAATCTTTTGGCCTCAGGGGCGGTGCAAACATAAGGATGGCCCCTTGCCCAATAAATTAACGTACTAGTGTGGAAGGGCCTGGCTTAAGCGGGAGGGGCCTCTGGCCCTAGGGGGAGATTCTTTGGTTACAGTGATGAGTTTAAAACAGACATCAGAGACTGGCTTTGCTGTTAACTTGGCACCTCCACGCTCTCTGCTGAGGACAGTAAGGAGACCTACAGGAGAGGGCTGGGGCTAGTGCAAGTTGGTGTGGTACTGCTCCATTGACCATAATGGATCAACCTCTACTGCTTATAAAGGTGCAACTCTTACAACTGCATTGACAGAAATTTAAAATCAGGCACTATGGAAATTATGCCCAACAATAATCCTTAAACTGCTCGAAATGAATAGATAAGAAAGGAATAACTCTGTACATTCTCTACCTTTGTTTTTAATTTGTGAACTGGACATGTTGTTTGCTTTGTATACTGGTTCTAATCATGTACTGTTGCATTTCAATAAAAATTATTTAAAAAAGAAATGATGCATCATAAGAGTGCCTACAATTTATACTTTTTCGGGCATATTTTTAAAAACAGGAATGGAACATGGAAATGAATATTTTTAAAAACGATTATACACACTGATTTATTGGGGGGGAGGGGTTTAATAGGTTGATGGACCCAACTCAGACGGATCACCTCTATTAAACACTTCACCAATATTAAGTAATAGTACTTTGAAAGTTTTTCTCATATGATCTTAAATATGTCGTTGTGGCTTTCTGTTGTTAATTGTACCCGCTAATTGTGAATCTTTGATATAATAATTCCACTTATTCAAGAGAGAAGCGAGTTCCATCTATTCCCCCTTCTGCAGACTTCTAACAGTGCATCCCTAAGGAGAGTTACTCCAGTCTAAGCCCATTCATTTCAACAGGCTTAGACTGGAGTAACTCTCCTTACGAATGCACTCTAAACCACCTACAGTGCCATAGGGTTTGCCCAACTACCAGGAGAAGCTTTGAGAGCAGGCAGAGGGTTGCAATAGGAAGAGAGAGGTGGCAATCCATTCTATAGTGGAAGATTCACTCGTGTTTCTTTGGATCCAATCCAATTTAAACATCAGGTATGAAAATGCTCTGTGGAGACAGGGCTGCAATATAAAAACAACTTTGTGTGTACAGATAATCCCTAACAAAGACCCAAGTTAAAATAAACATTAAGTTGAGTTTTCCACCACTTGAAAAAGTGTACTAAATACTGAATTTATGGTCAGCACTGTTACTATAGTTAGCAACCTTTCCATTGCATTTCTCAGTTACAAGATATGCAATTATATTTCATCTGTAAAACCAGGAGATAAACCTGGGATGTATAGCACAGTTAATACTAGCAAGAGAGCTATGACAAATAAACAGAAAGAAAAAAAAGTGAAATAATGATGGACTAGAACCAATGATCTGTTAAGGAAGGCCTCATTAGAACTGATGATCAAAGCATAAAAGAGCACTCATCTGAAACCAGCTATAACCCAACTAGCAGAAATATCCTTCTAATGTTATTTTCATTTATCGGTTTCCTCTAACGTTACAATCCTGTGTGTTTCCTTAACAACCACATTGGCCTTTACAGCTATGCTGGCACCTTCAAATGGCAATGGAGATGAGACAGAGTATGTGTTTATGTCTCACTTGCTGAGATGACTTTACTTCTCTGAATAGGCAAAACAGGTGGGTACCAAGCAAGGGAATTCTTCAACAGCCCTTGGGGTCCACTAGAAGGGACCATTAGTACTGCCACTACACTTGCAGAGACTTGGAGGAAATGATGAAGCACCACTGATGACAGCTCATAACAATCATAACCTAGCACTATGGTTATATAATGGAATACAACATAGATGGGAATACCCTCAAGGAGTCTCATTTATATTCAAAACAAAGAGGTTCAAACTTACTGACATGGCTAAAGTTGATCAGTTCTTTCGGAGATATGAAGGAGAATTAAGTAAACCACCACAACAACCAATTAAAGAACTGGTTGAAAAGAATCTTACAGAGAATGAGAAGGCTGCAGAAGCTTCAGGAGGAAAATCTCTGACGGAAGAAGAGGACACAGACTGAATTAGGGTCTGAGGATTTATGAGAAGGAGATGGGGATACTATTGGGGGAGGAGGGGGGGAAGGGGTATTATACCTGGGGGAAAATTTGAGTTACTAACCAACAAATGATGAAGATACTATCATGGAATGTTAATGGTTTAAACTCTCCAAATAAGAGGAGAAAAATATTCTATCATCTACAGAAATCAAAAGCTAACATTTTTTGTTTACAGGAGACACATATTTTAACAAAAGAGGTTTTAAGATTAGAACAAAATAAATTAGGTAAACTGTTTATTTCATGTAATGATAAGAAAAAGGTTAATGGAATAGCTATGTACATTCCTTTAATATTTGAACCAAAGATGTTGTATAAAGACAGGGAAGGGAGGATTTTGATGGTAGAGGTTCTGTGTGGTTACCAAAAAATAGTATTAGTCGGTATATATGCACCTAATAATAACCAAAAATTATTTTATATGGATCTAATATCGACATTGGCTGAATATGCTACGGAAAATATGTTATGGATGGGTGATTTCAATGGAGTAACAGATCCTCGTTTAGATAGATCAGCAAAAAAAAAACAGGGGAAATTTGAAGGTAAAATACCTGGTATTTTTGATCATTTAACAGAACAATGGGAAATGTTTGATGCGTGGAGAATGAAAAAAGGTAATAAAAAGGGATATACTTTTTACTCTTCAAGACATAAATCTCACTCTAGAATAGATATGATTTGGCTATCTAAAGATATTATATGCAAACTAGATGACCTTGAAATTTTACCGAAGGTTCTTTCAGATCATAATGCACTGTTGTTGCAAATGAATTTGGGAATTAAGAAAAACAAATCTTGGCATATTAATGAATATTTATTAAAAAATAAGAAAATTACAGACAAAATAAAAGTAGAAATACAACATTATTTTCAAGATAACATAAATAAAGGCACATCTGAAGATGTTGTCTGGGATGCGGGGAAAGCAGTGATAAGAGGCATTTTAATACAACAAAACTCGCGGTGGTTTAGAGAAAGAGAGTCAAAAAAGAAAAAAATACTGGAGGAAATTAAACAGGCGGAAATACAGTTAAGAAAAGCACAAACCAAATTACTTAAACAAGAACAGATTGATAAAATAAAAACTTGGCAACAACAATATGAGATTTTATTAACTACCGATATAGAAAGAAAAATATTATATAATAGACAAAGATTTTTTGAACATTCAAATAAACCAGGCAAAATGTTAGCATGGCAACTTAAACATAAAGAGAGGAGAAAGCCAATATTGAAAATAAGGAAGGATGGAAAAATTTTATTAGATAAACAAAAAATTACAGAAACTTTTATAGATTATTATTCTAATCTTTATACACAGGGAATAGTTTTAGAAAAAGAGATAGAAAAATATTTAACACAATTTGTATGGGATAAAATCTCACAGGAACAGAAAGAATTATTAGATGCAGAAATAACATTAGAGGAGTTAAAATCAGTAATAAAGAAAAGTAAATTAAACAAAGCACCAGGAGAAGATGGCTTCACAAATCTTTATTACAAAACTTTTATGGATCAACTATCACCAAATTTATTGAGAGTTATGAATAATTGTATACAGGGAGGATCCATTCCAAATACCTGGAAGAAAGCAAATATAGTTTTAATACCTAAACCAAACGCTGATTTAATGGAAGTTAAAAACTATAGACCAATATCATTATTAAACAATGATTATAAAATGTTTGTGATGATTTTAGCGAATAGATTGAAGAAAATTCTTAATAGTATTATACATGAAGACCAAGCAGGATTCCTTCCGGGGAGGTTAATCAATCAAAATGTTAGAGTTGTGTTAGACTTGCTAGAATATGCAGAATTTGATAATACACCTTTTGCAATGATATTTTTAGATGCAGAAAAAGCGTTTGACAATGTAAATTGGAATTTTATGAGGAAAGTGTTAGAATATATGGGTTTTGGTGATAAATTTCAAAAGGTTATTGGAAATATTTATACTTGTCAAACTGCTAAGCTAATAATTAATGGAGAATTATCATCACAATTTGAAATACAAAAGGGCACCAGACAAGGGTGCCCCCTTTCACCACTGTTGTTTATTATTATTTTAGAGGTATTGATGAGAAAAATTAGAATGAATGCAGAGATTGTAGGTTATAAAATAGGGAGAAATCATTATAAAGTTAAGGCATATGCAGATGATTTAGTGTGTTTTTTAACTGATCCTATTACTCAGATAGCTGAATGGAGCAAAATGATTGAGGTTTACGGAAAACTTGCAGGCTTTAAAATAAACAAAAATAAAACTAAAATATTGGTCAAAAATATTACACTCTTGCAGCAGCAGGAATTAGCGAGAGTAACAGGTTTTGGTATAGAACATAAAGTAAAATATCTGGGAATATGGTTAACTCCTAACAATTTTAACCTATTTAAAAATAATTATGAAAAAACATGGCAACAAATAAATACCGATTTGACAAATTGGGAAAAAATACCCTTATCATTGTGGGGTAGAGTATCGGTGATTAAAATGATGGTATTACCCAGGATGCTTTTTTTATTTCAAAATTTACCGATTATTAAGGGGTTCAAAGTTTTTAAAATTTGGAAGAAGGATATTCAAAAATTTTTGTGGGGAAAAGGAAAACATAGAATAGCGTATAAAAATTTGATTCAATTAAGAGAAACAGGAGGATTAGGTTTACCTGACTTGCAACAATATTATGAGGCTTCCTGCTTTCTCTGGTTAAAAACCTGGATTAAATTAGAAAATTATCGATTATTAGAGTTAGAAGGGTATAATCTTCGATATGGCTGGCATGCATATCTGTGGTATGAAAAGGAAAAGGTAAACAGAGATTTTAAAATTCATATTATTAGAGCTGGGTTATTTCAAATTTGGACAAAATATAAGAAGACTTTAGAAAATACGACCCCGGGGTGGATTAATCCAATAGAAGCTTATATGAAGAGGGGAAAACAATTAAACTTAGATATAGAGATATATAGGGGTATTATTGAATGGAAGGAGAGTAAATGGGCTTTAAAAAGCAGGGAAGAGTTAAATATAAAAGACTGGTTTTTATATTATAAACTACAAGATATTTTTAATAAAGATAGTAAACTTGGATTCAGTAAAAATAAATCCGAGTTAGAAAAGATATTAGATAAAGGAAATAAAGGATTGATTGGTAGGATGTATAAATTATTGATGACTATTAATTTAGAACAAGAAAGAATTAAACCAGTCATGATCAAATGGATGCAGGATTTAGGATTCAATATAGACCTGGATAAATGGGAAAATTTATGGAAGAGGGAGTTTAAATTTACAATAACTAATGAAATTAGAGAAAATCTCTATAAAATGTTTTATAGATGGCATATAACCCCATTTATGATATCTAAAATGAACAGTCAAGATAAAGGAATCTGTTGGAAATGTGGAAAAGAAAGAGGAACTTATATGCATGTCTGGTGGACTTGTAAAAAAATCAAAAAATTTTGGAAAAAAATAATAAAAGAAACAAATAATTTGATTAATAGTAAAGTGAAAAGAAAACCATTATTTTGTTTATTGGGAATACCCACAAACGATATTCATGATCGGGATAGGATTATTTGTCAATATAGTTTTGCTGCTGCAAGGATTGTGATAGCGAGAGTATGGAAACAAACAAGTAAACCCTCAATTACAGAATGGAGAGAGAAAGTGTGGTTATATATGAGGATGGCCAGATTAACAGAAATTCTGCATGGAAATGATTTGGAAGAATTTAAGTTAACATGGTTTAAGGCTACCTCATATTGGGATAAGTTGGCAAAAATGGATTTTACTTTGTTATTTAGTGAGCTATAGAAAATTATTCTTTAAGCAATATTAGAATTTAGATAAATAAATAAAGCTACCGGACACTTCTATGGAAGTCATGGTGATGGGTCACTTTTGGTGGGTGGGGGGAAAGGGTATTTTTCTTTTGATGAATGTATTAAAAAATGAAATGTATTCAATATGTTATGTGAATACCCTTTTATATCTATATATGTATTTTTTTTCTTTCTTTTTTTTCTTGTTTCTTTTTTCTTTTCTTTTTTTTTTATATTGTAAAATTCAATAAAAAATTATAAAAAAAAAAAAAAAAAAAAAAAAAAAGGAATTAGGGCCCCAGTATTAGTGTAAAGGCATAGACTGTGCCCATGCACTACTGCTGGAAGCTTAGAACCTGATCTAACAAACTGTTACTGTGTCAAAGTAGCAATTCCTCACATCATGCCATAAACCACTCTTCAAAATTAGCTATTGCCAAAATTCAAACCAACCTTAAAAACCAGATTTCCTAGTCTGGTTTTCACGTCTCTAATCATGGAGGTGTGATGGCTTGATATTGTTGATCACTAGTGAAATAAAACCATTCAGCACAAGTGCAAATCTGTACCCGTCAGGGCTGGCCTTAGCAACAACTTTTCTAAGGCTCAGCTCTGGTGAAACAAAGCCATGAAGAATCTGTTCAACTGACTTACATGTTTTTGCCAAATTATGTCAATAGCCAGATTTATTGTAACAACAGTTAACTAACCCAAACAAATAATGGAGCTATTAAGATATTTGTTAAAAGTTCTAATCTAGTTAATTTGAATGTGCTGAAACACAGCTCTAGGGTTGCCAACCTCCAGGAAGGAGCTGGAGATCTTCCAGAATTACAGTTGATCTCCATACCTCTGAGATCAGTTTCCATGGAGAAAACGGCTGCTCTGAAGAGTGGACTCCATGGCATTATACCTTGATGAGGTCCCTCCTCTCCCAAAACCCCACCCTCCCCAGGGTCCACCCCGAGAGCTCCAGGAATTTCCCAACCTAGAGATGGCCACCTTACTCCAGATAAAAATAATACTTAAGGTAACTACTATAGCTATTTCTGAACTTCTAAAATGCTTCTGTTATTCACAGATTTGCTCTACTGCCAGTATTTCTGTTATAGAATGTCAATTTCTGTTTGTTAAATACAAAATGAAACCCTAAACAGCCAAACTTGATTCATGTCTTACTTACTTCTATGTGTAATGAGATGTTACAATTCTTTTGGGGGTAGATTATTATGCAGAGCTTATAAAATCTGAAGTCAAGTCTAATGTCAAACACTTACGAACAATACATTGATTTCCCCCAGGGAGTGTTTTCCATCCAGGGCAACAATAGGAGTGGAATCTGGAGCCACACACATTTGGCCTGTCACATGCAAACAAGTGTGTACATAAAAAAATAGTTCAGTAAAAACATCAATTCAAATTTTAGCAATGCAAAATAAACATGTAATTGGCCACAGAAACAATGCAAGTTGTATTTCATAGTCCTATTTCTTAATTTAATCAGACCCCTCCCTCCAAAGAACACTCCTCTATAACAAAAAAAAAAGACTCCGTATTTAGTAAGGGCTCCATTTTTAAAGGATTTCAAAAGCATGAGAAGGAACAATGGAGCACAGTTTTGCCTACTATGACTCTTTTACAGAGTAAAATCTCACTCTAAAGACACCTACATTAAAATTGTCCATCTTAAAACAAGAATTACATGTTATGTGTAACACTGATATACAAGTTGCATATTTTAGAAATTGAAAGGATTCACTGTGGATTTTATAACCTCACACTTTAAAGTCTCACTCACCCAATCTGAAAAAAAAAACATATTTCTTCAGCAGATTTTAATTGAAATCACCCGCAAGCATTGCTATACTAAAGACCCTTGAAACTTCATCATGAAACTGAGGCAAGATTTGCCACATTTGGTATTGCTATTAGTGTGGTGCAAAAGCCAGATGTTTTTTGCACCACATAGCAATGCCCAACACACAAGAAACTTTCCAACCTACCAAAAGTTAATATTAACATTTAAAATAGAACTGTCATTTCAAAAAATAAAACCAACAGCTACAGAAGGAAGAGACTTAGAGCAGAGTAAATGGAGACAACTGCAAATATTTGTGCTGAAGGTCTGGAGAGACTACACAGATATATGATGAATCTTACAGGACTGATTGGAAAAACAAGCTGTATAGAAAGGTGGCAGCAAGGATATGGCTGGAGCTTACACAGAACATGCTGGTACAGCATGGGGCAAGATATAGTGGAATGTACGGAACCGGCTGCCCAACACATCAAGCCATAAACCAGATGCTACTGTGGATCAGGTAGTGAAAAACTTCAGAAATAAGGGACACTGTGGCTGGGTGAATAGAAATTGAGGGAAGCCCATTTGATTTTCAAATATGTAACACATTATGTAATAGAAAACTACTGTTGCTCTATAAAGCCCTACCAAATGCATGGCAATGCTTCATTAGAATGCTTAAAAGACAGCACATTATCACCCTGTTCGGGATGTGGGATGGAACAGGACCACAGGGAAGAGAAATTTTCAGGGAAGATGCTAGACAAGTAACTGGGTTGCTTAGAGATAGAGGACAGTAGCAGTCAGGATTGCTTTAGTGGACTAAAATAATCAAAAGACAGCTACTTTCTTTTCTTTTTTTAATAAAAGGGGGATAAAGACCACTTAGAGATTAAGGAGAATGTGCTAGGAAATTGACTGGGACTTGATGTCATGATTCATTATGGACTGCATGGAACTGACCATGATAATTAAGCTTTTGATGAAGTAGCTATCAGATGCATGCAAACTTTATGGAGTCAGGATCAAGTAATGATTTAGTCAAAATTTTTGAGAGTAAGCAAAAATTAACCTACAAGTTGCATTAAGTGCTTGAGGAAAGGAGAATCAGGAAGAAAGTTAATGAATTTCCTGGACAGACTAAGAAGTTACTGTATGTTACAGGGTGGAGAGAAGTATGAATGCTCCAAAGTACGGTCTTGGAACCTGAACCTTTTCTGAGAACAGAATGTTTGCAACGTTTCGAGAGTACAAGGATTTATCTGGAAGACACAATATTGTAAGCTGGGTGGTTAACCCGAGATGGCATATGAGATACTGAGCACTGCAGAAAAGAGAGGGGAATTATAACTGGATGCAGAATGAAAGAGTACTTGAGAATTTTGCCTGAGACAATCAGAAACATCTGGATTGTACTGAAGGAGGCTACATGGGTATATTTAAGTCTGAAAAGGTGTTGAGAAGCTGGAGGCTGTTGTCCCAGTAAAGGTGTGGATGCAGGTGTGTGGCATAGTTCTCAGGAAGCGCAGAAGAGGTAGTAACCCGGTGCCTGGATTGTACCACCTCAGATTACAGGTGAAGGTATCACATGATAGGATGTCTCAACCTTCCCCAAAGGTCCCTCCCCACTCTAAACTAGCAAGCCAAGGGCGAGGATAAGCTAAAACTCTTTTGTCCGTGACATCAAATGAAATCACACAAAGCTGCCTTCTACTGAATCAGACCATGGGCCCATCAAGGTCAGCATTGTCTACTCAGACTGGGAGCAGCTCTCTGGGGCTTCAGGTGGGGGTCCTCCCCATCACCTGCTGCCTGGTCCTTTTCAGTGGCACCTGGGTCCTCCCGCACGCCAAGCGGAGGCTCTCCCACTGAGCCACAGCCCATCCCCAGAGCCTAGGTCGAAGTTCCAGGATTTTGCTTTGGGCATGGGGGAGTGTCGTATCAGCCACCCCCCCACCCCCCACTTGCAGTCTCCAGAGGTGCAATCCAGCCCCGGCGTGACTCCCTCGCCTGTCCTTCGTGCGAACTAGGCCTACCTACGGGGCGTGCGAAGGCACCCCGCTTTCCTACCCCCTCAGCACGTCCTGCTGGCCTCTCCTGCGGACTCGGCTGGCGGCAGGCGCTGCGCCCCCTCTGGCCACGCTCTCCAAGGCAGGGTAGCCGCCGCCGCCTGCTGCTCCATCCGCGGCGGCGGCGACGGGACGGACCTGCTGCTGCTGCTGCTGCTGCTGCTGCTGCTGCTTGGGCTGCCCGGCTGCTCCCTGCGCCCAGAGCGCCACACAGCCCAGCCACAGGAAACAGGGCTGCAGGCAGAGCCCCCGCCGTCTCCCCATGGTCGCCAGCGACGCCCCGAGCCCCGCCGCTTCGGCCCGCTTCCTCCCCGCGCCAGGCAAACTCCGCCGCTCGCCGCCGCTCGCCGCCGCCGCCGCCCTCTCCCCTCAGCGAGACGCTCCGCGGGCCGTATCGGCGGCGAGGGGGGCTGCTGGCGTCACTCCGCGCGGCATCCTGCGCTCTTTCCCCTTCTGGCCCTCCCGAGCCCCTGGAAGGCGGCTTTCGGGGGGGGGGAGGGAGGAGGAGGGGGGGAAGCGTCGAGAAAACGAGTTCGCAAAGTTTCCAGTTCGCCTCTCGGAAATAGAAGAGGATTCTCTCAAAGGTTGGGGGTGGGGGGTTCCCGGCGGACCGCGACCACTCCGGAGCGAGGCCCCAATTGCCCGTGTGGAGAACAGACGCCCCCCTCCCCTCCCCTCCCCTCCCCTGCGCTCTCGCTCAATCAGCCGCTAATAAGGGAAGAGCGCCAGTTCCCCTGCAAAGTTGGACCGGGCGACGACGTCCACCTCGAGGGCAGGCGCGGGAAGGGGAAGGGGTCCCCTTCAAGTTGCCGCCGCCGCTCCGAGCCGCCCGCGGGAAAGGGAAAGGCGAGAAGAATGAGGGGAGGGGGCAACGGGAGGGGAGGGGAGGGGAGGGGAGGGAGGGAGACCGCCCGCTTGTCAGAGGGGAGCCAGGGGAGCCGCGCCAAACACGTGGGAGAGGAGCCCGCCGGAGGAGCGAAGGAGGATACGGAGCAGAGGGAGGAAGGGAGGCGAGGAGGCTCCGCGGCGGTGACGAAGGGGCCGGCGGGGAGGCAGAGGCTCGGTTCGCGGGGGAGAAGGAAACGAGGGGGCAGTGGGGAGGGGCGGCGGGCAGGCAGTCAGGGGGCAGTGGGTGTCGGGGAGGGAAAAGAGGGGCCGGGCTCGTTCCCCGGCTCGGGCGGCCTCTCCTCTTTTTGCGCCCAGGGATCAGCGGTGAGCCAGCACCCAGGGGGGCGCGTCCCCGTCGCTTCCCGGCTCCCTCTCCTACCAGCTCTCAGTGACTTTAAGGGGAAAAGGCTGCAGCGATGGGTCCTTCGGGCCAGAGTGCGCCGCTGCGGAAACGTCTACCATCCTTGGGGGAAGGATGCGGTATTTGGGCTGCGGGGGTATCTGGAGATCTCTGGCCGGGGCCGGCCTGTCTCTCTGGCAGGCTTAATTCCCCAGAGGCCTGGCGAGACCCCCAGGCCACGCCCCTTGTAAAAGGAACCACATGCAGCTCGAATCTGAGCCAGAGCCGCTTGGTGACAATGGGAATGCTTATTTCGGTGAGCTTTGGTCAGGGTAACTGGCAGATGCGGAGGAGGGTTCGGTGCGGGGCTCCCGAAATGCAGGAGCGTTTGCTTCTTGCTGGATGAAGTCCTGCAGACCGTCCTGGGATTCTTAAGGAAACTGAATCTCAGTGGGAAGGGCAAGTTAACTGGCCACCTTCCATCAGCGGCCTTTTTGCCCTGCTTCAGTTTCAAAAGAGCGGAGTGGAGACGCTGTTTCTACCGCATAAGAAAATGGCTTGCTCACTCTTCCTAGCCGTCTGGATAGACAGGGGAACCGAGCATCGCAAACTAGTAATAACTGGAAATTGATACTAGGCAGTCTAGTCTTTTGTCACTTGTATAACAGGAGTACTATTGTGGGTGTAAAACCAACAAGATTTTGCAGGATGGGAATTCCCAAAGGATTATTCCAACCAGATGAAATGTTCATCAGCATTCGTGAGGGAAACAGACATGTAAAGTTGTTTGAATGGTCACATCTAATTGAACTTTATAGCAGTTGGGGGGGCAAACAAGTCTTACCTCGAAATAATCCTCTACATTGCATGGAACTGAAGTTTATAATGGTGGGTAGGAGTGAAAGCCAGATTTACAGATTTTCTATTTTTTAACATACTTTTTCACACACACACCATCCGCAGTCAAATCACAGATTAACTCCCTGCCAAAGACTACGTCCTAAAAAGCACAAAAGCACTGCTTCATAGTGCCACTGTGGCACAAAAGCATGGATCCGAGCTCTAGATCCTCATGGTTTTTGCATGAAATGGATCATGATTTTTACATGAACTTCACATGGACTATGGGACTTCTCCAAAATCAACTGTTAAATCACAAATCTCATCAACACGTGTACTTCAGACCACAGAAAGCATGGATCCACCACAGAGCCAGCGTGGTGTTGTTGTTTGAAGCGGTGGCGTCTGATCCGGAGAACCAGGTTTGATTCCCCACTCCTCCACATGAAGCCAGCTGGGTGACCTTGGGCTAGTCACAGCTCTTTCAGCCCCACCTACCTCACAGGGTGTCTGTTGTGGGGGGAGGAAGGGAAGGTGATTGTAAGCCGGTTTGATTCTGCCTTAAGTGGTAGAGAAAGTTGGCATATAAAAGCCAACTCTTCTTCTTCTGGCTCTCCCGCCACATCCCTCGCTCCTCCTTTGGCTGCCTCTGACCCTGCTGCTTGGGCTTCCTGTTGCTGTGCTGTGTTGTCCCTCAGCAATCATGTTTGTTGTTCAGCCATCTGTTAGCCGAACTGGGCAAAATCCATGTCCTCACAGGGAGACTTGTATCCCACCGTAGAGTCTTTATCCAAGGAGCAGCTGGAATCAGGCGGGAGATGGGTCTGTGCTGCCCAGGGAGAGCGGTGGAACCAACCCCACCCAGCAGGTGCAGGAATCCTTGGGAGGGGTCACCTTCGCGTGGGGCCAGTGCCCACATTCTCCACCATGCTGTCACATTCTGGTGCTCCCCCTTCGGCCATCTCTGACCCTGCTGCCACCTCCACCAGCCTCAAAGCGGGGACAGGAGCTCTGAGCCAAGCTCTCTTAGCTCCCTCCCCTCAGCATACTGCCTCACAGAGTACTCACTCTTTCTCCTTCTCTCCCATGAGTCACAACACACACCCCTTCCCGCCCTGGCTGGTGGTTCCTTCTCCATTTATTCTTCTAGCTCCACCCCCTTCACCAGGTGCACCCTCTTTCCCTGCCCTGCTCATCCCCTCCATCTCCCTTGCCTTTCCCTCCTTCAAGCCCTACATCCCCCGGCCGTCTGTGGAGGCTGGGCATCTTAGTTGGGCCCTCCCCTTCTTCCCGATGCCATGTTGGGTCAACCCGGCAGCCTGATCTCTGGCCTTGGAAGGCCTGGGAGAGGGGGCTGGGTCGGGATGAGGCCACACCTTCACCAGACACTGCCGCAAGCCCAACATGTCGTCTGAGCCCATTGGAAGCCTTTCCTGCCCCTGGCCACGTCTTGGTCCTGTGGCCTCATCCAACAGCCCGGGACTCAGGGTAGCAGTAGGCCTGGGGTTGCAGCTGGCTCCTGGGCCAAGCTGCCATGCTGCAGCGGCATTCCCTCCCTGATGATAAGTGCAGGGGAGGAAGGGAGGGGTCCCCTTTGGGACCTAGGGTTGAGAAGTTGGGCCGGAGGCACGCAGCTGGACTCACAATGACACAGAGATATGATTTTTACATTGTCCCATAAAATAAATGGGAAGTTGAAATTTCTGATGCAGCAGATGATGAGCCTTTACTATGTAGCAACACACTTGGTAAAAGAATAATAATAAACCTTTAATGTGATTCTGTTATACACTGTGGAGCTGGTCTAACAACCATACATTATGCTTGCTTGAAACCAGTCACAACAGTGATTTTTAAGACACAAGTGCAAGTATTTGGCCAGGGGGTCCAATTTATAGGCCCCCAAATGGAGAAAAAATGCAGGCCTATGAAATTGGACCCCCGACCCAATCTTCACCAACCTTGGGGGTTTGTGTAAGGAGAGTCACCAGCAGCTATGCTGAAAATTTGGTGCCTCTAGCTTAAAAAACAGCCCTCCCAGGGCCCGTCAAAGATCCCCTATTGACATAACATTGAGCTATGTCAGACACTTGGATGGCCCAGGCTAGCAGGGTCAGCCCTGGTTAGTATTTGGATGGGAGACCACCAAGGAATACCAGGGTTGCTGTGCAGAGGAAAGCACTGGCAAACCACCTCTGTTAGTCTCTTGCCATGAAAACCCCAAAAGGGGTTGCCATAAGTCGGTGACTACTACTACTACGACTTTCTTTCTGAAACAATAACACATTAATTAACCATTTGTGTGATTCTGTTTGCATTGCCTAGAGCTGGCATTACTTATGACATAATTACAATTTTACTAATCATTACTTCATTGTAAGAGCAAACTGAAGCAGGTCTGCTCAGAATCCTACTCAGGCCTGTTCAGTGGGGATTACTGCCAGGAAAGTGTTCTTAGGATTTCATTGTAAATGTAAAAAGTACATTAACACTTTGAAGTTGAATCCACCTAGTTTCTAACAGTACAACAGTTAATGTTGCATGTTGATTGTTCAGCATTAAGAAGTAACCTCTAAATCATTTATCAGAAATTTAATTCTTCAGACTTTTAGTAAGTCTACAGAACAGTAACAGTTTACCAAAATTCTTTATACCAACATTATGTCTTCCCTGATATGGAATAAGTATTTGATAAGAGGATAATAAGAACATTATTATTGACATAGAATACAAATAGTGGATTGCATCTCATGGAATATTTTTGCATGCACAACAGTTCTTGTGCAAGTTGATGTGTTAAGATTACCCCTTGCTGTCTGCTTCTGCTAAGTAAAAGTGATTGTATCCCCACTATTGTTTCCACGTTAACAAAATATAGCACAAGGTATTTCTTTGGATACAATTTCAAACCAAATTAAATGAAATCATGTGGGCCATCTGTTGTACATTCCATTGTTCCATTACATTGTTATTTCATTGCAAATTATATTAAAGCGTTATGTGTTACTGCAGCTGTTGTGCTACCGCTTGCGCAAGTGGAAGTGCACAAAGTACATTTTCCTTTCTGCGCGCACATTGCTGAAAATAAATGGGTAACTTTGTATTTAATATTAATTGTATTTGTAAATCTTAATCTGCAACAGACACAGAAAGCCTTTCAGCACAACCAAAGTACTTGTCAACTGTTAAATGTTTATGTTCAGTCCCAATAGTGCAATATCCTATGGCAAATTTTTAAGTATATAGAAGTGCTGGATATCCTATGCAATTTGATAGTACCTTTTGTTTCTTAACATGCTCATATCCAATTTTCAATAATTCAACTCTTAGGTATGCTGAATGTTGGCATTATGAGCGATCAAGGGCTCTGATCACAGATTGGAGCTTTGCAGTCCTGTGAATTAGTAGGAAGGAAGAATACTAATTCCATCCAGATGTGCTATTGCATTCCTGTATTTTTCAATCTGAAAAAAAAAAGCTAGTTACTCTCCTTCCTTCTTATAATCCAAAGGAAGTTTTTCCAGTTTTCAATATATACAAGTGGGAGACCTGCAAGATTTGTAGGGGGCATCTAATTTCCCCCTTCCCTACTATTTCTGCTTTCTTTTCACTAAAAGCCCCCATAGCCCCTTCCCCTTTTCCTGCTTCCTTCTCTCCTTCACATTCACCAGCCAACCAACCTTTATTTTCCCCACTGTCTTCCACTTTTCCTCCTTTGCTCCCCTGGCAGCCTTTACCCAGGCTCGGCCAAGTTGCATGGTGGGGAATTCAAAAGGACCTCCATGGGGCACCTGATTTCCCCCTGAACCCCCTTCCAATACTTCTTCCTCTTCCTCTTTCCATTCTCTTTGGCAGCCCCCATACCACCAACTTTTCCCGCTTCCTTTTATCATTCCCACCAATCAGCCAACCTCTTATCTGCCTCCCACAGCTAAATCTATTATGTATATACTTCATTTATATCCCACCTTTCTCTACAATGGGGACCCAAAGTAGCTTACATCATTCTCCTATCCTTCCTTTTATCCACACAACAACCCTGTGAGGTAGTTTAGGCTGAGCATGTGTGATTAGCCCATGCTAACTCCATGAATTTCCACATCAGAGTGAGGAATCAAACCGGGGTCTTGCAGATTTTAGTCTGAAACTCTAACCACTACACAGCACTGGCTTTTGTGGGATGGCTGCTGTTGAACAGTAGCATACAGGACAATAAACCAAATAATTATATTTCAACAGATATCTACAAAATATACAATTCTATCCCTATGGTACCATCTATGAAACAAAAATGCATCTAGTAAGAACAAAGTAGCAATGTCATCCTGGAAAAAAGGCTGTTTTTTCCCCTTTAGAAACAATGGAGGCTGGATGGGGGCACCTTCTTTGGGGCCCATACAACTGGACCCCCTGACCCAATCTTCTTGAAACTTGGTGGTTCTTCTGTGGACAACAGGTACCAGCAGCTCTGCTGCATATTTGGTACAGCTAGCTTAAAAAACAGCCCCACCGACCGCCAGATAACTTCCCTATATAATGGAGCTGAATAAATTTGGATTCCTGAATAAAACTGGAAGTTTGAATCCTGTACCCATATTGGAATTCAGGGATATTAGGAATGCTGATATTTTTTCAGCTCCAATATACCTGTATCTGAAAAATACCATTTTTGATGCACATCCCTAGTGGCAACTTTCTTATGCTTTTGAAATTATGACAGTCATGTAAAGTGCATTCAGTTTCAAGTTCTACTTGTCACATTTCCCAAATAAAACAGATCTTGGCAGAGCTTCATTTTTAGCTAAGTTCCCAATTTCTTGAGTTTTGCTTCTATACATTTTACATTAAAAAATCTTTGAATTCTATGACTTCGTGTTTGAAACACAGTATAACTCAAGTGGAATGTTTAATTTCCAGTGCAAAAAGAGCACCTGTATGCAAATAAGCATTTAGGTGTAACTTGCTTATAACATTTGGCATTTCTTCAAAGTGGCCATTAAATAATAAACTACGGATAGAGTAACAGCCTTATCTTTACCCGACAGCAGATGGATTAAATGATAGTCGTGAGAACAAACAGGAAAGTGAAATAAATACAGTAATAAGAGATCTCATAGAAGAATATAAATCACAACTGAATAAAAAATGGGTGTTTCTATCTTTGCCTTTCCACATGGGCAGACTCTGTGTTTGAATTTGCTATCTAGGAATCTGCCAAATAATTCATTGAGGAGTAAGGCATTGCATCTGGCCAAGAGGAAAAGTCTTTGAAAGGTTGGAATGGTTAAGAATTCTAGTCTGGTAGCACTGGAAAAGATGGGGTACTCTGTCCCCAGAAAGAGGGTGCACATTTCCTTGTGGCATCACAACATAGTTTAAGATGGTCCCTACATTCAAAATCTGTATCTGTTTCATTACTAAAGGGAGGTCTGAGAGAAAACTTGGAAAGGAAATCTGTAAACTTGAAAGTTTTTATCTGCTGTCTGTGTCCAAGAGGACACAAAAGGGTCAAGCTCAATCCATTTTAAAAGATCAGGAAGAAAGTCCTGATCTAAAAGAAAAAAACTGAACTTCACCACAGCTTTCCATGCTAATAGGGAGATGGAGCCCAGTATAAGTTCGAGTTTGAGATACAATTAGGTGCTTAAAAGATGGCATGTAAAATTTTTGATTGCAAAGATTCAATTTTAAAGGAAAATGTGGGAAACCAAATTGGAGCTCCATAAAGCAGGTGATCTAATTTTTACCATATAGACTTCCAGAGCTAATGGAGTAGATTACCTTTTTGAATGATAAAAGAATCTCATGATTGCTGCTATATGTGCTTTAGTAGATGTGAGAAGACAAAAATGATGAGATTTCCCAAGTGGAATTATTCTTTAACTCCTCCCCCCGGCCCACCCCAGAATGCCCCCCTGCACCAGCACGGCCTCTCTACGCTGTGGCTGGCGCCAGAGAGGCCGCGCCGGCAGAGGGGGGAGGCGTGGTCCCGCGGCTCTCTGCCGCTGGTGGGCCTGGCTCGCCACCAGTGTAAGTGTGTGTAATTACACGCACTTACGCTGGTGGAGAGATTACGCTGCCTCCTATGGACTTTCAGCCCATTTTCAGGAATGGGCTGTTATTCATAGAATGCATGTAAGATAATTTTTTTGTTTTACTTTCTAAAGGATGTGTTATAAAGCAAGCAAAAGTTCTTCCAACAGTAAACACCCTACAGCCACACATACAACTTTTCTGATCACTTATTTGCTCCAGTGCTAGCACTGAACTTCTTCCAGAGAAAACATTTGTGACAAATACTGGAGTCATTTTAAACAATAAATAGCAGCAAAATAATGTAAATAAAAACAAACATATCATCAGGGAACTATGATGTAAATGAGTAATTCTGACTCCTATGAGAGGCAATGCCATTTGCAAAAACACTAGGATTCTACTATTAAGAGCTTGTGAATCAAGTGGAAAAGTAACTCATCAGTAACATAATCCGCTGCAAAAAAACACAGATTTTCTTAGAAATAAATTTAACATCAGTTGAAGCTTATTTTATTTATGTGAATGAGTAGCATGTCCATATTGAAAACTTGCAATGGGTAACCATCCTCCTTGTTTGATCGGATCCCAGAACTCTCTAAAGATGAAAAAGGGCAGAGAGTGCCTAATTACATCGTCCAGGCTTGTAATTACCACCATAGATCTGAGGAATTACTAAATAGTCTGCCTCAGAGCCTCAGCTTATATGAGACCAACAGTGATCCCAGTAAAAAAGTGTCTCCAATTTTCCTTGTCAAAGATCCAATGGGATCACCTGGTCCAAAGGCTGCAACTTGCCCCACATCAGTCAACACAACCAAAGCACTACCAAATGGATGTATTTGCTCAGAACACAGTGAATCCGTAAAGTTAATAGTCGAACTGGACTGACTGGAACCCCATTCAGCCATTTGAGCAACTGTCTTATGGGGAGCGGTTAAGACACTTAGTGCTGTCTAGCTTGGAAAGAAGGTGGCTGAGGGGAGACATGATAGAGGTCTATAAAATTATGCATGGTTTGGAGAGAGTGGACAGGGAGAGGTTTTTCTCCCTCTCCCATAATACTAGAACACGGGGTCATCTGCTAAAGCTGGAGGGTGAGAGATTCAAAACAGATAAAAGGAAGTATTTTTTCACACAACGCATAGTTAAATTGTGGAACTCCCTACCCCAGGATGTGGTGATGGCTGCCAGCTTGGAGGGCTTTAAGAGAGGAGTGGACATATTCATGGAGGAGAGGGGTATTCATGGCTATTAGTTAGAATGGATACTAGTCATGCTGCATACCAATTCTCTCTAGTATCAGAGGAGCATGCCTATTATTTTGGGTGCGGTGGAACACAGGCAGGATGGTGCTACTGCAGTCTTCTTGTTAGTGGCTTCCTAGAGGCACCTGGTTGGCCACTGTGTGAACAGACTGCTGGACTTGATGGGCCTTGGTCTGATCCAGCAGGGCCTTTCTTATGTTCTTATGTTCTTATGTATTGTTATGGTTTTTAGATTGAAGTGTTTTAACTTGATGGCTGAGTTTTGGTCAGTTGTTGTTTGTGAATCCTTGCGGGTGCCTTTATTTATGCTCCCTTGTTTTATTTTACAATGCCAATAAAGGTGTCTGAATCTGAATCTAATGGGTAACCATAAATTAAAAATTTAAACAATTAAGCATGTAACTTTAAATTCAGCTAAATAACTATAAACATTTCAGTTTAAGCTTAGATTGGCAACAAACAGCCAATAAATGCCAGAATACTATTCTAGCAGGTGTTCTTATATGCAGTGTTATTGGTGATGATGGCATTACTTTGCTTGTTTTTCAGTTTAGTTTCCACTTCTTTTCTTACTACATTTTCAATGTGCCATTTTTATTCCCCTGTAGGCTTCCAAAATCTTTCATAATAGTCTGTTTTTCCAGGATTACTGCCATCAACATACATTTCCCCCAGTAGTGTTTGTTCTCTCTCATAATCTTGAATTAAAACGAACATCTGGAACTCAAAATTTCATTGGGTTTGAATCATTGTACCTCATTCATCCCATGTTGTCTTATTTTTCTTGAATTCATTCTGTCTAGGTGTATAGCCACATTCTGTCTAGGTTTATAGCCAGATACACAGGTAATTTATTGGTACATTTCCTCCCCACTGGGTACATTTCCAAAATCTGGAAAACTGTACTAGATGTGGGCAGATGAATACAAGGAGCCAATTTGTAGGTGTAAAGAATCACTGCTGGTCTAGATGTAGTGGGAGTTTCTGTGATCCACTTCCCCCCTGAAGTCATTCTGCTAGGAAATGCAGCTGAGAGTTGTATGAACAGAACAAATTTTGTAAAGTAAAGTATCAGGCACAAAGACTAAGCGATGACTACCTATTTCTTCCCAGCTTTTCTCCTCAGTTGAACCCAACAGCTTTGAAGCTACCACCACATGACCAAAGAAAGCAGGCTAATACAAATCCATATTTGTAAAAATGTTTTACATAAACATTTATGTTTGAAAACAGTTTGTTAAAAAAACCTACATATGGATAGTTTTCAGATACATAAAAGTTCAAAGATATCATCATGGAATGAGATTAGAACTTCTTACTGTATACTATGAAACATTCATGTATTCATATAATCTTTAAAGAAAAGTTTAACAAATAGTTCATAACAGGACATGGCATTTATTAGGGCCCCAGTCTTCCGGAAATCCCATAGGTTAACCATTTGAGGCACCACCCTCAAATCTCCAGGAATTTTCCAGGCCAGCGCTGGCAATCCTAGAGTGTGAGGAAACAGAAGGAAGGTCTGTTTTTGGAAAACATTAGAAAATAAGCTCCACGCACAGCCCCTGATTGTATATGGTAACAGTATATATACTATGAGGAACAGTCTTCAACTCTCTTAAAAATATTGTCTGTCTCTATTTAGACCAATGTATAGTCCGTTGGGGCAGATTTTGTAAGGTAAGTTCATTCTAGGAATAGGCTCAGTTTTTCCAGGAATGTTCTATTATCTATGAAAACTGTAAACCCTGCAGGGTACAAGTGGCTGCAAAATCCCTGTTTGTAGACACAGCTTATAAATATTAAACTTTAGGAATCTTGTATTTTTTATGCATTCCTATTTTTAACAAGGCAGATTTTGTGTTCTCTGTTTTTTCCTTTCTTTTTCACCATGTTCACTGAAGACTGCTACTAGCAATTTCAAAAAAGGCAATATTTAGAGAAGAAAGTGAATGACATCAGATTTCTCAGTTATAGCTACTATAACTTTTGATGCTTCTTTTAACAAAGATTTATGCAACATTATTGTCACTGAATGTGAACAGTCATATATATACCTGGAGTCATTTTCCTCTATACTTCACAAACACCTTGTGGAGAAATGCGTCTTATTTGGAGGTTTGAGCTTGATAAAACCTCCACATTGACTTTTAAAACTTTTGTGGCTCCTAGCTGACAACAGGGAGGAGGGAAGTTAGTTGCTCCCAAGACTTGCCAAGTACCAACCACCAAAGCTTTGGAAATGCTAATAGCCTTAGCTAATAGCCAGATTACATCTGGAAGAAGGCACTCTCATACCAGAGCTCACCTTTGATGGGCACCATTGCCATGTGGAGCAGACAAAAGGCTGGCTGCCTAGACAAAGACTCCAAAGTATTGGGAAGATTTTAGAACTCTGAAACTTCTAAATTAAAGAGCCTGCCTTAGAATAAGGTCATCATGAGGGCCAGGGGAATTGCCTTTTTTTTAAAAAAAAATTCCTTGCTCAATCTATTGCTGTGCAGAGACTATGTGTGTGGACCTTTTACTTTAATAAATTCTTTTCTATTTTCCACAATGGTGGTTGTTCTCAGTACCACATAGAACTCTACCATTCAAACATGCTATTCAAAATGGGTGCCAGGGTGGTCAGCTGGTAAATTACTATTTCATTGGAAATTCGAAAGTGCGGTAAACTGTCTCTGTGGTAACCAGTCTCTGGATAGTGAGAGACACAGACATTAGCTGCAGCCTTAGAATGGCACCATAGGAAGGGAAACTGGGAGAACTGGGAGAGGACCAAATGGAATGGTGCTTGAGGGACAACACACTTCTTAATTTTTTTAACATACAGTCGATCTCTGGTTTGAAAAAAGCAATACAGTACATGTATGATTACACTAAATTGATCAGTTGATTATCTATCGATCTATCCAAATCAGCCTGCAGAGAAACAAATAATAATTTATAAAAGTGTACAGTTCATAATGAAGATTACCTACCTGAACTAGATAGTTTAAAATAATCTCAATCTGTCTGGCACTACTGTCCACACCCACTTTGTTGCCCATTTCCCTCCCATCCCCCCTTCCCCCTCTCCTCCCTGCCCACCAACTATTTCCCTATTTTTAATTTTTTTCTGATTTAATATATTTCAACTAGTGAAGGATAGTAGGAACGTTGGACTAACCCCCCCCCCCCGGTTGATTTTGCTGCTTACTTCATTTTATAGTAGACATAACCCACGAAAGGGGCATGATGTAGTGTTATCTGATATGTTTCCTGCACCAAACAATCCCAAGGACTGGATTTCCCTCTCCCTCCTGTTCCCCCTGTGCATTATTTTTTTAATTGATTATATTGTGACTAGCGCAAGAATGCTGGAGCATTGGACTAATCCCCCCCCCTCACTGATTATCTTATTTCCTGTATGTGCATCTCATTGCTCATTCCATTTTCACCTCTGGAAATTTTTTCCACCAACAGATGACCATGATTTCTTCTGTGAATGGCAGAGTGGGGATTTGAACCTGGGTTTCCCAGATCCTAGTGCAACACTTTAACCCCTACACCATGCTAGCTCTCTTTCTGTTCCATGTTATGTTCTGTGTTACATCTACATTCTTGAGACTTGTAATATGCAGTCGAAATTAAGATGACAAGACAAAAGTGCAGCTGTGCAAAAATCTCTACTCAGCACTTCTAACCATAAGGGAATTACAGATCCCAAAATATAGGAGATACAGCCAGTGTGTATAGAACCAGAATATTTTTCTGACTGTTTAAATAAACAACATAGCAAGTAAAATATATCTTTAAAACAATCTGTTAAATTTTACACCCTTTTAGTTGGATAGTTCCCCAAATGTCAAATATAAATCCAATACAAACAATGAGTCAGACATATACAAAATCTACATCTCATACAGTGTCTGAAACTTTGATTATTTTAGAAATAAAACATTAGCTTGAACCTTGAAACCCAGGCACACCACTTGACCCAGCATTTCATTACAGATATGGGATTTGTGATGTACATTTACAGATCTTGCACAAGGGGTTTCCCCATCCATTCCAGCTCTGCGTACATGAAAAAATTGCATGGCCAGGACTACTCCCTCTAATCAAGAGAAATTATGTATAGAGACCTCTCTGTGTTAGTCAAAGAAAACTCTGAATCAGGGGCATTTGTGATACAGCTTCATCTCTCACACCCTCTACAACCTCTCTCAGGTTCAGGGTTACAGGTAGGTCAGGCCATCACATGTCTACCCTGCCCCCTTTAATAATTGCCCCTCACTCAGACACAGTTATTGGGGTTGGGGACTCAAACACTGTTTCATTCACACACTGCCACCATTTATTCACATCTTAAAATATATGTAGACCAAGGTCTTAGCATGTGTGTGTGTGTGTGTGTGTGTGTGTTTCCCAGAGATAACCATCTCACAGGGTTAAACAAACAAAAAGTCAACTTTTATTTATGGTTTGAACATAACACTGAGAAAGTCAGGTAGAGATTACAAAGTTTGTTTTCCATTGAACTTTTTAATTGATTCCCTATTCTAGCATTTGGGATCTTTTGTTACAAACTGACTCTTTTTTCAGTTAGCTTTAAGCAGCTCTTCTCCACAGTTTCACTCAGCCAGACACTCTCAACTCCCTCACTGCTGTCTTTAACTCCCTTAACTACTGTTTTCCAGCTGTTCCTCTCACTAACGTTCTGTCAGGTCCCATTGGTTGCTCTTAGGGAGACCTGGAACCTAACTTTTATGTCACGTCATTGTATGATAGTAAGATTGTAGACATCTGTGATTGGATTTTAAAACTAGAAAAAGCACCTGTACAGGGCCTCAATTCAAACTGGGACAAGAAGAATGGATGAATTCCTTCCTACATGGTTTTGCAAATCAACACCAATACCCAGGGCCTGTGCTCAGGTTTAAGCCAGACATGACAGTTTTGAATATATGCATATTTTCATCTATGGTTGAAGCCTGTGTTCCTGTTTTTTCATCTCCAAAACATATTCTTTTCAGACTGTTTATTTTGTATTCCATGGCTTGAAAACATGGATGCTTTACAAGGTGTCCTGATACATCTTCAAGGTTTCTAGACATTGCCCCATGTTTTAGCGAGTATTGAGGTTAAAGATTTTATGGTTGACTGAGCATAGAAAATGGATTCTCACAGTGATTTCAACCAGTGTCCAATGTTCATTAATGAAGGGAAGGCAATTTCATAATTGAAGCAACTAAGAGAGGTGGTTGGCGTGGAAGTGTTTGCCTCCTATGGGTGGACTACCCTCCATGTTTTGTTATTGTGTGTGGGCAAAATACAAGTGATCACTAGACTTGTGCTGGCCCATTTTCCAGTGCAAGCTCATTCACACTGAAATCACCTGTGAAATCACCTGCTAGCTCTCATTCCTAATAAGCTGCTGGTTTCTGCTGTATGCCCAGTTTAAAAGATGCCCAAAATGTAGGCAATGACCCATATAATTGCAATAATGGATTTTGGACAAAGTGGTGAATGTGACTACATGCTAGAAAAGAAGAGTAAGATCCAAATAGAGTGAAAGCAGAAACAATGTTTGTTAACGGACTAATGTTGTATCTTGGCTGGAGAATTGGTAAATCTCAAGCAATCAAAAATAGTATCAAGTGTGGATTGGAAGGCCCAGGGGAAAAGGGAGAAAAATGGGGGGATAGACATTTGGGGGAGTACTCCTATGAAATATTTTCCTTTTTTAACTGAGCCTAACACTTTTTAAGACAAGATTTTACTTACTCAGAATGTGAAGCATGAAGTTTTTTAAAAAAAAATATATAAAATAATCTACAGCCTTAGATAATTCCTGTGTACATTATAGATAACTACAACATTTTTTCAAGCATCTATATTGTGTAAATATGACTAATTGTGTTCACAATTATATGCTATAATGTGCAGTTTAACGTTTTCAGTGTTATAAAGTTTAACTTGATGTCCAGATGAGCTGGAACCTGACAATGCTTGTATGAGATTGGCACAGGAAGAGCCGGGGGCATTCTGTGGGTGGAGCAAGAGCTGGTCCAGAGAGCTGACGAGGTCAGAAAGGCTGCCACCCCACTCTCGTTCCTTTGAATGTGCGAAAGGGGATGACAGTTCGGGAGGGCACTATTCTTTCCTTCTTTCAAGCTCCTTTGGCCAAAAGGTCTTGAGCAGTAAAATGGAAGCCTTTATTTCATTAAGGAAAATATGGTGGATAGATACTTGGCTACCACCAATGTTGTTCTTGGGTCTCTAGCCGCCAGCAAAAAAGGGGATTGTTTTATCTTTTGTTATGGTTTCAGGAAATTTGATTAAGATAGGGGTAATCCATTGATTGCGATAAGAATTATCGCATTCCAACATCATATGGGATAATGAATCTACTCTAGGAGGGCTTCATAAAAGGGTAATAGTGTTGCAATTTTAATATGTGTGGAAATATTCTATATAGGTATTTATTGTTAGCTTTTGAAATTGTATTGTATTATTGTTTTATTGTATCGTTGGGTTTTTTTTGTAACCTGCCACCTTGAGTCTCTGTGAGAAAGATGGAATATAAATGAAATAAATAAATAAAATGACAAAGGGCAAGAGCTGCACCTAGATTACTTATTTATTTAAAACATTTTTGCCACCTTTCTACCCGATCAAGATCCACAAAGCGGCAAACATAGAAACATCAAAACATTTCAGCAATTAAAAATACATTTTAAAATGATAAATAATTCAATTAAAACACACAATTAAATCAATTAAATCAAAAACACCAGAAGGAAGGCCAGTAATCATTATTTGGGATATGCCAGACAAACCCAAAAAGTCTTCACCTGCTGGTGAAAGACACCAATAGAGGGAGACAGACGAAACTCCCTGGGGAAAGAGTTTCAAAGTTTTGGTGTCATGACTAAGAAGGCCCTTTCTCATGTTGCCACTCATTTAGCTTCAGAGGTGGGAGCAACTGAAGTAGGGCCTCCAAAGATGTCAGGTATGGGAGAAGGTGGTCCTTAAGGTATGTTGGTCCAGGGCTTTAAATGTCAATGCCAGCACCTTGCATTGAGCCTGGAAGCAAATTGGAAGCCAGTATAGATGGAACAAGACTAGAGTGAAATAATCCCTAAGACCTACTCCAGTCAGCACTCTGGCTGCAGCATTCTGCACCTACTGTAGCTTCTGACAGTCTTCAAGGACAGTCCCAAACAGAGTGCATTGCAGTAATCTAATCTATATGTTACCAGGGCATGCACCACAGTGGAAAGATATTTTCTGACCAGAAAGGGCTGCAGCTGGCTAACTAGCAGAAGTTGGTAAAAGGCACCTCTGGCCACCACTTTATCCAACAGGATGTTTGGGTCCAGGAGTACCCCCAAGGTATGAACTTGCTCCTTTAGCATGAGTGAAGACCCACACAGAACAGGGGATAACCCATTTCCTGTGTTTGAGTCACACACTTCCAAGCAGTTTGTGTATTTTATCAGGCCTGAAACTGTCATCCATGCAGCTAGAACCAAACTGCACTCCAGTAGCCTCCTATGTGTCTGATATTTTCAATTAGATTTGTTTTAGGGAAAACTTTGTGCTCTCTGCACTGCTTAAAATAAGAAAAAAAGACATTTGATCTGTCACTGGAAAACAATTTCCCTGTGTTGAAGTACAGCTAGGCAAGAAGACCTGTGTTTCAGGCACTTTTGGGCAAAATACCAAGCCTTAAGGTCTAATGAAACAATAGCCAAACAATTATATTAAGCATAGGGAGTTCATTACCTCCATCATAATATAAGTCTAGACACAGACTTACGTAGGTCTCTTCTTTCAACAGTATTTTAATAATCTTTGGAGTTATCAGTCATTTAGCTAATTTATTAATAAGCCAAAAGTATGTAGTTGTGTTCTAAGCAGGTGCTTTTCTGACAATTACACTCTACAATTATGGTCCCCCTCCCCCAGCCTGGAGTAACTGAAGTCTGGTTTTCATCTGCATGAATGGTCATTTTTGCATTCTTCAGCCAACTAAGTAAATGAGATACCTATAAAAGCTTCTGAGACACCTTTCGGTCTTGCTTATAAATTCTAACTTTTTAATGGTCAAAGTGGTCATGTGGCATATTAACTGCATTATTGTGCAAGTGAATTTGTAGAAGGGGCTTTTTCAGACCCTTCTTTATATATATATATATATATATATATATATATATATATATATATATATATATATATATATATATATATATATATATATGCAGGTCTCTGTTTTTGTCCCAGCATGATGCTGGCACCAAAGCTATGTTTGAATAAAGCAGACATTCCTAATGTCTACTGCCAAAAATAATGGAAAGCTTGGTACAATGGAATAGTACCTGAAATGCTTTGAAAGTCATAAAATTTATGTTGCACAGCTCTCCTACCGGATGGCAACTACTAAGTGCAGCTGCTGAAGAAAGTGGGAAATTTCCCATTTTACAATTTGCAGCATGTCTTAAACAGCTGTCTTTAACACCACAAAGCTAAGTGCCGTCTCTGAACATCTTAGAATACCAGCTAAGCCCTTTGCCAGAGTAACTCAAAGATATCCCCCCATATCCAATGATATGTTCATGCCAAAACATGGCTCTGGGCACTTCCAGCAATATATTTGATGAACAGCAGGATTCAGTTGGCAACCTACACTGCTCCAGTTATCTCTGTGCTTCCAGTGCTGGTGTAACAGCATGCCCAGCGACCATACAATTCTGTGTCCATAGAAGACATAGCTGTAGAAGGATTCCATCTTAGCACGGTCAACTTTGATAAATCATTGGATGAAATGAAATTGAATAAAAGGCTATCTCAGAGTAAGGTAACCATGAAACTGTGCAACTTGTCCTTGAAGCTTCTCTTGTGACTTCATAAGATCACACAACTAATTGAATGTGTGAACAGGTTTTAGTTTCATAAAAAGACATTGAAATGCAAATTGTGCTTTCCTCATCCTCACCATAGTTTAAGAACTTGCAAGAGCATAGCCTTATGTTTTCACTTTACTTCCCTTTCACTTACCGTATTTTTCGCTCCATAAGACGCACCTAGTTTTTAGAGGAGGAAAACAAGAAAAAATCTTGTTTTCCTCCTCTAAAAACGAGGGCAAGGAGCGGGCGCGCGGGCGCGCCAAGCGCTCAGAGCGGGCGGGGAGGAGGCGGGCGGGCGCTCCAAGAGCTCAGAGCGAGCTGGGAGGAGCCGGGCGGGAGAGGCGCGCCAAGCGCTCAGAGCGGGCGGGGAGGAGGCGGGCGGGCGCTCCAAGAGCTCAGAGCAAGCTGGGAGGAGCTGGGCGGGAGAGGCGCGCCAAGCGCTCAGAGCGGGCGAGGAGGAGGCGGGCGGGCGCGCCAAGCCGCCCCGCCTCCGCTTCCCAGCTGGGAGGCGAGCAAGCGCACAGAGTCGGCTGGGCGCGCTGGAACGGCGCGAGGCAGCTTTCCCCGGCTGCCTCCCAGCGCGCCCAGCCGGCTCTGTGCGCACATTCGCTCTATAAGACGCACCCACATTTCCCCTCACTTTTGAGAAGGAAAAAAGTGCGTCTTATGGAGCGAAAAATACGGTACTTTACTCATCTATAAACATGGGCATTGGTCACTATCCTTCTCTGTGTGGACTCAGCATCCCCAGGGAGGTGAATGCCATCCAGATTCAACATGGGAATATTGGAGGCATGCACAGGCCTCCCTTTCTTTGAACCTCCCAAGCATACATGTCAAAGATGAATGTTTGTGCTGTGCCTCCATAGAGTACCATCAAACCCCCCGAATTTACGAACTTAAATTAAAAATGTGCTATTCGGAAGTTAATGTAAGCTGCACCATATAAACAGAAACACTATGGAAAAATTAATGTCCCAAAGCAATAAACTATTGCCTACTTTAACATAATGTATATATTATCAATTCAGTGACTGTAGTCTTATCCTCTATAGTACCTCTGGTTTCTGTATTTTTAGATTCACCATTTAAAGAATGTTCCATGTGTACACACGCATGAGAGTGGGATCATGCTTGCTCGCCCACTCCTAATATCATGGCATGTATGCCAGGAAACATAAACTCACAGGTAAGTACAGAAACGAAAACCACAGGGAACAAAGAGGAATATAAGCAAATAACTACTGCTTGTAGGGAGAGTGTTAGGAAAGCTAAAGCTCAGTATGAACTTAGGCTAGCAAGAGTTGCTAAACGCAACAAAAAAGGGTTCTTTTCCTATGTACAGAGTAAAAACAAGGACAAGATAAGCCCATTGCATGGACCGGAAAGTGAAATTGTAACAGGAGATGAAGAGAGGGCAGAACTCCTCAATTCCTACTTTTCCTCAGTTTTTTCTCGTGAGGGAAGTGGTGCTCAACATGGCATAAACAGAACATGTGATGAGGGAAGGGATTTGCAGCCTAGAATTGGCATTGGGGTAGTGCACAAACACCTGATTTCTTTAAATGAAACAAAATCCTCTGGGCCAGATGAATTGCACCCAAGGGCACTCAAAGAACTTGCAGATGTAATTTCTGAACCTCTGTCCATTATTTTTGAAAAGTCTTGGGAAACAGGTGAGGTGCCAGAAGATTGGAGGCGGGCAAATGTTCAAGAAGGGGAAAAAGGAGGATCCAGGTTACTACCGACCCATCAGCTTGACTTCTATACCAGGAAAAGTGTTCGAACAAATCATCAAACAGTTCGTCCTTGAGCATTTAGAAAGGATGGATCTGATCACTAAGAGCCAGCATGGGTTTCTCAAGAATAAGTCATGTCAGACTAATCTTATCTTCTTTTTTGAGAAAGTTACTACCTTGCTGGATCAGGGGAATGCTGTAGACATAGTTTATCTAGATTTCAGTAAGGCTTTTGATAAGCTTCCACATAGTATTCTAGTTGACAAATTGGGAAAATGTGGGTTAGATCCTATTATTGTTAGATGGATCTGCAACTGGTTGACAGATCGTACCCAAAGAGTGCTAGTTAATGGTTCCTCGTCCACTTGGAGAGAAGTGACTAGTGGAGTTCCTCAGGGATCTTTGCTGGGCCCTGTGTTGTTCAACATCTTTATAAATGATTTGGATGAAGGAATAGAGGGGATGCTTATTAAATTTGCAGATGATACTAAATTGGGAGGAATAGCAAATATGGTAGAAGACAGAGCCAAGATGCAGGATGATCTTGACAGGCTGGAGAAATGGGATAGAACTAATAAAATGCACTTCAACAAAGACAAATGTAAAGTTCTGCATTTAGGTAGGAAAAATCAAATGCATAATTATAGGATGGGGGAGACTTGTTTGAGCAGTAGTGCGTGTGAAAAGGATCTTGGGGTCTTAGTAGACCAAAAACTGAACATGAGTCAGCAGTGTGATGCTGTAACTAAAAAGGCAAATGCAGTCTTGGGCTGCATCAACAGAAGTATAGTGTCGAGATCACGCGAAGTGATGGTATTGCTTTACTCTGCTCTGGTTAGACCTCAACTAGAGTACTGTGACCAGTTTTGGGCACCACAATTTAAGAGATATGTAGACAAGCTGGAACGGGTCCAGAGAAGGGCAACAAAGATAGTGAGGGGTCTGGAGACCAAGTCCTATGAGGAAAGGTTGAAGGAGCTGGGTATGTTTAGCCTGAAGAGGAGAAGACTGAGAGGGGATATGATAACCATGTTCAAGCACTTGAAGGGCTGTCATATAGAGGAAGGTGCCGAGTTGTTTTCTGTTGCTCAAGAAGGTCGGACCAGAACCAACGGGTTGAAATTAAATCAAAAGAGTTTCTGTCTAGACATTAGGAAGAATTTTCTAACAGAGCGGTTCCTCGGTGGAACAGGCTTCCTCGGGAGGTGGTAAGCTCTCCTTCCCTGGAGGTTTTTAAGAAGAGGTTAGATGGCCATCTGTCAGCAATGCTGATTCTGTGACCTTAGGCAGATGATGAGAGGGAGGGCATCTTGGCCATCTTCTGGTCACTAGGGGTGTGGAGGGGGAGGTAGTTGTGAATTTCCTGCATTGTGCAGGGGGTTGGACTTGATGGCCCTGGTGGTTCCTTCCAACTCTTTGATTCTATGATTCTACATTGAGCCAAATATTTAAATAAATAAATATTTACAGAGAGCTCTATAGGTTCTTCCATCTGACTTTTGCAAAAAGTGGGGATCGAGTCATAAGAATGGCCTACAGGTGGATCCTGCTTTCCTGTATAACTTTGATAATCTGAACAGCTCTCATGATGACGACACACAAAGGCATTTCTTTCAGTTTCAGTCCTTTCTACTTCATTGTGAAAAATTCTGTTGTAATTTAAAATAATTTGTTGTGCAAATTATTTTATTTTTTGAAACTTAAAATGTGAGTGCTGCAGCTTATTATTTTGAGCTAACCTACTTTGGTGTAATGTGTTTGTTGTGCTCTTATCTCATATGTGGCATAACTGCTGACATCATTGTGTGAGCAGTCTGTAAAATATATGCTTGATGTCAATGGATGGTTTTATATGGCAAGTAACAAGCCAACTGCTTTCCGTATTTGGGTAATACTTTACCCAAAAAAAAAACCCCAGCAAGGATATGATATATAAATCAGTACAGCTAGCTGAGGATTTAGTAAGGGGAATTTTCTATAGAAGTCCTACCTTTTGACTATAAACTGTAATTTTCAAGTCCTACATTTTGACTATAAACGGTAATTTTGCCACAGATGAATATGTGCTGCATCCACAGATTCTCTTCTTCATTTTGTATTCATTGCGGCTGCAAATGGACTGGCCATGGAGCATCCATTTGGGAGTTTTCTATGCACTTGCCTCATTCAGTCACCATTTCCCTTGCATTTTCCCCATCATGCCTCCAGAGGGATTTTTGAGGGCATTGTAAAAGTTGGTAACTCTGTAGTGCTATGGCAATCATTGATTTTTTTTTCTTAAAGAAAGACCTCAGAAACCCAATGGCACAGTAGGAGAATGGCATGTGCAAGGGATTGCCAAAAGAAAAATGGCCCCGATGTGGGCAGGACCTTCAAAAATGTGAAATTTCCCATCCAGATGGTGTGCTCACATGCTTGGACTGCATTCATTCAAAAAAGCTTGTGGTAAAGCAGATTTCGAGAAAGAGCATACAGAAGATGAGGAAAACCACTGAAAGTGGACCATTAGAGATGTCAGTGCTCCAAAAACAAAAAGAAAGAACAGTTCAGGAGTTTGGAAGCAAAGGTGGAGAAAAAGTCCCTGTGGAAGCAGTGTGTGTTAGGAATTGCAATTGTGTTGTATTTATTTATGATTCTGAATATTATAAGAAGTTAGTGGTAAATGTGAACAGTGCCTGTTTATTTGTATCCCGCTTTTCTCTCTAGTGGGTACCCAAAGCGGAGAACAAAATATAGGGGAGAGGGGAGGCTTCTGAGTACAGAGGAAGTCTTCCTCTCTCTCCTGAATGATCTTCCTACCAGCTCACGGCTGCAACCCTCACGGTAAAAGCCAAAGGATGAGAGTCATTCAGCTAGATGAGATGCAGCTGCTACTATCAAGTTCTTTCCTGCCATTTCAATTAAATATTTAACTAACTCCTCTCTTTTCTATTTGACTGCTGAAGGATGAGACTTGTCATGACAAGCCAATCAATGTCCAAAATGAGATCTACGACATGAACATTTCCCAATAGATTTAAAGTTCAAGCGACTTTTTATGGCATTTGAATCTACATACAGATAATTCCTGAGCCCTGCAGTGACTGGGGACGGCGTGATCAAGGTGCTGCTGCGGTGCCTCCAAAGAGGATTCGCAGCCACTGCAGGTGAAAAAAAAACCTTTTAAAAATAAAAATTCCAAAATAGGGAAAATAGCCCCATTGAAAACAGTGATTCTGTGCCAACAAAAAGCTGGCAAAGCACTACTGTTTCTGAAGGGGGCATTCCTGGGCTGAAAGGGGTTAGAAGGCTGCCTACTGGCAGCTTGCCTCCCAGAATGACCCAGGAACCCCTCCCAGGATGCCAGCGGGAGGCCGAGCCAGCATCTAAGGGCCACACAATATGGCACGGACTCCGGCATAAGGTGATGGTCACCTCCTAAGCCCGTTTGGCCCGCTGGCTCATGAATGGGATGTTAGTTTGTGGCTCAGTGGTAGAGCATCTGCTTGGCTTGCAGAAGGTCCCAGCTTCAATCCCCAGCACCTCCAGTTAAAGGGACCAGGCAAGTGATGTGAAAGACCTCTGCCTGAGATCCTGGAGAGCCGCTTCCAGTCTGAGTAGACAATACTGACTTTGATGGTCCGAGGGTCTGATTCAGTATAAGTCAGCTTCTTGTGTCAATGTGTACCAACAGTCACATCACCCGTACAGTTTGCCATTTCAATAGAACCTACCTCCAAATACATACATCCATGATTAGAGTTTCCAGCTCTGGGTTGGGGAATTCCCAGAGATTTGAGGGTGGAGCCTGGATAGAGTGAAGTTTAGGGAGGGTGGGGAGCTCAGTAGGTATGTGATGCCCCAGAGTCCACCCTACAAAGCAGCCATTTTCTACAGAAGAACTGATCTCTGTAGTTTGGAGATCAATAGTAATTCTGGGAAAGGCCCTGCAATGTGTGCATTCTTCTTCAGTAGCAAGAAAGTTGTAGGAAGGAAGAGGCCTTTTTGGTATTGGGTACAATTGTCTGACACAAACTCCCCGCACGAGGTTTGTTACTGCTTCTCTTTGCTAGTGTACAAGAGAAACAAAGCCTATCTTTGAAGCCTTTGATAGATAGGAAAAGTAGAATTTTAGTAGTACCACTGTATAATGCTACTGTTTTTAACTGCTGTTTTAAATATTTATTTTATTATTTTAATTAATTTAAATTTAGGTTATGTTTTCATAGCTGCTTCAATCAAAAGGTAAGGATACGCCTATCTTAAATAAACATAGACCAGAATTGTGTGCTAGGATACTATATTTTCAATTGTATATTGTAAGAGTACAGACCTATGGGTAGGGCCTTGAGTTTACACTGTACTTAGAAAGTTGACATGCTTGATAAATAAAATATAATGATGAATGACTTTAAACAATACACTTGTAAGATATGTACCTCCCCACATAAGACATCTTATTCTCTTTTGTTCTCGGACACAGTTGACATTACTAACAGTTTTTAGTACTAAACTGAGTGTAGCTGCATAACCTGTTAATGGTGAAACCACGTGTGAACAATGTAGTCATTCCACTAACCAAGCCTTTACGTTATGGCCGACTTCATATAGCCTTTAAAGGCCATATCTGTAATGGAAAATTCTCTAGGAATTCTTTAGTGAGCTGTAAAATGTCTAGTTGTTTACTACTGTGTTCCTATTCATGAGCCTTTACTCCCTCTGTAAAATCAAAGTCCATTAATACTTTCAAAAGTAGAACGCCATTTTGAAAAGTACAATGCTGAGTACATTTTAAGGACTACAGCTTTTTAAAGATTAAAACAAATATACTGCATAATAATAATAATAATAAAACAGGAACAGAGATGCGTACCAGAAGCTTACCGAGCATGTTCAACTAAGCTCTGTATGAGGGTCCTCTCTCTCTGGGGCCACCCCCTTTTCCTCCACCATCACATGTTATTTCTTTTGGGCTCCTTAAGGCTCAGAACAGGGGTGAAGGAGATAGGAGCAAAAGTTATAGCACCAAAGCCTGCCTTCGTCCCCAGGAGGTTGCTCCTTTTACCTACTCTTTCCTTCCTGATATGATACTGGAGCTTTCCTAAATGCCTCACCTTGATCCCTCAGTTAGCCACAACCCCATCTCCCTGGCCCTCACCACTTGGGCTAGGGGCTGGAGAACCATCCCTTTAAACAGCCTTTTCCAACCTGGCTGGCCCTCTTCCTCACCCTTGCAGCCCCTTATGCTAGGCTGTTGCCTCCATGGTGATCTGTCTGGCTGGTTCCTGGCCTCAGGTGTCCTTGCTGGGTTCTTGTTGGCTGTAGCAAGCGCTGCCAAACTGACAGCTGGTTTCCATTGAGGGTTCCCTCCCTCCCACATCCTTGAGCCTGCTGAGGAGCAAGGTGATTACCTCTCCTCCTCAGGCGACTGCAGCTCTGCAGTCTCTGAGGGGACCTCTGGGGTTTGCTCCTTGTTGGGGAGCCTGGGACACTCCTAGGCATCCATACTGCATCTTCCCCCATGGCTGAGATCTTTGCCAGGGGAGAAAGGTAGACGGAGGGCTCATGTGGCATCAGGTCCGGTGGTGGCATCAGGCTTGGCTTTAGGGCTGTTGGGATCAGTGTGGAAGCTGTGGTGATGGTGGTGTGTGTGTGTGGGGGGGAGTAGGAGGCCAGGTTGGTGCTGCTAACCCTGGACATTCCAGAAGACCTGAGTTCAAATCCCTACTCACCAGTTGAACTTAGGTTAGTCACTGTCTCTTAGCCTAACACTACTTCACAGGGTTGTTGTGAAGATAAAATGAAGAAGGGCAACAACCATGTATGCTATTCTGATCTCCTCAGAGAAAGAGTGGGCAAAAGATATCAGATATATTGTGGGGTGTGGGTAGGCAGAGCCTACAGCTTCTGCTCATTTTCTCCTCTAACCCTACCTGATTTTTATATTTGGGGAGGGCTGGAAAGAAGCAGCAGATATGGTGAATAATGGCTTATCCATCTCACAGTAGGCAGGGAGTAGAGGTTTGCTTGGAGGGGGCTTTGCTTGCACATGCTTGAAGACAGACAGGGCAGTAGACGTGTGGATAGGGATGACACAAACTTTCAGAAAACTTGTTTGATAGGTGAACATGCCATGTTGGATGGCTGTGATCATAAAACAAAACCACCAATCTATTTGCCTGTGTAGTCCTGTGCAGATGACTAGCATGGTATAGTGGTTAAGAGCAGTGGTTTGGAGTGGTGGACTCTGATCTGGAGAACAGTGTTTGATTCCCCACTTCACCACATGAGAGGCTAATCTGGTGAACTGGATTTGTTTCCCCACTACTACGCATGAAGCCAGCTGGGTGATCTTGGGCTAGTCACACACTCTCAGCCCCACCTACTTCACAGGGTGTCTGTTGTGGGGAGGGGAAGGGAAGGTGATTGTAAGCTGGTTTGATTCTCCCTTAAGTGGTAGAGAAAGTCGGCATATAAAAACCAACTTCTTCATCTTTTTCCTCTGTGCATAGAAAGGTGAGTGGGATGATGCCCATTGGCCTCGACATATTGATTGGGTACTCTGCACAGAACCTATATGCATATTAACTGTCCACTGGCATTTAAAATGTATTAGCTGTTGTGTACAGTGCCTATGCATGTACATGCTGTATGCCTGTAAACTGGTATGATGTAGTAGATAGAGTGGCAGAGTAGGATCCTGGGTGACCCAGGTTCAGATCCCTTCTTCTACTATGGAAGCTTGCTGGATGACCTCAGGCCCTTCAAAAACTCTCAGCCTGGCCTACCTCACAGTGTTGTTCTTGTGAGAAAATGTAGGAGGGGAAAATAGTGCCCTAAGCTGAATATAAATCAATAAATGCAAATTTATTATTCAAGTACCCTGTTCTATCTATGTGTGGGAGGGAAGGTGGCATGGAATAGCCTGATCTTGTCAGAGCTTGGAAGCTAAGCAAGGTTGGTACTTGGAAGGGAGACCACCAAAGAAGACTCTGCAGAAGAAGGCAATGGTAAACCACCTCTTCTTCTCACTTGCCATGAAAGCCCCTTGCTGGGGTAGACATAAGTTGGTTGCACATATTTAAATATACACACATACACACACCATGCCTCTTTTATGCAGTTGACTGGGTCTTTGGCACAAAGCTTACATGCATACCAACAGATGACTCAGTGAACACATAGAGCTCAGAAGCAAGGCCAAGAGGCAGGAATCCATTCTGCTTGCCCGTCATTTTGGTCTTCTGCACAGCATTTACTTCAGCTCTGGTCTAAGAGAACAAAGGACCCATATTAGGACAGACAATACCTTTTATTAGACCTAATTCTATTGGTAAGAAGTGTGTAAACACTTGGAATATATAGTTGGGTCATACTACTTTTTCTGCTCATTCTTACCTGATTTGTCTCCTTATTACAGCATCTATCCCACATGACTTTAGTCCACACAATCTTTTTGATGATCAAAAGAGGCCCATCTTCCCTCTTTTTCCAGCCAAAAAGCTGGTAGGAGGCAATCCATAGAGTACTTCAGACAATATGAAGAAACTGTGATGCTGGCTTGACCTGTAGAGCAACCCAGGTAAGTTATCAATGCCAGGGGGTATTTCAGTCCATTCAGATACAATTACCACCTCCATCAGACACTGCCAATCCTTACATTAACACAAGCCACTGAGATTTCTTGTAAATTATTACTTGGAACTCAGAAAACTGTACATTTTAAATTTTCCCCCAAAATGCCTTTGCTTGTAAGGGAATGTGTACTAGTGTTTTTTTGTTTAGAATGATGACATAATTTTAATTTCTTGGTCTCTCATATTTAAAATTATGTCAAAAAGAGCTTCAAGTGATAATCATGAACTCAAACAGTGAGTCCTGTCCACCTTCAAAAAGGGATACCAAAAGGGATAACCAAACCCTAATGCATAAATACAATCAAGTACAAATACTTATATTTAGGTTGATTAATCCCACTGAGTTTGGCTTAAACCCAAGGGCTCCTGTGTATCAGGTTCATGGACTGAGTTGAAAAGTTGCAAATGGCATTCCTGCTTCATATTTCATTGCCAACAATGGACAGCAAGTGTTCCTTCCACCCTCCTTCCACTCATTAGTCATGCCATTTGGCAATTTTCTTTGCTTAACTGTGTTTTCTATTACTATGTTTTCTATTTTAATAGGCATATGTTCTTATTGAGCTACGTGGCATAGTGGCTTCATATGTTTCGCACTCTTACCAAGGAAATAGATATTGCAAAATGTAATTCTGGTCAGCCACAGGCAAAAGAAACTTTGCAACATCCTTGTTTAAAAGCTAAATTCTAAATAACCCTTATTCTCCAGGAAAAGAATAACATCACTCATACACCCATTTACAATATCATTATTACTGCAATTAAGGTATACAGCTGTTAACATAATATATATATTTATTTAAAATATTGATAAGCCTACCTTTCTCCTAGACATCTGGGACTCATGGCAGGTAACAATATGCAATTTAAAACAATTAAAGATAAAATTAAAACTTGCTCTCAAAGCCAGCCACCATTCATCAGTTCCATACTGCTGCCTTTCTACGAGTCCCCAAATGCCCTTCTAAGCTGCTGTTGTGTTTCTTCTGCCCTTACAACTTAACCTGCTTCTCTCATATATTTAAGGAGGCTACATAAATTGGAGGCAGCAGCTGTAAACATCCAAATTTCATCCATGGCTGTCCATATTAAAAAAGAGGGGAGAGAAACCACTGCTGCGATGAATGAAGCTACCAAACAGAGGTGGCTCTCTGGCCATAAAGTGCTTTAAAGGTTCGCACCAGCACCTTGATTTCAGCCCATAAGAAGAGCCCTGCTGGATCAGTCCAGTGGTCCATCTAGTTCAGCATCCTGTCTCACACAGTGGCGAACCAGTTCTTCTGGGGGCCAGCAACAGGACACAGGGGCTGAGGCCTACCCCTGATGTTGCCTGCTGGCACTGGGACCCCTTTTTAAAAATTGGTGTAACATTTGCTACTCTATGGTATTCTGGTGCAGCAGCTGAATATAGATCAACTATCTAATATTTGAGTTCCCTAAGAACTCTTGGGTGTATGCCATCAAGACCTGGAGATTTATCAGATTTGAGTTTCTACAGTATGTCTAGCACCTCAATTTGACTCACTTCTTGAGACTCCCTTCCTGAAAATAGTGGCTGTGGCATGAGTACATGCCTCACCCATTGCACAGTGAACACAGAAGCAAAAAAATCATTAAGATTCTCTGCCATATCCCTTTAGCATTTATTCCTTGGTCATCTAAAGGCCCAACTGCTTCTCTGGCTGGTCTCTTGCTCCAGATATATTTAAAGAAAAGTTTATTATTTGTCTTGATGCTTTCAGCAACCTGCCCTTCAAATTCTCTTTTTGCATGCCTAATTATTGACTTTTGCCTAAGCCTGTGGTCCCTTCTGTTTAATTGTTCTCCTCCAGAGCCAAATCTTGAGGTTGTTGATGAAAGGTAGAATAATTTGGACCCCTATTTAGAGCAAAGTATTAGAATATGCTCTTTGCATTGTAGCCCTTCTGGGAACAGTGAAGCTGAAGGTAATCAATATTTTTTCCAGCTAACTTCCTTCATGTCATGCCTTGAATAATATAGGACCAGCTGTTTCCATATACTTGTTTTATCTGTAGTAATACGTTATCTTGTGGAATAGTTTCAGAAGCTTATTTTTAGACAAGATAGTTTTCATTTTTCATAAATGGATATGCAAGCAAATCTCCCAGGCAAAGTTTATAATAATAAAAACAAATATGAAGGCCATTTTTTAAGAAAAAGAGGTTTCATTGCTTGTGACCACTGATGTGCTGATGATTGTACACATTAATGAAGAAGGTTGTTGATAGAATGAGGTGTGGCTGCTCTGACACCACCGACCTTATGCGCGCTTTGGCAGGCGAGATGAAAACTGTCCTCTGTTGCACAGAAGATGCAAATTTTCTGAAATATTTACCTTGGACTGGGGAAACCCATTTTCAAATCTCTGCTCAGCTGAAAAGCTCACTGGGTGGCCCTGGCATAAGTCAGCCTAACCTACTTCACAAAGCAACTCTGTGGATAAAATGAGAACCCCAAGCGCTGTACCCAAAGTGGCTTTCAGCTAGATACAAAACATGGTAAATAATATTTGTCAAGTTTTTGTTAGTTGCCTACACTGTGTTTAATTCAAACAATAACCAATGTGGATATCAATCCACCACGGCAGAAGAGGTGCATGCACAAAATACCCGCACAGCACTAAGAGGTCAGAGAAGAGCCCAGCTTGAAAAGAACACTGTGTTATTTTTTAAAAAAATAAATAATTGAGTTCTTTAGCATTGTGATTCAAGGTACTGTAAAAATCAATCTAAACAATTTTCATTGCTTCCAAAGGGAAATATATTTTCCCCTATGACAAACAAAGGGTTAATATTTGAGAGAAGCTCAGAGAAGGAAGTGGGCGGAGCTAAGGAGCTCACTGTCTCAGTTCTGAAGAAGGAATTGATTCTGGTTTTGGTAACCTGCATGATCACAAACTATGTTTGTCTCTGAGAACCTAAGGGTTCAGTCTTGCCTAAACTGGTATAAAACAAATCCTGTGGAGTGACAGGCAGAGATTGGGAAGAAAGGGGCCCTTTCTCAGATCCCTGGAAGGAAATAGGCTCTGGGAAGGAGATACTCCAGATACAGGGTTTTGTTAAGGGATTACTGCCACTGGAGTGGGGTAGTTCTATAGTGAGAACAGGAAGCAAACGGTTCCGGACTTACCCGGAGCTGGCTTTGGTGTCCCGGCCAGGGGATGGGAGCATCGGAACTGCCACCTCACTCTTCTGGCTCCGGCCCCCGGGTCTCGCCTCCTGATTGGTTCGGAGGAGCCAATCTAACCCCGGCCAATAAGGCGGCACCTGTAGACTGTGGCTGAGCGGGAGGGGAGGCTTCGCTCAGTCCCTCCTGCTCTGCATATTTTCCCAGTGGCCCTCACCCAAGGCTCTCTCTGTCTCCGGCTTTGGCCCACCCTCCCTCCCTATGGGCTGTAGGTGTGGATGTTATGTTATATTTGTCACAACTAAGGCGGTTTACGCATGGGGCTGGATGGGTTTTGATGGGGGGAAGCGGCCAGTGTGCCCCTTCCTCCAACTGGGGGACCCCAATAAGGGTTTTGGGGGAGGCCAAGGGTGTTGAGTTGCCGCATAGGGGGCGGTAGGTTTGGCCTCTACCTGAGTGTCGGGGGAACACCAAGTGGCGCATGCCCCGGAGTATCCCACATACCGTCATCCTCTGCATCCTCTCCCACCTACAGTCCAGGCCCGCATCAGTTCGCAGCGGGCCAGCTGATGCCCCCATCCGCCTCCCATGCTTTGCCAATGCGTTGCTATCACTGTTGCCATTGTTTAGTTGTGGCCATGTTTCTCCAATAAAATTCTGTTCTTTATTAAATAAAATTGTTATATGTCTGAAAGTTGGGTAGTAGCTTTACTTTATTTCAGTCCCCAGCCCAATAGCCCTGGGACTGCAAGAGAGATTTTAGAAGAAATACCTTGTCCTCCCAAACTTCACTCCCAACTCTCCAGGATTTCCCAATCTGCACCTTGCAACCCTAACCTGGGGAAACTGATCTCTGTAGTTAGAAGAACTGTTGTGATTTCAGGAAATCTCTAGGTCCCACCTGGAAGTTGGCAACCCTAGAAGGAGAGAGGGAAGCAGGAAAAGGGGAGAGGCTATGGGGGGCTTTCAGGGAAGGGAAAGAAGAAATAGTAGGGGAGGGGGAAATGAGATGCTTTCCACAGGACCTTGCAGGTCCCCACTTGAGCATATATAAATGGGTGCACACAGACACAAAACATACCACCCCTGTTAGTCTTTTTTGAATTAATTGACAGGTTTCCTACAATGGGAATTAACATCCCCCCCACACACACAAACAACTTCCAAGGATTAGGAAGAGAGATTTATTGATGGTATTGTTTGTTCCATATTCTATAGGAGGAAAGTTAGAGTGGTCCTGCCCTCCAGCACATTGAAAACAAATAGAAAAATGCTTTTTCTAAATTTTATGAGAAAATAAATTTAGCTTTCCAAATTGTCCAGAACATAATCATCTTGAGAACGTTGAGTAAACCCCATACACACTAACCTGCATTGGGACTCAGTGGGCTTACTTCTGAATAAATGCACATTGGATCAAAATACACATGACTTGATTTGACATTCCAGCATATCACAACATGTTAGAAAGCAGTAATACAAACAAAGTTCTCTTCTCACTTCTCTTTTAATCTTCAGCTGCAGGGCTTGGACAGCAAATATCCTAAGTAACTTGAGACACAGTTTCTCCTGCTCACTTTGTATCACAAAGGCAGCTTCCAGGTGCCTCTTCCAATCAAGGGCAGAACAAACCTGGCCCATTTTGATTAAATACAGAAGCCAGGCTTTCAATAGTAGGTACATCCAGTTTGAAGAAAAGCAAACTAATATGGGATTCTCCTAGGACAAGTACCACATGAGTGTAAGAGTGTTCGTTTATCCACTGAATTTCAGAGAAAGGGGTGCAATCTTAATCTCCTGGGATTACTATTTGATAAAGGGCGTGCCTAGGGTTGCCAGGTCCCTCTTTGTCACTGGCAGGATGTTTTTGGACGGAGCCAGATGAGGGCGGGGTTTGGGGAGGAACTTCAATGCCATAGAGTCCAATTGCCAAAGTGGCCATTTTCTCCAGGTGAACTGATCTGTATCGGCTGGAGATCAGTTGTAATAGCAGGAGATCTCCAGCTAGTACCTGGGGGTTGGCAACTCTAGGTGTGCCAACTTTATGCAGTCCCAAGCAGTTGCTTATAAGGCTTGTTCGGAGAAATGACCTTGATGTAAAGTGCATTTATACATGTGATCTAGTTGCTTGAGAAAGCCTTCCTATAGTTAGGAAAAATAATACCTAGGCAGGATAATATTTCATTAAGATTTGTAAATCTTTTTTTAAGGAAGTAGTTTTACTAAGAAGTATATTAGTGTGAACTACAGAAGCAAATCAGGTGAGATGAATAACATAAAAGCTTAGGTTATGGCTTTTTCATAATATTTCCACCAGGCTTTGGTTTTGCAATATACCAGGATTCTTTTAAAGGCATAACTGTCCAGCTGGTTGAACCGAATGCCCTGGAAACAAAAGCATTGATATTCACATTTGTAAAACAATGTATAGCCCAAATTTGTAAAACAATATATGTGTGTGTGTGTGTGTGTGTAAAGTGCCGTCAAGTCGCAGCCGACTTATGGCGACCCCTTTTGGGGGGGTTTTCAAGGAAAAACTAAGAAAACCTAAATATTGGAGACTGCATTTATTTTAATAAAGTGAACGTGATTTTTCCTGCTGAAAAGATTGGCGAAAACAGAGCAGTTTCCCCAAAACGAGAGGTGCTGGGGCTCAAGCCTGTTTAGAAACTGTACCCTTTAGACGGCCTCTAATCCCAGATGTCTGGGGCTGCTGTGGTTATTCAACGGTGGGGGCAAGTTATTCCTCATAAACACAGATGTACTCCATTACTACTTCACATGCCCCAGTATTCAAAACAGGTTCTGGAGCAGAGCCCTGGTTCTTTCTGGCTCAAATTAAGTCCTGTGAGAGAGCAGAGAATAACCAGAATTCTTACTGCCTTGTCATCTTCAAAGGGTTTTTAACATGAGAATCCTAAACACATTCCCTTGTGGGCACGTCCTACCAATTACAGTCAAATTTATTACCAAGAAAACATGCTTAGTGCCGTACTTCAGTACAATTTGTGAATGGTCACCACACCTGAATATCAAAATATGCTATGATTTCTATTTCCTATACTGCCTCTGAAACTGGAGACCCCGCCTCCTTTCCTGTGGCTTGGTAAATCCATTCCTTGCTGCCTTCAATCTTCCAACTGCATACCCATACCTTGGCAGCCTCCATGTTTAGCAGGATCTTGTCCTCAGGTAATACCACATTCCTAATAAGGATGGGCTATGGCTTAATGATAGAACATCTGGTTGGCATGTAGAAGATCCAAGGTTCAATCCTCAGCTGCTGCCAGTCTGATCTTGATGGACAATGTCCATGGAAGATGCCACTCTTTAGTTTCATTCTCTTTAAATTGCAGTTCTCCATGAGAACTGTCCAGTTACTCCTATCCTCCCTTGTGCTGGAGGGCTGCTGTAGGAATCCAACAGCCGTGCTCAAGTCCTGCTTCTTCTTTGTTATGAGGAGGCTGGAGGACCTAAAACCATCTTGGAAATTGCCTGGGATATAGGTATTATTCCTTTAATTCACGTAACCTTTAGATTTAGAACCTTGTTTGGATGTATGTCTGGCATCAGTCTCCGAGAGTACAGAAGCAACTTTCTCATGTACCCCAACTGGCTGGGGAAGTCTATTTGAGCAGTGACAACAGTGATGCCTGAGGCAAGGACCAAGGAAGTGACACAAGGAATGGCAGGCTGGCACTGTTGCCAAAGTAGAGGGAGAATCAAATGACTTGTGAGAGCAGGATCTTTCAGAAGAGACCAGGATCTCCTATGGGGATGTACAACTTGCTCTGTAAAATGTTGAGTGGGCATCCAAGGTTACAGAGGGCTCCAGCCCTTCTCCCAACTGTATCCTAGGACTAAGATAGCTAGAATTTTTCTGACCAAATCTTTATCAGTCTTGATTTGCAACCTTGCCTCTCATGTTACTTTTGAGAGGTTGTATACCGTTTCCTTTTGGAGAGAAAGTACAGGAAATTTGAGCAGTTTTCTTTGTTACCCACTAACATTTCACCATCCTCGCTGATGAGGGGGCATACTGTTTCCTTCCTATTCTATTTCCTCCCCAAGCTTTCTTTGTTAGGATCCTTTGTCAGCCTCAGCTCCTTTAGAGTTTTAGCTTTCCTGACACTACCTCTGAAAGTCCATGCTATTTATCTGTAGACATTCAAAGAGGCCGGTCCCTCACTCTGCTTCTTACTGATCTTTGCTGTTCTGCTTGTAACTTAGCTTTTCATGCACCCACACTGTATTTGGATCCCATTTTCATTGACATTGCTATGACACTATTATCTCCATAGCTCTTATCTTAAAGTTTACTCTCCACTTTGCCTTTTAAAAGATCATCCTTAGCAGATCTACTCAGAATCCTACTCAGGACAATTCACAGCCCATTCCTGACCTCCAAGGACAAAAGTCCGTTGGAGACCAGAAGGGGCTGCACTAGCGTTCAGGCCCCCTGCACCGGTGTCAGCCTTACTTACACTGTCCAGGATGGGCCCAAAGTCAGTGGGGAGGCCTGGACGCTATCCTCTTGGCGCTGCTGTGGCAGCACCGCCCAGGGATGCCAGCTGGGCTTTCTGCTGGCATCCCAAAGGCCCGCACCAGCATCCTGGGGGGGCGTTCCTGGGGTGTGCCAGAGGCAGAGCTGCCAGTAAGCAGCTTCCTGTCCCCTTTTGGCCCAGCACTTTTGGCAGTCGGGAAACGGGTTTGGTGGTGCTGCAGCGGTGCCGCGGCCATGCCATCTCCTGCTCCCAAAAGGTGAGGAATGGGCTGTCAGTGGTTTACTCCCAGGAAAATGTTTTTAGGAGAACAGTGTTAGCCCCTTTTGTATTTAGGCTTCTTGTCTGCAAAGTCAAAATTCTATCAGAGGGAAACAAACTTCTATAGCACAAATCAGACAAATCAAACAGATTTAAGAATGCTGGCATAATAACATTATGGCCACAGAAGTTAGAGCTTGGATCCAGACTAGATGTTTCTACAAGCCCAAAGACTTCTACCCCTGGAGTGTGATTTTCCCGCCCCAACCTCACAGCAGCCTGAAGTGCTCCCTAAATCCAATTCCTGGGGGCCCCTCTCACCTAAGAACAGGATTTCAGGGGGCATTTGGGCTTCCATGGGAAGGAGGATGCAGGAAAATCATGGACAGAAGAACCTGCACCCACAGACATATTAGTTTTTTTCAGAATACACAGTGTATTAGGTACACAATTCATAACTACAAAGTTTGTTCATATCATTCTTACCCTGCTTTTTGATTTCTTCTATTTTGTTTGTCTCTTTTAGAGAGCCAGCATGGTGTAGTGATTAAGATGTCAGACTAGGACCTAGGAATCCCAGGTTCAAGTCCCTACTCGCACCATGGAAGCTTGTTGCGTGACCTTGGGACAGTCACACACTCTCAGCCCTGACCCTGGCTAGTATTTGGATGGGAGACCTCCAAGGAATACCAGGGTCATGGCGTGGAGGCAGGCAATGACAAATAACCTCTGAACATCTTGTGCCTTGAAAACCCTAGGGGGTTGCTGTAAGTCTGCTGTGACTTGATGAGAAACCTCCCTCCCCCGCTATTTTTAACTGGTACTAAAATATACATTGTTAAACATACATTGTTAATATTTAGGGCATAGCAGTAGCAATTATCCATAAATCATATTGTAAATATTCACTTGCAACTTTACATATATAGATATGTCTCACTGTGTTATTATGTTTATCGCAATCCACTTTGTGTCATAACTGAGTTTGTGTAATAAGAAGAGAAGAAATGAAAAGAAGAAAAGACAGGACAAGAAATGCTGAAAACATTATTATTATTTTTAACAGGCAGTTTTTAATGTATTAGTGAGTTTATTACAATATATTCTGGGTGCCAAGGAAGAAAAAAAAGAAGAAAAGAAGAAATTTTGAATGTATTGTATATAATTTCCCCCCTAATTTCCCCCCTCTTCTCCTTTTATTTTTAAATTATCTTTTTCAAAAATAAAAAATTATTGAAATGACAATAGATGGAAGATGGTTTATGGCTGAATCTGTTGCAGCGGTCTTTGCCTTGTTCCAGACAGTGGGATAGGGCAGGCAAAGTTTCAATTAAAGAGTAAGAGAATCCTAGCCAATTCCCAGAGTAACCTGATTCACGTTTCCACTGATTTAAATGGACAAAATCAGCTTAGTTCAAATAATACTAAACAACTGGCTTAGATTACAAATATCTTTCCTTGTTTTAGATAGAATTGCAGAAAATGGACCTGGCAGAGCTTTCATTTTATTTACTTTGTCATTGGTGATCCTGTCATCATCCCATATGAAGTAGAACATGGAGACCCTACGCAACATTCTTAGAGCACTTAAATATTTCTGCTGTAGATCAGTTGGAACCTCCACTACAAGGAACATTTTACCCCTCCCTACTTCCTGTTTAGTGCTAGCACAGTAGGGTTACCAACCTCCAGGTATTAGCTGGAGATCTCCCGCTATTACAACTGATCTCAAGCCGATACAGATCAGTTCACCTGGAGAAAATGGCCGCTTTGGCCATTGGACTCTATGGCACTGAAGTCCCTCTCCACCCCAAACCCCACCCTCCTCAGGCTCTGCCCCAAAAACCTCCCACCAGTGGTAAAGAGGGACCTGGCAATCCTATACCACAGTTATGGAAGCAAACCTTCGCTCTACATTTACTGGAGCATACAACAATAATATTCTTGGGACTAGTGTATATATTTCTCTCTTTCCATGACATGGAAGCTTTGGCTTCTATTTCTGTTTCTTAGGAGCACATCAAATAATTTAAAAACTGCTCACCAACTAGGGCATGTATGCTGCTTTTGCAGTAATACCAGTCCTAGAAACAAAACAGGCCTAATGACTAGAATTTTGTAAGGAATGCGAAATTTCGGTGAAACATATGATCTGGGAAGTAAACCATGGGACACTGGGGTAAGCTGAAATTCTTAGCCATTTAGGAGTGGGCCCTGTGTACAGTATTACCAGACCAGCATGACAAGTGAGTTGTACACTGAATTGGGTTAGAGACTGATCCAATGCAGGACAAGGCAGAAGCAGACAACAAATATTTTACTACAAATTAAACTTCTGTGTCTTGGCCAAAATTCAGTAGCCTTGGAGAAACAGGTTGGGAGCTGACCTACAGTGCAATCCTATGCAGAGTTAACTCCACTAACTGTATGCTTAGGGTTGCCAACCTCCAGGTATTAGCTAGAGATCTCCTGCTATTACATCTGTCCCCTGCTGATAGAGATCAGTTCACCTGAAGAAAGTGACCACTTTGGACTCTATGGCATTGAAGTCCCTTCCCTCCCCAAACCCTGCCCTCCTCAGGCTCTGCCCCCAAAACCTCCTGCCGGTGACGAAGGGGGACCTGGCAACCCTATGTATGCTGGAGTAACTCTGCACTGCTAGTCCACTCCTTCTGGTATCTTGGGCCCTATGCTCCTGCTGGATCTTTTGCTCTGCTGCTTTTAAAAGTAAGGAGATCTGGAAAGCATCATTTCCCCCCTTCCACTGTGTTCAAGAACAGTGGTTTATATTTTGTTGGCATTCAACTCTGGAATGGAAAACAACATGTATTCTAATCAATAATTTACATTCTACAGAACATTCAATTAGAAATGGAGTTCCAAAATAATCTTGTTTGCTTCCTGTTGTGTCTGTATTGCACTATATGTTATAGACAAGACGTTGGGTCCAATTTCATGGCAGGTTACCAACACAGACTGAATGCTTACATTTTTTCCAGCAGAACAGAGGGCTAAGTAACCTACCATTGAGCACACTGAGTTCCTGCATCAGAATGTTTAATTTAACATATGGAGGTAATATGGACACATTATTCAAACCTCTAGTTTCAGTCTTCTATGCCTTGACAAATTAATTACCTAACACAACTGCTAATGTGCTTTGCAAAACCTAAAAAAGCAGTATGCAATTGAAAGAAAGGGTTCTATTAAGGTGACTGCAAACATACTACAGACAAAACCACTCATAAAAATAACAATTCAAAAATACTTAACTTTTCCCCAATTATCTTTGGCATTGCAGTGCATGCCACTCATTCAGAGTGTTGCACACATATTACCTTATTGCCAATATTACTTTCAGAAAACTATATGATACAATTCTGCCTGCATCCAGGGCAGAATTCATTTACAGAAATTTCCTATGGGTACAAAAATCCTGTGGTCCAGTGAAGATTGCTGCTTCTATATGGAGATGTGCACTGGTGCTACTAGTTGATTCTTTGCTTTCCTAGCAGTAAAACCACTCTAAAAATTATAGAAAAGACAGCAGCAGGAAAAAGTTCATTCACATACTATCAACAAAGTTCAGAGTCTACCAAAGACCTAGATCAATAAAAAAGTTTTACACAGGTGCCTAAAGACCAACAAGGTGGGCATCTAGCACATGTGCCTGGGGAATGTTTTCTCTAAGCTGGTTAACTCCACTAAGGAGGTTCTATTCCCAGTAGCAACACACACATTTATTATTTATTTGCTTCATTTATATCCTTCCTTTCTCCACAGTGGTGACCCAAAGTAGCTTACATCATTTTCCTGTCCTTATTTTAGCCTCACAACAATGCTTCCATAGCAGAGTGAGCATTTGACTCTCAGATCCTCATCTGAACCTTTAAGCACTGTACCACTCTACCTTTCATGGGGTGGCTGCTGATGAACAGGAAGCAAACAGCTAGGCCTGCAGGAGTCATGCAAGTCACAGGGTAGTGAGTCACCTGGTGGTTGCTGTTGGCCCTGGCTTTAATGTGTCCTCCCTTAAAGGCCAAAAGAGTACTGCCCCTTCTCCCTGCCTTTTATTGACAGAGGCAAGGCTTGAAGGTTGGCAATACTGTTGTGGCTGTCTAGCAACACCAATTGAGGTCAAGTTTCTTGAGGCTGCAGGCACTCTTTTTTATCATTTGGGGTTTTAACACCCCTGGATTTTTTATGTCAGATGTTTCTGCAAACCTCAAATTTTCTCAGGTTTGTAGAAATATCTATCTTGTCTGACCATGGAACCAACTTCTGGATCTAATTATCTGCAGATGGCCACATTCCATAATTATTTATGCTACAATAAATCAGCAGCCACAACACTACTTTTTGTTTGTGAAGGAGAGCAATTGTAGCACCCAGTAAAATTGACTCTGCTATGAGGATTCCTTGCAATGAATTAATAAGTATTTTATGTAATATTTTAAAATGCAACATTAAGAACATTATTATACCAGAAAATTGTGCATAAGTTTTCATGAACCCATATTGTGCTGTTGAAGAACTAATGGGAGAAGTGCAAAATTGTACCTTGCTTTGGGTAATTAATTACTTTGAACTAGTCCTAGCTAACAAACCTCCCACCTTTAGCTGGAAGACTTCACACCCTGACAGTTGGGCTTCCTCAATTTTCAAGAAAATATGGAACATTTCAAAAGTTGTGGGTTATTCTTATGCTGAGGCCATAACAATTTTCTCTTTACTATATATGCCACCAAAGCAAACACAAGAGAAACCACTGCTTGGACAGTATGAACAGGTACAATCCCCAAATGTCTTCTGCTTTGTACTGAGAAAGAGGAGAGAGGAGCTGGTCAATTCCTTCACCCTCTCAATTTACCTACCTGCCTCTGTTTTCTTTCTTTAAAAGTCCTTGTCTGACATGCTTTTGGGGGCTAAAAGTATAGTGGCACACAAATGTTCTCAAGGCATGCTGAGAGCTTGGAATTCCCACTGCCTTACAATTAAAAAGAACCAGCAATTGAAATCTCTTCCACTGTTCAAGCCCAGTTGTGTCCTATGAGCCTCTTGTCTGAGGCTAAAAGACCAACAAGGGTGTGATTTGAACCCTGGCATGCAGAACACAATGGGTTTCTAGCCCATCATTTCTGCTTCTCACATCCTGTGCTGGCTAACATTTTTCCCTAGCCGAGTACAATGTTTGCTGCTGCTACCCCACAGTCTTGGCTGAGATCCATATATAAAATTCAGGTTGCTGGAACAGTTCTATTCAACATTTTCCTGAAAGTATAGAGTTTCACTTTCCCTAGGCAGTAAGAAATCTCTGGGGTGTCAAACCCTCTAAATTTTGCCCTTCAAAAGCCCATGCTTGATGTTCCTTTTGGAGCTTGAAGGTTGGAATCATTGCTCACCACAAGCAAGTGAGAAAACACACACCTTCCAATGCTATGGTTTCTGTGTATCTCCTTATCTGAGCCCAAAAGGCAAAAAAGGATGGGATTTGTACTCACTCCCACAGAGCATATAACAGCCTCATGAGGACAGCCAGAACAACCTGAGAATTATCCCCACAATCTCTTTTTGGGCATTCCCTCACTATTTCCCCAGGCCTCTTCCAGATTGGAAAAAACACACAACAAAAACAAAGTCCACTGAAGTTAACTCTGCTTAGGACTGCACTGTAAAGGCACTGACCCAATGGATTCTAAACAGCAGTTCTTGGCTCAGTAAGTAGACTTGGGCTGTTGAGGAGATGGTTATTACAACTACCTCTCCAATATCAAAAACTCCACCATATGTCCTCGGATAGGGTTATCCCCAGCAGCAAAAATGAATTGTTGTGGATCACACATAACTGACAATAAATGTCTTTTAGTCTCTTTCTTCTAGATCAAGACACCTTACTTAGATGGAAGTCATTGGATCTAACCCACTTTTTCTTCTTTAGTAGAAGCATTCCACACACCTGTAGCTACATACTGAAGCTGATTTTTGCTATTTTAATGACCCATATGCTTCAGTTATGTAACAAAATAAGAATTTCAGCTTTGTTTTTTTAAAAAAAGAAAAGTTCATAAACTTTACAGTCATAAGGAAAAGCTTTAGAACAGGACCACACTGTACCCTGAATGCAAAGAAACCAGAGGGGAAGGAAAAAGAACCTAACTATATTGTTGTTGTAAAAGCACACAAGATCTAATCATGACTTTTCTTCTGTTTATATTGGCAGCATGGGTGGTATGCTACAGAACCATATGTAGGTAATTAAGGAATTTTAGCATTTGAGGATTTAGTAGTTCAAACTAAATATTAAAAAGAACACATTTGCTCTTTCTGTACATGGGCAGATAGATCCGGGATATAAAAATCCTCCCGGAATAATTATTTTGTTTTCAAGATAGTTTAAAATACCAAAAGGTTGGTTGCCCTATTGCTGACATTTCAATGCAAACATATATCTTTTAAAAAATTATCCATTCTTATCATCACTGCAATTTTCTGAAGTGTGCTGTGTAATCTTTTATTTCACTGATGACTTGATCTAAATTTGGAAGAGGGTGATTGTTTGGACAATGTTGAGTTTATCCTTGGGAAAAGTCACCCAAGCTAATAAAAGATATTCAACATTTTAGATATACTAAGTGGGTCCATCTATACTCGATGCTAAAGATTTTTTTAAAATATATTCTTATCAACAACAGAGGCAGAAAAGAGGAATGGCTTTTATTTTGCCTAAGAAACAGCACTCAAGATGATGATGATGGTTACACACAGTGCAAGTTTAAGCAGAATTACGCCCTTTTAAATCCATTGAAGATGATACCAAATTATTCAGGATGGTGAAAACCAAGGCAGATTGTGAAGAGCTGCAGCAGGATCTCTCTATGCTAGACAGGTGGGCAACAATGTAGCAAATGAAGTTCAATGTACATAAGAGTAAGGTGGTGCACACTGGAACAAAAAAACATTTAAGTTTAAATATGTGCTGATAAGAGGTTAACTAACCAAGGTGGAGAGGGAGAGAGGTTTGAGCATTTTAGTGGAAAGCTAAATGAAATGTCAACTCAGGGTGTGGTAGTGGTGGTAAAGAAAAACACCCTGTTAGGGATTATAATTAGGAAATGAATTGAAAATGGATGGGCAGTATGGTAATGTCCTTGAGTAGGTTTATGCTACAGTCTCATCTGGAATACTGTATGCCATTCTGGTTGCCATATCTTTAAAAAAATATTAGAGAAGGAGAAAGGCAGAAGGCAACTGAGATGATTAAGGGGTTAGAACACCTTTCCTGTGAGGAATGGCAGGAGGAACACAATCGGCCAAACAAAAGGCACTAAGTTGTTACTTCAGTCATTTGCCACCCTCAATGTTAAGCCTTTCTCTTTTTTTTCAGAGAAAAAAATACCTGAGAAAGTGGTGAAAGTGAGGAAAAAATAGTGACCAGAGGAGAAGGGGACAAAGCATCCTGAGGTAAGTATGAGGAAAAGCTAGAAGGAAAATATCCTGTCTCCATAGCGTTGAAGATAGGACTGAGGGAAGGAGTGCTCTCTCCACCTCCATCATGTGCCAGTTTGGATGGGAAAACTCTGGTTCATGTCAAAGGGGAGAGGGACTGGGAGTGCTCCAAAATTTCTAGAAAGAGCTAGGAAGCTTTTACAATCATTCTCTGTGCCTGGCCTGCACAAACACACAAGCCACACAGATGAACAACAAAAAAGGAAGAACAAGAAACCTGTTCCACAAGATGCAAAAAGCCAAAGGGAAATTTAAAGCATGTGTATCTTTTTAATAGGAATTGGGTAGGCAGATCAGCTCCCACCCCCTTCTCCTGACTTTACTCAGCAGTGCACAGCAGGGCTACTGGGAGATGCCTAATGCTCTAAGCTATGTTTTGTTCCTATGTGCCCAGTTAGAGGACTGCCCCAGCATGTGTGAGGTGTGGTTTGTAGTCTGGCCTTCCCCTGCTGTTTAGTTGCTGATTGGCCCATCGTTGGCTATAAGAAGTTTGCCTTCTTGTCAGGGTCTCCCTTATTGGGATTCAAGCTTGTGTCCCTTATTTACCACATGGTGCCTTTTTATTCAGGGATTGACAGGTATGCTTTCAGTTACTAAGCAAGTGATATGACCCCTTGCTATTGCCCTTGGTGTCTGCATCTCCCTTGTCTGGCAAAAACCTGGTGTTCCTTAGCTCTCGAACATTCCCAAGCCCCAGTTTAGGAGGGGGTCTTGCATATTTTTCAGGGTTCCCTCTATCAAGTACACCAAGGAGACATGAGGCTTAAGGACAAAAGAAGAGCCCTGCTGGATCAGACCAGTGGTCCATCTAGTCCACCATCCTGTTTCACATAGCGGCTAACCAGGGCATAGAGGCCAAGACCCTGCACGGCTGCCGCCCCTTGGCGCTAGTATTCAGAGGTTTGCTGCCTCTGGATATGGATCTCCTGTCACCATAGCGTAGTAGCTATTGATGGCCCTCTCTTCCGTGAATCTGTCTAACCCCCTTTCAAAGCTCTCTGCGTTCATGGCCATCACAACTCCCACTGGCAGTGAATTCCACCATTTAATTACTTGTTGAGTAAAGGAGTATTGTCTGTTCTGAACCTATCTCCCAACCATTTCATTGAGTACTTAGTAATCTCTTTGTATTCTCCCTTTGTTGTGTGCCCTTCTGTCTCGACTCCCCTAAATGAATGGAATTAATGCTGGCTGTTGGCCCCCTATTGTCATTCTTTGGCTCACTGCCACCTTGTTGGAACATTCTTTTTAGGGTGAAATAGTTTGATTAAGGTGCCATCTGTATATAGTATGTATTAGTTTAGTTTTATTATTTTAATTATATTTTTAAACCTTGTATTTGTGTGTGTGTGTGTGTGTGAGAGAGAGAGAGAAAGATTTCAGCCGCCCTGAACCTGGCTCACCGAGGGAGGGTGAGGTATAAATAAAATAAAATAATAACATTACTATTAATTTACCTGGGACAGATGTAAGCAAAATTGGCCTATAATTTCTTGGATCCCCTCTGGATCCCTTTAAAAACAATTTTCTGGTCATCCTGCATAGAGGCCAATTTTAGCAACAGAATGACTTGTTAGTGGATTAACAATGTCATATATGAGTTCTTTAAGAACGCTCAGGTATATGCCCTCTGGACCTGCAGACTCATTATTTTTTAATTTCTCTGAAAAGTCTAGAACTTCATTTCTCATCAGCTCAATTTGATTCACTTCTTCAGTCACCCTTCTCAAATATAGTGGCTCCAGCACAGTGAAAACAGACGCAAAGAATTCATTCATTTTCTCTGCCATCTCCTCACCCTCCTTAAACAGTAATTTACTCCAGTGTCATTCAAAGGCCCAATTGCCTCCTTAACTACTTTCCTGCTCCCGATATATTTGAAGGAATGTTTTTTGTGTGTCTGAATGATTTTGGCCACCCACTACTAAAATTCTCTTTTTGCTCACCTTATTGTCAACTTACATTTGTTTTGCTACAACTTGTGCTCCTTTCTGTTCACCTTAATTGGGCAAATCTTCCACTTTTTTTAAAAAAAAGCCTTTTGGGGCGCATTGCTAAAGGGGATGAATCCAATGATAATGGGCATGCCAGCTCAGGGGGCATGCACCAGCATCCCCCACCAGCGCAGCTTCCTGCCAGTATCCATCTAGTGCAAGTCCTGATACTGGAGTCCCGGGTTTTCCTTCTCCACAGTGGCCAGGAATCTTCTTTGGTGGCAGCGTGGCTGCGCCTCTCCTGGCTGCCATGCATCCCCCCCAACTCAGGAATGGGCTGCCCACCTCTTATGTCTTCCTTGACTTGAGGCTTCTGTGGCTGGAGACCATGTTTCCTCCCCTGTGTGTGAGCCTGGCAAAAGAGAAACAGCATCAGGAAGGGACTTCAATCTACATTTGTGGGGATCCTTGTTTTCTGTATGTTGCAAGGATCCTCCAATGTATGCCACAGTCTTCCTTGCAGGAAGGTGTGCCTGCATTCCCTCCCTCATAGTGTACTACATGTAGGCACTGGTGGACTGACATCAGGGAGCTGACATCAGAAAGCTCATACCCTGCCAGAAAATATATTTGTTAGTCTTTAAGATGCTACTGGACTCTTGCTCTTTTCTATCAGGGAGCTGTGTCAGCATCCTCCACTTGGCTGCTTCCATAACTCCCTGAACCTATCTGCATAGTCAGTATGCCACATTGTTGGCAGGGTTACTGCGGACACTCGTAGTTACTATGATCTCCTAGCATAAGTTGTTGTGTACTTTTTTCTCCTCTGCTGAATAAACATAGGATATTGACTAGTGGTACTGGCAGTGGGCCAGCATCAACGATTCACCAATGTCAGGGTCATAGGACTGAGCTGTGGATCTCTCATTGTTTTATTATTTGATGACTTTCCAAAGAATATGTAAAGTAACTTAGTTTAAAAGCATTGTGTTTTGACTGGTTTGGTAGCTCTTTCTTCACCTTGAGTAATTTCTTAGTGTTACATTTAGGCGGTGAGTGATGAAGATGAAAGCATTAAAATGCACATGAGAAATCATATTGTGCTGATAGATTTTTTCATCTGAGATAATGCTATTTTTAAAAGTCTGAATGCTCAGAAATTCTCTGATGGTCACACCCCTCTGTTCCTAAGCTATCTAAACTGTTTTCTTTATTGGTTTGGCCCTATCTTTTAGAATGAAGAGCTAAATCATCTTGGCTGGCTCCTCTGTTAACTTTCCACTGGCATTTTATTTCCTGGAGAGCTTAAATAATTTCCAGTGATGAGTCTCATCAAAACAAAGCACAATATCTATGATTATTCTGTTAAAAGTTGGATGACATTTTAAGAGGCTCTTTTGGGCACAAACAGCTCCCAGACTGGTGGATGGAGATCTACTCTAAGGGTCTGTGCAGTTCATGCACAGTTTAAATAATTTCAACCCACACTGCTCTTATTGAGAGTTATAATTTAGTTTCAAAATGGGATGGAAATAACACAGCATTCTCACCATGCCAGCATGGTGTTAGTCATAAGAGTAAGGGATATCCCATTTTTCTCTTTGATGATTTGAAACCTTTGGAGGGCTATAAAATGAAATGTGGAAAATTTTGCAGTCGCTCAGGTTAGATTACTGTCTGGTAAAATAAAGTATCCTGTCTTCTTGTTATTTGAATAAAGGGTGTTAACCCCTATCGTAACTCATAAATGTCCCTGCTCTTATCTACAAGGGACCCAGTCTGCCAAGCTGCTGCACAACTTCTGTTCATTTAAATGGGCTGTGCAACATATGCAACAGGAAGGAGTTGTGTGACACCCCCGACCCCCGTGAAATGTTACTAATTTTATTTAATTTTTTTAAATCTCCCTGAAAATTGTGACTGTTGTGATAGAAAGATGCGGGATCTTTCAAATAATAGGAAGGCCATGATCTCAAAGAAAGCATTCTTTTTCTGGGAATGGAACTATAAATGCCTCAGATTTCCAGCTGTGAGGAGATGAGTTTCCTTTACCGAGACAAATGGGGATGGCCATTTGCCAACATGGCAGGAAGGGGCAAGATAGACGGCTTTTTAGACATAGTGACTGGGGTCCTAGGAAGTTTGGGACATGTACCTTAATTTGATTGGAGAAAAAGTACACATGGTGATCAACTCTTAGTTTCATGGTAGGTTAAAGTTTAACTCTCCCAGACTGGGACAGGATGGGTTAAAAGATCTGTATGGCCTGTCAGACGCAGGCAAACCAAGGGCCAGGAACAAGGAGCAAATGAAGTGAAGCTTGTTTTTAGCTGCCTCTATTTTCAAAGCTCCTGGGGGCTTACATCCATTCCAGAGAAAGGTTTTTAAGGTGCTACTGGACATAAATCTTGCTCTCAAGGGGACACCACTGACTGTCTAACCTAGTTTATTTATTTATGTTATTTATAGCCTGTCTTTCTCACTGGGGTCAAGGCACATAGTTATTCTCATAAGTTTTATGTTCTTTTTCTTCGTCTGCAATACCCTTTAGCGTTTTGATATGGTTTTCTGATGCCTTATGTTTTAGTGAATTGAAAGCATATTTTCGTGAATAAAGATCTTCCCATTTTTAAACATCTCAAACGGTGGTTATTTTTTTTTTAATGTATGCACTTGACAGCTCATTCCTCACAATAGAAACTCCTGACTGGACTACAGACATTTAGCTGGCCAAGGGGAGGGTGTGAGTGGGACAGTACACACTAAGGATGCTCGAACACTTGCAGGTTCAGCTTGCACACTGTACACCAATTGCGATCATAGACCTGATTTTTCAACGATCGGTTGAACAGTTCGCCTGTTTGTTCATCACTGTACAGCAGGTTGTTTCACTGTATTACTTACTGGATGCCTCTTGGTTCTCTTCCTGTTTAACATATATATTAATTCCTTCATAAAGCGCTTCCAGGAGATGGACACTCATGCACCTAAATTAATGGAAGGGAAAAAAACTTCCCATCTTAATGTACGCAGCCAATGCAGTCCTCCTCTCACAAACCAGAATAGGACTAAAGAGAGCACTATGTGCATTGGTCCAGCAATGCCAAAAGGAACAACTATCAACTTTACAAAAACAAAGATAGTACATTTCAATAAAAAAGTTTCACAAATTGTCTTGGTTAGTTGATGGCCACTATATTGAACATGTTAAGTGCTTTAGATACTTGGGAGTAGTGTTTCAATTTAATAGGAAACAAAAGGGACAAGTTCAACCTGCGGCACATTCTGCGCAAAGAAGTTCCAATGCAATACTTAGATTTTTTTAGAACCCAATGGGGAGGTTTCATTCCATCTGCTGTTAAACTATACTTGGCTAAAACCTTACCCCAACTTATGTACGGAGCGCAATTAGGACCATTCAGTAACTTCATAATACTAAAAAGAGTCCAATCAAAACATCTAAGGGCCCTGTTTAACGCACCCAAATGTACTCCCAATGTGGTTCTGAGATGTGAGGCTGGTCTGCATAGGATTGAAACTAAGGTTTAGATAAATGCTATCAATTATTGGTTAAAAATCCATTTAAATCCAACCGGGCTAATAACACAATTTTTATCTGCAGTACCATATCAATCATGGTCTGATAGGATCATCAAAAAATTATTTACAATTGGTTTTGATCCACAGAATCTGATGGAAACAAAATTTCTTTAGTTGGGGACTAAAGAAAGCCAAGTCTGTGGTCCATCAACGTCTCATTGATATTGAGAAGTGAGCTGTGGCTCACGAAAGCTCATACCCTGCCAGAAAATATTTTTGTTAGTCTTTAAGGTGCTACTGGACTCTTGCTCTTTTCTACTCATTGATATTGAGTTTCAGAATGACAATGCTTTTCTTCCTAACTACGTTAAAAAACTGAGCTCATGGACAGGCATTATTCAGCCCCTTATCTAACCTCAATTACTTCCCCAACATTAAGATGGGCCTTTTCTAGGGCCCAATTTGATGCCCTTCCATCTGCTGTACTTTTAGGAAGGTTTCTTCATTGCCCAAGAGAGACAAGCAAATGCTCTTGTTCCATGGATACGGTATTTTGCTCCACTGTGAACATTATGATGATGCCAGAAATCATTTAATTACTCCCCTCCTATCTCAATTTGTACACTCTTACACCTCTGAGGCCTCTTTGGTAAAATATCTACTGGAAGATAGGGTGACTTATATTTCATATTCCCTAGCAAAATTTTGCTCTTATGTTTGCTGGAAGTGGAAGGCATTTATGAAGAACAAAGACCTTATGGGCAAACCTTCAGATTAACTAGTTCAGATTAACTTCTAGTACACTAGAAGTTGCATTTGTTCACATGCATACTCTCTTCTGTTGGCACATACCTAAAATCCACACGAGAAAAGCCAACCTCTTAGCTAAAACAAGAGTATATTCAGAAATATTTGAAATCACTGGTAATGTTACCATTTGGATCCTTAAATTGAGAGAAATCTTATCTTCAAGTTCAAAACTTGTATACATATCGGAATATCTTATTTTGATTTGGGTGCATAAGCTCTTAACCGACAAAACCCAAATAATGTTGCACGCCAGCTATCAAATATTGAAGTAAACGTGATCAGATTTTAAATACAGAAGCAATTCTAAATAAGACCGTAAATTTTACAGAAGCTACATGACCTAGGAGAAGTATATAGATGCTGTATGATATGGCAAATAAGATGCTGTTAAATTCTATTCTGTTATGAATTTTCCAAACCAAAAGAAACATTTGCTGCTGGTGACTCTTTCTATGAAACATGTGGAGATCATCAAATTGCTGGATAGAAATCAGCATTTCTGCACTTGATGATATGACCTAGTGATATTGTTTCCCTCTGGTATTCTCTTCCAGAGTCTTGTTTGTTCTAAAAGATATAACCATAGCTCTCCTTTACTTTTCATTGTGCCCAAGTACAGAATGCACTCTCATGCACGCTTTCTCTTTCTTATATGCCTAAGCAAAACTTTCACAATTCTTAAGATTCATTAGTTCTACAGCACAATTGTAAGTTCTGTTCAGATGCCAATGGTTTAATGTTTTATAGTTTCAAACTCAGATAAGTCACATGAATTCCTTTAACTCAGATAACTGCTGATTAAAGTCAACACCAAACTGCCAAATAAATTGTGACATTTTCCCCTAGTTTAGACTTATCACTGTAGATTTATTAAAAGCAAACTCCTTAAGAGAACTTGATCTAATGTCACATAATGGGTTAACTCACTTTCTCACAGGATATAGTATCTTGTTACATTCAAGGTTATAAAGGCCCAGATAAGTTTTAATAATTAATACACCATTTAATAGTAAATATACTCTGTTTTCCCTAGAAAATCTATGAACCTTGCTCAATGGGAGATGTTTACTGATATGGATTTAATTTTGAGAATGATACTTTTGAAGATAATCTACTTGCTTCTTTTGGAGCATTGAGCAAGATCACATGCTTGTGAGGTTACAATCACTCATTCATGCCTTAACTGACATTAAAGGACAATCATCCTGGAGCAAACATGCTGAGTATGCCGGTATAAAATAATCCATGCCTTCTTAGAATGAATTTTTGAAGAATTACTCTGAAGGTTTATGCCCTTTAACACTGCCAACACAGAAAGGGAATAGTAGCTTAAGTCCTTTTGGAAGCAAGCTATAATTTTTCAATCTCCTTTTGAAGTTTGTGGGATGGAGTTTGATCCAACTACTACTGGTGGCTGGGGTCAGCGGCTCTCAGATGCTGCTGTGTTTGCCCTGCAAAGTAAACGGAGGTACCAAACTGGTTTTGGAAGGCACCCAATGTCAATAGCTTAAAATTTATTAGAGATCAATTAATTTAAAAAAATAGACACTTCAGTCTGTGTTCCAACACACACCATAAATAAGTGATATCTTTCGAGCTGACAAAGTAATTATTTTTTGTAGTCACTATCAATCTAACTCCAGAGAAATTGGGGATAATGAGTAGGAAGAAATCAAACTACTGAAAGAAATAATTAATGGTTATACAAGAGGCAAATTTGCATGTTGCCATTGCAAAACAATTAAAAACCCATAGAGTATATTATGAGTATTGTAAAAAATGCAATTTTGTACATTTCTGTTAGCTGATTGGCAGACACTGTTGCTTGTTCTCCAAAGGATACTTGAAACCCCCACAATCTACCGAGGTCATTTAATACAAAACAATGCCAGTACACAAACTGAGTGTTATAGAAATGTATGCCATACTGCTTTGTGTGTTAAGGCCCTAGAAATTGCATACAGGCATGTGGCTCTGCTACAGATTTAACAAGCACTAAAACCTAGGCCCATAAAATGCAAAAAGATTGAAACTAGAAATGAACCCCAAAGTGAAGGCTCCGTTCCCAACTTATTCTGCAACAGCCTTGCTTTGCAAATATGAGTGTAGTTTCACAGTGAAACTGGGGGGAAGCCATCCACAGGAAAAAAATGTAGACGTGCTGTAGAGAATGACAGAAATAAAGCTTTAAAAATCAGCAAAAAACCAACAACACCTGGAGTCTTTCTTATACTCTTGTATTGTTGCAGCTGCAGAGCACAACTATCAGACTGCCAAATGAGGGACAGAGGAATGGTGCCAAAAGAATGCACAAGTTCCAGATACGCAGCCTTGACATAGCCTGTAACACAGCCTTGAAGACCCAGGATTTGGCAGACAAAAGAAGCAAAAAGTTTACGACCAGTTTTTATTTTGTATAAATACCCTTTCCCAAATGTATCTGTTCCCATTGTACTTACTAAAGCAGGCCAAGGGCCTCCTGACTCATTACGATTCTCCATACAGTTGAAAACAAAATTAAATTTAGAGCCAAAATGGAAAGCATACCCACTGTAGAGAAACTACCCTGAAACTTTTTTTCCTCAGTGCAAAAGAAGCGTCTCATCCTTGCACACCTTCTCTACGGAGACAAACCTTTCATTTCCCATTATCAGAATAATTAGGCCCAAATGATGGGGTCAAAACTACATCTGTCTTCTCTCAGCAGAGATCACTTGCGAAGGGAGAAAAGCAGCTGCAGTGTTTTGGACTGCTGTCTTGTATTATCTCTCCCCCCGCAACTGACATTCTCCTTGCTCATTGTGGTTTCCTATTTTCCAACAAATAGTTGCAACCTCACTCCTTCTCTACCACATACCAAAGCTACTGGTGTGTGTGTGTGAGAGAGAGAAAATCCCAATGTATCAGTTTTGGCCTTACCAATTACTTCCCCCACCCCACAAATTTGGTCTTAAGCAATTACTTTCCCAAAATGCCTTACAGTTGAGGTGACAGGAAAGAAATGCTGGGGAAAACAAGGAAGAAGAAAAGCTGGTTTTTATACTCCGATTTTCTCTACCTTTAAGGAGTCTCAAACTGGCTTACAATCTTCTTCCTTTCCTTTCCCCACAGCAGACACCCTGTGACTTGTGAGGTAGATGGCGCTGAGAGAGTTCTGAGAACTAGCCCAAGGTCATCCAGCAGGCTTCATGTGTAAGAGGGGGGAAACCAACCCGGGTCACCAGATTAGAGTCCACCACTCTAAACCATTACACCACGCTGGTGCTGAGCCATGAGGGGAAGGGGGAAATTGTGGGTAGTCAGCCATATTAGTCTACTTTCATCCAAAACAAAAATTCCAACTTCCAAATTTTCTAATACCTGTGTCCGGGGGCGGGGCTCCCACCCCGCGCCCCGGACCTCGCAGCCGGCTCTCCAGGGGCGGGGCTCCCACCCTGCGCCCCGGACCTCGCGGCCGGCTCTCCAGGGGCGGGGCTCCCACCCCGCGCCCCGGACCTCGCGACCGGCTCTCCAGGGGCGGGGCTCCCACCCCGCGCCCCGGACCTCGCGGCCGGCTCTCCAGGGGCGGGGCTCCCACCCCGCGCCCCGGACCTCGCGGCCGGTCTCCCCTTTCCCCCCCGGCCGGTCGCCTTACCACGGGCTTCTCCCTCTTCTCCCCTAGGGGCCCGGAGGCGACGGCGACAAGAGAGGGGCGCTGGCGGCCCCGTGGCGCCGCCCCCAGGCAGCAGACGTGGCCCCAATAACCGCGGGGCGGCATGGAGTCTACCCGCCGCAACCCAGGATCAGGAGGGGGAGGGCCGGCCCGCCCAGCAGCTGATTCCTGGGCGGGCACGCAGGCGGCCGGACCGCGCCCCACGGCCAGCACGACGGGGAGGGGAGGAGGACGCCGGCCTTGGCCACCGGCTATTTAGACGGCTTCCGGGGGAGGCGGGGCCCGGGGGCGTCAGCGCTGGCTGGGAGGATAAAGGGGGAGGAGAGAGGACCGCCGGGGAGGATACAGAGGTCAGTGAGCTAGAGCCGGGCGCTCGTAGGCACACTGGCTGAATCAGGAGGAGAGACCAACTCTGACTCTCCTTCTGACTGGTCTGAGGCGGAAGAAATCGTCTCAGCCCCCTCTCTCTCCCAGGCAGCGACTGGGGCAACCGCGGGTGACGCACCCCCGCATGACAACCTATTATGAGGTTGGGATGCGGAATGGTATAGTGTAGCCTGATCTTGTCAGATCTCAGAAGCTAAACTGGGTCAGTACTTAGAAGGGAGATCTCCAAGGAAGACTCTGCAGAGAAAGACAATTGCAAACCACCTCTGCTTAACGTCTTGCCTTGAAAACCCCACTAAGGGTTGCTATAAAACCCCACCAGAGCTTGAGAGCCAGCAGGATGTAGTGGTTAAGAGCAGCGGACTCTAATCTGGAGAACTGGGTTGGATTTCCCACTCCTCTACATGAAGTCTGCTGGGTGACCTTGGGCCAGTCTCAGTTCTCTCAGAACTCTCTCAGCCCCACCTACCTCACAAGGTGTCTGTTCTGGGGAGAGGAAGGGTGTACTGGCCGGGCAGGCAGGCCAGGCTGCTACTGCAGCACGATGCAGAGGGAGCTGAGGGAGTGAGTGGCAGGACGTGAGGGAAGCACAGAAGCCAAAACTTCTACAGCCGGACGGCTGCACTAAACAGTGGAGATAGCGGGGAAAGCAAAGTCCGATAAACAATCCAAAAGTCAGGCTGGGGCTGGTACTTATCAAAGGCTAAACAGCAGAGGCATCAAATAGGCAGTCCAAGGTCAAGGTCACTAGCAAGTCAGCGGGTTGGTGTAGAAAGTCAGTCCAAGGTCACAAGCTGGGGTAGCGTGTGGCTGATGCCGGAGTTCAGCATGTTGCATCCATGTTTCAGCTGGGTTTTGCCACACCTTAAATCTGGCCGGTTGTCGGAGTGAGCTTGATCCTGCAATTACTCACTGTCATCTTCAGCCATTGTAATCTCTTTATGCCTGAGTAATCTGGCCGACTGTTGCTGCTTTCTTCTTCGAAGCTCTATGGGGCCAGTTTCTTGCTGTAACTCATCATCTGTCTCCCTCCCTCTGGCATCCAAGGAAGGCTGGAATCCATCAAGCTGTTTAGCTGTTGAAGCCTCTACCAGCCCTTGTAAATCAGCCGACAGCTTCTCTGCCACATTTCCAGGAGGCGTGGTCGGCTGTTCCAGTTCTTCTGCTGATTCTTTTGAGTACATCACGGGGGGGGGGCATGACAAAGGGATTGTGATTGTAAGCCGCTTTGAGACTCCTTAAAGGCAGAGAAAAATGGGGTATAAAAACCAACTCTTCTTCTTTAAGTTGACTGCAAATTGACGGCATTTTGCACACACACATTTATAAACTTAAAATAACTCAGAATGAAGTAACAGATAAAAACAACCAAATACATCTTTGTCTAGAATAGTGTTCAACTTTTTCACCAAAATCAACGTTAATTTATTGTCAGTGGCTGCTACCATAGGAAGAATCTCCATGTTACTTTCACTGTCACTATAAATGCAGAAACAGGTGCATTGGTGACAGTGCTTCCTCAAGTAGGAGTGTGAATGGGGAGGGACCTGGAAGACTTGGGGATGGCAGAGAACTTTGCAGAACACTTCCTGTCAATAGGTCATAGGCACTAGTAGTTGCTCACATCCCTCACTGCCTCCCCTGCTGCAATGACACTGTATACTAGGTCTCCCTTGCACACAAACCTAGGCCCCTGGGCATCTGCTGAATATCTTCCTCCATCCTGTTCCATGGTGAGCTTTTCTGCTTGCACTTGCCCCAAAGCCCTCTCCCACAAGAGAATCTCAGCTGTTGCATCCAAGCTGGACCACACAGTCTTTTTCTGTCCTGGACTCCTATCAGTGAACCCAGTTGCAGCCATCCTGACTGAGGATGAAGGCCAAGGATAGCCAGGGCACCATGACCACCTGTACCTGCACCTGCTGCCCCCACACTGCAAGGGTGACCTAATGGATGGAGTAAGTTTTCACATCTCTGTGGATGCACCCAAGGTGAATCTACTCTCCATTGGCCTATCTTTATGGGTATTGCAGTAGGGTTTGACCACTATCTGTGTCTTTTAGGACCTGGACTGTTTTTCCCTACACCACAGCCCAGACCACTTCCCTCAGTGTCAGACTCCCTACCTGTGGCACTGACCAAGTCTTGGCCAACAAACAATCCATGAGAGGGAATTCACACTTGATATGCCCTTGACAGTTGACCCTGGGTGGAGGCCCCAGGGGGATAGGTAGTCCATTGACTCTGGATCATCCCAGGGTGTCACTCCCTAGTGGCCCAGGTGTCATATACTTCCCACATCTGCTGCTGTCCACCCCTGAGTGCTCTGGATCCTGACACTCAGTTGTGCTCAGACTTCAGCTGCTGCATACATCTCCATGAACAACCTACAATCCCAGTCTCACTCCAGGACGGTACTAAACTTAGGGCTGTAACATTTCCAAAAAATTTGAAGTCATGTGTGGGGGGGATTGTTCATTTTTCCCATAGGAAAACAGGAAAAATTGAAATACTGGGAAATGCTCAAATGTTTCTAAACTTTCTGACAGCTAAGGAATACTTCTGAATTAAAATGGGACACCTCTTGTAAATCTGCCTTGCAGGAGCTATTTCAGGTCTAGTTACAGTTGATTGTGAAGACTTTGCTAAGGTGATCAAGGCCTGTTTGAAAGCAAATGGACAGTGTTGAATTTTGCACTTCATGTAATACACAAGCCTACTTCCTGCCTATATGGATATTTTTTAAAGATTATCCCTTATTGGTTGGAGTAGTAATGGAATTTGTGTTTCTGCAAACTGGCTAAAACTGTCACGTTCTTGTAGGATGAGAGATGGGAAAGGCAAATGGTTAATAAAGTTCCAGTCTTACAGCGCAATCCTAAACAGAGTGATACAATCTAAGCATATAACTCTGCTTAGGACTCCAGAATGGTTTCCAATCGGCAAAGGTGTTAGACAAGGGTGTATTTTATCTCCCTACCTCTTCCATCTGTATGCAGAACATATCATTAGGAAAGCTGGATTAGATTTCGATGAAGGTGGAGTGAAAATTGGGGGGAGAAACATTAACAATTTGAGATATGCTGATGATACTATATTACTGGCAGAAAAAAGCAAAGACTTGAAATGACTCGTGCTGAAAGTTAAAAGAGAAAGTGCCAAAGCAGAGCTGCAGCTGAACATCAAAAAGACAAAAGTAATGACTACAGAAGAATTACACAACTTTAAGGTTGAGAATGCCCTGACCTGGATGGCCCAGGCTAGCCTGATCTCTCAGATCTCAGAAGATAAGCAGGGTCAGCCCTGGTTAGTATTTGGATGGGAGACCACCAAGGAAGACCAGGGTTGCTGTGCAGAGGAAGGCACTGGCAAACCACCTCTGTTAGTCTCTTGCCATGAAAACCCCAAAAGGGGTCGCCATAAGTCGGCTGCGACTTGACTCCACTTTACACACACAAGGTTGAGAATGAGGAAATTGAATTTTTTTTTTAGCATGATGAACAAGTGAGGAAGGTGTTGTTAGCCCGATGCATGTTGGTCACTAAGAAAGAAAATTTGGATAGCGCAAAAATAAAACCGTAGATTAAATAACCAGCCATTTCCCACTTCTTAATGCAATATCTGCCTAAAGTGGCTGCCTCTCTCTACCTATTTGTATCTTTAGACCCCAAAATATAGTCTACAGTCCTGCATCTTGCACAGTGGAACAGAACACAGAGCAACATTTCATAATAAGCTAGAGAAGCCCTTTCTTCCACCAGTACTTTATGCCTTAGAAATCCATTGCTCTAAACCAGAGCCCCACAAGATCTACCAAATTGAATGCAGCCTGCCAGAATTATGCCTTGCCATGTGTTTTAAAAGCCCCCCTTTTTTGGAGGAATAAGTAACAAAAATAAATATATTAAATCCATCATGGGTTACCCTATAGAGCTGGTGACATAAATTCAGCTTGTTGGTGGGGTTGCCGAGAGGGGAGGGACAGGGATAAAAATTCAGAGGACCAAGTCAGCTTGAGGGCCTGTGAAGCTGTAATCATCATCAGATAGAGCTCCACACAGGAGGAAAATGTTTGTGAGGAAGGAAAGCAGGTGTAATTCCAGTTAAAATGTATGCTATGGAGTTATACTAACTTTTAATGAATGTTAAATGTTAATTTTTTAAAAAAGCATAAGCATGGGGAAACAGAAAACTGGGAATAAGCCCCATTGAATAAAATGGGACTTACTTCTAAGGAGACCTTCTTTGGATTGAACCATGAGCCGCCAGGCTTATAGTTGAGGACAGCGACGGTTATGTGATTAGCTGGCCTCCCACCCCTTCCTTTCCCTACCCTTACTTTCCCCCCTCTTCATTCTCTTTCCTCTAGTCCCCCCCCCTTTTCCATTGCCTGTTCTTCCTCTCATGGGCCTGTGGACCTTTTGATGGCTGTTGGCTGCCCTGTTATGAGATTGTCATTCTAGGCCAACCTCCCTGTTGTGCTATCCATGATGAGCCAGTTATGTAGTTTGAGGCTCCATCTGTATTTTTGTGTTTTTAAAGAGATTTATAGTTTTAAGGATTCAGTATATTTTAATGTTGTTATATATTGTATGTTGGGAGCTACCATGATCCCAGCTGTGCTGGGGAGGACAGGGTACAAATCTAATAAATCCAATCCAATCCAATCATAGTCAGCTCTGTACCCTTTCATCCATAAGGAGCTGTACTTTCAATCTGACCCAGAGCACGGGTGCAGCTACTCTGGGAATTATTTCCAGGATCATTTAAATCGCCCCTGCTCTCTTAATTTCATATTTTTTAAGGAGGCAGGAGGGGAGGGGGAGAGAAGAAAGAGTTGGAGCTAGCTGGATTTCAGCAGTAACAGAAAGCCAACTGATTTTTCTTCCAATATTTGTTTTGGATCAGAGTCATATGGGGTGGGGGGCAGATGGAATTTTTGTCTGCGATCCTATGGTAGCTCTTGGCAACTCAACTTATTGGGTCTCAGTTGTGCAACCTTGCAGTAAACAGAGACCCCTTTATGGGCTATCTTAAAGGATTCAATAGCCTTCTCCTACCAGCCACTAGTATTCAGTTGCTTCTAAAGGAAACAGGAACAGAGCGGCATATGGGAATGTGTAATAAAGGCCAGAAATAAAAGACATAACTTCCCATTCTTGCTTGGAGACAAACTGTGGTTAGTACGCATGGTTCTATCAATTCAGACATCCAAAGCAAACTCTGGTTAGCAGGAAATATAGGAGGGAATTAGAGCAGGCAAGAGGTTAGGGAAGGAGGGAGCATGGAACATGTTCTCAATGAACAAGCTATGGTTTGGCCATGATATCTGAATTGATCTCTTGTATATGGTTTCTCTCCATTTATTTCTTCTACATTTTTAGGGATGGAAGCTTTAGCACTCTCAGCAGGCAGAGATCCCATACGATGACTGCAAATGCATACGCCAGATCCACATATGAAAGTTGGTTCCATTATAATCAATTTAAGAGTAAGCATGTTTACTTGCAGTGTTCCACTTCTGCAATCCTATGCATGCTTATTTGGAAGTAAGTCCCCTTAGCTGCATTTACTTTCAAAAGAATGTGTACAGGATAGATGAGGGCTAACAAGCAGAAACGTAATCCCGACGAAACGGAGGTGCTACTGGTGGGGGGAAGTTGTCAGGCCTGTATCTCGGTTTCTATGTTTACTTTCGTTTCTCTGCTGCACTACTCAGACTCAAGGACGATTACACATACCAAAGCTGTTTGAAGTCCTGGGAACACAAATCCTGGGAACTGTTGCTCTGTTTATGTTCTATAATCTCCCGCCATTTCTATGCTTCTTAAAGCCAAATAACGGACAGCTAACTCATAGCTGTCACCCTGCCTTTCATGCACTGTATTGCCTAAATGACCAGTAAAGCCATCTTCTTGGAATCTGATTGTCTCTGTGGTGATTTCTGGTTCGATGGGTCAAGAGCAGACATTGTGACAGCTATCTCTCCTCATCGATTCATCAGTCAGGCTGGAGCCCTGGAGGGTTCGCCTGCCACTCGGATGGGAGCTGTGAGGGCGCTCTCCGAGTGAACCGTGATCGACACCCCGGGTTCCCCCACCCCAGCCTCGGGAGGACAGTTTCCCGGAACCCTGGAAGTCCAGTCATGGACCCTACCCTTGGAATCCTCGTCGGAGGACCCTAACCTCCTAAGGGACATCGTAGCTGAACTATTTAGGACTACTTTTGAGGTTGGCCGCTTAAACGGACTGATCCAAACGTAGTGGCGATCTCTAGTGAAAATTCCCTGGATGTCAACATCGGAGGATTCTAATGCTTGTTTAGACCTCCAGGAATTTGATCGGTTGCTGGATGATGCTCACTGGCAACTGAGGATTTACAAATACTAACTGGTTTGTTGGATAAACTCATTGCCCATGAGACTCTCCCAGCCACAACTCTGCGGCGCCCCGTCACCTTGGAAAAAGGAGCCATGGCGGGAGCCGCACCAGCAAGTTTTTCTCTGGTACCCAATGCAGCTGACTGTCAAGCTGAAGCCAAGAGGATCGCTATCCAGACAGCGCTCCTCTTTACGGATTGTACAAAAGATACCACGGTAGCCACCTTGTCTCAACTTCTGATCCCGACGTTCGGGACCAATGCACCTGCGGTTGCGGTCCGAGTACAGCCGTTGTTAGGGGGGGAGCCAGACCCCCTCCTCGCTCTCCTAGAGAAGGAACTTTTGCCGCACGTTACCGCAACTGCCGCTTTGAGGCTTGAAAATGCCCAAACTCTTGCGGATAGGGAGGCTGCTGAAGCGGCTGAGACAGAGGCCAAAGCTCAAGCAGCAAGGGGCAAAAAGCAGCATTTGACTGCAGATCACGCATGGACTGGCGGCCGCCAAAAGATTCCAGATGGAGCGATCCTGCGGGGGACTGTCGTTTTCCCCGGTATTCGCTCCATCGCGCACTACCCAACGCGCGCGCCGTCTCGCTGAACAGCGTCAGGACTCCGAAGAGTCTGAGGAAGAGGACTTGTATGGAGACAACTCCCAATGGGCCACGGGTTTTCGGGCAAGCAGAGCTCACCGTACAGGCGGCCCTGGGGAGGAAGTTCACCTGTTGCGAGCCCAAAATCGGGAGTTATATGACCGTGTGGATCAACTCCAGGATCAAATGGAACGCTTGCTTCAGGAAAACAGGCAATTACAGCGGGCCCTGACAACCCCGGCACAACCCGTTCAACAAAGGGCCGCGGTACCGATTCAGCAGGGAGTACAAGCTCCGCCACCCGCTAACGTGCCTATTCAACTCTTGGTCCCCGGAGCATCCGCTCCCGGGGCACCCGTGCAGCCGGGACCACCCATGCCTGGTCCCTGGAAACAGCTCAAACTAAAAACGACCTACGATGGATCGCTCGAAACTCTACCCTGCTTCTTGCATCAAGTGGACAGTTATAGGCGAGAACAAGGACAGTTCTTCCCTACAGAAGACAGCCGAGTCCGCTACGTGGCTTCCCTTTTGACAGGCAAAGCAGCCGACTGGATGGTGCTCCAGTTCGACACACGGTCCTGCTCTATTCGTTCCCTCAATAATTTCATGACTGCCTTGCGGAGGAGATTTGAAGACCCCTTTGTGGGGGAACGAGCCAAAGCAGCGCTTCTGCAACTCAGACAAGGCTCTACACCAGTCCGAGAATTTGCCGACGAATTCCAGAGACTAGCAAGTAGAATTGTGGACTGGCCCGAAGCCACCCTAATTCACTATTTCAGGGAAGCCTTGCACCCTGATATTCTGAACTGGTCGTATATGCGGGGTGACCCCGACACCCTCGAGAATTGGATTCTATTAGTCGAGGAGGTGGAAAGCCGTCGGCGCTTTATTTCCCTCGTCCGCCAAAGAAACAGGGAGAAAATCGTCCAAAAACCCCAGTCCAAGGCGCCACTATCCAACCTGTGGAAGCCCGCGCGCCCATCTCAGGACCTCGAAGCACGGTTTCAAAGGGGAGCTTGCCTCACCTATGGGGAACTGGGCCACTTTGCGGCAGTTTGCCCCCAACGCCCAGATACCTCTCGCCCCAGCATGCCAACCCGAGCTCGAGGACGACCTCAACGCAGAGGCACCGCGGCCACCCGCAGCGCAGCGCCGGGAAGACCCACACCCTCTGCACTTCACGCTGAGGACTCGACCAACCTATCCACATCGAACGATCCCGCCGGGTCCCAGATTACAAGTGCCCCATTGGGGGACAGCTTTCCTTCTTCTGATGAAGACAACTCGTGGAACCCTCCAGTTTTGAACCTGGAAACCCCCCTTGATTTGTCAAAAAACAGCTTCAGTCTGTGGTGAGTGGAGCGTCACCACAGACCCCTGCAGAATTTCCTGCTACACCGAAAGCTCCCACTAAGGTGAAAGAGGTGGACACCACTGTTTATGTGGACGCAGTTTTACAACATTACAAAGGGGGTCCCCAACTACCTGTTAAGGCACTCATTGACTCTGGTTGCGGTCACACTTTAATTAGTGAGACCACATTTGCAGCACTCAAAGTCAAGTCTGAAGCTTTACCAGCCCCCGTCCAATTTGCCCAAATGGACGGCAGCCATTCCGAGGGGGGCCCAGTGGATCATCGCACTAAAGCAGTGGCGATGGGTATTGGCTCCCACTGGGAGCAAATAGACTTTACCATAGCCCCTATCCGATTCGAGGTGGTCCTAGGAATTAATTGGATTAAAGGTCATAGTCCCTATATAGATTGGGAGACGAACACTATCTCCTTTACCAGTTCCAAATGTGAACAGCACCGACAGCACGTCGCGGTGCTGGCTCCACCCGCTCCGGCATTGACTTCTGATACCCCATCGCTGCCGTCCCTGCCCGATGCATACCAAGACTTTGCCGATGTCTTTGACATTAAAGAATGCGATGCCTTACCACCCCACCATGCCACAGACTGTGCAATTGAAGTAGTGAAGGACTGCACACTGACCAAAAGCAAGATTTATCCTATGAGCGCTTCCGAGCGCACTGTGCTTCGGGACTTTTTGGATAAAAATCTTGCTCGGGGGTTCATCCGACCATCGAACTCTCCTAACTCTGCTCCTGCGTTCTTTGTCCGAAAAAAGGAGGGCGACCTGCGTCTATGCATTGACTTTCGAAAGCTCAACGCAGTTACCCAAACCAACGCCTACCCCATACCATTGATTTCGGATATTTTGGGACAGTTACAAGAGGGATGTATATTCTCCAAATTGGACCTAGTAGAAGCTTACTACCGCGTCCGTATCCACGAGGGGGACGAACCCCTCACTGCCTTCTCCAGCTGTTTTGGAATGTTTGAATTCCTCGTGATGCCCTTCGGGTTAAAAGGGGCCCCGGGGGTCTTCATGCAGCTCATCAACGAAATCCTACATGATTTACTGTACTGCGGGATGGTGGTTTATTTGGATGACATCCTTATTTATTCGAAAACTATGGAAGAGCACGTCACTCTGGTCCGGGAAGTTCTGCAACGCCTGCGCAGCCACCAGCTCTTTGCAAAATTGGCTAAGTGCGAATTTCATCAAAGCAAAATAACTTTCTTGGGGTATATAATCTCCCACCATTGGCCTTAGCATGGACCCAGCTAAAGTCCAATCTGTCCTCGATTGGGCCCCTCCCTCCACTCGCAAGCAAGTACAACAATTTCTGGGCTTCGCTAATTTCTACCGTGGATTTATCCCTAACTTCGCCCAAGTGGCGCTGCCCGTCACCGACCTTCTGAAAACGAAGGGCAAAGGAAGCTCTGCTACCTTACCCTCCGCCAAGATACTGTGGACTGATCAGTGCCAAGCCGCCTTTGTAGCCCTCAAACGCCTTTTCACTTCGGAACCCATGCTACGGCACCCAAACCCAAACCAAATGTTCATTGTACAAGTCGATGCCTCCGACGTGGCGATGGGAGGAGCACTTTTCCAGAGAGGACCTAATGGTCTCCTTCATCCCTGCGCTTACTTCTCAAAGAAGTTTGCGCACTCCCAATTAAACTGGCCCATTTGGGAGAAAGAGGCATCAGCGATTCACCATGCGCTTACTCTATGGCGGCAATTCCTAGAAGGATCTAAAGTCCCATTCGAAGTCTGGACAGATCACAAGAACCTAGCTGCCCTCACGGGGACCCATAAATTATCCGCAAAACAACAGCGTTGGGCGGACTTCTTTGCTCAGTTTCGTTTTGTCCTGAAACATGTACCTGGAAAACAAAATGTACTCGCTGATGCTCTCTCCCGATTGCCTCAGTACCCGGTGAAACTCGATCGGCCAACAGATTCTTTATTTACGCCCGCGCAAAGAGGAGCCCTACCCGTGCTGGCTATGCAGACCCGATCCCAGACTCTGCCCCCACAGGGGAAACAATCGATGGCCGACGCACCCAACCTTCTGACCCAACCGGCCGCCCAGCCACCTGCACTCAAGCCGCCTGCCGAGCAGTCTGCACCCGACACGACACCGCACGTAAGCGCTTCCCCCCCATCCACCCCCGTCTCTGATCCTTCTATTACCGCAAAAAAGGGGGGGTTCCCATCTCCGATTCCTTCTTAGACTCCCTTCGGGCGCAATGCTTAGCGGAACACACTGCTCAAACCCTGCCTCCGGGTGTAATCGAACAAGGGGGTTGCTGGTATAAAGATTCGAAATTGTATGTGCCCAAAACGCTACGAAAAGAAATCTTGCGTTTAGCTCACGGAGTAAAAACGGCTGGACACTTTGGGTTCCTGAAAACCCTCCACCTAATGCGCAGACAATTCTGGTGGGGGGGGGGATGCGTTCTGATATCGACTCATTTATTCGCAGCTGTCCGGTTTGCGCCACAGTCAAACGATCTCAAGGCAAACCCCCAGGGCTACTGCAACCACTCGAAATTCCCAGCAAACCCTGGGAGGTGATCGCTATGGATTTTATGACGGATCTCCCTCTCAGTGGGGGAAAAACTGTACTATGGGTAATCACTGACTTATTTTCCAAGCAGATACATTTGGTTCCATGTGCGGGGATCCCTTCCGCTCAGAAGTTAGCCCGCCTATTCGTGTCACATGTCTTCAGACTACATTCGTTTCCGCGCAAAATAATCTGCAACCGCGGAAGTAGTTTCGTTGCTAAGTTTTGGAAAGCTTTTCTTAAGCTGGTGGGGGTGGAGCAGGGATTATCTAGTGCATACCATCCCCAAACGGATGGTCAAACCGAACGTGTCAATGCTGTATTAGAATGTTATTTGCACTGTTATGTCAATTACCACCAAGATGACTGGGTAGAACTGTTACCTTTTGCAGAATATGCCTACAATAATGCTGTGCATCAATCTACTGGTTTCAGCCCCTTCTATGCGGTGTATGGACAAGATTTCGGTCCTATCGCCCCTATAGAAGGATCCGAGGGGGAGGGGGATTCTGATATTGCCTCGTGGGCATACACCCTCCGTACGACATGGCCCTGGCTAGTTAGCAACCTGGACCGAGCCAAGCGCAAGTACAAGGCGCAAGCGGATAAACATTGTTCCCCCAGTCCGAACGTGCAAGTGGGTGACCTGGTATATCTTTCCACAAAGAACCTACGCTCCACCCGTCCTTGCCACAAACTCAGTGCCAAATACATTGGCCCATTTCCAATTACCCGACTCATAAATCCAGTCACTGTAGAGCTGTCTCTCCCCAAGACTCTGAGGCATGTTCACCCCGTTTTCCATATCAGCCTCCTAAAACCTCATGTTGCTTCCTCGCAATGGCACCCAGAGCCGCCTCCCGAGCAACACGTAATGGTGGGAGGGGAAGAACATTTCGAAGTTTCCAAAATCCTAGATTCCCGTATACATCATGGGACCTTGCAATACCTGATCCGCTGGAAGCACTTCCCCCCTGCCTATGACGAGTGGGTTCGCGCACGAGATGTCTCCACCCCCAAACTTGTCAACGCCTTCCACACAGCCTACCCAGACAAACCAGCCCCCTTTCCGGATGGGAGGGGGTCTTAAGGGGAGCAGGATGTCAGGCCTGTATCTCGGTTTCTATGTTTACTTTCGTTTCTCTGCTGCACTACTCAGACTCAAGGACGATTACACATACCAAAGCTGTTTGAAGTCCTGGGAACACAAATCCTGGGAACTGTTGCTCTGTTTATGTTCTATAATCTCCCGCCATTTCTATGCTTCTTAAAGCCAAATAACGGACAGCTAACTCATAGCTGTCACCCTGCCTTTCATGCACTGTATTGCCTAAATGACCAGTAAAGCCATCTTCTTGGAATCTGATTGTCTCTGTGGTGATTTCTGGTTTGATGGGTCAAGAGCTGACAGAAGTTCTGACACGGGAAATGGGTTATCCCCTGTAATGGATGGGTAGGGGTGCCAGCTCCAATTTAGGAAATACCTAGAGATTTTTGGGGTGGAGCCTGAGGAGAGTGGGGTTTGGGGAGGAGAGGGACTGCAATGTCGTAGAGTCCAATTGCCAAAGTGGCCATTTTTTCCAGGTGAACTGATCTCTATTGGCTAGAGATCAGCTGTAATAGCTGGAGGTTGGCAACCCTATGGATGGGGTTGCATTCCCCTTAAAAGAGCAGGTTCACAGCTGGGAGGTGCCCCTGGACATGGGGCACCTGTTGGATAAATAATGAGATGGCCAATGAAGCCTTTTGCCAAAATGAGATGGTCTCCCAGCTGTGGCCCTTCCTAGGCAGAAAAAAACCTTTCCTCTGTAGTGCTTGTCCTGATAACATCTAGATTAGATTACCGCAATGCATTCTATGTCGGGCTGCCCTTGATCATAGGAACCATATCACTCCAGTCTTGGCTTCCAATTTGCTTCCAGGTTCCATTCAAGGTGATGATATTGACTTTTAAAGCCCTGTGTGGCCTGGGACCAACATACCTTAAGGACCGCCTTCTCCCGTATGAACCTACCTCCACACTCCAGTCATCTTCCGAGACCCTGCTTTGGTCTCCCCTGCCATCTGAGGTAGATGAGTGGCAATCTGAGAAAGGCTTCCTCAGTCTTGGCACCTAAACTTTGAAACTCCCTCACCAGAAAGATTAATCTGTCTCCCTTTATTGGTGTCTTCTGCCAACAGGTGAAGCCTTTTTTGTTTTGTCTGGCATACCCCAGATAATGGTTATTGGCGCTATTTATGTCTTTATATTGAATTATTTTATAATGTTGTTTTTATTTTTCAAATGTTTTAATGCTTTTTTTTATGTGCAGTGCCTTGGGGAGCCTGATGGGGTGGAAAGGCAGCATAAAATGTTTTAAATAAATAAATAAAGGCTCATGTTAACGTAAAACTGTAGCATACCATTGGTTCTTGTAGGTTATCCGGGCTGTGTGACCGTGGTCTTGGTATTTTCTTTCCTGACGTTTCGCCAGCAGCTGTGGCAGGCATCTTCAGAGGAGTAACACTGAAGGACAGTGTCTCCTCAGTGTTACTCCTCTGAAGATGCCTGCCACAGCTGCTGGCGAAACGTCAGGAAAGAAAATACCAAGACCACGGTCACACAGCCCGGATAACCTACAAGAATCAATGAACTCTGACCGTGAAAGCCTTCGACAATATTTTGTAGCATACCATTTTTGTAAATAAATTGTGTAAATAAAAAAAATCTTCTACCTGGCCTCCAAACATCTTTGTCCTTGGAAATGTCTATATTATATATGTTACGATGAAATTTTACTGGAAAACAAAGGAAGCGTTTGTTTGAGTAATGTGTTCTAGCACTGAGGGTGTGAAAGTAGGAGCAAATCCAACAAGGCAGCATGTGGTGTGCAGTCAATTGTCCAGCATGTAAAGATTGAAAAGGAATATAAATTGGTTGCTTGGCACAGAAATGTCAGTTATCACAGGGGATCTGTATCTTATAATGAAGCCTTCCAAGTACGGAAACCATTCAGAAGCTTGATCTAACATTTCAGTTTAAAGTGAACATGCCTTTAATAAAAGGACCTGCAATTGGCAAGATGCCTCTGCTGGTTCAAAAAGCGGTATGATATGGCTCACCTATATGCGGCGAAGCATTGGATAAAGAAGGAACAGTTGATGATATTTTTTAAAGGTACTCCTCAGTTGGCCATTAAATGTTGTAAGTAGTTTTGGCATGAGAAACAAATCATAGTCATGGATCAGAAATTGGCTCTGTGAATATGCAAGAAATATGAATTAATGGTCTATGTCTATCAACACATTCTGCAATCAAAGGTTAACAGGAGGGCAGCTAAATTGTAGTTTAAACAATTGTATTAAGTTGTATTATAGGCATTGTTTAGGATGTTTATTAACAAACTGGAAAATAGGTGGAAAATAAGTTTTTTTTTTAAATAACAAGACAAAAAATTATGTATTCCTATATACTTTCAGTCCAGAGACGAGCATGATAAACACTAGAAAAAGCTCATCAAGCTGGGTTTATTGAATCAAAAACTGGAAGAAATTTTGTGTTGGCAATGAAGAACTAGCACACAAAAAGTCACCTGAGAACTATAAAACTATTTATTTTAATTTCCACATATGGCTTTTAAGTGGTAATATAATAACTAAGGTTTTTTTAGGAGTAAAACATGAAAATTGCCTATAGATATTATCAGCTGGTCTTATGTCTGGTTCTCTGCACAGCATAATTTATGTAATATCTACTATAAAAACGACTAAGAATAGTTATAAGTTGTCAACTTTTTGCCACTATTCCATTTTTCACAAAAACAAGGCATTCCAGCCCAAATATGTGGGTGTTTATGTAAGTAAGAAGATGTGTGTAGGGGTGATGCAGATAGCATCTCTCCCTTCTAGAACATGCCTGAATCTTTTAAGTGTGAAAATTCCCAGTAGGATTGCCTGATTTCCAGGCTAAACCAAAGCAGTCTGCAGTGGAGGTTCCTGTCCTTCTGCATCACAGGTAGGATTGCCAGCCTCCAGGTGGTGGCTGGAGATCTCCTGCTATTACAACTGATCTCCAGCTGACAGAGATCAGTTCCCCTAGAGAAAACGGTCGCTTTGGCAATTGGACTCTACGGCATTGAAGTCCTTCTGCTACCAAAACCCTGCCCTCCTCAGGCTCCGCCCCCAAAATCTCCAGGTATTTCCCAACCTGGAGCTGGCAACCCTAGGCACAGGCGTGTCCAAGTGTAGCCATCTGGGTCCCTCCTAGGAATACAACACTACACGGATGAATCATAAGAACATAAGAAAGGCCATGCTGGATCAGACCAAGGTCCATCAAGTCCAGCAGTCTGTTCACACAGTGGCCAACCGGGTGCCTCTAGAGTCCACAGACAAGACGACTGCAACAGCATTGTCCTGCCTGTGTTCCATAGCACTTAATATAATAGGCATGCTCATCTGATCCTGGAGAGAATAGGTATGCATCATGACTAGTATCCATTTTTACTAGTAGTCATGCTCACTCAGCCTGCACTGAAGAAGTCCTCAACTACCCTAACGTTGAGCTACCCTTATGCATGCAATATTAAGTCACTTCAAGCCTTTTTCTGCTAACTTGATTATAAATGGGTCATTATCACCCAAAATTGAAATTCAAAGGGGAACGAGACAGGGGTGTCCTCTTTCCCCTTTATTGTTTATTTTAGTATTAGAATTATTATTGCATAATTTTAGAAAGAGTGATGTAGTTGGTGTACGAATAGGTAGAAATCATTATAAGCTTAAAGCATATGCGGACGATGTAGTATGTTTTTTGACTGATCCGATCGAACAAATTGACAGATGGAATAAAATTTTGGAGGTTTATGGAAAGCTTTCAGGGTTTAAAGTTAATAAAACTAAAACTAAGATTCTAACTAAGAATATGACTTTTTCACAACAACAAACATTAATAAAAAAGACGGGGTTTAATATTGAAAATAAAGTTAAATACTTAGGTATATGGTTCTTGTAGGTTATCCGGGCTGTGTAACCGTGGTCTTGGAATTTTCTTTCCTGACGTTTCGCCAGCAACTGTGGCAGGCATCTTCAGAGTAGTAACACTGAAGGACAGTGTCTCTCAGTGTCAAGGGTGTAGGAAGAGTAATATATAGTCAGAAAGGGGTTGGGTTTGAGCTGAGTATTGTCCTGCAAAAGTATTGTCCTGTAAGGACAATACTTTTGCAGGACAATACTCAGCTCAAACCCAACCCCTTTCTGACTATATATTACTCTTCCTACACCCTTGACACTGAGAGACACTGTCCTTCAGTGTTACTACTCTGAAGATGCCTGCCACAGTTGCTGGCGAAACGTCAGGAAAGAAAATTCCAAGACCACGGTTACACAGCCCGGATAACCTACAAGAACCAATGAACTCTGACCGTGAAAGCCTTCGACAATACTTAGGTATATGGTTATCAAACAATAATCTTAACTTATTTCAAGATAATTATGTGAACCAATGGCAACAGATAAAAAAGGATCTGATAAGTTGGGAAAAATTGCCATTATCACTGTGGGGAAGAATTTCAGTAGTTAAAATGATGCTATTACCTAAAATGCTTTTTCTGTTTCAAAATCTCCCAATAGTTAAGGGTGTACAGATATTTGATGTTTGGAAAAAAGATATTATGAGATTTCTCTGGGGTAAAGAAAGACACAGGATTGCATATAATAATTTAATTGAGCAAAAAGATACGGGAGGATTTGGATTACCAGATTTGAAAATGTATTATCAAGCAGTATGCTTCACCTGGATTAAAAATTGGATTCTCTTAGAGAATCCGAAACTATTAGAATTAGAAGGTTTTAAATTGAGATTCGGGTGGCATGCTTACTTGTGGTATGATAAGGAGAAAGTAAATAAAGAATTTAATTCTCATATTATCAGGAAAAATTTATTGCAAATATGGAATAAATATAAAGAAGTTTTTGAAAGTAAAACACCTGGTTGGATTAACCCTATAGAAGCATTTATGAGAAGAGGTGTACATTTAAATTTGGATTGTGATAACTACAGAGAAATAACAGAATACAAAGATGGTATATGGGTACTGAAATCAAGAGAAGAAATTCTGATTAAAGATTGGTTTATGTACTATAAACTAAGAGATGTTTTTAACAAAGATAATAAGTTGGGTTTTAATCAAACCAAATCAAAATTTGAGATTATACTATCTAAGGGAAATAAAGGATTGATAGGTAGGGTTTATAAATTACTTATAGAAATAAATTTAGAACAAGAAAGGATTAAGTTAGTGATGCTGAAATGGATGAGAGATTTAGGTTATAATATAGATTTGGAAATTTGGGAAAAGTTATGGAAAAAAGAATTTAAGTTTACAATTTCAAATGAAATAAGAGAGAATTTGTATAAAATGTTTTATAGATGGCATATAACCCCAGTATTATTAAGTAAAATGAAGAAAGATGAGGAAGCTATATGTTGGAAATGCGGTACAGAAATAGGCACATTTATGCATGTTTGGTGGTTTTGCAAAAAAATAAGGAGGTTTTGGAGATTAGTTTTGAATGAAACTAATGATCTGATTAAATCAAAAATTAAGAAAGACCCCGCTTTTTGCTTATTGGGTATACCAAAAAGAGATTTGGATAAAGGTGATAGAGTCATATGTCAATATAGTTTTGCGGCAGCAAGAATTATAATTGCTAAAAAAATGGAAGCAAACAAATAAACCTTCAATTAAAGAGTGGCGAGAAAAATTATGGATGTATATGAGGATGGCCAAAATTACAGCTTTTTTACATGATAAAGATATGGAGGAATTTAAATGTACGTGGGTAAAGGCCACCGCATATTGGGATAAAGTGGCAAAAACGGATTTTAAAAGTATAGTTAACGAATTATAGTATAATATGATTTTAAATATGATATAATAATAGATTTTTTTTCTTTCTGATATGTCATAACACTCCATCGGAAGTCCAATGGTGGAGGGCACTGTGGTGGGGGGATGGGATTTGGATTCAGGGCACGATATGGCTTATAGACTGATTTGAATATTGTATTAATGGATAAATAGTGCGCTGAACATGTAATTTTTGTTTTTTTCATGTATATGTATTTTGTATTTTTTTTCTTTTCTCTCTTTTCTTTTTCTTTCTTTTTTTTGTGTTTATTATGAAAATAAAAAAAATTTATAAAAAAAAAGAAAGAAAGAAAAAGCCAATGAGAATTCACTTTAGTAATGAAATGGGGACCATTACCTGGATAAATGTGGGGTTTCAATCACATGTTCAGTTACATATGTGTTAAATAACACACATGCAAAACAAACAAATGTACGCTATGGATTGTATGTGTGTTCGCTGTAAATACTGAAGTGGGCTTAAATGGTGGTTGGATATTTTGCCCTTGTTCCTGCATACTTTCAGCCTCAGTCAGTGCAACAAAATATGTCCTGTAGGATTGTCCTCTGCCATACACCAGTCCTTGCTTGTTTCCTGCCTTACTTTTTATTCCATCCATGACTCTTGAGTACCTTTCATACTCATATGCTCACCTTTGTTATGTTTATTTTCGCTGAACTTTCAGAGCTGTAACTTGATGCAGGCTGTTAGCCTGAAAGTTATAGCTAAGACCTAGTAAGATCCACTAGTGTAGAGAGGGAGAAGGAGATCTACTCTGCATTCAGAAGGCTTTCCCCATATCTCCTGTTTGTTTTTATTTTATTTGTTTTACTGCATTTGTTTGCATTGTAAGCCACTTTGGGTTCCCACTGAGGGGGAAAGTGGGTCATAAATAAATAACATGCTTTGGTTGAATCATGTGTCAGCAAAAGAACAGCTTTGATGGGGCTCCAGTAGTTCAGGAAAGGGTTCACTATCTGTGGGTACTGAAAGAGGAGAGGCTGCTGAAGGTATACAGAAGAGCAAGTTAGAATACACTAAAATGAGACAGCAAACTGAGATACCACAGCTAGATGTTACCTGTGTGTTACACAAGATGTAGAGGTTGTTGCACCGATTGGGAACAGTGACCTCAATGCTGTAAAGTTCAGCATTCATATCAATGGAGAGTTACCCCTAAAGTCCCAAACTGTAAAATTTGATTTCAAAAGAAGAAACTTTACAAAAATGAGGAGAATCGTTCAAAGGAAGCTGAAAGGAAAACACAAGAGAGTCAAATCCCTAGATGATGCTTGGAAGCCATTTAAAACCACACTAATTGAAGCCCAGATAGAATGTATCCCCAGGTTGGGAAAGGCTCTGTCAAGAATGCATGCATGATTAACAATGCAAGTAAAGGAAGCTATAAAAAGTAAAAAGTCTTCTTTTTAGAAGTGGAAGGTCTGCCCCAGTGAATTGAATAAAGGGAACCCCAAGCTCAGGCAAAAGAAATTGAAGTCAATAATTAGGCATGCAAAAAGAGAAGTTGAGGAGCAGGTTGCTAAAAGCATCAAGACAAATAATAAACATTTCTTTAAATATCTCCACAGGAGGAAACCAGCTAGGGAAGCAGTTGGGCCTTTGGATAACCAGGAATAAATGGATAGCTAAAGGTTGATGGGAATATGGTAGAGAAGCTCAATGAATTTTTTGCTTCTGTATTCATTGTGGAAAGTGGAAGCATGTACTTTCAGGAAAGGACTCTGAAGAACGGAGTCAAATTGAGGTGATGAGAGATTAAGTTCTGGACATATTGGGGAAATTAAAAACCAATAAGTCTCAAGGTCCAGATGGCTAACACCCAAGTGTCCCACAAGGATCAGTAGTGGGCCCGGTACTATATAATTTGTTCATAAATGATCTGGAACTAGGGGTGAGTAGTGTAGTGGCCAAGTTTGCAGATGACACAAAATTATTCAGGATGGTGAAAACCAAGGAGGATCTCCACAAATTGGGTGAGTAGGTAACTATGTGGCAGATGAAGTTCATTGTTGGTTAGTGTAAGGTGATGCACATTGGAACAAAAAAATTCCAATTTCAAATATAGGCTAATGGGGTCTGAACTTGCTGAGAATGAGAAGGGGAAAAGATCTTGGGTTTGTAGTAGATAGCTCAATTAAATTGTCAACCCAGTGTGTTCTAGGGGTGAAAAAAGGCAAACTCTGTGCTGGGGGATATTAGGAAAAGGATTGAAAATAAAGCAGCCGATATTATAATCTCCCTTGGTGACTAAAGTGAACCTCCACATTTAGAAGCAATAAACCTTTGAATCCCATTGCCAGGAGCCAACATCAGGGGAAGGCCTTGGCTCCTATGCCCTGTTGTTGGACCTCCAGAGGAACTGACTGGCCACTGTGTGAGACAGGATGTTGGGCTAGATGGACCACTGGTCTGTTCCAGCAGGGCTCTTCCTGTGTTCTTAAATGAAAATATTTGTAGATTTGGAGCACTTTTTGATATTCAGTTGCATGGGACATACTGCAGTGTGGGTCCTTCTTATGACTTTTCCATTTGGTAATATCAGAAGGATCCCCTCATGTTGGGGAAGTTCTTATTATGAGTTCTCACACCTTTGTCAGTCCACTTTCCAGAGGAGCATTCTATAGGAATGTCCAAAATTGCAGAGAGGTAGCAATGATAATTAGAGACCCTTCCCTTTTCACTTTTACCTTTCAAAATGAAATACTGCTCTAGTCCAAAGTAAAAGCCTCCTTTGAATGCTTGTGAAATTATATCTTTTCTGTTTCTTTTGTGGCTTTTTTCAGATCAAAAAATAAAATAAAGCTGTTATTGTAGCACTTGTCATAGCAGTTAAACACAGCTGAGCTAAATATATATGTCAACCTTAAGGCATGTTATCTACATTCATGTGGATTTAACTCTGGACCCAAACCCTGACACAATATATTCATAATCAACTGTTGAAAGAAATCAGCCCCCAGCAGTCTTTCCCTATGCATGCTCTATCAAGTAATTAAATGAACAAAGTTTGTGTAGGCTCTACTGAGAATGACTGAAGCCTACTTTCCACTTAAAGTATGCCCATAAAATGTTTGAGGGGCACACCTACGGTAAACCTTTAGCATGCATAGGACCAATGCATGTTTTCACCTTATGATTCATACCTGCACACATATCAGTTCTATTGGATTTGTTGATGTTTCTTGATCAGTTCTATTGGATATCAGTTCTGTTGGATTTGTTGATGTTTCTTGATGCATCTTTGAAACCATGCATTTGTTACCGAATAATGTGTTAAATCCCTCTGAACAAACAAGTAGGTGGCCAGAATGAGTAAGAGCAGCCAGTCTGTACAAATTGGATGAAGAGATACACAATGGATATACATCTGTTCCTATTTCAAAACTGCAGTATGAAACCACTGATAAGTACCAAGCAGATGTTCCCAGTGAACAACAGTAGCTAAGTCAGCTTGTAGTCTTTCTTACGTCAATTCTAAACTTGGCAACAGGGCCACGGCCAACAAACAAACCAGTTTTCTCATGGTATACATGAGTAGTTAATGTGTATTATTATTACTCCGTATTGTACCACCTATACTTTTTTGGGTGGGAGGCACAAAACTATCTTCATTGGCCAAACTAGATATGACCCAGGAGAACTAGGGTTGGATCCCACACAAGCTGTCTGCTGAGAAAAGAGATGTCTGTCAATGGAACAAAACTTTCCTACCCCACCATTCACCCTGTAGTTCAATAACCCCCATCTCCTACTCCTGGGGTGGAACAGGGAAAATAATGAAAGAGGAGTCAACTCCCCTATCATCAGAAATATCTATGGGATCCAACCCGTGATTAGAAACTCACATCTTTTTTTTTAAGGCTAAAAGTAAGTGAGGGGAGTTAATTCAGATTAGGGACATAATACTGGAGGAGGGGAGAATGGACTAGAATCTTGCCTTCCACTGTTTTCCTGACCAAAATTTTCATCTCTCTTCCTGCCATATACTGCTGTTTGCCCTATAGGAAGAATATACTGTTCCCAAATATTTTCTCTAGTGCAGAAAATAGCAGCTGTAGGGTACAGTAGTTCACAATAGAAAATGGCATGGAATGCCAGTCAGTCCAACAATCTCTCCTGATCATCCCTTCTTCTCATGTAGTATGGCCTTGATAGGGGACCAGGAGTTGTCTACAATTGTTTTACTCAAATGGTCTAAACATGTACATACCCTGACTATGGGAGTGTCTTCCTTTAACATGTCAGACACCCATACTGGTGTGCCCAGGATAATTATTATTGGGACGGTACTGCCTGATGTATACTGGGGTACAAGGTTTGATTTAATGCCTTATAAAAGTGTGCAGATTCTTAGAAACAAACAGGTGTGAGTTTAAAGTTAAGAATTTGTTAAGAAAACAACAGCAAAAAGAAATAGCAACTTGTATACAGAGCTGGAAACACGCACACACACGCGGTCTAAATAAATATTCTACAAATCCTAACCTCCTAAATCCTAACCTAGGCAAATTGTCACAAGTCTAAAGAAAAATGTGGGAGAGGAGAAGGAAAAAAGACATACAATCCTGTCCCGGTGAGGGAAGCCCAGTGAAGTTCATCAGAGGAAGGAGAAAGAGGCATAGGTGAGGGCAAGGTGGAGGTTACAAGTGTGATCTTCAAGTGCCTGCAGTGGGACAGCAGGGCCGATGCATTCCCCCCATATGCATTCTTACCCAGGGCTTTGGAGCCAGTTGCTGGAGCCCAGGATCCAATGGGACCCAACAACTGGACCAAAGGGCTGAGGTTCTCAGAGCTAACTTTATACCCCCAAAGTGTTAAGATAGAGGGGGAAATAAGATACTTCTCTAAACAGATTGAATTGGCGCCAAAAGTCTCAAACTTCACTGGTTGGTCAGTGCAATAAAAGGAGTACAGGACAAATACCTCTCAAGGAATGGGATATGATGAGGTCTATAGCCCAAATAAAATAACAAACTAGGTTTATATGGTCACCACTTGGTTATATTGAATTCTGGGGGAAACTTAGCAAAAAGAAATAAAGATCTCAAATTCAGTGGTGGATGGGTCGATGTCTCATTCCTCAGTCACGGATGGAGTCTGCTGGTAGTTATATAATGCCAGATTAAATTAAGTGAGACACTGTTAATGCCTTTGAATTAAGGAAGGGATGAGTGACCTCGCTTGTATTCATCCTTTCCCAAGCATATTGCTAATCACCATTCTTTTTCCCTTTGAAGTGGAGGATTGTTGCACTGGGATTCCCTTCCGCTTCCAGAGTAAAGAAATACACTCCTTTCTGTTATTCTAAATTATGGGTGAGGCCAAATGAAGAAACAAACTCAAAAGGATGCATAGACCTTCTGGAGGATCAGCGGAGGGATCCCAGCCACGTACATAAGTGCTGATCCAAGAGCCTACTCATGGGTAACAGCTGCCCCATGGAATGCCTTCCTGAAGTAATGTGGTAAATCTTGACTATCTTGTCCTTTAGAATATCCTGTAACACTTGGCTATTCCAGAAGACCTTCTGCTGAAAATTACTGGATTATTGTACACTAATATGCTCTTTGCTTTAACAGTAAAATCTGAATACTATTGAAGTTTGTGTGTGTTTAAAAAATGTTTTACTGAGAATTTTATTTTTACTATTTACATATTAATTTAATTGTTGTTTTTGTTTTAAATGTATTCAATGAATAAATAAAAATTCCCCTCAAAGTAATGTAGCTCCAATTCAAATAATCCCCTTTTCCACAGAAGATTACTTTTAGCTTTCTATACACCAGAGGAGGTCCTAATGGGTTTTCCAGATTCCTGGACTGTTGTAAAAAATTGCCGAAACATGTAAACAGGACATAAAGTCCTGTTCAGACTTTTATATGATGTCAAAACTTGTCACTGCTCAGTCTGATCGGATTTGTCTTTTTTTGGGGGGGGGTCGGATCCTAATGCATAACCCTGACAGCTATATCATCCTTTTATAAAGCCTTATCCTATCTATTCCATTTAGGTACTAATTTGCTCCTCAATTTGCAAGACCTGAGCAAGACTGTTAAAGATAGGACGTTTTGGAGGCCATTGATTCATAGGGTCGCCATGAGTTGGAAGCAACTTGATGGCACTTCACACACACACAAGAGCTCCAATGAAAGCCACTATGGCAGCTGGCCAAAAAGCACTGTTTCAGTGTGATAACAGTATCACTCACCAGAGACCTCACAGTACCCAGAGTATAGGGATGTCTCCCACTGGGGTGTGTGTGTGTCTTGCTCTCCCTAAACCAAACATCCAGTATCTTCCTCACATAGAAGTCACAGGAAGCATTCTTGCAACCCTGTGAATTAGAATAAGCAGGCAAAGTTGTAAGTTTCCCTGTAATTTCTTAGGAGCCAAACACCAATAATTGTGAAATTCACCATACTGGTGCACGGTCCCCTAACCCTTGTGACCCAAAATGTGTATGGGTGAGGTAGGATAACTTCAAATAGCCTCCCCTTTCCAGCTCCTGATTGACTATTACTATTCTACCCATCCTATGCCTGGTGCCTATAATTTCTCACAAGAGGATACATGGTGAAATTGTCCCTGTTCTAATGTGAGCTGTAAATGTGCTCCAGAGGTCTATAAAATTATGCATGGTTTGGAGAGAGTGGACAGGGAGAGGTTTTTCTCCCTCTCCCATAATACAAGAACACGGGGTCATCTGCTAAAGCTGGAGGGTGAAAGATTCAAAACAGATAAAAGGAAGTATTTTTTCACACAACGCATCGTTAAATTGTTGAACTCCCTACCCCAGGATGTGGTGATGGCTGCCAGCTTGGAGGACTTTAAGAAGGGAGTGGACATATTCATGGAGGAGAGGGGTATTCATGGATGTTAGTTAGAATGGATACTAGTCATGCTGCATACCTATTCTCTCTAGTATCAGAGGAGCATGCCTATTATTTTGGGTGCGGTGGAACACAGGCAGGATGGTGCTGCTGCACTCGTCTTGTTTGTGTCTTCCTAGAAGCACCTGGTTGGCCACTGTGTGAACAGACTGCTGGACCTGATGGGCCTTGGTCTGATCCAGCAGGGCCTTTCTTATGTTCTTATGACCAGGCCAGCGGCAGCTGCTTTTCCACCCTAAATTCCTCAAAAGTCCAAAAACCCTTCCTGGGATGTGGAGCCAAAGAGTTGTCTATGGCATGGCAGGCCTCACCCCTCCAAGGCTTCTCAGTGCTACAGGAACCCCTTCCAGGGATTCCTGTGCTAAAGGGGAAGGAACCAGAAGTGCTCCATCTATGAACAAGATAGTGCATCAGCAATACCATTATTCACCCCAGGAACAAAATGAAACTCTTGGCAATGATTGTCTGAAACAAGGGAGGTATACAAGTTTTAAAAGCCACCTAATTAAACACTGTTAGCAGCATCTGTCTATTGCCAGAACAAAAGTTCATTTTAGTACAATGAACACTATAGACTGTAAAATAGAGAGTTTTATGTGTTCATAACTGAACACAGATGTTTTCTAAGATACCCAGATCAACTTTAAAGAACTATTATGTTGTGTCAATCTAATTTAATCTCAGTAATTTTCAATTTGTGTATATAAAATGGCATGCCTGTGAGTAGAGATATGAAAAGGTTCAGGGAATAACAACATAATTTGGGACTAGAGTTGAAGGAAAATACTAACAAAATCCTTGGTACAGCCAATATGCATCTAAAGTTGAGATCTTGCCAGTCGATTTGAACTCTTTCATTTCTTAATCCTTTCACAAGAAATAATGAAGTCACTGTTCCAATGACTCATTCATAATTAATTTAATCACTGTAGTATATGGTAATGTATTTAATTATAGCTCCCAGAATATAAGCATCCGATTGTCTCTTTAAAAATTATATCTGTTTAGAGGTAGTGCAATTTAAACCATTTGTTCTGGTTTACTGCAATTAACAACAAAATGATTGCCAGCTAACAGACTGGCAATCATTTCCTTGAGGCCAACTGGATGAGCTGAGGCAGGCAGAGAGAGAGGTGACTAAGGATTCCGAGGATGAAATAGTCACATCCCAGTCCCAAGGTGACGGCAACCTGCCAGTCACAGATGATGGAGCCCTTGGGGAAGGAGGCCATCTCACTGAGGTAGGGGGATGTGGTACCTTAGAAGGGAACTCTTCCTTGGTGGATGAACAGATATCCTCTCGTACCAAGGATATGCCTCAGAGGGGAGGGGGGCTTCTTGTAGTGGGGGATTCAATCCTTATGAGTGTAGATAGATGGGTTTCTGGTGGGTGCATGGACCACATGGTGACTTGCCTGCCTTGTGCAAAGGTTGTGGCCTTACCCGTCATATAGGTAGTCTGGTAGATGGTGCTGGGGAGGAGCCAGTGGTTGTGGTGCATGTTGGCACCAACGACGTGGGGAAATGTAGTCCGGAGGTCTTGGAATCCAAATTTAGATTGCTAGGCAGGAGACAAAAAGCTAGGACCTCCAAGGTAGCTTTCTCAGAAATGCTACCTGTTCCACGTGCAGGACCAGCTAGGCAGGCACAGTTGGTGAGTCTCAATGCGTGGATGAGACGGTGGTGCAGGGAAGAGGGCTTTAGATTTGTAAGGAACTGGGCAACATTTTGGGACAAGCTGGACCTATACAAAAGGGATGGGCTCCACTTGAACCAGGATGGAACCAGACTGCTGGTGCGTAATATAAAAAAGGTGGCAGAGCAGCTTTTAAACTGAACCTGGGGGAAAAGCCGACAGGAGCTGAGAAGCATCTGGTTAGGGCAAACTCAGTGCATACGGACAAAGGGAAAATAGCTTCAGATTGCCCACATAGGAATTACTTAGACATGAAAGGGAATGGAAAAAAAATGGATAGCCACTTAAAGATGCCCAAAGGCACATGCCAGGCAAGTCGAAAGAGAGAAACCATGTGGAGGTGTTCCTATGCTAATGCTAGAAGCCTCCAAGCAAAAATGGGGGAATTAGAGTGTATGGTTTTAAGAGAAAACATAGGTATAGTGAGCATTACAGAAACCTGGTGAAGGGGAGAGAACCAGTGGGATACAGTCATCCCTGGTTACAAATTATATAGAAATGACAGGGAAGGGCATATTGGAGGGGGTGTTGCTATGTATATCAAGGAAGACATAGTGTCTAATAAGCTAGAGACCATAAAAAGGGCAGACTTGTCCACAGAATTCCGGGCCCCAAAGGAGATTTAGTACTGGGGACGTTCTATCGGCCCCCTGACCAAATGGCTCAGGGTGATCTTGAGATGGAGAATGAAATTAGGGAAGCATGTAAAGGTAATGAAGTAGTAATAATGGGAGACTTCAGCTTCCCTGTGCTAAATGTATTGGATTGGATTGGATAAATGTATGCTCCAGTCAAGCCAAAGAGATAAATTTTTTAGACATCCTAAATGACTGTGCCCTCGAACGGTTGGTCATAGACCCACCAGAGGGGAGGCAATCCTGGATTTAATACTCTGTGGTGCTGCCAGTGACTTAGTGCGGGATGTGGATGTAGTTGGGCCAGTTGGCAATAGTGATCACAATGGCATCAAATTTAATTTATATGCAACTGGGAAAGTGACTGGGAAATCTCACACAATTACCTTTGACTTTAAAAGAGGGAACTTCTCTAAAATGAGAAAACTGGAAAAGAGGAAGTTGAAAGGAACAGTTAGGAGGGTTAAAGCTCTTGAAAAGGCTTGGGGGTTACTCAAGTCCACATTACTAGAGCTAGCTTGTATACCGCAGGTCAGGAAAGGTAGTAATAAGTCCAAGAGGTCACCACCATGGCTAACGGGTAAGGTGAAGGAAGCAATTACAGAAAAAAAGTCTTCCTTCAGAGACTGGAAGGTTTGCCCAAACGAGTGAACAGAAGCAAACACAAACTTGCACAAAGGAAATGCAAGCAGATACATGAAAAAAAAGATTTTGAGGGGCATCTTGCTAAACACATCAAAACAAACAATAAGAAATTCTTTAAGTATATTAGGAGTAGGAAACCAGCTAGGGAAGCGGTTGGACCATTGGATGACAATGGAAGTAAAGGAACTCTCAGGGAGGATAAAGCGATTGCTGAAAAACTAAATGAATTCTTCTCATCTGTCTTCATTGTTGAAGATACAGGGCAGATTCCTTCTCCTGAACAGAGATTTTGGAGAGGGGAAAATGAGGAACTGAGGCAAATAGTGGTAACAAGGCAGGAAGTCCTAGAACGTCTAGACAAACTACAAACTAACAAGTCACAGGGACCAGACGGTATTCATCCTAGAGTTCTTCAAGAACACAAATGGGAAATTGCTGAACTTCTAACAAAGATATGTAATATGTCCCTTTGATCAGCCTCTGTACCAGAGGACTGGAGAATGGCTAATGTAACACCCATTTATAAAAAAAAAATTCCAGGGGGGACCCAGGAAATTACAGGCCAGTTAGCTTAACGTCTGTTCCGGGTAAATTAGTGGAAAGCATTATTAAAGATAGAATTGGCAAGCATATAGAAGGGCAAGATCTGCTGGGCAAAACCCAACATGGCTTACTGTAAGGGTAGGTCCTATCTCACTAACCTATTAGAGTTTTTTGAAAGCGTCATTAAGCATGTGGACAGGAATGAGCCTGCGGACATTGTGTATTTGGATTTCCAAAAAGCTTTTGACAAAGTCCCCCACCAAAGACTCCTAAGCAAACTTCATAGTCACGGGATAAGAGGACAAGTCCTCTTATGGATTGAGAGCTGGCTGAAAAATAGGAAGCAGAGAGTAGGAATCAATGGTCAGTTCTCCCAATGGCGGGATGTGAGCAGTGGGGTGCCTCAGGGATCTGTGTTGGGACCGGTGCTTTTCAACCTGTTCATCAATGACCTGGAGTTGGGGTTAAACAGTGAAGTAGCCAAGTTTGCAGATGACACCAAATTATTTAGGGTGGTTAAAACAAAATCGGACTGTGCTCCAGAAGGATCTCTGCATACTGGAAGAATGGGCATTAAAATGGCAAATGAGATTCAAAGTGTAAAGTGTAATTCATTCAAAGTGTAAAGTGATGCATATTAGGGCAAAAAATCCCAACCACATATACACTGATGGGATCTGTGCTGGCAGCAACAGACCAAGAAAGGGATCTTGGGGTGGTAGTGGATAGCTCAATGAAGATGTCAACCCAGTGTGCGGCTTCTGTAAAAAGGGCAAATTCCATGCTGGCCATAATTAGACGAGGAATAGAGAATAAAACTGCTGATATCATACTGCCCTTGTACAAATCTATGGTGAGACCACACTTGGAATATTGTGTACAGTTCTGGTCACCACACCTAAAAAAGGATATTACAGAGCTTGAGAAGGTGCAGAAAAGAGCAACCAAAATTATTAAAGGACTAGAGCAACTGTCCTATGGGGAGCGGTTAAGACGCTTAGGGCTGTTTAGCTTGGAAAGAAGGCGGCTGAGGGGAGACATGATAGAGGTCTATAAAATTATGCATGGTTTGGAGAGAGTGGACAGGGAAAGGGTTTTCTCCCTCTCCCGTAATACTAGAACACGGGGTCATCTGCTCAAGCTGGAGAGTGAGTGATTCAAAACAGATAAAAGGAAGTATTTTTTCGCACAACGCAAAGTTAAATTGTGGAACTCCCTACCCCAGGATGTGGTGATGGCTGCCAGCTTGGAGGGCTTTAAGAGGGGAGTGCCCATATTCATGGAGGAGAGGGGTATTCATGGCTATTAGTTAGAATGGATACTAGTCATGCTGCATACCTATTCTCTCTAGTATCAGAGGAGCATGCCTATTATTTTGGGTGCGGTGGAACACAGGCAGGATGGTGCTGCTGCACTTGTCTTGTTTGTGTCTTCCTAGAAGCACCTGGTTGGCCACTGTGTGAACAGACTGCTGGACTTGATGGGCCTTGGTCTGATCCAGCAGGGCCTTTCTTATGTTCTTATCTTGATCATGATACAGTTTTTCCAGACATGAGGAAGGGTTACTAATATAGGCTTACTTTGTGATTGTTGAATTTTGCATACATAAGAATGTACGTAAGAATCATCAGCCATTGAAAATTAGATGGTAGGACTTTTCTGATTTATGCTACAACAGCGGCAAGATTGCTCTTTGCAGCGAAATGGAAAGGGGCAGAAATCCCAGGGAAAAAAGACTGGATTTTGAAAATGTTTGAACTGGTGGAAAGGGCAAAACAGCCATTTTAAACCAAAAAGACAATGTACGATTTATGGGGGAATGGAAGGCTTGGATGAAATATTGTGAATATGAATTAGGACTGGGGAAAATGGAAGACTGCCTTTTAATCTGATCTAAACAATACTATTAATATATTAAGAACTAGAATTAATTGTACTAATAGAATATGTTATGTGAAATTTAATCGAGATATAAGAAGATCAGACCAATCACGATGGGTTAGAATACTTTATTAAGAGGCGGACGGAGGTGATGGGAAAGTCGGAAAATTTTCCGTTATTTGGTAGTTTATAACGTATATAAGAAATTATAACAACATCTAGTTAGGATTTTGAATTACATGCTACCATTATTGTTGTTTGTTAATATGGGAAATTTGTATTATAAAATCCAATAAAATTTAATTAAAAAAATTAGATGGTAGCTTTAGGGTTGAATTGTAGGGCTGTTGATTCGGTTCGGCCCAAACTGAAAATCAGCCGAATTTCCCTTGATTCGGTGGTTTTTAGTTCGGGACAACCGAACTCAAAAATGGTGGGCAACTGGGGGGGCCGAATTCAGCGAGTTCGGGAGTTCACGAATAAATCCGGCCAATTCGGGGCCGTCAGTAAGCAGCATAACCTTCAGTAAGCAGCATTCTCCTCCCCCGGCCAATCGGTGGCCAAGCTGGGTCTTCTTCTAGCCAATCAGTCAGGATTGAGTACTGGAGGAATCAGCTGATGTGCGGCCCCGCCGGGGAAAGAGAGAGAGAAGGGAAATCCTTGTGTGTGTGTGTGCGGGGGTGCTTGTGCATATTCAGCCACAGTAAGACCCCTTTGGGGGCTTTAATCTGTAATTTTTCTTTTCTGTGTGTGTGTGTGTGGGGAAAGCAGAGTCTGTGTGTGTGTGGGGAGGGAGCAGTTTCTGTGGGTGGGTGGGAAGCCAAAGGGGGCTTTTGCCGGTTCTGCCTGGGGTGTGTGTTCCCCCTCCAGTCTCTCTCTCCCTGGTTTGAGGGGGGGCTTCATTTTTATGTCTTCAGGTTTTCCCTCATTCATAAGATCAGTTAGGTTATTTTGATGCTTGCTCAAAACTGGTTTTCAAATGGTGACTTAAAGAATGCATCTGCCTGGTCCCAAGTCCAATGCAAAAGGACAAATTCCACCCCCTCCTGCTCATTATGCATAGCTAGCTGCCTCTGTCCCTTTCCATGGTTTACAAACTCCCAGGTGTCAGGTGTTGCTTTGCACTGTTGCAAAGGTGTTGCATTGTGTGCTTGTGTTGCTTTGCAGTTGTATTGTTTTGCAAAATTCTTCACACCTGCCCCGCCCTTTGCATGTTTGCAAAGGTGTTGCTTTGCAGTTGTGTTGCTTTGCAAAGTTCTTAGCAGCTGCCCCGCCCTTGCTCTCATCAGCTGTTTGTCGGGGCTGGGAGCTTTGTGCGTGGGCGGCAAGCTCTGCTCAGAGATGCACATTAAGGGTGGGGGGGACCCCTTTCGGGGGCCATATCTCAGCCCCCCCTGACCCAATCTTTACAAAACTTGGGGTGTCTGGCAAGAAGGGTCCTTTGAAGCTCCTCTGAAAGTTTGGGACCTCTACCCCCAAAAATGCCCCCCCAGAGCCACGGAAAGGCGCGGTTGTGTTTTTAATGGCTTTATTCGGCCGAATTTTTTTCCCGAACTTTGAATTCCTGCTGAATTACACAGACCCGAAGTGGGGGAGTTCGGACTTCGGCATATCCCGAATCTAAACAGGCCGAATTCAGCCGAATCTGAACTATACCGAATTTTTTTTAATTCAACAGCCCTATCGAATTGTATAATTATGATAAAAGTGGTATAATCCCTGAATTGTTCAGCAAACAGCTTGGATTCAGAGAAGGGCACTGTTTCAGCAGGGTAATCTAGGAACAGGGGGAACATCACTTGCTTGAGGGAATCGCAGAAAATTGCCATTGAAATACAAGAGTGCTGACTTTTACTACCTGTATATAATTCCAAAATAAAGTTCATTTGACACACTAAAAATAAGTGTGCCTTTTCACTAACTGAAATGAAGAAACAAAATCTATGAATGATATTTCACCTGCTGAAAGAAGTTACCAGGGTGCAGGAAAGCAAAGGCACCTACATATATTATTTGCACTGTTCTGGCACTGTAGTTGTAACTGTTATTGTTGGCATTGCCATTCCTACAGTATTCTTGTTTTCATTTTGCTCCTTGGTGTGCTCTGGCATGCACACCAATGCATGTGTGGCCATTCTTCGGGTGTGTTTGGCAAGCATCAAGAAATTGATGCCAAAAACTGGGAATGTATTTTTCCCAATCTTGATATCAAGGACTGCAGCCATCCTCCCTGGATTCCACTCACTACTTCTGGCTTCATCCAAAACTGACAACTCCAATAGCCCTAAATTCTTTTGCCAGGAGGTCTAGTGTGAGGATTAGTATGATTTAGCTGTCCCAAACCAAGTATACCACAATCCTTCAATTTCTCTTAAACTGAAAGGGATTTTCCCCCTTCTTTTCGTCATCCTTCTAAGAACAAATCCCTAGAAACATTTTTCCTTCAGATCCCTTTACAAGACACTTCTGTGGTGAAGGAAGAGGAAATGGTTATTCACCCAACTTGTTAAAAACACAGAAGAAACCAATTGTGTTGCAGATTTTACTGGCCCCACTTCATTGAATGTATGCCACAAAATGACCAATCCTCTTCTCTTGCTAGGAAGCAAGTGGAATAAGCACTATATTCTAAAGTGAAGTAAAAATCCAGACAAGTTTTCCTAAAAGAGTTCCAAGATAGTCTCAATGTTAATACAAAGTAAAATAGCATATGCCATTTTAACAGGCGTATCAAGAGAATTCTTAGGGCTTGCCACCCCACTATCCAGGTTAGCATATATCTAACCTTTATTATTTAACTGTTTATACATTTAGACTTTCCCCACACTAACCCAAATGGCTTAGAACAAAACAATAATCATGTTAGACTATGTATGTGAAAAATCACAATACACACACATACTAGGGTTGCTAACCTCTAGGTGTACTCCCTAATATGTGTATTTAGGATCATTGCACTAATATGTTCTAAGAAATAGGTAATAGGGTGGTAGAGCATCTAAACATTGGGATTCTGACATCATTGTCTTCTATCCTCTTAACAGCTTTGAGCATATGGTAATGATGGTGTCCATGTTCTTGTTCTCACGTTGTAAATTAAGTGTGATCAGAAGAGCATAAGGTGCCCTCCACTGGCACGTACCACCAAGCTGCTTAGCAAATATACTGGCCAATCAACACTATTTTAAAGCTGCTTCTGAAGGAGCAGATGACACTGCACAGGCCGATGCTCAATATGCCTTTTACCTTTATGCTCTCCCTTGGCGGCACCCCTGCCTACCTAAGTAAAGGTCTGCCCCAGGCTGCCTAATAGGCGGGCAAGTCCTACAGAATACCTAGCCTATACAAGTAGGACTCATGTCCACATATAATCAGAAAATCTTTCCAAGTCTGTTGGAAAGTGGAAATTCTGTGCACAGAAACACCGATCTAGATGATCTTGTGGTGGAAACATTAGTGAACTATGCTGGCTGGGCAAGGGCCCTTCACATATTATACCTACTGAGTCATTTTCTTTCCTTGTTTTCCCATCTGCTTACCACTGCCTGGGGAAATGAAACCAATCAACAAGATGCCAAAAAAATTGTCAGACCAAAAGGTTTCCAATCATGAAATAATTAGATTCAGAACATTTACAATATCAAAATACGGGTATGGTTCAGGTTGGTTCTTAATTGGTGAAGTTCTGATGATACAGTTCTACATAGTGATGTGGAAACAGTGATGTAGGTATAAAAACATACATGCCACACTGTATCTTTCTCCAGAAATACTATTTCATGTGCTTCTGGCAGTACAGAAGAACTTGTATCAGGAGCAAGAGAACCTTCCACTGTGCACGTACCCTGAGCTGAATGAACATTCAAAACTGATCTTATTACCAAATTTTTGAACAAGCAGCAGGTTTTCAGCATTGGACAGGAGTGGAAATAGTTTCCTTAAATGAAGTCTGCCTTTTCTTCCCAAGTACTTTTAATAAAATGGCCCTTGACTGAGAGCATCCATATTAGAAGAAATATTTATGGCTCTGAAATCTATGAGGATATGGCACTGCAACGTAACTGGCTGAATGCAGTGTAGTTGGATATTTTTATGATCATTGAGAAGGTGCAAGGCGATTTACTTGGACCAACTTCAATAAAATACCCTCCTATTTCCAAACCAGAAATATTGCCACATAACCTTCTTCCAAATATGTGGTCTGGCTGAGTTTTACAGGGTGTATACAGTAGACAGACTACAGTATTTTTGAACTGAATTTTGTACTTAAGCGATGTGAATTGTACTTTCAATAGATTTTCCATTCACACAGACATGTTCAAAAGAGAAACCATGGTACACATGAACAACTGAACATTTGAATGGGCCAATCATTGGAGCCTTTCCTAAGTAGTTAGGTGAGAGGGCAATGCACTTCTGGTATTCACATACATAGCTGTGTGTGACTGTAGAGGTCTCCGTAAGAATACTTATAAGGGAAGTCATGCTCAATAAGAACAGCACTTACTGTTGCTAAATCCCCTCTCACCAAAATATGCCCCCTCACTTAGGAAAGTTTTCATTGTTGCAGAATACTGAACTATCTACAATAAGATTCTTGGTCTTTCAACTGGGAGTACTTCCTCCACAAAACAGATGTGTTATATAGCACTGAATATAGCAGAGAAATATTATTCCTCTTGGTATGATAACTTGCTTGAATTTAATTCCTCACTAGTATTAGTTTCATTCCACGTTGTGAAATGTGGCAGATTCCATCACTGTGCAGTTCAGTTGAGATTTGCTTTCTTATTATGTCTTAACACTATTAAATATTTGAATTATGATTTTATGTAGCCTGAAGAATCACCATAGGCATTACATGCCTGATCCCCTGAACTGTGACCCATATGGGATGCTTTTTCTTTGGACATCTAGACAGTTTTTGCTTCATGGAAAATGTAGCCATTTAAAGTATTGTCGAAGTCTTTCACTGTCAGAGTTCATCGGTTCTTGTAGGTTATCTGGGTTGTGTGACCGTGGTCTTGGTATTTTCTTTCCTGACGTTTCGCCCACAGCTGTGGCAGCCTGGCAGGCATCTTCAGAGGAGTAACACTGAAGGACAGTGTCTCTCAGTGTCAAGTGTGTAGGAAGAGCAATATATAGTCAAAAGGGGTTGGGTTTGAGCTGAGTCATTGTCTTGCAAAGTATTGAAGGTAATGTGCTAATCATTGTCCTGTAAGTATCAAGATAATGTGCTAATGAGGGTGTGGTATGTTAATGTGGAACCACTGTATCCTGAAGTGATCTGTTATCCAAAGCTAATCCGCATGGCTATTGTGGGCTGTAGTCTTTGTTAGTCTGGAGGTTTTCAGGACAGGAAGCCAAGCCTTATTCATTCTTAATCTCTCTTCTTTTCTGTTAAAGTTGTGCTGATGTTTATGAATTTCAATGGCTTCTCTGTGTAATCTGACAAAATAGTTGGTAGAATTGTCCAGTATTTCAGTGTCTTGGAATAAGACCCTGTGTCCTGTTTGGGTCAGTCCATGTTCAGCCACTGCTGATTTCTCAAGTTGGCCAAGTCTGCAGTATCTTTCATGTTCTTTTATCCTTGTTTGTATGCTGCATTTTGTGGTCCCGATGTAAACTTGTCCACAACTGCAAGGTGTACGATACTCCTGCAGAGGAGAGAGGGTCTCTTTTGTCTTTTGCTGATCGTAGTATCTGTTGTATTTTCTTGGTGGGTTTAAATACTGTTTGTAGGTTATGTTTTTTCAAAAGTTTCTCCGTCCTATCAGTGACTCCTTTAATAAATGGCAAGAATACCTTTCCTATGGGAGACTGTTTTTCCTGAGTTTTCTGATTTTTGTTTGGTTTAATGGCTCTTCTGATTTCATTTCTGGAATAGCCGTGTGCTAGCAGTGCGTGATTTAGATGATTAATTTCTTCCTTGAGAAACTGTGGTTCACAGATCTGTCTTGCGCGGTCCATTAATGTTTTGATTATTCCTCTTTTCTGTCGGGGGTGGTGGTTGGAGTTTTTGTGTAAGTAGCGATCTGTGTGAGTTGGTTTCCGGTAGACCTTGTGACCTAACTGAAAGTTTGTTTTACGGATGACAAGGGTATCAAGAAATGGGAGTTTACCCTCAATTTCTTTTTCCATGGTAAACTGAATGTTTGGATGGATATTATTGAGATGGTTTAGAAAGTGCATTAATTTTTCTTCACCATGGCTCCAAATAGTAAATCCACGAACCTGACCCAGACGGTAGGTTTGTAAGGTGCTGATTCTAATGCCGTCTTTTCAAAATCCATATAAAAGTTTGCTATTACTGGACTGAGTGGACTTCCCATAGCTACTCCATCAATCTGTTCATAAACTTTTAACTTTTTCACAAGAGACTAGGAGTCTGATTTTAATTCTTGACTTCTACAGAACATGTTTTAGGCCAAGCCGTAAATCTTGACACACAGTACTATAGTTGTCTGGAAGCTCTACAGCTAATTTAGTCTTTACTGCATTAATATTCTTTTGTTTTCCATTTATTTTGTGATGACTTAGTAACTTTACATAGAACAACTAGATGAATAAGGTTTACTAGATGCTGTGCCTTGTAAACAGCTTGCCATATATTGTTTGTGAAGACACAGTATTTAGGTTACCTAAATGTTCTCACTGTCTTTTCCTCCTTTTAGCCCATAACTATAGCCATTGTTCCAAATGGTGAGGACCCACAATAGGGGTGCAAGAATGGGTTATTTTTGTTTGTTTCCTGTGTTGTCATGGTGAGCCTCTTTGTTTTACCCATTTTTGTTGCTGGTGTTTCTGATTAATTTCTTTTCTGCTTCTTTGACACCATTTTTATTTATACGCCATGTATGTACCATTTATACTATAGAATAAATGAAAATAATTTTTTTAATTTTTTATTTATTTATGTTATGTAGCCTGAAGAATCACTGTAGGCATTTCATGGATATGCTCAGGAATATAGATGAACAGTTGCTAAACTTGACCAAAAGGATCATGGAGGATATTTCTGCACACCAGAAACCAAGCTGGTCTAGTCTCTAAGCTAAACATGCCAAAAGGGAGTTTAGAGACTCAGAACAGAACAGCCTTGGAGAGGAGCAAGAAACAAAGAAGTAATACAATTACAGGCCTTTTGTAGGTTAGAAGTCTTCTAACCCGTATCAGTCCCCTGTCCAGGATGGTTTGATTTCATCAGATCTCAGAAGCTAAATAGGGTCGGCCAAGGTTAGTACTTGGAAGTCTATGGTTGCTAAACAGGCAGGCAATGGCAAACCACCTACATCTCTTGTATGAGGTCACCATAGCTGGTGACCATAGCTGGCTGCGACTTGATGGTACTTTCCACCACCACTGCTTCTCAATAGATATTATGTGTAGAGGCCCAGATGTAGAAGTGTGAGAATGGCAAGAATATCCAGCTTCACAGGAGTGAAGATATAGTTCAAAGATGGGATGTATTGGTTGAGAGCCAGCAGCTATTCATATGTATGAGAAACTTGTAATCACTATGTTATGCTAAAAAGTAGCAAGAAAGAACTAACCATTTTTTAATATATTTTACCAAGGTATCCAGATATAAATAACTTTGTATGGTGTTTGAAGTTATAATTAGTTAGCCAAGAATGTGTGCCCTTATCAAGTGGGACAGCTTGAGATGATGTCAGGAGATGATTTTTAAAACCTATATATATGGGAAGCTGAATCGATTGGGAGACTCTTCATCTTAGGGTAAGATATTTTTTATGAACTCATGTAATTGCTGTCCTTTAATTATCCATGTAACAGTAATGGATGGTATAATTTTTTTGTTGAGTTAATCAGTATCAAAAATGAAAAATACTTATGCTGTAATAAAGAATAAAGTAGATGCAGAGATTCTCTAAAACCATCATTTGTGTTCTATACCCACAATGAAATGAAGACATTTTTGAGGTGTACCTCTTGCCAGGAATTAAATGATCTGATATAGGAAAGCTAACTAAATGCATTGGACTTCTTAACACCAAACCAATATCTGAATCAGGCCTCACCAGAGTCATCCAGGACAACATGCAATTAACACAAAATTAGGGTTGCCAACCTCCAGGTACGTGGAAACAAATAAGACACCTCTATACACCTATCTTAAGATGAGAAATTCAGTATAGGAGTAGCTGTAACTAATGCCAACAGTTTTGAGGCTATATATTTACAGTATGTGGTAATATACCCACCAGCATCACATATTACCAACAACACATGTATTTATTTCTTTTACACATAGAATTTATGAACAAAGACACATTCTCAGCACTTCCTATAAAAGGTAAGTATAATAGTATTGCATCATAATCAATTTGTCCTTTATGATGTATTTCTTTTTCTTTTGCAGCAGCTGATTAGTTGAAGGAGAAAACGATCGTTTCAAGGCACAAGGGCCGATTCTTCTTCAGTTCTTCAATAATACGTCCTATGCAATTTATTTCTCATCATCCAAAGTTTCAGGTTTCAATTGAATAACCATTTATGGATATGATGTACAATAAGTCCCCACACTGGGTAAGTAACAGGAATCAGTCCACTCTGGTAACGATCCCAATGGAGATCTCCTGCTATTATAACTAATCTCCAGCTGATAAAGATCAGTTCACCTGGAGAAAATGGCCGCTTTGGCAATTGGACTCTATGAAGTCTCTCCCCTCCCCAAACCCCGCCCCCCTCTGGCTCCACCCCAAAAACCTCCTGCCAGTTGTGAAGAGGGAACTGGCAACCCTACACAAAATTAATGTTAACAACTGCATTTTTCAACAGGAGAATGCCACAGGGAAACAGAAAATTACATGAAATGAAAGGCAAATAGTTTCCACTTACACAAGGGAGAAGTGAAACTGAAATGTAGAATTTTAAAATTAAACTGCATAGTCTCTTACAGAGTTGCAAAATTGCAATGGCACCCCAAACTCAAATATTTCCATAATCCAGAGTTTATTTGTTGTATATTCACAAAAAAATTATACACACAAATCTGAAGAATAATTTCTTGGACAAATTTATTCTACTCACAAACAAAATAGTAATACATACGATCTAAACTTTTGGCATTATTTCCAAGTTGCACTGAGCATTATCCTGTACAAAAGCAATAGTACAACATTCCAGAAATTATTTTATTCTGAATACAACTAATATCCACCCCAATTACATTAAAGCTTACTTCAAGCAGCTAAAGCTAGAGAACATATTCAATGTACCAGCACCTCTCTATTAAAATCCTTTTTCTCCTGTTTCCACAAATGGAAATGCTGTTCTGTAGGAAGAACAGTATGCCACTTACAGCTGAACCAAACTTTCATGCCCCGCCCCCCCCAAATGGCACTGGAAGTATGGAGGGGCAAAAGGTCAAAAGCTGAATTTGTAGCAAGGGTTTTTATTGTATAAAGAATATATTCTAAGATTGGGTGGAGCTAAAGTTAGATCTTTGTTGTAGAGCCTGTTATTTGTCAGAGATTATTACGAAAAGGAGGTAGGGACAGTGAAACAGTTTTGCTATGTCACTGCTTTAGCTGAAATTGTTAGACTCTTCTTCCCCATCATCTGTGTTACCAAAAGCCTAAAACCCCCTTACTGTGCATAAGGTTTTAGCACAAGTTATGAGATCACTTTTGCATTGCTTTAAGAAAAAAATTAATTTCCTGCAGGTATATGCAAGGTGGTGGTTGCCATATTTCACACTGGAGTTGGTTGGTCTTTTAGTCTTGGTGTGACACTGTTCAGAGCTGAAGTGGCTAAATGAGCAGTATCATTAAGGTAAGTAAGTAAGTTGGTAGCCCCCACTGCCTATGCACAAATGTAGTAACTGCTGCTTACTCTGTTTTCAATTCATTGCTGGAAGTTGGAAGTTGGTGCTTGCAAAAGGAAGAACTGTGCAATTCCATGACCTTACATTTTGTATCTGCATTAACACTGTCTATCTTGGTGAGCCCCAAGACAATTAAAGCCTTTCATGGGTACTGTGAACTGGTTCTGCCTATCTTAGTGACAGGAAAGACCCCCCCCCCAATCAACCTTGTCCAAAGAGGAATCCGTTGGTGGGTTGCCAACCTCCAGGTAGTAGCTGGAGATCTCCTGCTATTACAACTTATCTCCAGCCAACAGAGATCAGTTCACCTGGAGAAAATGACCGCTTTGGCAACTGGACTCTATGGCATGGAAGTCCCTCCCCTCCCCAAACCTCACCCTCCTCAGGCTCTGCCCCAAAAACCTCCCGCCGGTAGTGAAGAGGGGCCTGGCATCCCTAGCAGTCATACTTCAGAGTTTGGGTTCACTAAAGAAGGGCAGTTTTTATCCCAAACCTTTTATGACAGCACCTTCAGTAAACTTCAGCTCCATCTACCCTTACTATCTTGGAATATATTTGCCTTGGGTGGGAGCCTAAATGATAGGTCTGCTATGTTAACCAGGAAGCAAATGTGGTATAGCATGCTGCAAGCCTATACATGCTTGGAAAGGATCCCATTGAAATAAATGGGACTTAGTTTTTAGTAAACATCTCTATTTCTCAGTAGAGATGGCCATGGCCAGACTTTACAAATGCCTAGTGAGTTCCTGTGGGTGCGATGTTTGGGACTACATGTCTCAAAAAGACCCCTGATGCACAAGCTAGGCAATGGGAAAAAGGTCCTGAGAGTGTTCACCCTAGAGATACAAAAGCCTGAGATGGGGGAGGGGAGGGGACAGGGGGAAATACATTAAAATCAAATCAAATTTATTAATACGGTCAACTGACCAATCATGGCAACTGACCAAACATGGCAACACATCAAAATTTCCAGACTCAATAGTTTTGCACTGCAGAATCACAGACTGCCAGTACAAATGAAGGTGTAAGACACAATAAAAACCACCCCTGATTAAAATTATAACCTTAAAATTGATAAAATTGTAAAGTATTCTAATGATCATTCTCTAATAAAGTTCTGCGTATTTTAATAGCAACAGCGCAGAACTTGGCAGTTTGGAGAGTAAGCTAAGGATCTTCTCCTAATAAGAGCTTCTTTGCCAAAAGCTCAACTGACTCTTCAGGGAATTTACCAAGCAGGGGGGGAATAAGCTTTGATTTAATTTCATGGTAGAATGGGCAACATATCAGTGCATGTTCAATGGTTTCAATGTCCCACATGGACAAAACCTCTCTGATCTAGGGATCTTCTTATATTTCCCTTCTAAAACAGCTGATGGTAGGGCCTGGCATCTGGCAAGGGTAAAGTCCTTCCTATAAGTAATAGGCTCAAGATGAGATAAATAAGCCGCAGGTGAGACCACGTATCTAGACTTATTGGGTACTAGGAAGAAGGGGAAACACATTTTTCCTGTTTCTTTCCAGATCTTCACATCTCTAGTTCACACATCCTCCACTGCAGCTAAATACCCGAGATTCGGATTTACACTGGAAGTTCTGGCCTATGACTTATTTGCCCTGCAGCAAAATGGATTGTCTCAAATGCTTCATAAATGCTAATGTAGCTATACTAAGCAGACAATGGCTGCTGTGCACTAGTTGTTCGCTGTGGGAAGAGTTACAAGGGCAAAAGACTGAAGTTTTTATTTTTGCAAATCCAAGACTAAGGGGGTTACCACATTATGTATTCCCAGCGATGTATTAAGAGTTTGAAAGTGTTATAAAAAACATTGCTTTAAAAGGGTTTTTGGATGCCATGGCTAAAAAGTGGTTGGAAGACCTCTTCACAGCTAAAGGGGCCTAACAAAGTGTGAACAGTATTTTTTATAACGTTTTCAAACTCTTAATACATCGGTGGGAATACATAGAAAGTGCAAACAGTATTTTTTATAACATTTTCAAGCTCTTAATACATCACTGGAATATACATAATGTGGTAACCCCCAATATCTTGATTGTAAATACTTTTGGTTCTTTTTAAAAATAGCAATGAGGTGATTTTTTAAAAATACAATAAATAAATAATCGCTCCAGCAGTACCCTGCCTGCCTCTCTACCTTTCTGCAATGTTCTAGGAGGACTTTCTAATGATTCATCTCTCTTGGTAGAATGGAGCTTGCAGAATGCAGGTTTACTGGGGGGAAATCAAATTTGGGAGAATGGTTTTATGTAGAACTTAAAAACAAACTATCACTGTTTCTGTACCATTTCCTGTCTCCTTTTTAGTGGTCTCACTGTGCAGTAGAATGGTTCATGCCATGCAAAGAAAAAATATCACTGAAAAGTGTTTTGTAGAGAATGCAGAACCTCATCTGGTATCTGAACTGATATGTATGAAAGGATTTCAAAGGCTTCAGATCAAAAAAGGTGCTGTGTTTTGTACAGGTATCCACTCACTGAAGAGACAGCCCAGCTTGTACAACAAGCAAAGTCTGATGTTTTGTTTTAATTGCAGATTTTAGAAGAACAGATTCATGATTATTAGTCAGCAGCAAAGATCTGCTTGAGAATCAATCTGAAGAAATGCATGCTGGGAACAGCCTGGCGTTCCTTCATTGACAGTTTCTGTTTTCCCCTACCTCTCATTCTTTACCTGTCTCTCACTTTCATTCCCCCCCCCCCCCACTTCTTCTCTTTTGGCTTCCTAAAGTTTCTGTTTCTGGCAAAGAGCTAGAGGAACTTTAATGGGCAGTTAGGACACCAGGAGGAATCCCAGGAGCCCGCTGAGTCACAGACAGTATAGCCAGCATCTGTGGGTATATGCTTTCTCCTGCCTGGAAGGTGTGAGGCAATATTTAATGTGTGGAATGCATAAGAACTCGTGAAGAGAAGTAATTCACACTGACTAAAAAGGAGAAGATTCCAAAATGAACATTACATTGCTTTATGATGCACATGTAATTTCAGCCTTAGGATGCATTCCCACATACACAGGATTGCCAGGTCCCTCTTCATAAACAGCAGGAGTTTTTTGGGGCAGAGCCTGAGGAGGGCAGAGTTTGAGGAAGGGAGAGACTTCAGTGCCATAGAGTTCAATTGCCAAAGGGGCTATTTTCTCCAGGTGAACTGATCTCTATCAGCTGGAGATCAGTTGTAATAGCAGGAGATCTCCAACTAGTACCTGGAGGTTGGCAACCCTACACATACACTATATGGGAGTACTTACTACTGAACATAGATGATATTACTTCTGCGTAAACATGTCTGGTAACTTGTGCTTATCAACACAGCATCATTTAGGTAAAGAAGAAATCTCTTGGAGTTACTGATAAAAGCTGAAGATTTTGACCTGTAAAACAAAAGTTGTCAATGGTAAAGTTTAACTGTCATTTAAATCAGTGGTACTTATTAAATGTACCTGAGGCTGAATAAGCTTTCCATATAATGGCTTGGATCCTGGAGAAAATCTCCACGGATGGAATGATTTCTGGCAGGTGGACTGCATGCCATTATACCCTACCAAGGCCCCTCCCCTCCCTAAATCCCACTCTCTCAGGCACCACCTTCAAATCGCCAGGTATTTCCGAATCCAGAGTTGGCAGCCCTAACAAACACCCAGTTTCCTTTGACTTAATGGTTTATTAATTAACACTGAAACTTCTGGGCAGATAACTTGTCTTGGAAAAGGAAATATAACAATACATAGCTAAAACTATTCCTTGTCCTTTAGGCCCAGGATTATCCTGGGTCCCAGGGCTAGAGATCAGTTGTAATAGCAGGAGAGCTCCAGCCACCACCTCCCCTCCCAAACCCCACCCTCCTCAGGCTCCACTCCCAAATCGCCAGGTATTTCCCAACTAGGGTTGCCAACCTCCAGGTACTAGCTGGAGATCTCCTGCTATTACAACTGATCTCCAGCCGATAGAGATCAATTCACCTGGAGAAAATGGCCCCTTTGGCCATTGGACTCTATGGCATTGAAGTCCCTCCCCTCCTCAGGCTCCGCCCCTAAAACCTCCCACCGGTGGTGAAGAGGGACCTAGCAACACTGTTCCCAGTCCAGAGCTGGCAACATAATCCTGCACAAGCTGACTTTCTGCAAGATTTTCTCTGTTATGAAAATGCAAATACTAAGATGCAGAGATGCTGTTAAAACAGAAAGGTGCAAGCCTTAGCTGCCAAAGTCTAGAATGCTCACTGTTTGAACACTTCCAACAGGATTTCCTGGGATTAATTAGCAGCAACTTGACTTCACCAGGCATTCTTTGAAAGAGCCTATACTTCTCTATAAAATGCCATGCTGTCAAGTACTCAGGCAGACACTCGTGTTTTCCTGTGTTCCAGTAAAGGAACAAGATTTCACTGTGCTTTAAATTACATTCAAACACTCAGACAATGGGGAAGTGTTTTTCCATGAAACATCCAGGCCAGCCTATTGAGATTTTTATTTCTAGGTGAAGTAACATTAAAGGGAGAAAGTGAATGAGAGGAACTATTCTTTCCAGGATCACTACTTTTTAAAAGCACAAGGGCAGTAACCATTGTTAACTGAAAAGGAGAGGTGTCAGATGTTTGTCCCCAAAGATTTATGTGAAGAAGGAATGTTGACATGGTGGCATACAGGATGTTGTTTCATCTGGAGCCTAAGTGGTGAAAAGTCAACATTTGCCACTTTTTCTTGGTAAAATATTTGCTAGAATGTGTAAATAAAGAATAGAAAGTTTTTGCTTCACATCAATGTGCTAAAACATCTGGAGTTTTGTTTACACTGGAATGTACAGCAGACTTGTCTTTAAAGAAGCTTTTAAAAATCTAAAACATAAAGAACCCCAGAAGAGTATAATGTTTTCCCAAGCAAGACAATTCTGTCTGCATGTGTGGGTATTTCTCGACTACAGATGTGGAAAAATGGTGATTATGAGAAAGCTTCTAGATGACTATCTAAAGTACCCCACTACAAACTAGTATATATTAGCTAAAACAGATCACCAATACTTTTTAGACTGCTTGAGTCTATTTTTTAGACTGCTTTAGGGTTGCCAACCTCCAGGTGGGGCCTGGCGATCTCCAGGAATTACAACTGATAACCAAGAGCAGTTCTGGAGAAATGACTGCTTTGGAGAGTGACATTATACTCCACTGAGGTCCCTCCCTTCCCCAAGTTCTACATAAGAACATAAGAAAAGCCATGCTGGATCAGAGCAAGGCCCATCAGGCTAACAGTCTGTATACACAGTGGCCAACCTTGTGGGCTTCCTAGAAGCACCTGGTTGACCACTGTGTGAACAGACTACTGGACTTGATGGGCCATGGTCTTAGGGTTGCCAACCTCTAGGTAGTACAAAGTAACAGCACTTGTGGTCTAATAACTAATAAACTATATCAAGTCTATAAGTTCTAATCAGAATTATTTATCCGATTAATTTTAGTTACATGGATGCAAGATCCAATAACAGGATACAAAATACACAGTGAGCAATGAAATTTCCAATTGCAATGTTTGCAAAATTTACACAGTAAATATACAATTTAATAAAATTGTATATTTCATGTTCCAAATATGCATGTTCCAAATATGCATATAATAGCTCATTGTACCAAAGATGCCACTGGATTCCAAAAATTTTGTAATCATTGTAGTATTATAATACAAGCAATTTTTGTAGATAAACACCTTGTCCTGCAGCCACCCAAGGATTTTTTGGATTGATGAAGCCTGAACAGGCGAAACGGGTAGAAAAATACCAGAAACCCATCTCTTTTGGCATCTTTGGTATACTAGTTGCTGGAGGCAGAAGGTGAAGGGTTGATACCTTGTATGTGGCCTTCCCTGAGGCATCTGGTTGGGACAGTGATGCCATCGGCAGGAGGTTTTTGGGGTGGAGCCTCAGAAGGGTGGGGTTTGGGGAGGGGAGAGACTTCATTGCCATAGAATCCAACTGCCAAAATGGCCATTTTCTCCAGGTGAACTAAACTCTATCGACTGGAGATCAGTTGTAATAGCAGGAGATCTCCAGCTAATACCTGGAGGTTGGCAACCCTAGGTTGAGAAAATGATGGATTTGGGCTGTTCCAGCAAGGCTTTTCCTATACTGCCATATTCTTATGTGTGTAATATGCATGCGATGAACTTTCCAAGTCAACTCTAGAGAAAAAGTGCAAAGTTTACAAGATAAATCTCTGCTCCATTAATGCTTTCAGTTCAGGCTTGTTTTGCTTGTGCATTGGAAAGGTGTACATGATGTGTTTGGCAATCTCCTTCATATTTTCCAGCTCTGTGCCCTCGTGTCCATGGAATTACAGCAATTATGTCATCCAACAGCACAGATCATTTGTCGTATGGTTGGCCACTGGGAAATATATTTATCATAGATTCCAGGAGAGAATTACACTAGTAAAACCTGCTTTATATACATCAGCCTTTGGGTATTTCTCTCCCCATCAGCACACCCAGCAAAAATTCACAGAAAGGAAAAAAAGATGACTAGAGATAGGTGAAAAAAAGTCAGTTCCTTTGATATTATAGTCAAGCTCCATCAAGAAGACAACCCAGACAGAAAGGCTTGTTTTTTGTTTTGTTTTTAAATTTAGATCCAAATAAATTGGTAAGTCTGGTGTCTCATTTAAAAGCCTAAAATTCAGAAGGTTTTTTTTTTTAAAATAGCAGCGTTTGTTTTCATTTAATTTTTTTTTTCAAATTTATAACCCGCCCTCATCCCCAGCAAGCCATGCTCAGGGCAGATTTAAAACAAAAATGTAACTTGAATGGTTACAGGAAGACCTGAACGCAATGATTTCATGATGCTTAAAGAAGACTGAAAGTCTTTTGTAGACCTGCAACTGAATATTTCAAAAATGCATAGGATTGTATAAAGTATTTATTGCTTTTATTTCTGTGTGAATGTGTATAATCCAAGGAATGAAAAAATAATCAACTTCTGAGAGGACAATCAAAAATACAATCAAAAATACAAAAAATTGCTTCCTGCATTAGCAGATGATACTTCCTGTTGTAATGCTCAGATATAAGGGCTGGTTTAGAACACTATGTATTCATACGCACACACATGGAAGCTTTGGGAACGTTGGCATCCACAACTATAAGAGGCCAACAGATTGCATTGCTTGCCTGGTACGGCCTTTCACCAGTAGAGAAAACAGTGTCTTTGAATTACCTTCATCTTTAGGAATGTGGTTTCTAGTTACTAAGATCACAAGACCTAGAACTTGCTTAGAGACGCCTTCGGGCAATATCTATAGGCTATGCTAATTAGAGTGAAGTAGACACCTAATGTTCATTGGTGCTTTTGTGTATCAATCTGCTTGTCAGCAGCCATGGGCCTGCCCCATGCGAATGCATAAATATTTCTGAGCTTCCTTTGTTTCTCTGGTGAGTAACTCTCCATCTTATTTGTGGGTTATTTCACCCCAGGGTCTCTGTTGAGCTAAATAAAGAACTGTTGCTTATTCCTAGTTGTCTTCATTGGACTCTATAAGACAACCAGGCACTTCACTATTATGATCTGTTTTGAGTTTCTGGCACCCTTTGTTAGGCAGTGACGCCTTTCTGCACAGTGGTGCTGCGTCTGCTGCTTCCCTCTTTTCTCTTAATTCTCTTGTTTGCAAACACAACATGATACTAGAATATACCAGTTGAAAAATAGAGGCGGTCCTCAAAATTGCTAAACCAAAATGACATATCCTTTGTGGTACATTTTTAACATTTTGACTTTAAATTTCAGACATTAGAATCAGTACTCTTGTCTGGACATACCACATGAAGAGGAAGTTTGGTATTTACCTTAAGATGTATGAAAAACTTCTATTGCCAATAAAGCGACACTGCAACAGAACTTCCAGGTTGACTGGATTTATCTAAAGTAATATCATATGGGAATTATTATTATTATTTGGGGGCATAGAATGAAATATAGATCTTTACTATTCTTTAAAATGTTTTGTGGTTTATTTATTTACTTAATTTATACTCACCTTTATACCCAATAGTGACCCAAGTAGGTTTACATTGTTCTCTCTTTACCTGCACAATAACCCCATGAAGCCCACAGAATCAGGGCTACTTTCCCATCCAGGGCTACTTTTCCATTTCATCATTTTTCAGCCTCCCCAATAAAAGGCAGACATTGGGAGGACTGTTAAGGCAGTGATTTGCTGCATATTTCATCTGAAATAAGAGAGTCCCAGGTTCACATACTTGATTACAGGCTGGAGGTCTACCTGTTCCTTACTGCCTCTGTCCATATCTGTCAAAGCTCTGATAATTCTCCCAGGATTCCTTTTCTTACTACCTCTAGCACTGCAGCCTTACTATTGGGATAGGTGTTGAGGTATATTGTCCCAAAAAAGGAACCCACTGCTCTACTGGCAAGGAATGTCACCTCCCTGGCTGACGGGAAGACCTTGTCCCTTTCATCTTCCAAGGCCTTGCCTGCTGTTTAGCTTGCTGCCGAGTTCTTCCATTTCTTCATGTTCTGTGCTTTTATTTTCCCTTTCCTCCTAACATACCTATTCCCTGGCTCACTAGGCTATGCATGAATAGCCTTTACTCCCAAGGAGACAAAAACATGTAAATCATATTATGCACCCATCACAGTAGCCACCATTTTAGAAGATGGATTTCCTAATGTGTGAAAGAAACAGAAATGCCTCATGAGATGGTGCATATCACCTAGATTTTGTATTTGAAAAAAAAATCTTACTGGCTTCAGAAAAACAACAACAGTTTAGTCAAATTTAATTTGATAGCACTAACCAATTAATTGATTAAATATTCTAGACATCAGGCATTTGTTGTGGGGAGAGCGTTCTATCACATGAGAATTCACCTGCATTTTGAAGTGGTATAAGTTTACCTTAGGGAAAAATAGACCAAAGACTGATTTTGTAGGAGAAGCCCCTTCTCTTCTGCCAGAGTATGGAAATCCATAGGAGATTATTACACCTTTTCACCAAGGAATTTATTTTCTGAAGTCTCTTCTATAGGTTATGCCTTTAAAATTTAAATCATATAGCAATGATGCCTGACATTCCTGTCTGATGCCCCCAGCTTTGCTACACAGCTAGGATCTCTCTGTGTGAGTGAGAGTGAGAGTGAGAGAGTGAGAGAGTGAGAGAGAGAGAGTGAGAGAGTGAGAGAGTGAGAGAGTGAGAGTGAGAGAGTGAGAGTGAGAGTGAGAGTGAGTGAGAGAGAGAGAGAGAGAGAGAGAGAGGCATAAATTGAGATTTAACATATCTGTAGTCACAGACATCTGGTGACCATACATAATACTTCAGTCGCTCGATAAAATATTGCCAGAATGAGTTGCAAACAGCCATTGCAGTAGTCACAGACAACCTCTTCCGGCATAATGTTTGTTTCCAATATATATATATATTTTTTTGGTGGGGGAAATGTTTTAGTGGAAAATATAATATCAGATATAGTTGTTGGACTTTTTTCCTAGTGTGTGCTTTTGGCAGAAATACATCTTCCTGTCTAAAGATCCTTCATCAACACTCCATGTGAATGACCAGTTTGACACAATGTTTTCCATGTGTATGTACCTCCATAGCAATAATACCAAATGCATTCCAGTGGAGGCTGATGCTAAGTGGAAACACATCCAGATTTTTACAAGTACCAGAGGACAATTATGTCATAATTGCCATCTAGTAAGGTAACCAGCTCTACCTGAAGGGAAATTACCCAGTTACGTCTGGTAATGAGTAAATATGATTCTACAATATTGGAAAAACTAATGATAGTGCTTAGGAACAAATGGAAACCACTGCTGGGTCAGACCAGAGTCCTCTAGTCCAGCATCCTGTTTCCACATGTATCTGACCAGATGCCCCAGAAGAGCCACAGGAGGACAGTGATTCAAAACCTCTTCCATCTGCTGCCTGTAGCAATTGGAATTGAAATATATGTTGCTACTAAACATGAAGACCCCATTCAGCCATCATAGCTAATAGCTGGTGGTAGACCTGTCACATGTATCGAATCCCCCTTTATACCCATTAAGCCTGCAGCCATTCCTACACCCAAGCCAGTTTTGCATTATGTGAAGAAGTACTTTGTCATGTTCTAATATTTGGAGAGAGGAAGAAAATTGTCTCTAACGAATTTTTCTACAGATTTTTAAAATATATATCTCAGTCATGTTCCCTCCCACAGGCGAGGGTTTTCCCCCCCACCCAAAAACTAAATATCCCAAACTCTTTAGCCTTCCCTCATAATTAAGATGTTCCAACCCCATAATCTTCTTGGCTTCAATATTCTTTTTATGATGAGGAAACCATAGCTGTACCCTGTTTTACAAAAGTAGCTTGCCCCTATGGGCATTACGAGACTGTTACATTTAAAATTATTTCCCTTGTAATCTCTAGCATGGAAGCTCGACGACTGACTTGTTAGTTTTTGCCATTAGCCCTAGAACTTCATCTTTTATGTCCTCGATTTGACTCAGATTTTCATACACCTTTCTTGAAAATAGCACTTCTGAGGTGAGTAACCACCCTTGTATTGCATATTAGACATAATTTATTCCATTTCTCTGCTGCCCAACTGCCTTCTTATTGGTTGTCTTAATGATTTTTGCAGTATGCTTCCCAAATATCACTTGCCTTATCAATAATTTACATCTGTTTTGTCCAAGCTTGTGCTCCTTTTTGTTTCCACATTTGGGCAAGACAGACATTTTTTGAAGGAATCTTTCTTGCTATTTTAAATTCCTTAAGGTTGTCTGTTAGCCACACAGGCGTCCTCCTTTTTTTGATGGTACCTTCCTTAATCTGAACACTGAGCATGCAGCCCTCCAATGGGCTCCCTGGGGCCATTTTGGCAAAGAAAAATGGCAGGGATGAGGTGCTACAGTCCCAATCTCAATCAGGCCCTGTGGCACAAGGCTACGTAAGTTCCCTGCATGTTCCCTTGCCTTGTGGGAAAGCAAGTTGTGTTGGGATAACCATGATCCAACTGATGCACAGACATATCATGTAGTTTGGCCCTAAATCTCCTTCCCTCCCAGATAGCCCTCCCAGTCCTTTAACTCAGTGTCTTGGATGCTGTGTTGGCAGTGTATGAGAATGCCTGGGGCAAGATTAGGACTACATTACAGACTGTACTCCAGGCATACCTTGGACACTGCTGAAACAGCATCCAAGGTTTTGGTTGTAAGGAAGAAGAGGATGAGGAGTAGGGTTGTCAGCTCCAGGTTGGGAAACACCTGTAGATTTGGGGGTGGAGCCTGGGGAAGGCAGGGACTTCAATGGGGTATAATGCCATAGAGTCCACCTTCCAAAGTGGCCATTTTCTCCAGGGGTACTGATCTCTGTCACCTGGAGATCAGTTGTAATAGCAGGAAATCTCCAGCCACCACCTGGAGGTTAACAACCATAACAAGGCTGGTAGTGAGGGCAAAAGATACTCTTTTCGTACCCATTGGCTGGTTGGCCATCACTGTCTGCTGTAGAAGCCATAAATGAGAGGAGGAAGAGGGAAAGAGGGGAGCCCTGGACAGGGTTTCTGAGCCTAGAAAAACCTAGTTATTTTGCTAACATTGCAAATAGCTCTGTTTATCTAAGCCCATTTCCAAGGTGAACTTCTCATTGCTGCTTCTTGTCCTCAGTAAACCACATAATAGTTGCTGCCTTAGCTTTTACTTCCTTGCATGTGTTAATTTCAGTTCTGGAAAAGAGAAAAAGCAATACACACAGCAACCAAAAAGTTTAGTGAAACAGTTTGGCCTCCCTCCCCATCCCCATTCAGCTAACTATACTTAAAAAAATTCCGACACATGTGTGCCCTCTGGTGGGAAAAGAGCCTTAGGAACAGATGGAATTATATGTTCAAGGGTCTATATTTAGTAATTGTCAGTAAAGTTAAAAGTGGTATTACACTAATTTATATTGTGAGGACATGCATCTGCTTCCATGTTTTCAAGAGTTTTTTAAATGCTAAATGGACTTAACAGAAAGTCAATTTAAGTGGTAAACACATAAAACCTGTTTGTTAGTAAAACAAATTGGACTATTCAGGTGTACAACAATGTTACTGTAAACAGCTTAGATTATAAAAGAAGAAACTAGCACCTTGGGCTGTAGTATCAAAATAACTAAAGCTGCAAACAGGTTCAATAGAGCCTGTCTGGAGCAAAATTCCAGATGCTTCCTACAGATATTTTAAGGATAGAAATATGAAAATACTAGAAACTCCCCTAAATTCTGTTTCAGATAAATAAGGTGAGTTGACACAACTACTTTCTCCCTGTAAACTCAGCAAATCTTCATCAATTATCTGCAAGAAGCCAAGATTTTTGTTGGAGTTTTTCCCCTTCCATGCTACAAAGCATGTAAATATTGTTTGTGTTATATGCAATGAACTAGAACTATGGAATATAGGCAAAATACAGTATGCTTATTGAAAAATATGGTATGCTTATTTTGATTGGATCCCTTGGGCACCAAAGGACAGACTAGGTGCCTATTGCTGGGATTTACATCCCATACCTGGAGATAGCCATACGACCACCTTTCCTGGATCAGGAGTAGTTTGTTCAGTCAATTCTGAGAGAACTAGCACTTACTTGAGAGTACAGGACTGAGAGCTCCTCTCCCACCCAAAGCAGGTAGTACTGTCAAACCTAATTGTGTAAATCACTTATTTGGGATGGCTGAATGCAAGAATTTTTGGATCAGGAATAGATTGCCATTATAAAAACAAATCCTTTTTAAAAAGTTTCTAAACAGTACATCTTAAAGGTCAGCCATCTGGTGCATGACATAATTAATAAGAATTAAAGAATTAAAGAAAAGTTGCTAGGAAAAGTTGAGGGCAGCAGGAAAAGAGGAAGACCCAACAAGAGATGGATTGACTCAATAAAGGAAGCCACAGCCTTCAGTTTGCAAGATCTGAACAAGGCTGTCAAAGATAGGACATTTTGGAGGACTTTCATTCATAGGGTCGCCATGAGTCGGAAGCGACTTGACGGCACTTAACACACACACACACACACACACACACAAAGAAAGAAAGCAAAAAGAGAGTTTATGGTGAAGCTTTAAGTAAAACCTTTATGGGGATTTCTTATTTACTTTTCTGCCTGAAATAGTGGATGCCTTTGAACAATGCTGGCATCTAAACAAAAGTTACTTTGAGTAATTTGCTTGAATCCAGCCCAGGTTGGTAGTGTTGGACGGTTAGGACCATCTGGCAGCTGTTCAACAGCCAGTGTAATGCTTGGGTGGTCTCAGGATGGTTCTTATCACACACCCCTGACAATGTGAGTGAGCTAACTGGCAAATAACAGGCTCAGTAAAGCAGTCGTGGAAATGGAAAAGGAAAGACACAGTTAACATATTCCTGTTTTACATGAAGACATACCAACCCATTTATGGTATGATGCCTAATATAGATGTCATGGCAATATTGAAAAAGAAATACAGGTGTTCCAAGTCTTTTCTTCAGTGTGTAGTGTCATCTGTGTTGAAAGAACCATCATAAATCAGCTCCTCATCCAATGCCTTTATGACCTGGTAGACTGTAACTAACAATGAAAGTCAATTTACATGAAAAGTAGTAAAATGCATTTCAGTCTGGCTTCAGACCAAGGTTTGGGACAGAGAGGGCTTTAGTGGCACTCCATCTTCAAATGCACAGAAGGAATGTGTCTCTATTTATGTTGCAAGATCTGCCATTAGTCTTTCATATTGTGGACCATGCAATACTGCTGAAGCGCCTTAAAGGTGAGGTGGGACTGGGCAGAGCAGTGTTGAGATGATTCCGGCTTTTTCTATCAGAATGCTAACAGGAGTATTAGTTCTGACAGATCTGCATCCAGATACACTAGCAAAAAAATGTCAATTTAACTTTCTTACTGTTAAACTGCAGCAATGGATCTTTAAATATAATTGGCACATTCCCTTTAGACTTAATGTTTATATAAAAAATGAATGAGTGGTGGTTAAAATAGTAGAGAAGGCAATTGTTAGAATCACTTGAAAGATCTTCAGCAGAAGAAGGGAATCCTTTCTTCAGTTCAGTTCAGTTTTTATTGCATATGGCCAATGGCCATTACAAAAAATAAAACACCATAAAACTGAATGACAATTGGTAATAAAAGATACATTTTAGTTACAAATTAAAACCTTTATGGGTATGTTTCTCTCACCCTCTGGATCTTATCAAAACACAGCACATAAAACATTATTAAATAATTAACCTTCAGAATTATCTTGGGCTTATCTAACATGAAATAAACAACAAAGCAACTCAAGCCAAAAATCAACTCTGTAGAGTGAGGGAAACCAAAAAAGTGAGATCTCAGGCGCAATATGGTTTTAGTCCTGGGCAATAAGAGACTGCCAGATAGAATTAACAGCTGTAATTAGGAAAGCCTGCTTCGCTTCAGCCAATTGGTTAACTCAATTCTTTTCAGAATTAATGGGTTGGGCCAACTGTAACGATACCCTTCTATACCCCCTGTAATATGGACACCCTTGGACTCTCGTGTCTGTACATTGGGACTGTTGCTGAATGGCAGGGGAGGCATAGAGAGAGACAGTACCACACTCCAAGACACAGGAGTACCTCAGACACTCCACCGGACATCTCTGTACGGAGCCAGCAGGGACCTGTGAATGGCACACAGCACCTGGACCCAGAGAAGGGATGTGGACTTGAACTCCATCTTGGAGGTGAATGCAGAGCAGAACAGAGAACTCCAAAATCTGCTCCTGCCTCTCCCCACCTGTGAATTGCCCCTGGAACAGCTGCCTTCCTGGACACCTTTGCATAACCAAAGAAACGGCCAGCATATCAAGATCTGCCTAACGACCTTGGACTCAGAACAATAGCGTTTCCCCCTTCCACACCTTACATTCCTTCTCAGAGCAGGCTAATCCCATCTTCTCCTTCCCCTCTCTGCTCCCAGTTCCTGCCAGCTGTCAATAACACAATCACTCAATCATCCCCTCGTATTCCGATCACCCTGGCTCCCACCTTTTCACCACTCAATCTTTCTCCAATTTTGAAGCAGTCTTACCTTTGCTCCCCACTGCTCACATGTCCTGTGAGTCAGTCTGCCCCAAGGGCAGAATTTGACTATAAAACAGAGAGACCTGGCACATGTTAGTGGCTTCTTCTCATTTTGGATCCAGAACACAAGATGTGAGTCCTACACCTGGCGTGTAGTCCTTTTCCCCCTTCCCTCCTGAAGCTGCTATTCTGGAACCTCGTTCTGCAGGAAAGGTGACTATGAACCGCTTGGGAATCTCAAAACCTTTACTTTCCTAGCTCTTTGTGTTGGGAATTGTTTGTTTGTGTGTGTGCGTGTGTGTTATTACCCAATTTGATTACTTTTAATAAAACCCTTAACATTCATAAAAGCCTCCTCATTATTGGGTTGCTCTCCATCTGTCTGCTCACCTAGGGGCAGAATTGGTTTAGAAAGATCCCAACGCCAGCTTCTTGCAAAGCTCTATTTAGTCTCCAGCTAATTTCTCCAAATAGAGGAGACCCTCTGTGCTTGGCGTAACACAACCTGGCACATATTTTCTATGCTGCTAAAGCAAAGAGGGCAACTTTAAGAGAGACAGCTGGCTCCATATCTGCAAGGAGAAATAAAACATTCTCCATAACACTATGATGTTCTAAATTTGCCAGAATTGTCTCTAAATTTTTTATCCTTGGAGTAAGATATAATGGGCCATCCAGCATATAATGGCACAGATCTTCCAGACCTGAATCTCTAGGGAATCCCTTCTTAATAATAGAAAAGTTATAAATTGATTGGACCCTTACCAGAGAGTCCAATGAATTTTTTTTGCCTTTCTTCATTTAATCTGTTTCTGGTTTATTTCTATAGTTTTAAATTATAAAATAGATGGCTAATTTAAAATTCTTTCTTTAAATGTTAAAGGCCTTAATTCTCCAAATAAAAGGAGACAATATGCTAGACTTTTGAAGAATGAATGAGTGGATCTGCTTTTCTTACAAGAAACACATTTGAGACAAATATATAAAAAGCTATTGGAGTATATGAATTTAGGTATGGCCTTTGAGTCCTCTCTTCCGGTTCAAAGAAATGAAATGGCAATTATACTTTGCAATCTTTTTATAAAGTCTTTCTCAAATGAACAGGATTGTGAAGAAAGATATATAATGTCAAAATGTTGAATATATACTGAGATCTACTCAAGTATTTGTATCTACGGGAGGGCTGTCGATTTGGTTCGTCCAAAACCGAAAAAACAGGTGAATTTCCCGTTTCGGCAATTTTTAGTTTGGGACGAACCGAACTCAAAAAAGGCAGGAAAACAGGGAGCCGAATTCAGCGAGTTCGGGGTGTTCATGAATAAATCCGGCAAATTCAGGGTTCAGGGCAGCAGCAGAGGGGCGGGGGTCTTTAAACCCCTCCGCTGCCTGCGCAGACAGCGCAGAGGGGCTTGACAACCCACCGCCCCTCTTCCCGGGACTCCCGGGAAGAGGGGAGGGTCTTTAAACCCCTTCCCCCCCTTGCCTTCACAGGGCTCCCATGAAGGCGCGCGGGGGCGGCGCCCAGCACTTCAAAGACCCGGCCGAATTTTCCCCCCAAACTCTGGATCTCGCACCGAATTTCGCGGATCCGAAGCGGGGGAGTTCGGACTTCGGCACGTCACAAATAAAAAAGGGGCTAATTTTGCCAAAGCCGAACTTTGCCGAATTTTTTTTTCAACAGCCCTAATCTACGGTCCACATCAAACACAGATAAAATTCTACAGGATACTAATAAATAAGATTGGCACTTTGCAGATAGGCATATCCTTCTTGGTGGTGATTTTAATGGAGTTATGGAATCTGAAATGGATAGAACACCCACTAATCAACATGTTAAGTCACTGCATGGCAGGATTGGTCATCTCCTAGGTGACCAGTAGCACTGCAGCCCATAACCACCTGGGTAAGTATCTAGAAACCATTAGTCCTATTTCCCCAAGCACATGTATTCCTCATAATAATCATCCATTCCATCTGTTTTGACATCTGCTCCTGTTGTTTTGACAGCTGTTTATGCTGTCTTGCAGCTGTCTCATTTTGCTAAGCAAACATGTATTGAATTTTTTTTCCATATTTACTTGCGAGGGTTTGATGAGTTGAAGATATTTTTGATGTTTTATTTCAGCTATTTTGGCAAGTCTTAAAAAGTGTTTTTCCAAAGTATGGGTAGATTAGTGGTTCATGCTGAACCTAATCGCTAAGATGTTCCCCTAGAAATCCTCAAAAAACAGCTAGAAATTAAGTTTTTAAAATTTGAAGTACCATCGAGTTGTTTTGGACGCTCTAGGTCGACAAGAAGCAGGAAGTAGAAAGTCGGCCGGAAATTGAGTAGCTGCAGACCTTCCGTCGTTCCCTTTTTGTAGTTTTAGATAGCAAACCTTTTAGTTGGTACACCAAGGGAATTCACTTCCGGTCCTGCGTGCTTCTGTACTTCCCTTCTCCCTGTTGTTGGCAGGTGTCCTGCAATGCAATAGTATTGTTTCCTAGAGGTCTTCCGGTACTTCAAAATGGATCTTAAGAACATGGCTGGAGGACCTTCCCGGCCCAGAAAAGGTAGCATGACCAAAGAGAGGGAGGGTTTTATTTCTCCCTTCCCCTCAAATGTCATGGGATCTGATTGGTACTTGCCACGTCTGTCAGAGAGTTCACTTGTTTAGTCTACCCCCAGATTAACTTGATAGAGTCCTTGCCGCTTTATCTGATATCTTATCTTAGCAGAGAAGTTTTTATATGATGAGGGGAAGAGTGCGGAGTTCCCAGTTAATTCTGCCAATCAGTTCAACCTTCTATTCCCGGTAAGATCAAAAGAATTCTTGTTACTCAGATTTCAGAGGGTGAAGTTTTTCTTCATTAAAACAGTTCATAAGATGGTTATAGGTAATGGAGGTCCAAGCCTAATGCCAAAGAGAATGCTTGTGGCGATGCAATCTCCTCTCGATGCCAGCGGGACAAGCATCCACACCTCCGGGGGGTTTAAAAAAGCTCCCTCGGAGAGTGTGGGAGTCACACCGCTTTCTTCGGGCTGCAGAGGAATTCCTGTGTCCCGGTCCACTATTTAGGACCGGGTTGGTGTGCTAAAGCACTCCAATTCAAAGCGTTTCTTGGATTCCCTTGGGAGCTCTCCCAAGGGACGTGTGCTTGGGACCAGCTCGTTACCAGAAGTCTTAAGATATAATGTCTGAGGTCTTCCACTTGACCCTGGCTACAGGGACAGAGACGCTGCTCTACAGGAACTTTATTAAATCTGCCTTCAAGATATGCCAATGGCATGGAAATGAAAGCTGGTAAAAGCCTTTCTTAATCGAGGACTAGTGAGGTTGACTAGGTACTGTGAAGTGAATTTGTTTTTCTTAAAGGAAGGGTACCAGAGAAAGAGCTTCGAGTGTTGAACCAGGGCAGTGTCTCAACTGGCATCACACTCATAGAGCAAGTCACGGATCCCCCCACCCCCTTAATTTAACCTCCTCTACAGAGAGTATGGGATACGTTTGCAAAATGCGGGGCAGCATGCTCATCCACCGATCTTCCTCCCAATAATACCAGTAGCAGGATTTAACGAGGTGGTCTTCTGGAAGGCTACCAAGTGTCATCAAATATTTTAGCAATTTCACGAGCCCTAACAGTAATTGAGGGCAAACCTGTCTCCGGCCTTAAATGTATGGCAGGAGAATCCTGAGGAAGACCCATTTTTTTGAAGTTGTTCTGTATGATTTCTAACTGGCTGAGCAACTTCTCATCCTAGCTTCAATCTTCGGCCCCATATAGAAGTTGAGTAATTACTTTGCCCTGGAATATTTTAAGAGCTGGAACAATTAGTTGACTACCTATAGAGATTTTTTTTAAAAAGATGACTTCCACAGTCCATCTGGGAGTTGTCAATGCTGTATTAAAGTGTGCCTTCCAAGATAAAGATAGCTGAAAAGGAACACCCAAATGTTTTTTTAAAGGGCATTGCTCAATTGGCCGGGCATTAATTGTCTACCTGTGCTTGGTTTTACCATTGTCAAAGAACTGAATTTCTGTTTTGTTATAGCTGATCCTGAGTTTTTCCCTATTGGAGTAATCAGCCAGTGCAGTCAACATTCTCCTGTCTCAGTGTAAGTCATACGTGCCATAACGTCAGCATATAACAAGATCAGGATCTTAAGCCTGTGACGTGAGGGAGAGAAAAATATCTGTGGCTTCACTGACTGAACTATATCATTTACATAAAAGTTAAATTAAAAGAGAACCAATGAACAGCCCTGTTTAACACCTCTCCTCAGTGAAATAGAATCAGACAGATTTCCTTGCCAACCCAATTTCACTCCGGCTGTGAGGTCGGAGTGCAACTCAATCAAAAGCCTAAAAAGCTGTTTACTGATACCTGTCCTTTCAAGTTTTTCCCACAGCCTGAATTTGTCGATGGAGTCAAAGGCAGATTTAAGTCAATAAATATTATCTAGAGGTGGTTTCTATAGCAGTTAGTGTACTTCTGAATCAGGGCCTTCAAAGTGACACAGGAATCAATTGTACTATGGCCTCTGCGAAAGCCTGCCTGCTCAGGATGAAAAAGTTTCATCTGCTCTGCCCAGTCCTCCAATTTATTTAAAATACAGAAAGTATAAAGTTTGGAAGATATATCTAGAAGACTAATGGGATTATAATTTTGCACGTTCCTGTCTATTACCCTTTTTGTATAATGGATGAATAATACTCTGTTTCCAATTTAAGGGAACAACACATGTATTACACATTTTGGAGAAAAGCCTTACCAAAAACATGGTCCCTTGGTGGCATTCAGTTTGGAGACCTCAGGAGGTGACATAACTTCCCCAGGGGATTTCCCTAGGGCCAGTGAGCAAATCAACTGCTTACACTCTGAATATGAAATTGCAGTCTACTCAGGGTGTTAGTCTAATTCGGGAGGTGAGTATTCACATGATGGCTCTCCCTAGGTACCGCCATAGATAGCTGTGAAATGTTGAGATAACTTCTCAGTTATGATGTGTACATCTGAGATGGAACTAAGTGTCAAAGAACACTTCATCAGTAAAATGAAAGAAAAAGATCCAAGCTAGACTCTGCTCTACAACAAATAATGGGATTTTTTTGGATACTCATACAAAGACATACATGAGTGAGGTGGGATTTCCATGTGTGTGTAAAGGGCCATCAAGTCACAGCCGACTTATGGGGTTTTCATGGCAAGAGACTAACAGAGGTGGTTTGCCAGTGCCTACCCTTTGTTATATTGCCATCCCAGATATTTGGACTTTTTAAAATACATTCTCAGCAGAGTTTGCCAAATTCATGACCAAAAGTACTTCTTGTTCCCACTGGACCTGTTCTTTCTCCTTTTTGATCAGTAAAAACTGGAAGGAAAATCTGTTCATAACCACCAAGTACCAGCAACACATTAGGAAAGAGACAAGGTTTTTTTTAAATACGTATATTCCATTTGGTTGTCACTCCAACTTGCATGGATGAAAGTAACATTCATTGTCTCGGGAGGTCCTTGCTGTTAATTAGGGCTGTTGAAAAAAAAAATCGGTATAGTTCGGATTCGGCTGAATTCGGCCCATCTGGATTCAGTATATGCCGAAGTCTGAACTCCCCCGCTTCGGGTCCGTGCAATTCGGCGCGAATTCAAAGTTCGGGGAAAAAATCGGCCGAATAAAGCCATTAAAAACACAACCGCACCTTTCTGCGGCTCCAGGGGGGCATTTTTGGGGGTAGAGGTCCCAAACTTTCAGCGGAGCTTCAAAGGACCCTTCTTGCAAGACCCCCCAAGTTTTGTAAAGATTGGGTCAGTGGGGGCTGAGATATAAGCCCCAAAAGGGGTCCCCCCACCCTTAATGTGCATCTCTGAGCAGAGCTTGCCACCCACGCACAAAGCTCCCAGCCCTGACAAACAGCGGAGAGCAAGGGCGGGGCAGGTGCTAAGAAGTTTGCAAAGCAACAGAACTGCAAAGCAACACTGCAAAGCAACAGAACTGCAAAGCAACACTGCAAAGCAACACAACTGCAAAGCAACACCCACAACTGCAAAGCAATACCTTTGCAACAATGCAAAGCAACACCTGACACCTGGGAGTTTGCAAACCATGGAAAGGGACAGAGGCAGCTAGCTATGCATAATGAGCAGGAGGGGGTAGAATTTCCCCTTTTGCATCAGACCTGGGACCAGGCAAATGCATTCTTCAAGTAACCATTTGAAAACCAGTTTTGAGCAAGCAACAAAATAGACCTAACCGATCTTATGAATGAGGGAAAACCTGAGGACACACAACTGAAGCCCCCCCTCAAACCAGGGAGAGAGAGACTCAAGGGGGCACACACACCCCAGACAGAACGGGCGAAAGCCCCCTTTGGCTTTCCCCCCCCACCCACAGAAACTGCTCCCTCCCCACACACACACAGACTCTGCTCCCCCCCCCACATACACAGGAGAAAAATTATAGATTAAAGCCCCCAAAGGGGTCTTACTGTGGCTGTCTTCTGTTCCATCAGGAGGGGCTGGGAGGACTGGGTAATCCAATATGATTCCATTTAAGCACGGAAGGTTTTGCCGCTCTGGAGATGCATACAGTATCGGGTGATCCATTCATCCCAAAAGGGAAAAGGGGAAAGCCCATATCTCGGGACCCCCTGACCCAATGTTTACAAAACATGGGGGGTCTCTTACGAAGGCTCGTATGAAGCTGCACCCCCAAAAATGCACCCCCTGCAGCCACGGAAAGAGAAAAGGGGGAGCCCATATTTCTGCCCCCACTGAACCCATCTTTACAAAACTTGGGGGGTTTCTTAAGAAGGCTCGTCTGAAGCTATGCTGAAAGTTTGGGGGCTGCATCCCCCAAAAAGTGCCCCCTGCAGCCACGGAAATGGAAAAGGAGGGAGGGAAAAGGGGTGGAGCCCATATCTCGGGACCCCCTGACCCAATGTTTACAAAACATGGGGGGTGTCTTACGAAGGCTCGTCTGAAGCTATGCTGAATGTTTGGGGGCTGCACCCCCACAAATACACCCCTGCAGCCACGGAAAGAGAAAAGGAGGGAGCCCATATTTCTGCCCCCACTGAACCCATCTTTACAAAACTTGGGGGGTTTCTTAAGAAGGCTTCTCTGAAGCTATGCTGAAAGTTTGGGGGCTGCACCCCCAAAAAGTGCCCCCTGCAGCCACAGAAATGGAAAAGGAGGAAGGGAAAAGGGGTGGAGCCCATATCTCGGGACCCCCTGACCCAATGTTTACAAAACTTGGGGGGTCTCTTAAGAAGGCTCGTCTGAAACTCTGCTGAAAGTTTGGGGTCTCTACCCCCAAAAATGCACCCCCTGCAGCCATGGAAAGGAGCGAATGTGCACAAGCACCCCCCCCACGAGGATTTCTTTCACTCTCTCTCTCTCCCCGGCCCGGCTGCGCAGCAGCTGATTCCTCCAGTACTCAATCCTGACTGATTGGCCAGAAGAAGACCCAGCTTGGCCACTGATTGGCCGTGGGGAGGAGAATGCTGCTTACTGACGGTTATGCTGCTTACTGACGCCCCGAATTTGCTGAATTTATTCGTGAACTCCCGAACTCGCTGAATTCGGCTCCCCCGGTTTCCCGCCATTTTTTAGTTCGGTTTGTCCCGAACTAAAAACCGCAGAATCAGGGGAAATTCAGCTGTTTTTCAGTTCGGGCTGAACCGAATCGACAGCCCTACTGCTAATCTAAAATGGCTTAAACTGAGATACTCTTGGTAAGGGCCACTCCATTTAGAATGTCATATGTTCCATTGCTGAAAAAGGGATTTGGAAGTTCAGCCTTAATTCAAATTAAGTCTGAGCTTTCTATGAAGACATACTGTAAAAAATTATTGCATTGGAAAGCTTATGGAGATGCAAGCACAGCTGTGCCCTATTCTTTGAAAATACATAAAGCCAAGACATCTTGAAATGCCTCGTTAACACCAAAATCCTTCTGACAGTTTCATCTTTTCTTCTCTCCCATTTCCAGCATGAATATTCCATCTTCCTACCTTTTGAGGGCGATAACAAACGTATCATGAGTTTAAAAATTACCTGAATGCTAGAGCAAGCATCCTCAAGTGTGATTTGTGTGGGATTGCACTTAATGTGAAATAATGGAACTTCTCACTAGAGTGACTATTTTAAAAGTTCCCAATCGTTGGTTGGAAGAATGGCTTACATGGAGACAATGAGATTTGCTATTGTTGCTATATTCACATTTTTCATCTTGGCTCGTTATGACTTCTAAGCCACTAAGAGATCACTTTCAAAGAATTTGGACACACACAAAATCAATATTATTTACTTTCACCAATTTTCTTTCCTCCCCACTCCCAGTATCACAGCCTTATATTATAAATGTGTTGCCTGCTAATGCTAACACAGCTTTTTGTCTGGCAAACTCTCCGATTAGGTAGAATTTATGATCCATTGCAGCCAAGTCTGAAAATTCTCTCCTAATGCTAAATCCAGCTTGAAAATAATTTGCAGGAGGTATTCAACATCTGGTCCCAATCGAAGGGTTTTTTCAAAGTGCAATGAAAAAGTGATTTTAATGCTATAGCAGGGTTATGCTAGTGCTAGCCCTGCTCTGAGACACATTTTGACCCTTGCTCATAACCTTGTTTTTGTTTTTTTTGGTTAGAACCCATTACCAGTTTTGGTGAGCAGAAACCCAATGGTTATAAAAGAAGAAAAGGCATTGCAAGAGTTGTTCTGGTCTAAGCTGGTGTTCAAGGGGAAATCACATGGTCCGCTAGTTCAGCACATTGCAAATTCATAATAGGGGCTGTAATACCTTGCTTTCTTGAGTCTCTCTCATGGCATGTGATGTATATGTGCTTTGACTGCAATCTTTTCCATAACATTGCATCAAACTAGGTTTGGGAAAGGTAGCATCAAAGCAGGAGGAAACCTGGAAAGTGGACAATTAAAGGATAACATCATGCTGATGTTCCAAAACAAAAACAAAACACTCCTGTTTGGATGCCAAACTGGAGCAGAATTTCCACGTGGAAACAACCTAATAGGTTTACTACCTCCTGACCAAGAGAAAGAATGGTGGTTGCTTTTTAAAACCTCTCTAATACAGAGAAGCATTCTGTGGGAGCAGTTTTTCTCTTTGCTAGTTCTGCTGTAGATCAAATGCTTTCTCACTTTGTCCAGTAGGTGGAGGAGTAGAGCAGGCAGCTAGATTCTGGTAATTAAAAAAAATACATTCCAGCACAGTATGAATACTTTTGACCTGTCTTTCTCATGTTTCAAGGGATTGCTGTCTCGAGAAAAGAAATATTAATCATGCATCTGCATTCAAAACTAAATGTTATTTTCCAACATATAAGGGTAATTTATTTATATTGTGATGACAGAATAGCCAAAAGCATTCAAACCAACAGTTACAATTAAAGTAGATTGCAAAAAGAAAAGCAATAGCAATGCAATATAGAATCATGTTTCATTCGGCTGTTTTATCAGAATTTTTTTACATAATCTAATTTTAGCATTTTCTCCTTGAGAGGCCCAAGGACTGTTGAAGGAAACTGTAAGTATAAAGTAAATGATTTTCCAATGTGAAATACAGCAGGTTCAAATAAATAATTTAAAAAGTAAAACTGTGCATAAACTTAGGCTATTAAGTAGCCAACTGAGTATTTCCCACAGTGTGCTAGTCACCCTGCAGTGCTGCGATCCATTTTAATTGGTTGTGTATATGTAGGGTTAACTGCCCCGTGGCGCAGAGTGGTAAGCTGCAGTACTGCAGTCCAAGCTCTGCTCACGACCTGAGTTCGATCCCAATGGAAGTTGGTTTCAGGTAGCCGGCTCAAGGTTGACTCAGCCTTCCATCCTTCCAAGGTCAGTAAAATGAGTACCCAGCTTGCTGGGGGTAAAGGGAAGATTATTGGGGAAGGCACTGGCAAACCACCCTGTAAACGAAGTCTGGCTAGGAAACATCGGGATGTGACGTCACCCCATGGGTCAGGAATGACCCGGTGCTTGCACAGGGGACCTTTACATGTAGGGTTTCTAACCTCCAGGTACTAGATGGAGATCTCCTGCTATTACAACTGATCTCCAGCAGATAGAGATCAGTTCACCTGGAGAAAATGGCCACTTTGGCAATTGGACTCTGTGGCATTGAAGTCCCTCCCCTACCCAAACCATTCCCTTCTCAGGCTCTGCCCCAAAAAAACCCCACCGGTGGCAAAGAGGGACCTGGCAACCCTATGTATAGGAGAACTTTCCAGTTGAAGGTTATGATAAAGCACTGCTCTTAAACATAAGATTTCTAAAAAGAAGGCCACGATAATTTTAAAATTAAAGGAGGAGAAGTACTTAAACAGTCCAAAATTCTAGATGGAAAGTCACTCCCAAAACATCAGCTCTGAAGCCTTATTGACATAATGAACATATTTGATCTTACTGAAGAGTCCAGATTAAAGATGGATAGGAATTCCTAGACATAAAGCACACTGAAATATCAGTACATTTCCTAAATGTTATTTTAAGTACTTCAAGTGATGTTCATTTTTCAAAATCTTGGCTATTGTACTCCAGAGTTTTCTTTGACAGTAACAAATCCAGTACTTCTTGATGTAAAAGACAATGTGGACCGTGATAATTCATGAAGAATATAGATGAAGTTGTTATCTCAAATCCAAGTGAAATACTTTGGCAGCAAAGTTCCTTTGGGGAAAAACAAAAACGTAGCTACATTCATAATGTAATGTTGATACCTCATAAAAATGCAAACGCCTGCCCTGTTGTTTATGTTTATGCTAAAACTAACAAAAGATGTACGTAGATAAACCACACAAATTCTAAAACTACAAAAACATGCCAAGCAAATGGAACGTATAAGGAAGGAGCTAATAAAAGCTGCTTGTGAATAATTGTGTTTTTGCAGTGATAGAAACAGAAAGAAAATGGTTAACTGGGTATTTCCTAAATAAGGAGTTAATGACAATCAGAAGGCTTTCCCTCTGATCTGATGATCAACTAAGATGTTCTGCCCATGAAGAACAGTAGTGACATCTTGCAGCCTGATTCATAAGTAAGTCCAGCAGGTCACCATTGAACAGATAAAAAATATATGCACAATTGATCCACCTATGGCTGAGGTAGAAAACCTACAAGCAAACAGAAAATAGGGAGAGGAGTTAAAGAACTCAGAAACCAGGCAAGAAATGTCTGACTGCAATCTCACAAAACTATGTATCATAAAATCTTGATTAGTGTTGCTAGAAACCCAACACTGCTTTACTCCCTCTGATACAGCATTCTGTGATTTACTGAAAGGCTTAGGGCCCTTTTCAATGAATTTAGTGAATATTGTTTCACCCATAAGCCCATCAGCAATTTCCATATTAACTCTATCCAAGCCAGGTGGCCTTGGTGATGTAAACCCAAAAAGAGATGAGATTATAGTAGCCATTTTGGGTTACAAAGAATACCCAAATACTGACTGGGATCTTGTTTAACTACATTATAAGATCTTGGCCATTAGTGGGGATTGCTAGGGGCTGAAATAGGGATGCCAGTCTCCAGGTGGGACCTGGAATTCCCCCGGTATTAGTTCATCTCCAGATGACAGAGATGCTGTGACTGAGCGGCTGAGGAAAAGCTGCCTGAAGCTGAATCCAGCGAAGACAGAGGTACTCTGGCTCGGTCAGGGCGGCTTAAGTGCGGGGTACCAGCTCCCAACTCTCGATAGCATGCATCTAACATCTGCATCTGCTGTCAAGAGTCTTGGTGTGTTCCTTGATGCCTCCTTATCTATGGAGGCTCAGGTCAAAGCTGTGGTCAAGGTGGCATTTTTGCATCTCCGCCCAGCCTGGCAGCTGGTGGACCTAGCCACGATTATCCATGTGACAGTCACCTCTAGGCTGGATTACTGTCACTCGCTGTATATAGGGCTGCCCATGAGACTGATCCAAAGGCTCCAGCTGATACAGAATGTGGCGGTGAGGCTCCTTATGAGGGCCTCGCTCTGAGAACATATACAGCCAGTGCTCTGTCAACTGCACTGGCTCCAGCTGGAGTATCGAATCAGGTTCATGGTGCTGGTTTTGACCTTTAAAGCCTTATATGGTCTGGGACCCTCATATCTTCGTGACCGCTTTTTCTGGTACACCCGCTGAAGGATGTTATGTTCTGCAACCACTTGTTGGTGGTCCCCGCCCTTGGAGTGTGTGGCTGTCCTCAACAAGTGCCAGGGCTTTTTTGGCCCTGGCTCTGGCCTGATTGAATGTTCTGCCTAATAACATCAGGACCCTGAGGGTTCTGAAAGATTTCCGCAGGGCCTGTAAGGCAGACTATTCCACCAGCCTTATAACTGAGGTCAGCTGCAGGTGGTATCAATTGCAGCAAGTTTTATTTTATTGGTGCGCCATCTGTTTTTAATAAGTTGGTATTTTTTATTGTTTAAGATGTTTTTATTAGTATATACATATAATCTGTGTTTTATCATTGTTACCCGCCCTGAGCCTGTCTGACAAAGTGGCCAACCTGTTCCTCTGGAGGTCCAACAACAGGGCAAAGAAATTAAGGCCTTCCCCTGATGTTGCCTCTTGGCACTGGGATTTAGAGGTTTACTGCCTCTGAATGTGGAGCCATGCTACATGCCTACTGTTATGAAGCGGGAGCTTAGACAGCTAGAGCGAGTTTGGCAGTGGACTCACAACGAAGCTACAAGAGCATCTTATAGGACATTTATGAAATCCTATGAGGTGGCAATAAAAGCTGCTAAGAAGGAGTTCTATGCAGCCGAAATTGAGTCTGCTAGCTCTCTCCCGGCACAATTGTTTAGAGTGATTCTGTTCTTAATGTCCCTTGATGGACACTCAAATGTAGGGATAAATTTGGCACATAGCTGTGAGGCATTTACAAGCTATTTTGCAGATAAAGTCTTATCGCTCTGCCATGACCTTCCTACCACCTGCTCCTAGACCCGTGCCCATCCTGGTTGGTTAAGGCCAGCCTGGTAAAGACAGCATTTTGGGAGGGAGCTCAGTGGGGATGTGATATCACGGCGCCCATCTTCTGAAGCTGCCATTTTCTTCAGGGGGACTGATCTGTGTCGTTTGGAAATCCGGTGCAGTTCTTGAAGTTCGCAAACCTATTCAGGATACAAAATGGATTTTAGCTGAAGGAAATGGAGAAGGAAGAGAAAGAAATGGGAAATAGATGCACATATTTCCAGTTATAGAAACCAATACTTCATGTACTCCTTACCTCCATGATTATTAAAGCAACACAATCACATATCCTTATGGCAGTTGCCAAAAAGGTTGCATTGGTCAAAATGTTGGCATTTTCATACATGACACAGACCTGCCTTTTGAATGTCTTCTGCTCTTTGTAGATAGGTGTGAACGCTGGACAAACAGAAAATCTTTTAAAACCCGGCGTACTTTGTGAACAATACGTTTTTGAATTTGCGGGTGCAGCTAGGTGCAAAAACAAAACACCAAAAACAAAATGGCGTCTGGCATTCGGTATAAAGGCCATCTGGCCATCCTAAAAGGATTACACAACTTCGAAAGAAAATGCCTCCCTAAGGGCTGCGTTGCTGCCAGTGGCGGATCTACATTTTTGGGGCCCTGAAGCTTGAACTGTTATGGGGGCCCCTTCGCAACCAGCAACAATAGGGCAACATCCAACAAGGCCCTGGCCCCAGCCTGATGGAATGTTCTTCCAAGTAACATCAGGGCCCTATGGGACCTTCAGAAGTTCTGCAGGGCTTGTAAAACAGAGCTATTCTACCAGGCCTACAATTGAGGGCAACCACAGGTTGTCATCATTACTGGCCTCCCTCTCCTCTCCCTCGGGGCTTCTGATATGAAGATTTGGCTGGGCCTCCAATGGCCCTGTAATTATATGAGTACCATCTTGTTAACTGTATTGAATGGTTTTATGAATTTTATTGATTAGTTATGCATTTTAGATATATGATTTTATTATGATTGTTGTTACCTGCTGTCAGGTAAGAGAGAAGAATGGGGATCTTCAGTAGCTGCCACCACTCTGGTGTGAGCCTAACTCAAGAAGGCCCAGAGCACTCTGCCTGCCCCTGGCTGCTTCTTCTCCCAACAGGGTATACTTTCTAGGTGACCAAATGAGGAGTGAGGACCCAGGGCAGAGTAACAAATAGTTTATTAAAAAGGTCTAATAATAATGATAACTCAAGCCACAATAGGACAACAAAACCAATAAAGGCAGGCAATCAAACAAATAAAAACCCTAACACATCTATCTTTACTGTCCCTAGCCATCTCCAGGCACTAGGCCTCAGGCTAACTCACCCCTTCCTGGAGGCGGGATTCCTCCATCTGCAGCAGCTCCTCCCCAGCCCTGCTCCCTAGGAGTGAACCCCCTCCCGTTTCAGGCAAGGCATTTTATTCCTTCTCCCCAAGCAACACTCCCTTACCCCTGATTGGCCCTAACCTTCCCTCCAAATCCTCTTCCACCAATCACAAGGCCCAGAGGGTACCTGGGAGATGTAGGTCTGGTAACTACTTTAATGTAGGCCTCCCTAGGGCCTGTAGGCTGCACTTGAGGCCTAGGATCATGACACCCACCCTGAGCCTGGCTTTGACCAGGAATGAGGGTGGGCTACAAATTTAACAAATAAATAATAATAATAGGGAGGGGGTCATCAGAGGGATAAAGAGGTGAAAATCTGATCTTTTGGTGTTAAAATGCACAAGCAAGACAAATGCAGCCTGAATTGAGAATTCAGATGTCTTTTTATGGTTCTGATTGGCTCTAGCCTAAGGGCTGAGCTATAGAATTATTAAACCGTGTACCAACAAAGGATTTGAGGATCCAGCTGCCAAAATGTGCTAGTCCCATGGGCTGTCGTTCCAGTCCCAGAGCATTGTGTTTAGATTTAAGGACCTTACTGGAAAATCCATTCCACATTTTCTTTGCAACTCTTTTTGTGCTGTAATGTATTTCAGTGGAGCTCATGCAAGCCAATCGGCAATCCAGGCTCCCATTATCTTCAATGGGCTGTGCAGCGTCTCCCATTGTTTCTAATTGGCTAGCCTGTCGTTCGTTTTAGTGCATCCCGGCTTCACCTCCTTGCTTTCACCCACTCTCAGAAACTAGCGGCGATGATCCCGAGGTGGCCAAAGGGGAGGGGAAGACAAGCCTTGCGTATTTTGTGGCATGCTGCTTCAGAGGTTGGAAACAGCACAGTGGGTGGGAACGTGTTGATTGACGGGCCACGTTTTGCTTCCACCCACAACTGGAAAGTTGTGCCTTTGCCTTCCGAGTGCAAAATAAAGCTGCGTGGTGAGGGCGAGGCAACAAAACGGGCTCGGTTGATTCCAAACGGGACAAAATAGCCATTTTAATTAAAAAGACGGGATGGCCAGGAAATGTGACAAAAACCGGGACTGTCCCATTCAAAACGGGACGCACGGTCAGCCTAGTAGTAGAGCATGTTCTAAAGTCACTATGAAGTACTTCACCCCATGGGCTTATGATTCTACCACTAAAAAACTCCATCGATTTTGTAGAGAAATCCACTCATTAAAAAAAAGTTGCTTCCGGGGGGGCCCCCTCCAGGATTGGGGCCCCTGAAGCTTCAGCTTCATTCGTTTCGCAGTAGATCCGCCTCTGGTGGCTGCCCGAGCCGGGCAAACTGGAACCTCGGCCAGGGGTTGCGCCCGATAGAAGCGAGCCAAGGGCCGCCCGCCCCGAAGCGCCGCTGGGGGAGGCGGCGAGGGGGCGGCCCCCGCCCGCTTTGTGTGGTCTGCGGCCAGCCCCGGGGGGCTGACCCCCTTTGCCGGAGGGCGGAGTCGAAAGCTCGAGGCCAGAGCTGAAGCGGAGAACTCCTCGGGGCTCCTGCGCGCCGCCGGTATCCTGCCAGGGCGGAGAAGAAGCCGCCCGTCGGCGTTTCCCGCCCGGCGGCTCCAGGAGGGAAGAGCGGCTCGCCCTGCTCGGCGTGGGGAACGAGCTCGGCGCGCCTTCGCCGGGGGGGTGGGGGGGGTGGTGGTGGTGGTGGTGGTGGGGAGGAACCGTTTCGCGAAGCCCTTTGCCACCTGCTGCCTGGTTTTGAGCCCCCCAACCCCTCTCCCTCTCCGCTCCTTCAGTTCTCCCGCGTCCCTCGTCGCCGCTTTTTCTTCCCTTGGGCGAGGCGGCACCTGGGGGTGGCTGAAGGTCGCGCGCCTCCGTTCCGCTCCCGCTGACCCCATGCTGCCCTTGTGGGTGGCGGGGGTGGCCGCCGGGCTCGCCTCGCTGCGCCTCCTGCAGCAGCTCTTTTTCCCTTACTTCTGGGCTGACCTGAAGTTCTTGCTGAAAGTGGCGGCGTACGGGCTGACGGTGGAGAGCTACCGCCTGCGGGGCAGGATTTGTTCCGTGCTGGACAAGTTTGTGAGGCGGGCCGCAAAGCAGCCCGGGAAAGCGTTCTTGGTCTACGAAGGGAAGGTTCACACCTACGGGGATGTGGACCGGAGGAGTAACCGGATGGCCCGGCTTTTCCTCAAAGAAGGGACGCTGAAAAGGGGAGACACTGTGGCCCTGCTGATGAGCAATGAGCCCGATTTCATCCATGCGTGGTTTGGGCTGGCCAAGCTGGGCTGTGTTGTGGCTTTCCTCAATTTCAACATCCGGTCCAGGTCCCTCATGCACTGCATCAGCAGCTGTACACCCAAGGTGCTGCTGGTGGGAGCAGGTACCGTATAAGCCTGCTTTTTTGAATGTTCCTTCTCCTGACTCATTTTATTCTTCTTCCCGCACTTCATCTATTCCTGATAACCAAGTGGTAAAGCTTTGCTGGGGCTATATACCCCTTCAGGCCAGGAGTTCTGTGTCTGAATACTTCTCTGCAGATAGAAAATATTATTTGGGGGGCTGAAATCTGCCAATCTAAATTTCGGTGTCTAGGCAGTTGTTTTTAGGTAAGGTGAACAGTGAAGCATGTGAACCTGTGCAGGCAGCCTGAAGTTTTACAACCTGTAAGTACCTAAAATTGTATAGTCTGGACTGTAGTTTAAAGTTTAAAGTTATCTGGTACAGTTACTGCTTTGTTCCCTCTTTGTTATCTCTGGAAGGCTGCTATAAACATTATGGTAGGTGAGCAAGAAGAACTTAGCTGTGTTGCACCTCACATGCCAGGATTGACTTGCCTGTTACACAGTTAACACGCTGTCATTTGGGTAAAACTTGGCTAGATGGATGGCTCACACCAGAAAATGCCCCAGCCTGATGCCCTTAGCCATTCCCACTGGATTCTGGCTGCTAACCTTTCTCTGTTGCTAAAGAAGTTTGGCACCCAACTCTCACATGGCTTGGTTTCCTGTTTACAGAAAACCAAAACACGTGCAATGCAATCCTAAGAAGAGTTACACCCATCTAAGTCAACTGAAGTCAATGGGCTCAGAAGGGTGCAACTGTAGGATCGTACAACCATTCTCCTATAAGTCCCTGCCTTATGCAAAAGCAGCAAATCCAGATCATCTTCTTGACAACAGATTCTGAGCAAGTTTTCATTGATTGATAAATTAATCATATGCAAGTATAATGTATTCTAATATCTAATCATTTTAAGCACAATACGGACATACTCCTCTTTTAGTTAATACAATAGTAATGTCCTATATAAGGAGCCCCGTGACGCAGAGTGGTAAGCTGCAACACTGCAGTCCAAGCTCTGCTCACGACCTGAGTTCGATCCTAAAGGAAGTTGGTTTCAGGTAGCCGGCTCAAGGTTGACAAAGCCTTCTATCCGAGGTCGGTCAAATGAGTACCTAGCTCACTGGGGGTAAAGGGAAGATGACTGGGGAAGGCACCGGCAAACCACCCCATAAACAAAAGTCTGCCTCGTAAATGTCGGGATGTAATGTCACTCCATGGGTCAGGAATGCACAGGAGACCTTTACCTTTTTATACACTATTAATTTCCATGCTTAAATTGCATGAATCCAATGTGTCATTTGTTGATTAAGATAAATAGACATGTATCCCTTTTGCCATGCATATGTGAGGTAGCAAGTAACATGGTTTATAGTTATGTGTACAAATGTAATGAACCAACAGCTCAGTCCTAAATTGTGGACACTGGAGCATCATCAGGAAGGCTAGTCAGTATTTTATGTGCTCGCAGCAAGGAAAAAAAATTGCAGGGGGGGGGAAATCCAGCACAACAGAGGTTAGAGCATAACAACAGCACTGGAATCCTTAGCAACACCACATACTCACACCAGTCATGGAACAGAATATTGATTACATCTTTGCTGGAATGCCTCTCTGACCATGGCCTAGTAATAAAGCATATGCTTTTCAGGTTGAATTCCTGGTATCTCCAGCTGAAAGAATCAGGTTGTCAGCGATGTGAATGACCTGTACCCTGGGAAACTGCTTGTTGGATTAGATTGTACTCACCTTGGTAGACCAATGGTCTCACAGTAAAAGGAGCTTCATATGTTCATGTTAGGGCAACCCCCAAGAGAACAATATGAACAACAGGGCATGTAATTACAATTCTGTGAGCTTTGTAGTCCTGGAAGGAATCTCAGGTACAGCAGAGATTTTTTACTTTTAGATCCAATCACTCACTCTGATTGGCTGCCTCAGAATCAAATAATTTTACTGAGCACCTATCCATGTAGCCCACCTGCTGGATTCATGAAATTCATTGCCACTGTCTGTGGCCATTCATTACAGGAACCATTGCTCCCCATCTTCCCTCTATTATGTAGCCTGGGTAGAACATGGGACAGTAGAATTGACCAGGGCATTGTAAATCCTGAGGAACTTGCCCCAACCCTTAAAAGAGCACAACTTTACAGATGTAAAAGAACACTTTCAGCCCCAGCTCAGTGAGACTCCCATGCTGAAGGCAGCTGAGGTTAGTAACAACCAGTAGGCAGACATCAATATATCTAATTCTCAACATGGCCAAATCTGTGGGTACTTAAATTCAGAGACTGGAGTCATGGACAGACAAGACAGATCTTTCTACAAACCTGAAAAAACCCAGGTTTACAGGAAACAGCTGAAATATTAAAAAATGGGAGATTGAAACTCCCCCAAACAATAAAAGTGGCACCTGTAGCTTTAAGAAATGAATGCCCTCAGCGGCCACTGCTATGCTAGCACAACAGCATCACCATCCTTCAAATCTTGATTTCTGTCAGTAAGAAGCAGAGCTCTTTCTGGGGTGGTTTTAGCCTTTGAGGGAGGCCACATCAGGGTACGTGCCAGCAGCAACAACCAGGTGACTGGATACCATATGACTTGCATGACTCACAGAGGACTTGCTGCTTTCTACTGTACAACCGCAGCCACACCATGAAAACCAGGGTGATATAGTGGTAAAAGTGTCAGACTAGGATCTGGGAGACCCAGGTTTTTTTAATCCTTACTCTTCTGTGGAACTTCACTGGATGACCCTGGGCCAGAATGATGTAAGCTCTTTTAGGTCCCTGTTCTGGAGAAAGGTGGGTTATAAATGACGTAAATAAATAATAAATATAGCTGAAGATGGCAGGCAGTTAATAGATTGGTGGATGGGCAGAAGAGAAGGAAGCGGGTATAGAGGGATTGCCAGGAGGAGGGAAAGAGGAAACAGTGTGGGGAGAGGGATCCAGGGAAAATAAGGTGCCCCCAGCAAGTCCTTGTGGGCTCCCCACTGCACAACTGGGCTATAATTTTCCCAGAAAGAGGCTGCTGGGGGAGAGAAGGAGGGAAAGCTGAAACCAGGAGAACAGATAAAAGTAGGTTGGGTGGTGGGTGGGAAGTGGGAAAAGGGGAGAGCTGTGAGGTTATAGCCAGCAAGGTGTAGGGGTTAAGAGAGGCTGCCTAATCTGGGAAACAAAGTTTGATTCCCCACTCCTGCATGAAGCCTTGGGCTAGTCACAGTTCTCTCACACAACTCTTTCAGCCCCATGTACCTCATAAGGTGCATGTTGTGAGGGGGGAAGAGAAGGCAATTGTAAGCCACTTTGAGAAAAAAGCAGGGTATAAAAACCAACTCTTCTTCTATAAGGGCTTTCAGTGATTAAAAAGAAACATTGGGGGAGGGGGGACTTGCCCTTTGCAAGTCCACACTTGTAGATCCCTGTTTACTCTCTGAAAAAGAGGCACTGCAGTCAGAGATAATGATATCAAGGAGCACAGTGGCTAACTTTTGTACTTTTGAAAGCACTATGTACAGGCTGCAGAGTAACAAGTAGAGTTGTCCATATCACTGCATGCCTGTAATAGGTATAAGTGGTGGTCAAAAAACTTTGTTATGCAGTTTGTAACTGTGTAGTGGCAAGGCTGGAACAAAAGATTTGGCAACCACTTGCCGGAGCAGCTAGTTGGACACCTGTTGCAGCAATTTTTGGTCCTGTTGTCAGCTCAGAATTGGTCAACACTGCACTGTAATTGGAATTCATCCTTGTTGCTATCCTGTTTAGGGAGGTAGGACTGTTTAGATACAGGCAAAAGAGATAACAAGGACAGTATTGAGTAATATTCTGTAGTTACAATAGACAGCAAGTGGGCTCAAGCACTCTGCAGATGTTGTGGATTTGAAAACATGGCACCAACTCGGTACTCTTCCAGGATACCAAATTACCATAGTACTCCCCAGTGTAGTGCCAATGCCATCCATCTGTGCCAGTGTGGCATTGGTGAGGCACTACACTTGTCTTTCTCCAAATTATGTTGGCATGGGGTTTAGCTGTCATCTAAACATTTCAGAGATTGGTTTTAGGACTATGGTGTAAATTTCCTACTTAAAAGTTCACTTTCATGGAGAAAATTTTATCTTGTGCAAAGTGGTGTTTAGTGTTAGAGTTTAATATCATTTAGCTTACTATTTCATTATTATCTTTCTATTTGGTTTTCCTGAGACAGATAAGAATAAAGTCTAGTGCACAAATGTGCAGAAAGGGTATGTGATTTTTGTTAACTCATCAAGTGTTATGATTTTATGTGAAAGTACAAAATATAGAATCTGTATGAATTACTGAAATTAGCTTTGTATACCAAGTATTGGGTGTATAACACTCTAAAAAAATTGAAACTAAATTATAAACTGATGACATCTGGAGTTGTACTCTTAGAATTTTAGTTTGTTTCACTTTAAAAACCTCAGTCCTTCCTTTTGAAAGTGGGATTTTCCAGCCTTTTACCAGATGACCACAACTGTCTTAAATTAAAGGATGATGGGAGGAAGGACTTCCATTGATGAAATTCATATTATAAAACTAAGGAGGTTGAATGGTTTCTAATTTGTACCGTAAAGCAGACAAAAGTGATTTTATTTAACAAATGAAAAGTTTCCTGAAAGGTAAATATTCAGACAGTTTAGGAAGTGATGCAATGTGGCATGTAGTAACTGCCTTGAGATATTAAGGCATTAGTAAATTTTATGATCTCCCCCCGCGGTATGGGAGCAGGTGTGCACTGATCTAGGAATTAACAGTGCAATCCTAAACTGAGTTACACCCTTCTAAACCCATTGACTACAATGGATTTATGTGTAATTCTGTCTCGTAAACGTCGTGATGTGGCATCACCCCGATGGGTCAATAATGACCCAGTGCTTGCACAGAGGACTACCTCTACCTTTAATTCTGCTTATGATTGCATAAAACTGTCTCTTGTGTAGTATAAACAACATTTAATAGACATGAAAGAGAGGCTCTTTTGCACCAAAAATGTGGATATGAATAACATTGCTTATAGCTTTACTGTACAAATGTATGACTGTCAGGAATATATAAAAGCCCTGTATATAGACCGTCTTGTCACACTTTTTCACAATGAAGAAAATTGAGTGAGTCTTTACAGATGAAGTGACAGAGCTCTGGTGAGGGAGGTGGGCTTGATTTTCTGTGGCTCCCTTCGAGTTTAATTGTACAAAGTAATCTGGGACATAGTTGAATGGGGCAAAATTAGCCACTGGCTCCATAGTGGGACCACCAATGTCTGGTTGAGAGCAGGTTTTTGTTCAATATATGGACCTTCCTTGGCATCCCTCCGCTCATTATGATAATAAGCATTTTGCCATTATACCATTTGAGTCGAACCTTGTGTTTACTATATTGCAATATTATTATTTTAAAGATATGCTTGGGACCTTAGAAGAAATTCTTCCTAGCCTCCAAGATGATATAAGAGTATGGTTGATGACAAAAGAATCCACTTTGTCACATGTTGATACCATTTTAGACAAACTGGATGATGCCTCTGATGATCCCATACCAGATAATCTCCGTATTGCTAAGAGTCTAAAAGACCCTCTCCTCTACATTTTTACTTCAGGAACAACAGGTACGACATTTGATAAAGTAACATTGGTTTGGAATGTAAAGGTAAAGGTCCCCTGTGCAAGCTGAAGGAAATGTTCTATTGTTAATAATATGAGCTCTGTCTACGTGTGTGTGTGTACTGAATGAGTGTACAGGGAAGGGAATAGAACCATGTCTACTGGCCCTATCCATGTATGTTAGGGTTGCCAACCTCCAGGTACCAGCTGGAGATCTTCCACTATTACAACTGATCTCCAGCCGATAGAGAGTGCTATATTTCAATGGAATTTATCCAACGACAAATTAAAGAGACACCAGTTTGTGGAAGTGGAGGTAATAATTCACTCTTCCCACTGTGATTCCTCTGCTGTTTCTAAGGGTCTGTTCCCCCTCCCCTTCAGCAGGAGTGGGCTGGGAAGTTAAAATAGCTCTGGAGCAAGCCAAGAGGATTGATGCCTGCACTGGGCCTACAGAGCTTTGATAGTAGGCTTGCCAAATCTGGTTTGGGAAATTCCTGGATATTTGGGGTGGAGCTTGGGGAGGATGAAGTTTGGGGAGAGGAGTAAACGCAGTGGGGATGTGATTCTATATAGCCTGCCCTCTACAGGGGAACTGGAGTCTGGAGACTAGTTTTAATTTCTGGAGAATTCCAGGCTCCACCTGGAGGATGGCAACCCTGTTTGCTACTCATGACTTGAAAGGGGGCTATCCAGCATATGGTGAGTGCCAGAGAAGTAGGAGGTGAGGGCATGAAGGTTCACAATTTTTTTAAATCAAAAAGGGGGTTCTTGGATTGGTAAAATTTGAGAACTGTTGCTATATTTGATTTATATTGCATATTGAAAATGCAAATGCATCTCATGGCCTCAAATTTACAGTTGTAAAATTCTGTCAAAGAAGGCATATTTTCATCATCAGGGTGATCTAAAGGAGAAGAACACTGACCTCAGAATACTTTTTGACATGGCTGAACTGGTTCAAGTGATAAATTGTGCGCATGGCAAGCAGAGAATATATTATTCTGCCCCACCCACTTCATTGGCAGAGTGTGATGAGTAAACTGCTGTAGGAGTGGCTGACATGTTTGCTTTGGCTATTACATAATAGCCCCAAACAATAAAGCTCATTATTTGTACAACTGACATTGTCTACATATATACATATGTGAAAAGTTAGCCACTGATATCAAATAATTAATCAACATTGACCTTTTAGAGAACATGTGTGTGTGTGTTCTATTTCAGGTTTGCCTAAGGCTGCAGTTATCAGTCACACGCAGGTCCTAAAAGGTGCTGCTGGATTATGGGCATTTGGTGCAACTCCTGATGACATCATTTATATAACTCTCCCTCTTTACCACAGTGCAGCTTCTCTTCTTGGCATTGGTGGATGTATTGAATTGGGTAGGATGGACAATCTCTAATAATGCTGATGGAAAGTGTATGTTGTGGAACTGAGTTATGGCAGATGAAGCAGGGTATATAATTCTCTATTAGTTTGCTTAATGTGAGTGTAAAGGTTCTCATTATCATAGCACTCTGATATATCCCGTAGTAGCTGTAAGCCGCCTATCAGATCTAAATCTGTTCTTTTGAAGGACTTGCTACACGTTAGACGGAAGGGGTTATACAGGCCCTCTAGTGATAGTCCAACCCTTTACTCAATGCAGGATCAGCCTACAGCGTCCTTGACATGTTCACCCAGATGCTGCTTGAAGACTGCCAGTGAGGGGAAGCTCACCACCTCCCTATGCAGCTGATTCTACTGCTGAACTACTCTTACTGTAAAAAAAATCCCTAATATCCAGTTGGTCCCTTTCTGCTCATAATTTAAATCCATTATTATGAGTCCTATCTTCTGCTGCCAACAGGAACAGCTCCCTGCCTCCTGTGTCAGCCCTTCAAATACTTAAAGCGATCTATCATGTCCCCCCTCAACCTCCTCTTCTCCAGACTAAACATTCCCAACTCCCCCAGCCTTTCCTCATAAGGTTTGGTCTCCAGGCCCCTAATCATCCTCATTATTCTCCTCTACACCTGCTCCATTCTATCCACATCCTTTTTGAAGAGGCCTCCAGAACTTCACACAATACTCCGGGTGTGGCATGACTAATGCCTCCATTCTGTCCACATCTTTTTTGAAGTGAGGCCTTCAGAATTACACACAATACTCTAGGTGTGGCCTGTTGGTGCACCTCAAGACCGCATTAGCCTTTTTTGCCACTGCATCACACCGTCTGCTCATATTTAGCTTAGAGTCCACCTCTACCCCAAGATCTTGTTCACACACACTGCTATCCAGAAATGTATCTGCCATCCGGTATACATGCTTCTAATTTTTTGTTACCAAGATGTAGAATTCTGCACTTGCATCTTGTTGAATTGCATCTTGTTCACATCTGGCCACTTTTCCAATGTGTTCAGATCTCATTGAAGTCTATCTTCTGGAGTGTTCGCTACTCTTCCCAATTTGGTGTCATCTGCAAATTGAATGAGTCCTTCCATCCCCTCATCCATGCCCAGAACCAAGCCTCTGGACACCTCCCTCCAATCAGATGTAATGCCATTGACAGCTACTTTTTGGGTGCAGTTCTCCATCCAGTTCCCCGTCCACATAACTATCCTGGAGTCCAGTCCACAACGCTCCAGTTTTCCCATCAGAACATCATGGGGAACCTTGTCAAAAGCTTTACTGAAATCCAGGTAAGCAATGTCAACAGTGTTCCCAAGATCCAGTAAGTTCATCACTCGATCAAAGAAAGAAACAAGGTTGATCTGGCAGGACCTGTTGGGGACAAATCCCTGCTGACTTTCCCAGATCACCAAGTTGCCCCTCATATGCTTGCAGATTGACCCCTTTAAAATCTGCTCCAGTATGTTCCCTGGGCAGAGGTCAGACTGACTGACCTGTAGTTCCTGGGTCATCCCTCCTCCCTTTTTTGAAGATTCGGATAACAGTCGCCCTTCTTCAGTCCTCCCGTCCTCCAAGAGGTCTCGAAGAAGTTGGACAAAGGCTCTGCAAGCTCTCTAGAAAGTTCTTTGGTCATTCTCAGGTGCATGCCATCTGGCCCAGGGGATTTGTACTCATCCAATGCAGCCAGGTGCTTCTCAACTACCTTTCTGTTCATGTCAACCAGCAGGCCTGGATGCTGTGCTTTGCCTGCTACCATCTCTAGATGAGCTTGTTCTCTTCTTCAAGGAAAAAAACTGAGGCAAAATAGGCATTGAAAAAACAAAACGGGGAGAAACCTCTGAATACTGAAGGGGGAAAGGTACACGACACCAGAGGTAGCAAGACGTTTATATAACAATCTGCAGTTAATTCAAAAACGTACAGTATAGTTATTACAAAAGATGCAAAATCAAACAGATAATATGAACAGTAAAATTTCCAAATGACTAGCCAAAGAGTTCAAAAGCACATAGTATACACTGTTATTGTAATTAATAACAAAACATTAACAGTACTGTAGTGTTGACTGTACTGTTGTTTTTGTGTACTACAGCTAATGCTCAGTTTCAGCTTATTATACTTGTACTGTATTATGTGGTTTACAATTGTTCTGCTCTGTCAGAGTTTCTCCATTTTCATCCAACAGTGGGCCTTTTGCCTCTTTTACCTTGCATTTGCAACCTTTTCTTGTTGTAGTTAGCCTCCCTGGCCAGCCTCCGCTCACTCTGATCTTTGACCTCTCTGATGGCTGACCTACAGTGCCTAACAACCCTCAAATACTCTTCTTTAGAGGTATGTTTTTGCTTCTATTTCTTGAATATTTCCTTTTTCTTCCTTAGCTCATTATGGAGTTCTCTATTCATTGTCTTCTGAGATCCCCTACCATGTTTCTGTCTTGTTGGAATAGTGATGGCTTGAGCTTGCAAGAGCTCTTGTTTTAAGACAGCTCACACTTCAGTTGCTCCTTCAGTCTGCCCTACTAAAATCTACCATACATGTCTGGCTATGAACTTCCTTGGTCTTTCACAGCAAAAGGAATTACCACCTTCACCCCATCTACCAATTCTTGCCTGTTGGTTAATATTGAGCCCTTTGTAGCTTCCTCCACCATTTGAAAAAGGAAATTGTTGTCTGGGCAGGTCAGGAAGGTGTGTGATTCTGGATGCTTAGATGAGTTCCCCCCCCCCGCCCCCCAAGCAAATATCAGGGAAGTTGAAGTGATCCATAACTATAAGGTCATGTTGATTGGATATACTGTGATTCTGCTCAAGGAGGGCAGCATCCACCTCCTCACCCTGGTCAGGAACTCTGTAGCAGATTCCAACCACAATATTGTTTGCCCTTCCTTCTCTTATCTTCACTGAGCTGTTACCTGCCTCCTTCAGTATTTCCTGACAAGCAAACCCTCTCTTCATATGCAGCACTGCTCCACCTCCTCTTCAACCCCTTCTGTTTTTCTTGAACAACTCATATCCATCCACTGCTACATTCTAGCCATGGGAATCATGGGAGAGTGTTTCCATCTCGGTTGCCACTGCAAGGACTTGGAATCAATTCCTGAGTTCCAGTGACACTAAGTGCCATCTTGCTCAACGCCTTCCGTTTCATGCTGTAGTCCTCAGAGGAAGCTCATTCGGGAATTCAACCACTCTGTTGTCCATTTGACTGATCTCCCTATCCCTATGCAGGGATAACGCTGGATAAATTGGGTGGAATTTCACTTTGATTCCCATAGGGTTCCCTGACCCCTGCTGGGAGTAGTGTATTCCCAGTTTTGGGGCCCCTTCCCTTGGCACCATTCAGCCAGCTGGCAGGGGGACTTAAATGCAGCAAACTGAAGCCTAACCCACTGTTGCTGGAGATGTGTCAATGTCACTTCTGCCACATCACTTCTGGCATGCTCTGGTATGTGGGCAAAACCTGTATGGTAAAAATGGTTTCTACCATAGAGTTTTTGCCCAAATATCAGAGCATTCCCACATTGCTAGCAATGTGAGGATGTCACTTCCGATGCTGCTGGTAAGTTCCCCACCACCACCACCACCATCCACTGTCAGTTGCCAGGGGGTACCTGGCAATCCTGGATCCCCAATAAGTCATTCAATTAAAAATGTAACTAATTCCTTGGTGGGGAGGTTCAAAGTATAGAACAGGTTATTAACAAAATAATAAATAATGCCTGGACCAAAAATACCTGTGTATTTCTGATCTATAGTATTAGACATATGTATATTTATTCCAATGGAAGCACCAATGCTTGGACAGGGTATACAAAGGGGTACAGATCCTCCATACGCCAAAAGAAACAGGAGAGCAAACAGTGTCCCTGACACCTGCTTCCAACCTGAGAATAGCATGCAAACTGAACTCCTTTCTCACTGAACTTAGGGCAGGTGCTGTTCCACAGTCCTGGGTAGCAGGCTTTTACACTGCAAGAGAAGCCCACCATTAGTTTGTTGCAGATAGCCACTGGCCTGGGCCTGAGCCCAAACTTCTATATAGCCTATATCTGCCTAGAAGAGGGATGTTTTTCATGGTTGCAGCCCTGCTGTCTCAACTGCTGGTTTGTGGTGGCGGCACTGGGTAAAAGATGGGCCATGTGAGGAAGGCAAATCCAAAGCAGTTGGCACTTTTGCCAAGGGGAGGAAAGCCCATGCTGGTTGAAGGAATGCTTAGTAACTATGTGTGATCAAGCTTCAAGGACTAGAATATGACTGCTTATGGAGTATCCCTGTGGTCTCACTACTATTTAAAATAACCTACCTACTATTGTGGTAGGTTATTTTAAATGAATCTTGTTGCTTGATTAGTAGGCTCTGCACATGGATCTAGTAAGCAGAATTGTCAGCTCTCAGAACAATTCTGGTTGCCAGCTCACAGCAGCAATATCTAAAGGCATCGGTCATTTTGGCCTGCTTCCCCTTTTGCCCTCAATAAGGACTGTTCCAAATCAAGGGCTACCTCAGTATTATGGGATGATATAGCGGTACAGCACAGTCTTCATAGAAGACAAAGAATGGTATGGATCTATACTGTAGCACAAAGTTAAGAGTTTTAAGACGTATGTATTTAAATATTATAAATCTTTTTGAGTATTCAAAAACAATTGCATAAAAGTAAACCCAAATTCAAATATATTAATCATTCAAGTGTTCATTTATTTTTTAAGGCGCAACATGTGTTCTTAGAAAGAAATTTTCAGCCAGTCAATTCTGGAGTGATTGCAAAAAATACAATGTTACTGTTGTTCAATACATTGGGGAACTGTGTCGTTACCTCTGCAAACAACCTGTGGTAAGTTCAAACAAAGTAATATTCATGCTGAGTTGTATTCTTTACAAAACTATAAATATACGTAATTTCTGCAGTTTAATTAAAAAAGTGGAGATAAGTATTTATTAAAAAGCAGCATTTTGTCACACTCCTGTTCTCCAAAGTAAGCTTCTTCATGAGACCCTTTGATATGAACCAGAACTTGTGTCCACAGGGAGTTTCAGTAGCCATAACTGCCATTCAGAATATTCAGATTTACAATCCAAAAGGTTAGGAAACTTTATTTTGGATTCTTGGACATTCATAAATAACAGTCATTCTTATGTTTTATGAGTTTCTGGCAGTCCAAGAACATACTGTGTGCTGTTGTTTGTTGTGCTGAAAAGGCCAATTTATGGCAGGAGTGGACTGGATTTGCATGATGTAATACAGTCATGGAATAGAATGGCCAGCTAGTTCAGCCAAAGGAAATTGAAGCCTTAGTACAAAAAGATAAGTCACAGAGATGGATCAATCAGGCACAGCCAGCCCTGGTTATTTGCTGCTATTTGGTCTCCCTTTACAACAACAGCAACAAAATCTCTGGAAAACCTCCAGTTCTGCAGAAATCAAATTTTTGTATCTATTGTTATTCTAACTCCTATAACAAAAACTGCCTTCATCCTTCCAACTCATTCTCAGCCCTGAACTAATGTCTGTGTATCTGCATATTGTTTGGATCTTTTAAATTAGCATGGAGGCCATCCCTTGGTTATTTGATATAAACAAGATGTCTGGAAATTGCATGTTTCCCACTAAGGTGCTTGCATTGTATATGACTTCCAGGGTCTTGTGCCTTCAGGGTGTTTCCAGAACATATCATGATTTCTTCAGATGCGCACCTTGGCTGTGTATTCCTGTTTCCTGGCTTTACTTAATTCATCCCAAGTATTTCTCTTTGGTTTTGGCCCTAACTTCAAGACATCTCCTGCCTTGAGATATATTTGAATTGCTCTAGGATCACTTTACACCAGATGTTAGCAAATGTGATTCTGTAAATTACAAGGGCTGCAGCATCAGCTTTGAAATAATCTGGCTCCTTTGTTTAGATATTTAGAATCACCACATCATTCTTTTGTCCATGAAAAGCAAAAATGGAAACAAAGTTTACCTGTATGCTAAATTGGCAACTAGAGAGTTCCAATTTTTGTAGGCTATGAATGTTCCATTCAGTCTGAGCTGGGTTATTTCCCCTCCCTTTGTTCATTACTGAACAAAAGGTCACAATAAAAGTCTCTTTGTTTTCATGTTTAGTCTGGTGTTACCAAGATTTACATTTGAATACCAAAGAACTCAGTGACCTCAGTAAGGGGTAACTGAAGGAGGCCGGCTAACATATTAATGCGAGCTTAGCAATGAAGCAAGCAATCCTTTATAAAATAAACTTCAATTGAAGTCTATTTTAGTAGTAAATAAGCAAAATGATATAGTTATAGTAAGAAAACAAAGACGGGCCTACCAGCAATAGTTTCTACAGCAATAACCTGATTGTTATAGTTAGTTGTGATTACTACACTTGATTGAAGCCAAAAGGCCCAGAAGGAATCAAAATTGTGATTACATACTATTACAAACAAGTTTGTCACAACTCATTTTAAAAGGTAAAGGTCCCCTGTGCAAGCACCTGGTCATTCCTGACCCATGGGGTGACGTCACATCCCGACGTTTACTAGGCAGACTTTGTTTATGGGGTGGTTTGCCAGTGCCTTCCCCAGTCATCTTCCCTTTACCCCCAGCAAGCTGGATACTCATTTGACCGACCTTGGAAGGATGAGTCAACCTCGAGCCGGCTACCTGAAACCAACTTCCGTTGGGATCGAACTCAGGTTGTGAGCAGAGCTTGGACTGCAGTACTGCAACTTACCACTCTGCCACGGGGCTCCTACAACTCATTTTAGCTTCATTATATTCAGTGGAATTTAGCAATATGAAGCTTTAGCTGAATCAGGGTTCATGAGTATTTAAAGACATTTTCAGAACTTCTGAGTGTTTATTATAATCAAAACTGCATTACCTATAAAGCTGCCACAGACTGAGTCAGCCCATTATTTATTTATTAAGGAGATTTCTATGCTGCCTCTCCAGAGTCTTGCTGAAGTGGCTTACAGTTAAAATAATAATCATAGCTCGGCATACCTCAATACCATTTGCTCTGCATGAAAGCAGGTCTCCAAGGTCTTGAGACTTAACCAAATTTCATTTAAAAACAGGCTGAAGGAAGTCCCTTTTGCATCAGGTTAGGGGAGGTTAATGTTTCCTTCTTCTTGAACCATTTTCTAGATCTATCTGTCTATTCACCTATCAGCCCCTAGTTAGAGAAAAAACTCTGCCAGCCCATCTTCTCTAATACGGCTAACAGCTACTCAGGAAGGCCAGTTTCTATGCAGGGGCATGGAGAAATAATTAAACGGCCCTATTCCAGCATTCAGAGCCAGTTCAAGTCACCCCTTCCTCTACACTAGGGTTGCCAGGTCCCTCCCTTACCATTGGCAGGGAATGGGGGAGGGTTTCCAGATCCAGGTTGGAATGTTCCTGGAGATTTGGCTATGAACCTGGGGAGGGACCTCAGGGGGGTACAATACCATAGCGTCCACTTCCCAAAGCATCCATTTTCTCCAAGGAAACTGATCTCTGTAGTCTGGAGATGAGCTATAATTCCAGGGGACCCCCAAGTCCCACCTGGAGGCTGGCATCCCTACTCCCCACAGTTGAAGTTGAAGATGTTAGAAGATCTGATCATAAATCTCTTGTTTCATATAAAAATACATAATATCTTTTAAACTGAAGTTGTCAGGAATTTGACCTAGAATATTCTGCATGCGCAGAATGTCTGAGTATGATTCCTTTCCATTAAAATACGTTAAGGACCAGGTCTCTCCATGCAACCAGGCTTGGGTTGGATGCTTGCACAATGAATTGTTGGTGAAGTGAGTGCTTATACTGAGACATAGAATGAACCTTTATAAGTAAATTCAGTTGTAATTCAATATTATGAAAATGGACCTACAGCTGTTTTTAGGAGAGCTCAAAGTGGTATGATAGAAGCATCCTTGCCTTTGCGGCATACCCATCCATCTTTTCGTTCCACTGTGACCAGTGATCAAACAGCTTTTGCTATCCCTGTCAAATCCTGTTCAACACTATGAAATAAACTATTGTCTGTCACCAACTTTACCTGTTAGGATTCAACTTTACCTGTGGATGCAAGAGCAGAGCATAATGCAGGACAAGACTCTGGTTTCCATTCTGTAAATATATTAAGATACACACCAAAAGAGGGCTTGGGAGGGCAGTTGAAATAAACAAGGAAGGAATGGGTTCATTTTAACTATTTTAAAATTCTTTGCAGAAAGAAGGAGAAAAGCATCACAAAGTTCGCCTAGCGGTTGGAAATGGAATAAGGACTGATGTCTGGAAAGAGTTTTTACTCCGGTTTGGTGACATCAAGATATGTGAATTGTATGGTGCAACCGAAGGAACAATTTGCTTCATGAATCACACAGGCAAAGTGGGATCTGTGGGCCGGACCAATTTTTTTTATAAGGTAACTACCGTATATACTCGGGTATAAGCCGACCCGAGTATAAGCCGACCCCCCCAAACTTGAGGCCAGAAAAGGGAATTTCTTATTGACCCGCGTATAAGCCGAGGGTCAATAAGAAATTCCCTTTTCTGGTAAAGCTGCGCTCTAAAATGGCGGCCGCCATTTTAGAGCGCAGGGAAGATCTTGCCCCTGCCCCAGGTCGCCCTCCCACCGGCCTCCCAGGACCTCCCAACCCACCCCAATCCACCCCGACCCCAGTGCCATTCAAGGGGGGGAGGGGGAAGAGCCCCTGAACCCCCTACTCACCAGGAGAGGCGGCGGCGGCAGCAGCGGCGCAGCCTTCCCGGCCCTGCAGGAGGCCGCTGCCGGCCGGAAGAACCCTCGCGGGCCCGGCGGGGGCGGCGGCGTGGCCTTGCCGGCCCTGCAGGAGGCCCCTGCCGGCCCCTGCCGGCCGGAGGAACCCTCGCGAGCCCGGCGGCCCCGCTGGCCGCTCCCAGGCCGCAGGAAGGCGAGCGGGGAGGCGGCGGGGGCGGCGGCGAGGCCTGCCTGGGAGCAGGCAGGCCCCGCTGGCTGCTCCCAAGCAAGCGGGCCGGCGGCGGGGGGGGGGCGGCGGGGGGGGGCGGCGGGGGCGGCGGCGAGGCCTGCCTGCTCCCAGGCAGGCCCGCTGGCCGCTCCCAGGCCGCAGGAAGGCGAGCGGGGAGGCGGCGGGGCGGCGGCGAGGCCTGCCTGGGAGCAGGCAGGCCCCGCTGGCCGCTCCCAGGCGAGCGGGCCGGCGGCGGGGGGGGCGGCAGGGGGGCGGGGGCGGCGGCGAGGCCTGCCTGCTCCCAGGCAGGCCCCGCTGGCCGCTCCCAGGCCGCAGGAAGGCGAGCGGGGAGGCGGCGGGGGGTGTGGGTGGGCGGCCGCGAGGCCTGCCTGCTCCCAGGCAGGCCCCGCTGGCCGCTCCCAGGCCGCTGGAAGGGGAGCGGGCCGGCAGCGGATGGCGGCAATGGTAAGTTTTCCTCCTCCCTCCTCCCTCCTCCCTCCTCCCCCCTCCCCCCTCCCCTCCCCTACCGTATTGACCCGCGTATAAGCCGAGTTGGCTTTTTTCAGCCCTTTTTTTGGGCTGAAAAACTCGGCTTATACGCGAGTACATACGGTATGTGTGAAGGGGTGCCATATTACCTTCATAGTTCAGACAGCGAATCTGAACTCAAAGATAAACTGCAGCCCCATAAAAAATCAAGCTCTGAACCTTCTAATCTGCTTGTGCAGTGTTCTTCAACCCATGGGTTGGGACCCTCAGGTGGGTCGCAAAGCTTTATGATGTCACTATTGTTGCTTTTTGTTGCATTATGGAGAGGAGTAAGAAGAATTCACTCAGAAGTGGAAAAGTTTTTTTGGAGGTTTTTTTTTTTTTTTTAGTACAAGCAGGTTCAGAGACACCACTCTTTGCCTTATCTCTCTTTCTCTGGCTTGTCCTGGCCACCCCCTGTCCCTGACAGTCCTCCATTTGTGCTTGCAGCACAGAACTCCCCTTTCCCACAAGTGAGGTGGCATATCTGGCTCTTCTTCTTCCTCTGAGTCTCAGTGGGTCCCATGCTGCCAACTGGGTATTAAAGGTGGGTTTTGCCTCTGAAAAGATTGAAGACCATGTGCTAGTGGACAATACATGTTTATTTATTTATTTTATGTGCTTGTATTCTGCCCTCTTTCCCAGCCAAAGCTGGGCTCAGGGCAACTGACATCAAGTCAAAATACACCATAAAGCAACAATAAAAATATACAGAAAATTCAATCCTAGATTAAAATCAACAATTTCTGGAATTAAAATGAGTAGGCGCTCATCTACTGGCATACAGGGCCACAGTCAGCCCGGGGTGAGCAATCAGGCTCCCCTATTTAGAAGATCTGATGGAAGAGAAGAAGAAGGGAGAGGGAAGGGAGGCCAGACATGATGGAAACTGTTGCTGCCCTCAACCGTTGGCCTGGCAGAACATTTCTATCTTATAGGCCCTGCAGAACTGCATCACATCCCGCTGGGCCCTAGTCTCATTAGAGAGTTCCACCTGGCCGAAAAGCCCTGGCCCTGGTTGAGGACAGCCTGACACTTCTCAGGCCGGAGACAACCTGCAAGTTGGTATTTGCTGAGCATAGTGCTCTTTGGGGGGGGGGGTATTGGGGGAGAGAGTCCCACAGATACTATGATCTCAGACCGTTTCAGGCTTTAAAGGTTAAAACCAGCACCTTGAACCTGATCCAGTATTCCACCTGGAGCCAGTGCAATTGTCGGAGCACTGGCTGAATATGTGCTCTCAGTGGAGACCCAGTATAGACCCTCACTGCTGCATTTTGAACCAGCTGGAGTTTCCAGATCAGTCTCAAGAGCAGTTGTAAGTAGAGCGAGTTATATAATCTAGCCTGGAGGTGACCACCCCATTGGAACACCGTGGCTAGGTCGGGGCGGGAAAGGTAAGGCACCAGCTGCCTAGCCTGGCGGAGATGGTAAAAGGCCGACTTGGCTGTGGCTGTGACCTGGGCCTCCATTGATAAGGAGGCATCCAGGATCACACCCAGATTCTTGATGGCGGGGGCAGGTTGAACGCCACCAAGAGTTGGGAGCTGGTTCCCCTCCTCTGGGCTTCACTGGCCCAGCCACAGGATCTCCATCTTTGATGGATTTAGCTTCAGTTGGCTCTGCTTCAATCATTTCATCACGGCCTCCGAGCTCCTGGCCAGAGTGTCCTGGGTGGTATTGGGCTGGCCAACCATCAACAGGTAAAGCTGGGTGTCATCAGTGTACTGATGACAACCCAGTCCAAAACTGGACTAGCTGGGCGAGAGGATGCTTATACATGTTAAACAACATTGGGGAGAAGATTGCACCCTGTGGCACCCCACACACCAAAGGGTGCCGTGGTGATACTTTCTTGTATGTAACAAATATGTAGGATTTTTTCATTTAGATGTGATAGGCAATGATATAATACACACATTAGCATAAACAATTGTTTATATATCATCAATGAAGAAATCCTACATATTTGCTTACCTGTTATACTTTAAAATGGTCTGTGCCCCAGCACTTCATAGAACATATTTGTTTGGAGAGCATCTGAGTCCATTGTATACCTTCTTCCTATCTCGACAAAACTGTAAACATGCTCCTAAATCCATCTATTGTTTCATTTTTATACTTGCTTCTGAAGCGCCTCTCAGGAGCTTGTTAGCTGTAAAAGGATGAACCCTACCAGCACTGTGACTCCTATGAAGAAGGGATACTTGCACAGTAGACTGTAGAAAGAAGTCTTTGTGTGGGAACCTGAATAGTTTGAGCAGAGCTCTGTGTACTCATTAGCATGGCAAGCAGTAAACAAGCCTAATTTATAACAGCATATTGTGGTAAACTTTCAAAATATTTTATAACATCAAGAGGTTTTTACTGCACACTGTCTAACAGAATGATATTATGGATGGCGTTGCACAGTTGTGATTCTATGCACTCTAAGCAGCAAAGTAACAGAACTCAGTAACAGTAGAAGCAAATGTGTAGTTACACTGACAGTCAACCCCTCAGGGCCCCTGGCAACTCCACATGTCTAGATAATAGTGGTCTGAGTTCCTTTGTGTGTCTTATATTACTGGTTATTGTAGAGGAAAGCCGCCGAGCGGTCCTCTGTAAAGGAAGCTTTCCTGAGCCCAGCGGGTAAGCTGCCACCAGCCCTTATTCAATCAGTTTAGCCCAGGCAGAGGATAAGGGCAACCTCTGCCTGCTGATACCAAATTAGTGCATAAAACTCACCCTGCAAGGTAGGAGGCTCTGCAGGGGGATAATTTACACAGACAAAAGTTTGGGTGTTGGTAGATGGACCCACAAAACAATAAGGCACTCAGATTTAGACTTGAAGCCCCCAAAGTCAAAGAACACAACCAAAATATAGGTTAAATATTTATTCCAAAGATCTGTGCTCATTACAGAAAAGCAAAAGACTAATGAAGTGGTTTAAGCAGAAAATAACAACAGGTTTAACACAGCTAACTACACAGTAAGATTCTTAGGTTCAAAAGTTTGGCAAAGCTTTGGGCAAGTTTCAAATAAGGTTTACCTGTTCCACAAAAGTCATAGCATCTTGGTACAGCATCCAGAGTTGTTTCCATAGTCAATCTGACAGAAAGTCCCACTAAAAGGGCAAATCAAAATGGGTTTTTGATGGCTGACATGCCGCTGCATATCCCAAGCATTCATCGATTATGGCTATCAACTGGCCATTTTTATCGTTGTAGTTCCAAAAGAGTGAGCTCACATTGTCCAATGAGACTGCGAAGAAATCCATAAACCAGTAATTAAATGATGTGCCAAACATTGCCCACTCTTGCATCAGGGTATGTCAAAAGGTGAGCTTGAGCCTGCAGAACTCAGTTCACCTGGTACTTGTCAGCAAAAGATAAGGCCTTGCCTGACAGATTTGTTGCCCTAGTAACTAATGGCCTTCAATTTAGGGAGGAAGGAGACTGTAAAGGCCTCACAACTGTGTCTTATCTTTCCCCCCACAGTAGTGAATCTTTCAAAAGTGAAACCATTCCCACGGCTATAAATTGCAGGCTGGAATGTTTGCATTCCAACCACTCAGTCTAATATCAATCTAGAGCAGGCCAAAGCCTGAACCAAAGAAATTATAACAGCAAGGAATTATGGGGACCCATTTCCTTGACAGTGATGGACCACAATTAGTCAAAATCCCGTCTTTCACTATGGCAGGGGAATGGGGAGAATTAGTAATCTTTGGCTATGAGTATTTTGATTTAACGCACACCACTTCTTTCATATGAATAGTGCTAGCTAGTAGGACAAATAGGATTCCAAATTATCCCAGGCATATTTCTGGGATAGGATTGTTCTGTATGTAGGGATGTACACCAGAGAAAAAAAATCAGTATTTTTTGGGTCTGGATTTCATGGCAGGGATAATTATTTGTATTCTAAATTACTTGGGTCTCCAATACCAGTTCAGTATTCAGATATGGATTTTTTTTTCCAAATTCTGAATTATTCCCAGCAGAACCACAGACCAATGTGGCAAGCCCAACATATCCAATGTCAAATCAGAGAATCTAAGCCAAACCAACCTAAGCAAGGGAATGGAGGCCAGCCCTACAGAACCCATGTTAAACCATAGAAGACAAGCAGAACCCAGGGCCAATGTGGCTCTGTGAGCCCAGCAGAACCAAGGTCAAACAAGAAAATTCCAGCAGAAGCAACCTGGCAAGCTCTCCCTAACGTGAGATCCCATTAGCCTTTGAGAGCTGCCTCCCTCCCCTCTCCCTCCTGTTGCCCACGAAACCTGCAAAAAGCAACCCCCCTCAAGTTTGGTACTTTAAAATGCTGGCCCTAGATGTTCCTAGATATCCTTGATTATCTCCATGAATATTTGGGATTGGGATACTGGTATTGGCCAAGATTCTCTAATGTGTATCTGGATCTGGAATATGACTGAAAACAACAACAACAACAACGTGTTTTTGGATATATTTTTGGACTGAATGCATTTGAGCACCCATCCATGTCTGTATTTTTAGAGCCAGCACAGATATGGCAAAGTTCAAGGATTGCCATTCATAAGTAAAAAGCAATTTGGGAATATGCATAACCCTAATTTGGATTAGGACCCTGTGGGGAAGGAAGAGGATGTTTAACCTTTCAACCCCTCACAGCTTCTTTAACTATAACCCTACACTGTTATCAGCACCTTAAAGGGAAAGTTATATGTTTTAAAAGAAATAAATTCCCTCCCCCTTGAAAATGCTAATAGCTGTGTGGCCCTCCCCATTTTGATTACCAAAACTAAGTGATAGTTGAAGGCGAAAACAGCCTTTCCTCTTGTCTGTAAGGGGCCTTGAGATAAAGAAGTAATTGTGTATATTGAACTAGCTTCTGCTGAAGAGAAGGCATGAGCTATAAAGGAAGCCTCTGTGAAACTTTAAAAAGTGGCACATTTTTTTGTAGCATGAAGACTGTGTACTCAAAATGTGTTGGTCTTATAGAAGGCTCTTTGTTGTTTTTACTCTGTTTCATCAGGGAATTGAAAAGAAGCTACTTATCACATCAGTATTACACTTAGCATTCTTGTAGTCTTGAATTCCTAAAATGCTGATAGTCATTTGAACAAGTTACCCTTCTAGCTTTCATTTTGGAGTTGTTCCCAGTTAACTGGTGCAGTAAGTGACAACTGTGGAAGACTAAAAAGGACAAGTAATGGCAGAGTTTTACAGACATAGCCTAACAGCTTAACAAACATTGCTCTTTTGTAACACAGAATGTATTTTCAGAAGGTCTATGCCTTAAATATGAAGTTAGTGAGGAGGGAAGAAAGAGCACGATGCAAAGGGCAGGAGCCACCATAATGGAGTGCTGACCTTTCAGACCAATTTTGGGTCCCACCCATGGTTCGGGAAACACCAATCTGAACAACCCTCACTCCAGGCACATTCTATTACAGACAAATGACTGGAAAACTCTAGTATAGATATCTAAAATCAAGAAGAAGAGTTGGTTTTTATACCTTGCTTTTATCTACTGTGAGGAGTCTCAAAGTGGCTTACAATCACCTTCCCTTCCTCTCACCACAACAGGCCCCTTATGAGGTAGGTGGTGCTGAGAGAGTTTAAAGAGAACTGTGACCAGCCCAAGGTCACCCAACAGGCTTCATGTGGAGGAGTGGAAAAACAAACCCGGTTCTCTAGATTAGAGTCCGCTGCTCATGTGAAGGAGTAGGGAATCAAACCCAGTTCTCCAGATTAGAATCTGCTGCTCATGTGGAGGAGTGGGGAATTAAACCCAGTTCTCCAGATTAGAGTCCACCATTCTTAACCACTACACCACACTGGTATTATACTTGTTTTTAAAGACTATATATTCTGTCCAGATGTTACTGTACCAGGTTTTGATCATTGCACAGTAAGCGGTTTCTTTTGTCCCTACTCTCTGTTCTGCCTTTAAAAAATTATATTAACTTCATGGCAGGCAACTCCTATTTTTGCAATTGGGGCAGCATATCAATTGAATCTAGAAAAGTGCAGGATCGGATCTAAAATGTCTACAAATTATGGCAGTGTTGAAACTTCCTTAGCTTGTGTTAAGTAAAAGCATGTCATATTAATTCATGGAATACCAAAATGACAATCAAACTTTTTTAGGTCACATAAAATAAATGTGTTATTTTTCTCTTTCTTGGTAATCATATGGCATGAGTTAACTAGTTTACTTGAAAGTACCATCTGTTCCAAACCACAGAAGCATTTTCTAAAGGGATATTTCTTTTTCCTGGGCATCTCTATGACAATTTCTAAATTAAGCTATGGTAGTTACTGTACATTAGAAAGACATAAACTATGAACATTTTGTTTATCATGACGCTGAAATGAAACATAAGCATTCTTATGCCTATTATGAAGACTTTGTAAAGACTGGAGTTTCCACCTTCCTGCTGCTTGCAATATGGGAGGAATAAATTAATTAATAAAATAATTAAATTAATAGGAAAGAGTACTTAAAACCTGTTTGGCTCAAAAGAATTCACTGCCTACATATATTTTTTAAATATATGAGTTCTGCTGGAACCAACTAATGGTCCGGCATCATGTTTACTTCAGTGTGTGACCCCCAAAGGACAAACAGGCTACAGTCTTCCCTCTGCCTCCCATTAGCAGTGAGATGTATAGTATTTCCAAACATAGAAGGCTCATTTGGCCATCATAGCTAATAGCCATTGATGGCCCTTTCCTCCATGATTTGGTCTAATCCTCTTTTAAAGCCAGTGGCCATCGCAACTGAGGTCCACAAGTCAATAATTTTTTGTGTGAAAATTCCTTTCTTTTGCCTTTACTGACAATCTTTATAGAGTTGAAGTCTACATGATTAAAAAAATAATTTAAGGGTAGAAGCAAGCAGAAAACAATGATCATTAAGCCGTCTCTAGCTGGTAAAGCTGAACAATAGCCTGACTATAAGTCTGAGATCTTCACTGAACTTATTTTACAAACCACACTGAATGTGTTTGCTACTCATGCCTTGAAGACTTACCACATGTCAGCAGTGACCTCTCTCCTCCAAAGAAAGTAGACCTTGCAAAGGCTATTCTACCTCTTAGAGAAGAAGAAAGAGAAGAAAATACTGACTTTTCAAACTGTTATTTATAGTTCGGAAGAGAGAAACAGCATGTCTGTTGACCCATGCAAAAGTTTTTTAAAAGTTTAGTAAGAGAATGCTATAAAGGGTTGATTTTTTAAAAGTAAAAATGTATTTACAATCTATTCAGTGCTATTTACTTTGTTCATGAATTATCTAGAACTGAGGGTGAGCAGCATAAAGGCCAGTTTTGCAGGTGATATCAAATTATTCAGGATGGCGAAAACCAAAGCATATATTGTGAAGAACTTCAGGAGGATCCCCTCAGATTTAGTAATAGAGCAGCAATGTGGTAAATTAATTTAAATGTAGGTAAGCCTAAGGTGATGCCTAGTGGGGGGAAATTCCTAACTTTAAATATAAGTTGATGTGGTTTGAACAGGCAATGATTGATAGAGGTCTTTGGGTTGTAGAGAACGTTCACTTGAAAATGTTGATTCATTGTTTGAAAAAGGCAAACTCCATGCTGGGGATTATTAAGAAAAGAATTTAAAATAAATCAGTCAATAGTGTAATGTCCTTGTTTAGATCTACGGTACAACCTTCTTTAGAATACTGTGTACAATTCTGATAGCTGTATCTCCAAAAAAAAAAAAAAACAAGAAAAAAAGTCATTGCAGAGATGCAAGATACTGCAGAAGAAGACAACCAAAATGATCAGAGGTCTGAAGCATTTTCTTTATAAGGAAAGGCGTAAAAAGAGTTTGGGATTTTTTTTTTTGAATTTTTTTATTGTTTTTGTTACAAGACATGGGAAAAGGGAAACAAAGGGATAATCAGTTTTTGTTCATATTACATTTCTATTACACTGGAGTACAGATATTCGATGTCATTATCTCTATCTTAGTCTTTCTTTCTATTACTATTATAACATTCGTGTAGCAATTCTCTAATATTATGTTTGATATCTCTGATATTACCTTTCAATCTATTACAAAAAACACTCACTAATGTCATGACAATTTCATCTGTAATATATAGTTATGAACTATCATATTTATCATAGAAGGATTGCCATTTCTGTTTGTGCTCCTCATACATTTCATGATGTAGCAAGGTAGAGAGTTTTGACATCATTGCATATTCATACATTTTTGTAATCCACATGTTTAAATCTGGTATCTCTTTATCTTTCCATTTTTACGCCAATAACAATCTCGCCGCTGTTGTGGCATATTGATACAGCTCTCTTTGGTTGGGTGAGATTTGAGGTGGAATAATACCCAGTAAGAATTATTTAGCTTCTGGTTGAAAATTGGTATTCGTTAAGTCTTGTATTTCCTTATGTATCTTTTTTCCAAAAAGTTTGTACTTTCTTGCATGTCCACCATTGGTGGAAATATGTCCCTTCTGTATCAGAACATTTCCAGCAGTTTGCCTGATTTGATTTGTACATCTTCTGCAAATCTTTCAGTGCATAGTGTCATCTGTAAAACATCTTATACCAATTTTCTTTTACAGCTTGTGATCTGGTAAACTTAATGTCTGTTTTCCACAATTTCTTCCAGGTTTGCATCAGGATCATCTAAGTTCTGCATCCACTTCACCATGCATATTTTTACTTGCTCGGGTGCAGTTTCTATGGTCAGCAATAGTTTGTAGATTTTTGACAGGAGATGGTCTTGTTTTGGTGATCAAAATTTCAAATTCTGTTAACTTCCTTTGTTTGCCTTCTTGTACGTAATCTTTTCTCAGAGCATATATTATTTGATGATATACAAACCAAGAAATCTTAATGTTCTCTCCATGAAGTTCCTGTAGTGTTTTCACTTGACCGTCTTTCTTGATACAATCATTGTAAGTAAATAAGTCATTATTACTCCTACTTGCAAAATCTGCATATGCTTCTATTGGAGACATTAATCCAGGTGGCGATGGGTTGAGAAATCTCTTTAATGAATTCCATACCTTTATCATCTGCAGTGGTAGATTCTCAATATTTACATTTTTAGGTCTTGTGGTGTCTTTTTTTGTCCAAAGCCATTGGTGGAAGCCATGTCCTAGATCCGCTTTTTCTAATCTAACCATTCTATCTTCAGGACGTATAATTCAGTCTGTCAGTGCAGCCAAAGTAGCTGCCTGGTGATATAATTTGAGATTGGGTAAATTCAATCCGCCTCTACTTTTCTCGTAAGACTGCAAATCTCACTCTAGGTTTTTTGCCATTCCAAACAAAATTGTTCAATCTTCTGTGACATTTGGACAATGTCATTGAGTTTATATAGATTGGAATTGTTTGGAACAAAAAGTTAAGTCTAGGCATAATATTCATTTTCAACACTGCTATACGACCCAACCATGAAATTTGTAGTCTAGTCCATCGTTGATGATCTTCTATTTTTCCCCAAACTATTTTGTAATTTAGGTCAAAAAGTGTATCTAGTCCCACAGGTATCTTGACACCCAGATATTTCACATTCTTCTTTGGCGTTGACCATTGAAATTTGTTATGTATAACCAGTCTTTCTTCAGCTGTAACATTGTGGAGAATCATGTTTGTTTTGGTTTTGTTGAGCTTATATCCAGAATAATAACTAAATTGATCAATTTGTTTTCTTATTTCCGTCAGTGAAACTTCTGGTTTTCGACATATTAAAACCACATCATCTGCATAACTTCTCATTTTGTATTCTTGGTCTTCATATCTTATTCCTTCTATTTTGGAATCAGCTCTTATCTTGTTTGCAAGTATCTCCATTGCCAAATCAAACAATAAAGGGGACAAAGGACAACCTTGTCTTGTCCCTTTTTGTATTTCAGATTGTTGTTAACATCCCATTGATCAATAATCTCGCGCTTTGATTGGTGTATAAGGTCTTTATGGCTTTCAAAAATTGTGTGCCAGTCTATTTGTTGTAAAGTTTCCACCAAAAAGTTCCATAAAACGTTATCAGAAACTTTCTCATCATCCAAAAATAATATTGCGGTTTTTCTTTTTTGTTCTTAATGTAATTGATTGCTGCCAAAACCACTCTAACATTATCATTTAGTTGTCTCTTTGGAATAAAGCCGGTTTAAACAGGGTATATGATCTTCATGATACATCTCTTCAGTCTTTGGGTTAGTATTGAAGCAAAAATTTTGTAATCAACGTTTAAGAGTGAAATTGGTCTGTATGCTTTGGGGAGGTGGCTTTCTGCTTCAAAGAGTTTGGGATTTTTGTTTGTTTGTTTAGGCAGATATGATAGAGGTTTATACAATTATGCAGGGTTAAAGAAAGTGGACAGAGAGAGCATTTTCTTGCCTTCTCATAATATTGGAACTCTGGGGCACCCAGTGAAGTTGACAGTCAACAGATTCAGTACAGATAACAGGAAGTACCTCTTCACTCAACAAGTGATTAAACTGTGGAATTCACTACCAGTGAATGGAGTGATAGCTGCTCATATAAATAGCTTGGATTTAAAAATGGGTTAGACACATTTGTGAACAATATGTACATCAATGGACACTAGCCATGATGACTAAAGGAAAACATCCACATTCATAGGCAGTAGAATTCTGAATTGCAGTGTTGGGAGGCAACATCAGTGGCAGGTCTTGGCCACTGTGACCTGTTATTTCTTGAGGCAGCTGCCTGGCTACTGTGTGAATCAGGATGTTGGACTAGATGGACCGCTGGTACACTATATTTTACAAAAGGTTACTTTTAGGTAAGTACAAGGGCATTAAAATGCTGTATACAAACAATTCAATGTTCATTGTTATATTATGCCATCGATGTCATTGTACAAACATTGCTGAGTGCATTTTTATTTGTTTTTTTCAGCTCTTTTTCCCTTTTGACTTGATTAAGTATGATTTTCAAAAAGAGAAGCTAATCAGAAATAAACATGGATGGTGTGAAAGAGTTAAGAATGGTAAGGATTTTTTTCAGGATAGGCCCAGCATTGTAATGACAATACTGGTCTCCTGCTTGGTACTTCTATCTAACTTCATCAGGATGGGCACCATATTTTAGTGATTGGGCAGATTTATAGCCTTTATCATGCCATCTTGAAATCAACAAGGAGATTATTAACCTGATGTAATTTGTAATTTATATATCATTTAGATTTTGAATGCCTTATCCAAGTTGTCATTTAATTTCAGTCCTGTTAATGGTGTTTGTATATGTGTTGATATAGTATATTTATACATATATTTTATAAATATGTCATTACTGTTTGCTGGTAGGGTTTCAAGTGTGTGTGTGTATTTCATTAATTTGCATGGTTTCATAAAATTAATGATGTTCTTTACTTTGTAATATCTAAACACTGCTGCCATCTGGTGGCTACACTGTTAACCATTTTGCTTCTCTTTAAATTTCACCTTTTAAAAAATGATATATTTATTATTTCTTTCTTCTAACATCGCTTGTTGTTCAGTTTGTTTGGGGGCCCAGCTTTTATTTCCTATTGATATTTATAGGAGATGAGGAGAGTCCACAGAAATTCAACTGAATACAACACTGTCACTCTCTTTGAGGTGTTAGAGCCTGGGTAACTCATTTTAAAGCCTGCTATATGGCCATTTATGCAGGGGAAATTTGAGCTGAGGTTGCCTCTCTGCAGATGCACAGTTTTCTGATCCAAGTTCTTAGAACTGTATGCATGGGGTTTTTTTTGCCCTGAAGATATTCCATGAGTACCTTGCACTCAATTATTCATCCCCAGCAAAATTCGGAGCTTTTGAGTCCCTCCCCTTAAAAACCCTGCTTTGTAATTGGCTGCAGTGTATTGTTTTGAAATACGTCACCAGCCCCGCCAGTGGGATTCTTCCATTTTAACTGAACTGAGTGGCCCCAATATGTCTGTATACTCCTGCTGTGAATCTGACCAAGAGGACGGGGGAGTGTTTTACTACCAGCCATGGAAGTCCCACTCCAGCGATGCTTATTCCCACGTAAGCTTGCACAGGCTTGCAATGTCTGAAAGCATCCTCGCCTTTTTTTTAACAGTGGAATTTTAGTGATAAAACACCCAATTAGTAAAAAGAAATGAAGAGTAAGACTCCCCCCTCCCCATTCGAGCGATTCACCAGTAAATCTCCCAAATGTGGGGAGAGGGGAGCTCAGAGTCTTTCCCTCAGCTACTCTTCAGGGAGCTGCCTCCATAGCTTGGAAGCTCAGTATCAAGAGACGAGCCTCTGTTCTATGCTCACGTGAGGAGAGAAGGCTGTATGTGCAGGCCGATGGTCCTTATGGCCCACTCCCATCAACATCCTGGTTGCAGCATTCTGAATGAAATTTTCAAACATTTTTCAAGGGCAGCCCCATTTAGAGTACATTTCAGTAAACAAATCTAATCTAGATCTATGCTCTTCTCTATAATTTTGCTTACAGGTGAGGCTGGCCTTCTAATATCCAAAGTGAACTCAAATAATCCATTCTTTGGCTATGCTGGCAATAAGAAAGATACAGCAAAGAAATTACTCTGTGATGTGTTTAAGAGGGAAGATTGCTATTTCAATACAGGAGATCTGATGGTCCAAGATCACGATAATTTCCTTTACTTTTGGGACAGGACAGGAGATACATTCAGGTAGTCACTAATAGAATTTAAGTCACTGGCGGATCAAAATACACACATGAATTCATAATGTTGCTATTGTACTTTGCTCACTGCGCAGATGCCAAAGGCTTTTGTTTTGATTTGGATGATTTTCTGACAAACTGCCAATGATGTGCAATTTCACCTGTTCAAGGAACATTTTACAAGAAAAAATGCCTATGGATAGCTCTAATTCTAAAGCAAAAAGAGGAGAAATATATTAGTGACATACTCATAACACTTTAAAATATTATGTTAGAAATTTAAAGTATGCAAATAAATAGTGTGACAACGGCAACAAAACCTATGCATGTTAAGAAGTTGATGCCATACCAGCAGTTCTCAAGAATTTTTAGCCCCAATCCCATTTGAAACAAAATATATCTGGGTCCTTGTAGACCATAAAAAATGCTTGCCAGTTTGATATAACTAGTAAAACATTGAAATTTGACCTATGGCTTTCATGAGTTACCATGCATATTTATCTGCACGTTTTATTTTAGATGGAAAGGTGAGAATGTTGCCACTACAGAAGTTTCTGATGTCATTGGTATGTTGGATTTTATACAGGAAGCCAATGTTTATGGGATTTCTGTGCTGGGTAAGAATGCTTATTTCTTGTTGTTGTTTTTCCCCTTACGCTGTATTTCTTGACATGCTTACTTTGTAAATACTGTTACTGCAGAAAGTATGCTCATTTGAAATAAATTCTTATTAAGAGAAAACTTTTAAAAAATCAATCCTCTGATCAAATGTGATGCTCCATATAAAATAGAACTTTGAATTTTATAAGAAAAAATTACAAACCTGGTGTTATCAGCTTTCCCTGCTAAATGGAAATGCCATATTTTCAGGAAGGGCTTCTGTGAATGGAAAGTTCTGTGGTGTTTTCACAACCCAAATAAATGTCTGTAACTATTACGAAGCTCAGGTGACTGTATATTATTTTAGTTTCTATGAATTATTAAATGAATTATTAAATCAAATGCAAAGATTAATAATAAAATTTATGCTTTGGTTTGAAACTTTATCAACATATGATTATTTTTCTTAGATATAAACTTGCCTACCTGTGACATTCCTTAAGCACTCTTTCATGTTCCCAGTCATTCCTAAAGAGTGATTTATTTTTCTTCATCATAAATATGAAAAGCGTGATGAGGATCTTCAACATAAATACGAAAAGGGTGAAAAATCCACCCTGAGCCATGGGGATTTTGGTAGGGGTGCATTGGAAGACAAACATGGTGGCAGTTAAAGGGTCCCACTCCTGATGGAAGGGGGAAAGGAAGTAGGAAGAGGGTCCACCTCTGCCCCCCAATGGAGGGGAAAAGGGAAGGAGCAGCTCATATCCACAACCTTAACCAGTTCACAGTGGCTGCTTCTGCACACTTGGTGCATGATGGTGGCTACTGATGGGGGCGGCGGCGCAAGGCAGGGAATGCTAGTTTGTGGCAGCTCCTTTCATCTTTGAGCTGGACCACCTGTTGTAGAGGTGAACCCAGAGGCCCCAAACCCCTCAACCCACTGAAACTTTCCCCGATAATCTTAATGGCCAAACCTTCCCTGAATCTCAGGAAATCAGATTTGGGAACTAGTTGACACAGATTTTAATAGAATGTTTACTATTATACAAAGAAGGCCTCGCATCACATCATAAATGCCTTTTTAAAAAGTTGGCATAAGTCAGTGTTTCAAATGGATCACTGCATCCACATGACTATAAACTTTGTGCCCTTGCAACCCCGGGGTTGCATAAACTTGCATAAATGGAATGGGTCTTTTCCGCACCTACCCATAGCGGCTTCCTGCATGTCCCAGCAATCTGTCGTGAAGTGGCAGATAAAAGCACAGTGAGGAGTGGAATCTGGCAAGATTATCTTCATTTCCCTCTGGCAAATGAAAAGCTTATCTCATTATGCTTTCTCTATCAGCAGAATAAGCAGGCAGTGGCAATTATGTTCAATTCTCTCTTTCCCCCATACCCCTCCCTGTGCCATGGAGCATTTGTTTATGTGGGTTTGACCCTCAACGGAGGAGTTTCAGGGCACATCTTCCCCTTGTTGTGGAAAGGGGAAGATGGGAAAGGTCAGTTTAACTAACCTTCCCCACTTCCATAAACGTAGTGGGTATATCACATTTGATCATTGGAACTGTATCAATCATTGTGGATTTAGCATTAATCCTAAAACAATTTCCCACAGGTTATGAAGGGAAAGCAGGCATGGCCTCTGTCATCTTAAAGCCTAATAAATCTTTAGATTTGGAAAAACTATATCAACATGTGGTGACATATCTACCCAGCTATGCTTGTCCCCTATTTTTAAGACACCAGGTAATGTATGTGTGCATGTGTGTGCATTATAGACACACATTATAGACACAGTAGTAGAAAATCACTGATCAGCTCAGCCATCTATTAATCCGTACATACTGAAAAACAACAAAACGATAAATTCAGAGGAACCTATCTAATGGGTATTTCAGAGATCAGTGGTACTTTTAGCCCTACTTACTCTCTCCATTAATGAGGTGGAATTATATGGCACACTAATGAAAACCTCAGATTATACTAAATTGGGAAGAGTTGTACCAGGGAAGATAATATAAAGGGATTAGAGAGATTAAAGCATGGATTGAGAATGATAAAATGAGATTCAGGGTAGTAAAGAAATAACATTTGAAAATAGAAATACTGCAGATAATCATGTTGCTTTGAAATACCAGTTGTTGGGCTGAGTTTTTCATGATGGCTTCTGATTCAGTAATGGGCCATGTTACCAAAATGCACAAACACACCAGCATCTCCACAGGTCTCAGCTGGGATCCCTGAATCTTTGAGTGGAGACATTCCATCTTTGAATTTTGTCAATGGCATATCTAAGCCAGGAGTTTCTGCGACCTGGTTCAGACTAGTAATTTAACACAAGAATTTAAGGAGGAGGACTACAAAGTGAAGTGAGTTTTGTGTTGAGATGGAGGACCATACTGAACAGAACATTGGGGATCAATGCTTAGCTTCAAAAAGCAGAGTAGGGATGGGGGGTGATATGTCATAAGGTCAACTGTCCCCTTGTGTTATTTTCCATTCATTGTGGTACTTGTACAGTTTCAAATGGGTTCTGGGGAGGGGCTATGGCTCAGTGGTAAAACATCTGCTTGGCATGCAGAAGGTCCTACTTTCAATCCCTGGCATCTCTAATTAAAGGAAATAGTCAAGTAGGTGATGTGAAAAACCCCTGGTCCATCAAAGTCAGTATTGTCTACTCAGATGAGTAGACAATACTGACTTTGATGGACCAAGGGTCTGTTTCAGTATAAGGCAGCTTCATGTGTTCATATGTCTAGGCAAACCACAGATATTTTTGAAGCTCCAAAGGAGCAGGAGCTCTCTTCCCCCTCCTCCATGCCGAAGTCCTATCATTCTCAGCATGAAAAGGAGGAAAGGATGCCCCTCTCTCAGTTCTCTCTTTGCTGCTACTGAGAGAAGTCATCTTTCTCAAAAGATCCTTCTTAAGTGTAAACTGAATCCATTATCATGGAAGAATTTAAGTAGTGTACTGTTGTAGAATTTCTGGTAGACAAAATAGTCTGTACTTCACTCCATGTATTCACTTTTTCTACAATAAACAAAAATCTTCTCCTTTTTGTAGGAAATAATGGAAGTTACAGGAACTTTCAAGCAACAAAAATTTCACTTGGTGGGGGAAGGATTTAATCCATCTGCAATCAGTGACCCACTTTATTTTTTGGACAATTCTAAAAAATCTTACGTTCTATTAACCAAAGAACTGCATGATAAGATCTTATCTGGGCAGGTGAAACTTTAATGTTTATTTAATAACAACAGTTCATGCTAACTACATCACAAGAGATAACAAAACGTTAACCAATGTTTCTTGGATGTATCAAGGTGATGTCCTGAGTAAGAGTATACATGAATGAAATTTTATAAGTCCATATTTTGAATGATTACTTACTATTATGTTTATGTGTTTTGACCATCAGTTCACACTAACAACCCATTCCTAAAGGGGGGGGTGAATGCCCATAGGAGCCGGCATGATCCCTACATCAGTGTCCATGCCACTTGAGCTGTGCAAATTGGCACAGACACCGGCATAGGGCAATTTATGCCGACCCCCTTGGACCAATGCAGGAACGTGGCTCTCGGACAACGGTACAGCCTCCCACCAGCATTTCCCCAGTGTATCTCCCTGCACTTGTGTCGTGGGAGGGGGGGGCGATCTGGGGGTGTGCCTGGGGCAGAGCTGCCTTTAGGCAGCTTTCTAACTCCTTTCGGGCTCTAAAAGCACCATTTTGCAGATGTCCGGATACGCCTGCAAAATCGTGGCACAGTCCCATGGAACTGAATGGGGAGTTCAATGAGGTTTTAAGAACAAAGTAAAATTTATTTCTTTTTGGGGGGAGCTTGCTGCGTTGGCAGCAAACTGCTCTGGAGGCGGCATGGCTGCACCGCATCCGACCGCCATGGAACTACCCCCGCCCCCCAGGAATGGGCTCTAATTGTTTTCTACCTCTTCAAATGTGAAATATAGTTGAATGTTCCTGTAAATATTGGCTCAGTATATTATCTCTCATGATTGGTCTCTCATGATTCATATGAATGTCATCATATTTAAGCTTCCTCACATATTCTTATGAAAGACATAAATTATATTTAAAGAAAAGAATAACAAAGCTACAGTGCAGTCATCTGACATTGTGTTTACTTAATAAAGATAAATTCTGATACGGGACAATTAACTATTTGAACAGATGGTAATTGCTTATAATATAACATAATAAAAATTGTTTGGAAAAAATAAATTGTTGAAAAGTGGGTAGAGAAATGCCTATGGGCATTCAATAATAATATATCCCTGACTCAAAGAACACTGATTTGAGATGCACAGAAAAAATTATTTACTTTACGGAAGCAGAGGTTCCTCTTACGTTCTACTGTTTTTTATAATTTTAACCTTAATGACTTCTGAACTATACATGTATGTATTTTAGCCACAAGCCTTATTTGAATCAGTTTTCCTCACTAATCTCTTACATATACATTCTCACAAATGAATAAATGAATGCTCTGTATTCTGTATAACAAAAATCACTGACTCAACTTCTCTTTATGTAAGGTATTTTCTTTAAAGAGTACAGGGAAAACATCCTGAACAAAGTGATATGTGAAGATTCTGTATCTAATTGGTTGTATTTCTACAATATTCTGCAAACGTTTAAGAAAGTGGGTGTAATATACTGCAATAAATAAAGGGAAATATGGCAGTTATATTTATACTCCGTTGAGAATAGGATAACCAACTGGCCAAGAAAAAAGTCCTGTCCATTTAATAGAGGTTTAACGACTGGAAATGACATTGTCAGCATAAGCTTTTCATGGCATGGACATAAATAACATCACCTGATAATTGCTGCAGATCAAAGCAGTATTAAAGAGACAACTGGAAAGACCAGTTAAAAAGTTGGCAACTCTAGTTGAAAGGTTTTCCTCTCGAATTGCTTGAACAGTTTAGAAGTGCAATCCTAAAAATGGTCACACCCTTCTGAACTCATAGATCTGGAAAAGCAAGTAATCCAGGCCTATTGCCATTGTTATAAAGCACAATTTCTTAATGTATTAAATGGAAATCAGTCTGATTATCTTCTAGCTTTTAGTTGGAGGTATAATGGAACAAATGGGGGACCCATTAAATGTGCATCTCTGGAAACTGCAGAATCATTGCAGCATGGCAAATAGTTGAATAAATATGGGCATAACTTTGCCAAACAAGTTCCACAAATTTCCAGTGGCTAAGATCATGCCAAAATCCCTTTCATTTAAACCAACAGGAATTAAAAATTCTTAACTTTGGCTGAATCATGATCCAAATGTGTATTTTAGGATTCTAAAAAATCACAGCATATGTTAATTCATAATAACTGAGGATAATTTAGGGAGCAATCTTAAGCAAGTCTATTTGGAAGTAAGTCCCATGTTATCCAATGGGGTTTACTCTCAAGAAAGTGACTTTGGGATTACATCTTTGAGCGCAATCCTGAAGAGGGGGTAAATCCGCTTCCTGGCAACCGCGGACCCAAAAAACCCTTTAAAAAAAATAAAAATGAAGAAAAAGAGGGGGAAGGCCCCATTGAAAACAGCGAGGCTGAGCCACCAAAGAAGGTGGCACAGCCCTGCTGCCGCTCAAGGGGGTGTTTCCAGGGCGAAAGGGGAATGCCTCTCCCTGGGAATGCCTCCCCCCCACACGCCAGTGCTGGCTTCCCCTTCTGAGAAAGCCCTGCTGACATGGCTACACTGGCACAGGGGACTGGTGGCACCTGTTAGGAAATATAACAGAAAATGTATTATTTGATTTAGTAATTATTTACTAATGATTTTATTCTTGTATTCATTAACTGAAAACCAGAATCTCCAGCAGCCTGATATACTCATGAGTAAGCTGCTTCCTAATTAATGTTTTGCTGCTGCTCTTCCCGGATGCACATCTGCAGAGAGCAAAAGTAAGATATTCAGGCAGGGGAAAGGATCAGAAAGGATAGATGCTTCTCAGAGAAAGGGCTGGAGATGCGTGTACATATTCTGCATGAATGTGTTTGCTCCCTTCAGCCTAGGGGCTTTTATATACACTTACTAGAGGAAGGTGTGTGATGGAAACGGCGGCATAGATCACACTGTTGTTGTCATTGTTGATCCTCTGCCTTGTTTTGAAGAACCTATAGAGAAACTGGCATATGAATGTAGAAAGAAAAACACATAGGGTAACCAGTATATATTTTTCTGAAGGTATTAGATTTGTCAGATATGATTTCCCTCTGTGTGGAGACTTCCTTTTTCACCATTTCTGACTGCTGGTTTATTGCATTGAGGGTGGTCCTTTGGTGCATCTGAGATTGAGGTAACAAGAGGAGGCCAAGCATTGCCACAGGAATAGGATAGGGTGCCAGGATATGCAAGAGAGAAACTAATACATCTTGGTTTCAAGCTAGGAAAGACTTCCTTGAAGGCTGCTTTACAACTAATGTCTTTCTATCACAGAACTGTATTGGGATACAAACGTGCAAAGACCATGCAGGTGCCTTCACAACATACACATGATGGGAAGTTGCTATTGGCAGCAAGCTCCCAACGTGTACACATAAACAATGAACTCACTTCCTCACATGTGAATGGAAAGCCAAACGATTATAAAAACATTGGTTCTCGTAGGTTATCCGGGCTGTGTAACCGTGGTCTTGGTATTTTCTTTCCTTACACAGCCCGGATAACCTACGAGAACCAATGAACTCTGACCGTGAAAGCCTTCGACGATTATAAAAACAATATGTCACCACCATGGAAGATTTTCAGGCAACCTCTAACACCGAATAATCACAGTATTTTAGAAAAATACTGGTCATATGAAGTTTAACATTTTCTGTGAATTTGTGACTCAAGCAGAACCATGTAATTTAAAATATTTCAAGTTCAGCAATTGATATGCGTCAGCAATTCCCTTTTCTATACTAAATCCTGAAAGCAATTACCCTACTGCTCTGAGTTATAATGAATTCCTTGAGGCAAGAAAGAGATTTCAAATTTAGAACTGTGCTCTCCTTTTCTGCCCCCATATTCTTCTATAATAATAAAACTATCTGTCCATTCGGCTGTGGCATGAATAAGCCATCAGAAAATGCAGGTAGGAATCTCAAAATTGGTTGCCAGCCTCAGGATAGTCATGAAGTTACAGAGCCAGACATAAAGGGAATCTGAAGATCCTGGGCAGTATAATCGCAAAAAAACCCAAAAAAAAAACACGCACTCTTCCTCCTCCTCCCTTTCCCCATTGGAAGGAATTGTTGTCTCTGGCAGGGACAACAGAGAAGACAATAAAGCTAGGCCTTTGAAAACTGGACACACAGTTCAGGCAGTGCCAAAAATGAAGGAATTCAGGACATCCTGGCTGGGGATATCTACAGAATCACACCAATGCTGTTCTTAATGGACCCGAGAGGTCTGTGGCAAGCAAACTCATCTGAAAATAAAGCTAGTTCCCTCAAAATTGGCACCAGGTTCAGGGTGATAATGGGCCTTGCAGTGCCAAGTAGGGCTGTTGAAATAAAAATAATTCGGTATAGTTCGGATTCGGCTGGATTCGGCCCATCTGGATTCGGGGTATGCCGAAGTCCAAACTCCCCCGCTTCGGGTCTGTGCAATTTGGCGCGAATTCAAAGTTCGGGAAAAAAATTCGGCCGAATAAAGTCATTAAAAACACAACTGTGCCTTTCCACGGCTCCGGGGGGGGGGCATTTTTGGGGGTAGAGGTCCCAAACTTTCAGCGGAGCTTCAAAGGACCCTTCTTGCAAGACCCCCCAAGTTTTGTAAAGATTGGGTCAGGGGGAGCTGAGATATGGGCCCCGAAAGGGGTCCCCCCACCCTTAATGTGCATCTCTGAGCAGAGCTTGCCGCCCATGCACAAAGCTCCCAGCCCCGACAAACAGCTGAGCTGCAGGGAGCAAGGGCGGGGAAGGTGCGAAGAAGTTTGCAAAGCAACACAACTGCAAAGCAACACAACCATGCAAAGCAACACCTGACACCTGGGAGTTTGCAAACCATGGAAAGGGACAGAGGCAGCTAGGAGGGGGTGGAATTTCCCCTTTTGCATCGGACTCGGGACCAGGAAAATGCATTCTTTAAGTCAACATATGAAAACCAGTTTTGAGCAAGCATCAAAATAGACCTAACCGATCTTATGAATGAGGGAAAACCTGAGGACACACAACTGAAGCCCCCCCTCAAACCAGGGAGAGCCTCGAGGGGGCACACACACCCCAGGCAGAATGGGCGAAAGCCCCCTTTGGCTTCCCCCCACCCACAGAAACTGCTCCCTCCCCACACACACACAGACTCTGCTCCCCCCCCCACATACACAGGAGAAAAATTATAGATTAAAGCCCCCAAAGGGGTCTTACTGTGGCTGTCTTCTGTTCCATCAGGAGGGGCTGGGAGGACTGGGTAATCCAATATGATTCTATTTAAGCACGGGAGGTTTTGCCTTGGATTTGCCGCTCTGGAGATGCATACAGGATAGGGTGATCCATTCATCCCAATAGGGAAAAGGGGAAAGCCCATATCTTGGGACTCCCTGACCCAATGTTTACAAAACTTGGGAGGCCTCTTAAGAAGGCTTGTCTGAAGCTATGCTGAATGTTTGGGGGCTGCACCCCCAAAAATGCGCCCCCTACAGCCACGGAAAGAGAAAAGGGGGGAGCCCATATTTCTGCCCCCACTGAACCCATTTTTACAAAACTTGGGGGGTCTCTTAAGAAGGCTCGTCTGAAGCTATGCTGAATGTTTGGGGGGCTGCACTCCCAAAAAACGCCCCCTGCAGCCACGGAAATGGAAAAGGAGGGAGGGAAAAGGGGGGAGCCCATATCTCGGGACCCCCTGACCCAATGTTTACAAAACTTGGGGGGTCTCTTATAAAGCCTCGTCTGAAGCTATGCTGAAAGTTTGGGGGCTGCACCCCCCAAAAAGCGCCCCCTGCAGCCATGGAAATGGAAAAGGGGGAGGGAAAAGGGATGGAGCCCATATCTCGGGACCCCCTGACCCAATGTTTACAAAACTTGGGGGGTCTCTTAAGAAGGCTTGTCTGAACCTATGCTGAATGTTTGGGGGCTGCACCCCCCAAAATGCGCCCCCTGCAGCCACAGAAAGAGAAAAGGGGGAGCCCATATTTCTGCCCCCACTTAACCCATCTTTACAAAACTTGGGGGGTCTCTTAAGAAGGCTCGTCTGAAGCTATGTTGAAAGTTTGGGGGCTGCACCCCCAAAAAAGCACCCCCTGCAGCCACGGAAATGGAAATGGGGGAGGGAAAAGGGGTGGAGCCCATATCTCGGGACCCCCTGACCCAATGTTTACAAAACTTGGAGGGTCTCTTAAGAAGGCTCGTCTGAAGCTCCCCTGAAAGTTTGGGGTCTCTACCCCTAAAAAAGCGCCCCCTGCAGCCATGGAAAGGAGCGAATGTGCACACGCACCCCCCACGAGGATTTCTCTCTCTTTCTCTCCCCGGCCGGGCCGCGCAGCAGCTGATTCCTCCAGTACTCAATCCTGACTGATTGGCCATTAACCCAGCTCTTCCCCCCATCTGCTCTCCGGCGGCCCTAGGCCTTAATAATGGATCGGGTAAAATGGCTAGGTATCTAGATAACCTAGAGATACCTTCTCAACGCCGTGCTTTTCTATTAGCTAGGGTTAATGCATTCCCATCTAGGATGCTCTTAGGCCGATACCTCCAGATCCCTAGACATGAACGCCTATGCACATGCGGTTTAAACTTGTTAGATACAATTGACCACATCCTTTTAGATTGCCCCTTCTATGTGACTCTGCGGGATAAACTGCTATCTACTTTGCTCCAGTACAAGACATACAGGAGTAATGAAGTGAAATGCAAATTTCTTTTGAGTGACCATGATCCCAAAATTACTGCTACCGTGGCTGAATTTCTTACAGGAGTTCTTAAAGAACAAGAAAAGTTTTATTAACCCGACTGTAACTTATATGTATTGCCCTTTGGAGGTATTTTGTTGTTGTTTTTTCTATCTCTGTCTTTGGTATGCCAATAAAGGTTAATGAAATGAAATGAAATGACTGATTGGCCAGAAGAAGATCAGCTTGGCCACCGATTGCCCGGGGGAGAATGCTGCTTACTGACGGTTATGCTGCTGCGCCCCGAATTTTCCAAATTTATTCATGAACTCCCGAACTCGCTGAATTCGGCTCCCCCGTTTTCCCGCCATTTTTTAGTTTGGTTCGTCCCGAACTAAAAACTGCCGAATCAGGGGAAATTCGGCTGTTTTTTTGTTCGGGCCGAACCGAATCGACAGCCCTAGTGCCAAGCATGAAGGGTATTAGAACATCCTGGTACAGGATATCTGCAAAAGACACCCACACAATTTGCAATGGCAGCTAAGTTTGTTTGTGTCAGGAATAACTCATCAGACAAAATTGGTGACCAGCTTTAGGATGATCAAGAGATGTTAGTGCTAAAAATGAAGAGACGTATACCATCCCAGCACAGATTATCCCCCAAACATTCCTCTGGCATTTGCAATGAATACAACAGTTTATTTGTGAGAAGCCAGCAAGGGCAGGCAGCTCAGACAAGGAGAGTGGAAAATATCCCCTCTTGTTATAAAACAAAGGGAGTTTAACATCTTCTCTGACCTATCAGAGGCTGTATGGTGTAGTAGTTAGAATGTTATACTGGTATCAAGAAGATCCAGGTTCAAATTCCTGCTCTGCCAGGTAAGGTTGATAGTTGCCTTCGGGCCAGCCACACCTCCTCAAACACATTTGACAGGAAAGCTTAATCCTATGTACCAGGCACTAGAGGATACTACAGCATTAGGTTCTCAGTCACTTTTCTACAATGAGGCCCAAGCTCAAAATGGTGGTAATAAGGAATATTATCATGGTGTTCTCCACAATTCTTTGCAAATTATACTTGCTTACAATGCAGTTATACATGTTATGCAACTGCCATAGAGATATCTGTGGCACCTGGGCTGAGGTGGAGAGGGCCTGCCCTACCCTGTTAACTTACATGAATTGACTGGTTCACAACAGCTGAGCAGTCAGTCACTCAAGGTAAGCAACAATTCTGAAATGAGAAGTTGCAATTCCTTACTCAGCCTAGAGTTGTATAGCCAGCCTGAATGAGAAAGTGGAGTTTCTACACTTCTGCATCTCAAAATATACTCTTGCCACTGGAAGATAGTTCCCTGTGAGCTGCTCCAGCATCATCTCCAATTTGAAAGGATGGTTACATTAGGCTGCAATGTGAACTACACTTTCTTCGGAGTAAGCCCTATTGAATACCATGGGACTTGCTACGGGGAAGGCCTGCTTATGATTGCTCCCCAAACAAGCATTTTATTTGTTACTCATCTTCACAGTTCCTTCTTACGCATTCGGTTTTAAAGAACGAACAACACCTTTTGGAGATCAGGTATGGTGGTAGGGTTGCCAACCTCCAGGTAGTAACAAACAAACTAGCACGACTCAATAGGAAATTTTTTAACAATTCATTAAAGTGCTGGAATTGAAAACCACCAAGGTGTGTAATACAAAACAATATAAACACTATATACAAAAATACCAGGAACAAATGGAAAAAATCCAAAGTCCAAAGGTCTTATCCTATTCCATCATCTTCTGATGTAACCGTAGAAATAAGGTCCACAAAGGTCCAAAGGTGGTGACAAGACAACGAAGAGAGGAAACGCTATTCCGGATATCTTTAGCGCTTTCACAAAAGCACAGCTTCATCAGCCTATGAAATTTATATAATAATTTACATAACGTTTTTCATAACATTTTTACGTTTTTTCATTTTTTTAAATAAATAAATAATCAATGGTAAATACAAGGATAGACAACAATAATCATACAAAAAGCTTACCTCTAGTGTGTTAGAAAAGCAAACTCACTGGGAGAAATTTAATCCATATAGTTCGATTTTTTCTTCTTTTTATTATCCAAACGTATTAGTTTTATATATTATATTATTTTTGCAATTTTTTAATATTTTTAATGCTCCCAAAAAGAAGGGCTGCCAAACCTTCCGGTTCCAAGTTAGATTGTAAAAATACTGCATACGCAGATATAGAGCTAATGGGTCACATGCTGCTGCTGTTACTGGATTCATTAAAGGCACAGTGTCAAAAACGGAGCTCAACTCATAGAAAACAGGACAAATCAAATTCATTATTTAACCCGTTGGGGGCCAAGGTGTTAAATAAATGTATAAAGCGCATTTCATTTTGAAGGAGCACTTTTTGTACATCCCTATGGTCATAATACAAAAAAACGCATATCAGTCTCGGAGTGTTTATGCTTCACAAAGTGGCTCGTTAGTGGAGCCTCAAAGTTCAAAGAGCGCAACCTTTGAACTTTGAGGCTCCACTAACGAGCCACTTTGTGAAGCATAAACACTCCGAGACTGATATGCGTTTTTTTGTATTATGGGTTTACCGTGATCATCCACATGACCATATATATTTATTATATAGGCTGATGAAGCTGTGCTTTTGTGAAAGATATCCGGAATAGCGTTTCCTCTCTTCGTTGTCTTGTCACCACCTTTGGACCTTTGTGGACCTTATTTCTACGGTTACATCAGAAGATGATGGAATAGGATAAGACCTTTGGACTTTGGATTTTTTCCATTTGTTCCTGGTATTTTTGTATATAGTGTTTATATTGTTTTGTATTACACACCTTGGTGGTTTTCAATTCCAGCACTTTAATGAATTGTTAAAAAATTTCCTATTGAGTCGTGCTAGTTTGTTTGTTGCTACTTGTGGTTTCTAGTATTGTGAGTATTTTCTGCACAACCTCCAGGTAGTAGCTGAAGTTCTCCTGCTGTTACAACTGATCTCCAGCTGATAAGAGACCAGTTCACCTGGAGAAAATGGCTGCTTTGGCAACTTGACCCTATGGAGACCTGCAAAGAAGTAACTCGGGTCCATTACGAGACGTCACCTATTATGGTTCACATCTTTATTATTTCCTGTTGAACTTGTAGCTGATGAAGTCCATAGCGAAACATGGTGGAACGATCTAGACGACACATTCTGGAACATCTTCTATAGCTATGGAGTTATTGCCAGTTGTTTTCCAGCTTTACTATTGATTCCTGTGTAGAAAGATATTTTTATTAAGAAATTTCAACGTATTTAGAAAACTTACCTGTTGGATTGAAACCTGTTACATTGTGATTACTTGTTTGCTGGAACAACTTTTTTGTCTACATTGAGCATATCCTATTGTATATATTGTACATATTTATTTGCTTTTTGTCACTTCATGAGCACTTTTTTGACACTTTATATAAAATTTGCATTTATATTTGTGTGCTGTTCTTGTTTACCCAACCTCCAGGTAGTAGCTGAAGTTCTCCTGCTGTTACAACTGATCTCCAGCTGATAAGAGACCAGTTCCCCTGGAGAAAACGGCCCCTTTGGCAAGTGGACCCTATGGCATTGAAGTCCCTCCCCAAACCCCGCCCTCCTCAGGCTCCGCCCTAAAAACCTCCCGCCGGTGGCAAACAGAGACCTGGCAATCCTATATGGGGGGGGGGGGCATCGCGATGAATAACATAGTAGGAAGAAAAAATAAAATTATGTACCTTCAATTCGTGACTGGAGAGAGAAATTATGGATGTATATGAGGATGGCCAAAATAACAGAATTCCTACATGGAAAAGACATGAAAGAATAAAAAAAAACTTGGGCAAAGGCCGTCACATATTGGGATAAACTGGCAAAAATGGATTTTACTATTTTAGTGAGTTATAGAGATAAGTTTTATTACTTTTTTATTATACTGGTAACGGAAATTTTTAAACCTGTTTAGACGCTTCTTCGGGGGTCTGGTGACGGGTCGCTTTTTAAGGTGGGTGGAGGACCAAAAGGGGTATTTTTTTTGTTTTCCGATTTGACAATTTTGTAATTATGAATGTATTACTAAGAGCATACGATTGATACTCTTTTGTATTTTTTAATTATTTCTTATTTATTTTTATTATTGTTTATGTTTGTATTTTGTTTCGTTTAATGTTATAAAAATAAGTTTTTTAATATAAAAAATAAAATAAAATTATGTATGGGGGGGGGTTCCCGCTTCTAGAAGCACAACTCTTTAACGTTGTTCACATCTCGAGCGCTACAGCAGGCACGGCTCTCCCCCCCCCCCCCCGCAGAGTCCACCTGCCTCTGCCAGACGCTCGGCTTTCCTCCGCCCCCGTCTGTGTGGCTGTCTGGCGACTCCCCCTCTGGAGAGGCGGGAAAGGCGGTTGGCGACGGTTGGACCCCTGCCGCCAACGTGCTGCTGGGCTGAAGCGGAGCGAGCGAAAGGTGGTGAACCCGCCCCCATCGCCGGGCTGCGTCTCGCCCAGGCAGAGCAGGGGAGGGCCGGGCCCATGGTGAGGAGGAGGAGGAGCAGAAGCCGGGACTGGGGGCCGACGGCGCCGCCCGTCTGGCCTGGAGGCGGCGGCGGCGGCGGCAGCACCACCACCAGGAGGAGCAGCTGCGGCAGCAACAGCGGCGGCGCGGAGCCGGAGCGGCCGCCCCTGAACATGGCGGCAGCGGAGCCGCGCTTCACGGACGCGGCCGCCGCCGCCGCCCCCCTGCCGTCGCCGGGCCCCGTGCCGGTGCTCTTCTGCTTCTCCGTGTTCGCCAGGCCTTCGTCGGTGCCTCACAGCTCCGGGTATGAGGCGCTGATCCAGAAGTTCCTGAGCCTCTACGGGGACCAGCTCGACATGCACCGCAAGTTCGTGGTGCAGCTGTTCTCCGAGGAGTGGAGCCAGTACATAGACCTGCCCAAGGGCTTCCTGGTGCACGAGCGCTGCAAAGTGCGCCTGGTGCCGCTGCAGGTACAGGTGGGTGGCGGAGGGCTGCTTTCAGCCAGCCTTGCTTCTTCCCCTCTCCCTCCCGGCCAGGAACAGCGGGAAAGAGGAGCTAGAGGTGAAACTTCCCAGTTAGCCCTACAGAATGGCGAGGGGCTGTTTCCACACCGCCTGCTAGCCAGCCGACCACCGACAAGGGAGAGCGCCAGCTCCGTTTCTTCCTGCCACGGAGATGGGGAAGGCAGGAGCTTTATTCAAAATAATAGGAAGCGTTTAGGTGGTGCCTTTAGAGTGCTGCGCATGTATTCTCCCCTCCCCCCCCCCCCCCGTAATTCTGGTAACACACCTCCAAGCTAGGCCAGTAGATGGAGACCAGAGGGAGCTTGATTAAGATTAAGTGTATGTGGTGAGGAATTCTTGACTGAGCTGGGGTTTGCACCTGGGATTTGCTGTATTGCGCTTTCAGTTACCTCTGCGCCAGTTCCCATACAATCCAACGGGGTTACCGCATTATGTATTCCCAGCAATGTATTAAAGAGTTTGAAGACGTTATAAAAAACATCGCTTTAAAAGGGTTTGATGCTATGGCTAAAAAATGGTTGGAAGGCGTCTTCACAGCTAAAGGGGCCAGACAAAGTGCAAACAGTATTTTTTATAACAGTTTCAAACTCTTAATACATCCCTGGGAATACATAATGCGGTAACCCCCCCTGTGTGGGTGTAAAGTGCCTTTAAGTCGCAGCCGACTTATGGCGACCCCTTTTGGGGTTTTCATGGCAAGAGACTAACAGGTGGTTTGCCAGTGCCTTCCTCTGCACAGCAACCCTGGTATTCCTTGGTAGTCTCCCATCCAAATACTCACCAGGGCTGACCCTGCTTAGCTTCTGAGATCTGATGAAATTAGGCTAGCCTGGGCCATCCAGGTCAGGGCTAATCCAACCCTAACCAAGGCTTATCAGGAAAAAAACCCATGGATTTCAATGGGACTCGAAGCGATGCATGCATTGGCTCTTCTGTTTTCAACTTAAAATTGCAGACAGGGTACCACGGAATAGAGGAAGGAGAGAATCTTCCAGTCATGGAGTGATGTTGTGTATTCCAAATTCTTAGTCCTTTGGAAGAAAGTCAGGAGGAGAAGGAAATTGAGAAGCGATGGATTCTTTCCCCACCTGTATTTCATAATCACATAGGAAATGGCTGATTCCTGTTGGCCTCAGTGAGTATGGCAGTTGAGATGGTATTGATTAATTCCAGGATGGACGTGGAATTAAATTCAGCAAACGATATATTAGAAGCAACATCTAAAGTTATTATGTGAGGAAACTCATTAAAAGTTCTCAGTTTCACTGAGAAACACTCAGAGATGTTGCTAGATTGTGAAAAGGAGAGGTAAGATGGTGGGTGAAAACGCATGGTCGCTTTAGCCTCCTTTATTCCCTGTTTCAGTCAGGATTCGGCCAGGATCGAACGCATTCGTTTCACCGAACATTCATTTGATCCTGGCAGAATCCTGGCTGAAACAGGGAATAAAGGAGGCTAAAGCGACCATGCGTTTTAGACCGGTGTTCCCTGTGAAAAGGGAACTGTAAGATCAATGGTGGCAACTTTTCTGTAACTGTCAAGACAAATACAGCAGTTGACTGTTACAGGCAAAGCATGTATCTTGGATACTGTGACCTGTTTTTGTGGTATAGTAACAGCCTGATCCTGTTCAGTGTTAGCTGTGCTTAAGTCCAGTGTTTAAGCCTGCTGTGTAGAATTGAGTTCCCTTAGAAATTTCTGAAACTTACTTTCCAGAAAATGTGTTTAAATTGAAGTGTAAGCATCTCTTTATGGCATGTAAGGGATGTCTTTCTCAAATTCACTTACTGCCAAGAGAAGCAATACATAATGCCTTTATTAGATCTTGAAAATCTTGAGGTATTTGTATTTTCCTTCTTGAAATAGAACTGTTTGTTTGTGAAAATGTACACAAGTGTTTACAGGTGTTAACTAACCTGCCCTGAGTGATCTTGAGTAAGCTTAGACTTTGATCTACTAAGCAACTGTGTTCATGCTAATCACATATGGTAGAGTAGAAAGTAGTTGCTATTATAAGCAAAATCATAAAGTTTAAAAACATATAAAACTGACCCCTAAAATCTCTCTCTAATGCACTTCCACTGTGGAAACACTTTGTTCTGTTTTATGGTAGGCTTTTTTTTACACAAATTGTGGTTGTACCTATCATTCGCACCAAAAGGATTTTAAAATATGCATTTGTCAGTAGTGATGCATTAGACATTCATATAATGGAGTTACAGAAGTATAAGTGACATCTGAAGAAATGTGACTGTATCAGTAGTTTATGTTATTTGTAGTTGCATGCATATTAGGCATAATGGTTTTAAGCAACATATTCCTTTTCATAGACTAAATAAAATACCAAAGCAACAGGTAATTTGCACATTGTCCATGCACATTATCTCTATCATAAATAACATTTACTTTAAAGATAGTGAAGTGAGATTTGCATACCTAGAGCTAAGCCATTTAAGATTAGCATGCCAAATAACTTGCTCTTTGGCATATTTATGTTCCATAACGCTCATTGTAAAGCTATAATCTTGAGTAAACTGGATAGATTGACTTTAACTTGATGGGACTTATTTTGGTGCTATGCATAGAAGAGCTGAACAATACAGAAGCTACTGGATTTGTGTGTTACATTGCAAGAATGAGGGAATATCCCTGGAATGAACACAGTATGTAAGGGAGTGCTACTGCCAGCATATCATTCTGATAATTTGTATATTAATTATGTAAAGATGTTTATTATCTGCCTTTCAAGCTATAAGTTATTTGATTGTTTAAACAAATTCCCAAATTACTAAACTTTAATATGAGTGCCACTATGAAAATATGAAAGACATGTAAGATAACTTGGCATGCTACTGTGCAAAAGTTACCACTATTTCGGAGAAGAAAGAAAAATACTATCTTTGCTTTTTTGTGTTTCACTGTGTAAAATGTAAATAGCTAAACCCTGTGAATGCCCCCCCCAAACTAGTCCCACTGTACCTTTCTAAATCCATTGAAGTCAATGGGCTTAGAAGGATGTAACTCTGTGAGTTATGCATACTTTTCTGGGAGTGAATCCACTGAGCACAGTGGGATGGCTATTCGGAAGTATGCTTAGTATTGGGCTGTGTGTGTTCCAGGCTTCAATCCAAAGCACATTTACTGGCAAGTGGAGCAAACTGAAATTAATAGGATTTTCACATAAACATGGATAAGATTACCATTAGCCATTGTAAAGATTAACTATCATAAATACCCTGTTTATATTTGTACCAACAGGGACCAAGGAAAGTAATATTACATTATTTTAAAAGGAAATAGTGAAATAATTCAGAAATAACAGGATTGTGAAGAGATAAGCAGAATCCTGTGGCCAGAATCCACAGGCACATTACTCCCATACATGCATTGAGTGGGGGGACAGCTGCCAATTTTTTTCTGTTGGCAGCATCCTCTTGTGCCTTTTGGGATGCTGTTCTTTGACCTTTGGGGAAACGTTCAGGGAGTGCCACTGGCAGGGCCAGGGAGATGGGAAAATTCCTATGCATGTATGGCACTTTGAATCTTGCTCCTTAATGCAAATATTTTGCATTAAACATACACTCATAAATAGTCAAAATTACAAGAAGAAATTAGTGGATTACTAAATTTAGAGGGTTACTTTTATATTCCAAACAAGAATACCTTTGCAGTGTTGATCTGATTTTCATGTGTCTCTTATTTAATTAAATTCAGTGAATTTATTTAGGAAACTAGTGTGCACAGGTTTTGCTTATCTTTAAAATAGTTTGCAAGTACACCACTTTTGGATTAATTAATAGTGACAAATATCGGGGAAGCCTCTTTTTAGAAGCTGTACAGTCTACATGAATGTGGGTGCTCAAAAACTAAGCTCGAGGGGTTCCAAGTCTTGGGGCTGACTTAATAGTGTCTGAACAGAAACTAAAAGTTCATGTCCAAATAGGTTCTTGGGCTTCAGTTCTTTCTGAAATGTAAATTGAGGTCTTATGTAATGTTACTGTTTGTCAGAAGGTTGATTTAGCCATGGGTTAAGTATATGGCATTCATGGTCTTTGCCCTCCATTGGAGCATCAAGGCTTCTTTCTGTGTGTTGTGTAAAATTAATAAGGGTAAAGATAACACTTTAAGAGTGGAGGATATGATACCACCGTTGATGGCCTCCAAGCATGCACAATTTTTTCTGTCTGGATCATACTCTGGGGAAAATTTCTGCAAGTTTTAGCACAGTTTCAAGATGGTGAAATTCCTTTTGGATAGCATCTGTGAAATTGTCAACACAATATCTTCCACTCCAATCCCTGCAAGCAGTCTTGCAATTTAACAAAAATTAGCAGGTTTTTTTTAAAGATAAAGAATAAATAGAATGTGTATATGAGAGAGCAATAAAAAAAATGTACAGTTCAGCAAGTATACAAGGAATAATACATCTCCCTGTCATACTTGTTGGCATGCATGCAATTGGCAAAGTTGGTGTCATTTAGTGGGTGAAAAACTCTGTGTGACTCCTTTGAGAATGCTGTATCTGTCCTCACCTAAAAGGTGGGTGGAATAATGCCGCTTGTCCTCTTTCCTTTAATTTTTCCATCTTTTTAAATTTATGCTTTTAAATTGCCATTTCCAAAGCTTAGTATTTTCAGTTTGCTTTTAAATTGCCAGAGGTTTGTTATTTTTAAAATACATTTTTTGGTAGCTGATGGCATCTATCCCGTAGTAGGTTAGCAAACATACATAGATGGGAAATTTGGTATTGCCATGAAGGCATTTTTCCACATGTAGTTGTTGTTATTAAAAATTTTTTTTAAAAAAAAATCTTAAAAGTTAGTAGGACACTGAAGTAAATTTAGAATACTCATTTGATACCTGGCTCAAACCCAGATAAGCCATATGCAATTAATCTTAAAGATAATGGCTAGAATCAAAAAGTAAATAAATGCTTAATAAAGGGTTGTGATAGGTCTTCTGTGTTTCAAACTTCAGTTTCCCATGGTACATGAGGATGTACCTGAGGGTTCAGTATTTATTTAGAACATATATACGGTGCTTCTACAGACCTGCTTAAGGCTGCTCACAATAAAAGCATGACTCTTGTATAAAAAATCCTATTAGATGCAAATTGTGCTATGGACTCTCCTAAAATAGCTATTTGGATCTAGCCAAGTTAAGTTTTTTTCCTCTTGATTTGCAATATTAAATCTCTAATGTTCTTCATTCCCTCAGCTAACTACCCTGGGAAACCTCACACCTTCAAGCACTGTGTTTTTCTGTTGTGATATGCAAGAGAGATTCAGACCCGCTATCAAGTATTTTGGAGATATTATCAGTGTAGGGCAACGATTGGTAAGTTCACTTGGTTTCTCATTATAGCATCTACTGCTACTGAGTTTTTACCATCACTGACTGTTTTATCGCTTGAATAGTAGTTTCATTTCATCTGGGATCTTTCCTTTTGCAGCTTCAAGGTGCACGGATTTTAGGAATCCCTATTATTGTAACAGAGCAGTATCCTAAAGGTCTTGGGAGCACAGTGCAAGAAATTGACTTAACTGGAGCGAAACTGGTCTTACCCAAAACAAAGTTTTCTATGGTGTTGCCTGAAGTCGAGACTGCATTAGCAGAAATTCCTGGAGTTCGCAGTGTTGTTTTATTTGGAGTAGAAGTAGGTACTTTTATTATTTTTAACAGATTTTCTACTGCAATAGGATGTTCCTATTTAGATAAAGGTTAAACACAGTTGGTAAAGCTGACTTCCAAACTTGTTTTAAACGAAGTCTCTTGCATTCAAGATCCTTCTCACATTATAAATGTGGCATACAGATATTCAAGCTTTGAACACCCTTGTACTTTTATTTGTACTTTATGTAATTATTGTTAAAACTATTTCCCCCCTGTTTTTTATTTAAGACTCATGTGTGCATCCAACAGACAGCACTGGAATTGGTGGGCAGAGGTCTGGAAGTTCACATTGTGGCAGATGCAACCTCATCAAGAAGTATGATGGATAGAATGTTTGCCCTTGAGGTAACTACTTTTGGGTGGGCTTGCATTGAGGCTGACTAAAGTGATTGTTTAAAGAAAGGTTTAAGGTTTATATAAGACAAGTGAGGGAGCCAGAAGGACTTGCAGGGGGCATCCCAGTTTCTCCTTCCCTACTATTTCCTCTTTCACTTTTTTGAAAGCCATGATAGGCTCTTCCTACTTCCCTCATACCCACCTACCACCCAGCCTACCTTTTTCTATCCTCATCTTCAGCTTTTCCACCTTCCCTCCCCCAGGAGCATCTATCCGTAAAACTATAGTGAGTTGTGCAGTATTAGATGCTCTGCCAGACACAGTTGTGCAGTGGAGGAACCTGCAATGGGGGAGTACCTCACCTTACTTGTATCCCTCTTCCAACACTATTTCCTCTTTCTCTCCTAACAACCTTTCCCTGCTTCCTTCTCTCTTTCATACTCACCAGCCAACCTACCTTTTATCTGTCCCTCTGCTTTCACCTATAGTTATTATTTATTTACTTCATTTATACCCTTTTTACCACAGTGCGGGACCCAGAGCAGCTCATATCATTCTCCTGTCCTTCATTTTATCCTCACAACAACTCCTCTGAGCTACATTAGGCTCTGTGAGTATGTGACTGGCTCAGGGTCACCCAGCAAGCTTCCATGGCTGACTGACAATTTCAACTGGGTCTCTCAATTCTTAGTCTGATGCTATAAAAACTACAGCACACTGGCTTTTGTGGGGTGATTGCTGTTGAACAAAGGCAAGCAGGCAGTCCTGGGTGAGTCATGCAGATTGTGTGGCATCAAGTGGCCTGGTGGTTGCTACCGGGCCTGGCCCTGATGAGTCCTCCCTTAAAGGTCAGAAAAGTCCTGGAAAGAGCCATTCCTTTTACTTATAGAAACTAAGTTTGAAGGCTGACAGTACTGTTTCGGTTTCCAACTAACCTGTACAATACCACTGAGACTGCATTCTTTTTTAAAAGCCTCTTCTATTTTGAGGGTTTTATCCTTTCAATGTAATTGTTTGGGATTTCAGATTTTTCTGCAAACTTTTTTCAGTTTTGTAGAAAGACTTGTCTGTTCATGGCTCCAGTCTTTGGATTCAAGTATCTGCAGATCTGGTAATGTTGAAAAGTAGGTATAGTGATGATAGGTAATTTTTACTGCAGGGAAAGAAGACAAGTAGTAACCATTTATTTTTCTGCAGAAGAAATAAACTTAATGATTTTTATCATTTCATACTTTGGTGGCCTGCACTTAAAAGTTGGAAACAGCAGGACAATAAAAGAGAGCATGTTTAATGAAACATGAAATGTTGTTCACCTCATTGCTGAGAAAACTCACCTCGCTAGATAGAGATCTTATATTGCCACTTTTGTTCTATAGCTTGTGTAGAACCATTCAAATGTAACGTTTTAGTGACTAATAATGGCATATGTTTGTGTGCTTGCTGAGTGGAATAAAAATAAAAGGCAAGCTTTTCGAAAATCCTTACAGTTAATAACTTCAGTTTTTTGGTAGAAACAGTACAATTGATTAACTAAAAGCTTAATGTAATTCGCTTAATGTAATTCGTTGTGTAACACTAACAACTCACAAGGAATATAAGAATGATTATAGCCACAGGCTCAGATGCAAAGCAGAGTAGTAATAAAAGTGGCATTTCTTGTTGCACCAAAATTTATCTACAGCATCATAAATTATAAAAAAGTCTAGGGCAAATAAAATAACAAGCTCTTGTTCTTGTCTCTTCATGCTGCTAAAGATGTTCGATCAGATAAGAGTGGCAAATACAGTGCAAAAGTTAGTTAAAAGCTAAAAATATAAGTGTTACGGCCAGTCTATATTGCAGATTCAGATAGGTGTTTGTTGCAGAAGTGCCACAACTCAGCATTCCTGGAAACCCAGGTCATTCACAACTAGCTTCGTTATATGTTCCTTCCATCTGCCAGTCTTACCAAATATGAGGAAATAATGCTAGGAGAGTTTTGTGGCAAGTGAAAGGAATTCTGCATGCTCACAAACCTAATTCAGGGTCCTTAGCAGAGACTTAATAAGCAAAAAGTATATGTAATCTGTTTGCTGGAATAGAAAATATAGTGTGAAAAAAAAATTTCTGCAAAACTTGCTATCCCATACTTCAGACCCATACTTTCTCAGACAGAGTTGCAGGATTATGTCGTGCCCCAGTCTAGTCAGCTGTCCACTACTATTTGAAGGCTGCTTTGAGCCTCCAGATTCTGCGTTTAGATGCATGGCATGCAGAAAGTCAAGTTTTCTCTAGGCTGGATAACCATCCTAGGAGATACATAATAAACGTTTATGTTTTGGGATAGCTCATCTGGACTGGTGTAAAGATAAGCCCACATAACTCAGAATGATTTTGCACATAATTTTAGTTATTGTGGCACTAGTTAATTTAGATGCATGGCATGCAGAAAGTCAAGTTTTCTCTAGGCTGGATAACCATCCTAGGAGATACATAATAAAGGTTTATGTTTTGGGATAGCTCATCTGGACTGGTGTAAAAATAAGCCCACATAACTCAGAATGATTTTGCACATAATTTTAGTTATTGTGGCACTAGTTAATTTAGAGAAACATCAGCTCAGTAGGTTTCTCTGGAATCCATTTATCTTCATCATCCTTTCATTTGGGAGTTGTATTTTTTAGCTTGTTACAGGGAAATGTTGTATATCAGATACTACTACATACGATTTCATTACCACATAGAGGGAATCTCTGAGGCTGTATTTTAACAAATTTTGAAATGTTAATTACTAACCTCCTTTTTCTGATGGTGATTTGAAGAATAGCACAGAGGGTCTACAAACAAGTATCCAAGCGCTGGCTGTGGCCATTTCATTAATTTATTTGGTCTATCCATTTGTTCCTTTAGTTGAACTGATATTATGGCAAAAGCTGGTCACTTTTGCTTTTTGCTTGTTTTTCAGATTTATTCAGCTACTTATTCAGCAATTGAGATTATAAGCTTGTTTATAAACAACAGTGAGCACATACTGTTACATTTAATTCTTTCTTGCTTAGCCTACTGTCTAAAACATGTGATGTTTGTTATCCATTCCCAAACAAGCCTTCTGTAGGCTGAATTGAGGATTTAATTTTTTAAAAGGTGTTTCCAGATGTGATGAGTCCTTGCCTCAGTATATATGGAAAGTGTAATGCATAGGTTAAGTCCACAATTGAATCCAAGGCCCCTGAAGACATAATTCCAGATGTTTATATGGTAGGATCTATGTGTGGTGTTTACTTTTTCTAACTTAAGTGGGAGCCAATGTGATACAGAGGTTGGATTAGGACCTTGGAGACCAGGTAAAAATTCCCATATTTCTGTGAAGCTCATGAAGTGAGTGTGGACTAGTCACACCTAACCTGCTTCACAAGGTTATTGTGAGTATAAAGAAGAGAGCCTTGTATTTGGCCCTGAGATCCCTGAAGGAAATGCAGGATTAGAATGTGATAGATATTAAATCCACATCGGGAAAATATTAAAAGTTCTTACCAAATACACCCATGGATGACTGCTCTGGAGACTTCTTCTGTCATATGCTGTGCATTCCCAAATGCAAATCCAAATATGTTCTATGTTGTGTTGTATAGATTTCTCAGATCCTAGTGAAATGCTTATCAATGCTGGACAGAGTCCTCAAATGTAAAACATCATAATTGGATCTGTCTTTATTATTATTTTAAGAAAAAAAGATTTGCTGCATTGGCTGTCCATTCCCAATTTTGGACTTGAGGGTTTTGTATTTTAAAAATTTTTTAAAGGTGGAAAAGCATATACAGTGCAAAGATTTTATCTCTTCATCCTGAAACGATTCTCTTATTTTGGTGTAAATCACATATTTAACTGTTTTAATGGATAGTAATTGACAGCCAACATGGTGTAGTGGTTAAGAGTGGCAGACTCTAATATGGTGAATCGGGTTTGTTTCCCCACTCCTCCATATGAAGCCTGCTGGATGACCTTGGGCTAGTCACAGTTCTCTCTCAGCCCCATCTACCTCACAAGGTGTCTGTTGTGGGGAGAGAAAGGGAAGGTGATTGTAAGCCACTTTGAGACTCCTGAAGATAGAGAAAAGCAGGGTATAAAAACCAACTCCTCCTCCTCCTTCTAATTTATATGTAATTAGCAGTGATTCATTGTACCTATATTGAAAGTAACCTTGTTTTACAGAAATGATTTAAAATTGTATTTTATTCCTTGTCTGCTCCGTATAAAATGTTATGTAAGAGCTGGGCTGCATGTAGACATCCCAACAATCCAGAATTTCTGTATGAACGAGGCTTGCTGCCATACTCAAACGCATGCCTCCCTCCTCTCATGTAGCATGATTAAGCATTCCTGGAATGAAACAGACTTCTGATCTCCTTTACATACAAATGCGAGTGTCCAGGTGAGCTGAAATGTATATATTCCTCACAAGCTAGTATTCTAAACCATGGTTTAATTCAGACATTGAATCCATGTTTGTGCGGAGTGAACAAAATCTAGTTCACCTAGGTGCCATTTTTTGAGGTTCATGGGAAACCAGAAGTTTTTTCAAACCAATAACCCGTAATTGTGCTCAGGTAGGGATGGGGAGAAGAGAGGCATATGTGTGAGCAGAGCAACAAGGTGTGCAAGTGCACAATCTGCGCTTAACTAGAGCTTGTTGTGACTTCTGAATGCTTCACTGAAATTCCTTGAACTCTATGGACATTTTCGCCTTTAGAAATAATTATAGTACATTGTTACATTAGTACATTATTGCAAAAAACAAAACCCCTACAACAACTAAAGGCAGTGGTTTTATTGTTCTAAGCTGACCAACCAGATACATGGTGTCTCCTCATCCTTTATTTGCTTCTGCTTTTTCAGCGTCTTGCTCGCACTGGGATTATTGTTACTACTAGCGAAGCTATATTGTTGCAGCTGATAGCTGACAAAGATCATCCCAAGTTTAAAGATATCCAAAACCTCATTAAAGCAAGTGCTCCAGAGTCGGGACTTCTTTCCAAAGTATAAAAAGGGTGTCCTTAAAAGAACCTTGTCAGTGAAAGGAGACTTAAAGCTGTAAGTATGTACACACACACACACACACGTTTTTCTCCTGGCAGAAGTATAAAACTACAAATTGCTGTATTTGTGCTTGCCTTAGCAGAATTTGTTTGGCTTTGCTGTCCAAATGCCAGTGTATTCAGTTAATCCCTACTCTTAAGTCTTTGGGTACTATAGAATCATTTTGTTTCCAGAACAAAATTTATAAACAGGTGCTGTTTGTACTGTACTCACTGATTGTAACACAACTCAAAAACTAGAATGCATATTTCTGTAAAAATTCTCTTGATTGTATAAATGTACTGTGGTTTTGTTTCAGTTTTTGTACCAATACAGTTTGAATAATATATTAAGATATGCTTTAACATTCTACAAATGGAATCATGTTTTAAATAAAATGGAATACACACACACACACACATTGGAGGAAAAATTACTTATAATTGATAAACAAACAGCGGAACAAATAGCATAGGTACATTATACTAGATAGATGAAACTTAATTAGCCTGATGTTTATTGAGTGGTGTTCAAAAGACCTGTATAATAAAATTCCATCTGGAAAGGTCTGTAGGTTAATGTTCAACATAAAATCATAAATATTTCTGTCAATGTGTTAATCTATGTGTTAATCAAGACTATCGAAAAGATGTTAATTCACTTTAAACAATTCAGCTGAATATGTTCAAACTCTACCTTTCCAAGTACTGAAACAACTTCTTTTTCTGAATGTGTTGGAGGATTTATTTTTAATCCCTGTATGTTTAGATTTAATGAATTCCATCTGGCTTCTGCATTCGATCAAGCAAGCTTTGTTGGGGGGGGGGTCAACTTAAATTTAATGTTGGCTGTGGTTTGGACATAAATAGGGTTTATAAGGAGTTGGATATAATAGTATATATATATATATTTAAAGGGTCTCCATAACTTGATGCAATATTTTATGGCTGGAAGTAAATTTGAATAGCAGTGCTGTGAATACAGAAACTGTTTCATTTTCTGAGTAAAGTTGTTATAAAGTGTACGTAGGTTTTTAGGTGGATATTTTACAGTATGATGCATACTATTAACACTGGGTTTTTTTTGTAATGCATTGTTTAACAGTTCTAAAATTTCCCAGAAACTTTGGATGTAGAAGAAATGGCCTTGGTATGTTTAAATAAATTCAAGCTCCTACTGTGTCTTATTATTGTGATACGAAGTTTTGCTCTTCAGTTTAAAATTAGTTTCACTGGGAGCTAACCAAAATCTTGTTCCATCTTCTTCTGTTAGAAGAACTATCATTATCATTGTTAATTTGATGCAGTAGTTCAAGGCTATTGTTTGAGATTCACTTCTCAGGGTTTTTTTTTAACAACTGCTACTACATACCACAATGTGGAATGAAGCCAGCACATGACTTCAGACAGAAGGAGAAAATCCAGCACATGAACACAGCACCTGACTTGGGATAAAATCTTTTTTTCCCTAGTAGTTACTGACACCTTTCTTTTCTTACATATTACTCATGCTATTTAGCAAGGTAAAATATAAATAAACAGCAACAGGAAAACTACTTGATAAATAATAAGGTAAGTTTGTAATATTTATGCCATAGCTAATTCAAATCAATTGATCACATGAACACATAAAGCAGCCTTATAATGAATCAGACCCTTGGTCCATCGAAGTCAGTATTGAATACTCTGACCTGCAGTGGCTCTCTGGGATCTCAGGCAGAGGTCTTTCACATCACCTACTTGCCTAGTCCCTTTAACTGGAGATGCCGGGGATTGAAATTGGGACCTGCATGCCAAGCAGATGCTCTACCACTGAGCCACAGCCCCTCCACCAATCCAAAGAGATACTTTAGGTACACCAAAAGGTTTAAAGAGACTGATACAAATTGTGAAAGTCCCTTACATATCAATGTAGTTTGCAATATTGTCGAAGGCTTTCACGGTCAGAGTTCATTGGTTCTTGTAGGTTATCCGGGCTGTGTAACCGTGGTCTTGGTATTTTCTTTCCTGACGTTTCACCAGCAGCTGTGGCAGGCATCTTCAGAGGAGTAACACTGAAGGACAGTGTCTCTCAGTGTCACGTGTGTAGGAAGAGTAATACATAGTCAGAAAGGGGTTGGGTTTGAGCTGAATCATTGTCCTGCAAAAAGTAACAAAGGTTATGTGCTAACCATTGTCCTGTAAGTATTGTTGACTTTCTTTTCTGTAGAAAAGAAGAGAAGAAAAGAAGAGAGTTTAAGAATGAATAAGGCTTGGCTTCCTGTCTTGAAAACCACCAGACTAACAAAGACTACAGTCAACAATAGCCATGCAGATTAGCTTTGGATTTCACACATTAACAGATCACTTCAGGATACAATGGTTCCATATTAACATACCACACCCTCATTAGCACATTATCTGGATACTTTCTGACTATTACTAGTATTACTCTTCCTACACACTTGACACTGAGAGACACTGTCCTTCAGTGTTACTCCTCTGAAGGTGCCTGCCACAGCAGCTGGCGAAACGTCAGGAAAGAAAATACCAAGACCACGGTTACACAGCCCGGATAACCTACAAGAACCAATGTAGTTTGCCTTCTGGCTGGAAGAGCTGATTGGGAAACATAAGTCAAAACCCCCATGGGAAGTATTGTATTACTTGTGCTGATCTTTGGATTCCAAACAAAATGTAAAATTCATAGCCTGCCTCCCTGCATTCTTAGTGCTAACCCCCCCCCCCCATAAAATTTTGTGCAAACATTTAATAACTAGGCAGACCTATCATGGTCAATTAAAAATTATTTATGTAGAATATATAATAGTGATATATACATATTTTTAAAAAATTAAGTAGAGATTATTTTATTGCTAAAAACAAAGTTGTTGAATTTTTAGTTCACCTTAGTTGTTGGATATATTGTGAAACTGGAGGCTATATAAGCCATACTTCTACCTTAACACAGAACTGTCCCTTATCTGGAGTAAAGAGTAAGCCTTTGGGATATGCAGACATGTTCTTACTGGTGCTTGTTGATACTTGGGCAATGTATTAACATATTTACAATACCAAGGTGTTTTTTTAAAAAATAGTAAAAGTCAATGTTTGTGATTCTGCATGTTTTGTGCTGTTTTCATAGCTGACTTTTTGAGAGAGACTAGTTGGCATTCATATATTAGGCTTTTGACAGCTATAAAGTATTTGTTGCCTTTAATATCTGAAAGAGTCCTCCTGGATGAATGCCAAGAAACCTGCATGTTCAACTGAGTAGGTGCTGATGTAGGTTGACTGTACGATAGCCAAATCATCCATAGTTGTGCATTCATGTAGTTTGGGTTGTTGCTCTTAACTGGACATGCTGTTCTAGATATTAAAAGTTATTTTTTATAACTGAGGAATTAGCCCCTTGAACTGTTAACTTGCCTTCACTATCATTCTTGGCCAACTACTTAATGCAAAATATTTCTAAAATTATCAGAGTAAAATAGAAGAAACAAGCCATACCACAATTACAGTTTAACAAGGCAGTCCTTTCTCTGTAAAGATAAAACTGGTTTGTGCTGAAACCATTAATATAATTTCACAAATTATAACAGATTGTGTTAAACTTCATTTCATAGTTTTTCCAACTATATCCAAGTATTAAAGCAGTGTGCTTTCCAAAATTAAATGTAGGTGCAGAATTTGAGTGAGCCCATTGGACTTTAATGAAACAAAAGTCTGTTGTTCACTATCTAGCTTTAGCTTTTTATTGCAATCACTTATGGTCTAATCTCTCTGAGGTGGTAAATCTGTGGTTGGACTGTATTTCACACTAATGGTATGGACTTATATGATCTAATGTTCTTCAATGCAAAACAGTTGTTTTTACATAGAAAACTTGATGCCAGGGAGAAGAGGGTTTTCCCTCACAGCTGAATGTACTTCCTTATTGTTCTTGGTTCCTTCTTAGCTGACAAGCCTAGTAATGGCCGCAGCTCCACTCCTTCACACAGTTGACCTTGTATCATAAAGGATAACAGAATTCACTATATTGCAGTGGCAAAAAAAAAAATAAGACTATAGGGAACCAGGCAATGGATACAGTATGCAGGTTCTAGAGTTCCAAAGATAAACAGAAAAGCTATAGGTCATGAGCTGGAAGAAGAGGTGAATGGCAAAGAGCATGTTTTTAATAGACAAGCTTTGAATGAACAATTGCGGTACATTGACTAAAGCAGTAGAAGTAGTATCAAAGAATAATATCATCGGCCCAATGTGTTAAAGACCCATTTGACTTAGAAAAAGGTAAAAGGTTGAATCTGAAAAGTCTGCAAAACAGCAGTTGTGGTATCTGCTCATTTTAATGACTACTCAAAAGGATGATGTGAGCACTTTGGAGACAACCAGTGCATACCTATCTGTGTGTTTGGTGTGACTTCATTTATACAATGCAGCAATAATTCTGGGTATCACAATAAGCACATCCCGAACTGGAATTCATACTACAAATAATTTGTCATTCACCTATTATTTGCAGATATTTTAAATTTTATTTATGAAAGAAACATTTTACCCTCATGTTACCAAACCATATTAAAATATCACTACTATGGAATAATATTCTAATTGGGTTTTTTGTGTTTATGCGTGTGTAAAGTGCCGTCAAGTCGCAGCCTACTTATGGTGACCCCTTTTGGGGTTTTCATGGCAAGAGACTAAGGTGATTTGCCAGTGCCTTCCTCTGCACAGCAACCCTGGACTTCCTTGGTGGTCTCCCATCCAAATACTAACCAGGGCTGACTCTGCTTAGCTTCTGAGATCTGACATTCTGTATGTATTTTAGCAGACAGCCAGTCATGCATAACAGTTGCTAGCTGAGTGCCTTGTAAGAGGAACTCAGGATCCCTGTAGGGCTTGCTCTTGGGGCTTTGAACAATATTTGTATTAGGGAAGTTGAGCTTGGGAGTAGTGCAAGAGGGGCAAGTGTGTGTCAGTTTGCTTGAGTGAGGTGAGGTGAGTCAGTTGCCTGCTATTGTCTGACTTCTGGGGGGATGGAGCCACAGTTCTCTGCTGTAAAGCAGAGCTCACTAGAGGGCTGACCCTGGAAAAGACACTCAGAATCCTTGTTGGGGTTACTCCTGGGGCATGTGACCAATGCTTCAAACAGGGTTTCTAACTAGGGAGTTGAACTTGAGAGTTCAGCAAGGGAGGATGAGGGGATGCAGGAGAGAATCTCTCTAGTCCCAGTTTCCTGAGAAAGGACATACAAGCTCCACTTCAGCACAGAGGGTGGTGTGTTGCTTTAACCTTCCTGCTGTGGAAATCTGCACAAGTTTGGGTAAGCACCCTATTTCACTCTAAAATACCTTTAAGCAACTAAGCCAGTAATGAACGTAGAAAGCCAGCCGGGGAGTGAGAGCTATCCAGTGTTTTGCAGGGAGTGCCACATTTATGGTTATGTACCCACTGGTGTGTGCTCGATGTATGGAGCTCTTGGCTCCTAAGGAGCAGGTTCATTCCATTGAGGCTAGGGTTGCCAACCTGGAGAAACTGAAGTAGAAAGAGATGTTTGGGGACAGAGCCTTCAGGGACTTAACTGATCAGTCCCACTCCAGTGCTGGAAGTTCTTCTGCTGTTGTGGAGAGTGACAATCTCAAGGTCAGAGGGTGTCAGTCTGAGGAAGAGGGATGTGATCCATTAAACGGGACCCTTTCCTTGAGCAACAGATCAATATCCTCTCATACAGAGGATACCCCTCTGGGGTTGGGGGTGAAGTGGGCTTTTGGTAGTGGATGATTCGATTATTAGGCACATGGAAGAGTTGGTCACAGGCATTTTGACTGCCTGGTGACTTGCCAAGGCTGTGAAAATCAAGAGCTGTCTAGATAGGCTGATAGATAGTGTTGGGGAGGATTCAGCAGTCATGATGCATGTTGGCACCAGTGATCTTGGGAAATGTAGTTATGTGGTCCTGGAGGAAATTTTTAGGTTACTAGGCAGAAAGTTAAAGGCCAGGACCTTAGAGGTAGCATTCTAAGAATTGCTATGAGTTCCAGACACAGGTCCAGCTAGACAGGCACAGTTCAGGGGTCTCAATATGTGGATGAGAAAGTGGTGCCAGGAGGAAGAGTTTAGATTTGTTAGGCACTGGGGAACTTTCTGGGACAAACCAAACCTATTCAAAAGGGATGAGCTTCACTCGAATCAAAAGGGAACCAGGCTGCTTATACTTAATATCAAAAAGGTGTCAGAACAGCTTTTAAACTAGCCCTAGGGGGAGGGGCTGGGGAACCTCCGGTTCAGGACAAGTCAGTCCAGAGGAACAATTATCTAAACAGGGTAATATTGATAGGAGCACAATATAACTTGGTAGAGAAGGTATGATGGTGAAGGACAGCTATGTGTGATGACAAAGGGGGCACAAGGGTTGCTGGACAATTAAATATACTGGCTATCTCAGAAACGTGGAATGGGGGAAATCTATGAGATACAGTCATCCCTGGATATAAGCTCTATAAGCAGGACGGAGGGATGGGTTGGTGGAGGTGTTGCATTGTACATCAAAGAGGACTAATCAAATAGGTTAGAGAACATTAGGAGAATGAACTCCCCAACAGAAGTGATATGGGTAGAACTACTGGGCCCTAAGGGTTACTTAAAAGTGGGTGCGTGGGTGCCTGATCAAATTGTTGCGCTAATTGGGAACAGTGACCACAATGCCATTAAGTTCAGCATTAATGTCACTGGAAAGTTAGCCCCAAAGTCCAAAACTAACATTTGAGTTCAAATGAAGGAAGTTAAACAAAACAAAGAGAAAAGTTAAAGGGAAGCTGAAAGGAAAACAAAAGAGTCAAATCCCTAGTAGATGCTATTTAAAACCACACAAATTGAAGCCCAGATAGAATGCATTTGTCAGGTTAGGAAAGGCATGGCGAATTCTAAAAAAATGCCTGCATGGTTAGCAAGTAGGCTGACCATATGTACTGTTTTGAACTGGACAGTCCCGTTTTTATCATATTTCCTGTCTGTCCCGTCTTGTTAATTAAATGACAATTTTGTCTCGTTTTGCACCTCATTACACTTTCAACGTTTGTTTCCTTCAGTTCTGACATTTCTTTTGCTGCATGCAGCCATGGCTGAGTAAATTCTCATAGAAAAATTGCTCCAATCAGGTTACACTACATGGAGCTTAGCTCCGCCTCCCCATGCCAAGAGCATGAAGGAAGGTGGAGGGAAGAAGGAAAGGAGTGACAGGGAGAGGGGCTGCTGGTGCTTAACAGCTAGCAATGATAGCAGGGCTATCAAAGTCCTTCCTGCGTACAGCAACAGGGAGCAAGTCAGAAGAGCCAAAGAGGAGTGAAAACAGACCATCGGACAGGAATCAGCAGATATCTGCTACTGAAAGGGGTGAAAAGTTGTTAATAGGCTAATAGCGCCCAAACCATAATAACCAATGACTACATGTTTCAGTATGGTACGATTGAGGTACAATACGGTCCCCATCTACGTCTACCTAAATTTTTGTATGGGTTCTGTCACTGAAGAATAATGGTAAGCTCAATATGTATATGTAATAAAACTTTTTTATCGTCTTGTTTTTTCATGAATACAGAATATTACATAACCCCGTTTTTGCCATCCCAATGTCTCGTTTTTGTCTCAAGGAAATAAGGTCAGCCTATTAACAAGGCAAGTCAAAGAAGCTATAAAAAGTAAAGAGGTTCTTTTAAAAAGTGGAAGGAGTGCTCAGTGAAACGAACAGAAGGGACCACAGGTTCAGGCAAAACAAATGGAAGTCAGTAATTAGGCATGCAAAAAGAATTTGAGAAATAGGTTGCTAAAAGCATCAAGAAGAACAATGAACATTTACTTAAATATCTCCAGAGTCCAGAGGGGAACCAGGATATTACAGACCAGTTACCCTAATGTCTGCCCCAGGCAAATTTGATGGAATTGTAATAAAAAAATAGAGTTATTGGGCACATAGAGGAATAAAGCCTGCTGAGGGCTTTGCAAAGGGAAGTCCTGCCTCACCAATCATTTGGAGTTCTTTGAGAAAATGAACAAGCATGTAGACAACAGTGACCCAGTAGACGTTATATACTTGGACTTTCAAAAGGCTTTTGAGAATGTTCTTCACCAAAGACTCCTGAGTAAAATCAGGAGTCATGGGATAAAAGGATGGGTCTTTTATGCATTAAAATTGGTAAAATGCCAGGAAGCAATGAGTAGGAATAAGTGGGCAGTTTTCCCAATGTGTAAGCACTTGGTCCATAGAAATCCAAAAACCACACCAGGAGACTTAGTAATCAAAAAGAGTAGGTTTACTGGTAACAGAGGCAAGCAGAGCTTAGAAGTCCAAAGGCAGGAATGGAGGGAAAATGGCAAGCATTTGATTATATGGGAAACCAGAAAAGCAGCAGCAATACAGTCTCAGGACATAACTCCAAACAGTCTAGAAACCCCAAGGCTCCCACAGGCGCCTACCAGCTTCAAAGGGAATAGGAATGCGAGTGGTTAGATAAACAGTCCTTGAAGGAGAGTGTGAGAAAAAGAAACCATCTCAGATACAGCGAGCAGGCCTGACACAATGGAGGTAAGCAGTGGGGTCCCACAAGGATCGGTATTGGGACCAATACTATTCAATTTGTTTATAAATGATCTGTAACTAGTAGTATAGTGGCCAAGTTTGCAGATGACACAAAATTATTCAGGATGGTGAAAACCAAGGCTGACTGTGAAGAACTACAGGAAAATCTCCAGAAGTTGGATGAGTGGGCAACAATGTGGCAGATAAAGCTCAGTGTTGTTAAGTGTAAGGTGATGCACATTGGAACAAAAAATCCCAACTTCAAGCATAGGCTAATGAGTCTGAACTTGCTAAGAGTGAGACGGAAAAAGATCTTGGGATCGTAGTAGATAGCTCAATGAAAGTCAACCCAATGTGGTGGAGCGGTAAAAAAGGCAAACTCTATGTTAAAGATTATTAGGGAAGGGGATGAAAATAAAACAACCAATATTATAATGCCCCTGTATAGATCTATGGTGCAGCCTCAGTTGAAATACTGTGTACAGTTCTGGTCACCGTATCTTAAAAAGGACATTGCAGAACTGGGAAAAATACAAAAGAGGGCAACTAAGATAATTGGGTTGGAACACCTTCCCTGAGTGGAAAGGCTGAAGAGTCTGGGACTTTTCAATCTGGAAAAGAGATGACTAAGGGGGACATGATAGAGGTTTATAATATGCACAGGGTAGAGTTGACAAAGAACTTTTTCTCCCTCTTCCAAAATACTAGAACTTGAGAGCATCCAGGGAAGCTGACGGGCAGTAGATTCAGGACGGATAAAAGGAAATACTTCTTTACACAGAGAGTGATTAAAATGTGGAATTAGCTGCCAGAAGATATAGTAATAATGACCACAGACATAGACTGCTTTAAAAAGGGTTAGACCATTGGTTCCGAACGTTTTTTTGAGTCGCGACCCCCATTTACAATTGCCAAGTAACCTGCGACCCCTGCCACATTTGCATAATGTAATAGGGGTTTTTTCCCTTCAATGTAAACAAAAGTAACCAAATTGTAGTTAAAAGGCTTTCAATTACAAATGTGCTGCAAGCTAATATTATGTGTCTGAAAAAGGTGCCTAATCAGAGTCAGTTATGCCCCCTCCTTTTAAGCACCGCCGGACTCTCCCAGCCTTTGTCCTCTTCCCCAGAGCGACCTTTTGCTCGCTTTTCAGAGGGCTGGGTGTTTTTGTGCCGCCACTCTGACAAAAGCAAAGCAGAAGCCCCGGAGAGGCTCTTCCCCCGCCCAACTCCCGCAGCAGGTGCTGCATTTTCCCACCGATCCGCGGCAGCAACCGCCAGAGAAAAAGCTCGGGCTTGCAAGACCGACTGCTTTGATTGCCTCGCAGAGAAGGAACGCCAGGCTAGGCAAACGGACGTGGCGGCCATTCTTGGGGGGGGGGGAGATCTGCGCCCATAAAAGTGTTTTGAAATTGCTGCAGGTTTCCTGCTGGCATGGGCCGAGTTTGCACCCCTGGATTAGGAGCGCTTCGGCAGCCCTCGTGCACACGCAACGGCTTAAAATTTTTTTGCAAGCCCTTTTCAAGTGCACGGACACCCGACACCTTCCCCTCATGTTGGGATGAGTCCTGGCGCTTAGCTCTGTCTGACCAGCGGGGCCAAGGAAATGAGAACAATTTCTCGCCTTCCTCTTCCCCTCACTCCGATGCCCGCTGATGTTGAAGCGAGCCTGTCGGTAAATATGCACAAACCCGGGCTTGTTTTCCTTCTGTGTTTGCAGTAACGAAACTGGGGGAAAGGGGAGCTGCCGTCCGCTTGCAGAGCGGGGTGGAGAAGCCAGGAAAGACGGGCATCCTTCAGACTCCTCGGCTGTAGAGCTAGCGGCCTCAAGGGGGACCGCCCTCTTCTCCTCTGAGACCTGAACGGGCCTAGCCAGGGGAGCTTCCTTGGCCTCCCACACATCCTGCCTCATCATCTGCCCGGTGCAGGCGCTACTGCGCCTAGGGCTGGCCCGCCCACCTCTCAGCTGGGCGGTGGGGCTACAGCTGGTGTGCGGCGGCGCGCTGTCGCGTCTCTGCAGCTCGGCTCCTTCTGGCTGTCGGCCGGCCGGTTCCTCGCCTCTCTGCTTGGGGTCTTCCCTGCCCTCGTGGACAGATCAGGGTTACGGGGCGTCTGGGCTAGTCCTGGACAGCCCGGGATGGGGGCTGTCCCAGGACAGTGGCGGTGACCCCCCAGAAAACACTTGGCGACCCCCTTGGGGGTTGCGACCCACAGGTTGAGAACCACTGGGTTAGACAGATTCATGGAGGGTAGGTCTATCAATGGCTACGAGCCATGCTGATTGAAGGGAACCTTCACGTTCACAGGCAGTAAATCTCTGAATCCCAGTGCCAGGAAGCAATATAAGGGGAAGGCCTTGGCCTCTGTGCCATCTTGTAGGATCTCCAGTGGAAACAGTTGGCCACTGTGTGAGACAGGATGCTGGACTAGATAGACCACTGGTCTAATCCAGCAGGGCTCTTCTTATATTCTTATAATGGGTACATCCATCAAAAGATGCATCCAGCGATTCAGTTTGGACCAGATTCGTATCACAATGGGGATGAAGATACATATGCAAATATATATCTGTTTTTACTATTCATGTAGACTGCTGCTTCTTCACAATGATCACTCTTGCTGCATCATGTTAAAGTATCCTGAGCTTGCAAGCCACTCAGCTTATATTGCACAAGAATCAAGCCATTCTTCTTTCAATAGCTTAATGAGTTTTCCACTAGTATATTAGCAAGCATCAGGGTTAGCATTTTTTTTTTCCTTTTGAACAATGCTGTTATCCACTAACTGCATTCCTGAGAGAAATGCCTGTGCCGGGCTATGGAGGCAACGCGGCTGTGCTGCCTCCAAAGGAGGCTTTGGCCCTGCCGAAACCTCCTCCCTGCATCAAAAATCCATGCAACCCTCATAGGGTTGCATGGGAGAGGTGGCGTATCTTGCAAAAAATAAAAAGGGGTATTCCTGGGCCGAAAGGGCTTGGAAGGCCTCCTAAAGGCGGCCCCGCCCCCAGCCTGGCGCTGGAATGCCCAGGAAATGCCTGCTGGGATGCCCCAGGAACACCTCTCGGGATGCCGGCGTGGCCTTTGACGGTGTTTGGATGGCAGCAGAAGGCCCTGTTGGTGTCCCGGGCTGGCGCTGCCATGGCAGTGCCCCATGACATTAAGTGTCAAAGGGGCAGGAAATTTTTCTCCAGGTCTATTATCTCACCCAGTTGACTGTTTAGTACCCTGGAGCAAAAAAGATTTTATGACATTTTTGGTGTTATCTGTTGGGTCCCTTGGAGCCTTGAGGATACATGGCTGGGGCATGTCCTTGACTTTCATATTGCACTTACCCTTTCATGTTTCTACGATCTTTATTGATCATAACCTTTAATCACTGACACTACATAACCTGTATCTGGTACACAGGGTAAGGGTATTAACAGTCATGTTTTCAAGATTACCAAGAAATTACATACTATTCTAGCAAAAGTTGAAATGTTCATGATTTAGGTAACTTAAGTTTTTAGCAAATCAAAACAGGCAGGCTTCTGGAGGCAGAATGCAGGTAGAATAGGATTCATGTTATTGAAGTAAAAAACAGCTTGTTCAAATCTGACACTCTGCTGCACGTTTTACCAAATGTGCAGTGATAGATCAGGGGTAGGCAAACTGTGGCTCGAGAGCTGCATGCGGCTCTTTGGCCCCTTGAGTGTGGCTCTGGGCTGCAGGATCGCGGCCGCCCATCTGAGAAAAGCTACCTTCCCCGGGTGCGGAGGGCGCGGGGGGGGGGTCTGGCTTCCTTCGGCGGAGGATCGGGGCTGCACGTCGCAGCGGAGGAGAGCCTGGCGTCCCTTCCCTGCCCCGGCTGGGCTCTGCGCGCACGCAGAAGTCCCGCAAAAGTTCTCCACTTTTCCGCCAACCCAGAGCCGCTGCCATGCCTGGGGAGGGGCGGATCTTTGCAACGTGCTGGCCCGAGCACCAGGGAGAAGGAGGGAGGCCCCGATCCAGCACACACACACCCTCCCCCGCCTTCCTCACCTGCAAGCTCCAGCGCGTCGTCCTCGTGGCCTGCCCTTCCCTTCTGCCGCTGGAGAATGCCAGCAAGAGGGGAGGGGGGGGGAGGACACCCCTCCACCTTCCTCCTCCTCCTCCTCCTCTGAGGCAAAGACGCTGAAGAGGGGCGGATGGGCAGATGGCAGGCCGGCCGGGGAGGGAAGAAAGGAAAGAGCCCAGGCGGCGGCAAGGAGGAGGAGGAGGAGGCCGAGAGGTGAGCGCGGGAGGCCGAGGCGGCCGGGATGCGCCAGGGCGGCTGCCGAGAGGTCAGTGGGGGTCAGGGAGATGCAAGGCCATTGTTCACATTAAGTATTTGTCAGTCATTGTCATGATTTAATTTTATGGATACCTTATTTACAATTTAATTTTTATCAATACATAAGATCATTATTAAGTATGATATCAAGTTTTAATCAGTGTACCTATAGTTTAATTAAGACTTAAAACTTTAATTAAAGTTTATTAAGTTAACAGTGTACCTACCTATATAGTTTAAGTTTAAGAAATTTGGCTCTCAAATCTCAATCGTTGTACTGTTGATATTTGGCTCTGTTGACTAATGAGTTTGCCGACCACTGTGATCTATCATGAAAAATATTTACTTGTTTTGTTTTTCTGCTAAGCACAGTATCCTAATTGCACAGAAAATGAGAGATATTATGTCCTTAAACTAGATTTTTTTTTGCTGTGGTTTTATATGTAATTTTTAATCTTAGAAGTGCTCCAATTTCAATTATAGTTTCTAGAGAACATTAACAGTTTTAGTACTTAAAAGCATATTAACCAATAGATATGGGCTTTTATTTAAAATCCTCTTTATGGAAGCATTTGTTTAATGAAATGTTTTGTTTGTCCACCAGGAGGTAAAAATATGGTTTTATATGCTGTCTAGCATATGAAGAATTTGTGGCATTAATACAAGCATGTTTTTGTAAACAAAACATGCTTTTTTATGAATTAGAAAGAATGTTCATTAGTATTAATGAGCCCTCTTGATAAATAAAATTTTCACGCAAAGAGCTTGGAGGGCAAGAACTATGAGTTAACCAGTGTTTGTAAGAAAATTGACGTGGAGACATGCCAGCTTCCACATACAGGTTGTTTAAGATGACTTTGGTAACAATCCTGGCTAATAAATACTTTGAACTGCACATGATCAGACTGTGAGAACAGAAAGCCCACATATTATATAACAATAAAGCCTGGAGGAAGGTGTGGTCCAGAATAGAACTGAGTATTTCAGCCTGGGAGTATGCTGTTTGTCAGAACATGAGAGACTTAAATAACAATTCACCGGGAGCCAATATGAAAACAATGAGAAACCTCAGTAGGAACATTTCATCTATACCTCAATGAATTCTCTGATGCTGTAAGCGTAAATGGAGATAACCTATAGCTAGGCAATTTCCTATCATGAATACAGTTCACGGGAAAATATGGCCACTGTATGATTTGGTATAATATTTTGGCTAATGTCTGTTTGCATTAGTGGGCAAAATACAACATATAATGCTGCTGCCCAAGAAAGAAAAAAAAGCATGAACATTCTTCTGGTCCATATGAGGCTTCATTTATTTATTTATTTTTTAAAATGGGGTTATTCACCTGAATATGAAATTGGGATTTCTGTCTTTTGTCTATAGTAATGACAGCATTTGGTGCAGGCTATGTGAGCACAACCATTTACTAAAATGAAGTCTCTCTCAGGTCTGACAAGAATCGGATGGATCATCACAGAGGCCTAGGAAGACACCACATGTGCGTGTCTATGAACACCAGCAGGTTCAGAACCCAGTCAGGAGCATGTGCATTTGGTATTTCTGTAAATGGGCTCCTGCTACTAATGTGGGCAGGTGCCCATTTATACATCTTTAATATGTATTCAGAGGGTCTATTGTGGTAGTAATATAAAATTACAAATTACAGTTAAAAATCGCAGTGGATTTAAAACCACTTGGCTGCTAGAGTGTGAAAATATGCCACCTTGAGCTTGGAACATTCTGGAAAACAGGGTGAAGGATGTAAAAGACTAATTTAGATATGGAAAAGATTGTTTGAAAGGGGAAATCTATTGACAGTCTCTTTACTACATTTCCACTATACCCTTGAATGCATATTGTTCACACTCTTACAATGAAGGAGAATTGTATGCCAAAGGTGGGTAGCACCAAGCTCAAGTCTAAAAAGAATCACTTAAAACAGTTCTCCATTTTTATACTAACATGGGCTAATGTAAAAGTGGCCAGCAGGTGGTAGTAGAGTTAAGGAAATAAAACTAATATGTGACTATAACATGGTATTTTAGAAAATATAGAGATCTTTTAATCTGCAGATCAAGCTATTATTCATTTCCATGAAAACCATTCTGTTGGTTTCCATCTCCCATGCTTTCAGCCATCTGCACAAAACCACAGGGAGAATTTGTCTAGGGATCTGGCTGAGGTATCATCACTATGCTGATGTCACTTAGCTTTATTTCTCTTTTTCATCATAACCAGGTAAACCATTGAAGCCAGACATTAGTAATGGACTGAATGGGGGTGAATACACTGAAATGTCTAGATCTTTGTTTATTCCCAAATGCATGGCTTGCAGCCATGACCAGAAGAGCCTTTTCGCATGCCAAAGATCCCCATTCCTTGAAAGTAAGTATCTTTTTTCCTCACTCTGGTAATTTTTTTGTCTTAACTACTGGGATAAACCTTATATAGGGCTCCTGTAAAGACAGTTTAGAAATTTCAACAGGTCCCAAAGAAGGGTGATTCCAAGTAACATATGGGTATGTGTGTTAAGTTTCATCATATCATTTCTGACTTAAGGTGACTCTATGAATTAACAACCTCCAAAATTGGTTCTTGTAGGCTATCCGGGCTGTGTGACCATGATCTTGGTATTTTCTTTCCTGACATTTCACTAGCAGCTGTGGCAGGCATCTTCAGAGGAGTAACACTGAAGGACAGTGTCTCTCAGTGTCAAGTGTGTAGGAAGAGTAATATATAGTCAGAAGGGGGTTTGGTTTGAGCTGAGTCATTGTCCTGCAAAGTATTAAAGGTAATGTGCTACTTTAATACTTTGCAGGACAATGATTCAGCTCAAACCCAACCCTCTTCTGACTATATATTACTCTTCCTACACACTTGACACTGAGAGACACTGTCCTTCAGTGTTACTCCTCTGAAGATGCCTGCCACAGCTGCTGGCGAAACGTCAGGAAAGAAAATACCAAGACCACGGTCACAAAGCCCAGATAGCCTACAAGAACCAATGAACTCTGACCATGAAAGCCTTCGACAATAACCTCCAAAATGTCCTATCTTTAACAGCCTTGCTAAGGTCTTGCAAACTGAGGGCTGTGGCTTCCTTGATTGAGTCAATCCATCTCATGTTGGGTCTTCCTCTTTTTCTGTTGCCTTCAACTTTTCCTAGCATTATTGTGTTTTCCAGTGAGTCTTGTATTCTCATAATGTGACCAAAGTACGATAGCCTCAGTTTGATAAATTTCACTTCTAGGGAGAGTTCAGGCTTGATTTGATCAAGAATCCACTTGTTTGTCTTTTTGGAGATCCATGGTATCTGTAAAATTCTCCTCCAATACTTCAAATGAATTAACTTTCTTCCTTTCAGCTTTCTTCATTGTCCAAATTTTATACCCATACTATGGCATGAATTATCTTGAGCCTGGTCCCCAGTGACACTTAGGGATCTCTTCTAGCTTCTTCATGATTGCCCTTCCTAGCTTCTTCTGATTTCTTTGTTGCAATCTCCCTTTATGTTGATGATGGAGCCAAGGAATAGAAAATCTTGAACCATTTCCATTTATTCTATGTCCACCTTGAAGTTGTGTAATTTCACAGTAGTTACTTTTGTCTTCTTGATGTTCAAATGTAATCCTGCTTTGGCACTTTCTGCTTTAACCTTTGTCAGTAGTCGTTTCAGGTCTTCCCTGTTTTCAGCCAGTAAGGTTGTCTCATCTGCATATCTCAAATTGTTAATGTTCCTTCCACCAGTTTTCACTCCACCTTCATCAAAATCTAATCTAGGAGCTTTCCTTATATGTTCTGCATATAGATTAAACAGATAGAGAGATGAATACATCCTTCTCTGACACGTTTGGCAATTGGAAACCATTCTGTTTCTTCATATTCTGTCTCTGGTCCAGATTATAGGTTGAACATCAAAATAATGAGATGTTGCAGCACACACACACACCATTTCTTTTAGAACCAACCATAATTTTTCATCATCTACACAGTCATAAATTTGCTATAATCTATGAAACACAAGCTGATCATCTGAAATTCCAGTAACCAACATAAATTTGCAATGTGATCTCTAATACCTCTTCGTTTTCTGAATCCAATTTGGACCTCTGGCATTTCTTGTTCCATACACGGTAACTGTCTCTGTTGTAAGAATTTAAGCATCATGTTAATTCCATGAGAAATTAATGCAATGGTCCAATAGTTGCTGCAGTCTTCCCATGCTTGTAATGGCCATTTCCTCCCTCCCTTAAGAGTCATGGGGAAACTCAATTTCCCATGATTGACAGCAACCTTGCAGAGACAAATAAAACCATTTTGAGTTTTGAGTATTTCAATAAGCCTCCCTTGTTCAATATATTTCTGAGTTTTATAAAGAAAGATTTTTTGTTGGTGGATTCCCCAACCATCTTAAGTGTTGGACAGAAAGCAACAACAACAAGAGATACTTCAAAAGTCTCAAGAGTGATAGTGGTGGTTGGTGAGAAAAAAATAAATAAAGCAAGAGAAAGTCTGTCATAGTAGGATTTGTGACTTTCCTGTAAAAGCTTCTAGATTGGCCGTACTCATTACTTTGAGTAACTTGGGACTCTGTTCTTGTTGACTATAGATCACTGCTCAATCAAAATCATTTATTTATTATTTAACCATAGAAATTGACTACTTTCGTTTTCTTGTAAAGTTTTTCCCAGGCAGTGAAACTCATGAATACGGAGATTTCACTAAGATTTTTTTTAAAAAAAACCTGTAACAATTATTAGACTATTTTGTAACAGTGACATTTGTGCACAGCACTTAAGACATGAAGAATATACAGATGTCCCACTGTCGAAGCATGTCCAACTGATAGAGGATTGAGCCATATCATTTTGTATTAGAGAGCCCTGGATCTTGTTCATATATGTCAGCCAAGAGACAAACATAAGAACTGAACAGAGAGAACACAATGTAGATGAAGTCAGAGCACATGGAAGATAGATTAGATCATTCTTACCACTGAAAACTTTCATATGGGGGTGACAGTCTCTTGGCGGGCTCACATTCATCAATCCATGTCATTGCATGGCGCTACAGCCCAACCTGAAGCCACTTGGCTCACCCATCATTGCCTATAGAAATTTTTGTTTATTGATGTGGTAATCATCCAACTACAGGAAAATTAATTCCAGCTAGAGAATCAAGAACAAGAAAGTGTGATGCTAGTGTTTAGCTTGAAGAAATATTGATGACAAACATGCCATTGAATTGCACTGAATCAATTCATTGTCAGAAATTGAAACAGATATAGAGGATACCATGAAATCTGTACTGAAGACACACTAGAATTTATATTGTTTGCAGCACAAAACAGTTGCTTGGAATGGTGGCAGCCATTGACTGCAGTGACGATGTGGGATAAGGAAATGGATTTGATCCCACCAGCTTTTCTAGGGGTGAAAAGGTAGGAGGGAGTCCACTTTAACCACCAAAAGGGCTATGCTGGAGATCATGGGAACTGCATGGACAAAAGCCATGTGGGACAGGGGCTATAATGAGAAGAGGAATTGGTTAAAATTGAGCAAAAGGTTGGCGGGATCCAACCCAGTATATTCATAATTACACTGTTTAAGATAGCAGATTCCTCTAAAATGTGATAAGTGTTGTGACTTTGATAGACCGCCCCCCTTGACCTTATTTTGCAATTAAATGATTAAATATGTAATTGCTATCCTGGCGTGCACATTAAGTGTAAATTACAAAACACAACAAAAAACCTTCTAAGGGGCCGCACATCTTGTTGTTATTCAGTGGAATGCTTGTCCTAAAATGCTTGTCCTAAAATGCTCTCTGGCAAGTGGCTCAGAGAACTAATTCTATAAATGTGCTTGTAGAATATTTGCATACAACTTTGTACCAGGAGTAGGCAGCTGACTCTAGCCTACATGAGTCAGGGCCAGGGCCAAATCCAAATCTTCTTCCAATGTGTCTCTTAGGGCCTTTATATGACAGAACAACCTACCACATGTTTTATTTTTTGTTTACCTAATTAATACCCTGCTTTTCTCTTTAAATAAGAGCCCCGTGGCGCAGAGTGGTAAGCTGCAGTACTGCAGTCCAAGCTCTGCTCACGACCTGAGTTCGATCCCAACGGAAGTTGGTTTCAGGTAGCCAGCTCAAGGTTGACTCAGCCTTCCATCCTTCCAAGGTCAGTAAAATGAGGACCCAGCTTGCTGGGAGTAAAGAGACTGGGGAAGGCACTGGCAAACCACCCCATAAACAAAGTGCCTTGGAAACGTTGGGATGTGACATCACCCCATGGGTCAGGAATGACCCAGTGCTTGCACAGGGGACCTTTACCTCCCCCCCCTCTTTAAAGGGACCCAAGGCCGCTTACATTGTTCACCTCTTCTTCATTTTATCCTCACAACAACCCTGTGAGGTTAGTTAGGATAAGGGTGTGTGACTGACTCAAAGTAACCCAGCAAGCTTCAATGGCAGTTGAAAATTCAAACCTGGGTCACCCAGATTCTCATCCAACACTCTAACCACTGCCCCATGCTGCAACTGGCAGACAGCAATATAAATACCAAGGCATCCTAATGAGAACTTCTAGATTGAAGCTAGGACTCAGCTACTAAATCCGTGAAGATGGGGCTCTTGTTGAATGATGTTGCCATACCAGGCTTGACACCAGGAATGGCACATGAGGCATAACCTGGAAAAATGAGGCATGAAGAACACATGAAGCTGCCCTACATTGACTCAGATCATTGGTCCATCACTATTAGTATTGTCTATTCAGGCTGGCTGTGATTCTCAAGGGTCTCACTAATCTTTCACATCACTTACTACAGGTAGAGTATCCCTTATCTGGACATCCCATATCTGGACTGATCCGAAAAAAAGGGGGACCTGACTAAACAGGTCCCCCCATTGTGGACTTACCGGGCAGGATGCAAGAAAGGGGGAAAGGTCTCCGCCAGGCTGGGCTGCAGCCCGTCGCCGTCTCGCGAGGCCACGCTTGCCTCGGGGTTTCTCCCCCCGCCCTTCCCAGTGGTTGGGCGGTGCGTCCTGACATCACCCTTCCCCGCGACGATTTAAAGCTGGTGTAGACCAGCAGCCGTCCTGTTTTGCTGCAGGACGGCGATCCGAAAACTAGTCTCTTCAAGCCGGCATGCAGGCAGATCCGTGCTGTCTGTTTTTAATGCTTCCTCTCACCTAAAAAAAATAAAAAAACAGTGTACACTGCATCATAGGTGGAGAGTGAAAGCCTGCCATTGTTAGTTTGTTGTTTGTTGTTGCTCTTGTTTAGCAGTTGATACAGGTATTCTGATGAGATAGTTACACCTTTGCTTTCTGATGGTTCAATGTGCACAAAATTATTACAAATATTGTTTAAAATTACATTCAGGCTATTTGTATAAAGTGTATATAAAACATAATTGAATTTGGGTCTCATCCCCAAGATATTGCATTATGTATATGCCAAAATGCCAAAATATTCCAGTAAACAGAAAGATCGGAAATATGGACCATTTCTGGTCTCAAGCAGTCCGGATAAGGAATACTCAGTCTGTTCTAGATCCTTTAACTGGAGATGCCAGGGATTGAGCCTGGGACCTTCTGCATGACAATCAGATGCTCTGCCACTGCATCACAGCCCTTCTTCCTGAAATCTGAACAAAACAGCACCAAAATGCTTAAGAAAAGTGTCTGAGGCAAATAGAGAAAAGAGGTCAGGAAGGAAGAATCTTGCTTGCTCTATGTTACCACAGGTTTACCATAAAGAAAAACTATTATGGACTTTGACTGTTCACTAATGGGAAGTTCATTAAACAACAACAACAACAACTGACATTACATACTACTAAAGACATACTAAAATTACATCATCCTACCAGGAAGGAGATTTTTTGATCCTTGGAACTACCCACAGTTAAAATAGGAACTATATTCAAATATTACTATTATAAATGACTGTCTATGATTCCTAGATCTGTTGTTCTGTCTCAGTCAATCTGTTCTATATATGCATGCATACACAGTATTGCAAGTTTTGCCACACATCCGTCCTCATGCGTGCTATAAAGTTTACTACATCACAGGATGTTACGGGAGGCCAAGCTAACTTGAGTGAAAACGTTTATCTTGACGCAGGTTGGTCTTCTGTATGGGTATTTTGTGAGCTTTGTCCAAATAGAAGTATTTCATAGTAACTAACATCATATTTTTAGCACAGTGATGCCAGTTGGAAAGTGCTCTCAATGTATTTAATTCTGACATATGTTTCCTTCTCCAGTGGGGAAAAAGCTGGCTGCAAAAAAAAGGCTAGTGATGGTTTGTCGTCAGTCTGAAACACTCTTCCTCCTTCAAATCCCTGGAGCTGTTTAGCACAAGGGACCCAATATGGCACACTGGGCTTTCTCTTCAGCCTCCCCACTTTGAAGCTCAGCCCATTTTCTTCAAAATCTCAAAAATTTGATAGTTACTCAGTTCTTCTGTGCCATTAAGGATGTCTCAGATGCTTGCTTGCTTGCTCTTCCTTCCTTCCTCACTGAGATTGATGGAAAACTACAAAATATAACAACAAATAATAAGCACAATGAAATAGAACACACATGAACACATGAAGCTTCCTTCTACTGAATCAGACCATCGGTCCATCAAGGTCAGTATTGTCTACTCTGACTGGCAGCAGCTCTCCAGGGTTTCAGGCTGAGGTCTTTCACATCACCTACTGCCTAGTCCTTTCAACTGGAGATGCCAGAGATTGAACCTGGGACCTTCTGCATGCCAAGCAGATGCTCTACCTCTGAGCCACGACCCTTCCCCATAAGACTAAGTTTACAGAATCAGAAATCAGTGCAAACAGACAACTCCTTGAGGTGTAACATACCATCAAAAAAGCAGAAAGTGGATTACAAAGGTAGAAAACAATGTACTAAAAGCTTTTAAAACACACCCTTTGTTTTCTAGAAGATTTCTTTACAGCTATCCCTGTCTTCAGTTTTACCACTCTCATTTTTTACTGTTCAGTGTATCTCTACTGCTTTTGAGGTACCAGATTTGTTCCTTTGCTCTTCACAATATTGTTTCTCTAACAGTACCAGTGATAAACATTGTGCTTTATTTACAAGGATGCAATGTGGTACTTTAAGTATGCAAAAGAGGGAAGGTAAATACTTTAGTTGTAATAATGTAATATATATTCAGTGATTCATTATATAATATCTATGGCAGAGGACTTTGCACATGTTCAGTTACTAGGCAGAGGTTGCTGTGATAGAAGCCTATGATAAAATCTGGCAGGTATTACAGATGAATTTTGGAACAGTATTCCAGAAATCAATCCTAGTTGTAATGCAACATGGTTTGTATCCATTTCTTGTTGGTCCCTCTGTTCCCATTGCACTTTCCCACTCCAGCTGCCTACAAACAGTTGTGGAGATCCCCCCGGAAGACAATTCAGATGAAATTTTTGGGCAGCCACAACTCATGCTCCTGGAGAGGGGTCCCAGCCCAGCACTGGAACCTAGCAGGAGATTACAGTGGGCAGAGACCTACCTGATGGGTGTCATGCCAATGCCATGTAGTTACTTCTGACACAAACTGGAAGTGACATCATTGCATCAGCATGACTCTGTAAGATTCACCAAAAAGTCCATGGTTTAACCGTAGAGTTTTCGGTGAATTCTAGAGCATTGTGCTGATGCAATTATATAATTTATAGTTCATGCCAGAAGTCACTTCAGAATATCAGCATGACATAGAATCACCCCCCACACACACACACAAGCACGCACACACTGGCCTATCTAGTGGTGAGGAGGAATGTGGGGGTCCAGGTCAGGAGATCTTCTGCTATAGCGGGAGACCTAGCCTCCTTAGCAGCAGTCCTTGCACCTGTGGAAACACTATGCTGGTCCAGCCCCTTGAGAGGAAGGTGGTCTTTCTTCAAATTCCAGCTTCCTTATTTAGAGAGATCAGTTAATCTGTCAGATTCTTAAATGGGTTCCATATATTTACTTGTAGAAAATATGTGCAGTTAACAATGTAGGTAGGTTTAAAGAGACTAAAACCAAACATTAGTGGTCAATGCTTCATCTGTTATGAAGCCAGTCTCACATTGGGTTGCAATTCTCCTGCCTTGTTATGTCTGTTTTCACCCCATGGGTGCTAGTAAGAGATGAGAACACAAATGTCTGATGTTAAACAATACCCTTTTCAGAATATACAATTTTATTGTTCTTTGAAGGAGTTTTTCTTCAGGCAATGCCTGCACATCAATTTTGTGGTAATGGTCTGTTATTTTCCCAGTATTTCTATTTTAAACAAAATTAAATGCAAATTAGTATCTTTTACATAACATTTTGAGTTTGCATAGCCTTTGTAATGGTTAGGAAGGAACGGTGTTATCATTAGGTGCCCAGAAGGAACAAGTAGGCAAGCTGGACTATGAAGTCATCATAGTTCAACCATACTATTATTGGACCCATGACACCCAAATAGTCTTCAATTCAATTTTTAAAAAGAGAAACAGAAATGATAACAAATGTAACATTCCCTTTTAAAAAGATCAGCTCAAGTTTTTGTTGTTAAACAAACTTGAGCATCTCAGGCTGATCACCTTGCCCAGGCACGTATCACTGAGAAAGACTTCAGTAGTACAGCTTGTTTCTGTAATCTCCAGCTCAGTGTTTACATCACATTGACTGTTGTAAGCTCCATATATGCAGACATTACTCTTACTTTATCTCAGACTTTTTGCTTTTCCTTATGGCCCAGTTAAACACTTGGAAGAGAAATGTTTTAAACACAGTGACACCAGTGAAATACACAACAGGCAGATCGACCTATTACTGATGGTGAACACGGCCTGTGTAATTAATCCTTGAACTGGCAACTGTAAATACTTTTTGCTGACTGAGTTCTACCGTTAGATGCCTTCCAAAATGATGAATTTAGTTTCTAGAGTTGCTGAAAACCAATAATATTTTGGAAAATTGTTCTAATTAATTGCCTTTATTTCTATTTTTTGGAGGCTATGCAGTCCCTTTCTCTTGTGTGTGGCCATATTTAATAAAAAGTTTCCACACATGCAACATCCTGGCAGCTAAAATCATGTAAGATCACATTAATGAACATTTGATTTGCATCATCAATCTGTAAATAAACAAATCCATTAATCAATCATGGCACCTTCCCTCAGCCACTCAAAAAGGCAGTTATTCCTCAACTATTTAAAAAACCATCCCTACAGATAAATTATGTGGCCAATTTATCATCCAGTACCCATTATGGGCAAAGTGATTGAGAGAGCAGTAGCAGAACAACTCCATGTCCTCTTGTCTAACTCAGCTGCTCTGGGCTATGGGACAGAAATGACCCTGGTGGCTTTAGCTGATGACCTCTGTCTGAAGATAGACAAAGGCCATGCTTCTTTGTTGCTCCTACTGGATTTATCTGCAGCCTTTGATACAGTAGATCATGTCATCCTGTCAACGCATAGAGGCAGAAGTAAGTATCAAGGGGATGTGCCTTGGACCAGTTTAAATTGTTCCTTGTGGATCGGACTCAGATGGTTGCTGTTGGAGACCAGTTATCTTCAGTGTGAGAGTTGTCTGATGGTGTTATGCAGGGCACAATCTTATCCCCCATGTTATTTGGTTAGTGTATGAAACACTAACCAAATTATCTATACACATAATTTAGGGTTCTGTCATATTGTCTAAATGTCTACACCAGGTATCCTGTTCAGCACTGTTAAAGTTTATCAATTACTATATAAACATTCAGAACATGGACAAGTTACAAATACCATGTGTCTTTTGAATCTGGAATGTCAGATTCATTTTTCTCTGCCTACATTTTGTAAACTACACTGCGGACTATTTCAGCAGTTGAGGTGTTATTTTTTTAATTTTGTTTGATTTAAATTATGTACAAATTAAAACTTCTCAATTGTGTTCAAGGGTATCCCCATGTAGATCCTATTGCAATAGTCTAGGCTCCAGTTCCCTGTTTTCTGCACTGTGGTGCAAGCTTTAGGTCATGGGGATATGTCTACTAAATGGCACAATTTGAGCCCTACCAGAACACTTTGCAGATTTCCAGATCCCCACCACCAGAGTTGGCCATGACCCCTGAAAGGGTAATGCTGAGGGCTGAGGAACCTGCATAGATGAAAAGCTATGTGCCATGTGCTGTGAGGATAGCAAAGCAAACAACATCTTTGTATCTTCTGTCAGTAGACCCTCAAAAGGACAGCTGGCAGAACAGGCAGTTTTGCTCACTTTCTCCTCCTCAGTGTAGAATCTTGTATTTCATGGCGGCCGCAGGGGGCAGGAGTTTTGCTGAATTAACCATATTATGCTGTTTCATATGAACAAAGTTTCCCCCCCAAATTTGTTATGGTAGTTTTCGTTGTCAGTATACATAAATTATACCATGAGAGGAGTGGGTTTTTTTGATCCATATTATATAAACAAAACCCTCATTTTCTGTAGCTTTGAAAATGATACCTTCTTTTAGTAATCACTTATGTGAAGAGAGTTTGCTAGAGGAAAAGCCCATAGTGGGGGAACAAGACCACTTTTTAAACAAGATATATCATTTTAAGCTGCTGAAGAAGGCCTTTCAGGCTAAAATCTGTTCAGCGTTTCTTGTGACCTATCAAGATTTTTTAAAGTGCCATTAAAGCATAAATGCACAGCACTACAGGATAAGACAAGTGTGTTCAAATGAGACTGCACATATCCTCTATATAATGTTTCATTAACTCCAGATGATATGGAACAAAATGAAAGCAAACAGTATTTGGCCAATAACGTAAAATGTTGAACAACAGCATTTTTCTCATGACTTGGACATGATACCAAAGTTTTCTGTATATTTGGTTCTGTTCCTAAAAAGCAGAGTCTTCTGATCCTGCTCTGATTTTTATTCAAATGATTTTTTATTTTTTAGTGGCTTCAAAAAGAAAAATAAATCAAATAAACAGGAACAGGAAAGTTTTCCTTCTGAGGAAACATATTCCCTTCTAAGAATAGTAACATTCAACCCTTGATTTGAAATGGAGAGAATATTTTCAATGAAGCATTGCCACTGCTTTGAAACTCCCTCCTGAAGGGGGAGGGTTCAAACCCTATGTATAGAACAATAGGAGCATGCTTTTCATTTTAAAATGAAAAACAAAACTAGTGAAGCCACATGTGTTTGTGCCATTTTACTAATGAAAAGGAGTGAGAAAAATGATGAATGGATGAACAAAATGGAAACAATATCCAGACTAAAAGGGAGGAGAGAATCAGTATAGAGAAAACTGTCAGCAGAGTTTTCCAGTCATCACTATCAGGGGTTTCTAGGGTTCTTCTTCAATATAAAGGTGCTTCTACAACGTCCTTTAGAAAAGCAGCAATAATCTCTGGGGTAAGAAACCTCTGGAACTACAAGAAAGGGGAGGAGGGGAAGCACATAACAATTGCTAAGTTTTTTTTAAAAATCTTTTACACCACACAACACAGATTAATGTTTGCAATGATCAGCACTCATGGTGAGTACTAACTCCGGACATCACCAACTTGGAGTTTGGTAAACTGTTTTGTGTGGGTCAGAGTGCAGTATTAATTTTTCTGTCTTGAATGCTTAGTAATGTACATAAATAGTAAATTTATCTGTGTAACCTTTGAAGGAAGTACCTTCTGAGACATAGTTTCAGAAGATGATTTTCAGGAACGTCAATTTGGATGAAGATGGTCATTCAGGTGCCTCGATATCAAATCATTTAGATCTTTCAAATAGATTAGAATGTAAAAGTGGTATGTAAAAATGTGGATAATATAACTACATGCACTGTAGCTTTCATAAGAATAAAATAACAGGCTTTCTGGATCAAACCAAAGTTCTGTCCTATTTCCAACACTGGCCACTCAAATGGTTCTGGGAATCCCAACAACAGAGAATAAAGGCAGCAGCCACTCCCTCACAGTTAAACCCAACAACCAACATTCAGATGTATACTGCCTCTAAACATGGAGGTTCTATTTAGCTGTCATATCTAATGGTCACAAATGGACCTGTGAACCTGCATGAATCTGTCTAATCCCCTTTTAAAGTTGTCTGAAACAATGGATGTCACCTCTTATAGTAGTTTATTCAATAAATTATATACACAACGTGTGATGCCATACTTCCTTTTGGCTGTTTTGAACCTACTATCAATCAGGTTTACTATGGTCGGCAAACTCATTAGTCAACAGAGCCAAATATCAACAGTACAACGACTGAGATTTCTTTTGAGAGCCAAATTTCTTAAACTTAAACTATATAGGTAGGTACACTGTTTATTAACTTAATAAACTTTAATTAAAGTTTTAAGTCTTAATTAAACTATAGGTACACTGAATAAAACTTGATATCATACTTAATAATCTTGTTTATTGATAAAAAATTAAATTGTAAGTAAGGTATCCATAAAATTAAATCATAACAATGACTGACAAACACTTAATGTGAACAATGGCCTTGCATCTCCCCGACCCCCACTGACCTCTCGGCGGCCGCCCTGGCGCATCCCGGCCGCCTCGGCCTCCCACGCTCGCCTCTCAGCCTCCTCCTCCTCGCCGCCACCACTTGGGCTCTTTCCTTTCTTCCCTTCCCGGCCGGCCTGCCACCTGCCCATCCGTCCCTCCTCAGCGCCTCGGCCTCCGAGGAGGAGGAGGAAGAAGAGGAGGAGGAAGGTGGAGGGGTGTCCTCCCCCTCCCCTCTTGCTGGCGTTCTCCAGCGGCGGAAGGAAGGGCAGGCCACGAGGGCGACGCGCTGGAGCTGGAGCTTGCAGGTGAGGAAGGCGGGGGAGGGTGTGTGTGTGCTGGATCGGGGCCTCCCTCCTTCTCCCCGGTGCTCGGGCCAGCACGTTGCAAAGATTCGCCCCCCCCCCCCAGGCGTGGCAGCGGCTCTGGGCTGGCGGAAAGGCGGAGAACTTTTGCGGGACTTCTGCGTGTGCGCAGAGCCCAGCCGGGGCAGGGAAGGGACACCAGGCTCTCCTCCGCTGCGATGTGCAGCCCCGATCCTCCACCGAAGGAAGCCAGTTTTCCCCCCCCCCGCACCCTCCGCGCCCGGGGAAGGTGGCTTCTCTCAGGTGGGCGGCCGCAATCCTGCAGCCCAGAGCCGCACTCAAGGGGCCAAAGAGCCGCAGTTTGCCTTGCTGGGCGTGGGCAGCGCTGTAACCATTGCCTGGCTGGAACTGTTTCCCAGAGAGGTTAATGCAAATGAAGCCCCAGCAGACCCAATGTGTTCATAGCATACAGAAACAGTGGCCCTATACAGTGCCAGCTCCTATATTGATGGAATGGGATTACTCCAATTGGGGCTGCCTTATTGAGGATGTTGGAGGATGTGGCAGCAGCCATGGGAGAGGGGGTTGAAACTTCTACATCAGGTGAAGGGTGGGTGGCAGAGGTAGGCCGATCCAGGCAACCACCAGATTGGCAACTTGGAAAGGAGATCCTCAGCTTTGGGATTGTGACATAAGGTGATAGGCCCAAGCACAAAATGGCTGCCAGAAGAGGCAGGACCAAACACAAAATGGCTGCCAGAAGAGGCGTATGCAACCATAAAACCACAGACTTACTTTTATTTAACATTTCATTTCAAATATTTACATCCTATCTTCTCTCTGTGAGCAAAACAAACCACAAGTATGGAACAAGTTAAATATAACAAATATACACAACTAAACAGACATTTCTGCAAGTTAGTTAGCAACTGATATTCCAGGACACTAGAAATGGCTCCAATTCTTCTGATCACTGTGTTCCCAGAGAGCTGCAACTTCTGAATTGCAGACATGATTTCACCTTTATCGTAAAAACCTTCAAAAAGCCACACACCAACAGCCAAAAATACCTCTTGGCAGAGCTATCCATCTTCCAAAGGTTTCTTCCCTTTCACGAGCAAGTTCGCAGTTATAAAAGATGCAGTGGTAGTGTTTTTGCTTTGCACCCCAGGCTTGAAGAACAGCAACTGTTGCAAGGCCAATTTTGATTTCAGTTAGGGTTGCCAACTTCCAGGTACTAGTTGGAGATCTCCTGCTATTACCACTGTTCTCCAGCTGATAGAGATCAGTTCACCTGGAGAAAATGGCCGCTTTGGCTATTGGACTCTATGGCAATGAAGTCCCTCCTCTCCTCCAACCCCGCCCTTCTCAGGCCCCGCCCCAAAAACCTCCCGCCGGTGGTGAAGGGGGACCTGGAAACCCTAGTTTCAGTTCAGAGATTTTATTTTTACGAATCTCAGAACCAAGTGGATAGTTCTTTGAAAAGGTGCTATGTTGTGTCTCAAAATGTCTTTCAACGTTGTTATTTTGGGGTATTCTTAACAGCTGAAGAGCACCACAGATTTGATTTTTGCATCCACAAAGCAAGGCTCAGACCTTACCTATGAGCACAGTTTGCTGGCATGCGGCAGGGAGGGTTGGGAGCTGGCACAAGGTTCGTGGACTTGTCCAGTGAGGTGGGGGCTCAGCTGGGCGGCCAGCATGCTGCCGCAAAATGGCTGCTGGTGGGGAAGCTGATGAGCGAGCCATAGTGTTTCTAATTCCAGCTGGAACTTTTCCTGCCCTGCTTCATACCTTCCTGGCCTGCCCTATATTTCAAATGAGCCAGTCAGGCCCTGGCTCAATAGGGGCTGACCCAGCTGGCATTCTACAGACTTGCGCATTCACACCCCTCACCAGCCAGGTATTTAACAAACCATCTCCCTCGCCCAGCTGAGTCTACTTCCTGATTTCTCCCTCCTTCCCTCTCTATACTTGGGCTGTTTAGTTGTTATGTCAACTTCGTGTAATTTGTCACAAACATTTGGTTAGATCGGAAACTGGCTGGCTCTTCTGACATTTTTTCAACAGAAAGAATTCACAAAGCCACACAAAAAGGGAGCCATAAAGGCTGTATTAGATCAAAGAAGTTACTTGAGCCAGGTCAGCAGGACAGAGGGAAGCTCTCTTCCACATGCTAAAACAAACACTGTCAAATCTGCCACATTCCTAGCAAGTGCCAGCAGGCACAAAAAAAAAAAGGTTCCGCGGGCGCACTTGTGCCTGCAGGCTACGTGTTAGGGACCCCTGCCGCCCTCGGGGGTGGAGCTCAGTTTAAAGGGCCAGCTCTGGGTCTGAGGCCCCAGCATACCTATTACAGTCATGTCATAATAATCTTTAGCAAGCAAATCAGTAAAATATTTCGATTTACCCTTACACCTTTATCTAGCACAAAACCAGGGGCAAAATAAGGTGGTGTTTAGTGGTGCTGAATGAGAAGCACTGGGATCACTGAGACTGATTCTTTTCTGCCATATCTTTTTAAAAATTAGGTCATTTGTCATATTACATTAAGGTTAATGTCTGAATAGCAAAACTGCATTTACAAAGGGCCAAGTATCAGATATCCCATCAACTCAGTAATAATAAAAAACAATTAACATGTAATGAAATCACTTCTAACTTTTGGGAGTGAGTAGTTCTATCTACCATTCTTTAGCTAACTCTAAAAAAGATCTATTATTTTTAATTACTTAATCTCAGAGTTGGAAGTGATCACCAGGATCATCTAGTCCAACCCCCTACCAACACAGGAACTACAATTTTAGTATCCCCGATAAGTAAGTATCCAATTGATATTTGAAACCTCTGACAACAGAAACCTCTGTTCCAGGGTTGAACACACTTCATTGTCAGGGAGTTCTTCCTCAACTTTAAACAAAACCTCCTTTGTTGTAGTTTATAGTCTTAGTTCTGTTGTCCAACACAACTGAAAACATACCTGCCCCATCCTCTGAATGGCAGGGGTGGGGAACCTCCGGCCCCCGGGCCGGATCCGGCCCGCGAGATCATTTTGTCCGGCCCCCGGCCCGCCTGCCGAGGCCGGGGAGCTCCACGGAGCTAGCTGTCGCTAGCCAGGCCCTCATCGCAGCACTTCGGCCTTCACTGGGAAGCCGGAGCGCGTGCACACAAAGCTGGAGGTTGATTGGGTGATTGTGGGGGCGTTTCCTCCAAGTCTCCCTGCTTCCTGTTCCTTGCGCGCGCGAGAGAGAAAACACGTGCCTGGCCAGCTCTCTCAGCAGCCCAACTGTGTTTCCTTGGCCCCCTCCCCTTCGCCCGTGCCCTACCGGCTTTTTCCAGGCGAGTGAGTGGCTTACCTCGAGTTCTTGCTGCGGCGAAGCCCCTGCCTCCATTCTCCCCCCCCCGCCGCTCCCTGCGCGCTTGCCCCACCACGGCCTCGAGTTCTTGCTGCGGCGAAGCCCCTGCCTCCATCTCCCCCCCCACCGCCTGCGTGCTTGCCGTGCCCCTTGCTGAGGGTCCCTGCCCAGCCCTCCCTCTGCTTGAGCCCCTGGCCCACGCGCTTGCTGCGCCGCCGCCGAAGGGTCCCCCACCAGCCCTCCCCGTGCTCCATTCCCCCGGCCTGCGCGCTTGTGTATGTGCGTGTGTGCGCAAGATCCCCGGGCCGCTGGTGAGTGCGTGGGTGTGGGGGGGAGGCCTCCCACCCTCCCTTTTCTTTCTTTCTTTTTCTTTCTTTCCCTCCCTTCTTTTCTTTCCTTCCTTCCCTCCCCTCCCTCTTTCTTTCCCTTCCCTTCCCGCCGCTGCCAAAGGGTCCAGCCCTCCCTGTGCTTCATTCCCCCGGCCTGCGCGCTTGCTGCGCTGCCACCGGAGGGTCCCCTCCCCAGCCCTCCCCGTGTATGTGCGTGTGTGCGGAGATCCCCGGGTTGCTGGTGAGTGCTTGTGTGTGTGTGTGGGGGGGAGAAGCCTCCCACCCTCTTTCCTTCCTTCCTTTTTTTCTTTCTTCCCTTCCCTTCTTACTTTCCTCCCTTCCCTCCTTCCTTCTCCCCTCCTTCCTTCCCTTCTTTTCTTTCCTTCCTCCCCTCTCCCCCTCTTTCTTTCTTTCTTTCTTTCTTTCTTTCTTTCCCTTCCCCTCCCCTCCCCTCCCCTCCCCTCCCCTCCCCCTCCCCTCCCTTCCCCCTCCCCCTCCCCTCCCTTCCCCCTCCCCCTCCCCTCCCTTCCCTCTTTCTTTCTTTCCCTTCCCGCCGCCGCCAAAGGGTCCAGCCGTCCCTGTGTTTCATTCCCCCAGCCTGCGCGCTTGCTGCGCTGCCGCGGGAGGGCCCCCCCCCCAGCCCTCCTCGTGTATGTGTGTGTGTGCGGAGATCTCCAGGCAGCTGGTGAGTGCTTGTGTGTGTGTGGGGGGGGGGGGAGAAGCCTTCCACCCTCTCTTTCCTTCCTTCCTTTTTTTCTTTCCTTCCTTCCTTCCTTCCCTTCTTACTTTCCTCCCTTCCCTCCTTCGTTGCTTCTTCCCTTCTTCCCTTCTTTTCTTTCCTTCCTTCCTTCCTCCCCCCCTCTCTCTTTCTCTCTCTCTCTCTTTCTCTCTTTCTTGCAAACCTCCAGGTGGTGGCTGGAGATCTTGCAACCCTAGCCTCTTTCCCCCCCCCCTCCCCCACACCGGGAGATCTATGCCTGGTATGGCCCCCGAACGATGTTATAAATGTGAAAATGGCCCTCGGCAGGAAAAAGGTTCCCCACCCCTGCTTTAAGGTATCAGAAGGTGATGATCATATCACCTCACAAGGATCTCTTCTCCAATGTAAATAAAAGGTAAAGGTCCCCTGTGCAAGCACCGGCTCATTCCTGACCCATGGGGTAACTCACATCCTGACATTTCCAAGGCAGACTTTGTTTACAGGGTGGTTTGCCAGTGCCTTCCCCAGTCATCTTCCCTTTACCCCCAGCAAGCTGGGTACTCATTTCACCGACCTCAGAAGGATGGAAGGCTGAGTCAACCTTGAGCCGGCTATCTGAAACCAACTTCCATTGGGATCGAACTCAGGTCGTGAGCAGAGCTTGGACCGCAGTACTGCAGCTTATCACTCTGCGCCATGGGGCTCTTGTCTTCTCCAATGTAGAGATTCCCAAATAATATTAATAATGTTAAATAATATTAACTTGACTGTTCATAATATTAACAAAGGATTGCTGTTCATAATATTTTCTGTTCATAATATTAACAGAGGTTTGCTGTTCTGCTATTAAATATGTTCTAACTTCCCACCCAGGTTAAAGATGAGAAGAAATTGGACCTAAACTTTAAAATAAGAGTTGAGGGGGTTTGACTTGCTCTGATGGTTGATGGGCTTAGCAGCATCTCAGGACAGGGAAGTGTTTGCTCAGGAACAAGGTAGTATGATATCCAGTCTCTGATGACTTCCATATGGGTTATCTGCCCTGGCTTCAATACAGTTAGGAAGTAGGGAGGGGGGGGGTCCTGTTTCCACACAGCATCATGGTGCATTTGTACACCTCCTGGCTCTTCTCTGATCTTTCTCAAATCTGCTTTGCTACAACGTTTTGGGAAAGATCACAGTAAAGCCTGGATGGCTGGGGTGTGGATGGGAAAACTGGGATTTACCCCACACACATGGCAGCCGTTTTCCCTGAGATTGTCCCCACAGCAGCCATTTCCTCCCCCTGTCATAGGGGGCTTTGTGTGTGTGTTAAGTGCCGTCAAGTTGCTTCCGACTCATGGTGGCCCTATGAATCAACGTCCTCCAAAATGTCCTATCTTTGACAGCCTTGCTCAGGTCTTCCAAACTGAGGGCTGTGGCTTCCTTTATTGAGTCAATCCATCTCTTGTTGGGTCTTCCTCTTTTTCTGCTGCCCTCAACTTTTCCTAGCATGACTGTTTTTTCTAGTGACTCTTGCCTTCTCATAATGTGACCAAAATACGATAGCCTCAGTTTAGGGGGCTTTACCTGTATTTAATTTACACTACATTATATTGGTATAATGTAATAACAAATTTGTGTACCAGGTTTTTTGAATTTCCAGCTTTCATTTTTTTTTAAAGTAAGTCTCTACCTCTTCCATTGCAGACATATAAGAATAAAGGCATATCTCTGCAATGGAAAGGGCTAGAGACTTGCTTTTTTTTTTTTTTTTAAAGAAAGCTGGGAATTTAGAGAACCCGATTTACATGAGCCCCTGGAATTTTGTCCTGTCCCGCTCATATAAAGGAACTTCATATCATTTGAGATTTCTAGGAAGATCATTTGGCATGTTCCAGAGCTACCAACAAGACTGAAGTATTCATAGTTTTGAGCTTATTCTGTACTGGCACATGTTGAGAAACTGCCACATTTTACCTCAGACTATTAAGTAACATATAACTTATTTCATTTTGTGGATAATTCTGTTCTTGAAAACTCCCTCTGACATCTTATGTAAGTAGTGCAGAACTGGGTACATAAGCTGAAAGCTAAAGAAGTACATAATGGTTTCCACATGATATTGCATAAACTTCTTTCATATGTTTTCAATTTAAAGGATTATAAAACAGAAAACAAAAAATCAGTATATTTTCTTTTCAGAAACAGAAAAATTTCAAAGGTTCTGGATGAGAACGATTTTGTGTTAATTAGATGTCCAACTCTTGGAAGCAACTTCTACAAAAGTCTCTCATTCTTTTTCTTTCTTACAAGTTGTTTCCATTCTCTTGTCATCACCATTTTTATTTCCCAGGGCACTTTGGGGATATTATGTCAGCACTCCTTGACCTCATGGAGTGAAGCTGAAAATGTTGAATTAAGCATGTTTCCCTTTCAAAATAGAGCCTTCCTCACAAGGCAAAATCCTTGCTTGCATGGCAAGGTGAAAATGGTTCAAGTAGTACAACATCTGAAGTAATCTGCAAATGTGTGAAATAGTAATATCATGAATTATGTCCTCTCATATTGACTCAGTGTACAAATAAAATGTCATCGCCTTTGAAACTTTGACAGAATCAACAAGGGTTAGTTGTCTAAAGGCAACTGGGTAGTTAAAATGTGTGTTCAGATATTAACTAGTCAAACATTGAAGTTAGTACACCCAGTTCTTTAATATAGCTATTGAAACTAATACAAACTCAGAAACTGACTACATTTGGATATATTAAAGTAAGGTCCTTAATACTTCTGAATTGTAGCACTACTAGGGTTGCCAACCTCCAGGTAATAGCAGAAGATCTGCTATTACAACTGATCTCCAGGTGATAGAGATCAGTTCACCTGGAGAAAATGGCTGCTTTGGCCATTGAACTCTGGCATTTAAGTCCCTCCCCTCCCAAACCCCATCTTCCTCAGGCTCCGCCCCAGAAATCTCCCGCTGATAGTGAAGAGGGACCTGGCAACCCTAAGCACTACCAGTGCTTCAGACTGAAAGGACCACAGGATGGAAGAGGGGTTGGGGCTGCACCGAGATTTCCTTACTAGGTGGGGCCATAGCAACGCTTTGCTGACTCACACCTGATGTGGTAAGCATGTGTGGCTGGAAATGGCTGCCTTATCTTTGTAAGAACTCAGTAATTGACTCTGAACAAACAGACAATAGTCTACAAACAACTTGGAGGTGTTCTGAAGAAAATTGGTTTCAAAATGGATTCCAAGTAGCTATCTGTCATCCATTTTTACTACTGTGTTGTCAGCTGTATATTATATTTCACGTGTGACCTGCCATCCGAGGCACATTTTTCCATTGTGCCATTGACTGAATATATTGTCACATTTTCACCCATTTTGTCTTTATCCACTTTCATAGTTTAACAGTGGTTTACATTCTTGAACCATTGTATTCGATCCTAAATCTTTTTATTCTTATCTATTTGGTAGTTTTTGCTTTGTAACTCTAGAACTTTTGTTTTTTTGCTGGTGTAGAGGACCATCTCTTTTGTTACTTCAGTACAAAAAGACCACTTGAAGCCATTTGCTTAGTTTATTTCAGGAGGATTCTTTTTTATCTTTTAAAAGATATGAGGGTTTATATTTGACCAAATTAGGATTATTACTATGCTTGTGCCTAGAAATTACATGGGTTTTTTTTATTAATGTTACAAATTATAAATGTTTTCTTTTCAAATAGGTCAAAATGGGGGTGGGAGCATTGGCAGCAGAGCTCACAGGCATTAGCCATGGATCTGAAGTGGTGGGAGAATTCACCTAACACAAGGAGCTGCCAGACAGAACAATTCTGTGAAAACATTTCCATGGTCTTTCTATCTGCCTCATCAATGGTCACCTCTAAAGCAATTGTGATGGGAGGGAACATTTGGCTCAAATATCATATGCTCTTTACAGCACTGTTCAGAGGATGCTTTTTGTACATCCAATACCCCATATATTATTTGTGGATTAAAGGAAACAAAAGTCTTTTAGTCCTCCATTCCTTTCTTCTACAAGTTCTTGTAACTTCCTACTTCTAATCATTATTGTCACCAACCACACCCCTTATCTCAGTCTCTGTGCTCAGGGTTGCTCTCATTGCCCTTTAACTCGCCCACATACCTCTCAAATTCTGTCATTTTCCAGCACTCACAGAAATAATGAAGGTGCTGTACAAATATGAGCTGAGTACATCCATGTGACATTAGCCCAAGCTCACAATTCAACCCTTTTTCAAAACTTTGCAGATCCATGGTAAAATGAGCATTGACTTTAAACCCATACCAGAAACCACAAAATGTACCACTTTGATTATATGAACAGGCCCTAAGGACAGCATCACTTTAAAACATCTCAGGTTATTTTTCTCCACTGTATTTATTTTCAAACATGGAAAAATACCTGCAAAAGGACAGAATTTTGATACAAAAGGTGTACAGGATGGGAGCTGTTTAAGGTTGCATCTCATCTGCATCCAGCTCAAGTTGCCCCTCAGGCCTGCCTGTCTCCTGATACCATCTGCTGCACAGGCAGCTTGAGAAGGAGATGCCATGCAAGCTCAACATTGCTAGTCTTTCCTAGATCACCCCCATGTAAGCCCACCACTAAGCGGCCAAGCGCATCTCTTCATTGAGCAATTCATGTCCCCTTTGGCTGGAATAAGCCAGGCTGCCCCAGCCCTCAGTCACTCCACCAAGGTTTTACTTGGGCCAGGAGTGGGGGAGAACCCTTTGGCCCTGCAGCATAGTGGTCTCTCCTGACGTTGTATTGCATTGCTGCGGACTGCGGCAACCAATCCTGAGTCAAGAAGCCTAGGGTTGCCAGGTCCCTCTTCGCTATGAGTGGGAGGTTTTTGGGGTGGAGCCTGAAGAGGGCAGGGTTTGGGGAGGGGAGGGACTTCAATGTCATACAGACCAATTGCCAAAGTGGTCATTTTCTCCAGGTGAACTGATCTCTATAAGCTGGAGATCAGTTGAAATAGCAGGAGATCAACAGCTAGTACCTGGAGGTTGGCAACCCTAGGTAGGCCCAAGCAAGAATTGTCCCAGAGAGGTATTCTGTAAACCAGTGCCAGCTCTGCCGAGGGGAAGATCTCCAGACTAACCACTCAAATGATGGTGGCATTTCAAAGGATTTGAATTGGGGGGGGGGATGGGTGAGGATTTCCAGTCACAGTAAAGTGCCATGACAGGAAAAAGTCCTAGCCGGCATTCATCTATGAGATGTTGTCATGAACTGAGTGGCTCATCCCTGGTTTTTGCCCTTCCCCTGATATAAGGCAGCAAGGCACCTCACCTGTCTCCCAGCCAGCCCTGCTGCTTCTGCCCAACAAATGCAGGGACCCCTTTAGTTCCCTGGCAAGCCACTGCTCATCTGGGAGCCATTTCAAAGGTTGGTGTAAGTCAGGGGTGGGGAACCTTTTTTCCGCCAAGGGCCATTTGGATATTTATAACATCATTCGCGGGCCATTCAAAATTAGCAACTTAAAAATTAGCCGACCAAGCCCCAAGCAGGCAGCTGCCCCAGATGAAACCCCCCCCCAAGTGGGCAAACAGGCAGGCATCCAACTGGTGGCACACTCGCCCACCAGGTGGCACAGGATGGTCTGTTGCACCAGCCGGGCGTAGCCGTCCAGCCGCACGCCAGAGTTGCTCCTCCTCCGCATGGTCGGGGCCAGATTTGACAGCCGGCTCCTGCTACCTCCGCCTGCAGGGATGAAATGAGGACACACTGGCTAAGAACTCCCCCACACACGCATTCTGGCCCTGCCTCCTTTAACCACTCCATTGTCGCCACTTCTGCCCCCAGCCCTCTTGTAGTACAGAGGGAATATGTTTCTCCATGGCCCAGATGGGAAAGGGTTAACACAGTTTCTTGGGCGGTCCTAGCAGCTCCATAGCTAATGACTCTTCTGCAAGTGGGAATAAAGGTTTCTTTTCTTGGCAAAACAAACTCACATGTGCCTTGAATAGAGGCTATTCCTATCCGCGGGAGAGGATGGATCACCAGTCTTAGATCCTTCTGAGCTAGAGATCTGCCAGGACTCACGAAGGGCCAGACCAAATGATTTTGCGGGCCTTAAACGGCCCCTGGGCCTGACATTCCCCACCCCTGGTGTAAGTAAATGAGCACTTTCTTTCTGGTACAATGTAACAGTCCACAACTGCTTACTTTCACCTTAGGTTTTTTGGGAGCTAGAATCCATTTTTGTTTTGTGTTTTAGTTAGTTTATGGTTCTGTTACATTCTGTACTTATTCCATTGCTAATGAAAGAATGATCACCCTGAAAGCTTCAGAGTCCTCTCAAGTATGTGGATTATTCTTCTATATTACTAGTCTGTCCTCTTCTGCATAAAGTGGAATGTTTGGACCAGTATTTAAAATATCATAACAAAAATACTCTAAAATACTTCATCATTCAGTTTCCATTTATAGATGTTGGTAGTATAATATTGATCATACTGGGTACCAGACTCTAACAAGTGTCAGCTGAAGGAGGATTTAGTTAAAAGTATGCAATGTGTTAACAGAGATGGTAGTAATAATGTATGAAGTGTAATATATACACAGAGCATGGTTTCCAGCTGTTTGGCTTCAGAGTCACTCTCTGTGCAGCAAAAGAAAAAATGTGAGTGTTTGGATAATATAGCTAAAAGTGAAGGAATCCATTGGTCACTCTTTTGGAACCAGTGTGGAGAACTCACTTAGGCACAATCTGTCCTGCGTTTTTCGAACATAAACCAATGTATGATATGTCTGAGCAATTGCTAAGATGAAATTCAAGGAATTCGGAATAATCTTCACAATTTTTCTGTATTACAGAAATTATGTTCTATAGCTGATATCTAGGGTTCCTACATTTTAAAACCTTTTTGATCATTTCACATTAGTGGGAACTTTTTGCCAACAGAAAGCATAGTTCAATCAATACTGTCACATAACGCAACATATTAATAAAGCAGAACATTTTAAATGTTGATTTCAAAGAAAGTAATTTCATATTTAAAGCCTCATGCAAATTCACCTCTTGAAAAAATTATATTTTGTACAGTTAGGTATATTGTGTGAACTTTGCAATTGTTTCCTATGGGGAATGGGGCAACCCCTTTGGGACCCCATAAAATTGGATCCCCTGACCCAATCTTCCTCAAACTTCAGGGTTCATGCAAGGAGAGTTCTTTCAAGATACCTTGAAAATTTGGGAACTCTACCTCCAAAAACTCCCCACAGAACCTTCAAAATTTTTCCCATAGACTATAAAGGGCCTGAATTTTTTTCAGTAAACCTGGAAATAAGCTGAATATTAATATTTACCAATATTTTGGGTTTACTGATAAAATTGGGCGCAATAAACCAGAACCCGAAATTTACTGAATTTTTTTGCACAACCCTAGCATGTGCCTTTTATGTCAGCATCAGTGGCCTTCACAGAGGCTCTATTATAAGAAATACTCATACAATCCCAGTATACATGCATTACAGAACTTCTGACATTCAGATGATGCAACATGAGAGCAGCAACAATGCAGCATCATGCAAATTAGATCTGGGTGATAAATTAATGTATGTAATTAAAACTGAGAACTTTACTCATTTATTGACTTTTTTGCTGGAGAGGGTTTGTCTCCCACCCATGAGCAGAGTTGCCATCATGGAGGGAACTGCCTCCATGCATAAGCACTGTGCTTATGAGCTGGTGACTACACATAGGTGGGGGGTGGGGCCAGTGTTTCATGCCTTTTCTTCCTCTTTGCACATTCAGTTCTGGGCCCACCTCCTCCTATTTGTATTTGCATGGGCACAATGCCTATACATGTACAAACTGTACATTCTAAGGCACTATCCCCTTTACTGGGAACATTGGAAAATCAGTGCTCCTGATCATAGGGATGGACATATGTTCTGCATGTGCATAAAGTGCAGTCCCCTCTTGCTGGTGAATAAACATAGGTGAAGGTGAAGCCAGCACAGTTGGCTATGGTGGGGGTTACTGAGTCCTCATTTTTCTCTATCCATGTTGGTCCATCCACAAATATGAGGATCCAGTGATTCCCTGGAAGGTTATTTTGCCCAGTCCTCTCCTCTGAGAACAGGCTGTACTTGGGAGATGATAAGCCAAAAGTCACCCTAGTCTCCATATCACTCTGTCACTCCTACTATTACTTCTCCTGTAATACATCGCAATGAGGAGTGGGCACTGTTGACTTAACAGATCTTTAAGACCAAACAAGTGTGCTCTGCCTTCCATATACTTCCAGATCACTAAGTATGGTTTTCTACAATGATTAATGCGGAAAGAATTAGAATTTCCCTCTTAGTGATATGTTCACTGCTTTCATGATACTGCATACTCTAGGGGAAGAACTCCATTTTCCCAAGTAGAGAATATGTGGCTAGAAAAATACCGTGTTTTCAAGTCAAGCCAGAAATGCAGTAACATGGAAACATAGATGCCACATCGTGGCTCGGGGCTCAGATGCAGGTGCTGGCTCCTGGCAGTGTTCCAGTGGTGCAAGTTCCTGTGCTGGCATCCTGGGAGGTGTTCCTGGAGGTGGAGCTGCCTTTAAGAACATAAGAACATAAGAAAGGCCCTGCTGGATCAGACCAAGGCCCATCAAGTCCAGCAGTCTGTTCACACAGTGGCCAACCAGGTGCCTCTAGGAAGCCACTAACAAGACAACTGCAGCAGCACCATCCTGCCTGTGTTCCACTGCACCCAAAATAATAGGCATGCTCCTCTGATACTAGAGAGAATAGGTATGCAGCATGACTAGTATCCATTCTAACTAATAGCCATGAATACCCCTCTCCTCCATGAATATGTCCACTCCCCTCTTAAAGCCCTCCAAGCTGGCAGCCATCACCACATCCTGGGGCAGGGAGTTCCACAATTTAACTATGCGTTGTGTGAAAAAAATACTTCCTTTTATCTGTTTTGAATCTCTCACCCTCCAGCTTTAGCAGATGACCCCGTGTTCTAGTATTATGGGAGAGGGAGAAAAACTTCAGAAAAGAAAAACTTTAGGCAGTTCCCTAGCCTCTTTCAGCCCAGGAACCTCCCTTCCTGCATCATAGCTATAACACCTTTTTTGGGGTAGCTCTGTTGAAGTCTATGGAGGCATTTTCCTGTTTCTTTTTTTTTTTTTACAGAAGTTAAATTTTTGTTCAGCAGTTGGGAGGCCTCTGAGGAGGCAGCATGACAGCACCACTCCCAGCTACTGTTGTAACACCCTCCCTTAGGATGGGCTGAAACTGTCTTTCTGCCCCTTAAAAACCAATTTATTTCTTGGGCATGAGCTTTTATAGGCAGTATCCTCAAATATTGTTTCATCTGAAAAAAACCCTTAGAAAGGAGAAGGGTATGCAAAATGTTATTGACAGTATTTAAATACTTGAAGAAATTTGACAGCTGAAATGCAGGAACAGTTAACAGCTGACAACTGACACATAGCAGCAAATGACATTTATCCTACCTTAGGCTGGAGGAAGTCTTAGGCTTATGAAGTTATTCTGTTGGAGGAAGATCAACTTGGAAGTAGGCTCTTGAAGCTGGAGGAAGGCTTCGACCTTTGCTAAGGAGTAGTAGAATACATGCCAACATTTGATAGTATTCTAGTATTCAGCGAGTTTGAGCTGAAACAAATCTGACCCAAAATATTCTCTTCAAAAGTCTTTTTCTGAAAATGTTGCTAGTAAATATTCTGTGTATCGCCTATGGATGTATGAATATTCCTTGAGTATTTGGCAGATTGTGATTGTCAGATACTTTTGACATCTGAGCATGTGAATAATTTGGTGGAATTTGACAGGTAACATACAGTGGGAGTCGATTTTTGATAGTATCTTTTTTTTTAATTTTTATTGAATTTTTAATAAAGAATACAAAAAAATATATGCATATAATACAAATAATGAAAGAAAAAACAAAATAATACAAACATAACCAAAAAAAAGGGAAAAAATGTACAACGCAATATTAAGACCTATGCTAATACATTAATAATTGCTATCTATTTTTTTTTTAAAGATTTTTGATAGTATCTGACGGACTGCATTTAGCATGTGATATGAACTTAAATCTTACTGACAGCATTTGAGTACATGACAAGATTTGACAGCTGATGTGCAATGGCAGTTCATAATAGACAGCTGATATCTAGCAGTCAACAGTACCTGATAGATGGCATGCAACATCATTTTTAATTAACTTCCTTTTTTGTGTAACCAATTACAATGAGAGCATTTCAAATTTTGATGTCAAAATGTTGATTCTGAAGCTTGAAAGGTAAATTTTTAGCTCAAAATAGGATTGGACTTCAAAATTTTGCAAACTTTTCTTGCTACTCTAAAGAAGATAAAAGATGAGATGGAAATTCACTACATATGTCTGGAATCTGTTTTATTATTTTCCTAACTTCGTGTCTGTGTGAAGGAAGAGCCTGCCAGCCTCATAGTTCCTTATTTTCCAGTTCCATTGAATTTGAAATTGACGGCTCTGAGAGCTGGAACAGCCGTGATGACATCACTGTGTAACAATAACGTGAAATAATGTTTACCAAAGCACATAAATAATGAAGCAATGAATGTTTCTCTCTTCTCTCCACTGTAAACTTTTAAACTAATTAGGCTCTTTATGGTTTGACAAGAGGACAGTTATTTACTGTTTGCCCTAGAAAAATTCAGAGGCTTTTATCTGTACTTGAATCTTGCTGAGAGGGAAAGAATGAGGCATTAAAATGGGGTCAGTGAATGTACAAACAGCAGAGTAAAAACAGCTGCTCCAAAGGCATACTCCACATGTGCCATTGTTCTTCTCAGTTGGGAAGTCACTTTAAGATCCTTGATTCAATAATTTTGGGTCTATTTAAGAAATATGGGTCAATGTGCTGGGAAACAGGTATTTATCGAGAGCAGGCACACTAGAGGTTTACATGACGTGGGTGGACTAGTAGTGACTGCACTGTCCATTCAAGAGAAGGTGAAAATCTAGAAGGACCCCTACCTTTCCCAGCCTATGCTTCATGACTAGGTGCAACTATGTCAGACTCCCATGAGAGTGCATTATTCTCTCCATGCCATCATGGGGTAGAGGATAGTACTAATTCCATTATTGATTATTTGTTTCCTACTTCAAATGTTATACTTCAGTAGTCTGTGTGTTCAACAACTGAACATTCGTTTTCAAGAAATAAGTAACTTCTGAAGAAACAGCTCCCCATATAAAAATGATGGGTTAAAATGTCTGTACATGGTCTTGACTCCTTCCTGAAAAGAAAAACAACAACATAGAAACACTTTTAGAAGGTTGTACCACTGGGGATATTTACAACATTGCCCAACATCTCTGGTGCTGTTAGATATTTCTTACAATTAGAGTTGTGCATATTGATAATCCTGAACTGAAAATAAACCCGAAATTAGCCATTTTGGAAAATCGGGATTCGAGTTTACCAGATACCAAAACCTGGGGATAAAGCCGAAGCTGAATATGCAATTCCTGAAAAAGCCAAATAGATATTCGGATTTTCGGGTTCAGCTATTCACCTTTGCTCAGAGGCATGGCTCTGTATTTTCTCCCCTTTTTCTTTCTTTTTTTTTTTTGACTGGTTTTGACTGGAGCCCTTTTGAGATAGGGTTATTTAAAAGATGGGGCTCACCCAGTCCCGTCCAGAGGGATATACCCTTCAACTAAAAGAGCCAGCTTCAACAGCCACCCACCAGGCTTCCGAAGGAGATTTCTTCATCCATGTGGTATGACTTCAGTCAGCTCGGATATCACCCCCCCGAAAACCCGCTTTCCAAAGAAGGTTGCCCTGAGTAGAGTGTTCGTTTCACCACTCTGTGACCATCTCTTGGAATCAGATTTTTCATGACCACAATAAAGGATAACACAGGATATCATTTGCCACCAAAAGGAATGTTTTTCATTCCGTATTTCTCTTGCATTTAAGCCTTTTTCCTCTGTTTGCAAGTTAATTTGCATGGACATCATGCAAAGTGACCCAGAAATGAAGGCAGACCCCAGACTTTGAGGCACCAGCCTGGAATTGGCTCTTTCCGCCAGTCCTCGACAACGCTGAATTTTTGAACCTGAAAATCGATGGACAACTCAGCTCACAAATGCTTGGAGGATGGGGGTGACCCCTTAAAATTGGACTCCTGTCCCAAAATTCCCCAAACTTTGTTGACTGTCGAAGCAGAGTCCCTTGCAGCCACACTCCCAATTTGGGGACTCTACTTCCAAAAATGCCCCCCAGGAGCTTTGAAAAAAAATCCCCATAAATTATAATGGGCCTGAATTTTTCGGTAAGCCTGAAAATAAGCCGAATACCCGTATTTGGCTTATTTCGGGCTTACTGAAAAAAATCAAGCCCAATAAACCCAAACCCGAAATTTACTGAATTTTTTTTTTGCACAACCCTACTTACAATATTTCTTACATTATGTAGCAAAAGCATCTGATGCTGTTCTGATGATCACTGTTCTCATAACCTTCCCCTGATATCAGTTTATTCTTGGCCAATTAGAAGTCATAGTTATTATCTTTACATTCTGATCCTATGCAGAGTAAAGAAGTAAAGTCCCATATAGTTTGATAGGACTTACATCCAAATAAATATGCACAAGATTGCAGCCTCAGCTTTTGCAATCTACTTTTTGTTGAATTGTGAGATAATTAGGGCTGGTGATTCGGTTCGGCCCGAACTGAAAATCAGCCGAATTTCCCCTGAGTCGGTGGTTTTTAGTTCGGGAGGAACCGAACTCAAAACTGGCGGGCAACCGGGGGGGTCGAATTCAGCGAGTTCGGGAGTTTGCGAATAAATTCGGCAAATTCGGGGCCGTCAGTAAGCAGCATAACCGTCAGTAAGCAGCATTCTCCTCCCCCGGCCAATCGGTGGCCAAGCTGGGTCTTCTTCTGGCCAATCAGTCAGGATTGAGTACTGGAGGAATCAGCTGATGTGTGGCCCAGCCAGGGAGAGAGAGAGAGAGAGAGAAATCCTCGTGTGTGTGTGTGGGGTGCTTGTGCACATTCGCTCCTTTCTGTGGCTGCAGGGGGCGTATTTTTTTGGGTACAGACACAAAACTTTCACTGGCGCTTCAGATGAAGCTTCTTAAGATACCCCCCAAGTTTTGTAAACATTGGGTCAGGGGGTCCCGAGATATGGGCTCCCCCCTTTTCTTTCCATGGCTGCAGGGGGCGCATTTTTTGGGGTACAGATCCCAAACTTTGAGCGGAGTTTCAGACCAGTGTTCTTAAGATACCCCCCAAGTTTTGTAAACATTGGGTCAGGGGGTCTCGAGATATGGGCTCTCCCCCTTTTCCCTCCCCCCTTTTCCATTTATGTGGCTGCAGGGGGCGCTTTTTTGGGGATATAGCCCCCAAACTTTTAGCATAGCTTCAGTCAATTATTCTTAAGATACTACCCAAGTTTTGTAAAGATGGGTTCAGTGGGGGCAGAAATATCGCCTCCCCCCCTTTTCTCTTTCCGTGGCTGCAGGGGGTGCATTTTTGGGGGTGCAGATCCCAAATTTTGAGCGGAGTTTCAGACCAGTGTTCTTAAGAGACCACCCAAGTTTTGTGAACATTGGGTCAGGGGGTCCCGAGATATGGGCTTTCCCCTTTCCCCTTTCCCCTATTGGGATGAATGGATCAGCCGATCCTGTGCATCTCCAGAGCAAAACGTCCCGTGCCTAATTGAAATCATCTTGGATTACAAGTCCTCTTCAGCCCCTCTTGATGGAACAGAAGACAGCCACAGTAAGACCCCTTTGGGGGCTTTAATCTATAATTTTTCTCCTGTGTATGTGTGTGTGTGTGTGGGGAAAGCAGAGTCTGTGTGTGTGTGGGGAGGGAGCAGTTTCTGTGGGTGGGGGGGGGAAGCCAAAGGGGGCTTTCGTCGGTTCTGCCTGGGGTGTGTGTTCCCCCTCGAGTCTCTCGCTCCCTGGTTTGAGGGGGGAGGTTTCAGTTGTGTGTTGCAAAGGTGTTGTTTAACAAGGTTGTGTTGTTTTGCAGTTGTTTTGCAGTTGCTTTGGAAATTTCTCAGCTGTTGTCGGGGCTGGGAGCTTTGTGCGTGGGCGGCAAGCTCTGCTGAGAGATGCACATTAAGGGTGGGGGGACCCCTTTCAGGGCCCATATCTCAGCCCCCCCGACCCAATCTTTACAAAACTTGGGGAGTCTTTCAATAAACGTCCTTTGAAGCTCTGCCGAAAGTTTGGGACCTCTAACCCCAAAAATGCCCCCCCCCCAGAGCCGCGGAAAGGCGCGATTGTGTTTTTAATGGCTTTATTCGGCCTAATTTTTTTCCGAACTTTGAATTCCCGCCGAATTGAACGGATCCGAAGTGGGGGAGTTCGGACTTCGGCATATCCCGAATCTAAACGGGCTGAATTCGGCCGAATCCGAACTATACCAAATTTTTTTAAATTCAACAGCCCTAGAGATAATGTTGTACATGCCAAAACATTTTCTCACACTAGTACTGAAAGAGTTGGCTGTGCTTTCACTGGGGATATTCACAATTGTGTAGTCTTCTGACTGCTTGCAATTGATCATATAGACTCCACTCAGCACAAAATCAGGGTGACAAGAGTAATTTTGATTACTAAATTGATTCATTGGAATGAATTCCCACTTCACTGCTTTAGAAAGTGATGTGAAAATTTCCTGAGTATTTAACAAGGCTTCCCAACAAGTTTGACAAGTGTTTGGTGGTCGAAGATTGAGCAAACATCTCAATGCTACGATGCCCCCACCTCAGAAACATGTAATGTTCAGGAATCTGTTATGATACTACTTTAATCCATCATGTAAATATTGTTTAGTTCTCTAAACAATAATGTGAATGAGAACATATGCTTGAAATAAGTAGTGTTAAAATACTCCACCTACCACAAAATCCCAATAGCATGAAATAGTCATTTACAGTAATAGCAGATTTATTGTTAAACTTGTTTCTTTTCACATTGTAGATTTATATTAAATGTTCACAAAAACTTGGCCTTAGAATGCAGATAACATTTGCAAATTATGTACAGCTGTTAATTTATCACTGTGATTTTTGTATTCCCATATGTAGAAACAGCTGGAGTTTGGCATTTAATCTGTGTGATCCAAATGTACCCTGAAATTAGTGGGAATATTTCCATGATTTCACAGATCAAGCCCTCTGGGTCTTCTCTATCCAAGATTATATGGGATCTTTCTCAGAACATGATGTAGAACATCAGGTTATGGTAAGGTAATCATGTCTTGTCTTGTCTTGCATAATAATAAGTGCAAAGGAAACAAGTACTCAACAGAACTGTCATCTTTTAAATTCACCCTTAACTTGATGTGTAAGGGGATTGATAGAACAATGGGAGAGAATCCAAAGTCCCTCTTCAACAAGTGGCAGGGCCCTTCTGCTCATACAAGATGGAGGGGGATGTGCTGATTACCCCTTATAACTGCTGATCTCCCATCTCACACTATTACAGTGGGTCCTTCAAAACAAGGATCCACTTTTTCATAAGTGGAGGAAGCTACAGCAGGAGGTGGGAGGTGGGGAAGATCCCTGTGAGTAGAAGTCTATTTTGTTTCCTTTGGATGTAACCCATTTAGACTGAATAGTTAACGATAGATTTTATAATATTATTTCTGTATATGTTTCAGTTTACAACATACATCCTATAAGACATAATTATTAGACTATGCTTTCTGTAAGCAAAGAGAATCATGGGTGTCCCTACTTTCTAGACAGAGGAAACATTAGTTGATACAGAAGTGGAAGAACTATTACTGTATATTGCACAGCAATCTTTCAACTTCTGCTGTCCTGTGTTGATAATTGCTATTCCTTATCATAATGCTATAATCAAGCATTTCTAGTCCTAGCAGGAAATATCCCCATTAAGTAATTGATACTAACATTAATAAAACAAAATGGTCATCTGGGGAACATGCATGCATACAAATTGGGGCACATGGTCTTTTCACACAGAATCCAGTGGTTAATCTAAAATATAGAGAACACCAGCTTTTAGTGTTTATATTCTAATCCCATCAGAGAACAGCAAGAAAATCTGTAGATAGCTTCGCTAAACAGATACAAATAACAGATTAGAGGGCTCTTTAACTCTTGCAAGGGGGAGAGGATTTCCACCAGTTTCCTCTTCCAGCTGCAGCCCCTTGCACTGCATCTCATGCTAGCCCCAAAGGCTCAGTGATCCTCAGGATTAACATTTCAGATTGCACAGGGGACTTCACCATGAAGGGAAAAATGCAAAAATGTGAGTCAAGCACCACATATAGTTCTCTGGATCAAGAGATGGACTGCAAAGGGGCTGAGTCGGAAAGGGGAACTGACATTCTTTGTATTCCAGAAGAGCCACTGGATTCTGTGTGAAATTACCATATACTGCAGTTTGCATGCATGCATGGTCCTAGGTGCCCAATGCCTTTTATTAACATTAGTATCATTTGTTTAGTGGGAATATTGTCCTGCCAAGACTAAATAACACAGCAATATACTTCATTACTTCGAGAGATTTTAAGGATAAGAGTTAACTTTGATATTTTTCTGCACAGGACCAACCATACTATGTTAGTGTAAACCACTGATTTGAGAACATGGAGCAAATTTCCTCTCTTTTTGACAAAGGTTTCAGGCCCATGTTTTCTTGTTTATAGAGCTCCATGAACACTTCTCATGATAGTTTGTGAAATATCTATTGGGCTTGCCCTCAGAAAATGCCATTGTCACCTTGAGCTGTCCAACACCTTATGTAATGACTGAATTGAAGTCAACATACATTTCAAAATTAGTGAAGGCTTTGTCTGACATATTAATATGTGCCTTTGAACCCCATGTCTTTTGCGACCCCATAAATATATGGAAATCATGTATACCATCTTAATGTTACAAAGTATTTACATATACTTGCAAATATTTCTAGATTTATGTAGCTGCATTCACATTGCATATAGTGGTGTCACCCATTATGCTTTCAAGAACATATAATATTTTGTGTCCTGCCAAACTAGGAATTAATTTTTAAGGAGTCTGATTTGCTGTTCCTTATCTCATCCTTCTTCATAGTATTTAGATGAGAGCTTCTGAGTGTGCCCCTCCAACTTGTGTACTGGAATAAAAAATGGGGGCATGGGTACAATTTATCAATGGCTCCTGTCAACCTTGCAGTTATCCACTTGCTTGGAAGGAATTTCTAATTTTTCTAGGAATGTTTTGTGGGCCTGGCTAGTAAGTTTTTTGTATATCTGTAATACTGTTATCAGTTCACATGACAATGGGCACATACGTTTTCTTAATGTGGTTCAATCCAGGCCAACAGTTGGAAGAAAGAATAGAGACAAAAGAGGATTTACATGTTTACAACTGTGTAACTAAGAATGTTTGTTATGGGGATAATGTCAGAATTATGGAATTCAGTCCCAAACATATCCTCTTTCTGTAACCAGAGGCAAGGTCCCACAGGTTGAGGTCAGATTTATCTAATCTCATTGCAGAATGATTGCCATTCATGAAGGAAACCATAAGTGCTGTTCCACATGGGAACCTATTTATGTTAAGCCCCCATTGAGTTCAGGAAATTGCAGCCATGCCAATGCAGCTCCCTGAAACAGAGGAGTGTAGATTGATGTGTTGTGACAAGTTCTTTCACGGTGGACTTTTCAACACCAAGGCTGCCTGTCATTATGGATGCTAAACTCCAGTGAGCCATCTGTTGTTCCTGCCACCGGTAAATAGGATGGTGACTGAAAGAGTATCTCATGATCAATATGGGTGGTTGGAATAAAGCACAAAGATCAAATTTCTCCTTCAGCCACATCTATTTTAGTTTTAGAAATCTGGGGGAGGTATAATTAGTTTAAATATTTTAAAGTCTTACTTAGAAAAATTATACCTGATCCATTCAAGTAAAGCACTTGTATTTTAGATTATAGTGGTTATCACAATTGAAACGATTTATATACAAATGCTTCTGAATGAATTGGTCATAGTATACACTTAAAAGACATCCTCTTGCTTTCAGAGTCATACAATAGGACTTAGTATTAGTTGATTCATAAGGGCATCCTAGGGTCCCAGTGTGTGTGTGTAAAGTGCCGTCAAGTCGCCAGGGCTAATGATAGATTAATGTAGAGAACCAGTGTGGTGTCATGGTTAAGGTGTCAAACTAGGACCTGGGAAACCCAGGTTCAAATCCCCACTTGTGCCATGGAAGCTTGCTGAGTGACCCTGGATCAGTTACACACTCTTAGCTCTGACCCTGGCTAGTAAGTGGATGGGAGACCTCCAAGGATTAACAGGTTCATGACATGGAGATAGGCAATGGCACACCACCTCCGAATGTCTCTTGAAAACCCTATGAGGCTAAATGATGTTTAGAGGGTTGGTTTTATTTGATCGACTGCTTGATGGTATGCCAATAAAGGTACTGAAATTTGAAAACCCTATGGGATCGCCATAAGTCAGTTGTGACTTGATGGCAAAAAAAATGAAGTCATAATACTACGTATTCCTAGCAGCTGCTTAGAAAGCAGTGCCTTTATAAACAAAATTAATATAGTAGCAACAAAGGCCACTCCCACAATGACCTTGGCAACTTAGCTGGCAAACATACCTATCAGAATGTTGTGCACTGACAATAACCCACATTCAATATGCATGGAGTCTGCCAATCAATACATAGTGCCAGATGGTCAGGGTAATGTCACTCTACTCAATACGCTCAGAGTCGTCAACATGCAAAATGAACATGCACCCTGCCAGACATAAATAACAGCACTTCCTGCTACCAGAGTTAGCTGGGAAGTCTGCATTTTATACCTAGAAGTATATTTCACTAGGGTGCCAATGATACCACACAGACTCTGCCAATAACACTGCACACAATGCAGTCTTGCAATGTGTGTTAGGGGAATAATAAGTTTTTAGAAAGGATGAAGACACGTGGCCTAAGGAAGCTGAAAGCTATAAAACCAGATTTACAGCAAGTTGCACCATGAATTGTCCAGGACAACAGTGTAAGTGAAACAGCAATGCAAAGAGAAATAGGAAGTGTGGGTTCAGTTCCCATCCACAAGAGACACTGAAGTGACAAAAAAGGCACACAATTCACTTTGGTAACAGTATTGGTATCCTATTGGTAACAGTATTATTAAATGGAAATGGGAGTAGCAGCTGGATTAAAACTCCCGTTCAATAGAACAACACTTTACCCACACAGCTGCAGAAGCAGACCACACCACTGGACACAGGGAAATTTTTATAGGCAATCCTGTACCACCATAGACATGGGTCCAGTGATATGCTGTTTAACTGACATGAGGATACAAGCTATGGTTAGACACTGAGAGGGGAGGAATTCCTCCAATGGAATCCATACAAGAAGCATGGTTTCCTGGGGAGAGGAAGCATTTCTGAACAGAACCAAGCTCTGTTGCTTTCTGGTGAGTTCTGGAACAAATCTGGAAACAGATGGATACCACCAAAACTGGGAGGAAGAAGCAATTTAGTGTTCACCGTCCTGCCTTGGAGGCCTTGGGATATATGAGGCAGGGGTCTGCTGTTCCTGCTTTGAATCCATATCCCACAATGAAAGCCCTCTGATCCAGAGAGGGCTGGTGAGAAGGTTTGACTGCACACAATATAACACATATTGGCCACCACCTATGGGGGAGTCATGCCACCTCTAAAGAGGTCAAAGAGTAGGTGCATTCCTTTCTTGTGAATGGTGAGAAGGATGAAGGGACCTATGCTTTCAGACTCTGTGAAGACAAGGCTGTCCCCTTTCATGCTATAGAGCTTGCCGAGGGTGAGGGAATTGACAAGATTCCTGGTGAAAGCCCTGGAAATTGTTGCATGAGTGATCCATAGGAGTGCAATGCCTAGGGGTTGTAGCTATCAGGTAGACTTGATCAGGCATTCCCATGGCTATTTTACAACTGATGGTGCACATCTAATGATCTAAGCATACTTACTTGGTTGCTTGCCAATGTGGCCACTGCCTCCTCTCCCTGCCCACTGCCCTCTGCTTACCTGATATCTGTTGCAGCAAAATACTTATCTTGCCTCTCATAATCCCCAGGACAGGGTGTTAGGTGATATTAGTGGCACTGGGGAACCAGTGTGTGCAGTTGTTAGAGTATCAGAGTACGATCTAGGAGAACTAAAGTCCCCGCTTTGCCATGGAAGCTAGCTGAGTGACCTTGAGCCAGTCACACAATCTATCCTAATGTACAGGGTTGTTATGAGGATAAAATGGTGGATAGGAGAACAATGTAAGCTGTTTCGGTCACCATTGGGGAGAAGTGTGGGGTATAAGTGACGTGAATTAAATAAATATTCCCACTTCCTTGTACAGCTGGACTCAGCTCCAGTTACAGGTACTCTGTGTGTGTACTCCAGTTGATGGATTGGTGCCACATCTTCCTGTCTTCATTTCTAGAACCGTTCCTTCACTAGCTGTCCAGCCACAGTTGTATAGCCAGAAGTTGTTTAGTTACTACATGACCAGTCATTACTCAGCTAGCCACAGCCTCTTGGAACCCAGACTCCCGGAGCCTAGATGACTAAACACTAGTCTGCCAGGGATGAGCTGGACAGACACCAGTCTATTACCAGTCAGGAGGATCTTCCACAAAGGCTTTGGTGTTAGTGTTATATCCCCCGATGCTTACAACTGGAACCTCAGTTCTCAAAGGTGCAAGGTGTGTGATTTGTGCATGTGTCTTCCCAATCATTGAGCCATGGCAGCCATTAATTTACACCAGCTTCCATGTGCTCTATTTAATAAGCAAATACTTTAAGTGGCACACATACCTATGTAAGGGTGCCTCAGACCACGAACCCCATGCTTCAGGATCGCCTTGTAAAGCACTAACTTCCATTACAAAGAACAGAAGGGTTACTTGTCATTGGCTCATTCAAATATGTTCATATGAATGATACTGAGTAGGATAGGGGCAATTAGGGCCTCCTGTTATCCGTAACTGGGTTGTCCTGTTGTGGTGCATTGTCCTAAAAAAGCTGGGGGTTGGGGTCAATGTCCAGTAGTTTCTTGGAACATGTGTAGGATTCTCCGCTTGCCTACCATCTCATTGGCCTGAGCCTCAGAGCTGTATTTTAAAGCTCCTGCCTTGGTTGCTGGGAGGTCCCATCAGTGGCATCAGCACACCACCTACATTTACATTCAGGTGAGCAATACAGCTCTTGACTCCTTATTTTTACAGAATCCAATATTCATCAATTATTTCTTCTTCCACTTACAAATGCAAAAATGAAGCTAGCTATCATAGGTGGAATTCAATTTGAAAGTCATTCTAAGATGTTCAGATATGCTGCCCTTAAATGACAGCCAGGTTCATTGAATGTAACTAGCTGACGAATAAATTTAACTATGGGCGAAAATGCATGGTCGCTTTAGCCTCCTTTATTCCCTGTTTCAGCCAGGATTCAGCCAGGATTGAACACATGCATTTTTGCCGAACTGCGTTCGATCCTGGCTGAATCCTGGCTGTAACAGGGAATAAAGGAGGCTAAAGCAAGCAACCATGCATTTTCGCCCTATGTTTATTAAGCCAAGAGTGAGGCTCAGCCAGGACTTAGACTAGTATTTCTTGAACTGTTTATCCTTCAGGTGAGCTTCTTATTACTCTGGAGTACAAGCAGTATAAGGTGCAATATATTTATTCCAGGTACCAGCATGATGTTGCTACCTCACTGACCAGCCCATTTGGTTCTGCCTAACTTGGCTCAGCTGAAATACTTCCCAGGTCAGATCTGAGCCTTTCTCTCTGCCTGCCCAGAAGACTGCTTGTTTCTTGCTTGGATTTCTCTGATGGACCCTGGCCTCCAATTGACTCTGCCTTCAGATCAGTCCTCCTGTGGAGCAGCTTCAGTGTTCTACCTAGTGCTGGTCCCAGTTCTCATAGCTTCAGCTCTGTGTATACTTGATTGCCAACCCTAATGCAAATTTTGCACTTGGCCTTTTCCTAGCTTCTGTTCATGTGCTTCCCTATAAATATCTCAAAGGGAGGAAATGCCCTGAAAAAAAAATGGGGGGGGGGGAAGACTCACCTCTTCAGGAATGCACACAGGACAACAAAAAGGATTTTTTAAAGTGCTCTTTGAGAATTACTGTAGTGCATCCCCAAGTGACCACTGCACCATTTTGTGAATTAAATTGGAAATGAGACCCTAATTGTTCGGCTTTAATGATGCGTGCGTGGGCGTGGGCGTGTAATCTGTTGGCAAATGTTGCCTCCTGTCCATTTATTTCTTTAAAAACATAATTACCTACAAGTTGTAAATACTTTTTACAATGCAAGTGGTGTGTATCATGCTAGTGTCCCCCTCATACAGTCTCATTTAAATTACAAAAACAAACTATTTTATAAATGTCAGTCTTTGCCAAAAATGTATCTTAACCATTTGCCTGTATTCTTTATTGTGAATTGCTGTCTGTATTTAGTTAAGAGTTGCATGATTCGAGCCAAACGTTTAACAAACACAATTTATTATTTTGGGTTTTATTTAGTGCTGTTTTGAGAGAGAGAAAAAGTTAAAGAGGGTTGAGGGGAGGAGTCTTCCAAGAGGGCACTGACGAACAGACAGTGCATGCCCTGTAAGTCATGCCGTGCAATCAAGAAATAACAAAGATCAAAATTCAAAGCAGCCATTCGTGCCTTCAGACTCTCCAAGAATGTTAGTAGAAATCCAGCTGGCATTTCAGGTAGGTTCTCCAGCCACATCTGCCTGATGCATTTGGTCATGCTGGCCTCTCTCTCTCTCTCTCTCTCTCTCTCAATCTCCAACTGCTAAGAAATGTGCCCTTCATTTCTGTTAATGTTTCAGAGACTAGATAATCAACCACATGTCAATGGTCCCTCTTATCCACATTTTGTTGTTGAGCATGACTATCATGCTTCCCATTAGTTGCTGGATGTACAGCCATGTTTCCGTTACAGAGCTGTAATCTCTTCATTGTCTGGAAAAATTGAAAGCTACTGTATTTCCTTGCTGAGATGAGGCACAAGAGAGAGTTGAAATGTTTACTACCACTTTGGTTCCAACACCCTTAGGCCTTCCACTTCAGGGCAACTACCAAATGTTAGTCCTAGGTATTGGAAACAGCTTGTTTGCTTAGAAGCAACAATGTTATTATTTATAGATATGTATCACCCAGGCTGTCCCTCTTTCCTCTCTCTCTTTCCTTTCCCAATTGCATGCTTCTGTGCTAAAAGAATCAGTTACATGCTCAAATGTAGCTGCCTGCCTCTTGCTTTTTTACTGATGTGCGGTTTCCAAACACATCAGTAAGAAGGAGCAGGTGTTGGCAGACTTGAAAGAATAATTCTAAAACACAATTGGTAACCTGATTTTTCTTTTACACACAGCCATTCCTCACCATCATTCAACATGTACGTATCTTTGATGTTAAATCAACAAAAAGGTTAAAATGTGCTAAGGAGCAATTCAAATGAGCAACCCATTCTGTTTCTGAAAAGTTTTGTGTTTCCAAGTTTTCAGAATTCTTTACATACATCATCATAGTTCAACTATAAGCACCAGTTGTGCCAACAGTTGGCAGCTAGCAGTTGATATAAGCTGTAGATTTGGTGAACAGAAAATCATACACATCAGAATAAAGCAGATTCAATGTCTGTTGAATGGTGCAAGGAAGATAGGTGTGTGGATTATCATCATCTATTGTTTAATATTATGTATCCAAAAATTGTGGAAGGAAACAGAAGTTCCTGGAGCTGAAAAATAAATTCTGAAGCTGAATTCTACCTGAAGCTGTGGAAAATAAATGATGTAGCTTTATATTAGGGATGCCATAAATTCTGTGGTGGACTTGTTTCACACTCAAACATACTGTGTTCAGCTGTCCCAAACACACATGAGCCAATCATCCAAACTGTTCAGCTCCTGAAAAACAACCAGAACAGCTGCCAAACAGAAACAGCCTCCCAAACTTTTTGCTAAGTTCCCACCTTGTAGAGATCTAACCAGAACTTTGGTAATCAAAAGCCTGCTTTCATCTAATATCACTTGAGCTTCTCCATTTTTTTCTCCACTCCACCATCCAAACGTTTCTTTCTGTTACAGCAAGGCTGATACACAGGGAGAAGTTTGGGGTGGGGAGAACAGGAGTGATAGCAGCACTAGGGGCAGTTCTAAATACTGAAAATGATATTTGATTTGTTTGTTATCATGAACAATTGAGAGGGGTGGCAGGTTGCTACACTGACTTATATATCCAAAACAACCCATCTTTTTTCATTGACTTCTTGAAAATAGCAGCAATAACAAAACCACCACTGGGAATGTTTAGGCCATGCATTGAAACAATAGTGCTATAACGGGTCAGAGGGGGCGAAAGGGCCACTGTAAGGACAACATTCAGTACAAAGACAGTCTGCACTATTTAACATGCAAATACACCTTCAGATCAGCCACAGGACCCTAGAATGATGGAGAACACTGTTAAAATGTTCATTGCAAAAAAAAAAAAAAAAAAAAAGCACAAAGAGGATGTTCTTCCTTATCTTACCACAGTCAACCATGGTTCCATTATATGACTGCAGCCATTTTCAAAGTATGGATGAACACCAAAGTGCTAAAACTCTGTAGACTAACAAGCAGACATTTTGTAGTTTTCTGTGACATTTACCAGCATCAAATGCCTACCCGTGTATGTCTAACTACTTCTAGATGCCTCTGTTTGTGCAAACAAAGCTGAGAGTGAAGCATATAGTTCAGAAGGGTTTAAGCACCACAGCATAGGGTTCCCATGTCCTTTAATGTAGCACTGCTACAGATGTTGCATGAGGTCATTTGGAGTGAAGCGGGTCTAAGGTATTGGCAAAAAGCTGCACATGAATAGCATGAGCTAGAATGGACATACACAAAAAGTAGAGGGAATCCTGTCAGAGTGTCATTTGAGAGTAACATTTTTCTATAGAGAACATCAGGACAAACAACTATTGTGTAATGAAAAGCCAAAGGAAATATGGAACAAATGTTAACCTGGCAACTGTGGGTGAACACACTCAAAATTTTGATGCTAAAGTAGTGACTATTGAAAAAAATATGAATTGATCATATAAAACAAGAAGAATGTTACAAAGCTATAACTGTCTTCCTTTAGGCCTGTGAAGCATCAAGAACACCACTAACTCTCAATAAATAAGTAATAAACAAACATGAGAGCTTATGGAAGAAACAATCCAAAAGAAAGTAGATCCAAGATAACAAAGTCTTCATTTTCTGTACAACTTGTACTAATGGAGAAGTATATTCCTTAAGAAAACATGTAATTAATTACACAGCACACTGATCTAATCTTTGAAAGGATTAGTCCAGGGGTTTGATGAGATAGTGCATCCCAATCTGCAGTTCTCAAACGAGAGAAACGTGCAATGGACCAAAGCAAAAGATTGAATAATGGCAGAAACACAATTTTTGTCTGCAATGGAAATGTGATCATGGCTGCAATTCTAGCCCATTTAGAAAACTTTCAAATGTTAATGCTCTTCCTACTTGAAAAAGTATTTTCATGTAGAAAAAGCATGGAACTGCATGGAGACTAGCAAATATGACTATTAGGGAGACCACCCACCAGCTGCCTGTCCTCCACGACCCCTTGGTAGGGCAGCAAGAGAAAATGGTGGAGAAAATATGCATCACTTTGAGAAGTAATATTGCTTTCAGCACAAAGACAGAAGTGACATCATCACCTTGGTATGACACTCTATAAATCCCCCCAAATTCTGTGGTTTCACTCTAACCCAACTCACAGGGTTGTGAGGATAAAATGGAGAGGAGGATGGTGTAAGCTGCTTTGGGTTCTCATTGGGGAGAAAGGAAGGGTATTAATAAACAAACTTGTAACAACAGAACTTTGGTTCCAACACAGGGATTCTAACACCAGCTCACATTTTAAATTGTATTTATAATTAGATAAGGACATTGAACCTCTGGGAACAATATAACATTTACTACTAAGTTATCTTTTGCACAATATATAAACACCACTTAGGTTTAACAGATCCTTCATAGGAACACTTGCCTGTTTTTATTACAAACTGTATCTCTGACCGTGGGATTTTTTTGTGCCCATATCTGAAAGAGAACAGAGAAAGGCCCCAAAGAGAACATTTCTCCTCATTTCTTTACATAGTTCTATCTCTTACAGACAACAGCTGCCCATTAATCACACACAAAAGAAATCCTGATTGTATTCCAGGTGTCTTTCTGTATGCTTAGACTGTAAATGAGATTACGTCTGCCTTTTCTGTTGTTTTCTATGTTAGCTTTATAGTATAGGGCTTCACCTTTCCATGGTGGCATATTGAAGCTCAAATCCAAATTGCTTTTAATGAACAAAGAGGATAATGAAAGATATTCAAAAATAAAGAAAGCATTAGACTAGAGGTAGCCTTAGGGTTGCCAGGTCCCTCTTTGCAACCGGCTGGAGATTTTGGGGGTGGAGCCTAAAGAGGACGGGGTTTGGAGAGGGGAGGGACTTCAATGCCATAGAGTCCAATTGCCAAAGCGGCCATTTTCTCCAGGTGAACTGATCTCTATCGGCTGGAGATCAGTTGAATTAGCAGGAGATCTCCTGCTACTACCTGGCAGTTGGCAACCCTAGCTAGCCTATTTCTGGTGGATCTTTCATTTCTTTAATGTTTATATGACTGCTGAAAACTTAATATATGAGGATTTTTTTAGATAAGGACAGGTGGTCAATTTCTGCTCGGTTTCTGACTGCTGTATGAGACTGACTGCTGTATGAGGAGAAAAATGTGACAACCTTTTTCAAAAGCCAACTTCAAAAGCCACTTAAGCAAACAGGACTGCCGCTCAGTGACCATATCAGAGGAAACAAAGTGTTTTATTAACGTTGTGGCAGCAGACAATTACTCACAAGTTCACTTGAAAAGTCTTTTTAGTGGCCTGTGGGCCTTGGCAGTTGACCTGTTTTTTTTCCCCTTCAGAGTATCTGTAAAATGGTAATTCTAATCTTGGGCAGGAGAATTGCTCTCTGATCCTGAGCCAAAAAAGACTTGAATAAGCTTAAACATGTTGCTGGGTACCCAAAGTTGGGTGGAAATATATATATATATATATATATATATATATATATATATATATATATATATATATATATATATATATATATATATATATATATATATACACACACACACACATATATACACACATATATATACACACATATATATATATATACACATATATATACATATATATATATATATATATATATATATATATATATAAGTGTGTGTATAAATACTGAAAATATAATTTATTAGAAGCGCTAAAGGTTAAAATTATTTAAAAGCATTAAAATAGCACAAAGGCATTTCCTGAGGTTGATAACTGTAACCACATACCAAACGCGTTTCAGCCTGTAGGGCCTTCATCAGTGGTTAATTAAAACCCTTGTTAAGACTGCACACATTTACAGAAATAAATTAATAAGTACATATACAAACAGTTCAAACCCAACCAGGCATGTGCATAGGTTGTAAAATCTATTCCCAATTACTCAAGCATCTGGTCAGATAGGTTCTAGTTGTAATATTGGTTAGTATATGTCTCTCATATAATATGTGTGCAGGTATCAACCTAGGACAAGATAAAATAATGTCTGCCCCTGCCTGCTTTACCTATTCTCTGTTTTCTTTTGGAGGTGATTGCTGGAGGATGGTAGCATAATTCAGGATAGCAATATTTTAGTTTTCTCTTGACTGAATATTGCTTGTGTTAATGTTTCATGGCTGCTGAGACTCACCACAGGTCTCCAGCAACAAAGTTATTCTTAGGGCCCCCATCATACTACCCACATTGAAACCAAGAATCTTATGGAAACAAATAACTTGCTGTTAGCATGAACTGGCTAATAATTTGTTGTGTCTATGTTCACCAGCCATTTTTTAAATTCCATTCCTCCCATTTGCATCTCATTGTTCCTCCAACTGTTCCTTTGGGCAGTTTAGATGCTTTCACCGATATTAGCTTCACAACAATCCTGTGTGGTAAATTAGCACTGAGAGACGATGACTGGTCCAAAATCACACTTCCTTCTTCCATTTTGCCATTCAATTTGTGAGCTGCTCACCAGCAGTGCCTTGCTTAGCTCTCAGAGCAATCCAGAACAATCCAGCTCCAACAGCAATCCAGCTATGGCCATTTATGCAGGGCTGTTTCCCAGCAGTCACCTTCGCCAACTGCTTCAAGGTTTCCTTTTGATTATGCATGCTTTCCTGACCGTCAGAGGTTGCCTCATGCTCCCCACGCATTTCCCCGTTGGGAAATGCATGTATAATCAAAAGGAAGCCCCGAAGTAGAAGGCGAGGTGATCACGAGGGAAACAGCTCTTCATAAATGGCCTATGACTCCCAAAACATGGACTCCCTGCCCTACTTGTCCTCTTGGTGGTCATTGTTTCTTTGGACCTCATAGGGCACAACAGTATCCCCAAATTCTTGCACTATTGAGGTGGGGTTTCCCTAGTAAAGCTGATTCAGAAGCAATAAAGTCATACTAGAAATAAAGTCATTCTCGTAATTCTTAAACAAAAGGATTGCTCGGAATTGAAGCTAACTGTAGCACAGGACCATTGATAAACTATTGAAATTCAGGATCAGTTCAAAGTTACAAATTCCAAAGGGATAGCTAAAGTCCAGAAGGGTAGCTAAATTAGTCTCTTGTAGCAAGCAAAAAAGAAAAAAGAAAAAAAGAAAAAATAGCCTTGTAATTGATTTACTGAAGAATAAACGTTTGTGGCCTATAGCCATCATCAGATGTGTGAAGTTAATCCCCAGTTTCTCCCATTCCCCTCTCCCCTGCTATCTTTTAAACGGGACCCTCTAGCTGTCCTTTTAATATCAGTTTGATCTGCAGCAGTTATTACATGATGTTATTTACTTCTGTACCATAAAAAGCTTCAACAGCTCATTTCTGCATATTGAACCACGAATAAAGGGACATCTTTTTTCCTGGCCAATTGGCACTCTCCCCAGTCCCACCCCCATATCCATGAAGGAACAACTGAGGATTCACTTCATGAACCCAACGGGACTCCAGCCCATAAAAACAAATTCAAAAACACAAAATCAAACTGGCATGGAAACAAGTAACCTAAACCCAGGCAGATATTTCTAAAACCTTTTCTCTGTACTGAGATTAACATCCTATGTTGAGCTGTATGAGTATCCTGGTGGAACAGGCACTAGGTCATGGCCATAACCCACCCAACAGTCTGACTCCAGAGTCCGTTTCTGGCTCATACGGAATCAGGTTTTAAAGCCCTTCTATCTGCCCTACACTACAAATATGTTTGGAGGAGAACAAGGACAGAACTGAAGGGTGGTTAAATTATAGTTCTGCATGCTTCCAGAAAATATACAATTTGGGGGAGGGGGTTGAATGAATAAAAAATGTTTGTTGTTTTGTGTAGAAGAGAAAGTCTGGCTTGAAAATAAAATGGAAGATTTTGAAGGTGATGTATTGCAATTGGCATGCTTGAACTTCCCAAAGTTTCCAGCTCAAGGCTTTAATCAAAGCTCTATCTGTGTTCCCTGCGGAAGAATCTAACACCAGGCCAAACCAATGTGGCTGGCCCTGGCTCCCAAAGCACAGAACAGACAGAGTTTGGGTGAATCTGGCTCTGAAATATCGTTTTAGTTATATAAACATGGATTTAAAAAAACACACATACAAATTCTTCTTCAGATAATTGTCTGTTGCTCCTAAAATATAATAATAAAAAGCATTTTTTTTATTTTAGTGGTACAAATTACCAGTGCTTTGTGTCTATTGACGAAGTTACTTTCAAAGACTTAAGGGGCTCCCTCGTTATTGACCTGATTAGTCAAGTAATTCAGGAGGGCATTTTTATAAAGTGAACAGGACTGTAGTAAAATGGATTTAAGAACATAAAAACATAGGAAAAGCCATGCTGGATCAGACCACCGAGGAAGACGAATAGTGCATTCCTAAGGAGAGTTACTCCAGTCTAAGCCCATTGAAATGAATGGGCTTAGACTGGAGTAACTCTCCTTAGGAATGCACTGTAGGGCTCCTATACAGAGGAAGGCAATTACAAACCACCCCTGACCATCTCTTGCCTGGAATGCCCCATGGATGGAGTTGCCTTGAATAGGTTGTGACTCAGAGGCATGTTCGTCTTTCTAATTTCTGCAATTTCTATAACCCAGTTTTTGCACTTTACAGCATTTCCATAGGACAGGCAAGATACTTTTTTTGGCTCCTTGCTGTGATTAATGGCTGTCTTTAAAATTACAAATGATCTAAACAGACATGGCAGTACAGAAACATTCTGATGAAGATTCACTTGAAATGGAGTTTGGCTGGCAATCTGTATGTTTGTCATGTATTTCAACTCCTTTTGTACTCTTTTCTTGGGATGAATTATACATTTATACTGCCAATTATTTTCTACTTTATTCCTTGGTATTTATATAATTGTTACTGCTATTTTGAACACTGTTTATAATTAAATGCTTGTTATATATTTTTCTCATATTGTGGGTTTAGGTGATGCTTTCAAATGACACCCCCATTTTTGGCATACTTTCTTGTACTTTTGTATTTTCCTTTTGCATTCTCCAAGGGTGTTCCTTTCTGTTTTCCTTGCTGTGTTTTGCATTTCTTATGTCATGTTTGTTTTACTGCATCTATATATCTAATTCCCAAGTGTGCCCCCTATCTGTGGATACCTAAATCCATGGATAGGGAGAACATTTCCTCCAAACAGATGTTTTTGAAGACTTGGGGGACTGCTCTGAGCTTGGCCCTGGCTGGGAAATAGAGTGGGGTATAAATTGAAAAAAATAATAATAGAAAAAGCTTAATTTTAAAAAATGTAGCAATAAAAAAGTGTTATCTGCAAAAGCACAGAGAATGCACTTACCTCAGGTTGTTGGCAATGCAGCTTGGGAACTGTGCTGGGCCTGGTGGTAGTGGAGGCTTCCACCGAGAGGGAAAGTATGGGGGGTAGACTCGGTGTGCTCACCTGGACTGCTCCAGGTGAACCACCAAGAGACAGGGAGGGAGAAAGGGTGGGAGGAATCCTTGGCACACTGTTGAGAATAGGGTTGTGCATATCAATATACCCAAAATGAAAATAAACCTGAAATTAGCCATTTTGCCAATATTCAGGTTTCAGGTTGATAGAATACCAAAACCTGGGAATCTGCCCAAAGTTGAATAGGTGATTTTCGGGTTTTGGGTATTCGCCTTTGCTCAGATGCACAGGTCACTGCGTTCTCCCATCTTTGACTGGTTTTGTTAGCACCCCATAGTTGGGCCCCCTTTGAGGTAGGGGTCATGAAATTGGAGCCAGCTTAGTCAGACCAAACTAGTCATTATAAAAGACAGGGCTCACACAGTCCCATCCGGAGGGATTTACCCTCCAACTAAAATGCACCAGCTTCAACAGCTGCTGAACAGGCTTTGCTCTGAAGAAGACTGGTCACCCATGTGGATGAGCAATCTACTTCACAAGAGCTCCTTGGTCATGACTTTGGCTGGCTCCAATATCATCCCCCCCCCCCGAAAACCTGCTCTCAAACTGAAGGTCGCCCCAAGTAGAGGCTTTGTTTCCCCACACCGTGACCATCTTGTGAAATTAGATTTTTGATGACTATAATAAAGGACTGTTCACATGATGTCATTTGCCCCCAAAAGAAATGTTTCCTGTGCCTTATTTTTCTTGCATTTAAGCCATTTCCCTCAGTTTGGAAGCTAATTTACATGGACATCATGCTATGTGCCCCAGATATGAATGCAGCCCCCAGACTTTGAGCCATCATGCCAATCAGCTCTTTCCACCAGTCTTCGGCAATGCTGAACTTCTGAACCTGAAAACCAATTGGCAGCTCACAAATGCCTGGAGGATGGGGGTGACCCTTTTGCGGGCCAATAAAATTGGACCCCTTGTCCCAGCATTCAACAAGCTTCGGTGTCCATCTGAGTGTCCCTTGCAGCTATTGTTTTTGCATGACTCTAGTTGAGAAGGAGGGTAGGGGAAAGCCTCTGCCCTCTATTGAGAGGGAGGGAGACGCCTCGGAGTGCCATTGAGAGGAGGGAAGCCTCGGTGTGCCACTGAGAGGGGAATGGGGTGGAAACCTCTGCCCACCTATCTCTGCAAGTTTCTCATGGGTCTACTCTTGTTCTTTTCTGATCTCCATGTTTATTATGTCTTATACTGCTCTTATTACCTTGTTAAATTTTGTAATCTGCCTTGAGTCTCAGTGAGAAAGGTGGACGATAAGTAAAGTAAATAAAGACGTATAAAGAAATGTATGTACTAGGTTCATATGTTACTAGGTTCATATGGTTTCCTGGGTGAAATGGTTTCTTAGGTAACTTTCTGTCTTGTAGACTGGGACTTCTTTTGTTGCTCTGCTTGATGACAGGGCCAGACAGCTGACAGGGAGCCTGCTTTCCCATGAATGCTTGCAATGGGCCCACAAGCTATGGGTAGCAGTAGCTTTGCACAGGCCCGATGCAAGCATTCATGGGAAACCGAGTTTCCCATGACTCTTGGGTACGGATGCTGCCATTACAGACTATGAAAAGTAAGTACTTTTAAGATTCTCTTGGGGCATTTTTCGGGGTAGAGTCACCAAATTTGGAGCTTAGTTGCAAGGGACTCTCCTTGCATGAGCCCCAAGGTCTGGGATAGTTTGGGTCAGGGGGTCCAATTTTATGGGGTCCTGAAAGGGTCACCCCCCTCCTCCATAGAGAAGCATTATAAAGTTTATAATGCTTCTCTATGGAGGAGGGGGTGACCCCTTTTTGGACCCAATACAATTGGACCCCCTGACCAACTTTTCACCAAACTTTGGGCTTCATGCAAGGAAAGTCCCTTGAAGCTACCCTGAAAATGTGGGAACTCTACCTCCAAAAATGCCTCCCCCAGAGCTCATTAAAAAATTCCCATAGGGAAAAGCCCGACAAAAGCCGAAGCTGAAAAAAGCTGAATACGTATTCGACTGATTCGGCGATCGGCTATCTGGCTTTGGCTTCATTCCTAGTTTTAATATTTGGGTTAAATAAAACCCGAAAGAAGCCAAAAAGGCCTTTTTTGGGTTTGTTTTTGGTTCAGGTTTATTGATATGTACAACCCTAGCAAGTTTACTTACCATCAATGGTAAGTAAACAGAACCTCCATATATATGTCGAATACAGGCCTCTATGCTCTATTGTTGGCCCTCAAGGGTAATTGATTGGCCATTGTGTGAAAAGGATGCTGGACTAGATGGGCTACTGATATGATTCAGTAGGGTTCTTCCTATATTCTTATGAGGCTCTTGACAGTCCTGTTTCTTGGTTCTGGTTCTCCCTACTTTTATGCTCCACATGCATTGAGACATTTTCACTGAAGCATAACATACAGAAGGCTTACAGAGAATGGAAAGAGAAACAGCCAACACTGAGTCACTGCTTCTCCATTAATTCCTCCCAAACTTGCGAGAGCAATGTTAAATGGATTTAGTCCATACACTACATCCAAAGCTAAATGAAGTGACCCATGTTTCCCTTGCCCATAAAATGGCCAGAATCTGCCCAGACTTTGACCTTTGTGATAAAATCCTCACTGTTGTATTCAGCACTCCTTATCTTGCCTTTTGCAGTTACCTCTTTTATAGGGTTCATAAATTCCTGTTATCTTAATTCGAGAGGCTCCAGAGAGATGTGCCTATTTTCTCTCTCTTTTAAATGTGGCCATATCAGCACGATCTTTTAGAACATTTTCTAACTTTCTAGCATATCAGTCTTCTAATCCACCTCTAAATGGCCCTTCTGGCTTTAAAATGTTTGATGGATTCATTCCAGTTCAATGCTTTGAACTCTTCTCTATGAAGTTATCAATGCACCTGCTAACTCAGCTTCTGCAGTCCCCCATGCCATTATCTCAAGACTCTCTGTAGTTTACACTCTCCATTTAATTGTGACCATCTACATGAAACACCTCTTAACCAAACCACCAGGGATTGAATAGCTTCAAATCTCACTTCTAACTGAGCGCAGTATTGGCAGACAAACAAGAAAGTGCTGCCATGGACTTTAAGCAGTGAATACAACAGACAACAATTTCATTCAATTGCTGTGCAGTCAATTGAATTAGGGGTATTCCATGGGTCAGTGTTGAGTTGAGCATGATTTAGCCAGCAGCTGATCTGCAACAGCTGTACTTCAAAAAAATCTGGAAATTGGTTAGGTGCTCTTGAAAGCCACAGTTCTGTAGCCCAAGAGTCACTGAAGTATAACCAGAGTCAAAGTCAAGGGGAGCACCCACACTCACATTGAGATCTGGAGTATGTTCCCCAAAAGGTCTGAGTTGGTCAATCTAGAGGTCAATCTAGAGGTTTCATATTGCCTGCCAATCAAAAAATCCTCTGATCCCTTTTGTACCTGAAAATAGCTCTGAGACCTGCTCTACATACATCATTCCAGACAGCTCAGCAGAGCAGGTCCCAGAGTAGTTCAAGTGCAGAATCCACACAACAACATTCTAAAGTACGTTGAACTGGACATCTGAGCTAACCTCTTCAGTCATAAAGGCTGATGTGTACTAACTGAGCTGGTTCTTTCCTTGTTACCCCTTCCTCTATTGCAAAAGGGTCACTGAGCATCAGGCAAACCTGTTTTTTTGCCGAGCTTGTAGAATAGATAATAATTTTGTGCTGTATTAACAGATAAATAATTGTGTAGTATTATTTTGTACTATATTAACAGAAGAAACAAAGAGTAGGTTTCCCAAGTTGCCTGCCATGGCAACCTCCAGCCCCTGCCTTCTTTTGCCCACTCTCTCCTGGTGAATGGCAGGAAACATCGGGGGGGGGGGGGATGCTGACAACCCCGAGTAGCAGAAATGAAAAGGCAGTGAATGCTGCATGTCTGATCTTCAGTAAGCAGCAGCACATGTCAGCAAGATTAATAAAATTAATGAAATAAATACTTTTTACTTCAATTTTAGCAAAAGTCTCAGTTTAAAAGAATGGTTCAGAATAAAATTTGAATTTAATAAAAAAAGTTAGAATGTAATACTAACGAGGTAACATACTACAATCCACAAAGAGAATCTCTAAAAACTGAATCCTATTAAACTGTTAGACAGCTTTTCTGTGTAAAAAAAACATTGAAAAAAATCTTATTTCTGAAGAGAGAGATATATAAGATAAATCTGACTTCTGAAGATATAGACTCAAGTAAACAATAAGATGTATTGCATTTATTATTGTTGGCGTCAAACTGCTCAGGGGTTATCAAGTTACCAAGAGAAAGCCATCCTATCTTACCGGAATCATACATGAAGCCATACATATGGGTAATCTTGTTTTAGGACTTCCACCTACCTGAACTCTGCAATGTATTCAGTTCTCAATCCATTAATATTTATGACGCTACTAACCAAACAACACGGACACTTTCCATCTCACCAAGAAATAGCATTTTGCCCAGTAAATACCAGTCCTTGCTCATGGAAAGTCTGAGCACTTAGTTCTAATCCTATGAATGTTTACTTAGAACCAAGTCCCACTTTTTAAAAAGGTTTTCATTCCAAATAGGAAAGCTGTGATGGAAAATAGGAAACCCCCTGAACTCACAAGGGGGGTTGGGGAAACCAAAGTTTTCCATAAAAACAACAGCAATAGCAAATATTTATTCTGAAATCCGCTCTCAGTTCAGAATATTTGATAGTGTAAGTGGAGCACAGCAACCCTGCTACTCATCCTTATAGTATTCGGAGTAGACAACAGCTGGGTAGCCTGCCTCCCGCTACTGATTTGCTGTGTCTATCCTGGGGACAGAAAGTTACTCCAGGAATATGGGTAAGGAATGAAGCCCCAAAGAAGGTTGGTGGTGGGCTCCATAGCTGACCCACTGTGCAGTAGGAGGTGTTGGAAACTCAACCAACCAGAAATAGGAGACTCTGGGCTAGAAGTTTAGGAGCAAGAAGCTAGGAAGCTTTAAAGATGGTAAGAGAAGGATGGAGAGAATAACCTGTTTATGCAAATTGGAAGTGTCAGAGGGATCTGGGCCAGAGAAGATGGCAGCAGGGAAATGGGGGGCAAGATGACAAGCCTTGGTGAATGGGAAGAGCATCCAGGGGGACAGAGCTATGGAAAAAAAATTCAGTGTTTAGTGAGAGGGGAGTTGGAAGATCAAAGACCAGGGCTTCCTAAGGGTAACGATTTTGCCTTTTAATAAACACTGTTTATTTAAATTATTAGCAGGGGCATCACTCTGGTTTTAGGCATCTCAAGGACAGGGCCAACCAGCTGGGAACTCTTGCCCCAAGACTAAACCCAAGTTAACCAAACCCAACATTCTCCACCTGTGGCATCCTGGCAGGAGTCCAGTAATAATAACCAATTGTTCTTCACCTTCTTTGCCATCCCCCTTTCCAACACCATTTGCTGTGTGTGCTGCAACAGCATAAAATAGAGGTGTGCACCGAGAGTTCGGTTTGCCTGGATGAAATGGCTGCTTTAGAGGGTGGATGTTATGGCATTGTACCCTGCTGAGGTCCCTCCCCTTCCCAAACTCTGCCTTCCCCAGGCTCCACCCTCAAAATCTACATGTATTTCTTAACCCAAAGCTGGCAACCCTACATAAAACCCATTTACAGGCCTATGAGGTGGTTGTGATCACTTTCTTCTTTGCCACTATTCAGTCAGACTCTTGGACAGCTCAACTGTTCAAAGTGGTGCGTGACTTGATAACGCCCAAGTCTGATACTGACGGAAACTCTTTTGATTTAATTTCAACCCGTTGGATCTGGTACGACCATCTGGGGCAACAGAAAACAACTCGGCACCATCCTCTATATGACAGCCCTTCAAGTACTTGAAGATGGTTATCATACCACCTCTCAGTTTATAATCACTGGCTGACTGATTGTTTTGCTTACTGTTTATTTATACAATTGGCTGCCATGTGATGTGCAGCAGCGACAGATCTATGGGGAGAGGAAAGGTGGAATTCCCATTAGGCTGTGTGAGAATGCATATATCTGTAGCACTGTCAATTGGACTAGACTGTGCTGTCTGAATACATTAAAAGTAACATAGTGAACAGGCTCAATCTATTAATGAACATCCAAGCTAACTGATGAAAAATCGCTCCCTGTTTGAGAATAGACTGAGCTGAACTGGCAGGAGTTAGAAACATCCCTAATTAAGAGTAAATGCAAAAATCAAGCATAAGAAATATGAGTTTGACAAGGATCATTACAAATAAATATAGGCCTTTTATGCATGGCTGGTATTCCCTCACAATCCCCCCTCTGACGACTTTGGGTCTTTGTTTTGATTATGCATGCTGTTTCCAACCATCAGAGGTTGCCTTGTTCTCCTCCTGCGTTTCCCCGTGTTTTCCCCGCATTTTCAAATTTGAGATAAAACTGGTCTCTAAAAAACACAGGGAAATGCAGGGGGAGAATGAGGCGACCTCTGACGGTCGGAAACAGCATGCATAATCAAAACAAAGACCTGAAATCATCGGAGGGGTGACTGTGAGGGAAACAGCAGTGCATAAAAGGTCATAGTTTTCTAGCACGTGGTTTCTCTCATTATCCTTGCATAAGGAGAGCCATATAGAAATTTATCTTTTGCAATAAGAAGATATATGTCTCCAGGGCACATGAAATGCATAGTTAAAGTTTTGGTATAATACCTAGGTATAAAGCCCCTATTTTGTTATAAACCAATATATACGAGTTGCTATACAACAAGGGCTTATTGGGGAAGTAATTGTAATTTAAAACTGGAAATCTGATTTAAATCATTGATATAAAATAATTCTTTTTTGCATAATCATTTTAATCAATCAGTTCAGCAAACAATTTCTTGAAAGTACCATAGAAACAATGTTCCACTTAGAAATTATTTCAAGTACAAACATGGTTATCTGAGTGACCATGTTACCTGCTATTTTTTCAGTATATCATTACATTCTTTCTCAGCACTGCTGAAGGACCAAGGATGAAAAGGTTTGGCTGTATTTTCCTTTTTTCGCATGGCGATCAGTATAATCTTTCACAGATATTTCCATATTTTTCAAGAGCCATATAGAGTACCTTCTCTGAAAGCCCCTCCAGGTAAGTTTTAATTTGCAAATGAATTACTGGGGGACAATAACAACTCTTCTGTGTTACATATCCCTGTCCTGATCTGGATGGCCCAGACTAGCCCAATCTCATCAGATCTCATAAGCTAAGCAGGCTTGGCCCTGCTTAGTATTTTGATGGAATACACAACCAAGGAATTCCACGGCCACTATGCAGAGGAAGGCGCTGGCAAACCACCTCTGAACATCTCTTGCCTTGAAAACCCTATGGGTTCACCATGAGTTGGCTGCGACTTGAGAGCATTTTACACACACACATCTTTGCATACATCCAAACTGGTATTTCTAAATACCTCATTTTACATTAGTAGGGAGCAGTACAGTAAAGATGTTGCTTGCGGGAATCACTATATCTGAGCATGAAAATACTGAATGGTATTTTCAGTTCTATTTTCCCATCCCCAAGCAGTAGATTTCTGCAGATAATATTTGTTTATACTTCAACTGTTCAGATTCAGCAGACTTTTCTTCAATAGGATCACTGGTCTTCTTCAGTCAGGCTGCAGATATTTTTGAGCATATGTAGTCATACTGTAGCATAGGCTTTGTAGTATTAAAATTCCAGAAACATTTTTTGTATATATTGGACAAATGAAACTGCTATATAAGGAGTCAGTCCAATCAAGGTCAGTATTGTCTACTGACTGGCAGTAGTCCAGGATATACAAACTGAAGTCTTTCACATCACTTGCTATTTGATTGTTTTAAGTGGAGATTACCAGATATTGGAACCATGGCGCTTCTGCACACTTAGCAGATGCTTTATCGCTGAGCTACGATCCCCACCCAATTTTTTGTGTGTGGGTATATCACATCATAGGTTCCATGCAAGAATATAAATGATCGATGAATACATTTTCCAAATCACAGATAGGCACTGGTAGAAAAATTAAGATGAGGTTCAATGAAATTTCAGGGGGTGGTTTGGAGCAAACAGAATTTTAACAGATCTTTGTGGTAGTAGTAACAGAAGAAAACTTTTGAACCAAATTCCACATTTAGAAGAATTTGTTACCAATAATGATGGAAAATGTGTTCAAATGGATGTGCCCTGATTTGTCTGTGACCTCGCTGTCAGGCAACATGTGATGGCACCACAATGTCTGGCATAAGGGAAGTGCTCTTTATTTTATGTGCTGTGACAAATCTGTAACAGATTACATCAATTCGTCTTCACCAATCCATGGCTTGAGCTTGCCTATAGTCCATTAAATATGGCGCTACAAGCAGTAATGGAAAGTAATCAGTTGTTTCTTATTATTTGTACACTGACTCTTCAGCTCTTTTATTTGCGTATATTTTTACAATATGCTCTCTACTGCCAAAGGATGTAATTAACATTTGAGCAGAAACTCTCTTGTGATTTAATTTAAAGAGCTGCATTGTAAATGCTAATTGTAAAGTATTAAAGATGCTACAGTCCAGGACACTGTACTTATGAAACACCCAGGTTTTCAGTGAGGTACAAAACATCATATATCATAAAAAAGCTGCAAGCAGAAAGTAATGGAGAGGAGCCAAAACAGAAAACAGGGACAAGTCTGGAATATTTCAGAGACTTAGCAAGTGACAGATGAGTGCTGGAATCGTAAGAAAAAGGGTCATGGACTTTTTTTCCTAAAGAGAATGAAAGTCTTGAGTATCTAGAGGAGAAACTTCAAATCCCTTTTGGACGACAGCTTTAGTAATTGGCTCTACTCATGCCCATTGTTGAATTTCCTTTAAAATATCCACAAGGTCACGCTAACCTAGAGCACTCACATCAGCCTTGGGTGCATCTAACACAGTTTGGCAGCATTCCATTATATCCTGCCTCTCTTTCACCCTAGATTCTTAACATAATTACTTAAAAGTAAGTATTCGTGATTTCAATGGATCTTACAAAGTGCTCTACGAAGGAAGCATTTTCTGGTTTTTGGTACAATCAGTGCACCCAGAACACATGCATAATCCATAATTTGAAAAACAAATCCATTTTATAGATAGGTCATCCAGTTCATGATCCTGGTCCTGAACACTTATCATAGTCCACACATGTTTTTGTAGAAGAAGATCTGCACTGTAATGTACTCTGCTGTTCCCTGGTACCATGCCTTGCCATTTTAGTCAAATGCTAAACACTCTGGCCATCTTTTTTTGTTGGCTGAGGCTCCGTGCCTTTAATAGGGCATAATGGTTAAATCAATAGGAGATACTTACCCCATTCATATTTCTACATGCTATGAAAAACTCACCTAGTGATTTTTGCCTATGTTTCTACTTATTTGTACACTGACTCTTCAGCACTCTTATTTATGTACATGGTTACAATAACTTACATACTAATAGCAAAGTTGGCCAAATATTTGGATATTTAAATCCAGTGACTGGAGCTGTGAACGGACAAGACAGATCTTTCTACAAACCTAAAAAGGGCCCCAGGTTTGCAGAAAAATCTGAAATCTTAAACAAAATAGATTGGGGAGTTTTAAAAAGCCAAAAATGATAAAAGGAGCACCTATAGATTTAAGCAACCGATCCTCTCAGTGGTTGTTGCTAGGCAACCACATATTCCAGGCTTCAGTTTCTGTCAGTAAAAGGTGGAGGGAGGGGAAAGAGCCCTTTCCAGGCCTATTTTGGGCTTTGAGAGAGGACTTACAGGGCCCAGACCTGGCCTACGGTTGCCAACTCCCCTTTAATAAATTCCTGGAGATTTTCTGGTTGAGTTTGAGGAGGGTAAAGTTTGGGGAAAGAAGAGGCCTCAGCTTAGTATAATGCCATGGAGTCTACCCTTCAAAGTGACCATTTTCTCCAGGGGGGCAGATCTCTGGAGTTCAGTTATAATTCTAGGTGATCTCCAGGTCCCACCTGGAGGTTGGCAAACCTAGGTCTGGAGGTAGGGTTGTCAGGTCCCCCTTTCCCATTGGCAGGAGGTTTTTGGGGTGGAGCCTGAGGAGGATGGGGGTTGAGGAGGGGAGGGAATTCAATGCCATAGAGTCCAATTGCCAAAGCGGCCATTTTGTCCAGGTGAACTGATCTCTATCACCTGGAGATCAGTTGTAACAGCAGGAGATCTCCAGCTATTACTTGGAGGCTGACAACCCTATCTGGAAGTAACCTCTGGGTGACTTGATACCATGCAACTTGCATGATTCAGTGAGGCATGGCTGCTTGCTACTGTTCAACAACAACCAACCTATGAAAGCCAGTGAGGTGTAGCAGGGTCTGCAAGACCCAGGTTTAAATCTCCATCTTGCTGTGGAAGCTCACTGGTTGATTTTGGACCAGTTACTGGTTGATTTTGGACTTTCAGCCTAACCTATCTCACATGGTTATTGTGTAGATAAAAAGGAGGAGAGTGAACTAATTTAAGCTGCTTTGGTCCCCACTGTGGAGAAAGACTGTAGTTTTCCAAGGCAGAGGCTGCAGAGGAGAAGTAGGGTTGCCAACCTCCAGGTACTAGCTGGAGATCACCTGCTATTAAAACTGATGTCCAGCTAACAGAGATTAGTTCACCTGGAGAAAATGGCCGCTTTGTCAAAAAGACTCTATGGCATTGAAGTCCCTCCCTTCCCCAAAACCCACTCTCCTCAGGCTCTGCCCCAAAAATCTGTAGTTACTTCCCAACCCAGAGCTGGCAACCCTAAGGAGAAAACAGGAGGACAGATAAACATAAGCTGGCTGTTAAGTGGGAAGGAGATAGGATTGCCAACTCCAGGTTGGAAAATTCCTGGAGATTTGAGGGGTGGAGGGTGGGGTTTGAGGAGGGGAGGGACTTCACAAGGGTATAATGCCACAGACTCTACCCTCCAAACAAGTCATATCCTCCAGGTAAACTAGGGTTGTAAACCTCCAGGTGAGTACTGGAGATCACCCAGACTTACAACTGATCTCCAGATGACAGAGATCAGTACTCCTGGATAAAACTGCTGCTTTGGAGTGTGGATTCTATTGCATTATACCCTGCTGAGGTCACTTTCCTTCCCAAACCTCACTGTCAAAAGGTTCCACCCCCAAATCTCCAGGAATTTCCCAACCCGGAACTGGTCACCCAGCTGGCTTCATGTGTAGGAGTGAGGAGGTGTCCGCAGGCAGACCCATAATACTGACTCTCCCCAGTCCAGCACCATTCATTGTACTGCACTAGCTGTCAGCTATCAGTAAAGGTGCTTTGGACTCTTTATTTTTGTTTTCTTTTTAAAAAAATATATGGCATTGCACCTTTTTGAGTTATAAACATAAGGAATTTAAGTTGTTGGGTAATTGCTTTCTCAGACCACATGGGATTGCTTTTGGTTTGAGTATGCTGTATTCCTTCAAGCAGGATGCTTGAGAGTCTTGCAAAAAATAACAACCTTGAAGAGTTTCAGGAAGTGGAAGTAGTTTAAGGACAGGCAGCATCTAATCAGGATTAGGAGATCCTGGAAAATGCTTAAAACTTCTTTTTGGACCACACAGCCCTTGCTAGAGGTCCCATTCCCAACAAAATGAGGCTACTGTCAGAACTAATTTAAGTTTAATTTAATTTTCCCTGTTCACAGTGGGGCAAAGTAAAACCATGTGCATGCATAGCCTTAGATCAGAGTAATATGACCAAATGTTTGTCTGGCTCATTTAATTGCCTCAAAGCCCTAGATTATAGAAAGCCTGACTAATTTATAATGTAGCATCTTATGCCGTTAGCAAATGTTTTGCATTTGCTAGTCTGCATACTTCTGTCCCCTTGATGGTCATGGGCACAAAGTAATTCCATCTCCATGTGTTCTTCCCTATTTAGGCCATCCTTTGCTGGATCATTTGCTGACAAGTTCTAAGGTTTTATACATGTATACCTGCCAATTACTTGCTCCTTGTTAGCATATAGAAGTTAGGTAACAATTAACAAATGAAACATATCAGCTCAGTAAAGCGGAAATGTTTATTATTACATTTGATTGATTGCACTGGAAAGGTGTTGCCTCCCTTTGTGTGCAGGCGTGTCCTATGCGGGGGCAGAGAGCCATTGTGAGGGGTGGGAAGAAAGAATGGGACTTCTGGAGTACAACTGTCTAGATTATTCCTTGAGACATCCTTTTCCTTGTCAGAACTATTCAGCAACGTAAGGGGGATCAACTTTTTCCCTGCCAGATGAAAATAGACACCAGTGCAATTTTTACATGTGACAGTATGTATCTGGGACATGCATGATTCCCTATAAAGAAATTATATGCATACAGGAAATACGTCATTATGAAGCCACATTGAATCATTGAAATGGAATATAGACTGGCAAGTTTGCTCAGTTTACGTATTTTAAACCAGGGTTCCCAAACATTTTGAGCCTGCAGGAACATTTAGAATTCTGACACAGTATGGTGAGCACAGCCACAAAATGGTTGCCACAGGATGGGAAGTCAGCCCCAAAATAGCTGCTGCAGCTTACAAAAATATCTGTGCAGCCGATCAAATCTCCAATGACCAATCAGAAGCCTTGCCAAGCAATACCCCACCTGGTCCCACCCACTTTCTAAAAACATTCGGTTGGCGCCAGGAATGATGCCAGCAGGCACCGTGGCACCCAAGGGCAACACATCACGGACCCCTGGTTTAAACGGATTGGCGAGTTGGGTCTCCTTAGTTCAGAATTTTGCCACTAGACCAAAATATTGTGAGAGCTGAACTCAACATTCAGAAATTTCACGGGGTAAGCCATTCCTGAACGGTAGTATTGCAGACTACATATTTGAAACCCCCCACCCCAAAAAAGAAGAAGTCATGTACAGAGAAAAGTAACAGTGCAGGGAGGTTTTTATGGGTAAGGAATTACTGGGATAGGGGAACTTTCAAATATATGTTTTCCTCACTCAGGAATGCTGTTGGATAGAGCCCACTCAGACATCCCATTTGTTAAATATCAGGCTTCCCATAAAGGATATTTGCATTGACTCACATGTACAGTTTGTTACAGAGAAGCTAAACGCCACATGATCTTTATAGCGTTTTCATATTTACTGTAAGTATGCTGTGATTTTAGAATCCCAGCACTGTAAGTCTGGAAGGTGCATCCAGGGTCATCATGTGTCCCAACCACCTGCACTATGGCAGCAGGATTCCTTTGACTTAAATTGTTTCTGACACTGTTTATCCAGCCTCTCCCTAAAAGCCTCTTGAGAACTTCCCTAGGCAACTTGTTCCATTGCTCAGTTGTTTTTCCTAATATTCAGTCATAATCTAAGCTGGTGTTCTTGACTTTCTCTCAGTGGCAGTGAGGAACAGCTGTCCATTCTTAAAGATTTGTCTTAGCATTCACAACTGCTGGCATGCCTCGTCTTTTGGCTGGGACTACAGGCTATCCTGGCCTGTAGTATTGTCACGTCCAGAAGCAATGCTGCCCTTTCCTGCGGTTGCCTGCTCTTTACCCTACACATGGTTTGGGAGGCAGGGGGTAAAATGGGTATGCACCTGCCTGCTCAATACATTGCCAGGCATAACTGAAGAGACAGAGCTCAGGCTGAGGCATGGAGCAGGGGCCACTAACTGTTGTGGAGGCAATGCAATGTGCATAGCTGACTGGGACTAAATATGTGCTTCAAGAGATGACTCGGGACTGGCATTGAATGCCATTGGTATCTGCCACCACTGCCTATGACAATGGAACCTTGCTTTTTGGAGTACAGAGCAATCTGAGCCTGAGGGGCACAGACACTGCTATACAGATTCAGCCCATTCCTGAAGTGGGGGGAGATACATATTCAACTGTTGGGGACAGTGCAGCCGTGCTGCCTTCTGAGAGGCTACTTGGCCAGAAAACCCCCCCCATGAAACTCTCCAATTGAGTTTCACAGGGCTACTCCTGCTATTTTGCTGGTGTGGCAGTGCTGCAGCATAGATGGGCATTTCTGAGCCGAAAGGGGTTTGGGAGCTGACTAATGGCAGCTCTGCCCCTGGGAACGCCCTGGGAAAGCCCCCCCCCCCCCCGCAACTGTTGCAGGCACTCGCTTCCAGGATTTTGCTGCTGACGCTGCTGCATTGCTCCCCTGCGCTGGCATAAGTGCCCCCCATGCTGGCATCCACACCACTTATCATGGCACAAAGTGGCATGGATGCTGGCATGGGGTCATGCCAGCTCCTATGGCGTTTCGCCCCCCTTCAGGATTGCTTGGTAGATGATATTTCCTCCACCAGAATTCCAGTTAAAAGACACTTAAAGAGACAGACACAAGAGGAAGCAATGCACCTCTCACTTATGAAGCTCAAACATAAAAAGAGCTATCCTTGTCACCCATAATGCCCTTCCCCTTTTGAAAAAGCAGAAAAGATTTGATTTCTATATTGCAAATACTTACTTCAGTAAATATACACTTATCTTAAATAGGCCTTTTCAGAGGACCAGGGAGTCCCAGGCCAATTCCAATGTTTGAGGGTCCTAGCCATAATATTTTTTTAATGGTGAAATCCTTAAATTTGCAGATCTAAGTAGAGCAGATGAGTCACCTGATGGGATGTGCATAAAAACGTCAAAATGTTTCAATCTGAGCCCCCCATTAAACTTAAGGTCCACAGCCAATCATATTGGCTCTGATCTTAACTAATTTTAAATGATGTGGTGTAGTTGCTAAAATGTCATGCTTTGAGTAGAGAACTCCATCATATTGATAATAGTGTCAACTATCAGGATGACTATGCCTTCTCCACACAATTTTTAATTGCAGCTAATTGTAGAAGTTTTTACTTAACTGGAATCTGGAGTATACCACATGATATTTCGGAATACATAGTTGACTACCCAAGGCAAGGTCACTCGTTGGTAATGTGTTGGTAAGATCCGGGGTTTATATTAGCTTTACAACACTGGTTTCTATAAAGTTAGTCTGTCTGCTAAGAGAAGTCTGTTGCTGAAACACAGATGATACAAGGCAGGCATGATTTCTAGTGCAATTTCTTAGATTTCTCGTATAAACGATCCTTTGCCATAAATGTATGTTTTCTGTCCAAGTTCCTCCACCATGTGCCCTAATCTTCTTGACGTTTTGCCCAATATATTATGAGCTGAAGCTACTATTTCTTTCCTTTGTGTAAGCCAGTAATATAAATGCAAGAGCAAATGGTATGAACCTCAATGGAAAACACATATCTGTTTCACTTGTATTATTAGTTGCCAGGTGGGAATAAACATTTTGTCTATTTGAAGCAGTCATTAGCTTCTTGGAAGAAAGAACTCTAAAGCAAATAGAAACTTTTTAACCTTGAAAATCTCCTGAGACTTGAGAGAGCAGATTTCATTTAATATTTTTGGGAGCCTCCACTAACCTTGGCTATGACAAAGCCCTGTGAGCTGTTCTTCAGCCCACACAGCCTTCAGTGCTTACTGTTAATTTGAAGTGTATTCATTAGAGTGTGTGTCCAAACTACAGAAGGGTGTTGTTTTGGAACACAAACACATGCAATTCAACTTGATGAACTCTCTATTAGATCATTCCCATGCTCCTCTTTTTCTTTCCATTTTGTGTTAGTTAAATTTCACAACTGAAGTGCCTGGCTTTGACTGTAGCCCTTCTGCAAATGCAACAATGGAATATTCTGTGTGACTAGTTAAATGACATAAATATAATGGGTGGGGGGATCCATGCTAGTGGGGGGGGGACTATGCTCTGTGCAGAGGAAAGACTTTATTGGCTTGCTTTTTTCATAAGAATGAGCAGTATCCATTCATTAATGTGGCAGAAGAAAGGATGTGCAGAATTCTGTTGGGATGGGAACTAAAACCATCTTGTTGACCATAAATTTACCTTCTAGAACTCTAAGGAAACTTCCATTGAAAGCGCAACTGAAATCAATCCTGATTGCATAGTGGTGTTCCTAAGTAACTTGACTATAGTATGTACGTAGAAAATGAGATGCTCAGATATGAGGAAGATAGCATCATTGGATTGGTAAATTTTCTAACAGGTGTGCAAAACATTTTTGGGGAAATTCGCATTTGGGTATAATGGACTCGAAACTGTTCAGGATTCCCAAATAATTCCATATCCCCACACCAGTATGGTTTTTTTCTGGGGGGTGGTGGTGGGAATAAAAAAATTGCCTCCATTATAGCCTATGGGGAATCTTTCCTGGGCTCTGGGAGCCTGTTTTTAAAGTAGAGGCACCACATTTTCAGTGTAGCTTTTGGGATGCTTCTTAGATGAACCCCCAACTTTGGTGATTGGGTGAGGGGGTACAATTATATGGGCCCTCATTTTTCCTCCCCCTGTCCCCCACCCCGGAAAGTACCAGTAGGGTATTTTTCACCTTTTCCCAGTTTGGCGTTACTGAATGCATATCCTTAATCTCTAATCCCTGAGGGTTAGGGTCATTATGTAGATGCTTAATAGTGATGGAAGTGAATTCTGAAACTAAATTGAAAGGTAAAGGTGCAAGCAGCAGGTGATTACTGACCCATGGGGTGACATCACATCACATTGTTTACTAGGCAGACTTTGTTTATGGGGTGATTTGCCATTTCCTTCCCCAATTTTATTGACTCTTACATCATACATCCCATAGTTAGGCTATGGTCTGGAAGCTGTCACCAGGTTAAGCCCCAGATCTGTACCATTTTTGTTTTTCAAATGTTAAGCCTTCATCATCAGAACATCTATTAGTGTCTTTAAGTATAAACATTCTACAATCAGTCTTAATGCACTAAGTACCATTTGCTTTTGTTTAAATCAAATTATCATCTGCATCTTAATCTTAAAGACAAAAGCAGGGCATTTTATGCTTTTAGACATAATCTGTATATTTCTATATGCATTGAGATACCATTCCACTCAAATTCTTGGTACAGTATGAAAGAAGTTGAGAATGAACTACATTCACAGACTCAAGCAGTTAAATTTAAAGGCAAAGATTTTCTTCCTAAATATAGCACATGTAAGTTTCGAAGTGCTGCTGAATTCATTCAAATTTCCAGACATGTAAACATTGCAGCCATGCACATTATATAGACATATATAAAAATTTGTTGGCAGTACAGTATGACAGAAATCGTCTTGCAAATAGCTTTAAAAGATCATTAATGATGACTGACAGTATATTTTAAATTAATAGCCAAATCCTGTGCATGTTTAATAAGAAGTAACTCCCACAATTTCAGTGGCATTTATTCTCAAGAAAGGCTAGAGCCCTTTGGTGATGCTGAGGAACTGTTTTTCCTCAATTGGCTTTAGGAAAAATTTAAATTTAGTGGTTCTACATAGCGCTGTATTTCCCATAAAAGTCTGTCAAGGCTGATTTTTATAGACAAGAACCTTCTATTTATTTATTTAGAAATAAGTAATATGTAATGTACCTGATTTCCTTTTCAATTGTTAATTTAATTAGTTGCTCTCTCCTTGCCTTTTTAATTTAAAGTGGTTTCTTTTTTCTGGACTTCCACTACTTTCTTTCTTTCCATCTGCTTGAATGGCTGCAACATTCCTGAAATGGCCCCACCTTGGGTCCCAGGATGCCTGGAAGAAAGGTGGGTATATAAATATTTTAAATAAATAAATGAAGTAAAGTAGTCAATTATTATTTGGAGCTTTGATTATTGCTTTCCTCTTTGTAGTCAAAACAATTTCTAATCATTTTTTAATTATTGCAATTTGGGCAAGCCCTGGAAATATGAAAAAGAAAAGAAAAACAAATGTGCAATTGTTGTAGCCACCAAAAAGAAAGTTGTAACAATTTAAATTTAATTTTCAATTGCAAGCTTCTTTTTGGTAGGTGAAACAATTGCTTAAATTTAATCCACAAAATACTGTGACAAGGAACAAAAAAACAACTAATTTAGGGATAATTCAGTAATGTTACGGCTATGCACCTGAACAGGAAGCACCTAATGAACTGGCAGCAGGCATTACTGGCAGGTGAAAGGGAAAAGTAGAAAAATTGAAGGGTCAGTAACAACCCTAGAATACAAGGGTCAGTAACAACTCTAGAATACAAGACTAACAGTACAACACTAGGACTACTTTCCTGGAAGTAAGTCTAACTGATTACACCTGAGTAGGATTTGGAAAAGACCTGAGTAGTATTCTGTAACAGTGCAACCCTAGGCAGAGTTACACCCTTCTAAATCCATTGAAGTCAGTGGGCTTAGAAAGGCACAACTGTTTGGGACTTTACTGTTAATAAGGCTGTTTTCATAAGGCTGTCGCAGAGTTGGTAAAAGGTATACTAACTAACTCAGTTATGCACTATCATTACATCACACCTTTTGTAGCATGCCCTCCTTATACCAGATGCATTTTAACAGGAAAACAGTTATTGTAACTATTTCTCAATTTGTATACGAAATAGAATTAAAGCTGTAATCCTAAGCACTCTAGGAATTAAGTTTCATTTCACTAAATGAGAATTTCCTTCTGAATACAAATGTTTGGAATCAGGTTGCATTTCTAAAATGTGAATAACTTCCTGTTTCTTAGAATCTATAGCTTGCTTTTGGTTTCTGACTCATTCACATTCAGTTGTGCTATTAAGATATTTTCTGTGGCATTGTGAACATTTGAAAAAAAATCTCTAACCTATACCTGACATTTCTAATACTTAATATCTTTTAAGGAATAAGAACAGTGTTAGAAGTCCGGTTCTCCATTTTTCAACCCAATTTTTCTTCCCTAAATGCCAGACTGTTGGACATGGTACCAAAACGGTACCCCACATATAGAAAATCATCTAGGGAGTAACTTGGATATATCCACTGATGATGCCAGGTTGGGTACAGCTTTTGCTCTGTGGGCTGACCTCTGGCAGGAAGCTGCTCCCCAGAGCTGGCTTGGAATCCCCACTCCCAAGGAATTATTGTGGAGAGTTAAGCTCATTCCTACACTCCTCCCAAGATCACAGTCTTTCCTTCTAAAGCATCTGTAGACATCTAGGGCTGCCAACCTTCAGGTGGTGGCTGGAGATCTCCTGCTATTACAACTGATGTCCAGCTGATAGAGATCAGTTCACCTGGAGAAAATGGCTGCTTTGGCATTAGGACTCTATGGCATTGAAGTTCTGCCCCTCTACAAACCTCACCCTCCTCAGGCTCTGCCCCCAAAATCGTCAGGTATTTCCCATCCTGGACCTGGCAATCCTATAGACATCACACATAACAATCCAAAAGCAGGGAGTTGCAAAGTCTATGGAGAACTTTAAATTACTTTCCTATTTGACATCTATTTATTTATTTTAAACATTTATTATTTTATTTTATTCAATTTATACTCCACTCTCCCCTGGCGAAGCCAGACTCAGGGCAGCTTCTAACAAGACAACCATAATAAAGTACAACAGATCAGAATCAATCACATTCTACACTTAAGCTAATAAAATCAGTCCCAATTTAAAACTCATCTCTATAATGATGTGGCACCATTAATGTTATGGCTGGATAAAAACTTCAAGGGGATGAGAGTGGGAGACCCAATGAACTAAGGGAGATGCTATATATCTCAACTGAGCCCAACAAGGAAAAGGAAAAGAGAGAAGAAAGGGAAAAGAGAGAAGAAATGCGGGGGGGGGAGAAGAAGGGGAAAAGGGAAGAGGTAAAGAGGGAGAAGAGGGAAAAAGGAAGGAAATGGGGGGAAGGAAAAGGGGGAAAGGGAGGCCAGCGTGTATAGAAACTGTTGCTATCCTCAACTATAGTCTTGGCAGAACATCTCTGTCTTACAGGCCCTGCAGAACTGAGCCAGGTCTCACTGGACAGAGTTCTACCAGGTAGACCATCCATCAACAAATACAACTGGGTGTCATCCACATACTGGGGACAGCCCAGCCTGAACCTTCTAACCAGCTGGGTGAGGGAACACATGTAGATGTTAAAAAGCATCAGAAAGAGAATTGTCTCTTGTGGGACATCATATACCAAGGGGTACTGTGGTGAGACTCAGTCCACTAGCAACAACCTCTGTCCCCAACCATGGAGAAAAGAGATCAGCCATTGAAGGACTGTCCCCTGATGAGGGGGTGGGCCAAAAGATCCCCAATGTTGGTGAGGCGGTGGGTCAAAAGTTTGTAATCGATTGTGTCAAAAGCTGCTGATAAATCAAGTAATAGCAGCAGCGCTGACTAGCTCCAATCCAGTTGCCTGAGAAAATCGTCTGTGAGGGCAACCAGCACAGTCCCATGGCTGGGCTTGAAGCTGGACTGAAATGGATCCAGGGCTGATGTGTCATCCAAGAAAGCCTGGAGTTGTTCTGCCACTGCTCTTAACCACCTTGCCCAGGAAAGCTTTAGGTCAAGATTTTGTGACCACATAACCTGTTCCAAAAGTCCATCAAAACCTGCCTGCTTAAAAAAAAAACAAAAAAAATCCATAAAAGCTTAAAGGGTTTGTTGAACCCTTTCGCACAGTTCCTGGTTTCCTACAAAGCCCTGTATAGTGAATTATGATGTTTCTTGCTGACTTTACCACTCTTTTTGCAGGCTATGGAGAGAGAGATATTGATGATCAGGGATGGCAAGATCAGGAACAGTTGTATGGTGATGCCCCATTTACTAGCAGCCCATGTTTTCTGTTTCTTTATCCACAAGACATCAGAACATGGGCAAAAATGATAGTTAATATTTTGCTTTGATATGTCTGAAGTTAAATCAGAGTGAGTACCCTGGCATCTTATATGTAAAGACAAAGAAAAAAATGATGTTGAGTGATTGCTGCTACTGGCAAGACCATATGATTAAAGTCAGCAGCACCCTCTTTTAAGCAAAAAAAAAAAAAAAAAGTCCTGGAAATAATCTTTAGCTTAGTGCTCCTGCTTCTATAATATTTCTTGTAAACATAGCTAACCTCTTAACTTGCAAGATCACTGAACACTGTAGTCAGATGCTGACCACATTCCAGAGATCCTGCTTAACCCTCGCTCTGCAGAGCTCCCTTGTGAGACCCAGTCTCCTTCCAGTTGTCCAACTAACTGAATGCCAGTCAGTCTGATTATGCACAGTATTAGCTCTTTACCTGACACGTGCCAGAGCACATGCATTGCACTTGCTGAATAGCCAGGGATTGTTTTTTGTTGTACACATAAGCATTAAGAATACTTTTTAAGGAAGTGAAATCCACACTGATTGTGATATACCCCAGTGTCAGATAATAGGATATTATATGGAGGAATAATTTTGTAAGGAACTATATGGAAATTCAGTATGTTCTGTATTGCCATCTTGAATCTGTAGGGAGGAGGAAATTATTTAGTTAGAGTGTTTTGAGCAAAATAAAAAGACAAAGCAAAGAAAATTGAAACTGCATTTATTCCAGAAAGCAAAAAAATATACAATCAAGGGTGGAATTTCTATAACTCTCCGCTTACATCAGTTCTCAGTTCATCAGTTGTTTTAAAAATAGAGTTACAAAAGTCAATGCTGACTCCAGTAATCTTTAAACTGAGTACTCTTCGTGACCCTCCCTTTATGCTAATCTCTACTCATACCCTCCACGGCCATTAATCATAACCCTGTGATCACTATGTGTCTCTAGAGGGAATGCCATTCCTGCTTGGAAAATGTAGCTTAATATCACTCTTATATAAACAAAGCCAGATTGTGTTTGATTATTCCACTGTGGCGTGTTTGCGCTCATGGTTACAATAACAAATTTGCATTGAATATGTACGTTTTATACACATCTAAATGCATTCTGTTTGTGCCAAGGCTATAACATCTACCATGTAGTTTAGCTAAGTTTCAATACTATCACTAACTTTCAACAGAATCTGTATCCTCTCTTTTGGTCTCTCTTTTGAATGAGGGAGTAAATTTAACTTTTGGGTCATGCAGCCACCCACATTTCCATAACATCCTATTGCTGTTGTAAATGCTTTTCATGTGCTATTTAGGCCTTATACACAGTTCTAGAATACTTGTTACTTGATACAGTCCCCTGGTACAGTCACGTACTTCATAAGTGTGTGTGTAAAGTGCCATCATGTCACAGCCAATTTATTGCAACCCCAGCAAGGGGTTTTCAAGGCAAGTAAGGAGAGGTGATTTGTCATTGCCTTTCTCTGCAGAATCTTCCTTGGTGGTCTCCCAAGTACCGACCCTGCTTAGCTTCTGACTAGATTGGGCTATACCATGCTGCCTTCCCTCCCCTTATTTCAAATAGGTTCTCATTATAATGAAGCGTCTATCACTGAACACTGATGCAGTCAAAAGAGCTCCAAGAATGTAATCCTTTCAGTACAATCCTAAACAGAATTACAACCATCTAGGCACATTGACTTCATTGAGGAATTAGAAGCATGTAACTCTGCTTAGGATTGCACTGTTTGTAAACTAACTTGAAAATAAATGTAATTGAATTCAGTGATACTTTTAAATAAACATGTATAGGATCAAGTGGCACAGCGACAATCCTGTGCACACACCATTAATCTCTCTCTCTCCCCCCCAGCATTTGCTGTGGTACATCTCTTTATTTTTTCATATAAAACATTACAAAAATATCTGATCACATAAGTAATCTAAAAAAAAACTTTCACCATGGCAACAAGAAAGTACAAATAAGGCAGACCCAAAAAGCTATGATCCGTTTTCCAGCCAGCCTTTTCTTTACTCTCCTGTGGTCATGCAAAGCTGAATCAATCTTTATTCCTCTACAGGGAATGAAATAGCCCCTAAGATGGGGGCACAACTGAGATGAATAGGCAAGGAAAGATGAATAGGCAAGGAAAGCTACCCTCCCGTGGCCATGAAACTCTGAACTCTGAATCTCTATTCCTCTATAGCACTGGTTCCCAACCAGGGGTCCATGGACCCCCAGTGGTCCGCAAGAACTAAATTAAGGTCCACGAAACAAAGTTATAAACCAATAATAAATTAATATTTTCAATTAAAAGTTCTCTGTTATAAAATATATATATATTCAAATATAATTCTAAGTTTAATGTTTAACTAACAGTTATGATTAAAGTTTATTTTCAAATTCCCGGAATTTTTATTTTGAACCTTGGGGTCCCTGCACCGAACAAAAAAGTCCTAGTGGTCCCTGGTCAAAAAAAGGTTGGGAACCACTGCTCTATAGGGAATAGAATAGCACTGAAGATGGAGCACAACTGAGATGAATAGGCAAGGAATAGGCAAGGAAAGTCACCCTGAGCTGGTCCTTGAGAGGACTAATATACATTTTCTCAATCAATACATCATTTTTATCATCCACATAGGGAACCTGTTACACACAGGAGATTTGTCAGTTGTGCTGGATGGGCCTGGTTTTGGTGTATGTGTTGGCAAAATGGCATCAATTATGGAGATCTACCAGCCTTGGGATTCTAAACAGGATTCTAAGCTATCAGCTGTTAGGTCTCTGTTAAGGGATACTCCACCTTTCACTCCAATGGGGACCCATAGTGGATTACATCATTTTCCTCTCCTTGTTATCCTCACAATAACCCTGGAGAGTAAATTAGGCTGAGAGTTTGTGACTGGCCCTGCAAGCTTCCATGGCAGAGTGGGGTTTCACACCTGGGTCTCCTGTATCCCAGTCTAACACTGTGACCACTATACCCACTGGTTCTCCCTCTCACTGCAGTCCTGCATAAAGTTGTTGTCTGCCCATTCTGGTAAGTTTATCTTTGGTGTGGAAAGTATAATTGATCTGAGTATCTTTTATTTCCATATGGCCCAATGATATTTCATATGATATCCATATGACCGGATGATTCACAAGTTTTAAAACTAGTCCAGAGTCTAGGGCAACAGGGCTAAAACAATGCGTTTTCATCCAGTAAAATGTATACCTTATTAGTCTGTGTATTTATTAGTCAATACATAGTACTGAGGACTAAGGATTCATAGGATCACCATGAGGACATTGATTCATAGGGTCACCATGAGTTGGAAGCAACTTGACAGCACTTAACACACACACACTGCAGTGACATCACCAACAATACCAATGCAATTGATATTAAAAAAACTTTAAAGACACTTGACATTCAGTGCCATCCTAAGCAGAAATATACCCAGTTCCAGTGCAAAATCAGCACCTATATGCAAACAAGGATTTAGGTGTAGGTTGTTTATAACTTTGGACAAATCTTCAAGGCAGCCATTAAATAATGAGCTATGGATAAAGTAACAGCCTTACCAGACAGCAAATATATTAAATGATAATTGTATGAACATACTGGAAAGTGTGAGATCAATGGAGTAATAAAAGAAGATCTCATAGAAGAATATAAATCACAACTGAATAAAAAATGGATAAGTGTTTTTATCTCTGCCATTCCACATGGGCAAATTCTCTGTTTAATTGGACTATCTGAGAATTTTTCCTTTTATCTCTTAGCAGCTCCTTGATCCATTGATCTTGAGCAGCATATATCTAGTGTTTGAGGGATATAAGGACTGAAACAAATCTTGCCACTGACGATGTAGCCTTGCAGGGCCAGTCACACTCTCTCGCTTAGTAGAAAAGGCATTATGTCAGACACAGAGGCATTAGATTTGAATGTTAAAAGAGGGGAGATACAATATGATCGAAGTTCCTCGTAAAAGGGCATTCCAAAATGGCATGAGCTAGTGAATCGATAGAGCCAGAAGAGCAAGGACAGGTCCTGTCTCGATATGGTATATTAAAAATTCTGCCCTGCATAACCATAGAGAGGTTAGCATTCAATCTAGCTAAACAGAAGGCTCTAGAAAGACGAGGAGTTGTCAAATAATATGTATAAGCAGGCAAACCACGTGGTGGTGGTATTTCGAAGAACTGGGATGAACAAACGCGGCAAGCACAAAAAATCTGAGAATCTGCCAAATAATTCATTGAGCTCAGCCCATTTTAAAAGATTAGGAAGAAAACTTCACCACAGCTTTTCATGCTAACAAGGAGACGGGACCAAATCCAGCCTCTAAATTTAAGTTGGAATTTTAAATACAATTGGGTGTTTGAAAGATGGCATGTAGAAATTTTTAATTGCAGAGATTCAATTTTAGAGGAAAGAGCAGGAAACCAAATTGGAGCTCCACAAATCAGAAGGGATCTGATTTTTGCCTTATAGGCTTGTCCACTAGAATTATAAAATAATCTAATAACTGCAGCTAAATGTACTTTAGTACACTCAAGAAGATGAAAATAATGAAATTTCCTTTATTGGAAGAGGCAAAATGAAAGCCTACTTAGCTGAAATTTGACACTTGCTCAATCCAGAATTCAGGGGTATGTTTTTCTTCATGATGGATTTTTCTGAAAACACATTATTTTGGATTTAGCATAATTAATAGTAAGCAAATTATCATGACAGTACAAAACAAAAGCTTGGAGAAGACGGCTTAATCCTACCCTCAAGCAAGAAAGAAGAGCTGCACATAAAGTAGAACTGGTATTGGGTGAACAGCCAATATACCCTTCTGTCCATTGAAGTCAGTTGACTTAGAAGGATGTAACTCTTCTTAGGATGTCTCAGTAAATGTCCCATCAACCGGACTTTCTATTCATACTTATTAACCAATTCCATGTCAACCTAGAAAACCTTTTCTAACTCTGAACTTTCCTACTGTACTCTGAAAATTCTGGAAATTTCTAGTTTCAGTTTTGATGGAATTAAAGCTATGGCTTATTTGCTGATGCTATAAAGACTGACTACTGTAGTCAGGGTTTTTTCCTTTCCCCTCCCCGCTATTTTATAGCACCTAGCTATAGCAGATTACACTGTACTTGGGGTGATTTTTTTCCTTCATTGTGAATAATGATAACATTTGTTCTGGTATATTGCTTAACACTTACAATCTGTCAGCCAGGGTCATCATAATCTTTTCTGCTAAACACAGACGTTCTTCTAACTCTTTAACACATGAGTCAGAAATTTTAATAAACCTTGTAGGTCTCTTTGAGTGCTTTACAGTTTATCAATTTTTTTTGAAACACAGCACCCAAAATGGAACATAATACTCCAGATGTTATGTTATTTGTGTCAAGTTAAATAGCATTACTATTTCCCAAGGGGATCCAGTGCTTTAAAATATAACTTACAGTGACCTTTTGTTTTACCTTCTAAAGAAAAGAGAGAATATATGAGAAAGGTGAGTGTGGAAGGAATACTATAAATGAAACAAACAGGTAAATAAGTAAAACATTATTGTCTTTTTCTTCACATTTTGCCAGGGTATACCCTGAACTTGAAATGAACAGAGCACCTTACAGTAAAGTTTCAAGAAACCAAGCTGTTACATGGAAAAGAAAAAGTCCAGATGTTGTAACTTCCCATTCAATGGGAGAATGGAAACAGGCAGGGACATACTTATCTGCTAGCTTGGACTGTATGTTTCAAATACTCCCACAAATTAAGTGAGAGCAATCCAAGGTTAGAGGGGATTTCTCTCTGTACAAAGCAGCGATAGCTGCTTTGCACTGGTAGCAGCTCGGTTTAAACTAATGCTGTGCAAGTGTAAAGTCCCATGGGAAAGTTCCTCAGTCCGCATCCACACTTGCTCACACAATGCTTTTGCTTTTTTTGAAGGATTAACCCCCTCTTTTTTTATTAGTTTCAGATTTTTCTCCAAATCTGGGGGGGGGGGTTATCCCAGGATTCTGTGTGTTCCCAGTCCACAGATTTAGATATCCTTAGATGGAGCCACATTTTTGTTATTAGAATATACAGGTGGGGACCCGCAAGAAACTTGTGGAGAAGGTGCATCCCTTCCATCCTTTTGCTTCCTTCCCTCTTCCCCTTTCCCTAACAATCTTCCTCCTATTTCTCCCCTCCCCTCCTCTGTCAACCTATCCCTATTTTTCCCTCTTGCCCCTCTCCTTATCTGTCAAGCTATTCTTTTCTACCTTTTGCCTCCACCCCTTCTCCATCCACCTACCACCTATTTCTCCCCTCCCCTTATCTGTCAACCTACCCCATCTCTTTCTCCCACTCCTTCTCCATCAATCTACCCCTCCCTTTCTCTGTCAACCTAACCCCCAATTTCTCCTCTCCCCTTACCTGTCAAACCATCCCCATCTCTTTTGCCCCCACTCCTTCTCCATCAATCTACCCCTCCCCTTTTCTGTCAACCTACCCCCTATTTCCCCCTTTCTCTAATTCCCCTAATCTGTCTACCTATCCTTATCTCTTTTGCCCCCCACCTTTTCTCCATCAACCTCCCCACCCTTACTAGTCTCCCCACCTACTGCCCACCTTTGGCACTTCACTCACTTCCACCTTTACAGCTCTCTGTATCTACCTTCCCACCCTTGGTACTCCTATCACCCCTTACTCTTGCTGCTCTTCCCACCTACATTCCATCAGGAGGGTGGTGGGCTTGTTGGGGGTGAGGAAGTCCTTCCCAGCTCAGTGGAAGGGCCTGAGAGACTTGCAGGAGGGGGAATCGCATTACCCCCTCCCTATTTAGATATCCACAGATAGGGGGCACACTTAGGAAATAGTATATAGACAAGTGTGGGCCCCCAAAGCTCATGAGGGGGAAATCCAGTCTCCCCCCCCCCGCCACTTTCTCACTGGGTCTGCCACAGCTCCTAAGCTCCACCACTACCAGGCCCAGCTCAGCTCCTGGACTCTGCCATCACCATGGGCCCCAGCACAGCTCCCAGGCTTTGCTGCCACCAGGCTTAGTGCAGCTCCCTGGCTCCACTACCACCACCAATGACTGTGCTGGAGTAGGTGCATTCTCCACCCTTCTGCAGAGAACAATCTTTCATTTGAGGGGGGCGGGTTAAACACCCAATGTATTTTTAAGATGTCAGGTTTTTCTGCAAACCCTTTGAGGTCCCCCAAGTTTGTAAGAAAATCTGTAGTGTCAGTGTGGCCCCAATTTGTGGATTTAGATATTTGCAGTTGGGGGGTACAGTTGAGAAACAGATATAGATTATGGTTCTGAACCTTGGATTTCTTGACTTACATCCCACACTCGTAGCCACCACAGCCCTTAACCAAACTAATCATGCTTATATATCCAATATAACCTATGTTGTAATTCTCATGAAGTTTTATCAAAATAAAACTTAGAAGCTTTTGTTACTTGAGGGGCTCACAACAAAATTTATGTTGCTAAGGTGGTACGAAGATTCCTTCCATTAGCTGTTTTTAAACTGATATTTCTAAGGTTGTTTTCACAGTTCTCGCACATTTCTACTTTGAAACTAATATTGATATTGATAAAACCGTATGTGAACTTTCTAAATGTCCTTTTTTGCTTTCTATTCTAACACATTACATCTAAGAGAGACTCATAGCTGAAAACTCTCTAAGATATATCCACAGAGGAGATAAAGATCATTGCATTCTACACTGGCTTCCAGCTCAGCGTCAGCTGTAATACTTATTTTATTCTATGCATCTTTAAAGAACTCATTTTTTTCTTAGCAGGATACCATTGCAGATGAGATAGTCAAATCTAAGGCCCTTTGCAGCAAATAATAATAATAATAATAATTAATAAAAAAATGTTTATGTGATGCAACTGGGTATGGGATACAGGAGCGTACTTTGGAGGTAGTGACTGCTCGTGGATTTATGTGAAAGTAGTGGGCGATTTTCATTTCATAGTAGACAGATGTTCACATCATAAACCCACCAACTCAGCTGGCAGTGATTGATATCCTTGTTGGCTGGATCTCTGCAAAAATGCCAGAGGAAGAATGGATATGTTTCTTGTAGGCAGCCCTTGATATGATTTCTTCTTTGGGTCACATCTGATATAAATTAGCCTCTATATGCTTATTTTATACCTGTTGTAAAGGAAAGGATCTCAAGCCCTTTGAAGTCAGTGGTAGCCTTTCCGCTGATTTGAAAGACATTTGGATCTCTGGTCCTCAATACCTTTCAAAAGAAATACATTCATTAAAACTTTTTTGGTGGACTAAATTGGAATGGCTATCATTTCAGCAACAAAAGCAGTGTCTGCTGCCCTTTTCTTTTTTCCTCATCTGGGATTTATCTAGGACAGGCTTCAAAAGTAACAGTTTACAACATCCAAAACAATGCTGCACATTGAGCTCTTGTGTCTTTTCTGGCAGAAATCCAATAATTTGTTATGGTAATTGATTGAAAGGAAGAATGGGCAGTTCTTACAAACATCCTTCTCCCTCCCCCCATTAAAGCTGTGCAGCTGGATTGTTCCTAGAATCTCACAGCTGGAATCCTCTTTTCAAATTTTTAAATATAAAAATGTGAACCTCTGACTGCAACTCTCATCGGAAAACTACCAAATATATTACATATACTGCTGCTGTTGAGCATTTACATGGATACAGTTTCACCAATTTACCTAAATGTGATAAATGTCAGGAGTAATTACCATCAAGACAAAAAATAAAGCACCAGGGTTTTTGAGTGTGTGTGTGTTTTTTGTGTGAAGCAGAATGGCTTTAATAATGAAAAATTCAACATGGGTTGATCTCAGAGGGAAAATACCATCTTGTTTCATTAAAGCAAGCAGTAATTTTGATAACAACACTGAGCAGTTATGATTAGCTCCTTTCAAGATGTGGACACTAAAGGATGTTTTGAAGGACATGAGAAACACTAGGATTCATCTGTGAAGAATATTTTAGTCAGTGGTATAATTTTTTAGAGGGAAGTATGTGGCTGGCTCCTTCCTCTTCCCTTGAGTTGAACCAGGTTGGTTTCCCCACTCCTACACATGAAGCCAGCTGGGTGACCTTAGGGAAGTCACAGCTCTCTTAGAGCACTCTCAGCCTCACCTACCTCACAGGGTGTCTGTTGTGGGGAAGGAAAGGTGATTATAAGATGGTTTGGTTCTCCCTTAAGTGGTAGAGAAAGTTGGCATATAAAAACCAACCAAGGCAATTTCCAGAATTCCTGGCTGACTCGGTTGGGGTTGCCATCATATATTCTTGTGTGCAAACATTATATTTTTACTATACATATGTGACCCAATCCCAGATGGCGGTGGCATCCAAACTGGTATTCTCAGTTACTGGAACATACCTAGGTAAGCCAGGAATTTCTGAATGTTTGAAAGATATTGAAACCAAACAGTTTTCAGTTTAGACGCACACTGTGCAGGAATTATGTCCACATCTAGTTATAAAACAGCTTCTACAGAAAATCTCCTATTGAAGAAAATGATTCTATCAATTTCTACAGTAGCAAAAAAGAAAAGGTAACCTGATCTGAGCCAAAAACTGAAGAGTGGTGAAAGAGGGAGGTATTTTAAGCCTGTAGAAATACTTTTGTCAGATTTTTGGCATAGTTTTACTCTTTATACATTTAAAATTTTGTAGCTATGTCTTTTAATTTTTTTAAATAAAAATCTGTTGCAGACATTGAAGCAGCCCTTAAAGAACCAATGGTAGTTTAATATGAACCATCTGGTTAAGATGCTCATGTTTCAGGAAACGATTTCTTTGACTAGTTTTGGGGTGCTATTTGTTTACTTATTGCTTATATTTAAACTTTACTTTGCTTTTCTGTCCCAGGAGTTCTCAAAATGGTTTACAATTTAAAAAAAAACCCATAAACATTAATGAAGTAAAATATAATACCTTTCAAACTAATACAACTAAATATGTTAATGACTGAAACAATCTAAAAAAAAGGCAGAAATCATCAAAGGCCTGATGAAAGAGGTAGGATTTCATTCTCTCCCCCCTTTATCTGTAACCACTTACTTAGAACATATAATGTTTATAAAACATATATAGTTTAAAATATGCTAACTTTGTGTGCAAAATACATTTTCTTCAACAGAAAATGTCATGTGTATACACTGTTAAGAATACAATGCTAACACAAGATTGAACTAGGAATGAGAATCTATTGAGGCCAGAGGCATATAGGTAAACTGTGCAGAGATTTTATTTATTTCATTAAAAAATATGCCACTTTCCACCAAATCAGGGTCCACAAGACGGAGAACCTAAGAAACATCCAAACATTCAAACAATTAAAAATACAGCTACAATTATAAAATAATTCAGTTAAAAACACATAAATAACACTGGAGGGCCAGTAACTGGTATTGGGAGTATGCCAGAAAAACAAAAAAGGCCTCACCAGCTGGTGAAAGACACCAATAGAGGGAGACAGGCAAACCTCCCTGACGAGGGAGTTCCAATATTTTGGTCCCAAAACTTCTCCGGGATGTAAATTTCTGTGGGCAAGGAGTTCATTGCCAAGAAGGCCCCATATCTGAAAGCCACATACTGAATCTCAGGTATGCCTAGGCAAAGTTACTTAAGAAGCAAATACATAAACTCTATATACCATAAAATAGTCTATTCTGTGAGTTGCTATAGTAAACCTAACTTTTGCAGATCCTGAGGATAAACAGCCTTCAGAAGGCAGCCATTGTGAAACAATATTTATTTATTTAGAGCTTGGGGTGGGTAAAAACAAATCAAATACATTTAAAAACAGAAACAATTAAAATAGATTAGAATCCATAAAATACAAATAAGATGGTGCCCTAACTTCCCAGCAGAGCTGACTCCCAAGAATAACAAACCCTCCACAAAGTAAGTGAGGAGGGGGACTGAGGAGAGCATATAGCATAGAGGGGCTCTGCCCAATGACTGATAGATGTAATAGAGGAGCCAGAAGAAGTCCTCAACCATGTGACTTGTGCAGCCGCTCCATCATGCATGCCCTGTGGAGCTGGGCCAGATCCTACAGGGCCCTGGTCTCCTCAGAGAGTTCCACCAGTCAGGGTCATGGCCGAAAAAGCCCTGGCCCTGGTCAAGGATAATGAGACTGCTCTCAGGCCAGAGACTTTCAGTCGATTTTGGGAACTAGAGTGAAATATCCTTGGGGAGACACAGCGGGAGAGGCAGTCCAGCAAGTATGAGGGTCCTAGACCATTATAAAATCATAAATGAAGGCTCCAATTTTTTGCTCCTGGCTAGCTTTCTGCTCCAGCTCCTGTATGTGTGACGAATCTGATTCTTAGAAATGGTGTAGCTGTCATAATGTATGTGCAATGTAGAGTTAGGGGTGTACCCCATCTTTTGGGCCTTTTTCGGATTCGGGTTTAATAGACCTGAACATTTTCAGAAAATCTTCAAAAAGCCAAATCCCCATACCAATATGTTTTTTTTTCCTGGCTTTTTTCAAATATCTGAAAATTTTGGGGTAATTTAAACTCTATGGGAAATCTTTGCAGGGCTCTGGGGGGGTGTTGCACAGTTTTTTAAGGTAGAGGCACCAAATTTGCAGCTTAGCTGCAGGTGATTCTACTTACAAGGACCCCCAAGTTTGGTAACGGTTGGGTCAAAGAGGGTGCCCCCATCTGTCCTCCATTGGAAACAATGGAGGAAAAGTTGGGGGCCTATAGAATTGGATCCCCAACCCAATCTTCACCAAGTTCTTGTAAGGAGAGTTCTTGTAAGGAGAGACACCAGCAGCTATGCTGCAAATTTAGTGCCTCTACCTTAAAAAATACCCCCCAGAGCCCTGCAAATTTCCCAATTAACTAACGTAGGTGGTGTTACCATTAATTTTTAAAGAGAGCAGCTCCATGTTACCCTATGGCGAATATTTCTGGGCCTCTGGGGGGGGGGAGGCTGTTTTTCAAGGTAGAGGCACCACATTTTCAGATCAGCAGGTGCCTCTCCTTATGAAAACCCCATTTGATGAGGATTGGGTCAGGGGGGTCCAATTTTATGGGTCCCCAACTGGAAGAAAACTGGGTGCCTATAAAACTGGACCCCCTGATCCAAACTTAACCAAACTCAGGGACTCGCGTAAGAAGAGGCACCTGCAGATTCACTGAAAATATGGTGCCTCTACCTCATAAGCAGCCCCCCACCCCCACCCGAGCCCTGGAAAGACTCCCCAAAAAGTGCTGAAAAATTTCCCTACCATTGCAAGAATGGTGAGAAAATTTGTCTCAACTCGCTTATTTGGTCTAAAATTGCTTGATTGGAGCCAAGCAACTGATTGAGCAGTGGACTGAGAGTGGGGGAATGCGGGTCGCACAAAGGCCATAGGCCTTTGGTGGAGACCTAAAAAGAATGAGATGAAAATCAAAGTAGGAAGCCTTTTGTGATTGGGTTCTACAGAAAAGCAAGGCGTGCCTTTGGAATGTAACATGTTCAACTGAACAAAAATATCAGAGGTTTGAGCAAGCGTTGCCAGGATGGTTGTGTGATGACTGAAGACCAAAAAGTTGCATCGCCAAGGCCTTTTGGAAGGGAAATGGAGGGGGTTGCCTTCAGTGAACTCGCATAATTCCAATGTATTCCATGCTGATTTTGCACAGGAGCACTACAGCGACAGTACGGGATCTAACTTTCTGTATGCACTGTGATTATGAATGACACATTTTAGTCACAATATTACTAAATGTCTTCAGTTACATCAATAATAGCCCACTGATAATGCATTATCATTTGCCTTTTTAGTGGCATGCTGTCATTATTTGTACAAGCAAAAGCTCTTGGTTACACTTCAGAATGTTTTGGGGTTTTGTTTTTTGTTGTTAAGTTACATTTGAGTTGTTGTGGGGTTTTCAAGGCAAGATACGTCAGGAGGTGGTTTGCCATTGCCTGCCTCTGCATCACGACCCTGGTATTCTTAGAGGTCTCCCATCCAAATACTAGCAAGGGTAAGTTAGTGATAAATCTATTTTACTCTGCCCAAAGTTCTAAATGGATTACACAATCCAGAATATATTTCTAATGCCTTCAACATAGAGACAGGTGGGTGACATTTCTCCATGCTGCAGCAGAAACCTTGAAATATACAAGGTGGTCTAGCACCTTGGGCGTGTTTTTGCCAGTGGGTGTCTCAGGATTATGCCAGATATGTTCTTAGCCTCTGGCTGAGAGAGAGGACACTGAAATCAGTGCTTCACTGTGAGATGGGCTCACTCCAGAAACATTTATGTCTCACAGACCCCAGTATTCCAGGTTCTGATTTGGACTAGAATTCCACCTGGCCTATTATTAGAATACCTGGCACAATTATCAAAATACCTGACAAAATTGTAGGCAATACTCTGACAAGCACAATTGTAGACAATATTCTGACAAGCTTAAATAAAAACAGAAATTTAGGAACATTAGGTATATATGATAGCACCCCATTTTTACTTGCCTTAGCTTCAATAACTCCAGCCGTCTGTTGTCACTCACAATAAGGAAGTATGAAGAGCATGTTGGCAGGCAGTGTTAATTATCAGAAAAGAGGTCACTGGGGTGCAAGGTCTGGAAACATCACCTTTAGTAATGGAAGAATTTCCCATAATCTCTCATGAACTCTCTGAAATTGCTGGGGAAAATGTATGCTGCTATTGCTTAGGGACGCTTTATCCCTACTTGGGCCAGTCACTATATCTCAGTTTAACTCATCACAGAGTTCTTATGAGGACAAAGTGCAGGTGAGGTGAGCAACATACTCTGCACTGAGCATCTTGGGTAATAAAGTAATTAGCAATAAGATACAGTTACTAGGAATACTAAACAAGATCACAGGGTTCAGCTGGTTAAAACAACTGTTTGGAATGGGTAGGTGAAGAATCCAATCCCACAGGAAAAATAGGGAAACAGGGAAGGGAAGAGAAAGGAAAAGAGGAGACGAGTCAAGATGAGACAAGATGAGAAGAATGATATACCAAATTTACAGTACAATCCTAATGGTGGGGTGCTGAAAATGATCAGGGAGCCAACTGACTTTTAAGATGGTGTATCTCTGAGATGTTGGCATAAGGGCCAGTTACGCCAGCTCAGGCACTCAGCACAGCTCCGCTGCTCTCAGGTGCCAGCACAACCCTGCAGAGGTAGCTCTCAGGCAACCGAGGTGGAGGCCCCTGTGCCAGCATGGTTGTGGGTAGTTCTGACGGTGTGGCTAGAGTTAGTCAGTGGGATGCTTTCTCCCAGAGCATGGAGGGATGGCTGCATCTGAGACAGCACCTGGCAGACACCTGGAGGAGCTGCTGATGCCACAAGGGACTCTGGGGACAGCCATGAGTGCACTGAGAGGGAATGTACTAGCACAACTGACAGGATTGCCCATTGGGATCAATGGAAGAAACTGGAATGCCCACAGGACGTACTGGCAGCAAGAAATGCCAAATGACTTGCATGAATTCCATTGCAATAAATAACTGCACACGAAAGTTACGATGAATCCAGAATGGATTTTGAATGACTGTCTCTGGACACAAATAGATTGCTCTAAGAATGGAATGACAGCATCCAGAGTGGAATGACAGTCATTGCAGTCCCAGACTATTTCTCCTCCTTTGAGAAGGCTATTGGGGGATCTGAGGGTGGTGCTGTGTGCCCCCACGTATGAGCTCACCCCAGTGGCCCCCTCTCATGTTCTGCCACTGATGGTGGCCAGAGGGGTGAAAACGGGGGTGCCCTCGGCAGTGTGGTCAGGCTTGTGGAAGGCGCACTCACTGGTATGCGAAGGGCAACTGTCACTGGACAGACACTCCTTGTCATGTCCCCATGCCCCTTTCATGGTGACGGCAGTCTTTGCATCGCTTTGGCCGAGGGCCTGCTTGAGGTCTCTGCGAAAGGGGGATTGCTGGGGCCCTTGCCAACTGTGTCAGCTGCCCAGGGACTGATAGCAAGGCCCAGTCCCTTTAAGGGGGTGTGGGTTATGCCAAGGACATGGAGGCTCAATCCCTGGCTTCACCCCTTCCCGCCCCTCACCTGTGACACGATCAAGGCTAGGTCTCCCTGCCCCCTGATTGATTCTGTCTGCCCTCTCATGGCCCAGCTGTCACAGCACAACACCCACATGGGATACTATGGCACAGTTACTGGGGACGCCTCAGTAAAACCCAGCAACATGTTCATTTTTCTGCTGGCCACTCACTAATGAAACCCTTCAGGGAGCAGACTAGTGCTGCCATAGTTACACGGGCAGCCAGCTGGAGTGCAGCCGGCAGCCCTCAGGGTTGCTCTGTTGGTAAAGTTAATCCAAGCCCTTCCCAGCAGGAAAAGCTCTGGGTCTTTTGGTGAAGAATTAATTCCTCTATGCAGCTCCAGAGCACTTTTCTCTCACACCATTGTCAACTCAGTTTCATTCACACATTTACTTGTAGGTAGGGTTGCCAACTGTGGCTTGGGAAATTCCTGGAGATTTCAGGGCAGTGCATGAAAAGTCACGTTTGGGAAAGAGACATCATTTGTTGGGGATCTGATGCCAACCAAGGGTTGAGTTTCTCCTAGACTGTAATTCTGGGAGATCTCCAGCCTCTGTACTGAGGTTGGTAACCCAACTTGTGAGCAGGGAAACACAAGCGTTATCTGATTCTGTAGACTGTGGGCCAGTTTTGTGTCTTGAATGACCAGTGTGATGCTACTGGTGTTCTGTAGCTGCCAGTGACTCTTCAGGGCTCAGGCCTGGGACTTTCCTATCTCTGCTAGTGATGACAAAAGATACTCTCCTTCATCCTCAAATGTACACTATGCTGAAGTAAAACAAAGAATGAGCATATTGTGAGTCTTCGTAGAAACCATTAGAGAAAATCAGTACAGCTGATTTTTCTTGAGGGAAATCATTTAGACTTCCAGCAGTAAGAACAATAATAAGATTTAGCATGCCACACTTTTATCTTCAAAAGCTGTGGGCTAACATTAACTAATTATCTAGATAACTAAATGCCAGTCAGCACCCCACTAACTGACATTTTCTAGCTTTGGAGCTCCACAATTACAGCACACCCTGTCAGTCTGCTCCTTCCTGTTGCTAAACTTCAATCAAACGAAAGATTTACCTCCTGTTTCTTATCTAGCCGCATATGCCAGGAGGCAAGGATTCAGCGGCAGAAATAGGAATGTCTAATAAGGAACCAGCAAATGAAATCCCCCCCCATTTTGTCTCAATCGAAAAGTTATAATAGACCTAGCAAGAAATTAGATAATGCCTCTCCTTGTATGCCTAATACTTTACTTCCTTTACATTGTGACTGCCTGACTTTATAATATACGATGCTATGGCATATTAGTTGGTTTTACTGTAGCTTTTCTGTTAGAAAAAGTTCATAAAATGCATTGCTGAAGGATGAAACTGACGATGATAAGACATCCAGTTAGTTTATTCATGCCCGGTCCATTCACAGAAGGGGAAACAGTATATGGGAAGATGCATAGGTGAGGGGAACTGAGGCCTTCCCTGCCTTATTTTCCCAGCCTAACTCACATCTGATATCAGAACTGGACAAAGAGAAACCACATGTGCTGACAGGATATGGAAAAGTAATATAAGGATGATTTGGCTCCTCTCACCCATGCAATATTTTGATGTAAAATATGGACCTCCTCCACCTTATCCTTGAACAGAGAAGACCTGTGAACAGTTCCTCCTGTCAGATCCAACTAAGGCCTAAGACACGAGTAGCTGTAGGCAGACACAGATGTAGGATGACGTCACTTTTGCATATATGATAAGGTCAACAGGGCAGATGAAATGCAAGAACAAATCAGAGGAATGCAAATTAACAGCATAAGAGACACTGTTCTTCAGTGTTACTCCTCTGAAGATGCCTGCCACAGCTGCTGGCGAAACGTCAGGAAAGAAAATACCAAGACCACGGTCACACAGCCGGATAACCTACAAGAACCAATTTAAAATATTGTTTAAAATTATATCCATGCTATGTGTATAAAGTGTATAATAAACATAAATGAATTTGGGTCCAATCCCCAAGATCTCATTATGTATATGCAAAAATTCCAAAATATTCCAATATATGGAAAGATCCAAAATACGGACCACTTCTGGTCCCAAGCATAAGAGATCGTTAACCTTTAATGATCACCTTACTTGTGGGATAAATTAATGTGATGGTCCTCTAGCTGCTGCAGTCTTTGATATCTCCTTTTTTCAGAATTGTAATGTACATTGAGCGTTTCCAGTCTGTGGCTGATTTGGCATATTCTTGTTAAGATTTTAATGGACTCTGTTTCTGTGGCTTGGAATAGTTGTATTGATATCCCATCTACTCCTGGTGATTTTTTTCTCTCAGTTGCTCTCAGTGCAGCTTTCACTTCACTCTAAAACTGTAGGTTCTTCTTCAAAAGATTCTTGTTGAAAGGAATCTGTCATCCTTTAATCTCTTTTGTTTAGTTCTTCAGTGTACTGTTCCCATCTTTTCTTTTCTTTTTTTGTCCTGTTCAGTTAATGTATTTCTGTGTTGATCTTTCAGCATGCCTAACTGTGCTTTAAATTTCCCTTTGATTTCTTGGACCCTCTGGAATAGATCTCTTGTTCTTCACCACATTAAATTTAAATCAACAGCTGTAGAATTGTTTTAGCAAATGGCCACAAAGTGAGGTATAGCAGATTTGTAGTATAAAGTATGAAAAAGATTTAATTACAGGCATCTGTCAATTGTGGTGTCCACCCTCTGGTGGGATCACTTGATGGTCCCTACCATATATACATTACATCACAAGCTTAAGACTTCCCTTCTCATCTATTGATATGATAATTCTATTTCAACTTTACATTGCCAGGCTGTATATTCATATTAACAAGGCTTCAAACATGTGCATCGTTCAGTTATTATTTTAAAATATATCTAATATCCTACTATGTTTGCAGAATGGACAAAAGATACTAATGGTGACACACAGCACCTCAACTTTCTATTATGGACCAAAGCCATTGAGGGATGCACATAAACTGAACTCTCTGTTGACACTCTGTCAGGCAGACACAGATGTACTGAAAATGAGGGGAATTTCAAGATGAACCCAAGTACAAAGAGACCACAGGGACAAAGTGGAGGGACACCCATATGAAGATGTGCACGTACAGCATATAGATTAGGAAAGCATAATTTCTCATTTGGCCTTATTTTCTACATGGGAATAGACACTCAAGTAACAAATAAGAGGTCACCCTTAGATGGGTACTATCTCTGAGACAGTGACAGACAACAAAAATGTAGTTAGTACTCAAGAATTATGCTGCTTGGAACATTTCCATTGTTATCCAGCAAGCATCATATATGCAGTAGCGAGGGTTTTCCCAGTGTCAAAAAAGTGCTTGGGGATGCAGTCCATTGCTTTCCAGAGTGGTGTAGTGGTTAAGAGCAGTGGTCTGGAGCAGTGGATTGTAATCTGAAGAACCGGGTTTGATTCCCCACTCCTCCACATGAGCAGCGGACGCTCATCTGATGAACCGGGTTGGTTTCCCCACTCCTACAAATGAAGCCAGCTAGGTGACCTTGGGCTAGTTGCAGCTCTCTTAGAGCTCTCTCAGCCCCACCTACCTCAGGGTGTTGTGGGGAGGGGAAGGGCAGGTGATTGTAAGCTGGTTTGATTCTTCCTTAAGTGGTAGAGAAAAGTCAGCATATAAAAAACAACTCTTCTTCCACAAGTGTCCACAGGACGGCACAGGTTTCTGGGTCTGCAGAACTAGGGCCTGGTATCTGAACCAGAACATGGGTAGCTGGCCCGCTCAATTATTTAGGTAAAATAAGAAGGAACATGTCATTGACAGGGAAACCCCAAGACTTCATCCCAGTCCTCTTGCATAAAACTCTTTAGCTCTTTAATGGAGGTCTGGCTCAATTACACAAATAGAGAGAAATCACATATATTTGCCTCTACAACTGGAGATGGTACAGTCCTGAACAGAGCTACAGCCTTCCAATCCCATTGGAAGACTGGTCTGTGAATATATTATGAAAGAAACAGTACTCTCAATTCAAGTTCTGTTGATGTAATGCAAAAATAGTATGCGCTGTCAATGTATTTTTGCTCACAGCTACCACCCACAAAGACCTAGATTAACTTCACAGTATGACTTTGGGAAATAGCTTATAGGTTATTTACAAAAAGAAAATCCCACTGTGTTATTTAAACTTCATTGCACAAGCCTTGGAGCCATGTGATAGGGTCACACTGCTGTGAGGTTTAACACTGCATATTTACAATTACAGCCCCATGAATCAGAAATGCCAACACTTTCCAAAATGAAGTATTAAACTCATGATAGTTTTGACAGCTACCTTGTCCCACAGGTTTTCAGGAATCCACTACTGAATTTAGTTATTACTGTCTGATTTTCTCGAAAGCAAGCTTCTTGAAAGAAAAATCTTTTTCAAGTGGTCTTGAATACATATACATTGTATGAGCCTTTCACTTTGTGCATGTTAGTAGTGGTATAGAATTACAGTCTAAACTGAGTTGGCTGGCAGTAAAGATTAACTGTTCAGATCTATAGAAAGACAGCATAACTTTCTATAGAATGGAAAAAAACTGCTTTTAAAAGAATAATAAATGCTCTTTATTCACATTTGCACATAGCTCAAGTTGAATTTTGTATGAAGGCCTATTTATTTCCAAGGCTCTCTAGGAAACAAAATTCATGTGCTTCTGTTTCTAATCTGGACAGACATATGATATGTTTTTCTTAAAGTAGAAGAATAATTCAAGCAGGTAAAATTCTTTTATTTATTTCCGGCATATTTTCACTAGACTTTTTCAACATGAGGGAAAATCTACCTTGATGTAATTAATAACTGCTGAAGACATATTCAAGAAATTAACATCACAGCAAAGATCTGATTCAGACTCTATTTTATACTATTATGCTCCTGAATATTGCAAGTTTGTGTGTGTATCAACTCACTGAAGAGTCAGTAGCTTCCTGACCAAGGCAAGACTTATAATAAAGTGGAGTCAAGACCTTGTTCTGGACACCAGATTTTATTGCCAGTGAAGCTTTCCAAAGTTTGCCAACTCTTAAATGTGTTGCTAAAAAAAAAAAAAAAACCTACCAGTACTCACACCACAATGATTTCACCACAATGATTTCAAAGCCATTTTGCATTAACATCAGGCTGCAGGAATAGTGTATGTGAAAAGACCTGATATGATAAATGCTACCTCCTTGACAGAATAATATAGCTATGAGACACATCTCCTATCATTGTTTTAAGTGGTGGGAAAAGACAGTATACTGCCTCTTACTCCAGGAACAGTAAAGGGTGTAAGGCAGCCCAGAAAGTATCACAGCATGATGGTACCAGATTGCTTTGCAGACAGGGCAGGTTACAATGAGGGATATAATTAGAGCTGGACAAACACATCTATGCCTACACGGAAACTACTTGCATTTTTGCAGCCATCTCTATCAAGTACTCAAAAATTGGTGACACCATATTTGTCAATGTTCAAAGGAACTCTTGCACAATGCATATATACATGCACGCATGCACACACCGGTGCTCTCCTACACTCTCCATAATCCATGAACCTTTAACTTTCTGGGAAGTAGAGTAACCACTCACAGGGATGGCTCTATAAATTCAGCTAGGGTCTTTCTGTTTTGTAAATTACTTTCCCCCAACATGACTTTCTGCCACAGTTATAGTTTTACAGCCTCCCAAACGGAACTAGAAGAAAGCAACCATTTCCAGCAACCAAGCAGTATGGTAATGCACAGCATGCACCAGCAGCAGCTATCAGTCAACTGCCTACATAATAATTAACATTGCCACATAGACAGCTGAAATAAATTTGAAATAGTATCCTTTTAACCTGTAAATAAATTATCAAAGTGATCATACGTGGGTGCTTGACTTGAGAGAAAAATGGGCATTGTGAGCAAGGTAAATCTGATTTTGGGGGGAAATTTAATAAAGTTACTTGCAAAGTTCACACCACTACTAGGGCCAAACCAGACATAAATGAAACTCTCAGAATTTCCCCTCTTAAATAGCAATGATTTGATTCAGATTGGGACTACAGCACATGGGGAAGAGAAATTTAAGTCCTCCTGCCCAACAGACACCATTTTCTTGACCTGAAATGGATCCATGGAGTTTCTAATTGCCCTGTTAGTGAAACATATAGATGACTGGTATTGCAGCCATTTCAAGTTAAGAATATGGTGCAAGGGGAAAGCTTGCAATGTGGCTCTAATCTGAATCAGGCCTAGGGTTGCCAATTCCAGGTTGGGAAACTCTCTGAGATTTTGGGGGTGGTGTTGGGGAAGTGTGGGTTTTGGGGAGGGGAGAAAACTTAGTATAATGCCATGGGATCCCGCCTCCAAAGTCGCCATTTTCTCCAGGGGAATTGATCTCTTTTGTTTGGAGATCAGTTGGAATTCCAGGCGATCTCCACATCATACCTGAAGGTTGTCAACATTAGGGGCCCAGATTGTAAGATCTGTTATTGCGGCATTAGCCAGGAAAGATACAAACCTTATCAATAAAACCTATTACATGATAAAATAATATATTTGTAAAAAATACAGATAAAATGTTATCAATTTAAAATAACCTCATTAACGCTTAGGGTTGCCAACTGCCAGGTAGTAGCAGGAGATTTCCTGCTAATTCAACTGATCTCCAGCCGATAGAGATCAGATCACCTGGAGAAAAATGGCCGCTTTGTCAATTGAACTCTAAGGCATTGAAGTCCCTCCCCTCCCCAAACCCCGCCCTCCTCAGGCTCTGCCCCAAAAATCTCCCGCCGGTGGCGAAGAGGGACCTGGCAAGCCTAGTAACGCTACTAACCTTTTCCGAATGGATTTTAATTGCTGCAGAACAATATTTGGCTACCTGTAAATAACATTGAGAGTCTCCCTCCCATAAGAGGAATTTCATTTTTTCTCCCTCCGGACAGGATTCCATTGTGTTATTGAGATTAAGAATTAGCTTCTGACTAATTCCCTTGTAATAAATACACCTAAATAGAACATCACTTATATTTTCCATTTCACCTGACCTGCAAGGGCATCCCCACTCAGATCTTGATAACTTTCCATATTTTCCCTCCAGGATTGCTGAAGGCAAGGCTGACCCTCTTGCCAGGGTTAGGGTTCTCCTTTGCTTATTGAGCTCTATAACAGACAGATATTCAGCTGGAGCTAGACGATAGCGAGTTCTATAGGAGCCAAGTAAGCTGGGGAACTCATGAGCTCTATTTGTCTTTCTGTACTGAAGATTGTTTGTCTAACTAGAAGCTTTGCTTGCTCTCTTTTTAGCTTTAAGAGGGACTGAGGTGCAAAACCAAGACTCTCCATTCTTTTTATAGACTGGATCCACCATCTAGATCTATATTTGTCCAAACTAAGCAGTAGTAAAAATCTCTCTGATGCCCCATGAGCCTTTAACCAAAGAGAAATTGAGGCTAGGGTAATTCTTGCCTCCATTTTTAGCATGCCCGTTTCCAGGTGGACCCAGGAATTTGAAACAAGGCAGGAGACTTGTAAAATTGCCTGAAGAAATTTGGACTGTACCTTCTCCAGTGGCATATAACTGGACTTAACCGAGTCTAGGATTGTGCCATATAACATTTGGCTAATTGATTTAATCTGGAAAGGTTTTAGGGCCGCAGGAGTGTAAAAGGCTCCTTTTGTCCTAATTTTTAAAAATATATTATAGGAAGATCTCTCTGCAGTCAGTGCCACTTGTTTATGATGTTCTGTTCAGAGCCCATTCACCTGGAATGTTACTCCCAGATATTTAAACGACTTGACCTGCTCGATACTATTCCCATCTATTGACCAGGTACCCCTTCTTCTGTGGCTCCCAAAGGCTAACACTTTAGTTTTCTTATAATTTATGGTAAGAGATTCAGATTTACAGAAATTGGCCAGTCTCACCAACGCTCTTTTCATGACAACCTGGGTTCACTAGGGGCCCAATATATCGCATCCTCCAATAGGAGATATGCATTTATCTGTCAACAATGTCCTTTTGAAGTTGTTCATGGAAATTTTTACAAACTCACATTGTGCTAATCTATGGACAAAGGTTTCATTCAGTTCATGCAATTGATCAAGTGAGTTCCAGCCCAGAAAAGCTTTAATAATGTGTTAGGCATTAATAACAGACCACTCTAGGATTCACCATAACTCTATAATGATATACAGTTACTAGCAATTCTGAGAGAGGCATGCTGTCTCTTCTGGATTTTCTCAGAAAATAATGTAACCCTGACATGCCAATGGTGTTTTTTTAACTCTATTTTTCTCCTGCTGGCCGGCAGACTAGCAGTGGGGGTTGCCATTGCAACCAGGCAACCCTAATAAAACTACTCCACTAATATAGAATGGGCACGGTGATTCTTAAGAACATAATAGACACTGCATCCAAGCTCATAATCTTTTTTTAGCTCTCCGTGTGAGGATTTTCATGTTCTGTGTTCAATAATCACAGCAGAGAACAATTGTGGTGCATTTCCTGCATATTATCTTAAAACGACCCTGACCTGGATGGCCCAGACTAGCCTGATCTTGTCAGATCTCAGAAGCTAAGCAGGGTCAGCCCAGGTTAATATTTGGATGGGAGACCACCAAGGAATACCAGGGTAGCTGTGCAGAGGAAGGCACTGGCAAACCACCTCTGTTAGTCTCTTGCCATGAAAACCCCAAAAAGGGGTCGCTATAAGTCGGCTGCGAATTGACGGCACTTTACACACACACACATCTTAAAACACAGTAGTCTCACAGTGGCAACTGTCAATGTGTGGTTAGGATTAACCTATGACCAGCTTCTTTGTTAAAACTAATGAAATCAGTAGGAGTCCTGTTTAATAGCATGCATACTCCAAAAGTAAACAGAGTACTTCCTTCATAGTTTTTATTTGCTATTAAAACAATAAAACAAAATACACTAAATGTGCTCAGGAAACTTTTTTTTTAAAAAAGTATCAACCAACTCTGTTTTAAAAGTGTTTGGAACATCTGGAACATTTACTAATTTACTTCATTTACACCTTGTAAATGAAGGTGGGGGCCTACTGTGCCTAAAATTATTCTCCTCTCCATTTTATCTTCACAACAACCCTATGAGCTATATCAGGCTGCAAGTGTGCGACTTGCCCAAGGTCACCCAGCAAGCTTCCATGGCAGAGTGGGGATTTGAACCTGGGCCTCCAAGATCCTAGTCTGACACTCCCAACTACTACATGAAGGTACATTGTTTACTCACCGAGAAGGTCCTTTCCGCTCTGAAGTAGAAGGTCACCTTGCAGAGTTGGGTGTTTCTAGTCCCAATGCTTGGAGAGGCAGGACTAAAATTAAACTGTTTCTTGTCTCGGGGCGAGGAACGGCCACACGCTTCCAGTTAGTCTACTACGAGCTCAATAGAGACAAGGAAAAAACAGGAACATGATAACAATAACAACAAATTGAACAACACAATGAACTGGTTGAACATGAACACAACAGTAAGAAGGACAACTTGACCCCTATTATTGCAACTGTAATTGTCTTGCTTGAGGCTCACGTTGGCTGAAGAATGTTGGTTCAAATTAGTCAGCCACCCTGAGAAGATGACTCCTCATGGGTGGGCAAGATGACCTTCTACTTCAGAGCGGAAAGGACCTTCTCGGTGAGTAAACAATGTACCTGTCCCGCTCTGAAGGAAGTTCATCTTGCAGCGTTGGGATGTCCAAGAACCCCTTTTTCACGGGTGGGAATCTGAGATGTCATCTTCTTTCACTACGTGTTATAATACGTGCCGACCAAAGGCGGCTTCTGCAGATGCTGCCCTGCATATTTCCTCTGTTGATGCTTGTTTGACTAGAGCGGCGGAGGTTGCTGCACTCCAGAGGGAGTGTGCCGTGATGCCTAATGGGGCCTGAAGACCGCTTGCAATGTATGCCTCGGTGATGCACCTGCGGATAGTCGTGCTGATAGACTGTCGAGACATTGGCATGCCCTTGTTCGGTGGTGCTATGGAGATAAATAGGTATTCAGTTTTTCTGATGGAGGCCATCCTTAATATGTATATGTGAAGGGCTCTGCGCAAGTCCAATGTATGCCAACTGCGTTCCTTGGCATTGGAAGGATTGGGGCAGAAAGAAGGAAGGTTGATTTCTTGTGCTTGATGGAATCGTGATCGAACCTTAGGAGTGAAAGACGGGTCTGTTCGGAGAACCACTCTATCCTTGTGGAATATACACAAGTCTTGACGTATGGAAAGGGCCCTCAGTTCTGACACGCGACGTGCGGAGGTGATGGTCGTCATGAATGGGGTCTTTTGTCCCAGACAAATCTGTTGATTTTACGTTGCCAAGATTTTAAAACCTTGTCTTGAATTTTGATGAGGATCGTTTGAAACGTCCACGAATAAAATTTAAAATTATGACGGACAAAAAGAAAAGAGGAGGCATGTCTCTTCCAAATCTAACAATGTACCATCAAGCAGCGACTTTGGTATGGATTAAAGACTGGATCATGCAAACTAACGAAAGGACTACCAAACTAGAGTTGGCAACTTTGCAAGGTGGAGTACATCATCTATTATGGGGAAAGAACTGGAAGAAGAGCCTAGAAGCAATGGGAGGCCACCCAATTGTAGAAAATATGGTGGCAGTGTGGCGAAAATTGAAACCCAGATTGAGTTTTGAAAAATCACTATTGATGGCGCCCTTTAACGCTTATGGCTTAGTAACTGAGAGGAAAACATATGGGAAAATACAATATCAGGATTTGGTAAAAACAGATGGCTCCATCAAGACACTAATAGAATTACAAATTGACTATCCACAGATGTCTTGGCTGATATATCATCAATTAATTTCAAGATTTAAAGAGGACTGCTGGACACGTGGAGTTCTAAAAGGTAAAACAGATTTTGAACAGTTGATAAGCAAGCCAACAGACCATCTTTTAGGTAAAATTTATCGGCTACTGTTGACATACGATACGGAAGATGAACAAATAAAATCATGCCAAATCAAATGGATGGAAAACCTCAACGAGATCATAACAACGGACGAATGGGAACAGCTATTTCGTGGAAATCTCAAATTTACTCTATGTCAAGGAATTCAAGAAAATTGGCTGAAAATGTTGCACAGATGGTACATTACGCCAAGCGACATCCAGAACATGAACAGCTCGACATCTGGCTTGTGTTGGAAGTGTGGTAAAGCTAGAGACACTTTCTATCACTGTTGGTGGACGTGTACATTAGTCCAAAAATTTTGGAAGAAAATTCATAGGAACATAGAAACTATAGTCGGCCAACCTATTACATACGACCCTAAACTTTTCCTCCTGAGTAAAATACCAGACGCATGCACTAAAGATCAACAGATCATATTAAAATACTTAAGTAAGAATAGTCCTAGCTTCACTGTGGAAAACAGAAAAAATACCAAAAATTGAACTCTGGATTGATAAAGCATATGAATTTATAACAATGGCACACCTAACAGAATTATTACAAACAGACACTCAAAATTCAAAAAAAGACAAATGGCACACCTTCTATGAATTTATTAAAACCAAAAAGCAACAATAAATTTTATAACCATTATGAAAATAAAGTTGATGATTCAACATAGCATGTTAAAAACTGACGACAATTTCAACCTTGTTAAGGGGGTAAAAATATGTATTTTTTTGCTAATGTTTCTCTTTACCCTTTTTCCTTTCCTGTATTCCCATTTAATACTAGAAATTAATAAAAATATTTATTAAAAAAAAAAAGAATGGGGTCTTCATCCTGAGTAGTCTGATGTGGACCTCTCTCATTGGTTCAAACAGTTTGTTTGTCAGGGCTGTGAGGACCGTATTTAGTCTCCAAGTCGGGAAATGGTGTACAACCGGAGGGGTGGACTGTTCGACTCCCTTGAGGAAAGATCTAACTTGAGGGTGTGAAGCTATCATGTATCCACCTACAGTTGGACATACTGATGATATGGCCGCTATCTGTTTTCTAAGCATGGATGGTCTGAGATTTTGTCTGACCCCCTCCTGAAGAAATTCCAGCAGTTGTGGTAATGATGGTAACGTGGGGTTAACCGCCTTGCGTCGGCCCCATCTAACATAGGCCTTCCAGGTATAGTTGTATATTCTTTGTATGGATGGTCTTCTAGCCTGCAAAATGGTGGAAATCACTTCTTGTGAAAGACCTAGATCTAGAAGCCTAGACATCTCAATCTCCACGCGGTCAGATGAAACCATCCTGGGTCCGGGTGTAGGATGGGACCCTGTCTCAGGAGTTCTGGTACTACTGGCAACTACCATGGAGGACAGATGGACATCTCCATCAATGCAGGGAACCATGGTCTGCGGGGCCAGTTTGGAGCTATCAGGATGATTTCTGCTCTTTCCACCCTGATCTTCCTGATGACCTTCGGAAGATAGGTAGAGGGGGGAAAGCGTACATGAGACCGTGGGGCCATGACGTCAGGAGGGCATCTACCCATTCTGCGCTCGGGTGATAATACCTTGAAAAGAACCGGTGTACCTGTCGGTTCTGTGCTGTGGCAAAAAGATCCACCTTCGGGACTCCAAATCTTTCTGTCACCGCCTGGAAAATCTGCGGGTCTAGGTTCCACTCTCCCTCCTGTATCGATTGTCAGCTCAGCCAATCTGCTTCTAGATTGTGGATGCCTCTGATGTGCTCCGCTCTTAATGACAACAGGTTCTTTTCCGCCCAGGTCAAGATGGTGGAAGCCTCCTGGTTCAGTTGCTTGGATCTGGAGCCGCCCTGCTTGTTGATGTAAGCCTTTGAGGCTACATTGTCCGTGTGTATCAGGACACTATGGTTCTGCAGGAGTTGTTGAAACTGGAGGAGGGCCAGTCTGATCGCTCTCAACTCCAGGATGTTGATGTGAAGCTTGGCTTCTGTGGGTGACCAAGTTCCCTGGGCGAAGGTTCCTGGAGCAGTAGCTCCCCAGCCCTTGAGACTGGAGTCGGTGAAGACTTGGATGGGAGTCTCGTGTAGGTACGGTTGGCCTGAGGTGAGATTTTGTGCCTTGGCCCACCATAGAAGGCTGATTCTGGTTGATGCATCTAGTGTTATGAGTTTGTCTATCTTGTGTGATATTAACAGTTGGAAAGGCTGAAGTGCGTTCTGAAGTGGCCTGGAATGAAATCGGATCCAAGGTCCTAAGCCTATGCAGGATATAATTGAACCAAGCAGCTTTGTCAGTGCCATGACCCAATGATGTGGGGCCTTGGCATAGGCCCTGGCCACCTTCGTTATCTTGAGGGCCTTGTCCTGAGGGAGGTATACTGTGTTTAAGGATGCATCTATGATCTCTCCGAGATGAAGAATGCGTTGGGTCGGAGTCAGGGAACTCTTGCCTCTGTTGATCAAGTACCCGTGGTCTTCCAGAGTTAGAAGGACCCGTCTGGTGTGTTCTGTGGCTAGCACGATGGTTGGAGCGCATATTAGCAGGTTGTCAAGATAGGGGTGTAGCTGGATTCGCTCCTTTCTCAACGATGCCATGATGGTTATCAGAATCTTGGAAAAGACTCCCGGAGCAGAAGCAAGTCCGAAAGGGAGGGCCTTGAATTGTAGGTGGAAGTTTGAGTAATTGAAGCGGAGGAACCTTCGATGCGAGGGATGGATAGGCACGTGAAGATATGCCTCCGTGAGGTCTATGGAGGTCATGTGAGTGTCCCTTCGTAGAGCTTCTATTATGGATCTTCCATTCGGAAGTGTTTCTTTTGAACGTAGCGATTGACGAACTTTAGGTCTAGTATTGCTCTCCAGTCCCCATTTTTCTTTGGGACCATAAAGAATACTGAGTAAACTCAGATGCAGCTTGTTTAAGCCGAGTTCCGGTTCCGGTCCGGGGAAGGAGGAAGCACGCCTCAGATAAGCTCCCGATTTTTAAGCCATTAACTCTAAATCATTCTAAAGAAACTGTAATGACTGGGTTATTTTAACTTTTTAATGGAGTCCTGTTTTACAACTGAACCTGGAAAGAACAATTTTATCTTGCTAGCAACTGTGGGGAGTTACCCGGAGCTTCTTAAAAATAATTAAGCTGCCGACATCCTGTGTGGAAGACGTGGGAGAAGAGCAGGAGAAGAGTGGTGGATGACAAGTTCTTAACTTTATTTACTAACCTGCTTGGCCAGTGAAGCTTGTTTCCTACCTCCTACCCTATAAATATCTCCAAAGGCCAAACGTGAGTAAATATAATTGGCAAAATCAATTATTTCACCTCTGGAGAAATGAGCTCGAAGAAACGACAACGCTCTTCTCCAGAGCAGCTGGGTCACAAAACTGAAAAGCAGCTGAAGTTAGATTACTACTGGAAAGAAAAGAACCGGGAATCTACTCCTATACCACTTAGCAACAAATATGCAGTGCTAGAACAAACCCCCACCCCACTTGAAGATGAGAATGCTACACTTGATACTTCAAGAATTACCATCATTACAGGTGCGGAGGAGGAATGTAATCAGAGAATGGAAAAGCAGCCAAGTGACCTGGATATCCTCATAAAGCAGACATCCCTTATAACAGAAACCATAGTTAACCTTTATACGAAAATTGACGAAATTAACTTGAAGTTAGATGAACTAAAGGACTTAAAGACTGTGCTAAAAACTACTAGGACAGACTGCCAAGGAGAAGGGAGAGACAAGGCAGGAAAAAGTAACTCCCTGGGAAAGGAGACAAACAAATCCTGTTATATGAATACTAAACGAAAATCAAACCCTTCACAACGACCCCTTATAATCAATGAACGAACTGAGAATGACAGAAACAGCCGCAGTTTACAAAGGAACCAATTAGCCTTCCTTATTGGGAACCATGGGTCAAACTACGGCCGATGGAATAACAAAAGGGCGGTACTGAACTCTTTAAAAGAAATAATCCAGGATGGTCTCAGGGAGGGTGAGATTCAGGAATTATATTGGCTCCCCAGTGAGAACTTCTATAAAAGACTCCTGATCACCTTCCGATCAAATTGGACGACATCTCTGCTTATGAGTAGAAGAGACTCCCTCATAAAATACCAAATTTTTATAACAAGAGTTTTTAAAGATAGTATCTGCCCTCCCCTATTCAAACTAAGAACTAAACATCCATTTAAGGGAGCCTTCACAGCCTTCACAGCTACTGGAAACACTCTGAAAAGGAGAGATGGGGAAATACCAACTGACCTTGGATTAACAACAAAAGCAATTAATAATCAAAAAACACCAGAAATGGAACTCCAGGGGCCTGATAATAGAGAGAAAACAACCAGCCAAACCCTCTGCAACCATTTAATTACTGACAAGCCTGAAGCAAATACGTCAGAAATGGAAATCCAGGGAGAATATTTATCAAATAGCCCCTCCACTACACAATCCTCAATTCCGCCCCTAGAATCATCATACTATTCAAATACGAATGGAAATAGCGGACCTTCAAAAATAACATCGACCTCACCCTATAAAGAGGACAACTCGCAAGAAAGGGAAGAAGTCCAAATCACTCATAAATACCAACCTAGCCCCAAAAAAACTCCCATTAATGTTAACATTTATGAAACTGCAATACAGGAGGAAATAGAAATTGACTCCCCAACTCTCTTTACAACTATTTTCTGCAACAGGGATGAACAATCCTCAGACCATATCAAACCTCTTTCTCAAGAACTGAAAGACGCTGGTGAAAAAGAAACAGTAGAAGGGGATTATCATCAACCCCCTATAGAAGCCAACACATATATAAATCAAGTACCTCTTACTCCGCTTAATAATCCATGTGGCCCATCGGAAACACCAGATGACTGTAGCCTGACTGTTACCACCTTTCCCCTACAACATTCAAAAACAGAGGACTGACTATCTGAAGTAGGAAATGGGAAGAACTTTTCTATCATTTCATGGAATATAGCAGGATGGAAAAGTAAATGCGGAGACCAGGACTTCACGGACTACTTAACCTCATTTAATTGTATCCTTTTACAAGAGACATGGTCAGAAACGGACGTGAATTTAAAAGGCTTCAAGTCATTCAACCTCCCAGCTACTAAACCCAGGCAAAAGGGTAGATGCAAAGGTGGTCTTTCCATATTATTCAAACTAACCTGTAATTGCATACCCTTGGATCTCGGACCCTGTGCTTCTATTGCCCAAGCTATTAGCTTAACTTTCCCTAAGATTCAATTAATCATAATTAATGTCTACCTTCCATCAACTAATGAAATCCTCGCTCAGTGGGATTCCCTCTCTGAGTTTATTACATCTTTATCTAAAAGACATCCAACAGCAGTCTTTGTTATAGCTGGTGATTTCAATTCTCGCTCAGGCAACAACCTCGATAAAATAATTTCTCGGCTGGGCTATGATGAAAATGACCCTTTACCCTGGCCTTTGACTTTTACTCGCTTGTCTAAAGATAAAATAATTAACAGAGCTGGCCTTAGACTCTATGAATTCTGCATAGCTCAAAATGTTATTATTCTAAATGGCCTTGGTCAATTTCCCAACTCAGATGAATACACTTTCAGGGCCCCTACTGGCTGTAGTGTGATCGATTATGGACTATGCTCACTTGAAATATTAAAAAATGTGAAACGTGCAAATTTAGCATATCGCACTGAGAGTGACCATCTTCCCTTAGAAATATTTATCGATCTTACCCAAGGGAAAAACTATAACGATAAACGAAGTGACGAACTGGGAGGAGAAAAACTGAAACGGATCACATGGTCCATGGCAAATGAGACAGCAATGTTTTCCTTACTATACTCTGAGACACTAACTGCGCTGAGAGAGAAAATAATGATTGCAATTACTCCTGAAGAAACTATTTCAACTTATTTACAAATAATTAACCAATGTAAATCTAAAGCTGCACCCATAAATTGTTCAAGACCTAGAACACATTCCTGGTTTGACACCGATTGTTTAACCAAGAAAATACAGTTGAGGACCATATTTCATGATTACTGTATGTCAGGGGACCTTGTACACTATGCCAAATACCAAATGCAAAAAAAAGCTTTTCGAGAGCTGATTCGGAAAAAGAAAGAGATATTCTTCCAAAACGAATGGAACCAACTATATTTAGCTTTTACCACAAATAACAGCAAACTATTTTGGAGGATGCTTTCCAGTAACATCAATAAAAATCAAAACCCACCAGCATCAACTATTTCCCCCCAAACCTGGATGGATTACTTTGCTTCCATCTATGCGGATAATGATTGCCCTACACAAACCAATATAATCCCAGCTGCCCTTACTGACTCTCTTTACCCTTCATGGGAACCAGTGAGATCAGAGGATTTAAAAGATATAATTTTGAAATTAAAATCTGGGAAGTCTCCAGGTTTGGACGCGCTGCCTCCAGAACTCTTTAAAAAAAATGCAGACTGGTGGGCAGATCCACTAGCAAAGCTATTTACTACCATCAACAATTCTGGCTCTATTCCTGAAGATTGGCTAAGTGCAATAATAATACCAATCTATAAAAAAGGAGGATTAGACTGTCCTGAAAATTATCGCCCAATCAGCCTCTTGAACATTATATCTAAAATCTATGCTAAATATCTAGAACAACGACTAGTTAAATGGACACAGGATAATAAAATCATTGGCCCTGAACAAATTGGATTTATAAAAGGATGTTCCACAGTGGACCACTGTCTCCTTTTATCTTGTCTAGCAAAAAAATATATGAAATCGGGCACAAAAAAGTTATATGTTGCCTTTATAGATTTAAAAGGAGCTTTTGATTCAATTGATCGGAACCTTCTCTGGAACAAATTAGAGTCCCTGAACATAGACCCCCGCCTTTTATATCTCATTAAACAACTCCACACAGGTACCTTTTGCCAGGTCAAATTCTCAGATGAAGGCCACTTAACACCCAAAATCCCTACCTCAAAAGGAGTGAAACAAGGTTGCGTTTTAGCCCCACATCTTTTTAATCTATTTTTAGCTGATCTTCCAAAGATTTTTAACTCAATTGATGGTCATTCCCCTAAGATTGGAAACCTGAAAATTCCACTGTTACTTTACGCCGATGACGCCGCTATTTTATCTTTTACAAGGGTCGGCTTATTAAGACACCTACAACTGTTCAATGATTATTGCAAACATAACAAATTGCAAATTAATTATGCCAAAACCAAAATTCTAGTTTTCACCAAAAGCTGGCATCTTTCAAAATGGTCCATCGACAATGTACCAATAGAGCAGGTCAAGACTTTTAAATATTTGGGTCTCACTTTTAACTATAATTTAACTTGGACAAATCACAGAAATAATGTCATCAACTTAGCTAAATATTCAGCATCACAGATTAAACGATTTTTTTACTTAAAAGGGAACCAATATGTACCTGCAGCTATTCATGTTTTTACAGTTAAGATTTTGGCACAACTACTGTATGGAATACCTGTCTGGATAGAAGCACTGAATAAAAATTTGGAAGCTGTACAGACTTCCTTCCTCCGCCAAATACTAGGACTTCCTAGTTGCGTCCCATTCCAATCTATCCTTAGTGAAACTGGAATGATGACTTTAGAGACCAAAGCTTGGCTCTCAACTTTTAAATACTGGATTAAGATTCATTTTTCTCCAAATGAAAATCGTCTTACTCCCTTTTTATTAAAAGAAGCTGCAGATACAGAGTGGTTCACTCTTATCCCACACAAACTGAAAACCTTGGGATTAGATATAGACAACTTATTGATGCTGGACAGCCAAACCATCTTCCGAGTTATTAAGCAAAGACTACTTGACCATGAAAGACAAACAATCCTGCCTGCAACTCCTTTATCTTGTTCTTCATCCAAATTGGGTCTTTCTGCCAATTTTGGACTCCTCCAGGATTACTTCTACTTTCTAAGTGATCCTTCCCTCCGCAGGGCCTTTATGCTAGCTAGACTAAACGCTTTTCCATCGGCAGTTCTATTCGGGAGATTTAATGGTACCCCTTTGGAAAAGAGAATTTGTAGCTGTGGCTTAAACCAGATAGACTCCATTTATCATATTTTATTGGAATGTGAAATGCTAGCGGACTTACGTACTAAATTTTTTATGCCATCAATTTTGGATAGGAACTCTCCCCCCCACTCTCTGATCAGACTTTTACTGAACGGGTATGATCCAGAAACTACAGAAATAGTAGCCATGTTTTTGAAGCAAGCTTTAATGATAAAAATCAAACAAAAAATATAATAGCTGCTATTCCGGTTACTTGTAGAAACTAGTTTTCTATATATACCTTATATCCACTGTACTCCGGCATACCTCATTTTATTCATATTTATTGCTACAGATTGCGATATTGATGTTTTATCATTTGCCAAATTCTGGAATACCTTGTACAATTTGTTATGCCAATAAAGGTTTTTGAATTTGAATTTGAGTAAACTCCAGCGAATCGCTCCGAGGGAGGCACTTCCTCTACGGCTCCGATGTCCAGGAGATGTTTGATGGCTCTCACTGACCTGTTGTGCTTGGTTGAGTTCCGGTACTGAGGTGATTGTAAGAACCGTTCTGGTGGTGTTGCTCGGAACTCTATTAGGTAACCATGTTGGATAAGTTGTAGCATCCGTCTGGGTTCTTCTCCACTGTGGAAGGAATAGTTGTAATCTTCCTCCCACCAGGGTACCTTGGGTGTCACTGTTTGTTCCCTTTGGGGAACTTGTCAAACTTGTCTCCTTTAAAGGGTTGGTATGGGGGGGCGTGACTGAATTTATTGAACCTTCGAAAGGAGCCTCGTTGGGATGGCCTTTGATCCTGGTGGGACGCCTTTGATCCTGTCTGAATCTGGACAGGGTATGTGATGAATGAAAGGTTTGAGGGTGTTGGTATTGACTATTTCTAAAATCTTTCTTTTGATTTTTCAGCATGTACCTATTCTTGTCCTTGGTATCCGTCAACATTTGATTTAATTTCTCCCTGAAAAGTTTGCGCCCCTTGAAAGGATGAGCCATGAGGATGGCCTTGGACCTGTATTCGACCTGCCACGGTCTTAGCCATATAGCCCTTCTAATGGCTGTGATAGAGGCCATGGCTCTGGATGCGCAGATCAGGGCGTCTAGGGATGCGTCGGCCATAAATGAGGAGGCTTGCAACACTCTGGAGAGGCCCTCAGTTACCCTTTTATCAGCTGTGGGGAGGAGTTTGATCAGCTTTTTGGTCCAGGCACTAGTGGCTCTGGCCATAAGTGCTGTAGTAGTGTTGGCCTGGATGGCCAGGGCTGAGGCCTCGTGAACATTTCTAGACAGAAAATCCATTTTTCTATCCAGCATGTCCTTAATAAATCCCCCCCCCCATCCTCTGTGAAAAAATCAGAGGACTGAATAGCTGTGACTGGGGCATCGACTACTGGCAGTTCCAGCATCTCCATGGCGTATGGAGCCATGTCATACAACTTTTTGGCAGCACCAGAAAACTGTTTGTTATGAAGGGGTTTATCCCATTTGGATCTAATGAGGTTTTCAAAGTGCTCTGGTAATGGCACCTAAATAACTTGGGTATCACCCTGAGGGAAATCATCTTTGGAGCCCTTGCATTTGGCTTTGGGCTTGGGCTCATCAGAAGTGTCTGGTTCACTAAGTAGGTCAAGGGTGAAAAGGGCCTTTGCCAGGAGTGACTGATAGTCATCATTGTTAAAAAGTCTGGGTTGTTGTTCCTGAACAACAGGCAACTCCTTGTCTGATACAAACTCGCCCTTCTCGATCTCTTCAGAAGGGGAAGTCCGGCTGACAGAGGAGGCATCCTCTCCTATGGTCATGTCTTGTCTATTGGGATTAGATTTCATTGCAGCCTTTGTTAACCACTGTTTATTGGATAGGGAATGGCTGCACCCTGCTCCCTGCATAGGTTCGGAGTAGACAGGGGACTGAGAGGTTGATTCTAAGTCTCTGTCAGGGTTTTGAGCCGATAGCACCAGGGCCTGGAGCTTTTGGAAATGATTTTCAAAAGTATTCTGAATCAGGGCATTCACCCTCTCTTCAGTCAAAAGGGTAGGAGAGGGAGCCCCACTCTGAGGGGTTGTCTTACCCTTAGTCGTCTTGGTGGACCGTTTATCTTTTGTTGAGGAACCGGCAGTGACCTTAGTGGACAAGGCGGCACTCGATTTGTTGTGGCTTTTGCGCCCCAATCTCTTCCCGCTCTTTTTGGCGCCATTCACGCCCGATTTAGCCGCCGCGGGACCATCCACAGCTTTTTCATCAGTCGGTGGGGGCAGTGGGGCTTCTCCCTGCTTCCTGGCCGTTAGTCCGCCGGGGCGGCCAACAGGGGGAGCAGATTGGGCTTGGCTGCAGTAGGCATTATCATGGTCTGTGTCTGAGAGAAGCTCAACCTCCTCAGACCGAAGAGCTGCGGCGGCCATTTTAAATTGTCTCCCTCTCTCACACAGCGCGTTGGCCGAACTGGCAAGCGGCGAGGCTGCTGCGAAGGACCGGGCTGGGGGAACGACAGACACAGACGGACCACAAAAGATGCAGCCACAAAAGGAATACTTAGGGAAGATGAAAGGTAACTTCTGGTTGGCAAGCTCTCTAAAGGATACGATCCCAGATATGATTGGAACATCCTCTCTCCAGCTAGGCAGGAGAATAAATGGAAGCGTGTGGGCGTTCCTCGCCCCGAGACAGGAAACAGTTTAATTTTAGTCCTGCCTCTCCAAGCAATGGGACGAGAAACACCCAACGCTTCAAGATGACCTTCCTTCAGAGCGGGAATGGCTCTTCCTTATCATATCCTCATATTCTGATCTACAGGTTTACCTTTAGATACTCTTTGGTTTTATTACAGCCATGAATGTGACAAATCTTTGTGTATCAGGGAACTGCTTCACTTATACATGTCACCTAATATATACGTGGTATCAAGTGCTGACTTGAATGACTAATATTTAAGCTAAAGGTATTTTTCTCATGTGGTACCCACCCCCTGGAGGGATCTCTTGATAGTCTTTTCTGTATATACATTTTATCACAAGCTTATGACTTCCCTTCAGTTCTATAAATTTGATGATGCTGTTTTAATGTTACATGATGTGTATTTGGGTCTAGGTTTTCTCAAAAGTAACATTGTTAAGAGAAGTTCTCTTAATTCCTCTTCAACCAATTTCCCACTGAAATCCAATCCATTTCTCTCTCTCTTTTTAGGAATCTGAAGTCAGTTTCTAATCAATTCTGTTATGATCAAAGAGAAATTCAAAGAGAGAAGAGGCACTGTTAATTATGTAGATGCTCAAAGGCACGCAAAGTCTTCCCTAACCTTCCTGCTAGAGCACCACCCTGTCATGTGTAATATAAAACAACTGCAAGGGCTAAAGTTACAAAAGGATGCAGTGATTTCTCTACATAGAGAAAGAATGAGAAATCCCTCTCTTCAAAGAAAAAAAGAGAATAAGAGGCATCAATGGCTACATTTTAAAAAGGAAAAAGACATTGCCTGCCCCATAACAATGTTATTTGAAAGTGACCAGGTTTCATTTAATTATGGAAGTTGATGATTTGGGGTACAAATTAAAGATTCTGTGCTCCCTAGCACATTTTCACAATAAGAAAAAGCATTAACACATTCAAGTGGCTCTTATTTATTAAATTTCCCCCAATTTTTTTTACTTACATAGCACCCTTCTTCCATGAAGCTCAGGATGATGTATATTCAACCCAACATTATCCTTAGCATGAGCTAAGAACCACCTCAGCTATACCTAGACCACATGCCCATTGTGCCATTCTTCCTGAACCATGGCCTCAAAGATAAGAAGCAGCACATGTATGTGTAAAAATGGGCTGCAGCACTTGAATCAACCCCATTTGGTATACATTTAACCAGATTAAAATGTAGTAAACGATTATCTGGTCTCCATATCAAAATACAGCCTATTAAAGACCCAAAGAGGTTATAAAATATCTAAGGGAAAGTTCCCATAACTGTTGGTTTTACTGAAAAGAAACCCACAGCAAGTGAGATAAAAAGCAACACACAGCACTTTAATCATTAATGTGCCCTAGCCATATGCTTTGGGTGTGTCCAGTCATTTGGTTTTTCTGGGAATAATTTATTACTCGTATCAACTTTGTATTAGAATGTTCATTGATTTTTGAGGATGACTATGTACTTTTAAACTATTTGTCTGCCTCTTGGAGGCTAACCAATGGTCAACGAAAATGAAACTTCCATGCCCTATCACAGCTAAAAGACTTACATTACAACACTGGAGAAATAAAAGCCCACCTCTGCTAAATGAATGGATTGAGGACCTGAGAACACTATCAATATTTGAACTAGGGTTGTCAACCTCCAGGTGGTGGCTGGAGATTAAAATTGATCTCCAGGAGGCAGAGATCAGTTCACCTGGAGAAGATGGCCTCTTTGGAAGGTGGATTCTATGGCATTGTACTCCATTGAAGTCCCTCTCCTCCTGAAACTCCACTTTCCTCAGGCCCCACCCCCAAAATCTCCAGGTATTTCCCAACTAGAAGCTGGCAACCCTAATTTCAATGCATGGCATACAGATGACAATTGTTTATGGACTTCTTTTTAGATATTTGGAAACCATTTATAGAAAGTTATGTCTAGATATGCCACCACTGTTATTATATTTTTATCTTTATGTATATTCTTCTTTTTTCTTTTCCCCACTCTTTTTTTAAGGAAATAAAAAGGGAAAAAACTGGAGAGAGAAAAACCTTTGCCCTATCAAAATACGGCTGCAATTTATCTGTATCTATCTTTCCACATATTTCACATTTAACATCTTTATCTTTTAGACCAGGTGAGTCAAAGATATGGCCCACAGGCCAGATCAGGCCCACTGAGGACTTTTATCCGGCCCGCAGAGCCAAGGCAGCCACCCCCACTCCTCCCTCCCATTCCCGCTGCATGCTCGCCAGCCAACAGTACCAGATCTTGGTGTGGGCTTAGATCACGCTATCGCAAGCTAGAAAATGAGCTCTTTTCAGCCAAGAACCTGCAGGTCATCATCGCCTTGCTCTGTCTCTGCTTTCCCCAGCCCCAGAGCGGACTGAACAGCTAAGTCTGGAGCCTGGGAGAGGAGGAAAGAGGTGCTCTTCTTGAGCTGCAAGCAGGTGAGGCAGGAACACTGCCGCTCCTGGCTGCAAGGGGGCTTCAGAGAGGCAGCAGGAAAAAGGGTCACCCCATTTACTTTCATTGCAGTTGTTATCCAGAGAGATAACATCTTACTACTTTGCCATTTAGACTAAAAGGTAGAGGTCCCCTGTGCAAGCACCGGGTCATTCCTGACCCATGGGGTGAAGTCACATCCCGACGTTTCCTAGGCAGACTTTTGTTTATGGGGTGGTTTGACAGTGCCTTCCCCAGTCATCTTCCCTTTACCCCCAGCAAGCTGGGTACTCATTTTACCGACCTCGGAAGGATGGAAGGCTGAGTCAACCTTGAGCCAGCTACCTGAAACCAACTTCCATTGGGATTGAACTCAGGTCGTGAGCAGAACTTGGATTGCAGTACTGCAGTTTATTACACTGTGCCACGGGGCTCTTAGACTACTACATATTTAGACTACTACATATTTGTTTTTATGGTATGGCTCTTAACTCGCATATCATTTGCAAAAGTGTTCCTTCCTTACTTTGAAAAATGGTACCATTAATTCCCCCATGGAAATAGTAACAATTTATTTTATTAACCCAAAACACTAATAACCCTTGTTAAACATCTTAAGTGGTTATGGAAAACAGAGATCAGAGACCGAGCCTCAAGCGAGATGTAATTGTGTCTAAACATGTTTTTTAAAAGGTAGGAACAAAGGTAGATGGCTGGTTTTTATTCAAATGTCAATCATTTTATATTTTGTAAACATGAATTACTAAGGAAATACATTCCCCTTTCTTTTAAAAAACAAACAAACCAAAAAAAAACCTAGCCATTTTAATTTTTCCTTTAAAGTATAATAATGATCTTTAATATACCAGAAAAAAGAGTAAAAACAAAACACAACAAAACCCCTGTAACATAGATGGCAGCATCTATCTCTCTGATTTTAACAATTTGACTTAACAGTCTTGCTAGTGTCTTCATCATTCTTAGACTGATTTGTGCATGAGCCATGAAACGTTTTCCTTGGAGAGCTCTGTGGTGATGACAAAGAGGGAAGCTGGAATCAAATTACAGCCAAACAGGCAGATGACGTGGATTATTTGTAATGTCTCATACCGAAAAGAGTGCATGCACAGAAGAAACAATTAAAATATATTAATGGTATGCTGAAGTGTGCCTTTTGGGGACTATGGGTGGTTTGAACCATGCCAAGAGGTTCAACATCCAATGTGATACAAAAGCAAAGACCCTCAATACTTTGTCTTATTGCTTTTTATGATTAGAATGTATCCAGACATTATGACAAACCTTTGTCTGTGATGAACATGGACATAGTTTGTATGCCATTGTAACCCAGCAGATACCTCTTCTAAATTATCATTTCAATTGAAGAGTTGAAAGGGGGGTGTTCAAATCAATAAATGATACCACCCATGTAGCTTGGCAACCAATTGTGAAATTGCCTCAAAAAGAAAACATTCAAGGTGTTATAGTTTTCACGGTAACATTTATTATAACCCCAACAACTTTACAACATTACTTATTGACTACATTTACAACATTACTTAATGATAATTTTTTGCAATGGTGGCTAATTGTTAGGACATGGTCACCCTCCCTAGTGTCTCTGGTCTAGTAGCCATCAGAACTTGGAGAAGGTGATCTCTTTCCAGCTGAGGGGTGTATGTGTGTGTGAGAAGAAACAGAAGTTGCGAGTTTGAGAAGACATACAGAAAGAAGCATCCAAATGGCTGAATCATTTTGGGTATTTGGGACCTCTTTCTCTCTCTGAGGATCTGATGTGAGGTTGCAGATCTGCTGCTCTGTATGAGGGCCTCTGTTTCCGCACATGTGCTCTTCTTGTACATTTGTAAATAAAGCAATTTTTTAAAAAAAAAGAACAACAACATAAATCTCAAGTGTTTTCTCCTCCAAAGAGAATCAACCCAGACTGCACTGTCCTGGGACTTTCCAGTATTCACAAGGACATGGCATTCCCTCAACAATTCCTCCTTCCTATCAATGTCTGAATTGCTGTTTTTATGCTTTGTATGTATTTTAACCCTATAAAAATATTTTAATAATGGGGGGTTGATGTTAATGGTTTTAAAGTGTGATTTTATCATATATGTTTTAAATTGTTAGCTGCCTTGGTGGCCCTTGTAAGGACAGAAAGGCGGGATACACATTTTGTAAATAAATAAACAACTGCATATAGGTTCAAAAGACAGGCACCTTGCTTTTTCCATTTCCCCCCTATCAAGATAAAAGCAACTACGGTTGTGGTGGTGGTGGCTTTGGTTGGGGAAATAGAACATGGGGCAGAATTAACTCACTTCCTTCCTTAGTGGTACAGTCCTGATCTGCATTTCTCCTTGCTGCTTTTTCGGTTAAGTTACATGTTGGGGGATCCAATCAATCATCCTCTAGAAATTGCATAGTTACAACCCATTCCTGAAGGGGGGGTAGTTAAAAATTAAGACATTAAAAATGTCGTTGAATGGAAACCCTGTCAAACCCGCCATAGAATTTCATGGGGCTATGCCAGCTATTTTGCTGGTGTAGCTCTGCTGCAGTGTAAAGGGGCATTCCAGGCCCAAAAGGGGCTTGGAGGCAAATGTCAGCTTCACTCCAGAAATGCCATCTGGATGCCGGCATGGCCACTTACGCCGGGACAACGCTGCTGGGGAGACAGCACCGGAGCCTGAGGCCTGTAGTGCTGCACCATTCTCAGGGCCTGGTATTAAGTCACCCTGCATTGGCATTCTTGCACAGTGCAAGTGGCATGGACGCTGGTGTAGGGGTAACATGGGCTCCTGTGCAGCTCTGCCCCCCCTTCATGATTGTACGGTTAGGCTCTCATTCAGTACAGGCTAATGCTTATTTAATGCATTATCTTGCCACTCAGACTAGAGACGTCCAGAAATGTCCATATATTGTCAATATATACACAAGTCTTTGAACCAAGCTCTATAATGCAGTCATCAGCAAACACATACACAACAGCTGGGGATGTGAAAGAAATTGCAGGAGGGAACTGGGAACCACCTCACTGCCTTTCTAGCTCCCTCCAGGATCTTACCAACTCTCCAGGGTAACCTTCCCCCTCTACCAAAACCTTCCCTCTCAATTACTCTAAACATTTCATGCCTCCTGAAGCATATTCAGTCCTCACATGGCTCTGTCAACGTTGATTTATGAAGTCATATTTTTCTGCATGCCTTCTGTATGCAGAAACTCATATTTTGTTAATGAACATTTGGGTTCAGCTGGTTTTGTGCTTGGCCCAAGTCTCCTCTTTTTTTTTTTTAACAGACATAATTATACACAGACACACGGACTGAAGTCTACACACAGCAAAACTACTCCACTGGTCTTTGTGGCTGGATATCTTCGTGGGCGACATACTCGGCCAGTTAGACTTCCACATCAACCATCCTCTAGAAATTGCAACCCATTCCTGAAGGGGGGGGGTCGTTAAAAATTAAAAAATTAAAAATGCTGTTGAATGAAAACCCTGTCAAACTCGCCATAGAATTTCATGGGGCTATGCCAGCTATTTTGCTGGTGTAGCTCTGCTGTGTAAGGATGTGTCACTGGCCACCAAGACTAGATTAATTCATGCCATCATATTCCCTATTACTATGTATGGGTGTGAAAGCTGGACAGTGAAGAAAGCTGATAGGAAGAAAATAGATTCCTTTGAGATGCGGTGTTGGAGGAGAGTGTTATGGATACCGTGGACTGCCAAAAAAACAAATCAGTGGGTTGTAGATCAAATCAAGCCTGAACTGACCCTAGAAGCTGGTCACATCATGAGATGACAAGAGTCACTGGAAAAGACAGTCATGCTAGGAAAAGTTGAGGGCAGCAGGAAAAGAGGAAGACCCAACAAGAGATGGACTGACTCAATAAAGGAAGCCACAGTCCTCACTTTGCAAGATCTGAGCAAGGCTGTCAAAGATAGGACATTTTGGAGGACTTTCATGAAGCGACTTGACGGCACTTCACACACAACACAGCTCTGCTACAGCATAAAGGGGCATTCCAGGCCCAACAGGGGCTTGGAGGCGAATGTCAGCTCCACATCAATACATGTTGAAAACCATATGCATACTTCCCTATCTCTTATAACTCAAGATAAGAAAAAACAGGGGAAGGATGAAGCGCTTTGTGTCCTGCAGCGCATCTGAGTGAGGAGATGCAAAGGTTTAGGTTCTCCGGGCGGTAGAAGAGCGAAGGCTGCCTCGGCTAATCCCAGGATTATCTTCCCACCTGGATTCGTCCAGCGGAAAGACTAATCCAAACAGTTGGGTCACAGCGCTTGGGTTTTGGCCGTCGCTTTCAGCCCCCTCGGGGGTGGGGGAGGCCCGTGGCACCTTAAAGACTAACACAACATCTTCCATGGCCTTCTCCCTCCCCAGCTGTTCCAGCAGCGGGACGCCGAACTTCTGCTAATGCTTACCTGCACCTCGGGCGAAGTATTAGAGGGGAATGGAGCGCGGGGGGGGGGTTGTTATGCAAATAGAGGCCTCACCAGCAGCCAATCAGAGCCAAGTAGCAGGGGTTTGGGGCGCTCGCTCCTTCTCCTTTTAGTGCTCCTCCGCCCGCTTCCCACCCAGGGAGAGCTCTCTGTGTAGCTGGCCGAGCGCGGTCGTCGGCCGCTGCTGGGGGCGCGTGGGCACAGCTTCGCGGGAACCGGCCGTTCGCCCCCTCGGGCCGCCGCTTCGCTCGGGGTCCCTTCCCCAAAGCGGGTCCCCGTCTCTTCCCCGCGCGCGGCGAGCCCGGGGCTCCCCTCCGCAGCTTCGCCTTGACCTCCGTGGGCTCGGTTGCCGCTTGACCCGACCCCCCGAGGCGGTTTCCCTCCGCGGGGCTCCGGCTTTCGCGCGCCTCCTGGGAAGCGGAGCGGCAGGCTGCCGCCGCGGAGGGGCTTGCTGGGCGCGCGCTCGCCTCCCTCCCACGGGCTCCAGGGAAGGGACCGTTGGGCGAGCCCCACGTCGGTGCGCGCGGCTTCTCGGCGGTTGGTGAGGCGCCGCAGCCACGCGCCCAGGAGCCGCCCGGAAAAGGGACTCTTTCGGCCCCCTCCCCTCTCCCCTCTCCCCTCTCCGTGTGGGGCGAAGGCGTGGATGGAGAAGACCGCGGGCATGCGCCTGAGCCGCCTCTGCTGCCTGTTTTACCAGCTGTGTTTCCTGTCAAGTGGGACCGCTGCAGGTAAACCCAGCCTCCTCGCCTCCATCCGGCGTCACCCTTCGTTTCTTTCCGCGCAGGGTTTCCTCTTGCTGGGTCTCTCGGTTAAGGTTTTATGAAGAAAGCAAACGGGTTCAGTAGGTCTATACGAACTTAAGGTCAGAATACAGATGGGGGGGAAATACAGGCCATCTTTATAGGGGACGCACACTAGAGTTGATTACGCGTCATCTTTGAAATGCAAAACATCAGGGGTCTTTCAGGCTTCTAGAGATGCCACAGGTTTCTGGCAGGATTGGCACCTTGAGAACAGATAGTTGATTTACAATAGGAAGGCGTGCTTTGAAGTGGCCTTCACACTTTCCTCCCAAACTGAAGAGACTTTCCCACGAGACCGGGAGGGAGGGAGGGGGGGGGAGAACACGGAGCTTGCTTATCCGGGGCCGACTGGGTGCCCTCGCTGACACTTGGGGAGCTGGGGAGGCGGGGTGCCACGTGGGTAGGTGTGAGGATGGCGTTAGACTGGAGAGGGGGGTTCGGGACATGCATGGGCTTTTCCTGAGGGCAGCCCTTCCTGTGTCTGTGAGGAGAGCTGATCTGGAAACCTGGGCCCATTACCCAGAAGGGGCCCATTACCCAGCAGGGGCAGTAGAGGGGTGGTGGGGAAGTGATGAGGGCAATGCGCTTTGCATATGCTCCGATGCAGTAATTTCCCTGGTTAGCCAGAAGATAACGTTTGTGTGTGTGTGAAGTGCTGTCAAGTCGCTTCCGACTCATGGCGACCCTATGAATGAAAGTCCTCCAAAATGTCCTATCTTTGACAGCCTTGTTCAGATCCTGCAAATTGAGGGCTGTGGCTTCCTTTATTGTGTCCGTCCATCTCTTGTTGGGTCTTCCTCTTTTCCTGCTGCCCTCAGCTTTTCCTAGCATGACTGTCTTTTCCAGTGACTCTTGTCGTCTCATGATGTGACCAAAATACGACAGCCTCAGTTTAGTCATTTTAGCTTCTAGGGACAGGTCAGGCTTGATTTGATCTAGAACGCACTGATTTATTTTTTTGGCAGTCCACGGTATCCATAACACTCCCCTCCAACTCCACATTTCAAAGGAGTCTACTTTCTTCCTGCCAGCTCTCTTCATTGCCCAGCTTTCACACCCATACATAGTAAAATTTCCCTAGTTAGCCAGAAGATAACATGGACATTCGTTAATAGTATCCCACTAGGTATGTGGTGGCATTCTGGTATTTAAAAATTATCTGAGACTGAAATGAGGTTCTGCTTTCAAGCTCTGTGTACAAAAGGGAATGCTTTTTCTGGCCAGTGTGTGATGTGCTCCATGATCAGCCTCTCCTGATTCCCCCCGTAGGACAATGTCTTATGCTTGAAGCACTTGTCAAGAACATGTTTTTGTCTATTAGTTTCCTCAGGGTGTGGCTTATATAACACTGAGAATATGTGTGCTCAAATTCCCTCGGAGTGGTCTCTATATATATGTGCATAGGTGATCCATGTGGAGGTCAGTGAAGTCTAGATCTCCATATGGTCTGTTGTAAGTGTTCTGGGAAGAATAACAGTGAGGAAAATAAGCATTTGTCTGCTTGGTGGAAGTTCACATATTGCATACAACATTTTTTGCTAACTTATAAAAGTAACTGACCAAGGTTTTTTCTTTCTTTCCATCTCTCAAGTGCCTCCTTACTTCCATGAGTTCGGGACAGAACACACATTATCCTGAGAAGGGAGCTCCAGTCATTAAAATTCAGCATTTTGATAAACTGTACTCATTATTTATAGTACAATCCTATGTGGAATCACTTCAGCCTAAGCCCACTGAAATCAATAGGCTTAGACTAGAATAACTTGGTGCAATCCTATGCAGAGTTACTGATTTCAGTGGGCTTATACTGGAGTAACTGCACAGGATTGCATTATCTGTAGGATTGCATGGCTAATCATTGCTTCCACGTGCAGTATCCAGTCGTGAAAAAATTGAGAATCTGTCTCTCTTCTTGTTCTTTGTATAGCAAATTACTTGTTTTATTGTGCAACATAGTGGTTTACAGCTGTTTCCTAGCAGTGGGAGCATTTTGTTGCAACATGAAGCTTTTATGATAAGTAGAAGAATACACAAATATAAAATTTTTATCACCGTAAGAGTATGTTGTACTGAAATCAATTTAGGTGTGGCTTTCTCATAGATGTATTCATCCCTGTTTAAGACAGGAGTTAGCATGTGTTGTCTGGAACCTAGCAAGTATGTATAGCATATAAATATATGCAGTGTTGGTGCTGATACGGATGAGAATAGCTGGGAAGCAGTGGTGCAAAGGAAGTGAACATTAAGATGAGACTGATGCAGCTTAAATCTCACACCTCTACTGACGTATCACATGGCAAATATTATGCTTAGCGTAAGACTGGTTTTGCCACATTTCAGCCTCTTTCTTTACTTCAGGTTTGCAACCTCTGGGAGAAACTGAGGAGTGGGAGATTGTCTACCCAGCACTATGGAGCAGGGTCCACCAAGAATCCACTGGGGGAAGTGGTGCAGGAGGCAGCTGCGGCCCTGATGGAAACTGTGGTAATAGCAGTGGCAATATTAGCACGACTTCTGCATCCACTCAGGTGATGGGCAGCTCCCGTGAGGTCCGCTCAGTTTCTTCGTCATCTGATGGACATCTACAACCTGCTGAGGAGGCTTCAGAGGATGAGGGCTCAGAGGATGAATATGAATCTCAGGAGTTCTATCACTGGTCTCCTCTTCCTCAGGGATATAATGCTACTTTTCAGCTACCACCTTCCCCACCTCAGTCACCTACTTCAGAGGATGGGGATGAGGTGTTGCTGAGGATACCAGCTTTTGCTCAGGAGCTCTATCTGCTGCTCAAGAGGGATAGCCGTTTCCTGGCACCTGGCTTTGCAGTGGAGGAACGACTAAGAAGTGAGAGGAGGAGTATCTCAAGCTCTGAGCAGACTCAGACAGAGAGATCCTGTTACTACAGTGGGTCTGTCCTATATTACCCTGGTTCCTTTGCTTCCTTCAGCACTTGTGGTGGATTGGTAAGGCTTGCAGTACTAGTATTTTCCCAGTCCATTTCCTCATCTCCTCCTTTTGCAAAAATATTTTCTTTATACATTTTCTTTGTGCTCTTGTCTCCATAGTCTGGCATTTCTTTGCTGTTCCCAATAGTTGGTCTCAGTCATGTTTGTAATCCTGTTTTCTGTCCTGCCTCATTCTTGTCTCCATTTTAACTTTTTGTCCATTTTTTAAAATCTGTGTTTAAAATTGCGCACTCTTTTCTTTCTATATTTCTTCAGCATTGATTCAGTTAGGCCCTGCTTTTCAATTGACAGATTTTTCTATGAACCAGAGGGTTTTTATAAAGATAGGTTGTAGGGACTGGGAAGTTAAAGTGGCCCCAAGAACAAGCCAAGCAGAGTAGCACCAAGGTTGCTACAAGCCAGCACTGCAGGGGCCACTTACCTCAGACCTGGCCAGCAGTTCCTGTGATGGGCATCTGCTCACCCATTGCTTCTGGTGGCCTGGTGGGAGGAGGCAAGTGCTGTGATGATATTGCTTGTTGTTTCTGAAGGACCCTGCACTGCAAGCAGCTCAGGTCTTGCAGCACTGGTGCAGTTGCAGTGGCTTGGCTGTGGTTGTTCCTGGCTGCGGGTGATCCTCCAGTGCAGCAGCTTACTGGGAACTTCCCTTTCTGGTCTGCCCCTGCAAGCTGCATTCATGTAAATAAAGGCAAATGGTATCAAATACGGGTTATTCGGAATGGTGTGCCTTTATTTTTCTGTTCACAAGAAGAAGAGCATCCTTCATTTGCAATTAGTGTGAGGACACACCACAGTTCTTTTCTGACCTGGTTTTCAGTGTTAGTCTCTATAGTGGGCAGTAGCACTCCACTATAGTGGATAAAGAGTGTACTTTTAGCCTAATCTAGTACATGTGAACAGAAGAAGTGTCTTGCTGGTGCTACCAAGTCATCATCTTTTTCCAACTGCAGCTACTCAACTGGAAGCAGAGTATGAAGGCATTGGCCATCCTGTGTTTCTGGCACCTATTATTTTGATATGCATGGGGGCTAGTTTAGCACTCAAAGCTCATAATCATTAATTGATTCCCTCCATTTTATCCTCCCAGTTAACCTAGCAGCCATTGCCACATCTTATGTTAGAGAATTCTACAGCTTTATTAAGTGTTGGGTGATAATGTTTGTTCATCAGAAGTAAGCCCCACAAGTTCAGTGAGACTTACTACCCTAAGAGTATATAGGAATGCAGTCTTATTCTGGTAATATTCTTATGAGACTGTTTATTTTTGTTCTCTTCCTTCTTCAGGCTTGCAGAATTGCATGACCACTTTAAACACAACAATATGGAGACTGCTTGTCTAACTGTTTGAGTGAATCTCCTTCCTAAGAGGCTCAAACAATTTCTGTACTACCTTTGCTAATGAAGGATGCAAACTTCAAACTGGGTTGTCTTTTTAATACAAATTCCCCATTTTTAAAAAACTCATTCCTTTTTGAGTTGGGTGAGAATCCTTTTGGCGCCACATCTACCTAAATGGAGTTCAACCAGGCTACCAATCAGCCTACTGTACCACTGCCACTATGACCTGAAGCATGAGAGGATTCTCTAGACACAAACACCATGTGGCTGGGCTTCTCAGTTTGAAATGACACTCTTAAGCATCCTTTGGAAAATTATCTTCTTCCCAGGACTATGGGATTTGTGGTTTTCTAAGGCTATTGAAGTGTATTGAAAGACAAAGGAACAGTCTCATACTTCTTTGCAGGAGATGACCACCAAGGAGAAGGGTTGTAGTTTTTCTTCTGACTCCTGATTCGGGTCAGAAGACAGAAAAACTACGGATCCCATGTCTGACATCTTGGGATTTGTGTTAGTAAGCTTTCCCTTCATTAATTTACTCCATCACTTATTTGGAAGGGGGAAGCTAACAGGGGAGAGGCAAAATGCTTCACCCTTTTGAATTTTTTGTTCTCCTTCAAATGTTTGAAGTGAAATTGATTTTTTAAAATTATACTTTAGGGAAGCTTGAAAACCAAATGGTTTTGGGGCCAGCTGTGTATATGAAAGGATGGATTCCCACATTAATAGCCTTCATAGAGCGATTTCGTTTAAATTTGTGATGGTATGTTAATGTTCCTTAGTACTTCCTGTGCAGCTGTATTCCACAAATGTTTTAATGTGTGGTGTACATTCTAAATGCATTTTGAAGGATTGTACACAAAGTTTGTACTTATGGCTTCAGTGAGAAAAGTATATAACTAACTACAGTGTAGCAACTGTTCATACAAATGAGACCTTGGAAACTGAACCCTGAGACGTTATTTACTTGATAAAAAATAGCTGTGGATCTTTAAGATATAATTTCTTTATAATGCCATTAAAAGTTATTGTTTGTGCAGGCAGGGCAACAAAGTGTTTCATCTGCATAATTTTCGTTAGTATCTCAAATCTCTATGGTTCTGTCAAATTGAAAATTCTACCTCTGCTTGCATCTTGAGACAGAGGCCATGTTATTTGGTTGCATAGTTGTTTGGGAACAATTTAGATGAGCAACCAAAAAAGCCAGTTTTTTAAATTGTATAGTCCTAGTCTCTTTCAATTGCATTCATCTGTCCACATATGGTAACCAAAAGCTTCCAAATGGAATAACGAGGGTGCCAAAAACAAAGTATTTATTTATTGAAAACATACCCCAACAATATTGCTAGCCTTTCAGGCTTAGTTTCTGTCAGTGAAAGGCAGGGGGCAGAGCACTTTGCAGGGATCGTTTGGTCTTGCAGACCACCCCTGCTGTCCCCCTTTACCCTGGAGGGAGGACTTGCCAGGGCCAACAGCAACCACAAAGGGATTCACTGCCATACAACTCACCCATGTGCTAACTCACTGGTATTCAATAGCAGCCGGTATAGTATACAAACTAGGAGACCTAGGTTCTAATACCCTCCCTGCTGTGTATTCAGTCCCATTATAACCTACCTTACCGAGTTGTTGAGAGGAAAAAATGAAGAACAATATAAGCTACTTTGGGTCCCTATAGAGGAGAAAGGCACAATATAAATAAATTAAATAATAAATAAAGCTGAAGAGTAAGGGGGCAGGGAAAGATGGTAGGTGGGAAGGACTGTAGGAAAAAGGAGATGATATGGGGAATGCCAGGGAAAGAAGTAGTAGTATGGGGGGAGCGATATAGGGGGAAATGAGGTACTCCCCCTACAAGTCCTTGTGGGTTCCCTGTGTGTAGATGCATAAACAGCAATTAAAACATTAACAGGAAGGAAGATCGGTAAGGGAACACCACAAGAAGCAAAAAAAGAAGTCTTCACCTACTGGCAGAAGTTAATGGTAGAGGTAGACAGATGAATCTCCATGGGGAGTGAATTCCACAGTTTTAGTGCTATGACCGAAAGGCCTTTTATCTGAAGGAAATTGTCATGAGTCAGCCTGCAGAGACCTCCTCTGACGAAGAGGAAATAGAAGCCAGAACAGAGGGACATCCTCAGGCAGAAGTCCCACAGGAACAACCACAGGGCCTACAGCCTGCCAGAATAGAGGATCAGCCAAAGTCAGGAGATGACTCACCATTCCTGCAGCCTGCCAGCTCAAGGACTCCAGTTGGACCTGACACCTTGCAACATGCAGTGTCTCCAGAGGCCTCGCCAAGGCCACTGGAGCAGAGAAGAAAACAGGTCCGTCTGCCAATGCAGCAGAGACGGCAGAGTGCTAGGCTGAAGGCTTTACAGAGGAACCTCCTCAGTAGCAGTGATGAGAAAGAGCAGGGCTGAAGCACCACCTGTGAACTCATCCGTATCAGCTGGCTCTGCTACAGCAGCAGCAGAAGTTATTTAAGCCATCATTTAGGCTTGGCTGTTGTGCAAGCAACATGTCACCAACCTCCTTGTGTACCGGCCTTGTTTCCCTGCTATATAGCCGGCTCCGCCCCCCGACCAGGGACCGACGGCCTTCCCGCCCGGGATGTGTGCCGCCGGATAGTCCCGTCGCCGGGGCTTGCCCAGGTGCGGGACACCCCTTCTCAAGGTCTAGCGTACAAAGTCTACAAGATTGAGGTTCTGGCATAGACCTTTAAACTTGTCTTTTGGGAGAGGCTTTGTAAGTATATCTGCAATCATTTTCTCTGTGCAGCAATATTTCAACTCGACAAGCCCTTCCTCTTGCATATTTCTTATCATGTCTTTCCATGTGGAAGGCTCAGATACAGTCTCTGTTCTAGCCAAATAGGAAAGTCTGTTTGGTGGAATCTCTTTGGTTGTTCTGACTGCCTGCCTGATGCTTGACTCTTCGGCTTCTGTAGCCCCTTCTGGCTCTGTGGCCCCTTCTGGCTCTTCATTTGTGTCAGGTTCGTGGTCCATAATGTAGAATTTTGTTGTTTGTAGGTGCTGTTCTTCATCTTCCTTTGTCAGTGCTTGTCACTCACATCTTCTTTCTTTCATCAACATAAACAGCATGGCAAATTTTTATTGTTTCAGTCTTTGGATTGAGGACCTGGTACCCTCTACTTCCTTGTGCACATCCCACAACAATTCCTTCTTCTGCTCTCAGATCCATCTTGGACCTCTTTTCTTTAGGAACATAGCTGTAGGCTTTTGATCCAAAAACCTTAATGTGATTGACATTGGGTTTGTATCCAAACCATAGTTCAAAAGGGGTACTTCTTGCACCTTTGGTAGGCAGTCTATTTTGCAAATAGGTAGCAGTATTTATTGCTTCTCCCCAACATTTCTCAGGTAGTCTTGCTTCAAAAAGCATGCATCTGCTCATTTCAGTGAGAGAGCGATTCTTTCTCTCTGTCACTGCGTTAATCTCTGGTGTGAAAGGCACTGTGACTTGATGCTGGATCCCCTGCTCAGACATGTAGTTCTTCATTTCATGTCCTACGTATTCACCTCCATTGTCAGTGCGTAGTACTAGTGGTTTTCTCTGGTATCTATTACTAACCAGTGCCACATACATTTTAAACTTTTCAAACACTTGACTTTTCTCTCTGATCAAGTAAGTCATGGTATACTTGGAGTATTCATCAATGAAGGTGAGAATATATCTGTTGCCACTAGGTGTCGCAATTTTCATTGGGCCACATAAGTCGCTATGAACCAAGTCTAATGGCTTTCTTGCTTCATTTTTCTCAGTTCTTTTGCCCTTGAAACTTGGTCGTGTTGCCTTGTTTTTAATGCAGCATACACATTTTTCTTCAAAAGCACATTTTGTAAATTTCATCCCTTTTGTTAAGTCATTGCTTTGCAGCTGGTTTATTGCGTTTGCATCACAATGACCAAAACGCCGGTGCCAAATTAACAAAAAATATCTGTGCTTGCAACTTTCCTTTGCATTGGCAAAGCTTGCTACCTGCTCGCATGTTTCCAGTACATACAGTCCATCTCTTTTCTTAGCTATTGCAATTATTTCTTTGTCCTTTTCAATAACACATTCTTTTCTAAAAGACACATTCATGCCTTTTTCAGTAAGAACACTCACAGAAATCAGGTTAGACTTCAAGGCTGGCACATAAAAACACTTTGCTATTAGGATTTCTTGAATTTCTTCATTTGGAAGTTTGCATCTCAAAGTCCCTGACCCAACACCTGCTATTTCTACAGTCCTGCCATCAGCAACATGCAGTACCTCTCTTTTTTCTTCCTTTAATATTTCAAAGAAGTTTTTGTTTCCTGTCATGTGTGCAGTACATGCAGAATCTATATGCCGTACTTCCAGGTATTACACATACATATCCCTGGGCATAGAGCAGGGGTAACTGGGGGAGTGTGGGGAGGCAGTTGTGAATTTCATGCATTGTGCAGGGGATTGGTCTAGATGAACCTTGAGGTCCATTCCAGCTGTATGTTTCTATGGGGTTGGTGACTCATGTCCGATTTTCTTGTGAGTGTATGGTCATAACTGAGTTATGGTGACCCCATAGGGTTTTCAAGGCAAGAGACATTCAGAGGTGGTTTGCCATTGCCTGCCTCCACGTTATGCCCCTGGTATTCCTTGGAGGAGGAGGATGATGTTAATAATAATAATAATAATAATTAATATACATTTTTATTTTTATCCCACCCTCCCCCCAGCAATGCCAGGCTCAGGGCTGCTAACATAATAAAAAGACTAGTTTTAAAATACAGTACAATAAATACATTTAGCCATAGACATAAAAGATTATAACAACACTGAATGTCAACTTTAAATAATCTAATTTATCTAATTCTAATTCATAGTGCCAAAATAATTCCCAGACATCCCTGTGGCAATAGTATCATATCACGGGGAAGGAGCAATGGACCACAAATTAAAACATATTAAGGAATAGGAAAGGCATAAAGGACCAATGGGGAACAGGGAGGGCCACAGGGAAGGGAAGGAGAGGGGGAAGGAAAGGGAGGCTAGTATCTTGATAACACTGTCACTGACCTCTACCACAGGCCTGCTGGAACAGAACTCCGTCTTACAGGCCTTTCACAACCCAGCTAGGTCCTACAGGGCCTGGGTCTCCTTATACAGAGAGTTCCACTAAGCAGCAGGACATTCTTGGGGCCAGGGATCTCTAATAAGTTTGTATTGAAGATATAATGGTCCCAGACTTATGGGCTTTAAAGGTTAAAACCTGAACCTTGAACTTGATCTGGAATTCAGTCTGGATCCAGTGCAGCTACTTCTCTCATAATCTTAGAACTTCTGGTTACCCAATGATGGCTCTAGATTGATGACAGACACAAGGAAATACTGCTTGATTCATTAAGTAATTGATTTGTGGGTTTCACTGCCACAGAATGTAGTGGTGGTCAGTAGTTAGATTGTTTGGAAGGATCCTGGACAAATTCACAAATGAAATGTTCATAAGAAATCTCCATTTTCAGAGGCTGTACTCCTCTGAGTACAGTGGTAGAGGGCAATAGCAGAGGGAGACTTTGGCCTCGGTACCCTGCTGCTAGGACTTGTTGAAGCATGTAGTTGTTACTGTGTGAACCAGGATACTGGATAATAGACGTGCCATCATTGAGTATGACTATTTGTATGTTCTTTATTACCTTCTCTAAAATTTACAAAAGAACTATCTGGGAGTAAAGAACCTTAAAAAATATTTCCCCAGATAGTTACAGGGCTATGCAGTTACAGCACTATTTATTTCACAGCCTTTAAGTTGCTAGTGGCCCATTTCTTTGTATGCAGTTGACAAAATGAATTTTGAGGCACATGCTCTGTATTACACAATGTTTTTCTTGGGTTCACCAGTACTTAAGTCAAAATTATTTTCTGAATGAGTTTCATATCCAAAAATGTAGAAGTGTGTCCAAAGCCAACTTGTTAAGTGACTTCATTTTTTTTAAAGTGACTATCTTCCAGTGCTTGCATGTGCTTATTTAATGACCTCAGCTGTGCTACCTTGGACTCTCACCAGATCTTCAAAGCAGTGCTGGGTCAAGTGAGGCCAGCACTGCTTGGTGGGGCACCTCTTGGGAGAAGCCAGGTACTTTAGTGCCTGGAACTAGAGCTACCCTGCAAATTATGCTCTTATTTGAGAACAAGTACAGAACTTAAGTTGCAGCACAGTGTAAAAACTGCACACATTGCTAGAAGTGCTATTTAATGAATGGTGAATTGTTATTTTAAGATTTCCTTAGATTGGAACAATCCAGTTCATAATGCAAAATGTTATACAATATGCATTTTTTGGTAAAAAAATGCTAAACTTACTGGCTGTTAAAAGTGGAGGTAGAACTCTGGTGCTGTCACTAGCAGACTGAAAGGAGAATTTTCTCTTTGCTCTCTTCAGGGCTTTTATATGACCTCAGTTTCACTAGGCCAGGGGTGGGGAACCTTTTTCCTGCCAAGGGCCATTTGCACATTTATGACATAATTCAGGGGCCATACCAGGTGTAGATCTCCTGGTGGGGGGGAGAGGCTAGGGTTGCCAGGTCTCCAGCCACCACCTGGAGGTTGGCAACCCTGGGGAGGCCACACAGAAAAGGCTTGCAGGGCGCCCCCTCCCCCCTCCCAGGTGGGGGGCAGCCAGTAGTGGGCCCGAGCAAATGAGGCGCCAAGGGAAGGAGGGAGAAAGCGAGAAAGAAATGAAGAGAGGGGGAGAAAGAAAGAAAAGGACGGAGGGCAAAAAAGAAATGGATGGAGGGAGACAACGAAAGAGACAGAGAAAGAGGGAGAGAGTGACAGAAAAAGAGGAAGAAAAGAGAGAAAAGCCTCCCCCCCCCCCACACACACACATACCCGCACGCCGGCCCCACGCGACCAGGCCCCAGCCTACACGGCAGGGCCCCAGAGCTCCCGAGGGCCACAAAAAATGTCCTCGGGGGCTGCATATGGCCCCCGGGCCTGAGGTTCCCCATCCCTGCACTAGGCAATCAAGGTGTAGGATCTAACACTGGAGTCCTGTTTGCCACAGCAGGTAAAGGAGAGAAATGGGCATTGGGCAGAATGGGATAGGAAGCAGTTTTGGCATGGTGTAAGTGGCACATCAAAGCTTTTATTTCTTTGTTATAGTCCACTTTTTCAATTATGCAGTCAAGTAGCATAAGACATCCAATAAACAATGCAATAGGACTGAGATTACAGAAGTTAAAAAGGCAAAAAGTATCAGATATGATGTATCAAACAATGCAAAACAATTGGCATCGTAAAAGTAGAAATCGTTCAGTCACAACAAGATAATACCTATGCTGGAGTGGCATATACAATTCTATGACATTATAAAAACACCTTCCTGAACTGTTCCATTATACGATATCCCTTTTCCATTTACAAAAATGCCTTTCTGAATAATTCTGTTTTACACTATTTGCAGAATAACAGAATTGACCTTCTCAAGCAGGCCATTCCACAAGATGGGGGCCACAACAGAGAATGCACATGTAGAGGGAGCTATCAATCTTACCCATTTGCAGGGTGCCATTTTAAGAAAGTGCATGTGAATATGTACAAGCAGATGAGTGAAGCTGTCATGGAAGAACATAGCAGGAGAGGTGGTCCTGCAGATATGACGGCCCAAGGCCATGAATGGCTTTGTATGTGATAACAGTACCTTGAACTGAAGCTGGTAATTGATAGGTAACCAACAGAGTGACTGAAGAATGGGTGTAATATTAGGGTTGCCAGGTCCCACCTCTCAATCAGCAGGAGGTTTTCAGGGGCAGGTCTGGGGTGACTGCGTGCATGCAGCCACGCACACACAATGACATCATTTCCGGGTTTATCCCGGGAAACGCCGCATTGCCGCAGATGCTACAGCACTCAAACTGGATGACGTAATTGTGTTGCGAATGGCTATGCACATGTGCGATTGCTGCTCTGGAGCAGCCGTGTGGATTGCCGAGCAATTGCCTGCTGAAACCACCCACCTGGCAACCCTATGTAAGATGCATACACTGCCTAGCTTCCAATAGTAACTGAGATGCTGCATTCTGTACCAACTGGATTTTTTTAGTTGATTTCAAGGACAGACCCATGTAAAGGGCATTACAGTAATCTAGTCTCTAGGTCACCATAACATGGATCCACATAATTAGATCATGGTAGGGAGGTATCTTCTGGGCTGAGTGAAGATGGAAGAAAGCTAGGCTCTTAATAGGCTCTTAACACAGTCAGCAAGGGTCAGCTGAACCCCACAGTAGAAGGAACCATAGGGTCAAGACCTCAGCCTTCCCAACCAGCATTCCTCTGTCTTGTCAGGATACAGTTTTAACTTGTTTACTCTTAGTCACTTAACTGCAGCAGTTAGGGCAGTGGCTTTCTACTGCGTCATCTAGTGATATTGGATAAAGAAATATAAAGCGGGATGTCATCATCATATTGATGACTGCCGATTCCAACACTATTTAATATTTTTATCAAGGGCTTTACATAAAGACTGAATAACATGGAGGTAGGACAGAGCCTTGTGGTACACTACAGTTATGATCTTGCATAGGAACCAGTTTATTATAATAAGGCACTATAGCATTCAGTTAATTATAGAGTGCTTTGTGAGAGAACATCATTTTGTCTGCTTATAAATAGTATGTTACAGAAAGTACATATACAATGAATGTTTTAATTATCAGAGTTGCAACAGTTACAGGGTACATTAACTTAGGTCAGTTTAATTCATTGTTGGTTTAATTATCATGAAAAAATGGTATAAATCAGGTTCCACTCTTTTAATTCATGTCTTGAAGGCTATATAAATCCACATGCATTTGCATTAAAGAGTTTGCAGTAGCTTGTTAAAAAAAATTGACCTTTTTACTCCGTCTGTCTTTATTGTATCAGTAAATAAGCCATAGTAACAACGATTCCATCAAAATAAAAACAAGGCATTTCCAGACATTTTCATAGGAAAAATTAAAATACAGAAAAAAAACATTTAAAATATCTCAGAATAAAACCACTTTACAGTCTAAATGACTAATGACCCAGCATAGAGCAGTAGGCGTGAAGACCAAGTGTGCTTATACATGCCTCATTTTCATCTTTATCTTTACGATGGCAACAACAAACTTTGCCATTCGAAAAGTAATAATTTATCCCTGTCTGCCAGTAGTAATACTAATTTGTCCTGATCTGACCTTCCCAGAAAACAAGATATAATGGTCTTCAAAAATCTTCTACGCTGAACTCTCGGGCACTGGAATGTGACATGGGACAAATCCTCAATGGACCTACAGTTCCAGGAGCAGATTCTTCTGCTATATTAAATCCCGTTGAAACAGCCTTCTAAAACTGCAATTAGTACAATATATAGGCGTGCCTTAGTGAAAGCCTTTCTGTACTCATAATTCATTATGCCAGTAAAGTACGCTAGAAGAGTCAGGGGAGAAGGAAGTAACTTCCTGTAAAGGAGGCTTGTTCTCAAGATTCCTGCTAATCCAACATCTGTTTGAGCACTGTGGCCTAACAATCTTTATTTTACTCAAAGTTTGGCTGAATGGAAGCCAAGGCTTCTCAAGTAGTCTTCTGAGAATCCAAGGATAGCCACTAACCTCAGTACAAAACCACGCCACTTCATCTCTCCATAAGGCTTGGAGATGTACGAAAGATAATTTTCAGCCAGCAGTTAATGAATGGTTTATAAACCAAGGTTGTTATTGAGGGCAGAGATAATTCTACTCTGACCTTAAGCTGAAGATATTGAGGAAGGAGCAGGCAACAGAAGGTGGGAAAATTTATTTTGAGTAGCTTCTAAAAACTGGAGATTTCCTAAGCTCCAAATTGAATCACCACTTGTGCCATGGAAGCGCACTGGGTGACCTTGGGCCAGTCATGCTCTCAGCCTAACCTACCTCACAGGGCTGTTGTGAGGATAAAATGAAGGAGAGGAGAATGATGTAAGCCTCTTTGGGTCCCCATTGGGGAGAAAGGTGGGGTACAAATGAAATAATAATAATAATTTACTGGAGAATACAAACACAAAGCAATACTACCTATAATATCTGCTGAAAATCCCCCCATCCTCCTTGTCTGAAAGGATGAGCCAGCCCTTTCCCTCCTTTGGGTGATCTTACTGAAGCTTACTCCCCACAAGTGTTCCAGGACTAAACAAAGGGTACATGGATACATGCCCCTTTTACATAGCTAAAGGCTGATAGCTTTCTCTAGTTAGAACCAATGAAATCTTCAGGACTTGCTCTTCAGTTTCTGCTGCTAAAACTATTCACTAATAATATTCCCAGTTATAGAGCAGAAATTTACTGGCCTCACCACCACCCCATTTGGTGTTGGTACTTTTGGGTCTTAGCACAGTAGAGATGAAAGCAGGATCTTCCACCAGAGAAAAGGTACAGCAAGCTAATACTTCACTGCCTCTATCCTATTTCTCCCTCCCCCCAAGTCATACATTATACTAAAATTGCCACTCTGCTCTATTAGTGGAGCTGGGGAGTTGATTATCCTTTCCAGCAAATATGTTTATATTATTTTAGCATCAGAGCCCCCTCCCATTCATAACAACTATTGCATATGCTAAGTTAGAGCAAACTAGGTAGCAAGCACTGAGATAGTAAGTCCCCATTCTACACTGCTAAATTAAGGCATACTTGTATAGATTGTATAGACTGTAGATCTACATGGGTGGTGGCAGCCTACACATAACATACACTATAAACAGTGAGAAGGGATGGACTGTATTACAGGCACTAAGTAGGCTGCCTGAGTATATGCACCTTTTGATGAAGACTGTTATTTTTAGATATTTGGAAACCATTTATAGAAACTTATGTCTGGATATGCCACCACTGTTATTCTATTTTTGTTTTTACGTATATTCTTCTTAAGTTTTTTCTCTCTGTTCTTTTCTGTTCTTTTTTTTTTGAAGGAAATTAAAAAAAGACTTACAACATGTGAGAAATCATTCGAAGACACCTTGTTCCTTTTCATTGATATGTCAGATGCAGTGTGTTTTAAGGCCGTGAGACAGCTTAAGCTTATTTGTCTAATGCTACCTGTTGACTTTCATCATGGCTTCCTATGGGATTGAACCAAGTCTCCCAAGTCTCATGGGCAAACCCATTACTGTCCAGAGAATTACCAACGTTGGAACAATAGTACCCAGATTTGTTTAAGATCCGGAAAATCGATCTCTTCAAGGTTGGATCCGAAGGTCTTTTTCCACTGGTGAAACAGCACACATGCTGAGAAAGGAACAGAGGCAATTTATGCTTATCCCTTCTTCCCACTGTAGATCCCCATTTCACTGCCAGGCCATTTGTGAGGGTCCCCTAACACCCAGGAGCAGAACTCAGTGGACTTCATTGCAAGACTGTAGACAAGGCAGTCCTGTTCATTGTGCTTTGCTCTGTTTGTGATACTTTTGTTCTAAGCCTCAGACTTCAAGTTGGGGGTGGGGTACAAAAATGTATTCCATAAATGTACATTTTCTTGTTAAAAAGACCAAAAGGCAGACAATGACCTCGCATAAAGGATACTTGCATGGTTTAAATTGGTTAACAAATGAAAGGTTGGAGTTTAGTCTACCTCTTCAGATCACAGATTTTTTTAAAAAGAAAACAATGCACACCCAGAGTCCTTGAAAGTATATGTAAATGTTAACAACTGAAGACCTTGTCAAAAGTTCTTGGTTCCTGCATTCAGATACTTTTTGTACCTAGAGTATCTATGTAATATATCAGTGAAGTGTACTGTCACTAAAGTATGGCATTATTACTTTTCTGTCACAAGCAAATGAATTTGAATAACTTATGCATGCATGGATTTCCTTACCTCTGCACTTACAGCTGAAAAAGCACATCTGTTGTATTTCAAACAGTATAATATACATCTGTGTTTTCCCACACAGAGATTATTTCCATGCAGGATGAAAAGTAACATTTGAAGTACCCTTAGCCCCTTTCTATACAAGCTATTTTATTAAAGAGTTTTCTTATTTAAAAAAAAGTATGATAACTTGTATTATGAAACTAATGTATAGTTTGGGAGGTACATATTTCAATGACATCTTGACTATCCCTAAACATGTTTTCAACATTACAGATATTTCACTATGCATCTGCTACTGGCATGCAGCCGCCCACCCACACAGATTAAGTCAAAGTAAATGAAGTTTATTTTAGTGTTTTGAAATAAAGTGTCTGATAAAACAGGATGGTCATCTTTCCTGAATCAGATAGGGAATGTTGTCTTACATCTGGGCTGCTCTGCCTGTCTGCTCAATCATCATGGTTTGAGATGTTGTATCAATAAAGCAGCAGGAAGGACACTCTGTGAGCATTTGCTTGCTGTTGCAGCAAGTCTTCAAACCACAGATTTTAATATTAAGAAATAATTTTAAAATATTTTAGTATAATGCATCATCTTTAAATAACATACCATATCTGTTCATTTTGTTTCCTTCTGCAGATGGGCTTTTTGCAGATAAATGAGGACTTCATATTTATTGAACCACTCAATCACACTTTAGCTGTGACAGGTCATGCACACCGTGTATACAGACGTAAAAGATCCATACATGAAAGTGTCAATGAAAAGCCAACTTCTCACAGTCAGTACTGTGCTGTTCTTACTGGTAATGTAATATCTGCTAACATATTTTAAATCAGTAGGTACTCTTTATAAGAACAAAGTTGCATTTTCCCCCTTAATCTGTCCTCTTACTTAAAATGGCAAGCTCTCCAATCCTGTGTAAATTAACTTAAATGGTTTTAGTTACCTGTAGATAAGACTGTTGTCTTAAACACACTTTTTTGAAAATAAGTTTCACTGAACTCAATGGAACTTACTTCTAGGTGCCAGATACTGATAACTTCTGATCCTGTTTAAAAATAATGGCCAAATACTGCTTTACTTGGAAATAAACTTAGTTGAAGACAGAAAATCTTCCAGGTAAATGTGTTTAAAACTGAGATTCCTAATAGGTTCCCAAAAGGACAGGTTACAGACTTGCCAATTCCTAATTTGAATGAGATCATTCTTCCTTCTGCATTGACCATTAATTTCCCTTTTGCTTTAGTTATGATATGTTTCTTCCTCATTTTATTTCTTAGAAGTGGGAAGTTGAGTGGGTCAAGATCAAAGCCTTCAGGCACACAGACACACCTTATGCACGTTAGGTTTGCTAGGACTTTCTGCTCAACATTCAGAAGGTTGTCTGTAGGGACCATGATCAGGTGCGTTCTACATATCACTTACTGGTTTGTGCAAGAACCTCTGAAGCTAATAAATCCAAAAGTGCCTACAAGGGAATAAGCATCATTGAAAAGAGTGGGGCTTATTTCTGAGTAGGCATAGGATGGTGCTCTAAAGATGACTTTTCTTCTCTTGGATTTTCAGAAGTGGCAGGTATGGCCATATTGCCCTGTATATGAAACCTCAGTGTAAACAGTGAATTTTTAAACCCATTTATTCTTTTACCAAAAGCAAATAGTATTTGTTCATTTTTTAACATGTTTAAGTCACAGAAATAAGTGGAATACTGAAGTAACATATTTGAGGAGGTTTCATTATTGTTTTTAAGCCTCCCACATACAGAACCTTACTTGTTTCCTCTCTCATCTGTGTGGTCTGTGTTGTACTTATTCTGTATGCAGTGGTTGCACTTAAAGAGGCTCTTCACTTTTCAAAGATTCCTACTGAGAGACCAAAGGGAAGCAAAGCAATTTTAAATACAGAATGTTGGTGAAATCAGTAATCTCTTGAAATGGAAGAAGCCTATTAAATGTGACAGTTGTATACCGTACATAATAGTCTTTTTTTTATAAATAAAACTTTACAAAAACTACAAAGTACTCCAGATGTGTGTGTGTGTGTGTGTGTGTGTAAAGTGCCGTCAAGTCATAGCCGACTTATGGCAACCCCTTTTTGGGATTTTCATGGCAAGAGACTAACAGAGGTGGTTTGCCAGTGCCTTCCTCTGCACAGCAACCCTGGTGTGGTCTCCCATCCAAATACTAACCAGGACTGACCCTGCTTAGCTTCTGAGATCTGATGAGATCAGGCTAGCCTGGGCCCTCCAGGTCAGGGCACTCCAGATACACCAACATTAAAATACTTTCAAAACTAATAGAGTGAAAGTATTTTTTTCTAACATTTTATCACACTTTTAGAAAGATTTAACCTGCATTTTTGTTTTGGCAACAAATTTAACTGTTGATTTTAGGTTTGCAAGAGTCATGGGATGGAAGAATGGAAAATACTGCATTACATTTTATTAATATTCTTTCTACCCCTTCTGAACAACTGTGTAACAATGTGAATTTGTATAAAGTGGTTTCCAAGAAATCAAAGATTCCATTTATAGCATTTTATAACTGAAGGAAAAGTGAAGATGAGTTTGAAATTCATATTGTGCCCAGTTCGGAATTCAAATTAGGTTCTGTCTATACCCACCTCTAATCTCTAACATGGAAAGCAGCCTCCTAGTTTTCTGTGTGAGTGTGTGTATGTGTGTATGTGTGTTTTAAATTTCATACTCACATTAGATATGCTCTGAGGGGAACTGTGACTAGACCAACTTCATGGTGCATGTTTCTTTGGAATACCCATGATGAAAAACATTAGTAGTTACTTCATACGTTAAAGCCGAAGAAAGCAAGCACACATCGGATCTTTAATATGTGCTTGAACATTGAACATTTAGTATATAGACAAAATAGATAGGATGTGAGGGTGATCTCGCTGCAACATCTGTCACTCCATTGATCACCAGGGTTGATTCGGCTGATCTGGCTGGCTAGGCAGGTGTCCCCTACCTCCCTCACAGCTCCATGTGCGTCCCTCTCGAAGCTGCGTGCTAGGTGTAAGAGGACGACCATCCCAAATAGAAGGAGTGTACCATTCTTCAGTCAAGGGTATATGACAAAATAGATTCTGAGACCGGTGGGTTATTTGTAGGGCAAAGTTGTTCATGAATTTTCTTTAAAAGAAATATTGACTAGAATGAGCTGTTGTTTCAATTATACAATCAGACTGAATCAGAAGGTTTAACGTTCAGGAGATTTAACATTAGATTTATTCATGCTGTATACTCTTTTAAAAATATTTCAATCATATTCAATAACAAAATGTTCAAAAATAACATTAGCAACTCCCATCTGGTAAAAATGAATAAAGTATACATAATTGTGTTGCATTTCTGTTGCAGAGAAAAGAAAATCCAAGGGTCAAAAAGGAGCAGAAGGTGGACGAGGAAAAAGATATTCCTATAAATTACCTCAAGAATTTAATGTGGAGACTGTAGTCATTGCAGATCCAGCTATGGTTTCTTATCATGGAGCAGATGCAGCCAGAAGATTTATTCTAACAATTCTTAATATGGTAGGAAACTTTGGGACTTTCCAGAAAGAAAATATATAATAAATTGTTTTATTATGGAAGGTCATCCAAAGCTGGAGTAGGTTGATGGCACAGCTACCCAATATCAGCTCTATCACCCATGCAGAACTAGCCTTTTGTGCCCATAGTAGTTACTTTTAGGTAGGTGGGTGCAGGGAGTGATGATTGGTGTGTGTGTGTGTGCAATGACATCACTTCCAGTGCAATGCGGAAGTGCCGGCATCACACTAGGGGGACACTTTAGCACTTGCCCCCAAAACTCTATGGCCCCTCCTGGCAATCAGCCATATCCCTCCTGGCAACCGGCAAGAAATCTGGAGAGGCGGGTACAGGGGGTAGCGATCGGTGTGTTTGTGTGATGACATTCTAGTGCAATGCGGAAGCACCAGCATTGCATTAGGGGGACACTTTAGCACTTGCCCCAAAAGCTCTATGGCGGCTGCTTCTGCTTCTTCTCCTTCTCCTTCTCCTTCTCCTTCTCCTTCTCCTTCTCCTTCTCCTTCTCCTTCTCCTTCTCCTTCTCCTTCTCCTTCTCCTCCTTCTCCTTCTCCTTCTCCTTCTCCTTCTCCTTCTCCTTCTCCTCCTTCTCCTTCTCCTTCTCCTTCTCCTTCTCCTTCTCCTTCTCCTCCTCCCCCTCCTCCTCCTCCTCCTCCTCCTCCTCCTCCTCTTTCGCCGCCGCCCCCGCCCAAAGGAGAAGAGAAGCTGTTGTGAAAAAAATAAGAATGTGCTTACAGCAGTACTGGAAGAGAAGCAGAGAGCTACTTTTAATTGATTGCAGAGTGATGCATCACTCCCAAATGATCTTCTGCCCACCTGTATTAGACATCGGATTACGGCCAACATCGGATTATGTGGGACAGTCTTGCAATGGCTGATCTCCTTTCTCCAGGATCAGAGACAGAGGGTGATGCCGGGGAAGATGGTCTCAACACCCTTTGATGTATGGGGTCCCGCAAGAGGCAGTCATCTCCCTGATACTCACCCCTCACCCAGCTAGTCAGGAGTTTTTAGCTGGGTTGCCATCGATATGCAGATGGCACCCAGCTGTATCTGTTGATGGACAGTCGGCAGATACTGTCCCAGGAGACCTGACCAGGTGCCTGGAAGCTGTAGTGGGATGGCTGAAGCAGAGCCACCTGAAATTGAACCCAGTGAAGACCATCCTGGGCTGAGCCAGCATGGTTCAGACCAGGGGATTCAGCTCCCCACTCTTGATAGGGTACAGCTGGTACCAGCTCCCATACCTGTCCCATATGGACCTGGCCAGAGTGATCCATGGAACGGTCACCTCTGATCTGGACTTCTGTAACTCGCTCTATACAGGGTTGCCCTTGAGGTTACTCCAGAAACTGCCACTGATCCAGAATGTGGTGGCATGGGTCCTGATGGGGACCCTATGTAGGGCACATATACAACCTGTGCTCTGCCAGCTGCAGGTTCAGGGTCTTGGTACTTAGCCCTAAATGGCTTGGGACTTTTGTATCTGTGGGACTGCCTCCTCTAGTATATCCACAGAGATATATTACGCTCCTCAGGAAAACCTGCTGTTGGTCCCTGGCCCCAGAACTATCTAGCTGTCATTAACCAGTGCCAGGGCCCTCTTGGCTCTGGCCCTAGCCTGGTGGAATTCTATCTCTAATGCAGTGGTTCCCAACCTTTTTTTGACCAGGGACCACTAGGACTTTTTTGTTCGGTGCAGGGACCCAAGGTTCAAAATAAAAATTCTGAGAATTTGAAAATAAACTTTAATCATAACTGTTAGTTAAACATTAAACTTAGAATAATGTTTGAATATATATATATTATAATAGAGAACTTTTAATTGAAAATATTAATTTATTATGGGTTTATAACTTTGTTTCGCGGACCTTAATTTAGTTCTCACGGACCCCTGGTTGGGAACCAGTGCTCTAATGAGACCCAGGCCTTGCGGAACTTAGCCCAGTTCTGCAGGGTCTGTAAGATGGAGTTGTTCCTCCAGGCATATGGCTGAGGCAGCAACGGCTTGTAGATCAGCTGCCCTCCCTTCCCTTCTCCTTTTTTCCTCCCCTCCCTCCTTTTTCTCCCTTTTTTTTTTTTTTTTGGTTTTCTCTTTCGTTGGTCCCCTTTTCTTTTTCCTTGGTTTTTCTTCTTGTCTCAACCCTTTGGAGGACCTGCGAAATTGTGGGTCATGGTTGGTCATCTGCCTCCGACTGGTTATAAAGCAATTCACCATTAGGAATAATTTAGTATTACAAGTAGTAGGTATGAAATCAGAATGCCATCTTTTAACTTAAATAAGTGACTGTAGTTTTAGTCTATGTTTTATATTATATATTTTATTTTGTATTCATTATTTGTTGGAAGTTGCCCTGAGCCTGTTTGGGTTGGGAAAGGGTGGGATATAAATTAAATTAAAAAATAAAGAACTCCTGTGTTATATCAGGGATACAGAAAATGCAAAGCAAAGACTACACAATTAGAAGTAGATAACCTTCTCTTCATTAATTAATTTTTCTTAGTAATAACTGTTAAATGCTAACTTCTTGTTTTTAGGTGTTTAATCTTTTCCAACACAAGAGCCTTGGAGTTCAAGTGAACCTTCGAGTGACTAAGCTTGTTCTACTTCATGAGACTCCAGTAAGGACATAATGCGTTTTTATTTTATGTGTGAAGTCATCTTAGAATAAACAGAAATATAGATACAGGCGACATTTAGACATTAATGTTATGTCCCCTTTTGCTTTCAAATCAGAAATACGGTCCTACAGTTCTAACTAACAAACAGAACAAACTGAGCAGGGACTCCACCCAATGAGACTAAACTAACACACACTAATAGCAGAGAGGGGAACAGACTGTTCTGCTATAATGTATGCAGTAAGTACACCACAATTACAGAGAGGCTTAAAAACTGCTTGTTTCTATGCTTGCATGTTCCACTTATTCAACCGCTTCCCTCCACGCCTTGCACACAGAGCATGATGAACACTTCCTGGTTTATGAAGCTTTGAATCAAGCTGGACTTTGCTGTGGTGTCAAATGCAGGTGCCTAGGTGAACTGGGGTTGTTTTCTTCCCACAAACCAGAATTCTAAACCTTTGTTTAATTCCAATTTATAATTATGGTTCTTGTGGGAGAAACAAACTCCAGTTCATCCATGCCATCTGCATTTGAACATCATGCATGAATGGGAGCTTGATTCAAAATTTCCCAACCCCAGAAGCTTTCAATTGTACTATATGTGGAAGAGAGGGGGAAGGAACGAGAGAAATGTATGAGCACAGCAACAATCTGTGTTCATGCCTGAGGTGGTCAAACCTCAGTTTGCTGCAACTTCTGACTTCAGTAGTAGGACATGTAGTACTCAGAGCTGCACTTGAAATGCGTGTGTGGGAGGTATGCTTTTTACCGTATATACTCGCGTATAAGCCGAGTTTTTCAGCCCAAAAAAAGGGCTGAAAAAGCCGGCCTCGGCTTATACGCGGGTCAATACGGTAGAGGGGGGAAGGAGGAGGGAGGAGGGAGGGGGAAACTTACCGCCGCCATCTTTTCTCTGCCGGGAGATGCCTCCAGAGCCTCCCTGCGGCCGCGGGGAGGGCGCTCTGCCGCCCCCGCCGCCTTCTCCCGGCCGGGAGAGGCCTCCAGAGCCTCCCTGCGGCCGCGGGGAGGGCGCTCTGCCGCCCCCGCCGCCTTCTCCCGGCCGGGAGAAGGCTTCCAGAGGCCCCCTGCGGCCGCGGGGAGGGCGCTCTGCCGCCCCCGCCGCCTTCTCCCGGCCGGGAGAGGCTTCCAGAGGCCCCCTGCGGCTGCGGGGAGGGCGCTCTGCCGCCCCCGCCGCCTTCTCCCGGCCGGGAGAGGCTTCCAGAGGCCCCCTGCGGCCGCGGGGAGGGCGCTCTGCCGCCCCCGCTGCCTTCTCCCGGCCGGGAGAGGCCTCCAGAGCCTCCCTGCGGCCGCGGGGAGGCTGCTCTGCCGCCCCCGCCGGGCCGCACCACTTCCTGCCGTCAGGAGCGGCCTGGGGGGGGGCCTCCTGCAGCTGCAGGAAGGCCACCCCCGCCGGATTCGCCGCTTCCCGCTGCCAGGAGCCCAGAAGGTAAGTCTGCCGGGGGGGAGGGGTTATAAGCCGACCCTCGGCTTATACACGGGTGCCTAATTTTTCCCCATTTTTGGGGAGAAATTAGGCACCTCGGCTTATACGCGGGTCGGCTTATACACGGGTATATACGATAATAAAGCTTTCAGAAGACATGAAAGGTGGTCCTCTTTTTTGGGAAGGGCAAAAGTGTTCACATTGCCTGATTTATTACTATTATCAAAGCAGCACTCCCTCTCCCAAGACACATAAATCTGGTACAGTTGACAGCTCCGTGTATTCACTGAACACATGACGAAGGAGTGGGTGTGAGTTCACTGGCCCCTTTCCTGCCTCCACACTATCACCTGGTTGTCTGCAGGAGAAACCATATGAAGGAAGTGACTACATGAACTCTCCCTGTGATCTACGACATTTGGAAAACAGCATCAGTGATCACTGTACATATACATAGCCATTTCCTCTACGTAGTAAAACCCTGCAGATGACTAGGTGATCACATGGGGGGGCATGATCACATTCACCCTTCCTATCCACTCATTTGGTGAATGTGTGCAGCTGTCTGTACAGGACTTACCTGTCTTGGGGAAGGGAGGGCAGCTTTAGTGCCCTTTCATTATTTCAGACCAGCCAATCCTTACTTTGAATTAGTTTTATTTGGCCCAGTAATGTAGCTAAAATAGCCCCGTGGCGCAGGGTGGTAAGCTGCAGTACTGCAGCCCAAGCTCTGCTCATGACCTGAGTTCGATCCCAACGGAAGTAGCAGGCTCAAGGTTGACTCAGCCTTCCATCCGTCTGAGGTTGGTAAAATGAGTACCCAGCTTGCTGGGGGTAAAGGGAAGATGACTGGGGAAGGCACTGGCAAACCACCCCGTAAACAAAGTCTGCCTAGAAAATGTCGGGATGTGACATCACCCCATGGGTCAGGAATGACCCGGTGCTTGCACACGGGACCTTTACATTTACCTTTAATGTAGCTAAATCTGATTTGCTACATATTTGTTCCTAGGAAAGAAAACATAGTATGAAATACAGAAATGACTCTAAAGCATACTGTGAATAGGCTCCAAACTGTTCCACAAAGTGTAGCTATTTGGGGGTTGGAGAGATGTTTGAATAGATTATTTTAAAAGGGGATTAGACAAATTCATGGAGGTTAGGGCCATTAGTGGCTATTAGCCATGATGAATAAAGGCCATGCAGAAAACCTCTGAATACCAGTGCCAAAAAGCAACATCAGGGGAAGGCCTTGGCCCCTGTTGTTAGCCCTTCAAAGGAACTGGGTGGCCACTGTGTGTGACAAGATCTTGAAGTGGATGGATGACTAGTCTGATCCACCAGGGCTTTTTTAAAGTTTGCCTGCCAGTTGGTTGTCTCAGCCTTCCTTGTACTGTGTTGGATCCAGTGTCTTATCAGTCCAAGGTGCTGGCGGATGCATTTTTTTTGGCCATGTTGCCATCCCAAGTATCCCTTTTAGATCCTCAGAAAGTTGATTCACAGGGTTGTGGAACCTGTATGGTCAAACAGCCATGGAGATCAAGAGGGTTGAAGTGAGGAGTGGGAAAATTGCTCAGTCTTCCATTAGTGGAGCTCTGCTTGTGGAAGAGGGAGGTGTGGGTAATTTATCTAACTACTTCGTCCTTGTTGTAGCCTCCCTCTAAAAATCTACTGCTGGATGTGCATGCAGGAAACAGCAAAATTCCATGCTTCTTCAGTGACTGATAGCTGAATCAAACCCAGTGTACTGATAAAGTCTTATAATTTTTGTTATTTCTCACTTATGAATTGTGCATGGAAATTCCTATTCCCTTCTTAAGTTATTTTGTGTGCTCTATAATATACACAACACTTTGTGTGACTGGGTTTTCTCAATGCTCTCAGTGTCAGGGGCACCTTGGAATGTGGAATGGAAATTAGTCAGGCAATGTTAACTAGATAATGACCTTGCTTGTTAAAACATAGTGATTGGATAGATGTACAGTACACCCCAAACAGGATATTATTTTAAATCTGATGATAATTTAACCTGCATAAATCTCTAAAAGTGTTTGAATTTTTTTTCTTTGTATAGAGCATTCTGTATATGCATTTTTTAAAAATAACAAAATATGTAACTCGGTTCAAACGGTTCTGTAAACATTACAATTCTGTTTACCAGATCACCTGAAGAAAATCAAAATATTTGGATAATCTAAACTTTCGATAAACACAATCTTTGTGTAGGTTTCAGAAGAGAGAGCATTATTGTGTACATGCAGTGATTTAATGCTGAAGAATGGCCTATAAAAACAACAATTAAATACTGAGATTATGATTGAACAGATATTTAAATGTTTATGTAGAAACAAAGTTTTTTAAATTAATTTACAAATTGTAGTTTTTTTAAATGTTTTTTGTTTTCAAAAAAGAGAATGATATATTTACACAAGAGTAAAATAATATTACAACTTTCAGGCAGACATGTATATTGGACATCATGGTGAAAAAATGCTGGAGAGTTTTTGCAAATGGCAACATGAAGAATTTGGTAAGAAAAATGACATCCATTTAGAGATGTCCACAAGCTGGGGTGAAGATCTGTCGCCAGTTGATGCAGCCATATTAATCACCAGGTGAGTTTCAAATTTTGTTCTCTTTCATTGAAATGGATCTGATGTAAATTTCTACAAGTACTATAATATACATCTAGATCATGGATATCCCCTTTCACTGAGCTATTTGGGACAGCTTCAGATCATTATTCTTGACATTGAATGGAAGAAGCCTTTGTGTTCTTAGGATTTCCATGAAGATGCAAACATAGATGCAAAACATAGAGATGATAATGGAACATAGAGATAATGGCATTTAGGAAAGTTGGAACTTACAAATATAGAGGACCCAAGGCTTTTATACATCAATTTGGGATTCATACAAAAGCTCTCTCTGCCTCAGTTCCTTCTTCCCTTCTGTAATTTTTCCTAAGACTTCTCAAAATTATTTTCTCTTCGCCTATGTGGAGCTCTGACTCACAAAAGCTCATATAGAAATAAATGTTTTTAGTCTTTAAGGTACCACTAGAATTTTGTTTTATTTATACATCAACTCAGACAGAACTGTAGTTATAGGAAGCAAGTTTATGTACAGGAATAACGTGTTCTTAATGCTTCGCCTCTGTCAGATGTTCTATACCAGTTACAGTGTTGGAAGAGGGTTGCTGGTCCTCTATTTAAAAAACAGGGGAATAAGGGGAAAAGGATCAAATCAATTTTTACTTCCGAGCATTACACAGTCAAAACTAGGTCAAAATAACATCAGTCGTCTTAAACATATAACCATTGTTTTAGACACTTGTTAAATAGTTTCTAGAATAATTTTTTGAACTCCTTATTTTTAATAAGTATTCATGGCATGTGAGTAATCATAAGTATTCATGGCATGTGAGTAATGATCATATAAAGGTTGCCATTTTGTCATGAATTCATCCATTGAATTCATTTTCAGCAGGTGAGTTAATCTAGCTATTATTGTAAAGTGAAACAGTTTACTGCTCCATTCTGTAAAGCTGGTATTATGTTGGATTTCCAATAGCTAGCATAGACTATTCTAGCAGCAGAAGTTGCGTATTGGTAAAGATTATCCTCTTATTCTTATAATACATAATAATATTAATGACATCATGTAGGTATATTAGGTTTTCATAAAATTAACATACAATGGATCCCAAGTACCAAATTGCAAATATATATAGTCAACATAGTGGTTTATTAAGCAATTACATTTAAATATATTTACATCTCATTTTTACTTATCAAATATCTATATCTAAAAGTGATGTATGCTCTCCATCTGCAGATACCTAAATCCATGGATTGGGGCCATACCATTGCTAAACAGATTTTTCTGCAAACTTGGAGAGTCCTCCAAGTTTGCAGAAAAATCTGAAATGTTTAAAAAATACATTGGGGGGTTAAATTCCCTCCAAATTAAAAAAAAAGTGTTGTTTGTGCATATGCTGACAATAAACTTACCAGTAGAATTGCCAGTGGCTGCAACAGGGAGCCACTCCAGGTCCAGCCATGGCATACGGCAGTAGCCATTCTGGGCCCTGACGCCATGGCGGAAGACACTGGGAGCCACTATGAGCCCAGCTGCAGTGGTGGTGGATGCTGGGAGAGGCTTGAGACCCAGCCATTGCAGTGGTGGATGCTGGAACAGGCTCTGGGCTTAGCCACTGTGAGGGCACATGCCAGGAGAGGCTCTGGGCCCAGCTGCTGCAGTGGTAGAGACCAGGAGAGATTCTGGGCCTGTCTGCCATGGTGGAGGGCACCAGGGGCTGCTCCAGTCTTGGAGTGCCTCCCAGGCATTACCACTGCCACCACCAGGCTCAAAGGTGGGCAGTGGGGCCTGGAGCTGCACCAGGCTCGGCAATGGGGGGGGGAGATGGGATCCCCCTCCAAGTCTTGTGAGCCCCCACTTGTATTTATTTATAACCCATGCCTTAATAAAGGTGCCTAAAGAAGCTGTGTAAGAACTGTGAGTTGTCAATGCCATTAACTTTTTCATTTCCTTTTGTAGTGGTATCTATCATTATGGTGTTCTAAACATATACATAGGACTGGATTCAATGACTCCTTTTTATTAAGGGAGAAGTCTTTCTCTGCCATAGCAGGGCTCCTCACAGTGGAAGGGAGTCATTGGATCTAGCATATTATCTTGTTTTAAAGGCTTTAAAAAGTTTGTCCTTTAATTTTTAACCAGCTTACTAAATTTCCCCCTCACAATTTAAAATATGTCAATTTTATCTCAGATTGATAATGTTCTTTGTATTAAAGAAATGATGGCAGGCATAATTTTCACTTCAGTGAGAGAGGGGAGAGAATAATTTTGGCAGACTGGTAGATTTCAACTAATAGCAAGGGGTAAATAATTAAGTTAATTACAATCCTGACTCCACTTATGCTTTGTATGGAAAAAAAATGTTGTTACCTGAGTGACTCAACTAAGTGGTTTAAATGTAAAGAGTTATTGTTAATTTCAGATGCTTGTGCACTATGTTCTTTTTAGGTAGAAGAGTCCTGTCATTTATTAAGCCATTAACATTTGTCAAAATAGGTCACACAACCATTAGTGTTCCAGCAGCAATATTTTTATAAAGGTTTGTCTTTTCTCTCCTCCAATTTTAGGAAGGATTTCTGTGTACATAAAGATGAACCATGTGATACTGTTGGTAAGTACATTCATGAAACAAAACAACAGTATTGATTATAGAGTCTTTGAAATGGGGTATTGCAGACAAGGAATTAAGGTTACATATAACATGGTTCACAAATCAGATATTGATATCTGATGAAGGCAGCTTTGACTCTTGAAAGGTCATACCCCAAAAATCATACCCCCCAAATATTGTTGGTCTCTAAGGTGTTGCTGGAGTATGCTGGTCTAGGCTGTTTGGTTTGCAGGGTCATAAATATTAATGAGAAATGTAAACACTGTGGAACTCAGATAACTGGAGAATGTAAAATAGGAGTACAAATTCATCTAAGGATTCTGTGGATCATCCTGGATTCTAGCCCATGTGAGGCTCGCTGTATTCCATATTTACCATAGGACCTCCATGAAAATAAAAAATAGAGATATTTTGTTATTTATAATGCTTAAGCTCAGAAATCAGATATTTGCCTTCCATTTAATTTTTTTTGTTAGATGATCCTTGTTATTGTAAGAGACTATTCATGCTTGCTTGTTAAATTCAGATCACTTAAAAATAACAACTGTTTAGTGTAACTTTTTAAAATATATTTTAATTGATGTTTTAATCCACTCTAGAATGAAGTGACATGGTGAAAGTAGTTTTATATATCTGATAATGTCTAATTTGACTCAGAGTGCAATCCTGAAGGGGGGGAATCGGCATAGGAGCTGGCATAAACCCGTGCTGACATAAGTGCCCAGTTATCCCAGGGTAAGGGTCACTTACGCTGGCACAGGGGGCATTCGTGCTGGTGCCAGTAAGCCATGCCTCGGGGCTCCGCCACTGGTGCAACCATGCTGTGAGCGAAATCCTGGAAGTGAAGCCCACTATGGGATAGTGGGGATCCACTATTATCTAATTCAGCATCTCAGGGTTTTTTTTATAAAGTTTGTTTGTAAGATTACATTTCATATTAGAAAGTTGAATTTGAAATTTGAATAGTTCATTGGTAAAGGTAAGACAAAAGGAAAACAAGTCTAAGGTAACAAATCTTCACACAATGTATTTATGGAGAAAAGAAATAGAACATTCCAGGAATGTTTAATGTGCTATAAATTATAGTCTCTGCCAAAACAAGTTAAGAGAAAAAATGCTGAAGTAATGTCCACAGAACAATTTACAGCTGTTCAGAGTTTACAAAGTTTGAAACACCATAAACTGCCTCATATTCATATTCAAGAAAGAGAGGCAATTAATAACAACATTAATGTTCTTCAGTATTCTAGTTATTCTGATTATTTGCAACTCTATGAGAGCTCCTGAAAGTCATCTAAAACATGTGCTAGAAAAGATTTATATAATATTTACTTCAAATAAAACCCCATTAAGTTCAATTGAACTAATTAATCGTGTTTAATTTTCTGTTGAAATCAGTAAACTTTAAAAGTGCTTTACTTTTGAATTATACCCAAACTGTGGGATTTACAGTGCAGTCCTAAACAGAATTCTATCCTGTTACATCTCGATTGGAAAGCACCAGGCTTTTCCTTTCTTTATAGGAAAGGCACTGCAACCCCTTGTCATCTTGGTTGCCCTCTTTGGTAGGGCTGTGGATTCGATTCCATCCGACAAGAAAAACAGCCAAATTTTCCCTGATTCGGTGGTTTCTACTTTGGATAGAACTGAAGTAAAAAAAGGCGGGAAAACGATGAACTGAACTCAGCGAGTTCAGGTGGACTTCGGATAAATTCGTACAAGTTCGGCGCCCCCAAAGCAGCATTCTCCCATGGCCAATCGGTAGCCAAGCTGGGTCTTCTTCTGACCAATCAGTCGGGGATGAGTGTGTGAGCCCAGGGGGAGAGAGAGAGAGAGAGAGAGAGAGTCTGTTTGTGTGTGAGAGAGATCCCCGTGGGTGTGTGTGTGTGTGTGCACATTCACAACTTTCCGTGGCTCCGGGGGGCATTTTTGGAGGTAGAGGTCCCAAACTTTCAGTGTAGCTTGAGGGGACCCTTCTTGCAAGAACCCCCAAGTTTTATAAAGATTGGGTCAGGGGGTCCCAAGATATGGGGCCTGGAAGGGGTCCCCCTAAAATCTCTAATTGGAATAAAGGCATTAAAAACACATTCGTGGCTTTCCATGGCTCCGGGGGGGGGGCATTTTTAGAGGTCCCAAACCTTTGGGGTAGCTTGGAGGGATCCCACTTGCAAGAACCTACAAGTTTTGTAAAGATTGGGTCAGGGCCCCCCGAGTTATGCGCCCCCCCCAATTGGAATAAAGCCATTAAAACACATTCGTGGCTTTCCACGGCTCTGGGGGGTCATTTTTGGAGGTAGAGGTCCCAAACTTTCAGTGTAGCTTGAGGGGATCTTCTTGGAAGAACCCCCAAGTTTTGTAAAGATTGGGTCAGGGACCCTCGAGTTATGTGGTCCCCCCATCCACCCATTGGAATGATTGGGAGCAGGCGATCCTTAATGTGCATCTAGAGAGAGGCAAATCCAAGGCAAAACCTCCCGTGCATAAATGGCCAGAGAGAGTCTGTGTGTGTGAGTCTGCTAGAATCGTATTGGATTACTCCTTAGTCCTGACTCCCAGTCCCTTCTCCTGATGGAAGAGAAGAAGGCATCCACAGTAAGACCCATTTTGGGGCTTCTCTCTATAACTTTTTCCCTCTGTGTGTGTATTTAGGGGGGGGAGATTCTCTATCTCTCTCTCTCTCTCTCTCTCTCTCTCTGTGTGTGTGGGGGGAAGCCAAAGAGGGGTGGGTTTACCTGTTCTGCTAGGGGGTGGACTCGATTGCCTCTGTGTGGGACTGTCCTTTCTGCTGTTTTCACCGGTTGCCAACTTCGTCTGGAGTTAACTGTGGGTTAATATAGTCTCTCTCTGGCTGGCTCTTATTGTTTCCAATGGGCTGTGCAGCCGCTCCTGTTGTTTATAATGGGCTAGCCTGTCATTCGTTTTAGTACATCCCGTGTCAGTGAGTCTCTGTCTTGCCCGTTCTTTTTTTTTCGTTTGGAATTTGTGTCTTCTGGTTGGGGGGGCTGTTCTGCTGGGGGGGCTTGATTGCCTCTGTGAAGTGTGATTGGGGGGGTTACCTGCCCTGAGGGGGGCTTGATCTCTTTGTGAGTGGAAAGCCTTGAGTGTGTTTTTAATGGCTTTATTCCAATGGGCAGATTGGGGGGACTCCTTCCGGGCCCCATATCTTGGGACCCCCTGACCCAATCTTTACAAAACTTGAGGGTTTTTGCAAGAAGGCTTCCCTCAAGCTACACTAAATGTTTGGGACCTCTACCTCCAAAAATGCCCCCCCCCCTGGAGCCGTGGAAAGCCACTAATGTGTTTTAATGGCTTTATTCCAATTGGCAATTTTGGGGGGACCCCTTCCAGGCCCCATATCTCAGGACCCCCTGACCCAATCTTTACAAAACTTGGGTGTTCATGCAACAAGGGTTCCCTCAAGCTACACTGAAAGTTTGGGACCTCTACCTCCAAAAATGCCCCCCCTGGATCCGTGGAAAGTTGTGAATGTGTTTTTAATGCCTTTTGTTCCAATTTGCGATTTTGGGGGGACCCCTTCCGGGCCCCATATCTTGGGACCCCCTGACCCAATCTTTACAAAACTTGGGGGTTCTTGCAAGAAGGGTCCCCTGAAGCTACACTGAAAGTTTGGGATCTCTACCTCCAAAAATGCCCCCCCCAGAGCCATGGAAAGCCGTGAATGTGTTTTTAATGGCTTTAAATGGCCCAATTTATTTGCGACCTCCGAACTTAGTGCCGAATTCCATGGATCCAAATCGGGAGAGTTTGGACTTCGGCATTTCCTGAATAAAAACAGGCTGAATTTTGCCGAATCTGAATTTTACTGAATTTTTTTTTCAACAGCCCTACTTTTTGGTACTTTCTCCATCTCTGCAATACCTTTCTTAAGAAGAAGAGGGAGGACTTGGCAACCCTATTGGTGAATAAAGTGTAACAGGGAAGTTGCTTGTAATGCTTCCCCTCCTCAATCTCCTGATCTTTATTAGAAATGGAACTATTGATGTCCAGCTTCATTAGAAAATAGTGATATCTTAAGAATGCCAAGACATACAGAAGATGAGTTTATAGTGTGTGGTGTGTGTGTGTGTGGTGTCTGGAAATAAAATTGGATGGATACATTTTATGTTCTTTATGTCAGGTTTCTCCCTGCATACAGTCCTAACATAATATTGTCAAAGACTTTCACGGTCAGAGTTCATCAGTTCTTGTAGGTTATCTGGGCTGTGTGACCGTGGTCTTGGTATTTTCTTTCATGACTTTTCGCCAGCAGCTGTGGCAGGCATCTTCAGAGGAGTAACACTGAAGGACAGTGTCTCTTTGACTTGCCTGTCCCCTTCTGTTGCCATCTTCCTTTAGCGGGTGAAGACTTCTTTTGTCTGCCATTCCCTCAGTGATATTCCTTCCTGCCCTGTGTTTTAAATTGTTTTTTTGTATATTTTTGTATGTGTATTTAGCTTGGTATTAATTTTGTTTGGTTTCAATGGTTATTGAAATATAGGTTTCTAATCTGTTAACTACTTTGGTAGCCTTGATGAGGGCAGAATTAACTGATAAAAGAATGTTTCCTGTAAGAAGTCTGGATAAACCACAGAAATCTACCCATTTAGAGTATCCCACCATTGAAAAGAGACTTAAATGTTATCACGAAAAGCATCCTTTATTAGTAAAGGGAGGTACTTTGGATAATAAGTGGATAAACATTCAAAGCAGACTTCATCCTGTTGCTTACTTAGGCTGCTGTTGAGGAGTCAGTTTTATGTTTACACTTAGATGTAATTCCTACTAAACTCATTGAGTGTTATCTCCAAATAAACATTTGAAGGTTCAGGTTTATATCTTTAGTGGTGTTTCTTGTTCTGGTATACAAACATAATGATTAACTTTTCTTTCTACCTTCTCTCATATTTTTTAAAAAGTATCAGTGGAACGCAGCCACTGATCTAAGAAAAGATAGTTTAGGAGGAAAGTGTGTTAATTTGTAATTATGTAGAAAATCCATACAATTGACTGGAGAAGCTTTAACCACTACAGAAGTTCAATTGTGCACTTTTTTCCTTGTGGATTTAATCTTGGAACCATTCCAGCTGTGTTAATAAGCCACAGGAAGAAGTAGAGAACATATATATATATATTTAAAGAAACACTTTCTCTTACCTAATGCTGTGATGGCTAAGCAGGAACAGGTGCTCATTTGAAGCCAATTTCTTTTTAACATATGAAATTAATGACAAAGGACACAACTTGAAACTAGTTCACGACTGTTAGTTGGCTGATTTACGTTCAGTAGCTTATATTTGATGTGGCTTTCAAACCCAAGGTCAACTTTGTTTCAGTGGGGAATAAAGTAATAAAACACTAATTTCATTTGCTTGCATCTAGAGTCAAAAAGGAAATTTCATCCAAAAGTATGAGTAAAATTTAAATGTCAAAAGTGCCCTGCTGATTTCAGTAGTTAAAAGGGTACACTATGAATACCAATGAGCTAATTTTGCATATTTCATGAATATTAATGAGGTATGACCACGCCCCCTCTCATGTCACAGAAAGTGACATTAGATGGTCACACCCACCACCAGAAGTGGGTACGCATTGAATACTAATGAGCTACTTTGCATAATTCATGGATATTCATGAGGTTTAATGAATATCAATGAGGTGTGACCATCCCCCTTCTGCATCACCGGAAGTGATGTAAGCTAGCCACTCCCACACTGCCATGTCACCGGATATGATGTGCACATGAACATATGCGGCCCCACCCCACACAACAGCGGAAGTGACATTGCCAGGCCATACCCCCTCCCATGACAACACCGGAAGTGAACTTACCAGGCACCTCCCTTCAACGTCAATGGGTGACCTTTCTCTTGCACCGCCCACCTCTGTGGCATTGAACTTCCTCCAGCGCTTCCCCGCCCCTGAAAGGAGCTATTCACCAGTGGGAAGGGGTGAAGGCCACCATGTGACCACATCTAGCAACATGCCCCACCACCCCTGACATATCATAAAGGGACAGGGACCCACTCTGCCTCCCACCCAGGGGTGCTTTTAAGGAAAGAAGCCATTTCTGTTAGCAGACACGTGCTCACACTCTTGGGGAGAACATGGAAACTCCGGGCCAGTGTCTGGAATTTTTCAGCCCTCCACTTATGGTGAGACCAGGTTTTAAAAGACCTTATCTCAGTTGGTCTGATGCGGAAGATTTTGTGCCTAAGAAGCTCCAATTTTCCTCGATGGAACTTGATGATGAGACACGAACTAGTTTCACCAATGGGGCAGGAGAAGACGTCGTTCCACAGCCTGAAATGGAAGATTCTCAGATAATGGCCGCTGTAGAAGAATTGTGTCCAGATTCCCAGCCTCTGTTTCCATCATGGATTTCCCGAACACAGGTAATTTAAGAGAGATGGAGGGAGTGGTGGTGGTGGCAGGAGGCAGAGATGGATACAATACAATCTATGCACAGAGCTTTTGAGTGAAAAATATGCTATTTATGTTGTAGGAACCCATAGTAATTAGTTCCAGTATTGAAACACTGCCTGAAATTGAATATTGCCAATTGCCTGAAGTCCTACCAGAATTGTGCCCAGATGGCCAGTCTTTATTTCCATTATCAGGGCTCTCCCAAACACAGGTAATTTAAGAGAGAGAGAGATGGAAAGGGTGTGGGTGGTGGCACAGAGCTTTGGGGGTAAAATATGCTATTTATTTTGTAGGAAACCAGTAATGCAGCAGCAGACATGGTTCCACTGCCTGAAATTGAAGATTACCTGATGCTTGAAGCTCTAGCAGAACTGTGCCCAGAGCCCCAGGACCTGATTTCAACAGAGAGCGGGCAGACACAGGTAATTTAAAAGAGAGAAAGAGAGATGGAAAGGGGGGACAGATCTGTATACAGTACAATCTATGCAGAGAGCTTTTGAGTAATACATGATATTTATTTTTAGGACCCAACAGCCAGTGCACCTGAATCTTCAGAGAAATGGACCAATGCTATTCCAGCAAAGGGCATTCCTCTGTAGCTATTGGGATGACTCAGGCTGAGAGACTGGCCGCCATGAAAAGCTATTTGCGCTTACAAATTGATGAGGCTATAGACTTTATTCCTCCTCAAACGCAAAGAGGCCATGAAGAGCATTATCGAAGCTACAGTATATGCTGTTTTGAAACATTGTATTAAGGAATTTCTGTGTGAATCTTGTGAAGGATGTGTCCTTCAACAGCCAGGGCAAGAAACCCATGACTGTCTGACATGGCCTGTGAAAATGGTGGATCAGAAAGTGAAATTTGTCTGTGATGAAATATGCGCCTCTCCTATTATCCTGCTTGTAACATCATTAGCCTATTCTTTTCAATGTCTGATCTTCACACAGGAAAATATGGACCAAATTTTCAACTTGTTAAATAGAGTGGGCTTTGCATTAGATTCCCAGAGGGCTCTTAAAATTATTTTGAAAGGCAGTGATAAAAGAATGTTACATGTTCAAGGCTACATTAAAGATAAACATAAGTCCTTTATATCAACAGGCAAAATAAATAAAATGTACAGTGTTACAGCATGTAATTTTGAGGAGGGGGAGATTGCAATGCCTTTTGGTTTTCTGTAAAAAACAAACTTTAAATAAAGGAATCATGATGATGATGAAATTCAGTGCTGTTTTTCCCCAGACATGCCCGATTGGGGGAATGGGGGTATATAGTTAATTTAAAATGGGAGACTCACCATTTTTCAGCAGGTCATGTGCTTGTAGAGAGAGGTATGCCAGCATGATGCTGCTATAATGGGTGGGGGATAGTTAATTTAAATTGGGAAACTTACCATTTTCAGCAGACCATGTGCTTGTACAGAGAGAGATGCAACCATAATCGAAGAAGGGGTGGTGGTGGATAGGGAAGGGTACTTTGTACATGTGTTTCATTGGTTACAAAGCATCATATGGTTAAAGTAGCCAATCATGAAGCTGCTTTAAAACACCCAAAAGATTGGTCAGAAAGCACCATGTGATTAAATTAACCAATCATGAAGCCTCTTTAAAACACAGAAGAGGCAGCAATTTAAAAAGATTGGTAAGAAAGCACTGCATGATTACATTAGCCAATCATGAAGCTTCCAGCCGTTTCGGAAAGATTAGTATAGGTGGGGCATGGTCCATTTGGAAAGCACATGTTCAGGAAGATGGAGGAGGAGGCCAGATCTCTTACCCTTGTAAGTAACTCAGACATTTTTTGCGCATTGTTGAGGGGGAGAAGGGTGGAGGAGGGGGGAAGGGGCCTTATTCCATTGAAAGAATGGGGGCTTTGTCACATTTTCACAAATGTAATGGGTAGCTGGTAATTGCAAACTAGCCTGGTTTTTAAATATCTGTTTTTCAATTATAGAGGGAAAACTAAATAATGCTGTGGCTGAAGGAAAGCCCACAAAACAATGAGGTAACAATCAGTATTCTTACTCTGTTTACAGAAACGGTTCAAGGAGGGAAATTTATTTTCATTGCTTTTGTTTCTATTAGAGCAAGAGTTTCCTAAAAGAGCTCGCAGCCCTGCAAAGTCAGAGGCCTCTTGTAAATCTACGAGCAGACCCACAAAGCATTACAAATATCAGTGGGGAAAAACTAAACACTATGTCCACAGGTATCTGTTGTATATTTCTTTGCTCTGCAGCTTGTCATGAGTCAGCCTGCAGAGACCTCCTCTGATGAAGGGGAAATAGAAGCCAGAACAGAGGGACATCCTCAGGCAGAGGTCCCACAGGAACAACCACAGGGCCTACAGCCTGCCAGAATAGAGAATAGAGCCAAAGTCAGGAGATGACTCACCATGCTTGCAGCCTGCCAGTTCAAGGACTCTGGTTGGACCTGACACCTTGCAACATGCAGTGTCTCCAGAGGCCTCTCCAAGGCCACTGGAGCAGAGAAGAAAACAGGTCCGTCTGCCAATGCAGCAGAGACGGAAGAGTGCTAGGCTGAAGGTTTTACAGAGGAACCTCCTCAGTAGCAGTGATGAGAAAGAGCAGGGCTGAAGCACCACCTGTGAACTCAGCCTCATCAGTATCAACTGGCTCTGCTACAGCAGCAGCAGAAGTTATTTAAGCCATCATTTAGGCTTGGCTGTTGTGCAAGCAACATGTCACCAACCTCCTTGTGTACCGGCCTTGTTTCCCTGCTATACTTTGGATTCCTGGTATCCTGACTCCTTGGACTGACTTTGACTAACGCCTCGGACTTCCCTTGCCAGTATTGAGATCTTGGACTTTGCCTGAACTGTGAATGACCTTGGACTGTTCCCCAGACTACACTTCCAGCTTCCAGCCCTCGCTCCTTGCCTGCAGCACGACACAGCTTGAGGAATGTGTTAAGTTAGCACTAATGTTTGTGTGCTGCAAGGGGGGAAGGAAGGGGGTAGGAGAGAGAGAGAGGAAGAAGCATGTCCATGCCTGTTCCATTGAAAGAAGGGTGATGTAGTTATTTTAAATGGGAAATTTATTTTCATTCTTTTTATTTCTATAGAGCAAGACAATCCTAAAAGAGCTTCCGGCTTCCTACAACAGAGCGCTGGTCGAAGCCAACAGCCTGGAGTCTCTTGTGAATCTACTGGCAACCCCACAAAGCCACACAACCAGCCGCAGACCTCTATGAAAGGAGCATCAAAACCTCTTAAGGCGAAAGCATGCGGTAAATCAAAAATAACACACACAGACACCATGGGCTGTAAATGCAAACAAAAGGGGGATGGATCTGCACCCCCCACAGAAAGAAACAGAAAATGGACAATACTAACCTGATTGCTGCTGTGAACACCATATGTGAAAGTTTTAAAGCTCAGTTGGTAGCAGTATTTCAGAACTTTGTAAATCCTATGGTGGTCAGGCAAAGGGGTGCAGGGTGGGTCAGCGGGCATTGGTATGCACAACAAAGGAAAACCAAACGTTTAAAACTGAAAAACTTATGGCAAAGAGTTATTAAGAAACGTCTAAATAATGCTAAATTGGTTAAATCATGGCGAAAAAGAAGTGAATCTCTCTAAAGTTCCTTAGCAAGGTTAAAAAGTCTAAGAGACCAAAAGAGAGTGCAGCTGATGGCCACCCCTCCGCGCTCCCATTTTGGCAAATAACACAGTTGTGCAACAGGTATGTGATTCCCCTGGAGAGGGGCCATCCACAGCCCTTTAGGCAAATAACACAGTTGTGCACCCGGTATTAGGTTCTCCTGGAGAGGGGCAATCCACATCCCTTTTGGCAAATGACACCTCGGTGCCCCCTTTATGTGATTCCTTGAAGAAAACCCCTTAGATCTACCCTCACAAGAATCGCCCCCTTCCCCCAATCTGTCAAGTGTTTACCTAGAAAGGGAAGGCCATTGGGAACGGCAATTGCAGCACCTGCCAATGGATCAATATGTAGAAATGTTCAGATTTGTGAACTTGGAACAGGTGACCCACCCTTTGCAAGCACAGGAGGCTGTTCGCCAATCTCTTCAGGGGCTTCTCAATGAGTTGAGGGGTAGAGTCCACGAGGGTGATTTAGTCCAGCTCCACCTCCAGGGAGGTGGTTTAAGTGACCCTCTTTGTTCTGTGAGGAAGCCCATGGGGGATTTCTTTGCAGATGATTTTATTAACCAGATGTCAAACCTTCTGCTGAGTAATGCAGAAATCCATCTTCATGGGTCCCTGCGTTTAGCTATGACGGTTATCAGAAACAGAGGTGGGAGGGCAAGGAGAGTTTAGGCAGTGTCCTCTACAGCACGGTCATTTATAAGAAAATGCACTACTTATTAGATCCAAATCATGCCACTAATAACTGGTGCTTTGGGATAAGTCTCTTGGGAGTCATGTCAAAGGGGTTGGTTACCATCCCAGAACTAGCAGAAAGTGCTCGCCTGCTGTATAGGGAACTGGGGTTTTCTGATGAACAGAAAATATTACTATGTGACGTGGTCACATTTGAAACACATTTAAAGGTTAATATAGGTGTGGTGATCAAGGATGGAAAGGATGGCAAATCTTTACAAGTGGGCCGCCAGTCTACCCCCAAATGCACTTCATCCTCCTCTACGATAATCATTTCTGTGGCATAAAAAATATTAAGGCATTTTTTGGCCAAAGAAATTATTGCACAGTCTGCGGCAATGTTTATAGCCATTCACATTCCTGCACCTGGTATAGATGCCGCTTATGCTTGGAGCCCCAGTGCAATGTGCAGCCGCCGGAGGAAAGGAGCCCTCATTGCAAATTATACCATAAATCCAGAGCCTGCTTAGAAAGGCACAGGTCTCTGGCAAGCATCTGCAAAACTAAAATATTGCCATTCATGTCATGGTTATGCTCCAAAGAATCACACATGCAGGGTTCGGTGGTGTAAGCAGTGTAAGGAGCTAGTTGGCGAAATTAACAGCCATCACTGCTTTATGTCGCCTCTTAAAGAGAGCGAAATAACAGACAAATATATCTTATATGATTTTGAATGTACGCAAGAAACAGGCATACATTTACCAAATTATATTTTTGCAATGTGGGGGGCTGAATGTGATACCTAGGAGTTCAAAGGAACCCATTGTGTTTCAAATTTTGTTAAAAAAATTCATTGATAAAAAATTCCAGGGTTACACTTTTCTAGCCCACAATGCAAAAGGCTATGACAGCTACTTTATCATTAGACAACTGCTGGTCGAAAAGGTAGATGTAAACTGCCTTACACAAGGTGGAAAACTGATGTGTGTTACTGTTAAAAAGCTGAAAATCAGGTTTCTGGACAGTTTAAACTTTTTACCTATGAAGCTGGCCAAATTACCACAGGCCATGGGCTTTGATGGCTGCAAGGGCTTCTTTCCCCATTACTTTAATACTGCAGCAAATTATAACTAAGTTGGGCCACTGCCTAGGGCGGAAGATTATGGCGTTGATCATATGATGCCAGGGGAGAGTAGTGAGTTTCTTCCCTGGTACCAGGAGAATGAAGGCCGTGTTTTAACCTCCAAAAAGAACTGGCCTACTATTGCCAACAGATGTTAAAATCCTGAGAAAGGCCTGTCTCCTGAATAGGAAAGTTTATTTCCATGGCTGGAATCAATCCTTTTAACCATATAACTCTTGCAGGGGTGTGCATGGCCATGTTTAGATTCATGTTTTTAAACCAGATACAATTGCGTTGTTGTCACATGACCATTACCATAGAAAAACAAAGAGGTTTTCAACCCCCTCTATACAATGGCTATTGTATCTTGAGTACAAAGAAGGCATTGAGATACAGCATGCATTGAAAGGCGGGGAGTTAATAATAGGTTCTTATTTTCTGGACGGATACGCAGTGATTGGAGGCTGCCCTACAGCCTTTGAAATCAACGGGTGCGTCTTCCATGGCTGCCCAACGTGCTATAGCCCCCTGAATGGAACCCACTGACACATTCTAACTTTGGTGAGTTGTACTATTGAACACAAATGAAAGAGTTATTTGAAAAGCCAGGGTTTTGCAGTTAGGGCTCTGTGGGAACACGAGTGGCGGGAGATGGTGGAGGCTGACAGGGATCTTGGCGCTTTTCTAAGCGAGAAGAAATCCCCTTCACCTCTGATCCCCAGAGATGCTCTCTTTGGGGGATGGACAAATGCCATCTGCCTGTATTACAAGGTAAAGGCAGGTGAAAAAATAAATTATTACGATTTCACAAGCCTCTATCCATTTTTGAACAAAACAAAGAAATACCCATTTGGGCACCCCACAATTATTTATAAGGACTTTGCCCTGCTATCTGAATATTTTGGGATATCCAAAGTTAAGGTACTACCGCCTCGGGGCCTCTTTTTCCCTGTTCTACCCCTTAAGGCGGGGGGGCAAACGTCTGTTCCCCCTGTGTCGTACATGCACAGAAGGTAACCTGAAAGGGCCATGTGTGCATTCAGAAGAGGAAAGGGCTCTAGAAGGGACATGGTGTACTATTGAGCTGGTGAAAGCTCTAGAGAAGGGCTACAAGGTTATGTCTATTAGTGAGGTGTGGCATTTTGAAAAAAACTCTGAAGACCTGTTTTCAGAATATATTAAAATGCACCTCTGCCAAAAACAGGCTACCCCAACTGGTGTACATATGATGATGAAAAGGCAAAATATATTACAGATTACCTAGAGAAAGAAAAAGTTCAATTGCATGCTGAACACATAGCTGTGAACCCTGCAAAGTGGCAAATTGCAAAATTATTTTTAAACTGTGGGGCAAGTTTGGCCAGCGCACAAACTTGGTGAATACAGACATAGTGAGGGATGCGACAAAACTTTTAGAATATGCCTTTTCTCCTGCATATGATGTTTCAGGGTTTGATGTCATTGATGATGAGACAGCAAGTTGTCCTGGAAGCACTCAAAAGATTCAGTAACTTTAACAGGCAATACAAATGTACTGATTGCCTGTTTTACAACTGCTAATGCCAGGTTATGCCTTTATGCCATTTGGAAATTCTATTGGAGAAGCCATTTGAACTTATTGATATCAAGAATATTGAAATTTTAAAGGAGAACTTGTTCAGTAGAATTCTCTTAACCTTTGATTCCCCCCAAATACCTTCTTGTCTAATACGGCATAAAAGATTTTTCTGGTCAAGTGGAATTTTCCCTAACAGAAATGTTACGGTGAGTCCCCTTGTACAGCTGAGAACCATGATCTCTTCAGATCCACAGATCCCAGCGACAATCGACAAAATAGGGAATAATGACAAAAGTAGGGTTCCTGACGTGGAGACAATTCCTACAAAAGACAACTTGACTTTTAACCCCACGAACGCCATGATAGACAAAGAGGCCCTGGATGAAGAAGTACAAAGAGGCTTCCTGGACCTGACTGATCAAGAACAACAGGGCGTTATTGACAGGCTCGGGAATCTGAAGGACCAGTTGGCTAAGCTGAGATCAACTGCACAGAAACTTTTATCCACATCTAATTCCCGGTCAGATGTGGCTATGGACGTTAACCCAGCCCCTAGCCTGATCATTACAACAGACTTATCTCCAAAAATTCCTGCAGAGAAGTCCTTAAATCTACTACAACCTCAAGGACCCAATAAGCCTTGGACCAATGAATCTCAAGGTACGCTGAATGGAGTGGTGACCATGGATATGAGGAATGGAAGTGTTTTCATCGATAAAGAAGGAACCCTCAACCAAATAACCCAGTTCTCTAGAATCTAGGACAAAGAAATCCAGTCTCAAGATTTTATCCTGGAACATAGCTGGCTAGAGAAACAAGAGTGCTGACTCTACATTTAGAAAATTTTTGGGAGAATTTGACCTTATTTTACTGCAGGAAACCTGGGCTGATTATGATCTTAACTTAGAGGGTTTTGAGGCTTATTCCCTTCATGCTTTTAAATCTCAGCGGTTTGGCCGTCCTCAAGCGGGCCTGACAATGTTTTGGTCTTCCTCTTGTGGTGCTGAGTTCTATCCTCTAACAGTATGTGATCATATAGCTCAGGCTTGTTTGTTGAAGAGGACAGGGCTGTCCCTAGTGGTAATAAATGTTTACATCCCACCGTGCCCTATGAAGGATTCTATCTCTAACTATTGGAGAAAGCTTTTTGAATATTTAGAATTGTTGGAACAGCAATTTCCTCTCTTAAATATTATTCTTGCTGGCGATTTTAATGCTAGGACGGGCCAAAATAGTAGTGGGATAACAGAGAAGCTGGGTTTTCATGCTGAAGATGCCCCCTTTATCTGTCTATCTGACCAGAGATTATCCAGGGATTTGGTATATAATGTTGCCTTTATAAAGTTCTAGACAAGCTGCAAGATCGCTGTTTGTACCATGATACAGATGCAGTGATATTTGTGAGTAAAGACTGGAACTGGAATCTGCCTCTGGGGGACTATTTAGGTGACCTCACAAGTGAAATCCCACCAGATGAACACATCAGAGTTCACGTCAGCTGTCCCCAAAACGTACGGGTACAGGTTAGGGGGGAAAGGTGTGTATGAAGGCTAAGGGCATCACTCTCAATGTATCAAATTCTGAAAAAATCAACTTTGACACATTGAAGGACCTGGTCCTAGATTACGGCTCAGTCATAGATGCCTCCTAAAGAGATCAAAGTCCAGCAGCCCTCCATCAAAAGAGACAAAAAAACAGTGGCTCATTGAGACAGGGCCGCTTAAGAAAACATTGAAAGTTATTTATGATAAGAGGGTTCTTGTGGACAATTACAAAACCTTGCCATACAGTTTTTAGGATGGATGTGCGATGGAAACATCCATTTTCCCCAGTAGTGGCAGGTCCAAGTAACTGGGGGAAGAGTTTCTTTGAAAAAAATATTTTGGACAGTGACCAGCATGTGCTTTCTGTCATTCCTGAAAATCTTGTGTGGTGTTACAGTTGTTGGCAGAATCTGTAGGATGAAATCCTCTGTAAATATCCCTTTGTAAAGTTTGTTGAAGGACTGCCTGAAACACTTAATGATGATCAACTATTCCCCACTAATAAAGTAAATATGATCATCGTGGATGATTTGATGGACTCTGCTTGTGAAAACACTGAAATTGAGAAAGCCTTTACCAAATACGTGCATCATCGGAACCGGAGCATTTTATTTTATTTATTACTCAGAATATTTTCTTTTGTGGAAAAAGCAACCGCACCATCAGCTTAAATACCAAATATCTGGTGCTGTTTAAGAACCCCAGGGACAAATTACAGATTGCCATGTTCGCACGCCAAATGTACCCAGGGAAGTCAGTTCTTTCTGGAGACCTTTCAGGATGCCACACAAAAACCATATGGGTATCTGGTTGTGGACTTAAATGCCTCCACGCCAGATTCTTACAGATTAAGAGTGAGTCTTTTCCCACCTGAATGACCTGTGGCGTACGTGTTAAAAACAAAACAGATGACCACTGGTTACAAAAGGAAACAGCTAACCCCCTAAACACTCTGTTAGCCCTAAATCCTCCAAAGGGCAACATGTCCCGCTGTGTAAAGAGAAATTTGGCGCTCCTAAAACTACTTATCAAGGCCTCCCACAACAGAGGGAGGCCATTCTCTGCGCAGCTTCAGATGATCTTGTCGCAGCTATCTCAGAAATTGCGCTCAATACTTTAAAAGGCAACATCCCCCTATCACAGCGTCAGGTTTGTGTGCTGAGGAAAAGATGCAGTTTTATTAAAAACCTGAGTGACAAAAAAGTATCTGAAAAGGAAGAAGCGACTTGTAAAGCAGTCGGGGGGGGGGGTTATTGCACCTCTGTTAAGCTTTGCTATCCCCCTCTTAACTGGTTTTTTTAACAAGCCAGTAATGGCATATGCTGAAAAAATGTACTTGGTTTCTAGCCATCAGCTAGAACAAATAAGGAATCCTGTTCCCCCTAAGGAGGAATACATCAGAACCACCACAATGCAGTCCTTGGATACTGAAATGAAGGGGGTTCTCCAAAGGCGTGACTTAACAGAATATGACCGGGTCAAGCATTTTGAGGCCAAATATTTTTAGCTCATGTGAAGCAGAGGGGAAATGAGCAATCTATTGAGCCTGTTTCTGTCACAGCCAGAGACGGCCTCTGTAGAAAGCCCTGTGAGTTCTGATGAAGTCTACCAAGAAATAGTGGACACCATGCCTGCTAGAGATAGGAGCCGTGCAAAGCTATTAAAATGAAACAGAACAAAAGTGTTTCATCTTGGGATGACCGTGAAACTTTTGTATATAGAGGAGAAAGTATTAAAGGCTCTCATATTATGGATTTGGTGAAGGGGATTACTTAAATGAATGCCATGCCTAGCCATCGCCTGCCTAAAGGTTGGAATGTTTTCATGAAGTCCTTGGCTGAACTGAATGTACCCGCTTCTGTTGTGGGCAACCCAGCTAATTGCCAAGCTGGGTTATTTAAATCCATGTAATCTTCACCATTTCCATCGATGAAAAAGTCTAGCGGAGCTGTTTCTGACAAGGCCGCCAGGGGTGGGACTTCAATATATAGGCATCTCTCAATGCTAGTTTCAGTAGTTTGAGTTCCTAAGCACGCAGTCATAGCCCAGGCACAGCTCAGGGGGGTTTCAGTGAGACTGTATGATGCTGTTCATTTCCCCCACTAGGTCAGAATGCTTGAATAATAGCCTCGGGGGACCGTGAAAGCCCACTGTTTCTCCCTGTCTATTATTCCAAAGGAGGAATCTTCAGCGAGGGTGTTCCAGCTGTGAGGATATTGTATCTCCACAGTCCTACATCTCGGGCCCCTGGCAGCTCCAATGGGCGCGCTAGATGGATGGTGAAGGCAGAAGCAGTGTTCTGTGGGAAAACAGTTGCGCAGGCGTAGCTCAGGAGGGTAATGTATAAACCGCCGTCAGCCATTTTTATACAGGGTCACAAAGTTGAGAAGCTGGAACCCAGCTGTTAAACTTATCAGGCCACCCAAACCACTTAACTAGATGGTATTTTCTTTTGCCATGCCCTTTTGAGGCTATAATTTTTTCAATCCGATACACTGTCTCCTTTACTCTTAATTTTCAGCAACTCTTCAGGATAGAACGACCCTATGACAGGGTCTCCAGCATAACCCTTTAGCCGATATACAGGCCTCCTGCCTCTACAGCTGACCTGCACCACTGTGAATATTTCATCTGTGTAGCTCTGTTCATATCCCTTTACAAAAAGTCCTTTGCTTTTAGAGACATGCACATGGCCTCCTTTTCTAAACAGGGGCCTCTCCACATCCTTTTCATTTCTCCCAACACCGTATCCATAAACCATTTCCCATACTTCTGCATATCTACTAAATCAGCCTGCCACTGTGCATCCAGACTAGAAACGATTGTCTTGTTTCAAAGCGGATCCGTGTCTGTTTATGCAATGTGTAAGCCTCTTGCTCTGAAAGCCAGGTAGCAACATTATTTTGAATAAGAGTTTTACACTGCTTTTTGGCAGCCTGGGAAAGAGGCCTCACCTTGCCAAAGCACTCTGCTTCTCCTGGCGTGTAATATATGTTCCTTAAGACCTCCTCTTGACTGAGTGTCTCCATTGCAAACCCCTTAACAACAGAATGACCACACAGGGCTAAAAAAGACATGTTTTTATTGCAACAAAACTAGCTCTTCTTTTTCTTGTCACACGGTTGTACGCTGGAACAAAAACACGATACGCAGGAGACATTCACAGCAACAGGGTTACCAATGTGCAGATTGGCAAAAGCCTGGATAAAATCATCATCAAGCTGCAACACAGTAATAATAAAAAGTATAGTACCATGAAAATGCCTTGGCAGTTGCCATCCCTGGCTTTATTTACTACCCACCTACAAACATTTCTTTACCTGGTTACCTGTGAGTTTGATACTGTGTTTTCTACATCCATGGTTTCATTTAAAGCATTTTCCTTGTCTTGCTCCTCCTTTAAAGCATCTTCCTTGTCTTGCTCCTCCAGCGTTTCCTCATCTGCAAACTCATCAACCGGGGTCCGGTAAATACACCACAACGGGTTGGGTATTCCAAAGTCCATCTCATCAGCAGGGTGACTGCAAAGTTCCATCTGTTTTAAAAGAGACCTCCCAAAGTCAGATCTCACCAATGGCGGTGGGGTGGTAAATTCCAGGCGTCTGGCTGGAGTTCCCATGTTCTCCCCAAGAGTGTGAGTGCATGTCTGCTAGCAGAAATGGCTTCTTTCCTAAAAGCACCCCTGGGGGGGCATGGGGCAGAGTGTGTCCCTGTCCCTTTACTATTGGTCAGGATGGCGGGGCATGTTGCTAGATGTGGTCACATGGTGGCCTTCAGCCCTTCCCACTGGTGGATAGCCCCTTTCCAGGGCAGGAAAGCGCTGGAGGAAGTTCAATGCCGCAGAGGTGGGCGGTGCTAGAGAAAGGTCGCCCATTGACGTTGAAGGGAGGTGCCTGGTAAGTTCACTCCTGGTGTTGTCATGGGAGGGGGTATTGCCAGTCACTTCTGCTGCTGTGTGGGGTGGGGCCGCATATGTATGTGTGCACATCACATCCGGTGTCATAGCAGTGTGGGAGTGGCTAGCTTACATCACTTCCGACGATGCAGGAGTGGGGGGATGGTCACACCTCATTAATATTCATTAAACCTCATAAATATCCATGAATTATGCAAAATAGCTAATCAGTATTCAATGTGTACCCACTTCCGGTGGTGGGTGTGGCCATCTAACATCACCCTGTGCCGTGTGAGGGGCGTGGTCATACCTCATTAATATTCATGAAATATGCAAATTAGCTCATTAGTATTCATAGGGTACCCTTTAACTACGGATTTCATACATGAAGAGTTATTATTTTATTAAATAATAGAGTAATCAGTGCAGTGGCAGAGTGAAAAAAGAATTGCTTTTTTGTAGCTAACAAAGAAGAGCTTGTCTGAATCATTATACTCGTCACCAGTGAATATGCCAGGCATGAAACATACGAAAATAACAAGTAAAATTAAGGCTTAGCCTTAGAGAAATATTAGGAATTGCAATGGCAATTCTGCCAGCCTCCATAGTAAATACAGCTTTCTGTTTAAAGGAGCTACCTTAAAAAAAAAAAACTCCCTGTGTGAGGTGCTTGGCAGATTGATATTCTTGCTGCTGCAACAGTATGGAAATTATAGAAGATTCTCAACAAATTGCTCTCTGTGTTCACTAGCCACAGATGAATGGGAGCTTTGCTTTGCTTTTTTCCCCAGTTGAATTTCCTTTAGATAAAATAAAGAGATAAAGAACTATTCCTATGCCTGTGGGAATTATCCTGAAGAGCACTGCAGAAATCTATGTTGCCCCCAAGTTGTTTAACATCTTTATGAAGCATTGTGGTATAGTGGTTAGCGTCTCAAACTAGGATCTGGGAGACCCAGGTTCGAATTTCTACTCTGCCATGGAAGCTTGCTGGGTGACGTTAGGGCAGTCACATACATTCAAGACTAACCTACCTTACTGGGTTGTTGTGAGGATATAATGGAATGATAAAATGATAAAAGCCTCTTTGAGTCCCCATTGGGGAGAAAGGTGGGGTATAAATGAAATAAATGAATTGTACTGAAGTAATGAGATGGGGCTTTTGTGGGAGCAACTCTGTGTTTCATTCATAGACCTTTATTGGCATAAAAATTATTACAATTGTTACAAAAAGGGATCATAAAACATAAAATCAGTGAAATAAAACAAAGAACAATATAATCAAATATCAGAGCTTGTAAGTTTTTGCACTTTCATCACATCCACTAGAAAATTGGCAACACCCTCAGTAATCTCCGGTACTAAATCATTCAATAAAAATTGACATTTTACTTTATTAGACAGGTGATGTTTTGAATAAAAGCAAGTTTTTAACCATTTCCCATGGGATGTTTTGTATAGAGAACAGTCAAACAGTATGTGTTCAATTGTATCCAGGGAGTTGGAACCACAAGGACAGATCCGTTCCTGTATTGGGATTTGGTGGTACCTTCCATACAGCATCCTTGATGGAAAGGCATTGACCCTAGCAAGAGAGAATGCTCTACGGAGGATAGGGATATCCAGATTGTAAAAGTAGTGGGGGATACTGTCAATTTTATTCATAAGACCCAACATTGCTGAAGAGCAAACATAAGGTTGGATTGGGTGCATCTTTTGAAGCTCCATATCTAAGAGACGCTGTTTAATAATTTTAAAAATGTGGGCTTCAGTAGTTGGAGCCAAATCTTCCAAAGAAACTCGATAGATCTTATTTTGGTCAAAATTATACAATCCCAGGAGGTATTGTGAAGTTCTTTTAACAACAATGATAAAAGCTCAGTTCTAAAATATAGTTTGAGCCAATATCGAATAGTTAATAACCAAACCTTGGTTTCACACAAATTTTGGCCTAGTTCAGAGCAAATTGCATGATAAGAAACACATTTAGGGAGACCCAGAATTTGTCTAAAAAAATTTGCTTGAACAGATTCTAAATCACGATTAAAAGCATTGACCCAAATAGGAATACCATACAAAATCTGGGGTAAAATTTTGGAGTTGAATACCTTGACTGCTGCAGGAACAAATTGATTGCCCTTATAGAAGAAGAATGACTTCAGTTGGCTTGAAGAGATTCTCCCTAGTTTGGCAGTCCTATTTCTGTATACTGCCCATTTAAGGTTATAATTAAAGGTAATACCCAGATATTTGTAGCTCTTTACCTGTTGAATTTTGGCCTTTCCAATGTGCCAACTAGAGGGCGACCAATTCTTTGAGAAAATTAAGACATTAGTCTTAGAGTAGTTAATTTTAAGAAGGTTTAGATGACAATATTTCTCAAAGGCCCCTAGATAACGTTTGAGTCCAATTTTAGAAAAGGATAAAATAGCGGTGTCATCGGCATATAAAAGTATAGATACTGCTTTGCCTCCTAGTTTTGGAGGATGACCATTGATAGGTTCTAAAGCACAAGCCAAGTCTGAAAGAAATAAATTAAAAAGAAGGGGAGCAAGGATGCATCCTTGCTTCACTCCTTTATTAGATGGGATTTTCTCAGTAAGTCCGCCATTTGAGGAGTACTTTACTTGGCTTGTTGTGGATGAATGTAATTTTTTTAAAAGGAATAAAAGACGAAGATCAATTCCTAATCTAATCAGCTTAGACCAGAGTTTATCTCTGATGATTGAGTCAAAGGCACTCTTTAAATCAATGAAAGCGACAAAGAGTTTCTTATTACCCAGTTTCATATACTTTTCTGCAAGTGAGGCAAGAATCAGACAGTGATCCAAAGTTGATTTATTTTTGGAAAAGCTGATTTGCTCTGGGCCGATGATGGAGTTATCCCTTACCCATCTAAGGAGACGCTGTTCTAAGTGCTTCGCATACAATTTGCCCAAGACTGATAAAAGGCTAATGGGGCGGAAATTTTCAGGTAAAGTAGGATCACCCTTCTTATAAATAGGGATTATTATTGAATTAAGCCAGGAGTCTGGCAAAATGCCATACAAGTCAATAGAAGTAAATAATTTGGCAAGAAGTGGGGCCCACCAATCAATAAATTTCTTAAACAATTCAACAGGGAGACCGTCAGGATCTGGGGATTTGCCAGACTTCAGGCTACCTATTAGCTCAATAATTTCTTCCACTTCGACAGCTGAAGTAATGAGATGGGGCTTTTGTGGGAGCAACTCTGTGTATCGGTTGTGTACTCTTGCTGTTCTCAGGACTCCTGCTACCCTGACCTTGGAACTGAACTTGACTCTGGACTTGGATTGCCCTTCTGGTACTGATGACTTGCAGCGCATTCCTGAAAATTTTCACCGAAAGTCTTCAGGAGGTGGCGTGACCTCGCTGCCAGCATAAATGCGTGTAATCACGTGATTACATGCACTTACACTGGCGGTGAGGCCAGTCCCGGCGGTGGCTGAGTGCCGTGGGACTACGCCTCGCCCCTCTGCCAGCGCAGCCTCTCCATGGCACAGGCCGCGGTGTAAAGAGGCCGTGCCAGTGCAGGGGGGCGTTCCGGGGGTGTTCCGGAGGGAAGAGCTGCCGGTTAGACGGCTTCCTATCCTGATTCGGCCCAGTACACCAGCTCCAGGAATGGCAGTGCTGCGCCTGCTTTTTAGCAGGCGCAGCCTCGCTGTTTCCTATGGGGCAAAAAGCCCCGGTAAAACAACAACAAAAATGGCCACAAAATGGCTTTTTTTTGTTTTACGGCATACAGGAATCGGCTTAGGAAGAGGAGCGCTGCCCCTCTTCCTCGCCATCCCTGTACGCCATCATTTCAGGAATGGGCTGTTGGACCTTATTTTTCTCTTTAAATTTTTTTATCTCTGTGTGTATAAAACTCTTGCTGTCTGAAATTCACTTCACAGCATCAGATGAAGTGGGTTCAAGCCCATGAAAGTTCATATATCAGTAAATTTGTTAGTCTATAAGATACTGCACAACTCTTCTTTTGTTTACATATTGAAGTGTGAATCATCCCTGCCAGCAGCATGTTCACAGGTTTTGCATTACAGGTAGGGTTGCCAACCTCCAGTTGGGGCCTGGAGATCTCCTGGAATTACAACTGATCTCCAGATTACAGATATCAGTTACCCTGGATAAAATGGCTGCTTTGGACTGTGGACACTATTGCATTAAACCCTGCTAAAGTCCTTCTCAAAACCCTGTCCGGCCAAGGCTCCACGCACAAATCGCCCTCAATTTCCGAACCTGGAGTTGGCATCCCTACCTATGGGAACTTGCTAGATTCTGTCCTTATAGAACATTTAGGACTGGAAACAGTAGAAATGATCAATAATACAAGATACAATGATTAACTGTGGTGGTTGTGTTTCCTAGGCATAGCATATTTGAATGGGATGTGCAGTGAAAAACGAAAGTGTATCATTGCAGAGGACAATGGATTGAATCTTGCATTTACTATTGCCCATGAGATGGGTCACAAGTAAGTAAACAAAGAAAACAATAATTTATATTGGCATCCATCGATTCTAAGAGTAAATTTAAACTTAAGCCCCAGTATTTGGCTATATTATTTGGCTAGTACTGAAATTAGCAAATACATGGAAAAGTCAGAAAACTTGAAAAAGGGTGCTTGGAATAAAAATGGGAAAAATGTCCCTGAAAGTTTTGGTTTTTGTATTATGCTTTTGCAGATGACTTCTCTAGGGAAAGGGCTTATACTGATCCGCATGTCAGTTCTCCCCTACAAATGCCTTTTAAGAGAAAGACAGGATAAGAATCTAGTATTTTCCTATAATGTCTTGTTCCAACTTTAGATATGGATAGTAATAAAAACTAGTTTGTACTGATATCTGATGTCATTTACAAATTTTAATTTAAAAGATTCTAAAACAATAATACATGAGATAAAGAGCTGAAAATGTGAGGAAAGACAGGCCTAGTAATTTTATTTGCAGTGCTGTGGCACTTTGTAACATATCCAGTTCTAGCTAAAGTTCCCAAAAGATATGCTTATGAGATCAGTACATACCAAATGAATCAGGATATCTGTAAACTGTATTATTCAGATTTGACATTTTCTGTTTATAATGCAAAAACATAGCAGTTGCTAAAATACCATTAAATCTAAACTAAAATCTTGCTCTATGGAGGCCTCTTACAGTATCTGACAAAGGAAGCTTTGACTCTGGAAAGCTCATAATTGAAAATCTTGTTGGTTTCTAAGATGGTACTGGACTTGAATCTCGTCTTTCACAGTGCAATCCTAAACAGAATTATAACCTTTTAAGTCTGTTGAAGTCAGTGGGCTTTAGAAGGGTATAACTCTGTTTAGGACTACATTGTTAAAGGATGAATAAGGTACATGTGGAGACTAGATGGAATCTTACCTTTAGATCTCCACATGGTATTATTAATTGATACCACCATCTACCAGGCTGTTATTAACCTAGTAAAAGGGGAAAAAGTGGATTCCCGACCTAAACTTTTAAGGCTGCCAGCCTTTTCGGCAACATCACCCTGGCTCCAAGAGTGATGTTTATTCTATGCTGCATGTTAACCATGCCAAGAGGTTCCAACCCTCTCCCTCTCCCCCAAATACCGTACAAGCAGCTAAGTGTTTGACTGATGTGCTCAGCATAAAAAGTGTCCCCTCCACAAATTATTCCAGTAAATCACTTGGAGTTTTAGGAATCATGAGATGATTTGGTCATCCCATACTGTCCCCGCCGCACAACAGGGTTACCCTAGCTTAATGAGGGCTCTGATGAAGAGCATCACATGTGGTGTAGGGGTTAAGAGTGGCAGATAAGTATCTGGGAGACCTGGGTTTGATTCCCGCTCATGCCATGGAATTTGCTGGCTGACCTTGGGCCAGTCACACTCTCTCAACCTACTTCACAGGGTTGTTGAGAGGATAAAATGGAGATGAGAACAATGTAAGCCGCTTTAGAGAAAGGCGGGGTACAAATGAAATAAATAAGTATACAGGGGTAGCATATAAAATTGGATGTTTATGAGGGACCTTCTACCAGTGCCCTCATCAGATCCCTATTTACATAATATCTAGCCAATTGCTGATTTCAGTTATCCATTTTACGTTCAGTACTTTTAGAGCTCTGTCTAAACTATGGTGGCACACATGCAAAGCTCCCTCATCAGCTTTGAATGTTTAAGGGCATTACAATGACTGCCAACCCCGAGGTCTAAACTAAAGTGTTTGCACCCAAGTGAATAACTCTGTTAATCTTAGTTGCTTCTGTACAATTCCACATTGGGACTGTGCATATGCAGGCCAACCATAGAGGGGGGAAATGTTCTATAAAGCTTTCCACTAGTTTACGTAGTGCAAAGAGTGCTCTCACACCTTCAGCCATGTTCTCGCCTTTTACCCCAAACCAGCACGTGACCAATGAGGAAGAGCATTTCTTCCTTCAGTACTTCCTTCACTGTTGTGGAGGAAGGATAGTCCTTTGCTTCACTTTCCATACAATCATAGACATCTTTGTGTGTGTTTTTCTGAGCTCTATCAATATTTATAATATGAGATCTCAGAGCATCTTTTCTCCCGCAGAAAGGCTCTTTTTTAAAATATTCACTGAGTGCAGCATCAAAATGGCCCAGACTGATTACTGTAACTGCTGTGTTTGGGAGAGACTCATAATGTGACTGCTTGTAAGCAGTTTACCCCTAAGGCACAAGAGAGGTCATCCATTTGAAGGCAAAGCACTGGGGAAAGGCTTTGTCAGTGCTGGAGACATCCACCTCTAATCACTAGTTGGTTTCTGAAGAAAGGGCTCTTATACCCTCTGTAGTGTATGTACGTTCAGCTCCGTTGTCAGATCTGCCTGCTAACCTCATGTACCTTGGATCCAAGGAGTTCGTCAGAACCATCCCTGAAGAAAGCTAAGGCCATCAGTATCATCTTCTTTGCTATAAGTATCATTTTCTTTGCCATCAGCTTGCGTAGCTATTATTGGAATCCCTATGTGCAGACAAAAGGACAGGCTGCTTCCTCGGACCCTGTTACCCTACACAAGGGCTGTTGAAAGCACGTCACTGTCTGAAAGGGCAGCTTGATGTTGATCTGCCACACTCTTAAGCTCCTCAACCTCAGAAGTGGCATTCATCATGATAGCACTTTGTCCAGTCTCTTGAGCTCATGGCAGCAGCACCTGTTCTGGGGCCCACCGCAGGCATCGTGGTACCCATATATTTCATTCCCTTCATGTATGGGCTACAGTCGGGAATGTTCGAACAGCAGACACAGGTTTTTCCATTGCACTCCTCATTTCCATAGCTTCTTCACTGCCATAGTTCCATTGTTGGTTCACCCACCTACAGTAGTTCTGGACCCTCTGGATTTGGAGTCCCTTCAAACTTGGATCTAATGTGGCATTGGTTCTGTCTCCAGTTGAGGCAGAGATTCCACACCAATTTCAGCAAATGAAGTTCATTGTCAGTCCTTCATGCAGCCCCACATATGGGACTGCGCAGGCTGTCGGTGGAAGATTTTTCCAGCCTCCTAGTAACGGAGGGGGTGCCCCTCCCCTCCCGGGCGAGCGTGGCGGTTCCTTCCCGCCCAAACCACCACGTGACCCAATGGGAGGGGCGCCCCCTCCTCCCTCAGTTCCTTTTTCGCCGCTGTGTGGTGTGGAAGTGTTTAAAGTGACCTTCTGTTCGTGAGTTTTCCTGAAATACTTACGTGATCTGAGGCAGTTCATCTGGCCTAGATCGGATTGTTTCTTATTGCCACGATGGCGTCTAAACCACCCTTTAAGAAATGTTCTGGGTGTGACTTGAAAATGCCCCTCTCTGACGAGCATGAACTTTGCCTCCTCTGCCTGGGAGAGGGGCATGCTGTGCAAAGCTGCACTATTAGTAAAAAGTTCACCAGCGCAGCCCGAAAGGACAGAGCTTTTCGCTTAAAAGCTGCTCTGTGGGAAAAGTCCTTGGAAGCCGCCGCCAAACAAGCCGCTTCGGCGCGCTCCACCCCAACCCAACCATCAGTTGAACTCCATAATTTTCATTTAAATAAGATTATTAGTCTTATTTCATTTAAATAAAATTATTATTAAGCATTATTAACATTAACAGAAATAATTTTATTGTATCCATATCAAAATCTTGAGAGTAGAGGGGAAGAGAAAAGCAATACCCACCTCTCAAAAAACAAAAACCATTAACACTGTTTTCCATTGTGTAGGCTGCAGGAAAGGGAAATGGGGAGGTCAGGGTGATGCCCCATGATGAACAGAACCTGGGCAAACAAGAACATTGATGGTCTTCTGTTATTTCTTAAATTTAACTCACACTCATAAGAGGGTTCCCCAGTGTGGTACAGGCAGCCATCATAAGTACTTTCAGCTTTTCAGAAAGTGGGCAGGGCCATAGTAAGGCAAGCCTTTTTTACTTGCTGCTGTCATTCAAATGAAAGGGTTTCCCATGGCTAAAGTAGGAGCCACAGTCATTGGAGGATCAGGAAGACTGGTAAGCATCTAGCCTTTCAGTCTATGGTTCCATTCCCCCTTCAGACTTCCCTTCTTTTTATTCCCCTATCTTTTTCTCCCTCTCCCCTCAGGCTTTCCTTCATTTCTTTTTAATCTCTTTCTGTTCTTTGAGAAACAAGCTTTTTATATATTTTACCAGAGAAGTTTTAAAAAACAATCCCCAGCCACATAAATTAAAAGGCTTATTAATATGGGAAGCCAAGGGGAAGTTTAAATGATATGAATGTGATTACATATGTCATCAAAAATGGTTGCAAAGCAGAGTACAGCCAGTTCTGATCTTGATATATCAATGGTCTTACTTAGTGTAAAGCTGCTTCATGTGTTCATTGTAGAATAAAATGAGGCAGAGGGGTTGAGAATGATGACATAGAGATTGTGGCCTGTTGTCATAAGCTTCTTTTGCAAAGCAGAGAGGGAACTTTTTTTCTTGCCTTAGGGTTCATCCAGGAAGCTGGGTTTTTGCATGAGAGAAGATGAGTGTTCAAGAGCAGAAGCCCAATCTTTCCTTCTTCAGGCTTGCTGTCTTTCCATCGCTGTCTTTCATACTTTCAACCGAAGTACAGATATTACTAATCTTAATATTAGTTAATCCAAGGCAGCTTCATATGTTCAGTGTGCTTCCATATAATTCTTTTGCAAAACAAGGAGGGAGGTGTTGTGTTTAGCTCCACCTCCACTGGCAGCCATGTTGAGTTTAACGCCACCTCCTGTGTCAGCCAATTTGGGATGGCACTTCATCAGCCCCTCTCAAAACAGGCTGAAAAAAGTTGGCATCTCCTTTTATAGGTACTTGCTCCCTCTGTCTGTATATTTCTTGCTCCATCTTTCATGTACTCTTATGTATTACTCAACTGCCATACTTCCTATACAATCTTATATGGGCTTTGGGCTAGCCCTTATTTGTTTGTTCGTTAGTTTGCAAAAATTTTACCTTGTCTTTCTACCTTCATGAGAGTCACCAAGTGTCGTGGTGCAGGCGAGGAGCGAGGGCTGTAAGCGTAGTCTGGAGAACAGTCCAAGGTCATTCACAGTGAAGGCAGAATCCGAGATAGCAATACAGGCAAGGGAAGTCCAAGGCGTTAGTCAGAGCCAGTCCGAGAAGTCAGGATACCAGGAATCCAAAGGATAGCAGGGAAACAAGGCCGGTACACAAAGAGGTTGGTGACAAGTTGCTTGCACAACAGCCAAGCCTAACTGATGGCTTAAATCCCTTCCCCTGCTGCTGTAGCAGAGCCAGCTGATGCTGATGAGGCTGAGTTCACAGGTGGTGCTTCAGCCCTGCTCTTCCTCATCACTGCTACTGGGGAGGTTCCTCTGTAAAGCCTTCAGTCTAGCACTCTGCCGTCTCTGCTGCATTGCCAGACGAACCTGTTTTCTTCTCTGCTCCAGTGGCCTTGGCGAGGCCTCTGGAGACACTGCATGTTGCAAGGTGTCAGGTCCAACTGGAGTACTTGAGCTGGCAGGCTGCAGGCATGGTGAGTCATCTCCTGACTTTGGCTGATCCTCTACTCTGGCAGGCTGTAGGCCCTGTGGTTGTTCCTGTGGGACTTCTGCCTGAGGATGTCCCTCTGTTCTGGCTTCTATTTCCTCTTCGTCAGAGGAGGTCTCTGCAGGCTGACTTATGACACCAAGGCAGCTAACAGATTAAAAACATAATAAAAACACATCTTTAAAACAAAACCAAAAAAATATCATTAGAGCAATTAAAACCAAAGCTAAAATACTCACTCGAAAACATAAAACAACAATTAAATAATAGAGCAGGAAGGAGGGATCACTGAGGAAATGCCAGACCAAAAAAAATCTTCTCCTGCTGGAGGAAGATATCAACAGAAGGGGACAGATGAATCTCCCTTAGGAGAAGGTGCTAGAGGCATGGTGCCACAACCAAGAAGGCCCTTTCCCTAGTTGCTGCCCGCCTGATCTCAGAACGTGAGGACAACAATAGTGATCGGGTAGGTTTGTAAGGGAATAAGTGGTCCTTCAGGTATGTTTGTCCCAGTACCAGTACTTTCACCTCTGAAGCCCTTATATGGCTTAGAACCAGCATCCTTATTTGCAAAAGGGATGTGGCCAAAACCTTTTGAGAACTGCTGGTATTGCAGAATCAAAAGCTAATGCATAAGCAAACCAAGAAGAGAAATAAAACAACTATTCAGCCCACTATTCATCCATCAATGCTGAATGTCTACAATGTTTATGGATAAGTGTAATGTCCCAGATTTATAGATTTTGTTATTCTTAGATATCTCCTCCAAAAGTTAAAACCAACTTTGCTCAAGCTTAGAAAGGCTATTTGAGATGAAAATTTAGTATCCACAAGGGAATTAGAATAAAAAACAAGGCAAAGATGGGAAAGAGATTAATAACTGGAGCATTTTAAAAAGAGTTAAAATTTGCTGGGAGTAAGAGCTCACAGTTCAGCTTTAAAAAGTGATTTGTAAACTTTTGTTTTCTTTTGAATGTATAAAATATAAGGAGTGTCTAATGACATCCAGTTAACACAAACTTTTTTAGAAACTCTGTCATTAGTATAAGAGTTATAACTTGTAACACTGGACTCTTATTGAGGCAATACTGTATATATATTATATATGTTTATGTATTTGCTTTGTGCAATTATATCTGCCTCTAATAGGAGGCATGTTAATGTTTCTAAAGCAAAAAAGACATGGACTGTAGCTTTTACACTAACAATGGGAAAAAAACATTACAAATTTCCAGAGTTGTAAATTTAAAAATTATTTTAATATATTACATCTGTCCACTAAAATCTGTAACCTAGAGACTCCCACATATTATATTAAAAATATTAAAGCATAATTATTCTTCCCTTCCTCCCTTCCCTTCTTACTTTCCTTCTTTCCTTCCCTTCCCTCTTCCTTCCTTCCTTCCTTCCCTTCCCTCTTCCTTCCTTCCTTCCCTTCCCTTCCCCCTTCCTTCCTTCCTTTCTTTCCCCCTTCCCTCTTTCTTTCTTTCTTTCTTTCTTTCTTTCTTTCTTTCTTTCTTTCTTTCTTTCTTTCTTTCTTTCTTTCTTTCTTTCTTTCTTTCTTTCTCTCTCTCTCTCTTTCTCTCTTTCTCTCTTTCTCTCTTTCTCTCTCCTTTCTTTCTTTCTTTCTTTCTTTCTTTCTTTCTTTCTTTCTTTCTTTCTTTCTTTCTTTCTTTCTTTCTTTCTTTCTTTCTTTCTTTCTTTCTTTCTTTCTTTCTACCTTCCCTCTTTCTTTCTTTCTTGCAAATCTCCAGGTGGTGGCTGGAGATCTTGCAACCCTAGCCTCTTTCTCCCCCTCCCCCACACTGGGAGATCTATGCCTGGTATGGCCCCCGAACACTGTTATAAATGTGAAAATGGCCCTTGGCAGGAAAAAGGTTCCCCACCCCTGTTCTAGACTATTAGGTTATAGCTTTCTGTATGGAGTTGAATGTATGGCATTTATTAAAGAAGCCTCTGATAAAGAGTACTTCATTAATACTAGATTGAATACCCAGGGATCATTTTTATTCAACTTTAAAGGTATTTATAATAGTGAAACTGTAGTAAACGTATCGTAACATTATGTGAGCATTTTTGTCAAATAATAATAATTTTTATTATCATTATTTTGCAATTTATGGAAACTCTTATGTCCCCAAGAGTTTCTATTTCCAATTGTTAATTTACATCATTTGAAAACATAGCAGCTATCTAATTATGATTGGCATTAGGATTTAGGAGGTAGAAGTAAAACTGTTTGTCTTAAAATACTGCTGCTTGCAGAACTTGGCTTTAACATTTTATTTGCTTATGTTGTTTGCCACGTATTAAAAACTTAATTTTAAAATCCAGAAAAGAGATGTGTATTTGTCCCAATTTATAACCTAATTACACTAAAGCTTTAAACTTTATATTGCTTATGTATGCTGGAGTTCAGGATCCAAATTATATCATCTTGTGGAATTACACATTGTAAGAATTAAATATGAGACTTTTCTGCCAGAGGGTTGTTTTTTTTGGGGGGTGATGGTTGTATGAAAACTGAGAACATGGACAAAATTTGCAGCTTATGAAGAAGGAAATACAGATCTGCATTGCCCCGCACTTACTTTTACTCTAAGCACATTGTTCCATTCTTGTACTCTTGCCAGCTGTGACCGTTCTTTGAAAAGTGTGATCTGGCTCTGATCACATCCAAGTTAGATTATCATAATGCACTCTACATGGGCTGCCTTTGAAAATAGTCCATAAGCTTCAGTTGGTCCAAAACGCAGCAGCAAGGCTATTGTCATGGATTGGTTACAGGGATTATATCACTCCTGTGCTGAAAGATCTGCACTGGTTACCTATATATTTTCAGGCACAGTTGAAGGTGCTGGTGAGATACATACCTCCATCCAGAATGTCTTGTCAACCAACAATGATTGTGGGACACTGAGTCGCAAAACTGTTTAGTAGTGACCACCGGGACTGAGGGGAAGAATAAACAGCAGAGGCATTCTGATTCTGAATGCTCCACGAAAATGATGGAAGTCCCATTTCTGCTACTGCCTTGGTAATCCTGTCTCTTCCTATGGTAGAGCCTTCAGAACTGCCATTTTGACCTTCAACACAATCTGGCAGTTAACTCTCTCATGATTGTATCAGTTTTTCAGAGGTCCCAGAAAATTTTTCTAACATTCCATGGATTTTAATAGTTGATTTCTTTGCTTATGTCTTTCTGATAAGAGACACTATGCTGTTCTCTGGACCTCCTGCAGATAGAGACACTATGACGTTCTCTGGACCCTCTTCACTCATCTAAACTGTTCAAACATTTCTGCAGTAATCCCTGACATTAGGCAGTAGAGAGCATGGCTATAATCACGATGACCACCGTGATCATTAGAAATGGCCTTGTCACAATCCCAAATAATAGTAGCACATATCACACTGTTAATATTATCTTCTATGCATGGAGTGATGGCAAACACTGGGAAACAAACTCCAGATTTTCCAGTTACTGCTTAAAATCACCACCAAAACATGAGCATTATGGCTATTAGGCATGGGTCAGGAGGACTAGAAGATAAAAATGGTCCTTGAAAGGGCCTTGCCTCCTGGACCCACCCACCAATGGAAGTGGAAGGGGGAAAGAAGAATGCCCAGGGATAGGCACATCCAATTGGAGGGGGAGGGAAGAAGCAGCCTCACTTTCCCTTCTTCTAGTGTGCACTAGCCAGCATTATGCAGAATAGAGACTGCCAGCTTGCAGCTGCAGTGGCTCCCACTTATTTTGTGCACGTCTGCCTTGGGTGGTATGGCTGTCATTGGTTCCCATGAGATGAGGGCTGCCAGTGTACATGGTAGCAGTTCCCATTCTTTTCGCAGAGGCCACCAGCCCATGTATGTGTTGGTTCATCATTGTGACTTCAGTGCAGTCTTGCATGGGACTATGCAGGTGCAGACTAGCCATGGAGATGAGACTTCTCTAGCTTCTAGAAGTTTCAGTGTTGCTGGATAGCTCTCCCCTTTCTCCATCTCGAGACAGGAGCTGGTTGCCTTCCCATCCAAATGGTCACGTGATGGAGGCAAGGCGAGCGCTCCTCCCTCAGTTTTCTCTTCACCACCATGTTACAGTTACAGGGTTGGGGCAGCCTCAGTAGGAGGAAGCCTGATAGTTGGCCTGATAGTGAGGTCAGATAGGTCAATAACTCCCCCAGGGAAAGTACTGATGTCTTAGGGAGGCTGCCTATGTATGTGAGTATGCATGGTAAATTGATTGCCTCTGACATAAAATACTATTTATGTATGTGGTGATGATGCTGTCCTTTGAAAGCTTATACTGCAATAAATGGGTAGGTTTTAAAGATGCCACAAGATACTTTTTGTTTTTGTACCATATTGTTCGGGGGTTGGTCATTCATTTAAAATGATGGGGGAGGGATCTGTCCATACTTGCTGGTAACTATCAGTAGACATCTTCTCTTTTTTTGAGCACTATCCTGAAGGGGTATCAGTGGAGCCATGCCACCTCCTCAGAGGCTTCCTGGCAGCCGTGGAGCCTTAAAAAAGCATTTTTAAATAGAAAAAGAGGGAAATGCCCCATTGAAAATAATGAGGCTGCACCACCCAAAAAGGTGGAGCAGTCCTGCCACCATTCAAGGGGGTGTTCCCGGGGTGAAAAGGCTGTGGAAGCTGCCTATAGGCATCTCCAACCCACACAGTGGCATGGCGATGTGGCTGTGGTGGGGGCTGGCAGTGCTTAGGCGCCGATATGTTTGTCCCCAAGCTGGCATAGCTGCCACCTTAATCTGTGACCCCACGCCAGCTCCAGAAGAGCTTCAACCCCCCTTCAGGAATGGTCTGCCTATTTTGCACTTATCTTATAAACTTTATATATTTATTTTATTTATTTACATTATTTATAGTCCACCTTTCTCACAAGAATGCAAGACAGATTACACATAGGCCTTTTATATATGGTTGTTTCCCTCATGGTCACCCCTCCAATGACTTCAGTTCTTTGTTTTAATTATGCATGCCATTTCCAACCCACGTTTTGCTTGCGTTTTCAGAGACCTATTTTATCTCGAATTTAAAAAATATAGGCAAAACGTGGGGAAATGCAGGGGGAGAGTGAAGAAACCTCTGACGGTCAGAAAGGGCATGCATAATCAAAACAACAACCTGAAGTTGTTGGGGTGACTGCAAGCAAAATAGCCATGCATAAAAGGTCATAGTGAGTCAATACAATCAACAAAATGGGACATTTAGTAAACAACACATTAGGTTTGTAGAAGTCTGGAACCAACCAGAAAGAACTGAAGCATAGCATAAGTATTTATATGACACATTAAGTGCTGTAAAAATTACATAATAGGATCATACTTACAGTAAGTAATTAGGGTTGCCAGCTCTGGGTTGGGAAATACATGGAGATTTGGGGGGTGGAGCCTGAGGAGGGTGGGGTTTGGGGAGGAGAAAGACTTCAAGGGTATAATGCCATAGAGCCCACCTTCCAAAGCAGCCATTTTCTCCAGTTGAACTGATCTCTGTCACCTGGAGATCAGTTATAATAGCAAGAGATCTCCAGTTTCACATAGAGGCTGGCAATCTTATAAGTAATATACAGCAGTATAGATCACAGTCCCTAATCATTTATCCAAGTATGTTTGGGAATCATTTTGTACAATGCAGAAAATCCCTCTTGAATAGTAACAGAGAATGGCACATTTCAGTCTTCTGCGCAGGGTATGCCATGTTTCACCCTGCTGCCTCCTTCTTCTATCCCTTCCCTTCTGTCAACAGCTACTAGAGGACTTTGCTCACTCACTCAACTGTGCTGTACTCAATGCTGTTGAGTAGGGTCGCCAATCTCCAGTTAGGGCCTGGATATCTGAGATTACAGTGGATCTCCAGACTACAGAGACAGATTCCCCTGGAGAAAATGGCTGCTTTGGGAGGGGGGGAGTGAATTCTAAGCCATTATACCCGCTGAGGTCCCTCATCTCTTCAAACCCCACCCTCCTCAGGCTCCATCTCCGAATCTCCAGAGATTTCCCAACTCAGAGTTAGCAGCCCTACTGTTGAGGTAGTCACCACTGGCTCACCACTGTCTGCCTGCCTGCTGCTCCAGTCTGTCTGCCAGTGTTGCCCAGGGTATTTGCCCACTCCCCAGAACCATCTGTCCTCTGCTCCAGTGTGCCATGACCAGTGCTACTCTGGTGGCATTTGCACTGTTCAGGGTTCATGTCCTGATTGCCGTGATTTCCTATTGCTGGGCACTGCTGCCTAGCAGCAGTGGCTGCTGCCGTGTGCACTTGCCACATCTTCTCAACTCATTGAGGGTAATAGTCAGAGAGCTGAGGGAAACCTTGTAAAATATGTTTTGCCTTTGTGTTTGCGTGTTTTTAAAGTGGAAAAATGGCTATTCCTATTGACTTCAATAGAATTCTGGATATTCAGAAATTACGTATTTTCTAAATTCCATATCTGAAGGATTCTAATTCTGAATTCCAAATCTGGCTTTTGGTGATAGTGAACATCTCTGTTCCTCATTTAAATCCTTTGAGGAGACTTTCGGAGAGATTTGGGAAAGATAGAAAGCATTTTAATCTACTTTTGTGATATCTCTTCCTTAACCATGTCATGCAAGTGATTTAAAATTGATTTAGACTTTTTAACATAGTGTAGCAGAAAATGTCTTCAGTTCCATTAGATCAAGGAAATAAGGTTAAGACAATGTTCTGGATTTATGAATGGTGAGGATCAGAGAAAATAGGGCAGCTTACCTTACTATTCACCCAGGATGCTGATCCTGTCTGTGGTACTAGCTAGTGTCTGTGCATTTCTGCTCTGTCAGATTTATCATATTGTATATTGTTAAATCCTGGATTAAATTCAGAACATCCATGCATATGGGGCCTATGTACAACCATTTTGTCAAGTTTTTAATAACACAACTTTACATTTAAATTTGTTGTACCAAAAAATGAGCCTTAATTTGTGTAAAGTTCCATCAAGTCGCAGCTGACTTATGGCAACCCTGTCAGGTTTTCAAGACAAGAGATGAACAGAGGTGGTTTGTCATTGCTTTCCTCTTCACAACAACCCCAACATTCTTTGGTGGTCCCCCATCCAATTATTAACCAGGGATGACCCTGCTTAGCTTCTGATGTTGCGCACAGCTTGTCTGGAATTCAGGAGTTCACCTGGTAGCAACTTCACTCCACACAGTTCTGCTATGTACAGTTTATTTACAATATTTACACAGAGTCTTTTAGCAGTTAACATTCACTGCTCAGACTATCAAAGTGTTTAGCCTAACACCAGCGTTCCTAACAGGACAATCTTACATTCAATGCATAGACTTATATATACATTCATGACCAATCACATTTCACCTGAGATGAGTCATTCTGGAAATCCCCATTTCTGGCTGTACAAACTAGCTCAGATCAGCATAATCACCTGACTCAGCTGTCAATCTGATCAGTATGATCTATCTAACAAACTGCAGACTAGCTAAACTTAGACATATGTTGACACTGAGATCTGGCAAGATCAGGTTAGCTTGGCCCATCTCAGGGCAAGCTTTTATTTAGGCAGCTAGATTCAAGTCCAACAAGATTTTGGAGACTGCCAAGATTTTCAGGGTATATGCTTTTGAGAGTCAAAGTGTCCTTCGTCAGAGGAAGTAAATACTCTTTTTTGTAAATACTAAAAAAAACCTTTTATTATATTTCCCTTTAAAATAAGCTCTATTTTCAATATTTTCACATTTTTAGCATGGGAATAAATCATGATAATGACCACCCATCTTGTGCAGATGGTCTCCATATCATGTCTGGAGAATGGATTAAAGGGCAGAATCTTGGAGATGTTTCATGGTCTCGGTGCAGCAGAGAAGACCTGGAAAGATTTCTAAGGTAATTTATTCAAGAATTTGAGTTGTTTAACATCGGTCTTTTCATATTTTTGTGGTGGCTATAAATTTCAGATCTGCCAAAGTCTCAGCACCTTGTACCAGCTTTTGTATTACATTTTAAAAAGTTACCTACATGTCTTGAACGTTACCTATCACTCTATGTTAACCACTTAATTAGCTAGTGCTAGTCAATGCAGAAACAACTGTATTCTCTATCTTTAAGATTATTTTTGTATTTTTGGAATTATTCAGGAGACTTTTGTAAATATACCAGCTTCACTTTAAAAATATTGCTTATTTTGTCCAGTCACATGACTAAATATGATGAAAGCCTCAAGATGTGATTCAGTTCGAACTTCTTGACAGGTTAGTGTCAGACTAGAAACTTGGAGATCTGTGTTCAAATATTCTCTCTGTCATGGGTAGCCTTGGGCCAATAATTCTTTCTCAGCCTAACCTACTTCAAAGGGCTGTTGTGAGTATAAAATGAGGATAGCTGAACTGCCCTGAGCTCCTTCCAGAAAGGCTGGGATAAACATTTATTAGAGAGATATCCTCCTGGAAGACCTGGATTCTCACATGATTTTATAGGACAGATCCTCTGTGAGTTGAAAAAAGAACTGGGGAGAGAAAGTAGAGAAGACCTTGGTGTTTTTTACAAGGGAAAAACGGGGGAGGGGGGGAGAACCCAACCTTTAAAAAACAAACGCTGGGTATCCAAGGTTGGGTGGAAAAGATAAAATAATATTAGAGAAATATATTTTATTTTAAGGGGCTATATAAGGATTAAAACCATTAAAATGATAAAACGTGTCACAATGACATCTTATAGACCTATACCACACGCCAGACGTGTTTTGGCCAGCAGGCCTTCATCAGTGGTCAAATTAAACCCATATACCGTATATACCCGTGTATAAGCCGACCCGCGTATAAGCCGAGGTGCCTAATTTCTCCCCAAAAATGGGGAAAAATTAGGCACCCGCGTATAAGCCGAGGGTCGGCTCATAACCCCTCCCCCCCCCAGCAGGCTTACCTTATCCAGAGGCAGGAGGTGGCGGCAGGGGGCCCCCAGTGGCCCAGGAGGCCCCGCAGGCCGCTCCTAGGCCGCTCCAGGCCGGGCGAAGGCTGTGGCGCCCCCCTCCCCGCGGCCCAGGAGGCCTTCCCAGGCCGGTCCTGGCCGGGGGGAGCCGCGCACGCCTGGCAGGAGCGGCGGCACGCCCCTGCAGCGGCTGAAGGAGGCCCTCCCAGGCCGGTGCCGGCCAGGAGGAGCCGGGCGTGCCCGGCAGCGATCGCGCCCCGCCCGGCAAAGGCCCTCCGAGGCCGGTGCCGGCCAGGAGGAGCCGGGCGCGCCCGGCAGCGATCGCGCCCGGCCCTGCAAAGGCCCTCCCAGGGCGCTCCTGGCCGGGGGAAGCCGCGCTGGCCTGTCGGCGATGGCGGCGGAGGTAAGTTCCCCCCTCCCTCCTCCTCCTCCTCCCCCTCCCTCCTCCCCTACCCTACCGTATTGACCCGCGTATAAGCCGAGGCCGACTTTTCAGCCCTTTTTTGGGGCTGAAAAACTCGGCTTATACGCGAGTATATACGGTAATGCATACACAAGTATTTCCAAATATCTCAGCATATGCAGACACCCATATACCAGCCGAGGCTTGTGTGCAGGGTGTTAAATAAATTTCAAATTGTAAAGCCCTCTAGTTGGAGTGCCTGCAAGTTGTATGCAATTATCAACACACACACACACACACACACACTACCAGGTCTTTTCAGGTTTTTTAAAGAAATAAGTAATTGAATATTGTTATAATGATCATGAGTAGATGACCATTCTTCTAAACAAAATGCTTAGAATGAAACTGGAGCAATTGACTGAAATTTCAAGGAAAGACAGTGTATCTGCACTCAGTGCTCACTTATAGAATACTTGAAATCAGACTATGAGACGGTCCTATCCAACAAGGGAGATCTACGCGGTACTTCACTCATAGATTTTCTGAGGGTTGCCAATGCATTCACCAGTTTGCACTAGAGACTGTGTGCAGTAAGTAGCAATTGAATGCAGATGTGAGTCCAGATGAATTCTATGAATCTTTGAAAGCAATGTTTCTCCTGTTAGGTTAGTTGTTATTTTTTTTCTCTTTTTGTAGTATACTTTCTTTTTATTTTTTAAAACTTGAAAATTCTTTGTAGGAAAGGCATATTTTGTGTAAATGAAATAACAAGCCTCTGTTACTATTTACCATTTTCTTAATATTTGTATATTGCCAGGTCAAAGGCCAGTAACTGCTTGTTGCAGACAAATCCCCAGAGCCTCAACTCTGTGATTATTCCTTCGAAACTGCCAGGAATGACATATACTGCAGATGAACAGTGTCAGATTCTCTTTGGACCAAGTGCTGCCTTTTGCCAAGAAATGCAGGTATCACTTGAATTCTATTATTTATCCTCTAATAAAACAATTTTTAACCTTTTCACATACTTTTATGGAATGAGAAGTGGATTAAATAATAAATAAATGTGAAGTGTTTCTTCAATGTTTACTCTGTTAACTGCACAAAACTCCAGATTATTTCCAGCCTGTCTGTTACTTTCAGTATCTAGAAATGTAAAGTGTTTCATGGTGGCAGGGTTAACCATGTCACATGTCCAAGATGGAGTAAATTTGATATTTCTTTTTCCACTGATTCTGTTCCCCTTTTTTAAAAAAAATAAAGCTCCTATACTAAACTACAGTTGTGCCTAGGGTGGGGGCCAGACCATGGGAGAGGGGGAGAGAAGAATGGCACAGATGCATGTGCTGGAAAGAATTGGCCACAACTTTATTGATTACAGGTTTCTCAGGTCTTGGCACAGCATAGGCTGGGGACAGAGGGTGCAGTTGACAGCCCAACTGCTGTCAGCACCTTCCCCAACCTGCCTGATGGGGTAATCGAGGGCAGAGGGCTGGTATTAGGGCTGGAAGCAGTAGAAACCACTATTCCTACCCATCACTATCCTCCTGGGGCCATGTCCAATGGATCAGCCCCACAATTGGCTGTCCTGTGCCCTATCCCCTAGAGGCAATTCAGGGCACATCCTTTTTGGTCATGCAGGGAGCCCATCCCACACAACCTGTGCTATGTTCCCCAATGCCTATTTATTTATTCATTTATATCTTGCCTTTCTCCCTGATGGGGCCCTAAATTAGCTTACATTGTTCTTCATTTCATCCTCACAACAACCATGTGAGGTAGGTTAGGCAAGTTTTAATGGCAGAGTGGTGATTTCCACCTGGGTCTCCCAGAACCTAGTCCAACACTCTACCCACTACTCTACACTGGCTTTCTTGGGGATGAATTCAATGTTAGTAATTATGATACTCTTGACTTACCACAGGATCCAAGCACTTAAAGGATAGGATAATATCTGCTCATCCTCCTCCTGCTCTTCTCCTGTTATATCTCAGTTATATATACTAATAATATATACTAATAATGAAAAGTTAACAAGTGCCTTCTGATTTGACATTTCCTCCTAGTTATGTTGCTTTAGGAGAGACAGTTGCTGTACTGAACTAGAATTTCCGCAATTGTTCCTACACTATAATAATCCAAAGGGTTTCTGGACAATGTTCCAAAATACTTGATTCCTAAAAGACTGGAGCTGTATTTTGGAGAGTGGTGGAGACTATCTTGGTGTACTCTCAATTATTATTAGATTACATATAAAAGTTTAAATGTGGAAATGTACAAAATAATGTCAAGCTTGCAAATGTCAGGCTGACTTTCAAAGGAGAACTTGTAATGCTTTTGTCACTGTTCCAAGTCTTTTCATCATCTAATAGATGTAAAAAGCATCTGATCTTAGATCCTAAAATACTGTTCACTTGACTTACATAAGCAGTGAGGTTCACTGAAGTTAATGAGATTACCTCTGTAATATGTGCTGTCTTTACTACAGTTAGTTCATTTATGTTAGTTCAAAGCAATAGGCTAATTTGAATCAACTAATGCATTATTGTTGCCTTCAATTCTTTTCTTTTCTTAGAATTTCTGTATTTAGACTATTTGATGGTTTATTAACTGAGCTTTATCCCTAATCTTCTTTTGTCAGGACTACTGAATTGAGTGTGTTCTCTACAGTATCCTTACTGATGTAATGCCCAGTGTCTCTTCTATTCTTTGTAAATCTATCTAAAACATAGCCATTAGGTGAATTGAGACAACCATTTTGCCCCCTGACACAGTGCAATAGATGTGTTTATATCTCCTGGAATACAACTGATCTCCAGACTACTGATATCAGTTCCCTTGGATATAATGGCTGCTTTGGAGGGTGGAGTGTATGGCATTATACCCCACTGAGCATCCTCCTCTCCCCAAACCCCTCCCTCCTAAAGTCTGCCCCCCCAAACCTGGAGTTTATTAAAATGCAAAGGGAAGCCATGGATATGCTACTTAGCTCTGGATATCTATAACAAGTGAGTTTTTCAATATTTCCTCCTCCATCCATGGTGGTTTGAAGTAGGAGGATGATTCTTCAAAGAATAGTCATGGAAGTACAAAGTCTGGGTTACTGGTTACCAAACAAGTATATCCCTAACCAACAACCTTGTTGGTGACATCAAAAAGGAATTGTATGTGTGTTGTGGTGGGGTTGGAGTAGGATAAGGCTGGAGAGGTGAACTTCTGACTGAAGATTAGCAGGTTGAGTCAGATGAATATATTTCACACTGCCATGGTGTTTGTGTGGCCTATTTTACCACATACAGACTCTCTTCAGCCTGCAAGAATAAGATCACTGGAGTAGTAATTACCTTATACCTCTGTTATCTATAAGTAAGTACCTTTGCAGTGCCTGAATCCTAGAAATGAGTAGATTTAGGAGGAAGAAAGAGCATCATGCAATTTATTTATTTACTTACTGCATTTATACCCCATCTTTCTCCCAGTAAGGACACAAAGTGGTTTACATTATTCTCCTCTCCTCCACTTTATCCTCACAACAACCCTGTGATGTAGGTTAAGCTGAGTGTGTGTGACTGGTTGAAGGTCACCCAGCAAGCTTACGTGGCAGAGTGGGGATTTCAACCTGGTTCTCTCAGATCCTAGTCTGACACTCTAACCATTACAACATAGTGCCATTTTCAAGTTTCTTAGGGCCATAATTGTTTTATATTTAAGTAGAATTCATTCACACTGAATTTAGCATCTTAAACCTGGAACCAGTGAATTTGTTTCTGGACTCAATTAAAGGAGTTGGTTTTAATTCCTGTGGTCTGAGTCCAGAATGATTTTTCTTATGGTTTTATTTTGCTTGTTGTCTGTTTTATTCGGGGGCCTATTTTGAGGACATGCAGGTGGAAATATTTGAGGACATATGGGTGGAATGCCTATAAACATTCAAAATTTATATAAACAGCAAATAGATAAATTGATGCAGAACATTTCTATATTAATATTTATTATATTATCAGTGTCTGTTTCTTTCCAGCATGTTATTTGCACTGGATTATGGTGTAAAGTGGAAGCGGAGAAGGAATGTAAAACAAAGCTGGATCCACCAATGGATGGAACTGATTGTGACATTGGAAAGGTACTATATAACATGACCTGTCAAAAATATATGGGGATTGTTTTGTTTTGTTTTTATAGTCTTGATTCTGCCATTCTGTGTGCATCTTATTTTTGTTTAAAATTTTATAATCTTTCATTTGGTTATGTTGAACAGACTTTATTTTTATATTTAATAAGTTAACTACTATTCCCAAATTAAACAGAACTGGGAGTGGCTAGCTCGCTACTAAAATTATTGTTAGAGGTTCCTCATTAGAAATTTACAAGTAGGGTATCCACAATGACTTGGGGAGACATCTCATTTTTGCCTTCCCCTCTAATTCATGTTTACCTTCCCAGAAATTTTAAAACATAATATTCAGTGCCACATCTTTAGGATATTCCATGTGTAGTAAAAACTGGTTTTTGGTAGAATAGAACCTTAACTGCAATTGCTATCATTTCCCTTTGAATTCATGTTGGAGGGAAAAAAGTAAAATTACAAGCTCATTTTTTAAGTTATTACATGCTTACTAGCAGATCAACACTATGTTAATCTCCTGCATACAATCTTTCATATCCTGAAAAGGGATAGTTTTTTGGGACTATTTGAATAATATAGATTTCTGTTGTTGAGAAGTGTTGTAGAAAGCTTGCAAAAAATTAGATGAATCACAAACAGAAACATAAATGGGCTTCACACAGTTTTGCTTGTGTATGCTACACCTAGCACTTTCCCCTTTCTGTATTATAGTGCCCAGAAATTAGTTGTGCAAGAGGAAATAAAAATGGGGACTTAGTGCATGTGGATACTGCAGACTTTTTCTTGCTTATCTGCTGGAAGAAGAGCTCTAATACAAGTGGAAATTTTGCACTGGATTACCTTTACCTCCAGTGCATTCACTGGAAAGGAGAATGCACATGAACAGCCTGCTTCTTATCTTATTATTTCCAGAACTGTGTTTGTCTATTGCACGCTCTCAGGTTCTTTCTTGCTGATTGTGAACTATATGGCTAGAATTCTCTCAACTCTGATTTTATTTTGAGTGGTCTTCACACTTAGCAGAAGTCCTAAGAATGATCCCTCTTTGTCCTCAACAGCTGCAGTCCAGAAACATATGGTGGTTAACCTAAGTAATTAAATTTCATGTATATGGTGGCTAATCTAAGGCATCACATTTCATTTACATATGTGTTTTTATGCCTGTATGCACATTCAGACAATTCAACATTTTCAGCAATTCAACATTTTCTTTCCACCCTGAAATACTTGCACAAAGAATTGAACAAAATATAAAGTTTATAGGAAACTTTGGCTCTTGAAAGATCATACCATGAAAATCTTGTTGGTCTCTAAGGTGCTACTGGACTCGAATCTAGCTATAAAGTTTTGCAATTATAGAAATTTAAATCTCAACAATTGCTCAAATCTTAGCCATTACAGCACTTGTAGTTCAAAATCACTTGTCTCTAATTCTCATTTACTGTAGGGGAGTCATCAAACACTTAATTACAAGTGCATTTTCACCACACAAAGATCACAAGCTGAACCACACTTTATCTTGGAGCTGACCAGGCTCTCAGGTCTGGGGTCTTTCTTGCTGCTGCTTTCAAAATTTCCTTCAGGTGCATCTCCGAAAAGAGCAGATGAAATTTCTGATCAAAATGTCAGTATGGAAAAAGGCCCTCTTACTACTTCTGAACTGTTTCCCAGGCCTATCCAACTGCAGCTCTGATCCAAACATCAAATCAAAGTCTTTCCACAAGTCTTTGTCTGGTGATATATTCTACAGAACCACTGAGGCCCATCCTCTAAAGCCAAGCCATAAGCTCCTTCCCAGCTGTCATCATCCTAGCCACATAAGCATGGCAGGATTTCAAAATGGTGCTGATGGACTCCTTAGTCTCTGTTTTTCACATAACTCACAGGCTTCAGGATGGCGCCCACTGGAAGGACATGTCTGTCAGATACATTGGCTATAGGAGCCTGGCTCCCATCCAAAATTTTGCTGAGCTCAACACTGGGTAAAGAAACTCGGCAAAGGATTTTTCCTCACCCATCACTCCAGGCTGCTGTTAGCCAAACCACCTAGGGAAGCATAGAAACAGGGAATATTAATGTGTGTCATTTAAATATGTACCTTCTGAGCCATGGCCTGTGGGATCCTGTCATTATATCTGTGGAAAAAGATGGCGTTGAGTGAGGTCGTCGCTGTGAGTTGCTAATTGCACTTCCTGTTTTTAGCTATTTTATCTAAATTTTACTTACCTAAATTTTATTTTAATGTGTCTTTTTAATTGGGCTGTTACTTTTAATCTAATTTATTAGCCCATCTTACTACCTTAGTAGTATGAGACCTTAAGACTCTAAGTGAGCTATTACCGTCCGATGAATGATAAGCATTTAAGGTGGTCTTGTTTAGAGGAAACTGGCCAACTTTCTTATCTATTCGGCCGCTAGCTCAAGCCTGTATGTTTTTTGAAGCTCTGGGAAACCAACTGTGGCAGCATAAACGAATCTGGCTGTTGCAAGGCAGAATGACGTTGTTACAAGCAAAGTCACACCCTTCTATGTCAATTTAAGTCAATGGGTATAGAATAGGGAAATTGTGAAGGTGGAGTTTGTGAAGGATGTGATATCACTTCTGGGAGACACTCTAGGGTTTTATCCTAATAGTCTTTACCATAGAGACGTGGGAAATTCTTAGAGCATCATATACTATGGAGGCCATTTTCCATCTATTTTTTCTCCTGCACCTCAGTTTCTCAAGGATGGGGTATTGTGGCCAAGGATAGTTTGCCCACCATGAGCAGGCAAATGACAGGTCTAGCTTAGAAGGATGTAAATCTGACTAGGATGGAAAGGTAAGTCTCAATGCAATCCTATGCAGAGTTACTTCAGTCTGAGCCCATTGGAAATGATGTGGTAAACGGGGGTTCGTGGGGGGAGAGAGAGACCTGAGATCGTTATTTCAAGAAAACAGTTTATTTGCAGCTGCTGACTCAGAGGCCCTAATGGGCAGAAATCTCTGAGCTCCGATTGTACTGAGGGAGAGATATTTATCCAAATTCAAGATGTGACAACCCATCAACATTCAGGGTAAAGCTGATAGCACTACAGACATAGAGGCGGCAGTAGAGTAACAGTTCCACCCAGTTCTTGTTATGGTTTACTGTAACCCTCCATGACTCTTGCCCCAATTCCTTAGCACACAGACATACACACACAGAGATATCCTGCCCAGCAACAAGCTATTCCGTTGCTGTCCTAATACATTTCAATACATTTACAGAAAGGAAAAGAGATTATTACCAATTGCTAAATCAGTGGATCTTCCATAGTCAGGGGAAGTCTACCTTGCTGTCTCAAAATGAATGGGCTTAGACTGCAGTAACTCTCCTTAGAATATACACATATCCTTGGGATGATATTTGGGGAAATGAGAGAGAGGAGCAATTTCTAACTGAGCTAAATCAATCTTAATAAATAATGAGTACAACAGCAGACAGGTAGGTAAGAAAAAGAAGGCAAATTTGAAGAGGCAATGCAGTGTATTATTTATTTGCTCTTCCTCCAAGACGGAAGGAGAAAGATTTAGCCTGATCTGCTAAAGCATGAGTATTGTCAAAAGTCATGGTGCTATAGGGATGACCTTGGGGTGGAGCTGAACCTAACCTAAGTTGCTTTCACCTGGGGACAGGAAAAGCTGCCCCCACTGTGCGAGCATCAGTGAGTGAGATTGAGACATGCAGAGACAGTATTCACTTGCCCAGTCTCTGTGCCACTTACTGCTGGCACCACCCTTCCTCACCCCCTTCCTGCTTGTTTGTTGACTCAGAAGCACCAACTAGACAACATTCTTGTCAGGCCCCCTCTCTGGAGCCTGGCAATTCCCCCCCCCCATACACACCAACAGCTGAACTTGTTCTTTAAAAAAAGGTTCTATTAAAGAACTCAAAGGTGGGGAGGGACACCAAAGCTAAGAGCCCTCTGGATTGGCTGCAGGTAGAAGTTGGACCAAACCCCACAAGGTCATGTGGAAGCTTCCAAATAAAGCGGGGGTTTGTTTGCCACCTGGGGAAACATAGACCTAGTAGGGACTAACGCAAGGTCCTTTTATATCCAGATTTCCACCTTTTCCTCACAATAATGGGAACAAGTCTTCTTGTTCCTTAAGCTATTCCAAGGAGGATGCTAGTGGGCCAGAAGATGAAGTTATCATAGCTGATATAAGTACTTAAATGAATTATTTGACTGGCAAATATTATTGTTGGTATTCTCTGAGTATAGTAGAATGTCACATTATTGTCCTACAAGTACTGGTTGTTCATTTGGTTTGTGGGGGAGATCCATGGAGTTACACACAAGCCCTTGAGGAAGGGATGGGGCAGTTGTTCACAGGAACCTTATGGGAACTTGACTATCTCATCATAGGATGATATTTTATTGCACTTAATTCTTTAATTCCAAGATGGAATTTGCTTACATCTTTGGCTTCATTGGCTCCAGGAAAGTAGGGCGTTTGGGGGTAACACTGTGGCTGATTTCTTTCTGACTCACAGAGATTTAGCTTTTGCTCCTGCATTTTTTCCATAAGTATTTATGAGATGAAGGCTGTAAGAAACTCCCCTCCCCCAAGACTGCAGCCTGTAGCTCATCTTCCTTCAAGACATTTTCTCCATCTGTAGGGCTTGCTTTAGCTTCTCACACATCTCTGCTGGAAGGTAGGGCAGAGAAATTCCTTGATTTTCAGCTACTGAATGCATAACTCCACATCCAGGCCTATCAGGTGCTCATCAAACTCCTTGATCTGCACAGCCACCTCTACCTGGGTTAAACCACAGGTAGTCTCCTGGGTCAGTTTTGACTCCCTACGCTGGCTGAAAAAGCACAGCTCTCTCTATTCATCATGTTGTAATTCCATGGTTCCTACAAACCTCCATTAGCTGCAAAATGTGCTGGATCTATTACTACAAACCTTCAATTTTCTTCCACTGTTCATCTCGCTGCTGTTGTAACAGCAATTGTGTCTGTCCCTGGAGTATTTAAGTCCTCCAGAATGTTTCATACACAAAAATTCACAGGCATAGAGGTCCTCTCTACAGAGCAAACAATCCCTCTCTCCACTAGTAGCAGAGGAATGGTTCCTACTCTTCTGCCACCATTGAGCTATCATATCTGTTGCCATGTTGGAAGTGCACGGGTGCCCAAGTATTCAAAAAGTGAAAATTAAGCATTAATCCAAATCATTGTATTACTTAATACACAAGGTTCAAGCACTCTTGTATTTTCCCCAGCAATTACTTGTGCTTTCTTAGACAAAATTGTGTCTTACCTAGAGAACTATAGACCTGTGATGAAAAATGTTGAGAACCATGATCACACACATTTAGAATACAATAAATTGATTGTCCTTTTCAATACATACAGTTTACTACTTTACTCATCATCTGATTTCAAACACATCTGCATTTTCAAGTTATAATAGAATAAAGTTGATTTATGGTACTAGTGCAGGATAAAGACTTGCACATTTTCAGAAGGAAGAAGCCACTTAGAAAACTATTTTGTGTGAAATGTAAAACTGGAAATAAAAAATTGGAAATGTGATTTGAATGAGATGTTGGTCATATCTGACAAAATATTGTTCTGGATAATTATAATCAGTGCATTGCTTTCCAGTACCAAAACCTTGCATAATATATTGTATATTGTCATAATGTGCATCTTGGATGGATTTTGCACTTGTATATCTTTTAATGCAAAGATTCGAAAAACTTATGTTACCAAAATGACTCTCAAGTGCCTATTAAGAACACTCAACACACATACTAGTCCTCCTGAATTACTGTCTTGGTTTATTAAAAATGACTTTAAAAGGGTAGCATAAAAATAACTCATTTAACAAGAAGTATTCATGAATTTTGCCCAAACTGTGCATTCCTTTTGATTATGGGCAATCATAAAGTACAGAAGATGAAAATCCAGATATATTTTCACTAGATACGAAAGGACAAACACGAAACTCCAAATGGAAGTCAGCTTAAAACACCTATTTTATCTTGTGTGCCTTTTCAAGGTAGAGTGAGTAATGGTTAGGTCTCCCCAATCTAGGCAGTTATAGTCCCACTTCATAAATTATATCTGTTTTGTAGTTGCTGCTGAAAGCCAGTAGGCATTACTAGACGCTGCAGATGGCTGCTGTAGATACAAATGCATCCAGTCATGTTGATAGGTTCTATCTCTGGAGAAACTTTCATAATGTCAATGTACAGTACTGGTTCAGAGACTTTTCAAGTGATAGAGGCAATTCATATGATAATACAAATGCTCCAGGTAATCTGATAAAGTTTAGGTTAAGCCCAGAAGTGAAATAATAATACATAGGCCCTCTTCACGTCATAAAAAGTTGATTATAAAATGCGAGGTTTCAAAACATGGTACATGAATGTCCTCTTCCGAAAGACATTAGGGCTTACACCATCACTATTCACAGCATCTGTTCGGAAGTGTTCATCTAACCTTTTTCAAAAGAAAAAGGCTTAACACTACCAAAATACTTATTCCATGAAACAGTGGCTTTCCATTGTGTGAACCTTTTGTGCTCGTAAATAAATTTCAGTATTTGAAATCTGTGTGTTTCGTGATACAATGAACAGTAAACAGAAGTACAACTCTTGTCTTTTCCCACACATAAAATACTGTCCTGTTAGGGCTTTTTCCGCCACTCCACTTAATCCTGATTTTCTTAGTAGTTGATCCACAAGCATTGGAATGGTTTGAGCACAGTTCTTCTGCACATCTGCCCTCCCTCTGTATTTTCACAGTTGTGGAGTCAGTTTATTTTCTTTTGCACATGCTTAAATAATGAGAATTATCAAGGGAGGGTGCTGTTGTCATTAGTAGTGTCACAGCAACCCCTTTTTAATATTTGTGCATGCTTGGCAATAGCCTGTTCCCTCAATAGAGATATAAGAAAGCAGGGAATTCAGAGAACTTGCCTAAACTATCATTGCAAAGCTCTATCAATATATTGATATTTCATTGCCATTTCTTTAAAAAATAAAAATGAAACCACTCATCTTTAGGGTGGGGGGGATGGTTTGATTATGATGACAGTCCAAAAATTGGGCTGGAAGTGGGTGGGTGTGGGCAGGACAAAGAAAACCAACAGAAACATTACTCACGAGGAAAACGCAGACTCAAAATCACCTTCCAGGAAAAGATTGCGGTAACAGTAGTCTCAAAAGAACAGGGGGAAAATGTGACAAAAGCAAAAAGAAAAGAAAAAATAAGCAAAAACTAAAGGCACAAGAACGTGTGCAGAAATCAGGGGATAAACTGAAGAAGTATGAGGCTAGAACTAATAGAAGAACCCTATTTAGAAAAGCCCTTTCAGCACAATCCATTGAAACTAATGGGCTTAGACTGGAATAACTCTCCTTAGTATTGCAATGTTAGACTATATTTGGGACAAGTGAATCTATTTCTGTATCCTCAGACAGAATGTAAACAAAAACCAAAAATGATAATCTAAAATTCCTTATAATATTTGATGCCCACAATTCAAGGATGGGATGGCTTTGTGGATGCATCTAAATTATCAGCCTCTTACAAGTAGAGCCCAGGTGAAGCTGGAGGAAGAAAGAAGTTGCAGTTGCATGTTTCTCTCAACTGCAAGCCATGCATGACCCTCAGCGGTCCCAGACAGCCATGCCTGGTAATTGCATTACCAGGACTCTGCAGGCTGCAAAGCAGAAATTAAAAGGTGTAGCATTTCTGTATTTTTCTTAATTATTACATTAAAGTTCAGTTCATTGTTGGTGATTGTAGAGTGCAGAAACTGGTGTCTGGAGATTCTCAGAGAGAAAAAATCTGAGCTGAAGTTGCTGTCCATTTGTGTAATCTAATACTTTCTAAGAAGTTCTGATTGAACATAGGGAAATGAATTATTTTGGATGAACCTCAATAACAGAAGAACTGATTTTTGTAATAGTGGTGTAAGGCTGGAGAATGTACCAGTAAAATGCCTTTCGCTGGTCATATGGAAGGGGAATGGAGTTCATGGAGTGCTTGTAGCAGAACTTGCAACACTGGAATCAGCAGTCGACAGCGTAGATGCTCTGGGTAAAATAAAATTAATTTATCCTTTTTAATTGTATAATATTATTGTGATTAATAATACCTGTTTCCTCCTGGTTTTGAAGAGATATGATATAGGGGAATACTCCTGTGACTCAGTCTCAAACCGAGCAAGAACTAGAAGTTTATAGCATGGAGGAGGTTTCATCCTCTTGCACAAAAACTACTCCCCTTTTTAAATTTCTTACTCTGAATTGTGCGGTGATTCATACAGACAGGAGACATGGGTTCTCCAGCTTTGTTAGTTAGAACTAAAATGATTTTTAAAATAGTTTCTCATCTGTGATCATTATATGGAATATGAAGGAGATGTACTGTATGTTTGTGCTGTATTATCAGAATCGTGGAAGAGCCATGTATTGTCTGATGCAGTTTTTACCCCAAAACTATCAGCCTTGCCAGCTGAAACACATTTACTTTAGTGTTGTGAATGACAAAACATAAATGGGTAGAAATTGAACAGAGTTAAGGGGAGGGGACAAATCTTGTACCTATTCTAGCTTCTGGTAATATCTGGGTCTCAAGCAAGAGGGAATATTTTGTCCCTTTCTCCTCAGCTGCACCTCAGATGGCAACCCATTTACTGTCTCTCATGGTACTCAGCAGGAGGCACTGAGAATCAAGCTAGCCCCAGTCTGCCTAGATGCACCCTTTCATCTCCTATGTCCTCACCTAGGCTTCTGTTTTCTTGTGAAATCTAGATTGGATTTCACAGAAGAATCAGGGACCCGCATCCCTTGAACTAGTCATTAAATTGAATACCATTCCAAGGGAAGCTAATGAAACATCCAACAAAGTTAAGTGGATGGGGTTTAACTGTCCTGCTCACATCAAGAGTCCAGAGGCATATAGGTTCCAAGGCAGGGATAGCAAGTACTATCAGACCTGTGATCCTACAACAGCTAATGTTGGACTGAGGCTATTTATAGGAGCTAATTCATCATTGTGGTACCTATGTGGTCCTACATGGTTACTGCACACATACAGGCCTACCACAGAAAGGTTTCTGAACCTCAAAAAACACCTGAGGGCACTCTGTTTCCCTCCACCACAGTTTCTTGCCTTTTGTAGCATGATATAAAGGGGGAAGAGCACCCTTCCTTCAGTTCTCTCTTCCGCTGAAAGAGGTTTGTTGTTAAAAGCTCTGTCTCTTTTTCAACCAGCACAAAACTGACAACAATTTTTACCTCATCCTACTGCCTCCTTAGAGCAAAGAAACTGAGAAATTGCACAAAAAGCAGGTCCTGAGGGTTGAAAATCCCACATGCAGATGACCATGAAAAATACCTCCTTTGAGGTGCTGAAGAGCACAATGCCTCACATTGCTCTTTCACCAATTTTGGGTCACCTTGGGCCTGGTAAAGAGCACAGGAAACATTGCAGGCTCTGCTGTATCTCCAGAGCATAGCTCCTCAGAACCACCACCTGAAAAGTCTCACCATAAACAGAAGCATATGAAGAAGCCTTCTGAGTCAATGTCATTGTCCTCCTCTTGCCCTAAAGACTTGGCTCCTTGCAAGCTACCACTGGAACGAGTCGAGGGAGTTTCCATTCCGAGAACACCCTCTCCATCAGGCCACCCACTGTACTCATCCCGTTCCACTTCTGAAGGTGACCTATAAGACTCAGAACCTCCTATTCCTTTTCAACAATCCAACCCCTCAACCTACCATTGAGACTCACCATCCCAATTGGATCTGATGGATTTGTATTTGACATCAACTTGATTGCAGTACCAAGAGCTCAAGTGTGACTATTATGACCAGGGCTGGGATCTGTATGCTCCCCTCAGTTCTGATCAAGCAGAAGCAGGCCATTATCCTCTAGACCAGGGCTTCTTAAATTTTTTCCACTCGCGACCCCTTTTCGCCTGAGAAACGTTTATGCGACACCGGGAATATAAAATAGGTTTAACATTTACTGATAATAAATCAAAAAAATGTTTTAAAACAATTTTCAATACACAGTTCTTCCCTTTGGGCTACCAAAGCACCCAGGGTGTTCACCAAGGTGGTAGCAGTGGTAGTGGCCTACCTACAAGGTGTGGAGTGAAAGATATATCCGTATCTCAATGATTGGCTGATTGTACCAAGCCAACACCTAATACTGTGAGTACTAAAAGGATTGAACCTACAGCTCAATCCAAAGAAATCCAAGTTGGAACCCATTAAAAAAGTTTTTATTCATTGGCACTACATTAGATTCCATTGTAGCCAGAGCATTTCCACCTCCAGCAAGAGTCTTAGCAATCAGATTAAACATACTTCATTGCCAGAAACTATGCTTCCAGCCTGCCATACTAATTCAAATGGCCTCCACTATGTCAGTAGTGCCCTGTGCAAGACTATGCATATGTCCCCTGCAGTTACAGTTCATCAGGGCATTCAGTACCCTTTACCACCTCCAATCAAAGAAGCTAAACATCCTAAGACATTAAGATATCTTAAATCAATTTTGAGCTTCAAAAACCTCTTCATGGTAGGCCTCTGTGCACTGTACCCATGTGGGACTGTACAGGTGACTACTCAATGAATAATTGTTACAGGTAAGTGAAACCTTCTTTTCCTGCAGCTGTAACAGTGGCCTGAAATCTGCAGGCACTAACAGCTGGACCCTGTCCAGCATTCTGCAAAGCCTCATGGAGGATCTGGGATTTCTGATGCCTCATGGGCAGAGGAGGCCTCAGGCAGCCAACTTTGAACGCCACCATCTCAGTTGAGCTTCTGCCCAGGCTTTCTTGTTCCTGCTCATGGAACTCTGGGTGGGGGGAGTGACTGAGGGATTCCTGGCAATCTGTGGGTCTCCTTAGTGAGTTACTGTGCAGCCCCAGTTTCTGAATGGGGTAGCTACTCTTGGGCTATCTGGGCTTCTGGCCCAGCAGCTGTGGCTGGCTGCTTGACTTCTGATGCTACCTGGGAGTCAGAGGGCCCAGGAACTGCAGAGTCTGCAGGGTTTTGACCTTTACAGGGTTAGTTACCACAACATCCTCATCCTTGGAGGACTCATCAGACCCAGCTCTGACACTGATCCATTCCCCACCCCTGTCTGCATATATCATGGGCACTGGAGGTTTTTCTTCTTCTAAGGGCTATAGGAGTGTGCTTATGCCTTCTCAAGGATTATTGACCCTAATAAATATGTTCTCATAATTTCCCTAAGCTTTGGCAAATGTGCTCTTGTTACTTCCTTCCCATAGCTCTTAGAAAGCAGGAATCACTTCTATTCCAAATGTGTTCTCAATAATGGAATCTGGTACAAAAGGCTCTGTAAGTGCCAGAACCTCTGCTGGGTGTGTAATTGTAGGCTAGAGGAAGTGATTCTGCCACTTACAGAGCTTTCATTAGCCCCAAATTGCACTTTTCGCAGAGATTCTGGCACTTACAAAACGTACTTAAGTGATGGAATCTCTGTAGGAAGTATAATTGTGGGATAAAAGAATTGTGCCACTTACACGGTTTCCTGGATCCCGCAACTGTACTCCCAGCAGCGATGTTGACACAGATAGAAGCTTGTGTTAGTGCCAGCATTTCTGCTGAGAGCACAGTTGTGAAGTGTGAACTCCAGGAACAAGTGCTTTATGAGTGCTCTTGTGCAATCTTACAATTCAGTAGGGCAGCATTTTAGTCAAGATTGCACAAGTCTATCTTCATAGCATTTAAGACGTTTCTTTCCCATTGTCCGTAGTATTTGTAGACACTGAGGAGGGAAATGGGTTTTAAAAGGCAGGGCAAAGGGAAGGGATTCCCACACTAGTCTTGGGGCCCTGCTTTGTCAAATATTTCAAACTTCAATGGAAGAACTTCAGATTGAATCCCTAGTAGTGGAGAGGAATCAACCCCTAAATGGGACTATACTAATAGACTAAAATAAAAGGCTTGCAGTCATATGGCTGCACACTGATTGGCTGGGATCTAGCAATGGGCAATCCATGCATGGAAAAGATTCTACATCTTGCATATGTATGCAAGTAGGAACATGGGATATGGATGGGAGGGAGAATCTTCCACATTCAACAGCCTGGTTTATATAAGCAGCCCATACCCAATCCAGAGATTCAGTAATGACTGTTGACCTATTATTGTACTTGTAGGACCTTCTCCCTCACTATTTTGAAACTATAGTCTTCTTCACATGCTCAGTGGTCATCTGTTCAGTGGTAGAGAGAGTTTCACATCTCTGAATTGGGGCAACTATATCAATTCAGTGTTACTCTGGGGATGTTGTTGCATGCTCTTATTGTTATACTCACAATCTCCTGCTTGGTTTCCTTTTACCTTGCATTCCTTTAATGACATCTAAAAGAAAGCATTATGATTACCTCTGGTGGTATTCACTGCTATTACCTCTTGTTACAGAAACCAATGTATAAAAAAAAGTATTTGTGCATGCTCTCTCTCTTCAACACATCCTCTTCAAATAAGTTACTATATTGTTTTGTCTTCCTTAGTCCAGTTCGTGAAGGGAGGGAATGTCACAGTTCTAGAATACAATATAAAATATGTGAGAATCCTTCTTGTCCTCCTGGAGTACCTGCATTCAGGGATTGGCAATGTCAGGTCTTCAGTGTCAGGCCATCATATCAGAAACATGTGCAGCAGTGGCAGGCGGTTATAGATGAAGGTAAGAAAACCCCTATTCCTAGCATTATGATTTTGTAGATAAGACTTGAGATATTTCATGATACTATCATGGTACTCAAGATTGTCATTTAAAAATATGGACATTACAATATGGCTTTGATTGGTGCTTGACCTTGATAGAAATTTGTTGGTTTTCCCCCTTTGATAATTTAAAAATGTATAATGCCTAATTTATGAGCAGAAAACATTTATTGAATGAAAAGTATGTGTTCCAGACAAAATATTATCCACCTGCATGTTCTTGGATTTTTTTAGTTACATTATATGAATATTATGCAGATGAATATCTTAATACGTTTGGTTAGAAAACAAACCTCTTACTTCTCAAGTTCATTATGAACTTGGCTTGGATCCCACCTAACATTTCCACTGACAACTTCTTTACCTTCCTGTTCCTGTTGCAGCCCTAACAACAGATGCTTTTCCTGGGGGACAGGGCACATGCAACAACAGCATTGGAGAGGATGTCAGAGGTCTATAGGTGGAGGGGTTATTGGTGAAGATCATTCCCTACTATTAGCAGAAATGCACTGCAGTTTCTAACCTCATATAGTGAATAATTTTGACATAATGTTTGTCAAAAATGTCTTTCAAATATTTGTTATGGGGCAGATATTGGCTGCACAACAGCACACAATGCTTTTCTAATTGTGAAGGTATAGTTTTGTTGAGGTTTAGAAAACATAACACACAGATAGTGACTTTTCTGAGCTATAGGATATGCTTACACTAGATCCTATCTTCTCCATACCATGCAAACATTAGACAAGACTCTATTGTGACTGTCAAACCTTCTATGTGTGCTGGAAGGCACAGGGCAAGGCAAGGCATTTTTTCATGTGTGAGAAGATTTTGGGATAAAAAGAATCCACAGGAGTCTGTTGTTTTGAATAGATTCCTCCTGTTTTCTTCCCTTACTGCTGCTCAAAAGAGAATACCCTGCCTTGTCCATGAGCTTAATGTGCATAAAAGAGGATTTGGTTTGTTGATGGTGTGACCCTCACTAATAATAGCTTAGATGAAGACTATTTTGGCAATTTATCCTGATACCTCTTCCCGCTACAGCCCCTCCCCACTCGCGATGACATTCCTTAGGGTTTCATATGCCCTAGGAACAGCATTTTGAGGAGATGAGTGGGCTGCAGTGGGATGGAGAAGGCAGATAAGTTCCATTTTGCCACTGGAAAATTTAGTCTGGATCCAAATTAATGTCTGGCTAGTAAGTCAATTAACCATTGATGAAAACATTACCCTTCTTTTTAAAAAAAAAAATAGGAAGAGAGCTTCAGCTTCTTTTGTTTAATATGAAAAGCACTATCGTCTTCTAACCACTCAGTCTGGAGGAGCAAGGAAGAGTTGGCTATATGCCCTTCGTAAGAAGAACTATTTTAAATGGAGCTTTCTTAGGCATTGTGATTTTGTGCAAGTCAATCTAATAGGATGCATCTAGGTAAAGTTCCCTTTGGAATGTGTGCTTAATTCCTATCTGGTATATAGTAAGAATATAAGTAAGTACTATGACAAATAGTAAGAATATAAGTAGGTACTATATTACTTCAAAAACAGTATAATGTTCAAGCTAACTTTTTTTTTTGGTAACCTTTTCTTATAGAAAAGCCTTGTGCATTATTTTGCTCTCCGAATGGAAAAGATCAGCGTATACTGGTAACAGAGAAAGTGATGGATGGAACTTCATGTGGCCCTCAGGACCTAGATATATGTGCAAATGGCAGATGCCAGGTGAATCAACTTTGACTTTCTATTTTATTGTGAAGTGATGTTCAAACTTTTGCCCCTTCTAAACTAAATTGGGGGAGTGAGCAGCTACGTGGCAAGTGCAGTTCAATGTAAGTGTAAAGCTCTCAAAACAGTTAATATTAACAATTGAGTAAAATGGTAAATCCACCTTACTCAAAACCTTACAATATGAAGGATACTAATAACAACACTATTTGCCAAATGCCAAGCAGAAAAAGAAATTGTATCTTTTATGAAAGTTCAGAAGGGAGGAGGTTTTCCATATCCCTTAAGGGCAATGAATCAGAGAGTTGGGGCCATCACCCCAAAAGCCTTGGACACAGCTACCACCATTCTCATATGTCTAACAGAACAATCCTTAACAGTGGTTCTTGTAGGTTATCCGGGCTGTGTGACCGTGGTCTTGGTATTTTCTTTCCTGACGTTTCGTCAGCAGCTGTGGCAGGCATCTTCAGAGGATTAACACTGAAGGACAGTGTCTCCTTCAGTGTTAATCCTCCAAAGATGCCTGCCACAGCTGCTGGCGAAACGTCAGGAAAGAAAATACTAAGACCACGGTCACACAGCCCGGATAACCTACAAGAACCAATGAACTCTGACCGTGAAAGCCTTCGACAAAATCCTTAACAGGTCTATCCAGAATCCTCCTTAGGTCTATTCAGTGAGGCTTATTTCCAGGAAAGTATTCTGAGGATTTCACAGTAAGTGTCGGCATCCAGGTCTTGGTGGGTAGGTTCATTTGAGAAGAGATGATCCTTCAGATATGTGCTGCAGGTCTGTGAAGGGATTTAAAGATTAAAATTAGAGAAGCAGATAAAGTTCAGCTCAGAGTACCAGCAGCTTGGAAAACCCTTCAGAGTGATGTAAATCTTGCTGCTGCCTGATGGTATATCTGAACCAAACAAGAATTTCCTTTCCCCTCTTGTACAACTTGCCTGTTCTGGTGATGTGGGGTGGTGATTTGAGAAAGCTTAAAGAAGGGGAAATACTTGCAGTCTCTGCCCACCCCTATGTGTTTTAGGAATAGTAATTCTCAGAATGCCTGGCATTTATTAAAAGCACTACAATTCCCAGAATGCACTGGGGGATCAGTGGGAAAAGGAGAGAGATGCTTCAACTATTTGTTCCTTCTCACAGCTGCCTCATTGTGCCTTCACTGGTCCCCATCATCAACAAAGCAAATAAGCTGGGAGGGAGGAGAAAAGAGAGAATTCTAGGCCTACTGTGCCATCAAATTTCAGCTCTAATAAACATTTTTTCAAAAAATCTCGGTTTGTTTGAGCTTGAATTGGGGTGGGGGAAGTGGGTTAAAACAAATTGGTAACCAGTGCAGCTGATATAGAAGAGGCTGTAGTTAAAATTACAGGAACATGAACACCGTAGCAAGGTCTGATATGTTTAGAAGTGTGGCGAGTTTACTCATTAAATGCAGATTGAAAAGTTCACAGCTCTGCTTTGAAAAAAAACAGATGAGAACTCAGAAACAACCATATCCTCTTCTCTTCATTTAATAGGGTAACTGCCCCTCCATTTATCAACAACTAAACAATATTTTCAAGAACACTGATGTTCCCTACTAGCAACCTGTCCATCTGGTGTTGTCTGGTTGGATTTAGGCTGGACTTTGTCCATGAAGGTTATTATTTACTTGTTGCACATATATCCCCACATGCCCAAATGCATAGGAAAGAAGAATAAAGGAAATGGCTTCCCTGCTCTGTATACTAAAATCAGCACTGGTGACTACTAGCAAATCTTTAGATTAGCTTCCTCTTTAGATCATTATGTTTTTCTTAGACCAGTGTTTAGTGGTATTTTTCCTGGGACAATTCAAAGTCAGGTAATATTAAGCTCTGCTTCAGTATGACATGCACTAAAGGACATACTACAGTTTTTTGTAAAATGTTTTTACTCTTCTTTTTAATCTCAGAAGTTTGGATGTGATGGCATATTAGGATCTTTAGCATGGGAAGATCATTGTGGTGTCTGCAATGGAGATGGGAAATCATGCAGAGTTGTTAAAGGGGATTTTAATCACACTCGAGGAACAGGTAAGCTACTTTTTGCTTAACTAATTATGTACTGAAAAGTGTGTGTGTGTGTGTGTGTGTGTGTATGTGTATACACACACACACACACACACACACATATATATATATATTCCCAACTGTGCACCCATCTGTGGATTAAATCCACAGATAGGGGGCACACTGACCCCAAACAGATGTTTCTTCAAACTTGGGATACTCTCCAAGTTTGCAGAAAAATCTGAAAATTGAAAAAACCTCAGGCTGCCAGTGGTGGCACAGCCTAGGAGCTGCTCTGGGCCCAGTAGCAACCTTGGCATTTCCCAGCAGGGGCCTCAGTGCACCTGCCCAGCGCAGTCTGGGTGAGCCGCCAAGAGAGAGGGGGGAAGCCTTGACATGCCTGTCCAGAGCAGTCCAGGCAAACCGCCTGGGGCGGGGGGCCTCAGCGTGCCTGCCTAGAGTGCTCTAGGTGAACCTCGGGGGGGCTGTGGGTAGAGAAGGCTCAGTGTGCCCGCCTGGACTGGGCAAGTTGCTGAGAGCTGGGATGGGGGTGGGAAGTGGAAGAAGCCTGCAGAGAAAGGGGATGGGGATGAGAGGAGGAAGGAAGAGGAGACAATATCGGATGGCTGCTTCTGCAAATTTCTTGCGTGGTCCCTATTTGCATATATTTACTTCTCAAGTGTGGGTAGATCTGCAGATATCTAAATCCACAGAACGGACCCACATGGAGAGAGAGGATATTTTCCACCAAACTTGAGGGGACCCTCAGTTTTGCAGAAAAATCTGAAATGGTAAAAAAAAAAAAAATACATGGGGGGTTTAAATTCCCCCCTTTAAAAAGTTGTCTGCATATGAGCAAACAATGCACCTACCTCCTCTTCTTGTGGCAGGCCAATGATGTTACTGATGGTGGGTGGGGTAGCCTGGAGCCCCAGCAGGCTGGTTGTGTTGCTGTTGCTCATGATGGGGGGTGGGGTGGCCAGGAGCTGCCACAAACCCAGCTGCTTCACTGATGACGGAGGGGGTGGCGGGAAGCTGTGGAAGGTCTGGCTGAATCACTGATGGTGTGGAGGGTGGCCAGGAGCTGTAGTGATCCTGGCTGTTTCGCTGACAGTGTGGGGGGTGGCAGGTAGCCATGGTGAGCCGGCTGCATTGCTTATAGTGGAGGGTGGAGTGGCTGGGAGCCGCAACAGACCTAGATGCTTTGTTAATGGTGTTGGTGTGTGGGGGGGGGTTAAAACATTTTTTTAAATTGTGGGTTTAATTCCCCCCCCCCCAAAAAAAAGTAGTGTTCTCTGTGCCCTGCACAGCTTTTTTATGTCAAAGCTGCAGGCAGGTGGGGAATTGCTGGTGCTGTTGAGGCAGCAAAGAGGTTAAGTAGCCAAGTGAGAAGATGAGGGGCTCCCTCCACCAGTGGCCTGCCTGAGCTTCTTCCATCACCAGCATGCCCAGTGCGGCCTCCCCCATTGTGTCCAGTGACAACGTGGCTTCCCCCATTGCATCTGGGGCCAGTATGGCCAAAGTGGGGGACTGGTGGGGAAGTAGATGTGCAGGGAGCTGACCCGGTCAAGGCCTTGGAACTTCCCCAAAGAAAATAAAAGACAGTCAAGGATGCCCACCTAGTTAGTGTGTGTGTGTGTGTGTGTGTGTGTGTGTGTGTGTGTGTGTGTGTGTAGGGGGGCATCTGGAAGGAAATAATAGCCAATGGCAGAGTTGTCTGCTGGAAGGATCCATGTGATGGGAGAGGGGAGAAAGAAAGAGAGAGTAATGGGGGGAGTGAGAAAGGGCAAATAGGGATTGGAATGACAAAAAGAGTGACATTAGGCATGATGGAGAAAGACAGAGAGAGAAAGACACGAATAAAAGAGAGAAAGTAAGAGGAGTGGGAAAGGGAGAAGAGAGAAACAGAGAAGGGGTGGTGGGAGAGGGTAATAAGCAAAGGTGGCGAAATGGGATATTCAGAGAATGGGATGGGGAAAAGTAGAGAGGGGGTAGTTTGACAGCGATGGGACGGGGAAATTGATGGGAAAAGGGTTGGGGCAAAAAAGAAAGAGGGCTATGTTGACAGATAGGAGGGGAGAAAGAGAGAGGAGAAAGAGAGAGGTGGGTAGGATGGCAGAGAAGAGGAGGGGAAGATTGACAGAAAAAAGGGTGGGGAGAAATAGGGGGAGAAAGAGAGGAGAGGAAGATAGGCAGAAATTGAAAGGGGTTAGAAAAAGGTGGAAGATTGTTAGAGAAGGGAGGAGAGGGAAGGAAGCAAAGTGGGGAAGAAATGCAACTTCCTTGCAAGTTTCTTGTGGGTCCCCACTTGTATATACTAATAACCAAATCGGCAAACTCTGAAGATACTTAAATATGGTAACTGGAGTTGTGAACATGCAAGGCAGATCTTTTAACAAACCTGAAAAGGGTTCCAGATTTGCCGAAAAATGTAAAATTAAAAAAATACCTTGAAGGGCTTTAAAAATCACCAAAATGATAAAGGGAGCATCTGTAGCTTTAAGCAACAGATTCCCTCAGTGGCTGTTGCTAGGCAACAACAGCATTCCAAGATTGGTTCTGTCGGTAAACGGCAGAGGAAGGGGCCCTTTCCAGGCCTATTATGGCCTTTGAGCAAGGGCACCTTGGGCCAGACCTAGCTAAGGTTGCCAGCTCTAGGTTGGGAAATTCCTAGAGATTTTGTAGCGTAATCTTAGGAGGGCAGGGTTTGGAGAGGGAAGAGGCCTCAGCTGGATATAATGCCATAGATTCTACCTTCCAAGGCAGCCATTTTCTCCATGGGGACAGACCTTTGTCATCTGGAGTTCAGGTGTAATTCTGGGAGATCCCCAGGTACCACCTGGAGGTTGGCAGCCCTATGCCTGGCAGCAGCCTCTGAGTGACTTGATATTACCCGACTTGCATGGCTGCTTGCTGCTGTTCAACAGCAGCCATCCTATGAAAGCCAGTGCAGTGTAGAAGTTAGAACTTCAGAGTAGAGTCTGGGAGACCCAGGTTCGAATCCCCATCTTTCTGTGGAAGCTCACTGGGTGATTTTGGACCAGTCACATACTTTCAGATTAATCTACCTCATGGGATTGTTGTGCAGATAAAAAGGTGTAGTAAAATTGGTGTTGTGTGTGAGTGGACAATTTGCAATGGAGAAGAATATGGGAACAAAGAAGTGGAGGTTATCATGCAGTAGCAATTTAGCATGGGCAGAAAATTGTCAAATGACAATGAAGAAGTACAATAGCAAGATAGTTGTTTTAGCCCTAAAATCAAAACATGCATTCAGGAAGTAGAGACACAGACTTAAAGCAGGGCTATTATTTTGAAGGTCTGATGAACAAGTACACATGGATATATATTTTTTAATTGAATGCCTAGGATTTTTGGTTATGCTCTTCATTTTTTACCTTGTAATTAGGTTATGTGGAAGCTTTGGTGATACCTGCAGGAGCAAGAAGAATCAAAGTTGTGGAAGAAAAACCAGCTCATAGCTACTTGGGTAAGTGGTGTTTGGGCCAAAATTGATATACATAGTTCATACAAAAATGAAAGCCAAACATTAGTTTATTCTTAATTGAATTAAACAAAAGTAATGATTTCAATTATATATCAAATCAGATGTCTTCTTAAGGCACTACATAGTTTCAGGGAAGTATTTGTTTGAGCTCCTCAGTTACATTCGGCTGGGAAAGTGATGATTTTTGTATTATGTGGACAGTAATACTGTGAGATTCATAGAATTATAGAATTGGAAGGGGAATTATAGGTAATCTTCCTGCTCAGTGTAGAAAATCCAAAGCTTAAGTGCGACTATGAGATGGCAGTTCAACCTCTGCTTGAAGAGGACCAGGGAAGGACAAATCATCCACTGTTTTGGTAAACTGCTGTCTTGATTAGGAAGTTTCTCCTAATGTTTAACTACCCTCCTGTAAATTAAGCCAATGTCAGGAGTGTGGATGAACTCTAGATGTAGGACCAATGGTGCGAAACAGAGCCAGAATCAGAAGTCCAACAGAGATGTCCTAGGTCTACACTTTGTGAATGCAATGGTGGCAGAGAAACTTTGTTTCTTTGCCCTCACCGCCATGGAGTAGGCTTTAAAATGAGCTCTAACCTATGCCTTGTGGGATTTGTCAGGTGTTTTTCTGCACTGCTGCTCTAGCCATCTCCCTTGTCTTTTAATAATCTGCAGCCTTCAGTAAACCCAGTAACTGATAGACAGCCAATATAGCATACAAAACCTTTACATAATCCTCCCTCATAGTGATAAATTAAAAATGGATACTACTAGGATTGTGCATATCAATATACCCTAACCGAAAATAAACCCAAAATAAGCCATTTCGGTAATTTTCAGGTTTTGGATTTACCGAATGCCAAAACCTGGGGATCTGCCCAAAGCTGAATAGGCGATTCCCTATTCGCCTTTGCTCAGGTGCATGGCTTTATGTTTTCTCCCATTTTTCTATCATTTTTTTTTTTACTGGTTTTGTTAGGGCCCCATAGTTGCGGTCCTTTTGAGGTAGAGATTGTGTAATCGGAGCCAACTTGGTCTGACCAACCATCCAACCACACAACCATCTGTCCATCACCATTCAGTGGTTAATTTGGATCAAGCATAAGGGTTGTTTAAAAGACGGGGCTCACCATGTTCATGTACATATTAGTTGTGTTAGCTCGTGTCCACAATTCTTTTTGTTTTCTGTCAAGTCACAGCTGACTTATCGCAACTCCATAGGGTTTTCAAGACTAGAGATGTTCAGAGGTGTTTTGCCCTTGCCTGCCTCTATGTATCAAACATAGACTTCTTTGGTGTCCCCCATTCAAGTACTAACCAGGGCTGACCCTGCTTAGCTTCCAAGATCTGATATACAATTATGTGAATGGGTTTATGTTAGGCTCTAGTATTATTTGATTTTAGAGCTCTTTTATTATATTGTTGCTGTTTAAACTGCTTTATTCTGTAATTTAATATTTTTATTGCTATATTGGAAGCTGTCTCAGGAATTTGACTGGGTTAAAAGTATGGGGTACACATTTCTAAATAAGTGAATCATAAATGTGATCTGGAAGTATGGAGGTGCCTGTTGTAGAAGGGGCTGTGTGCCCTTTGAAAAGTCAGGTTTGTAGTAGTCTGACATACCTACTGAAATAAGCTTTTGATAACTGGTCAGAAACCCAAGGTAGTACAAAATATAGCATTCTGCTATTTTTCCTATAGTCCAGTGATTGTTCTCATTATATTTGCTCATTAGATGGAGGATTATCATTTTCATTTATCTTTTAAATAGATTACAACAGAAAAATACCTCTTATAACTGTTGGTTATTGTGGCGATTTGGGTGAGAATATTTTGCACTATATGCATTCATTGTACTATGCTTTAGTGGCATGCGTGATAGCTGGATAATACAATTATATTATTGCGAGTTTATGGTGCTATTGCCATTGTTACCCATAGAAACATAACAAAACATTGAAGTATGGTTGGGAGTGCAGTTGCCAAAAATGACTCACATTAACGTACAACTTTATGAAGAGATTTGGGCAAGGACTTAGAGAATGAGGCCTTTCACATCACTAATGCCAAGCATGGAATTTCAGTGAGAAAGAATGTTTAGGGCAACCTTGTCCAGAAGATGACTTCAAGCTTATTTGACTTCACATATCTGGTTAAGGGGCTAAGGCATTCAAAATGCACATTACAGGAGAAAAAATGGAAGAATGTATGTATCAGTAATGACATTGTCATGTAACCTCAATTCCTTGACCTTATTAAATGCTTATGGGAATTGATAGCCCCAGGAAGGGAAAGAGACAGCCAAAAATATATTTGGCAGGGTTGATCACGTTGATGCCTGTTTGCAAAGCAGTAATTTAAAAACTTGAAGAAAATAACACGAACATTTAATACATGAGACAAAAGTAGCTCAGATATCCGCAGGCGCATTGAGAAATGCAGCTCTCACAGGTACTTTATAAGGCACAGATTTCTAATAAAAAATACTGGTCTGAAAACAAAGATGATGGAGAACAGGTCATTTTAATTGTATCATAGTTTGTTAGGTTTTTCCCAGATAAATGGCTTTAAATGGCTGTTGTACAAGACTAACAGTTCTTTTTTCTTCCAGTTCTTTTAACTGCTGCCTTGCTAAATCTGACCAACTTCCATATAGCTAAACAATGTCAAAACACTGTCAAAACATGGCTCTTCTCAGACCCCTGATAAATGTTTCCTTTTACTTATGCCCAGCATCTAATTCTGTGAGGCATACAGTGAACTTAAGTACAGAAGAAGTATATATCATGGCTAATAAAAGCTGTTGATAGCCCTGTCCTCCTTGAATTTTTCTGATCTGTTTTGTATTGCACCTGTGGAGAGTAAAGCTTCTAACACCAGTTAGCAGAGCTGTGACTGAATATTCAGGAAACAAAGATGCCAGCATGTCTACAATTCAGCCTCTCTGAAAAAGAGCAAGTTGAGATGTCATGAAGTAGAAAAGCTGAATAGGGAACCCAGTGTCCAGATGGTTAAAGAAAGGATGCAGAATAGGTAGTAGACTGTGAATCAGGAAACTGATGGAAGGCAAGTGATTAAAGAAGGCTTGAGGGAAAGGAGGGGAATGTAGAAAGAGGCTAATGGCCAAGAAAAGAAACAGATAAGCAAAGGAAGCGTGGACAGTTTCTCATTGTGAACTAGGGGTATAAGGTTGTTCCGTATAAATGATCTAACACTTCTGCTATATGTTTAAGAGTTGCATAGAATGAGAGTTCAAGTTTTGGCTTCAGCTGCTAGTAGAGTAGTGTAACATGGAATTCCTAAACAGGCAATGTACAAGATGCGGTGAAGGTTGAGATGGGGCACTGAACTTCTTATATTGATTGGCAGTACTTAGTGTGTACTTTGGTTTGATGTATTTTTAAGCCATTGTGCTATTTGCCCTCACTAGCAATGCATTCCTAAGGAGAATTACTCCAATCTAAGCCCACTGAAATGAATGGCCTTAGGCTAGGGTTGCCAACCTTCCGGTGCTAGCTGGAAATCTCCTGCTATTACCACTGATCTCCAGCCAATAGAAATCAGTTCACCTGGAGAAAATGGCCGCTTTGGCAATTGGACTCTATGACATTGAAGTCCCTCCCCTCCCCACACCCCGCCCTCCTCAGGCTCCACCCCCAAAACTTCCCACCGGTGGCGAAGAGGGACCTGGCAACCTTAGGCTGGAGTAACTCCCAAGGAATGCATTGTAGGTCTCATAGCGGTTAGTAAGTTCAGAGGTCTAGTATTTCCAGCAATAGATTTCAAGCCAAGTGGATTTTCAAGACTGGAATGATAAGTTTGCATTGAGTTTTGAAAGTAAGTCTTTATGCTCACTTGAGTCTTGTTAGATTATAAAGTAATCATGCTCAAATTCTTTCATGTACACAAGCAATTAATCCATATTGTATACATCACACGAATTAGATCATAAAGTATTTACTGATACATGCAACATTTTCCTCTAATCCTTCAGCATTTTATTAAAATCGGTCTTGAATGTGCTAATAATTCAGTTAACGTTTAAAGATGAGGCTTTAGTCATTCACCCCAAAGGGAAATGGCTAAAAGGTTTGGTTGCCGAGGTTTGTTTATTATGTGTTTTAATCATAAGTAGCTTTATAACTTAGATTGATGGCTCCACCAACATGAAAAAATTATTCTGATAGGACAAAAAGGAAATGTGAAAAATGACAAAATCTTTTTATACTGTTTTCCAATGTATCTGCAGCTCTTCGAGATGCCAGCAAACAGTCTATTAATAGTGACTGGAAGATAGAACATTCTGGAGCATTCAACATTGCTGGTACCACTGTCCATTATGTTAGGAGAGGCCTATGGGAGAAAATATCTGCTAAAGGTCCCACCACATCACCATTACATTTATTGGTATGGTAACATGGAAAATAATTAGAACTGACTCAGACTATAAAGCAGATTAAATTTAAGATGGTGTACTTACCCACACACTGCAAATATGGCCATATGTTGTCTAAATGGGTGATATTGTGAAGACAATTGTATCTTTGGAAAAAGCTACTGTAAGACAGAAAGAATCAAGTTAACCTCCGTTTATATTTACTAACACAGAGGAACTGGATGGTTTAAAGACTGATTATGGATTATAAAGCAATTCCTTCATAAATCTAGATATGCTGCAGCCTATATTAATAAATGAAAGATGTTTCCTACTGTGGCTCTTAGATCACATGTGAAATTACTTCATTTGGCAAAAAAGTAATAATGATGGGGGGTGGGGGAAGCAGCTATGTTTGTTAACTGTTAACCTGATTCAGTGATCTGTTCCAGGTGTGAGCAGTATTCATACAGAAATCTTCCCACAAAACTTTTCCTCCTAAAACAAATTCTCTTTCATTTCACTGGGTGGAACTAATCCATGCAAATGTATGTGCTCCATTTAAGTGAATGGGAACCAACGCACGCAGAGGAAATCTCTCTGTGTATCTCTGTAGCTGGCCATCTCTCTTGCATGGGATGAAACCTGCAAGAAGGTTGAGAAATTTAAGAATTAGGTGATGATATTACCCATTGGTTAAGTAGAAAGGACTTTCCTCATGACTACAGAATTTTGATCATTATTTTGATGGTGTGTACCAAGGATTTGTATTCCTCAAGCAGGACCATCTTGTGATTCAAATTTATTTTAAAAAATATAAACTTACTGGATGCTTTAAGTAGCTGAGACAGCAGTAACCACAATATATTTCTGTTATATTATTGCAGTTATATAATGACTATTGCAGAAAAAATTCCAATGACTAACAGTCTCCTGACATGTATACACTTCATGTAACACACAGAGATATTTTTATTTCTAACAAAGTCATGTTGGATTGCTTTGGAGTAGCTCTTTTTTGTCTTTAACAATTGGTGTTTAATACAACTCATTCCTCCAGAAATGCCTGTTAATTATAATGAAAATTATTCTCTTTCTGCCAGCCAAGGTACACTTTTAAAGAAATTAAAATAGGATGCATACTTCTTTCTTATACGCAAAATTGATTGTTTTCACAGTATGAAAGAGAGTTGTCTATCCTTGGACAACTTCCCTGAGTTTCTGCTTCACTATTTTCCACATATATCCTGATTGGAAGGAGGCAAACCCTGAGGCATGGCTCAGTAGAGGTGCAATAGGGCTGTGGCAATGTCATTTATTGCAGACACATGACAAAATTACCCCAGCAAATTGGGAGGAGACAAGAGTGAAGTTATAAATAATGCAGTGGGAGCCTGTTCTGTGCTAGGTGGATGATCTCAGAAGAACCTTTATTTATTGACTTGATTTACACTGGTAAATTTAATTTTTTAACAACGTGCCTTAGGAATTACTGTAGAAAAGAGCAGGAATCCAGTGGCACCTTAAAGACTTACAAAATTGCTGGTAGGGTATACGTTTTTAGGAATTGCTGTTCTTTTGTGTTGTCTGTAGCATGATGATCATGTTTTCTGTTGAGAAAATTTTCTAATTTGAAGAGGAACTTCTTATAATTACTGTCAGGTTTATTGTGACCATTCAAATTGCAGCTTGCAAGCAGGATTAAAGTTTTGGGGTGGGAGTGGTGCCAGGGTAAACAATTGATGTATATATCAGTGGTCCTCACTCCATGGCTCATGAAGACCCACTTTTGCAAATAGCATCAGCCAAAAGAGCCACATGGCTATGACACACCCTGTTCACCACCCCACCAAACTGATACATACACTAATGTAATTATTAATACTAACAGTGCATTCCTAAGGAGAGTTACTCCAGTCTAAGCTCGTTGAAATGAATGGCCTTAGACTGGAGTAACTCTCCTTAGGAATGCACTGTAAATATATTACTATAGCCAGAGGCTTCAGAGAAGGGTGGGGAGTTGTTGAAGAGGACTGGCCCTTTAACATGCCATGGAAATCCCTGGCATGAGGCCCACAGCTCAGAAAAGCTAGCAGTTTCCCCAGCAGTGGCTGTTACAAGGTGGAAACCATTTGCTAACCACAAGCCCCGCTGGACAATGGCCTGGTCCAATTTCCTGGAACATGGGGTTGGGTTCGACATTAGGAAACAGTGCTCTCAAGAGCCACAGGTTGCTCCCAAGCCCCTAATTGAATATCATTGGTATAGATTCATGGTTTTATCCAGAAATCAGTTTTCTGATTTCCTTATTATTTTGCCTATGAGGTTTTGAACTGTATTTTATTATTTATTCTTAAACTTCTTCCATGGATATCAGAACATCAACTCTGTCATTGATTGCTCTGTGAACAGTGCAAAGCATTTCTCCACTTTGCTTGTGTGATCATACGAAGCTGCCTGCATCAGACTACTGGTCCATCTAGAGCAGTAGTGTCAACAGCAACTAGCAGTTGCTCCATAGTCCAGTGATCCCCCACATGATGCCCATGTGTTCCATAGTGAACACCAATGGATTTCCTGGTTGTTTCAACAACAGTGTCTCTTCTCCAACGCAAAGAGCCAGTTCTAGTCCCCCACACACACACCTGATTGGGGTAGGAGTAGGGTTGCCAGGTCCCTCTTTGCCACCGGCGGGAGGTTTTTGGGGTGGAGCCTCAGGAGGGCAGGGTTTGGCCAGGAGAGGGACTTCAACACCATAGATTCTAATGGCCAAAGCAGCCATTTTCTCCAGGGGAACTGATCTCTATTGGCTGGAGATCAGTTGTAATAGCTGGAGATCTCCAGCTAGTACCTGGAGGTTAAATCTAAAGAATTTGGCACGTATGCTGAACAAACACTAGTTAAAGAGAAATATAGCACCTAGGCTCAAATGCAAAGACACAAATACTGTGTAATGAATATACTTTATCAAAAGAATTCAAAATATAATACAGAATATTACGCTGACCAAGGTAAGTAAACTATACTTTCCTATAAAAGTTTTCCAAAGAAAAACTGCAAGTAAAGTCAAAATTTCCAAATACAAGTAAAAATGGCAAATTGAAGGTCCACACAACTTCACCCGTCAGCACTGCATACTCAGTCCTTCAGAGTTAGTTAGGAGCCTTAAGGGTCGGCTGGTCGATAACGGAGGTCTTTGGACCCAACTGAATGTTATTTGCTTACAAATAAGACTTAAGACAAATCAACTGAGGAAGCAACTTTAATTGCAAAACGTACACGAATCTGGAAGTGTCGTTTTGGACTTGGATCTGGACTTGGATTATTTGGATTATCTTGGATTCCTCTTCTTGGATTCCCTACTTGAGTTTCGTGCCAGCAGGTGGAGTAACCAGGAACTTGGACTTTCGTTTATGGACTGAGTATGCAGTGCTGACGGGTGAAGTTGTGTGTGTCAGAGATGCAAGGCTGTCAGATTAGTTTGACAGGTTGCACTGAGATCAAGTAGATCTGTAATGATGTCATAAGTCTGGAAAGTCCCTGGATAGCCTGAGGGATCTGGCCAGAACCGGTTTGGGCCAGATGGCTGATGCAATGTACTAGCAACAGGTGAATGACTTAGCATCTACTTTGATTGGTTGCCTGAGATGGCATATTGTATAAAGCTGTATAGAATGGAAGCTTATGTGTTGGGATGCTATGAGTGGAAGAGTGTAAGAGGAGTTTGTATTATATCTGTGCACTGTAAAATAAACAAGCACTGCTTTTCTAGTAGCAAGGAGTTCTGGTGGTGTTTTCCTGGACAACCTGCTTAATCCGCTGGCTCCCGCGTCAGTGTGGACCTTCAATTTGCCATTTTTACTTGTATTTGGAAATTTTGACTTTACTTGCAGTTTTTCTTTGGAAAACTTTTATAGGAAAGTATAGTTTACTTACCTTGGTCAGCGTAATATTGGGTATTATATTTTGAATTCTTTTGATAAAGTATATTTGTTACACAGTATTTGTGTCTTTGCATTTGAGCCTTGGTGCTGTATTTCTCTTTAACTAGTACCTGGAGGTTGGCAACCCTAGTTAGGAGGGACATTTTATTACTTGGTTTTTATCTGCCTTGGATCCTAATTTGTCAGTAGAAAGGCAAGCTGGTAAATTATTGAAATACAGTTAGAACATAGGAGGCTGCAGGGAGAAACAGCTGCCTCCACAATAGAAGGATGCTTTGCTTGCAGGCAAGCTCCAAGTATTTTGTGATTGGCCCCATCAACTTGTCATAGGCATTTTGTGATCCCCCCATCAGAGCATCCATTTTGTGGGAGCGTACTCTCTATTCTTAGGATTCCAAAGTGCCCACAATTTTAACAAGATTGGGGATTCCTACTGTTGCCTAAGGCCTCAGAAAGAGGTTTCTCTCTTTTCTACTATCTGACATCCTTTCAACTTGCAGTGTATTCCTGAGGGGTGGGGACTCCTTATGAGGTGGCTTGACCTCTATGCCAGTTTCTGTGCCACAAGTGCCGTGCACACTGGCACGGACGCCAGTGTGGGGCCACTTACACCGTCCTCCCTGGATCACGGCGGCAGCACAGCCATCAGATGCTGGCGCGGCCTCCCAATGGCATTCTCCCAGCACAAGTCCTCACGCTGGTATCCCAGGAGGTGTTCCCGAGGCTTTCTGGGGGTGGAGCTGCTGTTAGGCAGCTTTCTAACCCCTTTTTCACTGGAAATACCCCCCTAATGCAACATTGCAGCATCACTGTTTGCAATGGGGCCTTTCCCTCCATTTTGGGGTCGTAAAATTTTTTAAACAACCTTTTTTTCCCACTGCAGCAGCTGCAAAACATCATTGGAGACGCTGCAGCAGCACCACAGCCATACCATCCCCAGCCACTGCGGCTCTCAGGAATGGGCTGTAAGGATGCTAGGGTTCTAAGCTGGTGCCATATACATACAGATTATGTGCTGTGCCACAGAGCTATGCACGTTGCATGTCTACTTCATTTTTTAGACTCTGTAATAACTAAGCTTTCAAATCTCTGTTCTATCTATGCTACAGGTCCTGCTTTTTCAAGATCAAAATTATGGTCTACACTATGAATACACTATTCCCTTGGATCCCTTGCCAGAGAATCAGAGCTCCAAAGTATCTGAGCCACTTTTTATGTGGACTCACTCAGGCTGGGAGGATTGTGATGCTATATGCGGAGGAGGTAATGGTTTTCTAAAATCTGTAGTATGATAAATATTTGGTGGGTTAATGTTTCCTGTTGTATTAGCACTGTCCTTAATGTCACTTGAGCAAGATCATTGTTATAGGAAGGATAAAACTTCCTTTTCAGTTTGAGATTGTCTTTCTTAAAACAGATGTACTTATAGTTAAAAATCTACCACGTTATCAAATCAAAGCATTCAGGAAGATAGGTCGATTTAAAGGTTGTGCTAGATGTGTCTCACCCCCAATCCTAGCAGTGATCCAGCATCTCTAAATCATGCACAGAGCTACTCCATGACCTCCATTTAAGCAAAATGGAGAATGGATGTTCAGATAGTTTCTCCTTCAAAATCTCAGAAAACTTTTATATGCATGGAGGTTTAATTTTATTCCATGATTGAAATGAAGTGACCTCAGCAGGATAAAATACCATAGAATCCACCCTCCAAAGCAGCAATTTTCTCCAGGGGAACTGATCTCTGTCATCTGGACAGCAGTCGTAATTCTGGGTGATCTGCAGCCCCCACCTGGAGGTTGGAAACTCCAGTTTTCATGGAAGAAATGGATGCTTTGGAGAGTGGAAGGTGTGGTATTATACCTTTCTGAGGTCCCTCCCCTCCTCAAACCTCACCCTCCTTAGTCTCCACCCCCAAATCTCCAGGTATTTCCTAGCCTGAAGCTGGTAACTCTATCTCCATCCCATTCAACAGCCAACCTACTTTTATCTGCTCCTCTTTCTTAAGTTTTCCCTCCGTCCCCGGCAGCCTCCACTTGGGAAAACTGTGGCCCAATTTTGTGGTGCCAGCCCCTGGGTCAGGCCCACTTGCATGGTAGGGAACCCTCAAGGACTTGTGGAGTGGCACGTCACTTTTCCCCCTATCCCCTCCCCACACTATTTTTTCTTTCTCTCTCTCCAGAACCCACATATCCTCTCTCTGTTCCCTGCCTCCTTCTCTCCTTCTCAGCCATTCACCAACCTACCTTTTATCTGCTACCCATCTTCAGCTATATTTATTACTCATTTATTTCATGTATACCCATCTTTCTCCACAGTGGGGATGAAAGCAACTTACGTTATTTTCCTCTCCTCCTTTTTATCTGCACAACAACCTTGTGAGGTAGGTTAGTATGTATCTGGTCCAAATTCACCCAGTGAGCGTCTACACAAGATAGGGATTTCAACCTGGGTCTTCCAGACCCTGCTCTGAAGCTCTGCTAAATCACACTGGCTTTCTTAGGTGGCTGCTGTTGAACAGTAGCAAGCAGCCAGGTGTAGCTGAGTCATGCAATTTGGGTGCTTTCAAGACTACGAGTTGCTTCCAGGCATAGGGTTGCTAACCTCCAGATGGGAACTGGAGATATCACAGAATTACAACTGAAGTCCAGATGACAGAGATTTGTCGCTTGGAGAAAATTACTGCTTTGGGGTGTGGACTCTATGGCATTGTATCCAGCTGAGGCCTCTCCCCACCTCAAACCCTGCCCTCCCCAGACTTTACCATAAAATCTCCAGGAATTTCCCAACATGGAGGTGGCAAGCCTAGTCAGGTCTGACCCCAATGAGTTCTTCCTCAGAGGCCAAAAATAGGCCTGGAAAGGGCCTTGTTCTCTCCCCCTGCCTTTTACTGACAGAACCAAGCCTGGAATCTGTGGTTGCCTAGCAACAGTCACTAAGGGAATCCATTGCATAAAGCTATAGGCTCTCCTTTTATCATTTTTTTTTTAAAAAAAACCTTGTACTTTGGAAGGCAACCTTGTATTTTTTTTTTAATATTTCACATTTTTCTGCAAACCTGGTGTGTAGAAAGATCTGTCTTGCTGGTTTGTAGAAAGATCAGTCTTGCCGGTTCAGAGCTCCAGTCACCAGATTTAAGTGACCTCAGATGTGGCTGACTTTGCTATTACGATATAAGATATCATCACAGACTATCCACATATTATATGATCACAGAATATCCACATATATTCCTTCTGCTCCAAGATTAATGCTGTGAACAACAAAGATTCACGGTCCAATTTCTGTGCATGGGACTAATTCATGTATGTGGGGTAGGCTAAGGATCGGAAGAGGAACTGGAAAGAGGTTCCAGAAAGTAGCTGGACATGACTATAAGGGAAAGGCAATTGAGCGAGACAGAGGCTTAAAGAAAAGGTATGACAATGATGGACTAGGGAATCAATGGTTCTTCTACCACTGCTAGAGCATTGTGGTCTAAGAATCTTAAGAGGCAATGAGGGTGGAAATGCTGAATTTCATGCATTGGTTTTGAGTGACTAACCGTTGCTGTAGCCATGGGGCTTGTTTGTTTATTATTCGTTTAAAATTATTTTTGCATCTCTGTTCATGAGCACTGCAGGTAACGAATCAATGCGCAATAAAGTTAGCACACAATCTCATTCCAATCTGACCCCACTTGATCTCAATAATTTTGGATTATCATTCTGTTCTGTAACTGAGCTCCATTTCAACAATCTTGTCTGAACAGAACTGCTGATATTCCTTTTGGCACACTACTATTTGGACCAGCTACTTCAGAAGAACCAGGATGTCATTTACTGTGGCACATGAGAATTGTGCCATATATATTGTAAACAACTAAGTAGACAAGAAATTATAATGTATTACACATGAATTGTTGACTTTTATATGACTGCAGAGATGAATATTTAGCAAAGATTTATTGTCGTAACAATTTACCATCTTTGTCTATGATAACTGGCACATTGTCACCTGTTGTTCAAATATATTTAGGAAAAAAACCAACGTTTTTCTTCAGATATTTTCTAGTCTAAACTTCATCTTAAAGATATTTTAAAGCAACTTTTGATTCATTGTAGTCATTCTTGGAAGGCATTCAAAGGCATAGAGCAGTATATCTCAGTGGACAGAAGAGACCAAATTACATCTATTTCATGTGCATAATAGGTTGCAATGTACACTGAGTTTATTTCCAACTTAAATTGATTCCTAGCTTGATTTTATTGCATGAAAAAGCATGCTTCATTTTTTCTAAGCCTATTGGGGACTCCAGGTTTCCTTTCAACAACAAGTCACATTTTAGCAGATTTGTTCAAAAGTTACTTGTGTAAATCTATTTTCCAATTACTTTTATCTTTTTGTGTTTTATTTTCCTTCTTTCAATTGAAAAGGCATAAATGATACTGACTGGATCTAAAGAATCACACAATTGTTTCCCTGTATTCAAGGGAGTATTCGGATTGTGTTTCTCAAAAGGCATCCCCCCATGTAGCATGTCATACTACTTTTAAAACTAAAAGAACTTTCAAAAGCAGTTTGTGGTATGGCAAGGGATCTGCTGTTCAAAGGAAGAAGACCTTTGGCATGCCTGAAATATATTTTTTTCATGAAAAACAGCTCTTTGAGAAGCTGCCTTTTAAATCAGAGTTTCCTGCAGTTCCACACACTTCTGTTTTGTGTCTTATCAGGAGAAAGAAAGACAACAGTATCCTGCACAAAGATTATGAATAAGAATATCAGTTTTGTGGACAACAAGAAATGCAAATATTTAACAAAACCTGAACCACAAATCCGAAAGTGCAATGAACAGCCGTGCCAGACAAGGTGATAGCGAGTCAAATAATTAAAATTTTAATTAATGCTTAGTCTAAAAAGGAGCATCACTCAAAGATCTGTTTCTGACATAGGGTCCCTCACATTACAGTAGGTCATAGAGGCCTTTGCAAGGAAGATATGAAATGCCACAACATTTAATAATATGTAGGGCAGTGACCTGTGGGCTGCAAAAATTTGGGATGGGGTGGCTGTGACCCAAACATCACCAGTTAACCATCACGACTATAAAACACCTTGATATTATTTATAGATAAGCTCTTTGAACTCACATACTAGGCAAACTGAAAGGAAGAGTACTTTGATAAAAGTGTTAATAGGCTTATCAGAAAGGAGTAAAAACAATATAGTTATTAACAAATAATTCTGCAGCAGATTTTTCTTCATTAGGGAATTTACTGTGTGAACATAGCAAAATAAAGAATGTTTAATGTGTTTTTAAACTAAAGTCACTGTCAGAAGTGATACTTGTGGGTATACTTTATTAAAATGTAAGGGGGTTGTTTTTGCAAAGTGCTACAATTAAAAACTGATCAACACATTTAATTAGAGTTATAGATTTATTGACATTATCCAATATGTGACATTATAGCAAATGAATATTGCTAGTTTAAGATCATGGAAGCTCCCATTGAATATATTCTGGATCCTATAGATCTCCAACAATTAATCTACACTCTTTTTTTGTGAGCTCTGATGACAGATGGAGGCAGTTTATACAGATACAAACAATGTACTACTGTCCTTTCTTGTTGCCTTGTTTTTACAGCAGCTTAGATCTGATACTGTATTGAAAATATAATAATTCTTCTCCATTTTCAAGGCACACTTATTTCAGTTTCTCCATGACTGTTTCTACAAAGTGTATAACAATAGACTATACAAGTGTAACTCCCAAGGGATCACCCATCCCCATGGATCTTCAGTTTTCAGTTAAAAGTCTTAAGTTGCAATCCTAAAGACACTCACTGTCCTGGCAGTAATCCCCAGAAAATAACATGGGATGTACTTCAGAGTACAATTGCGTAGTATTGGCCCCTAAATTGCTGTATGGTTTTGGAATTTGGGGGCTACATTTGCTTAAACATGGCCTGAAACAAAAAATAGTAGTAGGAGTAGGATAGACTCATGTGCATAACATACATGAATTCAGTCATGTATTATATAAGAGGAAATGGTCTGGTAATTTGTACTGTGTTTTGCAAAAAAATATAAATTCTGTGCCAAAACAGGATGAGGACCTGAGCTGATGTACTTATTGCATATAGTGTTGTGTCACAAAGCTGTTGGCAAGCCAGGTGGTTATAGAATGTAATATACTTAAATTATCCCATTAAAAAGATACTATCATGTCTTAAAGAAGAAAAAGTCTCAAGGGAAAAAACTAACATCAACAAAACAAATTTAAAATAGATCAGATATAAAAAGATGTTAAAGCTCCCACATGTAAGATAGCAGTATGGGCTAATAAGAAAGAAAGTAATAACAGGAATGGGAAATGAAAGAGGTAGTTAACTTTTGAAAATGTGCAGAGGATGTTACAATATGCATTATATAGGAATCTAAGTCCTTCTGTAACAATAGTAATGAAAATAATTGGTTGGTGTAAATGCTGTAGATTTCTCAGATAATAATAATAGGTGATTTGGAACACAGCTCAAAGCTTTTTGAAGCTCTGTTGTTCAGAGGGAACTCTGGAATCAGTACTCACACAACATAATTTCCAATCCACAGGGCAGACTTATAAATACAGTGGAGATCCCTTTGTCCAGGACAGAAAGAACATAAGAGGTGCCAGCTGGATAACATCAGTGGTCCATCTGGTCAAACAGTCGCTAACCAATTGCTCTGGATGACACAGCATAGAGGCCAAAAAGACCTTATGTGGCCTCCTAGCACTGGTATTAAAGTTTGCTGTCTCTGGATGTGAAGGTTCCTTTAGTCAGCACAGATAGTACCTTCAATGAATCTGTCTGTACCCCCTTTAATGTCATTTTCATTCACTGGCAGTCTATTGCAACAGAACAACAGATTCAGTTCATTAACAATGCAATCCTATGCAGACTTACTCCAGTCTAAGCCTATTGATTTCAGTTGACTCAGTCTGGAGTAACTCTGAACAGGATTGCACTGTTTAGAAACCATTCCTGCGGGGGGGAGGAACCATGGTGGCTGGGACGTCACAGCTGAGAAGCCTCCTCAGAGTCTTCCTGGCTTCCGCGAAGGGGAAAAAAGCCTTTTTTCCAAAATAAAAACAGGAAAATAGGCTCTTTCCCTCATAGGGGAAAGCGGGCCTGCGCCAACTAAAAAGGTGCAGGATCTAAAAAGGTGGCATAGGACCGCCAGCATCCCAGGAGGTGTTCCTGAAGTGAAAGGGGTTTGAAAGCTGCCTAAAGGCAGCTTCCCTCCCAGAACGCCCTGGGAACACCTCCCAGGATGCCAGCGTGGGGAGTTGTGATGGGAGAACGCCGGTGGAAGACTCCACTGGCACCTGAGCCCCATGCTGTGGCATGGCATCCTGGGGCCAGCAGGGATGCCCTCCACGGTGGCGTAAGTGCCTGTTATCCTGGGAATATACTGCATCAGTGACTTGTGGAATGGATTAAAGCTCTGACCTTCAAGCTAACTCTGCAATGCCTCAATAGAAGGGATCATCACATTAATGAGATCAGTTTAATAATGTTCATTTTTTAAAAATCCGGCTATACAAGAAAATACTGTTAAGAAAATAATCTGCTTAGACAGGAACAGGTAGTAAGTACATAATTTGTATATTCTGGTGTTTTTAAATGTAGATGGATGATGACTGAATGGACTCCATGCTCAAGGACATGTGGAAAGGGAACTCAGAACAGACAGGTAGCCTGTACTCAGCAACTCAGAAATGGAACCTTAATCAGAGCACGTGAGAGAGACTGTCTTGGACCAAAACCTACTTCCTCCCAGCGCTGTGAAGGCCAGGATTGCATGACAGTGTGGGAAGCTGGAGTGTGGTCTGAGGTGCAGTATTTGTATTTATTCATAATCTCTCTCCTATTTATTCAACTTATCCAAATTCAGGGGCTTTGTTGACATTAAGTCAAGGGTAGTGGAAAGTACCATCAAGTTGCAGCCAATTTATGATGACTCCCATAGGTTTTCAAGGCAAGAGATGAGCAGAGGTGATCTGCCATTTCCTGCCTCTTCATGGCAACCCTGGGCTTCCTTGGTGACAACAATCAAGCCAGTGTTCCTGTGGTCCAGCAACTCTGCTTCCCCCTAATTTTCCCCTTCACAGCTGAGTAGGGTTGTCAGTCTGGGGGGAACATGGGGGGTGGCAATGGCATGCTGTCAATTCTGGGTTTTCCCCAGAAGTGACCTCATGCTAGTTGCCTGACAGCTATTTTTGTTTGTTGTTCTCCTGCCACTGCTCAGGAAGAGAGGGTTGCTGGTGGGAGACCAGGCAACCCTACAGCTGGGCCATGGTGTAACAGCTAGGAAGGTTAGCAGTATTACTTAGAAATTCAACCAGGGCCCTTAGTCAACAGCCTAAACCATCTCAGGTTCCTGAACTGGCATTGTAAACTACTGGCCATGTTTCCCAGTTTATATGAGATTTGTGAGCAAATAGGAGCATTGTGAAGCAACTGCATTTACTATATTGTTTAGTGTGTACCTTGTTCTGCTACTCTTTATATTTGCACTGTGTCCTTTTGTAAGCTTTTAAAAAGAATTTTGCTCATGTTACTGTTTTTTAAGTGATCTCTGTAATGTAGAAATCATAGGCTTGGGTGCATCTTTGAAAAATTAGGATATATAGTTGTATGAATTTTGTATAATGTTTAACATCTTTCTATAGTGCTCTGTAAAATGTGGCAAAGGAGTGCGGCATCGAACTGTGAGGTGTACCAATCCTCGGAAGAAGTGTGTCTTATCTACAAGACCTAGAGAAGCAGAAGACTGTGAAGACTATTCCAAATGTTATGTCTGGAGAATGGGAGACTGGTCTAAGGTACAGCATGCTTTCTACTAATGATACTCAGCTTTTGAAAATACCCCCCATTACATGTTCAATAAAGAAGCGCAGATAGAACAGCATTTTATGTTGGATGAAAAGTTGCCCATCTTCATGTGGAAGTTGAATTCTGCTCATAGAAGGAGCTCATCCTCAAATGCTAAGAGGAACTAAATCTAGAAATATTATTCTGTACACACAACAGAATACACACAACCATTTGCACAACTTATTTCACATAATGAACCAAAAGAATGCTGTAGAATCTTACCTGTTATATCACATGTATAACATTTGTGAAATATTTGTGAAACAGTTAGCAGCTATTTTCCTTTTTGCCCAGAATTCTTTGGATGCAACTGCTCTGAGCCTGGTCTCGGCAGGGGAGAGTGGGGTATTAAACTGAAATAATAAATAAATAAACAAACCCTATGTGATGAGGATAAGCCAAGGAATAGAATGTATGTTAAAAATTACAGCACCATAGACAAGCTATAGTTATGCCTGTAATTTAAAATCTTACACTCTTTAAAAGAGACATACATTTTACACTTTTTAGACGAACTTTTCCCAGTGAACTTTAATTATTATTGCTATTTGTTTTCACGTACTTTTTCATCTACTTTGGATTGAATATAGTTGTTTTAATAAAGGTACAATTTGTTGATATATTTTACTTGTGATATTGCAAGGTTTAAGATTCATTTTCTTTTAATATAAACTTTGGTAATTTGTAATACTCACTTTCAGTACAAAATGCTTCTCCAGCTTGATTTGAATCCAAACCGTAGAAGGATGGGGCTGTGGCTCAGTGGCAGAGCATCTGCTTGGCATGCAGAAGGTCTCAGGTTCAATACCCGGCATCTCCAGTCAAAGGGACTAGGCAAGTAGGTGATGTGAAAGACCTCTGCCTGAGACCCTGGAGAGCCGTTGCTGGTCTGAGTAGACAATACTGACTTTGATGGACCAAGGGTCTGATTCAGTATAAGGCAGCTTCATGTGTTCATGTGACTCCTCTTTTTACCTGCCCTTTTACACCTGGCTCTGCTGCAATAGTTGTTCCAGCAGCAGCAGCAGTTCTTTCTCTCCCCTTTCTCTTTATAGTACTACAGTAGTGGGGAGGAAAGGGTGTCCTTCCATACCCTCAGTTCCTGGAATGCTGTACATTAGCATTCTAGGCACCAGCAACAGGGAACATTTCACAGGACACCTATAACATTCAGTCAAGTACACACAGACCAATCTGAATCCTTTGCTAGATGGAGAAAAATATTCCTTATTACTGAGTCTAGGTATTTTCTGATTTTATGTGAATAACAAAATCATTTTCTCACCATCACAGTTATGATACTGTCTTTTATAGACATGATACAAACAAGTATTTCACACTGCTGTAAGGGAAATTAGTAAACCGTTGTGAATATTTAGTGTACTTGTGCAGTTTTTCAAGATTTCTATCAAAGGAATAGCTTATTTTAATTTCTGTACCAGGAAACAAGTTCAGATTCAACTAAACTTGGATTTCTATCTTTTCCTCTCCATGACTGCACTGTTCTACTTTCAGGCATAGTATCATGAAGTATCATAAAGGTGGCTCTGCACCCAGAATGCCCCGGGAGGCTGAGCTGGTGTCCCAGGGCTGCTCTGCCACGGCAGTGCAGGGAGGCTGGCATGAGCACCCTGACACTGGCATCCGTGCCACCCTGATCAGCGCAAGCATGGTGTATGCCATAAAGGACCGTGCAAGGACTAAGTATCCGCCCAAACCTCCCTCCCCACCTCCAAGCAATAGCACAGTTTGGGCAGCTGATTAAGCTCGCACCCAACCACAGCCCTCTCCAAAAGCCAGTCACATGTTTCTGTAGCAGCCAATCACTGCCCCTCTCCCTTATGCTCAATATAAACCTCAGCCAGGGAACACATAAGTTAGATGATAGGGTGTATGATATGAGGCTATCACTCTCATGTATTTTAAACACTTTTTTATTTCTCTAATATTTTAATGTTCTTCACTTTAGGAACCCTGAAATGGGTGGAAAGGCTGCCTAGAATTTTTTTAAACAAATTAATCAGATGAAATAGACATGAATGATTTCTGTCATTTGGCTGAAATGCAAAAGGAAAACATAGGGCCTGGAAACAGATTTGAGCTTAACATTAGTAATTAGGTAATTAGTCTTGGTTTAGTTATTTTATGTGTAATACAAAATCATTAGCTGGGAATGGAATAAGATAGACTACATAGCTAAGTGAGATTATTAATAGCTTTATCGTCAAAAAGATAATGTGAAACTTGTGAACTGGTTGAAGTCAAAATACCCCTGGCATAATTTGTTATAATAATAATGTTTATGTTAATAGTATAGTCTGATTTCAGCAGATGAGGTATGTTACTGATTCCACACACAAAAATGAGTAGATTATGTGTGAGCTGTCAGGTTAATCAGATGAGTATGAGTTATTTGCTAATGTTATAAAATTAGCATAATTTGCTTCAGACAAAGGTTCCCCAGACACTTCAAAATATATTTATTAGGTTTCTGTCTTAAATAAATATTGTGGCCATTTAAAAGCAAAGATCTTTAATTAAAAATAAAACAATTAACACAATTGCCCAATACAATGCGAATGTCCGTTCTTAAGTCATTGCTAACTACAGCAGTATGTTGTCTGGATCTTTAGTGCATAGGTTTCAAATCTTGGGCTGTTCTTCTTAGCTCTGTAGAAGCCAATATAATATGTCTTTCATTTTCCAAGCACATCTGCCATTCTTTAAAATTGACATTGATGCAAGTGATTGAACTCTGGAGTACTGATAAAAGAGAAAATGATTGTATAATGAGGATACATTTTTTTCTAGTCAGGCTGAAAACTCTTTTATTAGTGAGGGCTTTTCATGTCAATTTGAAGACAAGTATCATGATGTGATTGAAACAACTTTATCCTAAATTGGATATTTTGTATATTAAAAACACATTTTGTTTATTTCGTAACTGTCTATGAGGTTTCCTATGAGGCATCCTATTTCTTTTTTTAGTCATATGCAATTTTATTACTACTACTACGACTACTACTTTGTTAATAGTCTGCCTTTCTTGCTCAGACTCAAGGTGGATTACAGGATATAAATAGTGTAGTTAGACCGCACAAAACAACCAAGAACAATGCAATAGGGTTAGGTTTACAAAATTAGAATACAACATGAACAGCAAACTACCTAAGGCAAGGTATACTATAAACAATACAGTATGTGGATTACAAATTAAAGACACTGCAGTAAAAGCAGGTGATACTTACAACAATAATAGAACTATCGTAACTATTATAACTGGGCTATTCATTCTACTTTTCAAGTCTATTCAATGGAGCTTACTATTAGAAAAGTCTTTTTAGGCTTACACTGTGAGCCTATAAATAACAATCATTGGATATGATCCATAGAAATTGTATGTTATTTTTCACTATTTAATTTTGGAGGTAGCTTTGAAAATGTTAGAATGTTAGAGTTGTTCATTATGCTGTAAAGATTGGGTCAATTTTATGTGCCCCCAATTTTTCCTCCATTTCTCCAATGGAGGACGAATGGAGGCACCCAGTTTGGGAGCCCATAAAATTGGACCCCCGACCCAGTCTTTACCAAACTTGGGGGTTCTTGTAAGGATAGTGACCTGCAGCTACGCTGCAAATGTGGTGGCTCCACCTCAATAAACTGCTCCCCCAGAGCCCTGCAAAGATAATAAAGAGAATGGACCTGAAAAATCTGGAAAAAATTGCCTTTTTGGCTCCATTAAAATGGTGCCGCTTTTTTCAGTTCAGCATATCTGAATGCACACCCCTAATACTGATGTTTAAAACAAACCTTTATTGTTGTTGCTAATTTTATTTTTATCCCTCTCTTCCCAACAAGGTCAGGCTCAGAGTGGCTAACAATATTCTATGACATTGAATAAAACAGAGCATACAAGCCAATACAGCCAATGTAAAACTGTAAAACCAGAGATTAACAATATATCTAAAATATTTAAAGATTATAATTGTAATTGATATTGGCCAATAGTAGGGTATGACATACATAGTACTGAAATAAGGTTTTTTCCCTTATTGTTAGAAGTGAAGAAGTTTCTAAAGAGAACTATCTGAACAAGATAAACTATAATGAAGCAACTGCTGGTAGATGTCATTTAAGATTCATCCAACTTCTTTCCAGAAAGGAAAATAATCAGGTTCTGGGAGTCAGGTTTATTGAAAAAAGATGTGTGTGTGTATCAAATGTCAAGTCACTTCCAACTTTTGGTAACCCTATGAATCAATGACTGCCCAAACTTTGTATAATTAACAGCCTTTCTCAGGTCTTGCAAACCAAGGGCCATGGCTTCTAGTCAGTTAATGTATTTCCGTGTTGATCTTTCAGAATCCCTAACCATGCTTTCAATTTCCCTTTAATTTCTTGGGTTTTGTGGAACAGATCTCCTGCTCTTCTATTTATTTGTTCTCTTCTACTTATTTATTTTTTGCACTGGTTGTTGTCTTTGTCTCTATGTACCAGTAGCTGGAATGCTCCATTTAGACTTCTGATGCTATTTCTGTCACCTTTTCCTTTTGCTTCTTATCTATCTTTAGCAATTTTAAGAGTTTTATCCATCATCTATCAAGGGGTTTTTTTTGGTTTCTTTTGGCTGCATGAATAGTTTTTGTGCATTCTTCCTTGACAATATCTCTAGATTCAAGCCATAATTCTCCCCATTCACATTCCCTTGAACTTAGTAACACAAACCAGCTCTTTACATGGTCATTAAACTCTTCAGGAATGTTGCTTAGATTGTATTTTGGAACTATGAATGTTTTGGTGTTTTTCTTCAGCTTTATTCTAATTTTCAATATTAAATGTTCATGGTTTGTACCACAATCAGCTCCTGGTCTTGTTTTATCATAGATAATAGAACTTCTCAATTTTCTGCTTCCAATTTTGTAATCTCTTTGATTTCTGAATTGGCCAACTGGTGATGTCCACATGTACAGTTGTTTGCTCAATTCCCTGAAATGTGTTCGCAATGAACAACTTGTCTTCACAGCGTTCTATGAGTCATTCTCCTGCTTTGTTTTATGCCCATAGTCCAAATTTTCTGACAATTTGATTCTACTTTGTTTCCTACTTTGGTGGTCCAGTCACCTATGATTATCAGCACATTTTGTTTAGCTGTGTGATCAATTTCTTCTTGGATACTTGCACAAAAGTTTTCAATTTCTTCCTCTTCAATGATGGCTATGTTGATAGGCTTTTCATGAAGTGTGATTGATATTATTTTGTCAGACTTTGCATTATAGCCTCTGATTGCTTGTGCTACATCTCTCCTCACTATTAGAGCAAGTCCATTCCTTCTGTGTTGGTCATTTCCTGAGTAAAATACTTTAAAAATTTCTGACGGCAAATGTCCTAATCCAGTCCACTTTAGTTCACTCACTGGCAAGATTGCAGTGTTTAAATTAGCCATTTTTCATTTTTCATTTTTAACTTTACCTACTTCTCATGTTCCATGTTCCTATTATACATGTCAAAGAGCTTTGGACTTTCCTTTTGCATCCATTCATATAAACAAATGAACATCCTTTTGGCTTTAACCCAGTTACATTGTTAAGAATAGCACTACTCAGACTTGTCCTGTATCTTTCCCAGTAGTTATGTAAGTGCCATCTGACCTGGGGAGCCTGTCTTTGAACACAATGTCATTTTTGTTTTTGTTTTCATTTTGGATTGCCTCATCATATGATTTCCGAGGTATGAGATGATCATAAGTGGTTTACCATTGCTGTCTTCTGCACAATACTAACCAGGGTTAGCTGAAGTGGCATGCCGCTGTCTGTGATAGATCTTCCACCAGTGTCCCCTTCCACTACAGCTGCTTCCCAGTAGCTGCCCTTTAAGGATTCCTCTGCCCTGATCACCATTGGAACTATCTGGTCTCTTCTGTTGATGTGGCTGTTGATTCTTGAAGGGAGTGGATGCTTCTTAGTCTGGTGTCTCAGCTGTGACCATTCCTCGAGTGACACACTGCTAGGAGTTTAGCCTCTTAACAGAATGTAAACTCCTTGCAGTATTGCTCTCAGCTTCACTGACACACACAACCCCCCTTACCATGTTAAAGTGTGCACCCAAAAAGGCTAGTGAAAAGGATAAATAGGCAAAATAAAATTCTTATTTGGCATGCCCGTGATATCAGATTATTGAGAAATCAGACTTTTGGATAGAATTGCACTCTGATAGAAGAGTGAGAAGCTTGAAAAACAAATTAGGCTCCAAGCATGAGCATAGTATCTTGGAAATTGTTCTTTTTAATTCATTGGGATTTCTGGGTAAGCATATTTGCAGCTTTAAAATTCACAGAAAATGTTGTTTAAAGTGTGAAAAGTGGCCTCAGTGAAAAATGTATTTGTATAAGAGCAAGAGATGCTTCTGGCTGGCTCATAATGCATTGTACGTTAGTGTATTATATGCTATATAATTTAAGAAAGACGAGGAAATTGGAGCATGGTACAGAGAAGCATATTAAAATGAAGATAATAATTATATCTAATTCTGAACTGGGCCATACAGTGTGGATCAAAGAATTGAGACAACGGGGCCAAGGACAGAAAGGAGACTATAAAATATTAACAGTGCATTCCTAAGGAGAGTTACTCCAGTCTAAGCCCATTCATTTCAATGGGCTTAGACTGGAGTAACTTTCCTTAGGAATGCACTGGGAAAATACATTTGGAGTTAGCAAAGACAAAAGTAATAGAAATGATGTCTGCTTCTTTAATAAAAGCATGCCACTGAGATCTTGTGAGGCTACATTGTGAGATCTCATCTCCATCTCACTCTATTAAGTAACATGGAAACTAAAAAAAAAAAACATGTCAAAAATATGGGGCAGTTAGTATACACAACATCAACTTCTGGTTTTAGTCAAACCCTGCTTGTTAAACCAGTAATTTCCAGTATTTTTAAGACTGTGTTCTGGTTTGTGTTCAAGAGGCCTTTGGTGTGATCCAGGAAGGCAATTCTTGTGTCCTTATGTTCTCTGTATAATAATTCTGGAATATGTGATTTGTGGATTGCAACTGGAGTGATCATTTGTTCTTGGAAGAAGTTGTCCAAGTCTGTGTTGTTAACACTGTTACAGATTGGCACTTCCAATAGCAGCTTTTATCAAGCTCAGCAGTGATTGCCTATTATCTTGGCTGAGGTACACAGTTAAAATATTGCCGTCTGCCAGCGACAATTTTCCCCTTAATTTAGGAATCCTTACTGAGTCCAGCTGGAAGTAGCTAGGGCATTACAGCACCTTCTTCAGCTGTTGGTCAGCTGTGTTTGCTTCAAAATACATCCCTCTGACAGGCAGAGGAAAGAGAGTATCTTGGGTAAAAGCTGTATATGCCAAGTTAAAGATTGTTTATTATCAATTACTATAATTTAGTGAGTTGAAATAAGCAGATGAGAGGTTCATAACACATCACCATATAATATACTTATTTGCAGAAAATCTCCCATCTTAAAAAAACTGCTTTCAGCTATCTTTAACTAGAATTCATTTTTGTAGCCTTTGACAAGAATGGTCTGCTTGACTTGGCACTTGAACAGTTTTGGAGTATTTTTAGGCCTGCACTGAAGATAGAAAATAACTGCATTAAAAAACACACCTCTGGTTTATTACATTTGATCTCTATATAAAACTGTTTTTATATGGGAATTCTTTTACATTAGCTCACTCAAAAACAACAATGAAAAATTGTGTGTGTGAATATTCATCCAATTTCACACAGATAGAAAATTGAGTTAACATCACCAGATTATGTCCAACAATACACAAGGGACATATTAACATCAGGGCTGTTTTTCAGCTGTAAATTCATGCTTAAATTTGAGCTGGTTTTTATATCATGCTTTGAAATTTGAACCAGGCTTAGCTTTTGCATCAACATGTATATGAACACATATGCAACATACACAACATGTATATGAACACATGAAGCTGCCTTATACTGATGTACAAGAATCCAGGTTCACTGATGCTAGTAAGTATCCTGCATGCATCAAAGTCCATGTGGAAAGCCCAAGCAGCACATAACAAATGATCAATGCAAGAACAGAAAACCACTGATTTTGTCCTGACAAATATTTTATTAGGACCTCCCCCCCAATTCTACTTTTGGTTATATTGCCTAGTTACAACCCCTCAACAGAGTGAGGAAATTGCAAGCAGCAACATTAAGGTGCTAATCTATAGGATGCATTCTTCTTATATTATCTGGGTTTTATTAAGAAAACTCCTAGTTTTCTGCTTTTAATTGACTTTTTAAAAAGAGACAAATCTGAAAGATAAAGATTTCAAGTGGGAGCTGTGTAAATAAAACGAGTGGGGATCACTAGTTATTAATATATGTTTTCAAATCTAAAGGACTGAAAATGATAGCATGCATAGAACTACAGATGATTCGGGGGGGGGGGGCTTTTACAAACATTTTTATGCCCCTAAAAAACAGTCCCTCCCCTGAGCATTGGGGGAGGAGTGGGAATATGCTTACGTGGTTGTCCTGTTGGGCTGATGCTCATGTTACCATATTTACTTGAAAAGAAGACACTGACTGTAAAACATCCATAAAAGGATTTATACACAAAGAGGTGTTTTTTTAAAAATACTGTTCAGAACTGTAACTTGTGTATGAATTTAAGATGGCCCCCTATTTTTACACATATGAGTATAAAAAACCTGGTCATCCTTTCAGGTAAACAGGAACTAAAATTTTTAAGAGAGTGGGATATAGCTTGTATTTTGCACTCCTGAAAAGCATACTTTTGCCTCAAAAAATGGAGGCAAACATATGGTGCAAAACTATAAAATTAATCTGGATGGCCTTTTTTCGGTGACACAATTAATACATTTTTGAAGATGAAACATTTACACAGTAGATCTCCGTACACACTTTTCTCACATTGCCAGGCTGGGTCAACACATGCAGCAGCAGAATCAGGTGACAGAATTCGAAAGTGATAGAATAAATGGTACAATTTTAGGCTGCCAAGAGTTATTATCACTTTTTAATGTTTCCATGTGTAAAAATCTCTCTGTGAATAAAAAAAAAAATCAGCAAATCAGGGATAAAGTCAGGGATAAAATGTCTAATCCAGTCTGCTCCCTGCTATGTAAATTTTATACGTGTGATGACTCTGTTAATTAGGTGAGCAACCAAAACTATGAGACCCTACCTACAAACTAGTACAGCCCATTCTACCATAATCTACCATGCTAGCCATAAAAATAAGGACCAAAGGAAAGCTCAATGATAGTCGGAATTGTAGTATATTCCTGCTGTTCTAGCCCCCATCTATCAATTCTCTCCTTCGATATTTAACAAAAAAACAAAAATGAAGCATAATAACAAAAGGACTCAAAATTGTTTTATTTAAAAATGAATTAACACCCAGTTTGAGTGAAACATGGGCTTGTGGACAAGAAAGGGTTGTGACTTGGTTTTTTATATTCCTTGCAGTGTTCCATCACCTGTGGCAAAGGAATGCAGTCACGAGTAATCCAGTGCATGCACAAGATCACAGGAAGGCATGGCAACGAGTGTTTTTCATCTGAAAAGCCTGCAGCTTACAGACCCTGTCACCTGCAGCCCTGCAATGAAAAAATTAATGTGAACACAATTACATCTCCTCGCTTAGGTAAGTAACAGCAATAGCATATAACTGTGATGTTCCTATAACTAAAGTTACTGGAAAGGACCTGTCGTATACACTAGGCCATGTCTATGCATCATGTTTCTTTCCTCAGCTTTCCAAAGAACAAAACTCTAGAACCATGGCTATGGCCTTTTCCTCCTTTTGTCCCAAATCCATGTGAACTCATGCAGTTGTCCCATAGACACTATGAAGCTCCATCCTTGTGGGCTGTTAAGCTATCCTTGAGTTACAGTGAGAAACTCCTAGAATGTTACCCTTCCGGGGACTACATTTATTTATTTACTATGATTTATAGACTGCTATACTATTATGCTTTCATAGCAGTTTACAGCAATTCAAAAGTAATTATAGAAGTATCATAAAACATTTTAATAAAAGCACAATCATTTACATCACAAATTCACCAGTAATGTTCAGCAGACTTAGTTGTAAAGGTTTGGCAAAAGACTTCTGTCTTGACCTGTGTTCAAAGAGGCCAGAATGAAGTGGAATTGTCTCTTCTGTTGAGATCCATATATTATATATAATTCATGGGATATATTTTCACATATAAGGATTTAATTTGGACACAGAGAAAGTGCCAAAGCAGGACTACAGCTGAACATCAAGAAAACAAAAGTAACGACTACAGGAGAATTACACAACTTTAAGGTTGACAATGAGGAAATTGAAATTGTTCAAGACTTTCTATTCCTTGGCTCCACCATCAACCAAAAGGGAGACTGCAGCCAAGAAATCAGAAGGAGATTGAGACTGGGAAGGGCAGCCATGAAAGAGTTGAAAATATTTTGAAGTGTAAGGATGTGTCACTGGCCACCAAGACTAGATTAATTCATGCCATCGTATTCCCTATTACTATGTATGGGTGTGAAAGCTGGACAGTGAAGAAAGCTGATAGGAAGAAAATAGATTCCTTTGAAATATGGTGTTGGAGGAGAGTGTTACGGATTCCGTGGACTGCCAAAAAAACAAATCAGTGGGTTATAGATCAAATCAAGCCTGAACTGACCCTAGAAGCTAAAATGACTAAACTGAGGCTATCGTGTTTTGGTCACGTCATGAGACGACAAGAGTCACTGGAAAAGACAGTCATGCTAGGAAAAGTTGAGGGCAGCAAGAAAAGAGGCAGACCCAACAAGAGATGGATTGACTCAATAAAGGAAGCCACAGCCCTCAATTTGCAAGATCTGAGCAAGGCTGTCAAAGATAGGACATTTTGGAGGACTTTCATTCATAGGGTCGCCATGAGTCGGAAGCGACTTGATGGCACTTAACACACACACATCACAATTCATTCTGCAATGAACCAACTAATCACTGACATTCAACAGCTCTTTTCTACCTTGCTACTGTACACTAGTACACACACTACATTCTGCTAAAATCTGTGCTTTAACTGTGTATATAGGAAAGAGTTCTGCCCATTTCATAAATCAAAGTATACATCTATCGTATTGTAACTCTCTGGAGTCTTTAACATATTTATGCACATAAATGTACCTTTTCGCTTTTGTGTTTTCTTTGTAGCTGCTTTAACATTCAAGTGTCTTGGAGACCAGTGGCCTGTATATTGCAGAGTAATACGAGAGAAGAACCTTTGTCAGGACATGAGGTGGTATCAGCGTTGCTGTGAGACATGCAGGGACTTCTATGCGCAGAAAATGCAACAGAAGAGTTGACCACTGGCAGGCAGGCTGGCTAGCTCTCAGCTCATCACAGTCACATTATTTATAAACACACACAAGCACGCTTCTTCAGACCATATATTATCAGATTTACATATAATTTAATCAAATTAATTTATTTTGCCTGCCAAGACATTGTTTATTTTGGTTAAATAGCATTTTTTTTATCTCCAGAGATTCCATAATTAATTTTATACGAATTATTTTGGATACATTTATCAGATTTTTTTTCTTAAAAAACAAATACTATTTTAAATGTTTATATTCAGTAGGGTAATGTGCCTCTCCCCTACCCACACCAAAATGGAAATAGTCAGTACAGTACTGTGAGTAGTTAGAGGTGCTAATCCTGATCACTTGAAAGCAATGGGATGAGCATGCTTAACTGCCTGTTGCAGCATGACAAATAATAAGCCATCATGTTATCCTAAACTTTTTTCTTTAGGTGAATAATTTTGCTGTATGCAGAAATGGTCTACTTTATTGTATTAATACTATTGGTGCTCAATGACCGATTGACTTCAGATAATTTTGCAACAGGTTTTGGGGTGAGTTAAAGCAAACAACATGAAATAGAATACTTTACTAAGGGTAGGGTAGCCAGGTCCCTCTTCGCCACCGGCGGGAGATTTTTGGGGCAGAGCCTGAGGAGGGCGGAGTTTGGGGAGGGGAGGGACTTCAATGCCATAGAGTTCAATTGCCAAAGCGGTTTTTCTCTAGATGATCTGATCTCTATCGGCTGGAGATCAGTTCAATTAGCAGGAGACCTCCTGCTACTACCTGGCAGTTGGCAACCCTAACTAAGGGCCTTCTCTAACATGCAGAACTTTACCATGCATTGTGCCTCAACTGTTCCCAGGAATGTGTTTGTATGGCAAATGTAAAATGGGATCCAGAACATCAATGCACAACTACCCAATATCAATATGTCAGTTCTGCCCTGCAGGCCTTCTCCGGGGTCCAGAGAAGGCCAGAGGGCAGATCTGAAAGCAATCCAGGCTGCATCCAGCCCTGTCTTCAGTTTGTTTCGGCATGGCAGCAGAGCTCGAGCTCTGCTTCCAGGCTGAAGCAGACTGGAGGCAGGGCTCCCTCCCACGGGGCTCCTCCTCCCTCCCTTACTTACCTGCACTTAGCTTCAGCACAACAGCAGAGCTCTGCTGCCGCCCTGTTACCTTTGGTCTCTCTCAGCTCAGCAGCAGAGCTCAAGCAGAGGTCTTAGCGCTGAAGCTAAGTGCAGATAAGTAAGGGAGGGAGGGAGGAGGTTAGAAAATGGCAGCGGGGCCACAGCATTTATTCGGCATTACTTGGGGTTCACTTTTTCAGCCCCCATTTATTGCCACAATTTTTTAAGTTGCTTTGGCAGCAGCTGCCACCACAGCAAATGGATCTTTACTGTGTGACTGAAGTAGGGTTGCCAGGTCCCTCTTGGAAACTGGACTAGCTTTTGGGAGGTGAGTACAGGGTGCAGTGATCACGTCCCCACACAATGGTATCACTTCTGGTGTGATGCAGAAGCATCGGCATTGCACCAGGGGGACACTCTAGCACTTACCACCAAACTTTATGGTTTCCATAGAGTTTTGGGTAGAGTCATAGAGTGTCATTCCAGAAGTGACATCATTGCATGGGCTTGCAGATTGCTTCCTGCTGCCCTGCTTCCGCCCACCAACCAGCTGAGTTTTGGCGAGTCGTGGCAGGAATTGGTGGGGGATTGTTTGCCATTAGTGGGCACCTGGGAACCCTAGACTAAAGATAAAAAAGATAAAATAAAAATATTTTAAAACAATATGTTCATTTTAAAAGGAATCCTATTAATCAGAGCTTCTACCTGAAATGTTGAAGAGTTTCTATTAGAATTATGCATGACATCACTCCTTGACATTTGTAGTTGACTACATCTCTTTAGGCAGCCATTTTGTGGTTGCACCCCTCACCCGGTGTCAGAATTTAAAAGGTGCTCACAGGCTCAAAAAGGTTGGGAACCTCTGGTGTATATACTATGCATTCTCTATATGAATGCACCTGGGGACTGCTAGGACATCTCACATAGGTGGGACTAGCCATGCCTTAGAAACATACTGTAGGAAATTATCTACTGTAATTTAGAAATTTAATGAACAAAAGCAGATGAAATAAAGTAGGAATTTTAGTCATGTGCATGAACCCATACTTGAACACAAGTATTGAATCAATTAAACACTGTAAAGATTTACACTGAATCTCTGTTGCACTGTTTGATGTAGTATAGAGGAACACCATTCTAGAGCTCCTAACAACTGATAAAAGAAGTCTGTACTGTTTAAATATGTCATAAATGTTTTACACAAGAAATCCATACCTAACTCTCAGTGCTTGTGAGTGTCCTCATGGAGTTTTACAAATGGGAAGAAATTTAACAATATGAATTGGACTAAATTTTCAGGTTAAAAAAAACTTAGAAGTTAGTTTTGTGACAAAGTTCTATTTTTTTAAGATCTCTATAAAGATACTGTTTTACAGTTTTGTGAAACGTGAACAAGACAGCTAACATTTTCCTTATGAGAAAATATTGTACATAAGTCACATGGTTTTATAACTTCAATAAAATATATGCAGTTGTCTTTGTTTATATATATATATATTTCTGATTTCCACAAATCAAATCAAATGGACAGCATCAGGCTGAATATACGAAGCTGTTAAATCAGATGATTCTAGGATCTTAAGGAAGAGGAAGGTCTTTCCCATCACTTGTAAAACAAGATAAGTTTATCTAGAGATTAATGGAGCTGAATCTAGATCACCGCATTTTCAATGGATGTCTGAGATATACTATACTAGCAATAAAACTGAAATAAAAATATTACTAAATTTCACATTGCAAATACCAATGGCATTTTTATGCTTGCTTGCTACAGAATAGTCCTGTTCCCATTTCCTAGTAAACTTAACATTAAAACAGTCTTAAAGTAACCTCATTTAAAATAACAGAAACATAAAATGGCACTTGAGAAAATGCTTCAGTATATTCAGGGCTTCATAGATATTCAGTTGATTGATGTTTGTGTTTAATGGGAACTTTTCTTACCCTTCAAACTTGTTTTGAAAACCAAACCTAGGTTTCTAAAGGGAGCAACAGAGTTAATCCTTTCTTATGTGCAGACACTAGCTAATGAACCTGCCTGACAGGGTCAGATATGGTTTCAGGTAGAGAATGGAAGTATCCTTCTTCATTTAATTAATTATAGAAAAGGCGAGAGTAGCTGCTTTGGGGAACAGCAGCTTCCTCTCGCTAGTGTGTTAGCGGGGAACATGGATCTCTCTGCCTTGCCAAACAACAACCATCCTGATAAATTCTTACAGCTAGATGTGAAGTCCTTAGCAAAAACCTCAATCTTTTTACAAACCTGGCTGGCAAATTTTCCAGAAGCACATTTTCCAGGGGAACAACAATGGCATAACAGAGTCTATTCACAGGTGAGTCGCTTGAGTACCAGACGTTTCTTTACTAATTAGAAGGCATTTATTGCCGTCATAGCTACTATAGAAATAAAAAATGCAACACTTTATATCTCATCTTGGAACTCTGCTAGATGATCCCTTTGTTTGGTATTGCTTCCTTGCTTTTGACTAGCTGGTTCAATGCAGTTCTAAACAGAATTATACTAAAGTCATTGAAGTCAGTGGGCTTAGAAGGATGCGACTCCATTTAGGAATGCACTGTCAGTGTTTTACTGTGTCTTTGTTAGGTTTATTGAGGGAAGACTATCTACTTTGAGGCATTTTAGTTCAGAGAAAAATGACTGGAGGGAATAAAAATGTTTTCAAAGGTAGGCATAGTTGAAGCAAGTGGATGGAGAGATTTTTCCCCTCACTCTCCTGTAATACCAGAACTTGCAGGAACCAAATTAAGTTGATGGGGTATGGCTTTAGAAATACAAAAGAAAGTACTTATTCATTCAATGAGTAACTGGTTTATGGAATTTACTGCCATAGAATGTGGTGATGGCCACAAACTTAATTGACGTTAAAAAAGGATTAGACAAGTTTTTGGAGAAGAGGATCATCAGTGGCTGTTAGCCACAAAGGCTAAATGGAGCCTCCCTGATTTTAAGGGATTAATCTGTGCTGGGAGACATTGGCAAGGGAAAGCTTTGGCATTTGTGGCCTGGTTTTAGGCCTTCTGGTGGCATCTTATTGGCCACTGTGTGAAACAGGATTCTGGACCATGGCTCAGATCCAACAAAGATGCTCTTAAGGGATCAAAGAAAAGAATCTTTAAAAGTAGAGATTATTTTGATGACTATGTTCATTTGCCAATCTTTAAAAGTAGAGATTATTTTGATGACTATGTTCATTCCATTTGAGTTGTATGTGTATCCATGTTCTCAGTGCAACACTTGAAGCCTATTCAGACAAGTATCTCAGTCTATGATGCCTTTAGGAATAACTTGAATTTAATGATCCACAGAGAACCAGTAGTTCACAGCCACCACCGTTCGGCTCACATCGGCAAGTGTTTTCCAATGTTTGCCAATATGTGCTGAAGCCTGTGCATTGAGTAAAGTCTTCTAAGCCCTTTCGCCCTCAGCTACAATACCCATTCACTATGTATACACAGGGAAACCTATGTTAACCTATATTAAAGCTTACAGTGCATTCCTAAGGAGAGTTATTCCAGCCTAAGCCCATTGAAATGAAGATAAGCCCACTGCATGGACCAGAAAATGAAATTGTAACAGGAGATGAAGAGAGGGCAGAATTCCTCAATTCCTACTTTTCTTCAGTTTTTTCTCATGAGGGAAGTGGTGCTCAACATGGCATAAACAGAACATGTGATGAGGGAAGGGATTTGCATCCTAGAATTGGCATTGGGGTAGTGCACAAACACCTGGTTTCTTTAAATGAAACAAAATCCTCTGGGCCAGATGAATTGCACCCAAGGGTACTCAAAGAACTTGCAGATGTAATTTCGGAACCTCTGTCCATTATTTTTGAAAAGTCTTGGCAAACAGGTGAGGTTCCAGAAGATTGGAGACGGGCAAATGTTGTCCCCATCTTCAAGAAGGGGAAAAAGGAGGATCCAGGTAACTACCGACCCATCAGCTTGACTTCTATATCAGGAAAAGTGTTCGAACAAATCATCAAACAGTCCGTCCTTGAGCATTTAGAAAGGATGGATCTGATCACTAAGAGCCAGCATGGGTTTCTCAAGAATAAGTCATGTCAGACTAATCTTATCTCCTTTTTTGAGAAAGTTACTACCTTGCTGGATCAGGGAAATGCTGTAGACATAGTTTATCTAGATTTCAGTAAGGCTTTTGATAAGCTTCCACATAGTATTCTAGTTGACAAATTGGGAAAATGTGGTTAGATCCTATTATTGTTAGATGGATCTGCAACTGGTTGTCAGATAGTACCCAAAGAGTGCTAGTCAATGGTTCCTCGTTCACTTGGAGAGAAGTGACAGATCCTCAGGGATCTGTGCTGGGCCCTGTGTTGTTCAACGTCTTTATAAATGATTTGGAAGAGGGGATGCTTATTAAATTTGCAGATGATACTAAATTGGGAGGGGTAGCAAATACGGTAGAAGACAGAGCCAAGATGCAGGATGATCTTGACAGGCTGGAGAAATGGGCTAGAACTAATAAAATGCACTTCAACAAAGACAAATGTAAAGTTGTGCATTTAGGTAGGAAAAATCAAATGCATAATTATAGTATGGGGGAGACTTGTTTGAGCAGTAGTGTGTGTGAAAAGGATCTTGGGGTCTTAGTAGACCAAACACTGAACATGAGTCAGCAGTGTGATGCTGTAACTAAAAAGGCAAACGCAGTCTTGGGCTGCATCAACAGAAGTATAGTGTCCAGATCACGCGAAGTGATGGTTTTGCTTTACTCTGCTCTGGTTAGACCTCAACTAGAGTACTGTGTTCAGTTTTGGGCACCACAATTTAAGAAAGATGTAGACAAGCTGGAACGTGTCCAGAGAAGGGCAACAAGGATGGTGAGGGGTCTGGAGACCAAGTCCTATGAGGAAAGGTTGAAGAAGCTGGGTATGTTTCGCCTGAAGAGGAGAAGACTGAGAGGGGATATGATAACCATGTTCAAGTACTTGAAGGGCTGTCAGATAGAGGAGGGTGCCGAGTTGTTTTCTGTTGCTCAAGAAGGTCGGACCAGAACCAACGGGTTGAAATTAAATCAAAAGAGTTTCTGTCTAGACATTAGGAAGAATTTTCTAACAGTTAGAGCGGTTCCTCAGTGGAACAGGCTTCCTCGGGAGGTGGTAAGCTCTCCTTCCCTGGAGGTTTTTAAGAAGAGGTTAGATGGCCATCTGTCAGCAATGCTGATTCTGTGACCTTAGGCAGATGATGGGAGGGAGGGCATCTTGGCCATCTTCTGGTCACTGGGGGTGTGGAGGGGGGAGGTAGTTGTGAATTTCCTGCATTGTGTGGGGGGTTGGACTTGATGGCCTTGGTGGTCCCTTCCAACGCTATGTTTCTATGATTCTATGGAGTAACTCTCCTTAGGAATGCACTGTTAGTTTTCTATAACCCCCCAAGATATGCAGGCCTCTTTCTTCTCTGCCAATAGGTTCAATAAGTTTTAGATAGTAGTCTTCTCTCCCCCCCCAAAAAAAAAAACACATGCATTGTTAGGCTAGTTGTTTGTATTATCATCCTGATCTGATTCAGACCAAGAAGTACTGTTGTGGTTTCACGTAGTTGTCTCTGCATCAAAAACCCATGAAGGTACCAATTTCTTAAACTTTTATTTGTATATGTGGATTCTCAGATAACTCACTCCAATGCTGACTGGCAGAGAAAAAAGGAAATCTACACATACCGCTTTCCACACCACACTCTATACTGTTGCCATTCATATTCTATACTGAAAATACTGGGGGCCTACACAATAAGCTTTTACATTCTTATTTTAGCTAAATGCATGCATAATAGAGTAGTCTGTCATGAATGCCTCCCAGCTGTTAGAATACCCTATTCTACGCATTTATTTGTACACATTGCAAGTTTAACATCAGGCCAAAAGATAACTTGTCAGCAGTTTATATTCCCAGACCCAGGTAAAAGCTAATATATACACACAGGCATTTGTCACTACTTTCATTGATTGCTTGGATCTTGTCCACCCATTCAGTTACTTTAGTTTTATTTTGCTGTAACCAATTTTAATGGCTATCTGTCATAATTTGAAAATCTGAACTACAGGGATGGGCAAAGGAATCCTAAGACAGTACAGACTGCACTTGAGTGATGCTGATGTAGCTATTCAATATCCTATGCTGTCATCAGGGAACATAAACTCATAAAAAGATCCAACTCCAAGCAGGTGAGAGCATGGCATGCTGATGATGCCATCTCAGCCACATATGGAAGCAGCCAACCAATACACACTGATGGTGGCATGCCTCTGACATCACCATGCTCCCACCCACATGCAGAACATAACAAAGAAGGAACAGAGGAACCACACCCTCTGCAGGCAAGACTTTGGCAGCCCCAGTAGGAACCCTGTAACTACAGCTCTTCTGGCCCAAGAGTTCTGGGAGATCTGAAGATGGGATTTGAATTCCTTGCTTTAGGCATATACAAACAGGCCAACACACACAGAGGGAAATATTGCCACTCCAACCATGTCACCCAGACACCACCACAGCTCATCTGGCAGAGGCCTTTCCGAGACAGGATTCTTGGGGTGCATGTGTGGAATGTTCTTAGGAATCGCTTTTTCCAAAGCAAGAGACACAAAAGCACTAGGACAGCAACAAGAGGACACCCGGCTACTAAAGGTTTTCAAAAGGCATATTTGTCAGCTTCCCAATAACTCACAGGGGGGAAAGCACTGGAATGAGAAACCAGAGTAAACTAGTTTAGATATTACCAAAGGGAAGCTGTCAGCCACAAGCCAATCAGCAGCAAAAATAAAAACGGCAAGACCAGAATCTGTACTTTATATATTGTAGATGAAACCAAAAACACACCCATCTAGGTACACAAAAAAGTCCCACTTGGAATCCACCAGTGTCCCTAGCGTCTAAACTGTATATACCAGGTCAGGAAAGACTACAGAGAAAGGCAAAGTGTTGTGGAATAGCATGGGCTTCATATGCTTGAGGTCTCCAGTTTAAGTCCTACAGATGGCTAGCTATTGATTAGCCCTGTCAAGGCTCCCAGGGACAACTGACATTTTGCACTATCAAACCTGTATAATTGGGAACAGGACACTCATGCTGAATAGCTGCCCTACATACCAATTGTAAGCTTTGCACTTCCCCCATGGAACCATCCATCTACTGCATTCATGAAATTCATGGCTGCCACCTGCCTCTATTCATCTCAGCAACTTTTGATCTCCATCTCCCCTCCCCATCACATAATTTGCCATGGTTTATTAATAAACCAGCAGTGGTTGGGGGGTTGTGACCTTGGAGGGGCTTGCCCCTCCTCCTTGCAAGAGCATACCTGTGCAAACACTGCACGACTCCCTCAGCTCCCTCCCACTGTGAAGATAGCTGAAGTTCATAATAAGGAGGTGAGGAATCAGTCGCTATGTTCCAACACCATTAAAGCAAGCATAGCTATGAACAATTTACACTTTTCTTGAATGGAATTAGGAATGGCTTTCTGAATGCAAAATGAAGGCGAAACAAATGGTGCAAAGGGAAACAATGCATGGGAACGTTTAGTAGAATTTGAAAGATTCCTCTTGATAAAGCTGTACATGAAACGCATCGGGGATGGGGTTATAAAACTTATTAAAGAATTGTTTCCCCTTGAACCATTTGTTTCCTCACCTTCGTTTTGGCCTTGGTGCACCCCCTTTTTTCTCATCTCTGAATGCAAGGCACATGAACTCTCTTAGTCTAGCCAGGCTCCTGTGCCTTTGACAGCTGCACTAACAAGCTGCACACCTATCACTGCATGTCTAGAACAGGTTCCATTGGGCTGGCTGTACAACTAAGCAGCTTGCAAGAATGCAGTGGCCAGGCTAGAACAAGAGAGCCGGGGATCCTACAGCAGAGCAGTTAAATGCACATTGGTCACAGCAGCACATTAGTCATGTTGCAGATTTAGCAGGAGGCTGGCCATGCACTAGAAATGGAGGGCATCTTGGCCTTTATGCTAAAGTATGCCTTTAGTAAGAGGGCTGCCTACAAAGAGCCAGAAAAGACAAAGAGCAACTGGGCTTAGGCACTCTACACATAGTGCTCTCCCAGTTCTTAATCAGGGTTCTTGCTAGTGTAAATTTACACTAGTGCCAGGGGTGGGACACAGGCTTGAGAAATTTAGGATACCGACTGATCACCGCTCTGCCCCTGGCACTCCTTTGCAACACACATTTTTATTCTGACATTGGCAATACACTTGGGTGGCTCTGGTACATCGTCAGCACAATGTGTGCCTCAGATACACCAATGTGTTTTGATGTTTTGCTGGTATAGGGGCTTAGTTGCCACCCTGAATAGTTCACAGCCTGGACTCAGGACTGATCCCTTAGACACCTCCTTCTGATCTTGACATTCCTCACTCCCAGTTGCTACTGTTTCACCCATAATCAAGCAAATACAAGAACACCAGAGCAGATATTGCAAACTGTATTGTATTGTTTTGTGACTCACAAACACACACACCAGGAAGTGATGGTCTATTGCATCTATCAATCCCATTTATACTGCCTCCAAGAAACTCAGAGGGGTTTCCTCCTGTATTCCCCAATCCAACACTTTATAAAATCCTCAGAGGCTGTTTTAAAAGAAAATACTGTCTTACATTTTATGTCTCAAAATGTGCTATCAAATAAAAATTAAAACAGAAACAAATTCTTTTGTGGCTCCAGGATGTTCCAATAGAGCAATGAAACATACCGCCTAATCCTAACTATGTTTACTCAGAAGTAAGACGTTTTGGAGGACATTGATTCAAAGGGTCGCCATGAGTCGGAAAGGAAGGCACTTAACATACACACAAGACTGAATAATTTCAGTAAGATTTACTTCCAGACCAGATGCTTAGGATTTCAGCCTTATTGTGTGTGTTTTAAATTATCGATAAAGAAAAACTGAAAAGGTGACAACTTCCAGACATTAATATAAACATGATTTGCACAGTGTAGAGTGAATGACTAGTGTGTTTTGTTTTTGGGCAAGAGGACTAATGAGGTTAAGGGTTAGTTAAAACCGGAACAGGAGTGGTGTGTGTGTGTTCCTTTTCAGAAGAGATGTGAGTGACCTCTGGGTTCCTGAAGTCATTAAACCTTGAGACTAGCCTAAACTCCCTATCCGGGAACTCATTTTCTTTTAACAAACAGCTGCCTCTTAGGGCTTGCTACATCAGAGCAGTGTTTGTGACCTTGTCAGGATCTTTATTGAAAGATCATCCAGACTCATGTGCCCTTGTGTGCTCAGGTGACAGGCTCCGCCACCTAGAAAAGTTTTCATTTATTTCCATTATATTAGAGGCCCAATATAACAACTAATGTGTATTTCAGACAAAAAGCTTTTCTTTCAGATTTGTTTCTGCTCTTGGGCGGTCCATTCCTCCCCCTCCACCAGATACCAAAGAGTAAAATAACCCACAAAGCAACCTAAGAATTATTGGTGTTTCAGCTGCCTAAAAGTGTGGCCCCACTAGAGACAGTTTTCTTCCATTTTTTTTAACTAAAGTGCACATTTAGAATTTTTTGGCTTCAATCCAGCTATGCATGCCTGTCAGTGGCAGTTAGAGCTATGTGTATAAAGGAGGACCACAGTCTTGCAATTAGGGTGTTGAGCAGGAAACCTGATGGCCGCTAGCACGACTGGAGTATTAATATTACCCTTTTCTGTAGTCTTCATACACCAGGGTCTGCAAGCTGGAGCTATTCCACCAGGCCTATGGTTGAGAACAGCTAGTTTTCCATCAGTGCTGGCCTCCCTACCCTCCTACCCCCTTTTACCATCTCTACTTTGTGGGATTTAACTGCTCAAAGGCCCTGCAAGGCAGATATACCACTGAGGAGCACCATCTTGTGCATTTATGCATTTATATTTATTGCTGATTTTATCAATTGATGATATTTATGGGGCTGGATTTTATTATTATTGAATTGTTTAAATGTGTTTTATGTAAATCTATTATATATTGTTTTGATTTGTTGTACGCTGCTCTGAGCCCAGCTTTGCCAGGAAGAGCGGGATATAAGAATGACAATAAATAAAATAAAAATAAATGATAATAAATACATTGGCCCCATCAACTCCAAACCTCATCAACCACCACTTGGCTAGCCCAATTTTCTAGGTGGCAAACTGATGCTGGAAGATAATGGTTTTACTTAGGAGCGCCTCATAGCTCAACAGCAAAAGAGCCATGCTGCAGTGTCGGCCTTGGGGGGGAATCTGTTCACACTGCAATGCATTACTGTTGCTGTCAAAGGACTTATAAGATGAAATAACTGGCATTGCTCTGGGACTGGCACTTTTATCATTGAAGCCTTTGACTTTGTCAGGAATACTCTGTTCTTGGCAAATGGTGAGGTGAAAACAGATGCTTCTGGATTTTCTCTCCATGTTGGCAGTTCCTTGGCATAGTTTCTGAAAGCAGCAGGGAACAGAGGAGATGGTGGTTAGACTGTCCCTATTTTTTTCCCTGAGAAGCCCATAAGATAAAAATTTTGGCAGTGAATCTTCAGCTGCTTGGAGTCAAAAGATTAGATGTACATTATGGGAGCTCCATTAATGTCTTTTCTGTCATTTTTATTGGTAACTGTCAGCTAGCAGGGCAGGGATTTTGGATTGTGACAATGCCACCAGGGTTTTTTAAAAAAACATTTTCCTTACCAAAACTGTCCCCCTCCTTTCATGCCGCTGTCTATCCTATAAGGGGAAAACATGTTGCTTGTATGATACCCCAACAACAGTCCCAGGAGCTTTCACACACATTGAATAATGCACTTTCAATCTCCTTTCAATGTAATTTGTAACTGGACTTTATTGTGTGAAACAGCAAAATCCACTCACAAACAATCTCTGAAGTACATTGAAAGTGGACCAAACGAGGTGGCGATCTCGCAGTGTCTCATCTGGCCCTGGATGTCCCAAAACCTCCACTTCGCTTCCCTTTCTCTTTAGTGAGTCATCCAAATATTATCAAAATTGTTTATCTTGCAGTTATCAGTGAAATCCCTTTAACTCTAATATAGAACTGTTCCCAACTGCTTCGAGATGAGTTCAATTTATAGCAAATAGCTGGGAGCACAGATTCTCCCACAGGTAATAGTTCCAGTGGATACAGAAAGCCAAACCATGTGGGCTGTCTGGAAAGGACTGGCATGGTTGATGCATTCTGCACATCTGGATTGTAGGGAATAGAAATAATAAAAGAGCTTTTAAGATTACCCAAATAAGGCTTTAACTCCTAGACACACTTTCTCAGCAGCAGGCCCCATTAAACACAGGAGGGCTTCCTTCCAAAAATGTGCTTAGGATCTGGCTATAAGCGTCAAGGAGATGAGCCTTTGGATGCACTGCATAAGGCAGATCCAGATATCCTGTGGCTATATGATATGAGAGCAAAACTGCATGTGGCATTTAGTTCTCTGACAGTTTTTAAAAGATATTTTTTCTTTCTCAAATGCAGCCACCAAGGATATTTTCTCAATGGTTTGAGGGGGAGAGAGCAAAGGGGCTTTTTAACCCTATCCGCAGGTATCATTTTTGGTTGAAAAATACTACCCCTAACCTGTTTTACACCAGCTGGGGGGGGGGAACCCTTAGAGATACTTGAAATTTGTGATTCAATCCTGTACCTCAGATCCAGATGATTAATTGCCTGAAGGTTGTCTTTGTAATTAGCCAGAATGCCAGGAGGATGGATGTGTGATGGGAACAAACTTCCTCTTTCTCTTTTGATGCTTAATCACTGGAATAGGCAATTGCTCTCTAGAACAGTGGTTCCCAAACTTTTTTGAGCCACCTTTCCCTTGGTTCCATAAATTAATCCCCAGTGCCCCCTACCCTACCCTATAAAAGCTGTATTCAAAATAATGGTTTGTATGACTCACTAAGGAAGATAATAATAGTAAAATTCAAAACAGTAACAATTAATTGCCCATCTATTCAAAATCAAATTAAAACTTTTCCATTTAATTTATTCAATAAAATTGAACTTGATCTGGTGATACCAACATTTCAATATCTGAAAAAAAATTCTGATAGTTTCCACCAGATTTGCTGACATGGTGCCATGGCTTGATCTATTGTAAATAAGTGACCAACACAGTTGAAGGGGCCCACATCAAGTGCCCCCCTGCCATCCCCTTGCCTCTTAGTGCCCTGCTCAGTAATTCCACTGCCCCCCAGAGGGCAGTACTGCCCACTTTGGGAACCATAGCTCTAGAATAGTTGCTTAGGCCCCTTTCAAACTGCCTATAGTTATAATCCGTTTGAGCAGCCGGTAACTAACAGATTTTTTGTGTCATTTCAGACACAATCGTTTTGGCTCCTGGCTGTTAATGGGTTTTTTTAAAACCTTTTCATACAAAGCACCTTTCTCCTGTTTTCAGTTCTTTCTTGTGCTTCTGAATCACTCCAGTGTGCTGCTTGAACTGTCTAGAGCACTTCTGAAAAGACTGCTGTTTCCCCCCTGCCTTTTCCCATGCAGCGTTCCTTTTCAGCTTTTTTAAACTTTCTAAGATTTGTGCTATAGTGCTATAGTAGCACCACTGACGTGCCTGTTGCTGTAGCTGAAAGAGATTGCTGTGTGGGAAAGGGCGGGTGGGGGGAATAGCGGCACTGTTTGAAACAGCCAGAGCGCTTTAGAGACAGCTCATATATGGATTGAAATTAGCTGTATGAAACACCCAGCCCTCCATCACTTTACTTGGATTTGGGCCAACAACAGATGACATCCAGTTTATAACGGTAATCTGGAAGGCGCTTTAGTGACTTGTCTGCCTGGTAAACTAATCCCACAGTGGTGACTGACGGTGATGTTGATTCTCACACCAAAGGTCCATGAGATAAGTTATTGCTACAGTGTGTGTGTGTGACAGAAGGCATATGTCAGCTGTTTTGCCAGTTGGCCCTGTACATCCTAATGACTAGAGATGTGCATTTGGATATATCTGGTCTGAATATATGACTATATCCCTCCCCCCAAATATCAGCATTTTTCAGATATATTCAGGCATTCAAAAGATATTCATGATTCTTGGTCCCAACTATTATTATCTGGTAAATTTCTGGAAATATTTGGGAATCTGGCACATCCAGGGGTCAGCACTTTAAAGATCCTAGAATACTTTGTTTCAATTTAAAAGGTTTATTTCCATTTAAAAGGTTTCCTGGGGAACAGGAGGGAGGGGGTAGGGAGGCAGCTCTCTCCAGCAAATGAGATCATATTTTAGGGGGGGGTTCTGTCTGCCCAATCACACAAGCCTCTCATAGCCTCAATGTTTTCTGAGCATGGGCAAAGAGGATAAAAAGCTGGCCTGGCAGCCATTTGAATCCATTTCAGGGTAAGATTTTCGGGAGTGTACATATACTTGCTTTGGTCTGTCTATGCCTTCAATTAATTATGCTTCGGCTTGCTTGGGAAGACCTTCTTCTTATTTTGTGCCAGGCCTTGTTTACACTTCATTAACTATTATTTCAAGTTTTTCTGTGTGTTTTGTTTTTTCCTGGTGGGTTGTAGGGGGAATAGGAGGGAAAGGAACCTTTGTTTTTTTTTGTCCTTAGTTCTTTAAAAATAGTTTTCTTTGGTTTTGTTTTGTACTGTTTAGGGGTTAAAAGACTTGGGCTATTCTGCTGGGGGTTATTCTCTTGGCTTGTTTTATAATTTTTAAGTATTTTGCATTTCAATTTTTAAAAAGTTTGTGCTTTTGGGGGGTGGATTTTCTAGGCTGTTGCTGTTTTGACATTGTTCTGGTTCCGGTTTTACAGTTCTTCTATAGTTGTTTCAAAATCTGTGTTGTGTGTTTTTGAGGAAGTGATTTTTGTGGGGTTTTGGTGTCTTCCTGTTAGTTTTGAAAAATTTAAATGTTCTGTAGGAGGTTTCAGCTAAGTTTTAATACAGATAACTGTGATGGTTTAGGAATTTAAAAAAAACACAACATGCTGAGAGTTAAGTCAGTGTTCTCCCCTGCCCCCACCCCCAAATTAGGCTTTTGTTAGGCTTCCAAAGTAATAAGAAGCCAGGTGATTTTAAAAACATAATAACTGGAGCATAGGGCTTACTATAAAAAAATAAGGTGACCTGGTCTTCAAAGCAATTGAGGCCAGGTGGTTTTTTTAAAAAATAGGGTTTAGGCTGAGCTTTTAGTCTTTCAAAAAAAATGAAAGGTTTTCAGAAAGACTAGGGATTAGTTTAATTTGGGGGGGAATAGGCTTTGCTTGTAGGCTTGGAAAATAAATAAAATAAACTGAGGTGGTTTTTTTTTTTTAAGAGTTCCATACTTCCATCACAGGTTGTAGTTATTAAAAAAAACAGCTTTCAATTCTAGATGTAGTTTTACACACACAGGTTGGGTTATGTAGGTTTGGGGAGAAAAGGCAATGGCAGGTTAGTGCTGAGGAGGAAAAAGTCAAGGTTAGTCAGGTTCAAGGGCGAGTTACCGGTAGTTAGTGCTCAGACTCAGAGAGCAGTGTAGCAGTTAGCTTATTTTGGTGAAGTAGTCCCGGAGGACAGAATAAGTGATAGGAGGGGAAGTGCAGTTGGGAAAGGCAAGTAGTATGGCAGAGGGGAGAGGGAGGGCTGTGGCTTTCCCCTCACCTGTGCAGAGCCTGTGCAGCCCACAGCCTTCCAAGGAAAGAAGAAGGAGAAGCTGGAGGTGTTGCAACGAGGGGGGGAGGTGCACCCCCAAATGCTGCCATCTCAACCCGTCTCCTGCAGGCTTCTCCTTCTGCTCCTATTCCAACATGGTGTGTCTCTCCAAAGCCCCTCAGAAGAGATTGCTCTGGTGGGTGTCCCCAATGATGAAGGGGCAGCTGCAGCTGTGTTTCTAGACTCCACCAAGCCAGTATACTGCTTGATCATGTCATATTGGGTGGGGAATGACACTGTTGCTTTTAACGGGCCCTTCTCATTGCTACAAGGATTCGCTGTTAATTATCATGAAGGGTTTTATACACAAGACACAATCTGTAGGAACATGTCCATTTTCCGAGCTGAGAGTTGATGACAGCCACATTTTGATTATCTTGTAGAGAGAAAAAAGAAGTGTGAATGAGCGCCCCGTCATACAACTGAATGAAGTACAGCCAACAATGATCGAAAAAGCCCTCGGTAAACACATCACGCCTCTTACCTTGAAAACCACCATCAAGAGTAATCCTCTGTACAGTGATGGCTTCAATGAGGATAACTGGGAAGAAAGGAGAAATCGCCCCTCTTGGACAGTTCAAGACTATGACAGACATTCCCTAAACTCTAGCCTGGCTCACTATCTGAAGGTACAATTCCACAAGATCACCCTTGTCTAAACACAACAATATTGGGCTTGTGCTAGAAACAGTGGCTAACTTTACTAAATTCACTGATTATTTGACTATTGCAAGTAAATCTTGCACATTGACATCAAGGTGAGTAATATCCAAGGATGTGTACACAAGAGGAGGAGGTAGCAAAGTGAGGAGATGGAATCAGGAACAGGCAAGGAAGACAATCCCCAATGGTTGAAGCATAGAATCATGCAGTTGGAAGGGGCCATTCAGACCATCTAGTCCAACCCCCTGCTTAATACGGGATCAGCCTAGAGCATCCCTGACAAGTATTTGTCCAGCCTCTGCTTAAAGACTGCCAGTGAGGGGGAGCTCACCACATCCCTAGGTAGCTGATTCCACTGTCAAACAACTTTTAACTTTTTCCTAGTATCCAGCCAGTACCTTTCCACCCACAATTTAAACCCATTATTGTGAGTCCTATCTTCTGCTTCCAACAGGATACCTCCCTGCCCTCCTCTAAGTGACAGCCCTTCACATATCTCAAGAGAACAATCATGTCTTCCCCTACCTCATCTTCTCCAGCTTAAACATTCCCAACTCCCTCAGCCTTTCCTCACAGGGCTTGGTCTCCAGGCCCCTGATAATCCTTGTCACTCTCCTCTGCACCCACTCCATTCTGTCCACATCCTTTTTGAAGTGAGGCCTCCAGAACTGCATACAATACTCCAGGTGCAGCCTGACCAATGCAGTGTACAGCGGAACTATGACATCTTGCAATTTGGATGTTATGCCTCTGTTGATACACCCCAAGTTTGCCTTAGCTTTTTTTGTTGCTGCATCACACTGGCTGCTTATATGTAATTTATGGTCCACCAGTACCCCAAGATCATGTTCACACACACTGCTACCCAGAGGTATATCCCCCATCCAATATGCATGTCCCTCATTTTTGTTCCCACTGCAGCACAGGGAGGCCAGCATGAGTGCCTCAACACCAGCGTCTGTGTCACTCTTGGTGGCGCAAGAGGCTTGGACACTGGCATGGGCCCTTCCATGCCTCCTGAGGACTTTTGCCCTCCCAGCTCAAGAATGGGCGGTTAGTCTACGTGTTTATGTAGACTCCAAACCTAAGAATATGCAGCCTTCCCAGTTGCTCAGGGATATTCAGACAGTGTTCTGACTAGCTTCCTCTGCTCTTGCCTCTGCTCTATCTGTTCATGATCCACTGACCTCATGTTTTTTTGGGGAGGGGGGTGCTTTCCATTCCTTGAGTTTGTCTCTACCCCCTGTTTCTGAGCTCCTGGCCTGTTCCCTCCAATATTCCTCTCTTTCTGTGAGAAAAGATTGCTGTGTTGTCCAATAGGGAGTTTACTCATGAACCTATACCATGGCAGTCTATATACTTTATACCCTGCTCCACAATGGAATCTCTTTTTGCTTTTGTGTCAGTTGATATGTAAACTGTGCATGTTCACTTTCACTGATCACTGTTAAGACATATTTTTGGTGGCCATTCGTTCAGCCTGTAGAGTAAATGAATTGTTAGTGTTACACAATGGCTGTCCCTTTACTAAAGTTCATTCTGATATGCCCTAGCTTGGATCCCCCCCCCCAATGTTTGTCTCTCATTCCCTTTGTTTCAGAGCATTGTACTACATGTGCTCTTTCCTGACCCTATTAGTGACATAGAAAGCATGTTGCATACTTCAGATGATAGATGTGTATGGTTTTATCTGCACAGAACCAAGAGTTTTAGAGCCAGTGTGCTGTAGTGTTGGTTAAGAGCGGTGGACTCTAAACAGGGTTTGATTCCCCATTCCTACACATGACTCTAATCTGGAGAATAGGGTTGGTTTCCCCACTCCTACACATGAAGCCAGCTGGGTGACCTTGGGCTAGTCACAGTTCTCTTAGAGCTCTCTCAGCCCCACCTACCTCACAAGGTGTCTGTGATGGGGAGGGGAAGGGAAGGTGATTGTAAGCCAGTTTGATTCTTCCTTAATTGGTAGAGAAAGCTGCTATTTAAAAACCAACTCTTCTTCTTCTTCTTCATTGGTTCCAGGAAAGCCCAGAAGACTTTGTTGCTGTCTGTCTCTCAGTGTTATTAGACACTGTTATTACTGTTATACATTGGCTCAGAGCCAGCATGGTGTAGTAGTTCTTCAAACCCTGAAGAACAGGGTTTGATTCCCCACTCCTCCACACGAAGCCTTCTAGGTGTCCTTGGGCCTGTCACAGTTCTCTCAGAATTTGCTCAGCCCATGTGGAGGTGGGCAATTGCAAACCACCTCTGAAAGTCTCTTGCCCTGAAAACCCTACGGGGTCACCATAAGTCAGCTGGAACTTGATTCCTTAAAGGAATTTTGATAGACAATATCTGCAGGGTGGCTACTTGGTCTTTCAATTCCACATTTATAAAACATAGCTGTTGTTCATCGAGGGATCTGTGCAGGCACACATTCCTTCCTCCAGTAAGTTCTCCATCTATCATGTGTTCTTCCTTGGGGACTTCTGAAGAGGCAAGGGAGATTTGAGGGAAGGAAGGAAGGAACTGATCACATTGAGAAAGTCCATTGGGAGGGAGAGAATTCCTCACACTCCGGAAAACCTCTCTGGGGCTGGTGGTGTGCAGCTCCCAAAGTGAACAAGCGCAGAAATAGTTACAGGTCAATGCACCTGTTTGCATTCTTACTATTTCATTCTTCAGTAAAGAATGATAGCCAAAATGTATTTAATTTCCTATATTTATTATTTATATGCAATTCAAGAACTAAACACATTTTTCTTGTAGGAAAATCCAAACGATTTACACTACTGGTTGGAGGATCTTTACACTCCGGGATATGACACCTTGTTGAAAAAGAAAGAGAGAGAAAGAAAACGTTCTAGATACTGCCGCATTGTGCTGCTCTTGGTGTCGCTACTTTGTATCTTGATAGCTACAGTGACTCTTTGCATTCTGTTTACCTGATACAAATTCAGTCATAGGTACTTTTGGCCAATTTCCTTTTATATTATTTGTGTTTCAAACACTATTACTGTAGAGGTAAGTGGATTTCTGTTTTTTTATTGTTTTGGAAGTTTGTGCGGCACAGTTCTCATTAGTTCTGCTGTAACTAGGAAATGTCTAAAATTAATTCTGGAATGGGGCATGCACACTTGGATAAAAAATATTGCCCCGAACACAATTGTAACGTGATGAATGTATTAATGTGTCAAGATTTGTATGTATTAATGTGTCAAGATTTGTTTTACATTATTTCTCACAAGGATTCAAGGCGGATTACATGTAGTGAGCCAGTACAATCACCAAAAATGGGACATTCAATAACGAATGCATTAAGATTTTAGAAGTTTGGAACCACCAGAAAGAACTAAAGCACAGCATAAGTATTCACATGACACGTTAAGCAGTACAGAAATTATATAAATAGGATCCTATTTACATCAAGCTACACACAGCAGTATAGACCATAGTACTTAATTTATCCAAGCAAGTTTGTCAAACCATTTTGCGCAGTGTAACCCTATTACCTGCACAGAAAAGCCCTCTTGAATAGTTCAATTTTGCATCGTTAGCAAAAGGCCAGGAGAACAGAGCTTCCTGACCTCCTTGGACAGGCCATTCCACAAGGCAGGAGCCACAATGAAGAAAGCATGTGTATAGGCAGTTGTTGATTTTGCCCACTTGCAGGTTAGCACCTGCAGAAGCCCCTGTTGATTTGAGCGAAGTTGTCATGGCAAAGCAGAGGGAGAGAGCTGACCCCACAAATAAGAGGAAACAATGCCATGAAGGGCTTTGTATGTGATAGCCAATACCTTAAACTGAGCCCAGTAACAGATAGGCAGCCAAAAGAGCATCTGCAGAATGGCAGTAATATGCATGCTCCATCTAGCTCCCGTTAATAGCTCCATTGACATGCTTCTCCAGTAATAAAGGTGGATCCAGTATGACCCCAAGGCTTTTAACTGAGTCAGCAAGGGTCAGTTGAACTCCATCAAAAGTGGGGAGAACAATGACCTTTAAGACCTCCACCTTCTCAACCACCATTATCTCTGTCTTTTCAGGGTTTAGTTTCAATTTGTTTACTTTTAGCCAGTTAACCACAGCAGCCAGGCAGCAATTCAGCAATACTGCATCACCAGGAGATTTGGATAAAGATATATACAGCTGAATATCATCATCATATTGATGAAAACTGACCCCAAAGCTAGAAATGATTTGTCCCAAGGGCTTTACACAGAGAGTGAAAAGCATGGAGGATAGCATTGTGTTCTGTGGAACCCCACAAGACAGGTCCCACACCGATGACAACTGGTTTCCAATAGTAGCCTTTAGAGTCTGATCCATGAGGAATGATTTGAACCAGTTCAGTGTACATACCCTGATACCTACTTCTGCCTCCAGGTGCCTCAACAAGATGGCATGATCTATTGTATCAAAGGCTGCAGATAAATCCAACAGAGAGGCTTGGCCTTTGTCTATACTCAGACAGAGGTAATCAACTAAAGCTAGCAGAGCTGTCTCTGTCCCATATCCCAGGCTGGAGCCAGACTGGAAAGGGTCAAGGGCAGATGAGTTATCCAAAAAAAACTTGGAGTTGGTTCACTACCGCTCTCTCAATCACTTTCTCCGGAAAGGTAGATTAGAGACCAGGCAATAATTGGCCACATCATTTTGCATTGTTAAACTGATGCAAATATGTGCTCCTGCACATGTGTAAAACACAACACAAAAGAAAACTTGATCCAACTGTGTGTACAATCTGCATCAAAATTGTTTATCAATGCACACACTACTAACAAGAGGGAAAAGGTACCGTATGTTTAGCTCCATAGCACGCACCTGACCATAACACGCCCCTCCCCCCAGCTGGCCGTCGGGGCAGGGAAAGCCAGCTCGCGCTGGAACGACGCGAGTCGGCTCTGTGCGCCCAGCTGGCTCTGTGCGTCCCACCCGCCTCCCAGCTGGGAGGTGGGCAGGGAAAGCCGGCTTGCGTCGTTCCAGCATGCCCAGCCGGCTCTGTGCGTTCTGGGGCGCACAGAGCCGGCTGGGCGCGCTGGAACGGAATGCACAGAGCTGGCTCGTGTTCCAGCGCGCCCAGCCAGCTCTGTGTGCACATTCGCTCAATAACACGCACAGACCTTTCCCCTCACTTTTGAGGAGGAACAAAGTGCGTGTTATGGAGGAAAAAATATGGTATGTATGAACTGAAGGAATTGAATGCTGTCAAACTTGTCAGTCAGACCTCTCCCACTATAGATTGTCATAAAGGCATGGGGACAAAGGCTAGCATAAAATTAGACACGGTTCCACACAAGATGGGGGCTTCTCAGAGGAGTCTGGAATCCATCTTGTGTGTCTTACTTGGGCAGGAAGGTGGTTGACAGCTATGTATTTTCCCATGGCCCAAGGTGTGCCTGGCTGGACAATGGGGCTAGCTAATCCCCACTGCCTCACCCTAATGTGATTTAATCAGCACTCTGAGCTAACCATTAATAATCTCAGCTGTACCCATCCTGGGCAATCAGTCGGTATTCAGGAGAATAGCATTCCCTTACATCCTGATAAATCATCAAGCCTTTCCTGTCTTTTGTTCAGACCCCAGAAAAACAATCAATTTCTTTGTCTCTGGTGTGTTCCCACTGCCAGTTTCCTCATACTGCCTCAGGACTCATTTTGGGGTATAAATACTAGTCCTTTGGCCATTCATAATGTGTGTGTGTCCTAGATCCAAGCATATACCCTCACTTGTGTGTGGGTTCCTTTCTTTTTTGCTCCCAGAAACACTGGCCGTTTCTCTCCTCAGCGCTGCTTTCCCTGGATGTTTTTCTCTTCTGGAACAGCAAATATCACCCATCCCTAACACTATCCAACCAATTTTCCACCCTTACTTTCTTAGCTCTTGAATAAATTGTGTGTGTTTGCCCATTGCTTAAGAGGTGAATTCTGTATTTGTTACTTTCAATAAAAAACCCTTTTTGATTTATACAACTGCTTGCTTATATGAGTTTTCCCCAGGATTAATCCTGATATACATAGATTGAAAAGATCCTGGTTACCCACCTCTCGCTCTGTCTCTGTAGCTAATTCCCCCCATCTAAAGTGGAGACTGCCTATTTTGGGTAACAAACCGAACACACACAGTACTCTGTACAAAATGCAGAGTTCTGTCTGGATGTGAAAAATTCCCAAAGTATCCCTATAATTCATTTAAAGGGCTAGAACTATCTCACAAAATAGTCATTTTCTCTTTGAAAGCAATAAATACTCAAGTGTGATGACTCCTAGGTTGAAAGTGCCAAACCTATTGAATGTGAAAGCTTTAAGGAGATAATCCAGAGTGATAGCTGCAGATTCCTGAGTGAATCTGTTTAACTCACATTTCATTGTGATTACTCCGCAAGGTGACTTGTTCCACTCAGTGATGGCTTAGACTGGAGCCTAAACTGCAGTTATATTACAGTATTACATTTGGGATTCCCACCCTCCCCCCTTTAAATAGCTAACTTCATATCACATTGAAAGGGTTCCCATTTACAGCCATCCCCGCACAACTGCCTCTTAAGCACATAGGAGCTGCCACCGGTGGAGGGTTGCATTCATGTCCAGGTGAGGACTGACACCTACACCCAGTGCTGCAATTTGAGGATTTGTGTGAATACGATGGCCTGAAATTCATCCAATTAATAGAAATTCCTTTTATTCCATATTAATTTAGCCAAAATGTTACCTCTTGCTACTGGGTTGCTCACAAGAATTAAAATGGAAGGAGATGACCCAAACAGCAATCTTGAGATACATCTGAAACTTGTTAGGACTGTTTATTATTACTCTATTCTGAAGGTATGATAATTGCCATGGATAGAACTACTTTTGGGTTTCTTCTTAGAACTGGATATGGATATTTATAGTTATTATTGGAAATATTTGATTATTCATTCATTGTGTAGTTTGTACATGTTGATATTTGTAATAAAACTCTGAATGGAAAATAAAAACATCGGGATCAAGTTCTTCAACATACCTTAACATGGATTAAGCAGTCTTATCATTAATAGATATTACAATGCAATCCTTTTTAAAAAGTTAGAACTCGCTTGGAGTCAATGGCTTTGAAGGTTGTAACTCTGCCTAGTATTTTGTCTGTCAATGATTCTGTTGGCATATGAATGGTATAGTGCTGCTGTTTCTGGAGAACATCTGTTTGATATTATCACGATCTGTGCGTACCAAGTGAGAGACTGCTTTCCAAAATGTTCGATTGGAGTTTTCATTTTTCTCCTTCGTCCCTTTACTTATTTTACCTCAGTAGAAAGGAGACACCAGAGGCTTTTTCAAGTTATCAACCAAGATTTATTAAACACTGTACAAGGGATGGACTTGGAGGGAAAATGGTAGGTAGGGAAGGTATAGAACCAGAGCTAGTTTATAAATTTTTCTACAGAGAAGGCATAGATCTTAGATGGCTTAGTTAATACAGAATTAAAATTCTTAAATTAAGGTGGACTCTGATCTGGAGAACTGGGTTTGATTCCCCACTCCTCCACATGAAGCCAGCTGGGTGACCTTGAACTAGTCACAGCTCTCTCAGTCCCACCTACCTCACAGGGTGTCTGTTGTGGAGAGGGGAAGGGAAGGTGATTGTAAGCTGGTTTGATTCTTCCTTAGGTGGTAGAGAAAGTTAGCATATAAAAACCAACTCTTCTTCTAAGTTCTCAAATTCAGTTCACAGAACTTCCTATAGATGTTCCTATTCAGACTCTGCTGCCTAGCTAACAGGGAATTATGGAGATTATACACCAGTAGTCCAAGTCTCAGACTTCATTGACTCAACAGGGCATTCCTTAAGGCAAATGCTGTGATAGTGTCTCAGTTTGTCACAGCATATTCTAAACCCATTGTTTCTTTTGCATTGTTACCAATTAGGTGGGAGTCTTTTGTTTGCCACTGTATTTTGCCACATCAAAATAAGCAGGGCAAAAATGTGGTTTGGAATTGGAATTCAACAGCAGAAAGTTAGAACAAAGAAAAATCAGGAATAATCTATTGTTAAGTAACATGCTTAATGATAAGCAGCAATGCAGCTGCTATCTATTACAACATAGAAAGGTCACAATATGTGACAGTGTTTTTAAAAATGTTATAGGGTAAGTATCTCATTCCTTGAAGAATTCATTCTCCCTGGAAAAATAACAATTTAAGCTGCTTCCCCCCATCCCCTTGGCCCTAGTACCTTTGTTTTAGAGTGGACTGCAAGCAACACAGAACTAAATGTATTTGTATACATTACTAAAGTTGGTGGGTGGGGCCCTAAAAGCAAAAGTTCTGTAGTTTCCAGGAAAGCAGCCAATAATGAGCATTTCTTAACAGTGCTTCTTTCTGTAGGACAAGAAGACTCAGAGATTTCTTCTTCTAGCTAGCCTTAATCTGCATTACTCGTCTGCCACCTAGTGGCACTATTGAGCCTGCAGTTTCAAGTCATTTTTGTAGACAATTAATCTAGGGAATCTCCAGTTTATTCATTTGCTGCTTGTCCCATATGCCCTTTTTTAGATGTGGGGCTCACTCTTAAGAATGTGTTTGTGTTGCAAAGTGCAGAAAAATAACTAAGCTAAAGCAAGAGCAGTACCTATAGCTGTATAAACACCCCCTATCTCACAAGCACATAAACCAACCTTGCCTCAGCAGTGGTCTTGGCAGGTTTTCCCATTTGAACTTCTCCTGTGGAAACAAAGGCTACCCAACAACATCTAAAAGCCAGGATATTTATTTCTGTTAGTTGTTTATTTACATTATTTATATTTTGCACTTCTCACAGACTTAAGGCAGATGGCTCAGTGTAAGTCAATGCAGTCAATAGCATGGGATGTCCAATAAGAAATGCAATAAGATTAGGATGAGGAAATTAAAACCAAGTAAAATTTTTGAACAAGACTGAAAAAAGCATAAGTATTAACACAGCATATTAAACAATGCAGAAATTACATAATACAACAATACACACAGCAACAGATAATATGTACCATACACATTAGTATAGTCTACAGTCTCTTTCCCTTTTATAGAATCAGAGAATTGGAAGGGACCACCAGGTTCATCTAGTTCAACCCCTTGCACAATGCAGGAAATTCATAACCATCTCCCTCCATACCCCCAGTGACCACCTATTCTATGCCCAGAAGATGGCAAAAAACAAACAAACAAACAAACAAAAAACCTCCAGGATCCCTGTCCAATCTAGCCTGGAGGAAAATTGCTTCCCAACCCTTTATTAAAGGTCTCTCTGTGAATCATTCCAATAAAGTCTGTTACCTTTGTAAAAATGCTCTTGTGAGTAATTCTGTTTTGCATAGCTTATGAAAAGCCAGGAGAGTGGGGGGAGGGGGGCAACAGAGAATGCATATGTGCAGGCAGTGATTGATCTTGCCCAGAGTGGCACCTGCAGAAGGCCCTGATCAGATGAGTGAAGCTGTTGTGGTAGAGCATAGAGGGAAAGGCAGTCCTGGAGATATGAGGGTCCAAAGCCATGAAGGGCTTTGTATGTGATAGCCAATACTTTGAATTGAAGCCAGTAACTGATGGACAGCTGATGGAGTGACGGCACAATGGAGCTAATATGCATGCTCCACCTAGCTCCTGATAATATACGAGCTGCGACACACTGCACCAGCTAGAGTCTCTGAGTTGACTTGAACGGGAGAACTAGTATGTAGAGTGAATTGCACTAGTCTAGTCTCAGTGTTACTGTGGCATGGATCCAGGTGGCCAAATCGGCCAAGTCAAAATAAGGAGCCATCTTCTGGGCTAAACTAAGTTGGTAGAAAGCAGCTGCATTAACTTGCTTCTCCAACAGTAATGCTGGGTCCAGTAAAACCCCTAAGTTCTTGACTGAGTCAGCAAGGGCCAGCTGAACCCCATCAAAAATGGGAACCACAACATCCTTCAAGATATCTGCCTTCCCAACAAACATTACCTCTGTATTGTCAGGATTTAGTTTCAGTTTGTTCACCCTTAGCCATTTAACTACAGCAATCAGGCAGCAATTCAGGACCTCTACCAAATCACCAGGAGATACAGAGTTGGGCATCATCAGCGTATTGATGACAGCCAACTCCAAAATATGAGTGATTTGTACTAAGGGCTTTACATAGAGGTTGACTAGAATGGGGGATATGACTGCTCTCTGTGGAACCCCACAAGGAAGATCCCACACTAATGATGATCCCACACTGGATTCTGACATCAACCCTTTGAGTTTGTCTGTAAGAAATGATCTGAACCAGAGTACATCCCCTGATACCTACCCCTCTCTCCAAATGACTCAACAAGATGGCATGGTATCAAAGGCTACAGATAACTCAGTAGAAGCAACAAAGAAGCATGGCCTTTGTCTATGTTCAGATGAACGTGAGGGTTCTCTTGCTGAAATGGACAGGACCCAGCTCAGCTAGGTTTGGCAATTAGGCAGCTCTGAATACTGGGATCCAAGAGGACAGGAAACACCAGATTCTGCCAAATTCCAGCCATATGACCAACCGTATTCTTCCAGGCTTCACATCCTCCCAGATTGCATTGTGGCTTTGCCACTGTTCTGTTAGTCCTGGGCTGCTCATTGCACCACTAACTTGCACAGGAATATAGATGTTCTGAGTGTGGCCAGCAAGTCTCAGGTAAGCCTATAAACACCAAACTAGATGAGATGCTTAGGAGTTAAGCATCCAGAGGTCTCAAGCACTTTTTTGGTAAATAGCAGCTGCACGAGGGTCTGAATCGCATTGGGACTGTGGTATGGGGAGCAAGGAACAGTAACTCTTCTCAATCTACACCATTTCCCCAACCACAGGTATGTCTATGAGTAAGTATGTGGGGGAGGCATTTTGCATGATCTGAAGGGACTTCTCTTTAGTATAATCATATGCTTCAGAGCTGAGCCCTTATATTAAAACAGATTTGAGAGCTAACCCCTTGGCTGAAATTAAGGGCGCTTTCACACATGCCAAATAATACACTTTCAATCCACTTTCGATGTACCTTGCAGCTGGATTTTACTGCGTGAAACAGAAAAATCCAGTTGCAAATGATTGTTAAAGTGTATTGAAAGTGCATTATTCAGCATGTGTGAAAGCACCATAAGACTTGGCCATACTTCAAACACAAACATGGACAGAATAGAATGTATGCCAGTACTAGTTAAAACTGCAGGGCTAGAAGAGGAGTGCATGTGAAGGGGAAGAGGCAAACCACCTGCCTATGGGGAGGAGCTCAAAATTTCATAGTGTTCTTGCTTTGTAATAATGTACTGATAAACTATTGAAAAACCTGTGTTTGCTTACAAAACCCCAGGGCAAAGTCCAAATCTTACACATGGGGGGGGGGAGTCTCAATGCAGAACAACAGATGTCTTAATCACCTAGCACATTAAAACATCCATTAAATTCCTTTTTATCCCCCCCCCCCCCCGGATAGTACCATTTCTGTAGAATGTTTGATCCATTTCAGCAATCAAATTATTCCTGGCTAAATAACTCAGTGATACATTTCATATTTTGCTAGAAAAAAGAGAAGGAGAAGGAGAAGGAGAAGGAGAGAGAGAGAGAGAGAGAGAGAGAGAGAGAGAGAGAGAGAGAGAGAGAGAGAGAGAGAGAGAGAGAGAGAGAGGGGGAGGGAGGGAGGGAGGGAGGGAGGGAGAGAGAGAGAGAGAGAGAGAGAGAGAGAGAGAGAGAATTATTGGAAGAAACCTTTGCTTCTAAGAGGTTTTTAATGTATTTACTCAGTTTGTTCAGGCTACATTATACAAGAATACAACAAAAAAAAGTTAATGCCAATAACTATGCTCATGAAATATCATGATACAGCTGCTTGAAATCCCTTTTTCTACTGAACTGGATTTCTTCTTTTATGGATAATAATGCATAGGATGAGAAAGACCCCCAGTCTCATTGCATCTGGAAAACACCAGCTGCAACTACGGTCTTGCTTCACAAGGTGGAGCAGTTACTCTTCCTTCTCTAGCGACTGGCCTTTTCAATTGCTCTTTCGCCACCAATAAACCAGGCACAAAGAAAGCTCATTCATATGTCTGTTTAGAGCCTCTACAAATATCAAAACCCATTAATGATTGTATAAGCAATCCACTTCATGCGGAAATACAATCAGAATATTTGATTTGTTTAGCATTACTTATGTCAATTTACACAGTACTAATCAAGGTGGATGGTACTTTAGAAAATGAAGCACTAGAAGCAGTAGCAGCATTGAAACAGTCGACTCAAGAATTGTCAATGAACTACTTGTGCACAGGCAATTACAGAATTATGAATACTTACTATGGCTGTGGCCCTGACCTGGATGGCCCAGGCTAGCCTGATCTTGTCAGATCTCAGAAGCGAAGCAGGGTCAGCCCTGGTTAGTATTTGGATGGGAAACCATCAAGGAATACCAGGGTTGCTGTGCAGAGGAAGGCACTGGAAAACCACCTCTGTTAGTCTCTTGCCCTGAAACCCCCCCAAAAAAGGGTCGCCATAAGTCGGCTGTGACCATAAGGTGTACTACCACCACCATGTCAATTTTCGCCCAACCAATACGATAAGAAGTGTCACTGAAGGTCTTGCATACATAAGGAGAGGACCACAAATGCTTTAGTTGCACAATTCCAGCTGACACACAGACAAATAATATTAATAGCCACCTTTTTATATGCAACTTTTCAAGTTAAAAAAACAAAGAACAGTCAACAGAGGAACAAACTTCCAGATACGTTATCCATAAATATCATCAACCAAAACTTATTTACACAACACAAAATAGCATACCAAATCTACTATCAAGTATTAATAATTACACAGAAGAACATTTAGATTTCAGTCCAGTAGCACCTTAGAGAGCTTCAGGGTGTCAGCTTTCAAGAGTCAAAGCTCCCTTTTTCAGACACAGCAAACTCTGTGTCTGATGAAGGGAGCTTGGACTCTTGAAAACGAACACCCTGAAACTCTTGTTGCTCTATTGTGCTACTGAATTCGAATCGACCTGTTCTAGCGCAAGCCAACAGGGCTACCCTCTAAAACCATGCAGAAGAAGTATTGTGGGCATCTAGTAATTATTTTTCTGTTTCAGTATAAAACATCTTCTTCGGACATCTTCTGTAATCCATAGATTTTTATTAATGACTGCAAATACCAGAGAGTTCTTAGGGAACTCAAATGCGTGATAGTTGATCTACTAATCTGTGTGGGTAAATTCAGCAGCTATAACAGAAGACTGGAGAGTAGCAAACATCACACTGATTTTTTAAAAGGGTCCAGAGAGCAACCAAGAAATTACAGACAAGTTAGCCTAATGTCTGTCCCAGGCAAAGTAGTAGAAATGGTAATCGAAGATAGAATTATGAGGCACATAGAGGAACAAAGCCTGCTGAGGGAAAATCAGCAAGGCTTCGGCAAAGGGAAGTCCGTCCTCACCAATCTTTTGGAGTTCTTTGAGAAAGTGAACAACCATGTGGATAATGGTGACCTGGTAGACTTAGAAGGCTTTTGACAAGGTACCTCACCAAAGATGCCTGAGTAAATTTAGCAGTCATGGGATAAGAGGATGGGTTCTCTTATGGATAAAAAATTGGTTAAATGACAGGAAGTAAAGAGTAGGAATAAATGGACAGTTCTCCCAATGGAGGACAGGAAGCAGTGAGGTCCCACAAGGATCGGTATTGAGGCCGATACTATTTAAATTGTTCATAATTTATCTGGAATTATGGATGAGCAATGTAGTGGCCAGATTTGCAGTTTGACATAAAATTATTCAAGATGGTGAAAACCAAGGATGACTGTGAAGAGCTTCAGGAGGATCTTCACACCTGGGTGAGTGGCCAATGAAGTGGCAGATGAAGTTCAGTGTTGGTAAGTGTAAGGTGATGCACATTGGAACAAAAAACAGTGACTGTCTTTCTGAACTAGAGCTTGAATCCTACCTAACAACTTTGCCTTATCCTTGTCTCCTTCTGAGGTAGTTTCTAAGAGGGAGTGAGGGTGGTGTAAGATCCATTTTCCTGGTCAAGTTCTGTCTCTGCTGGTTGTGTCTGGGTTGCCAATCTGACTTTCAGTCAGATATCAGCTGTGAGTTCTATACTGGGAACTCAGTTCCCAAGTGTGTGGCAATCCTGCACAGGTGAGGGTAGAGGTATGGCCAACATGCTCATGCCCATTCTCCCTCCCTGAGCAGTCTATGAAGAAATAAAAGCAGGCTATAAATGCAATAAATAAATTATACTGACACAGACTGATGGTGGTTGAAATGCATTTAGGATGATATAATGATGAGTTACCCTTTGACGTACAACTGCCATGTTCCATTGGGTCAGGATAATGGAATGGGAGAAGGCAGGGACACCTCTCCCCCTGCACCATGGTGGTCCCAAGCAGAATTGGGCCCTTGTGGTACAGTTAAAAGGAGTTCCCCAGTGGTAATGCAAAATGGCAACACATCCTTGGGGTAAACATGGGAATGCCTGTCTGATCCAGTTTGGTCCTAATTTGCAGTACAATTGTGCAAGACCTAATGCAAATAGTATCCACATTGCGAGACCTTATATTACCTGGCAAAACAATCACGGGTCATGACAGGACTCTAGTTTAGTTCTTACATTGTGTCCCATCCTGACTGCATCCATACAGAGTAATCTATGCATAGAACTCAGCCTTGACAGTATGATCCCAAGCATATGTCCTTTGAAATAAATTTCATGAGACTTCTTAGTAAGTGTGCTTTGGAGGTGAATGTGTTTGTGGCATTTTGATACCTTAAACATATGTATTACCACCCATTTAGAATGGAACCGTGTCTTCAGAGTAATGCAACAATGAACAGTGAGCGTTATAATAATGAACAGTGAGCATCACAATATCTAACCATTTGGTGTATCTTGCTGAAAAAAATAATGCACAACAGGTAATGCTGAAAAAATAATGCACAACAGGTGATGCATTAATGGGCTCTTTGAAATGCCTTGAGTATGTTCCTTTAGCTAGCTGATAAATGTGGAAGGAGTGAAGCGGGTCAGTGCGTTTCAGATGACTATACTCTTAGAATCGACCACTTCCTGAGAAGTGGTATGTTATCTTATTCAGTTAGTCACCCACTAAGCAGGACTCATCTACTCACATAAAAATGAGTCTTTTTATTGAATTGTTTCAATGTAATTTAATGTATATATGTGTATATGCAAGTATTACAAAGTCTTAAAATTCAGTAACAATGTATAGTATAAAGCAAGCAAGCTCTACATACTATTCAGTTTTAAAATCCAATACTTATAATATCAGTTAAAAGTCTGATTTAGTTCAAAAAATCTGATTCACAATATCTAGAATAATATATTTAAATCCATACATACCCAATAGCCAATGTTCTGAGACCCTCTGAGAGAGGTCTGAGATTCTAGCCCTTCTGTGCCTTTATTTATACTGTTTAAGTCACCTTCAGTGGGCTTGAACCTTGAGCTCGAGCAGGATACAGTTGTACTGCACATGCTCTGTGGCTTCCCTTTAGACTACCATATAAGGACTTCCTCTTCCACCAGGCTATTTTGCTAAACTCTAAACAGTCAGTTTTGAGTCATATTATCTATATTTTTAATTTTACCATCATTTTCATCTCCTGGATAATACGAATAAAATGAACCTATTTATAAGTTTCTACCATCATTTTATCATATTAAAACCCAATGTACAGTACATTAGTCAGCAAAATACAAGGTTGTAGGACAGACGTTTGTGAAGGTGATGCCTTTTTAGTACAGGAATACAAGTGGAATTCCTGCATGACACTTCAAGGATAGAATGCTAACAGTATTCTTGGTCCTTCAAGGATAAAGGACAAGCATTGAGCTTGGTGACATTTAAGTCTTTCAAGGATAAGGTGCAAGCATTGTTCTGGCTTGTCACATTTGTCCTTGGCCAAGAATGCTCAGGCTTATATCTTTTTAAATGGGCTTTTATGAACTGTTAGGGTTTTACATTGAACAATTCTGCACATGTACAACATTAATACAGTAGTTTATATGTCCTAATATGTCAAAGCCTGTAACAGGAGGTTATTAATACACACCCTGGCACAACTCATTCCCATTAAATATCTAGCTCCCTTATTGTTTGTGCGAGAAGGAACATCACACAATAATTCTGAAGTGTCCACCTTGTATGTCCTTTTCCTCACTGGAGGCTCAAAGGGAATGACAGTGTGTTATAAAAATAACATTTTAGCAAGTTGAACATTCAGCTGGTAAATTATGCTGTACTAAGAGGGATGAAGCTGATTGAAGATAACCCTGGAAAGAGAGGCAAGAGCTTTTTAAAACAAAGCTATAAATTACTAAAGAATTATAGCATGTAGTGGTGATCACCCAGCCACAACAAATTAAGTAGTGAATTAAAAGGCCCTGATAATTTAAAAAATATTTATAGTCTAGATGCAATAAAAGGTAGAATTATTGGAGATCTGGTAATAATGGGCTCCTCTCAATTACTGGATCCAATAAAAGGATGAAACTTTTAAAAGTATTTCAAACCTGGAAATTAGCATATATACATTACGGGCTCACATCCACATTTGAAAGAGGTCATTAGAACTGGGACAGCAAACAGTGACCTCTGCCGTGTGGTAGCTGGAAGGAGAGAGTTAGGTGCAAAAAATATTTTTAGGGAAAGTGATTCAATAACACCTAGACCCAAATGGAGTCCTCCACCACAAGCACTGCCAAGATTTGGGAAACCATTCAAAGGACACAAAAGCAGGAGGACAGCCAAATTCTTTATGAGGGACTTATAGTTAAACAGCAGAAATAAAAGCTAAAGGCAAATATCAACCATTTCAAATTATCCGAGAACAGGAGTCCCCAGTGTGGTGCCTGTGCACCACAGTGCCTGCTGACACCTTTCCTGGCACCCACCAAGTGTTTTTAGAAAGTGAGCAGGGCCACATGGGACTTTTGCCTGGAAGATTGGCCACTGAAGATCTGATTGGCTTTTCAGATTAAAAACAAAAACCTTGCTTCAGCAGCAGCTGCCACTACAGCATAGGGGTCTTCACTAAATAACTGGAAGTAATACAAGGAAATCATTTTAACATGATCATTTTAAAAGGCATCCTCTTAAGCAGAGCTTCTGCCAAAAATGCTGAAGCGCTACTAATAGAGTTATGCATAACCTCACTTCCTGACATTTTTGTGGCTGGCTCTGTCTCCTGTGGCAGCTGTTTTCTGGTTGACTCTACTTCCTGTGGCAACCGTTTTTTGGGGGTTGTGCCCACCACTCTGTATCAGAATTCCAAAGGGGCCTGAAGGTTCAAATTGGTTGGGGACCCCTGTCCTAGAGGGACGAGTTGCTATAGAGATAAACCAAAGCATGGGGGAAGGAAAGCTAGAAAACTTTCACCAGAACACTTAGTAGAATCACTTGCAAAGTACCAAAATAAATCAGTAGATAAGGGCTTCAAATAATAGTACAGAATATTTCCTCACAAGAAACATAGATTTGTAAGACCAAAATGCATTTGCAAGAATATAAATCAAGAAGGTGTGTGTGTGTGGGGGGGGGAAGGATGACTGTCCTTCTTTCCACAGAGATTCGTGCTGGTAAGTCTTGAATTTCAATCAATACTTGAATTGCATACTTTCACACGAATAGCCAATTAATATTATCAGTACTGCATTAACGTATCCCCCTACAGAAGAAACAGATTTTGTTCCAAGGGACTGGGACAATTCATTTAATGTTAGTGAAGCCACCTTTTTATGCATTTAAGCCAGGCCCTGACCTGTATAGCCCCAGGCTAGCCTGATCTTGTTAGATCTCAGAAGCTAAGCAGGGTTGACCCTGGCAAGTATTTGGATGGGAGACCGCCAGGGAATACCAGGGTCCTGAGGCAGAGGTGGGCAATGGCAAACCACCTCTGAAAGTCTCTTGCCTTGAAAACCCTATGGGGTCACCATAAGTCAGATGTGACTTGATGGCAAAAAAAAAAAGCACCTTCCTATTATTTTAATGAGTGATTTTAATACTGGAATTGATGTATAAAATTGACAGCATTCATTTTGATCCAGACTCTACATTAATTACAGATTTTGTTTTGGATGTTCTTATGGCTTCTGCTTGTTCAGGTTTATGCAGATACTCTTCAGATTATGTCATACTGAGCTCTGAATATATCAAGTGGAATAATCATCTACAGGACACAGGAAAGTTTATCTCACAGAGTGCACAGTGGGTGGTTTAATGGAAAAAGCAGGTCACTTCTGAAGTTAGATAACATCTTTAAAAGTCTGTGGTACTGAAAACAACCATAAAGAGTGCAAATTCTATTTTCAAAAACTCCTTAATAGGAAGAAAGCGAAGTTTTAACTGAAACCGCTCTGACTACAGAGCTATTATAAAAGGGTGTGAAACAAATCAAATACTAGATAAATTAATAGAGGGTCATTTTGTTGCCTTGAGGAGGCCGATTGAGACCCCTCCTTAATAAGTCTTCTTTAGACTCAGAAAATTTAAGCATTTATCACACAGTGACAAAGCCCCCTTTTTGGGACAAGGTGCTCAAGCAAGTGCTGGTTGCACACTTCCAGAAATTCATGGATGAAAAACATTACCTACACCTATTTCAGTTATGGGCTTCAGGCCGGGTACCTGGACAGAATTGTCTTACAGTGCAAAATGAAGAACACTTTCCTAGGGGTAAACCCCATTACCTCACTGAATAGACCAGAGTAGAATTCTGAACAAGCCTTCATCCCAAACCAAGCAGGGCTTCAACAGTTAAATCCCCTCTTCACACCTGTTCTAATTTGTTGTGCACACCCAGTTTGCTTTTGGAGATCCATGATATTAGTCACACAGCTGTTGGCCCTGCGTGAACACAGTTTGCTCATTGAAAGAACAGGAAATTAGCTATCTCTTAAGATCTCTATTGTAATTCGCTAATATACCTTCGTTTTCTTTTGTACACAGTCAGATGGAGAAGTTGTATTTTTCATTGTTGAACTGTTTGAATAAGGAATTGTACACACACCAGACGTTTGAGGTAACAAAGATTCTCCCCTCCCCCCAAGTAAGATACTAATTGGAAGCCACATCTTCTAAATTAAAGAGAAATAGTTCTAACAAATAATTGATTGAGAGCAGTAGCTTGCAACCCACCTGTCTTATGTTTTGATATCAAAACTTAGGCTGCAATCCTGGGGGGTGGGATTTCTATAGGAGCCGGCATGACAGGATAAAGTAGCAAACACATTGGCGCAGGGGCAAACACACTGGTGTCCAGGAGCAACAGAGGTCCGTCGGTGCGGCCAGTCCAGGAACTCAATACTAGAAGAGAACAGCTGAGCTGGCATAGGGGAGCAGTTCCCGCGGTGTTCCTGGGAGTGGAGCTGCCTTTAGGCGGTGGGGCTGCATCACCTTTTTGGGCGGTGCAACCTCGCTTTTTCAATGGGGAATTTCCCCTCTTTTTCTTTATTTTTATTTTTAAATTCCCTTTTTTCTCTCTGCATCAGCTGGGAAGCCTCAGAGGAGGTGGCACAGCTCTGCCACTCCCAGCCACCATGGTTCTACCCCCCCCCGTTTTAGGAATGGGCTGCCCAAGTCCTACAGGTCTAGGAATTACCAAGATAACTCAGAATCACAGGGGTTCTTTTGTACTAGTTTGTTTGTACCTGTGGACAAAATCAGATAATTCAAAAAGGTTTCTGTAGTTGATTGTGTAATTAATTATAACCTGCCCATGTAAATAAGGAGCTAGCAGTGCAATCCTAGGAAGAATTACATTATAATATTGTTTTCTACTGCCATTCCATTTGCAAAATGCCATTTGATGCAGCTGTTCCAAGTAGTGAATGACTTGTTGAATCCTGGTTGTGTTTGCCTGGAGAGTGAGTCAGTTTCTGTTAGCCCCCTACTCCGCAGACAAAAATTGCTTATATTTTGCTTGACTCAGTCCATCCAATGAAATGCAGAAGCTGGGCATGAGGTTTCAAATGTTCAACCTTGTTCTGTATTTGTACATGAGGCTCACTCACTGTGTTTGGAAATCAGTTGGGGAGGGAAGGAAGATTGAATGGTTGTCCTCTGTCCCTGCCTGCTGACAAGTCTAGTCAGACTCAGCTTGATCCTTTGATGGCTGAGTATGGTGTGTCAGAAGGGAGAGTGGATGTAGTGGGGATAGGTTGTTTAATGGAAGCAAATCTGCTTTTCCCATTTCCTGCTTCAAAAGAGGGAGGAAATCTCCACCCCAGCGCTATTAAGCCCTTTCCCCAGGCTTGCCCTCTTCCCACGTCAGGCCAGAAGATGCAAAAGGACTGGCTCTCTTTCCGCACCACCGCAGCCAAATGCGCCCCTCCCCTCACTTCATTGAAGGTGGGGTGGGGGCAGTCTTGTCTGCGGATGCGTAAATAATGAGAGCTGACACCAGAGCTGGGATAATAAAAGGGCCAACTTTATTTAATCGTTCAAGAGGGATCTGCAGCGCACAAAACCAAAACATCCCCAATAACTGACTGCAGTGCAGGCCATTGCAGGGATGCTGAAGAGTCAGGCCTCCTCTTGCTTTTGCATTCCTGTTCTTAGGGCGAGACCCACCCTGGCTCTGAGCTCCAAGCCGTCACATGTGGTATGGCTCCTGCTCTTCCTTGCCAAGCCTTTTTAGTGCTCGAGGGAGGTGTGCTGCGTCCAATCCACCCTAGCCGCGAGGTCTATAGGTAAAGGATAGTGGCACCCCTCAAGGAGTTCCCAGGTCCCTGCCAGGCACCGAGACCCCAGTTCTGGTTTGAGGGTTACTCCTTCATCTTCCAAACTGATGCCTCAGGGTGCTCACCGGAGTTGTAACATGAATCATGAAGCCACCTTTTTCCCGCACTGCTCCCGCCACAGGGGGCGGACCAGCCTAAGTTAGGTATGTCACTTAAACTGTGTTTGCCTCACAGAGATTTATGTATTGAGAATATTTTTATGCCACCTTTTCAGAGCTCTGCTTGAGGCAGCTTACAATTAAAAACCACAATAATTAAAACCATGCCATTGGACATAAGCAGCATAAAACAGAAGCATCATCCACATATTTGTGGTACCTCACTCCAAATCTTTGGATGACTTCTCCTGGTTGTTTCATATAGATGTAAAAGCATAGGGGGTAAGATGGAACCCTCCAGGTACCTATAGCATAAATCCCATAAAGCTGAGCAGCAGTCCCCCAGCACCACCTTCTGAAATTGGTTGGTCAATAAAAGTGGAACCACTGAAGCACTGTGCCCCCTACGCCCAGCCTAGCCAGCCTCTCCAGAAAGATACCATGGTTGACGGTATCCACAGCTGTTGAGAGCTCCAGGAGAATCAACAGGGATGCACTCCTCTGACAGGCAAAGATCATCAGTCAGGATGACCAAGGTCATTTCCACCCCCAAACCAGGCCTGAATCCAGATTGTAATGGGTCTAGATAATCTCCAAGATTGCCTGAAGCTATGTAGCCACTCAGCATCTTGCCCAAGAATGGAATATTAGTCACTGAGCAGTAATTGTTTAGGTCCCTTGGGTCCAGGGATGACTTATTCAAGAGGGGTTTCACAACTGCTTCTTTCAAAGTGGTTGGAACTATCCCAAAGGGAGGCACTTATTGCTTCCTGGATCCAGTCAACCAATCCAGACAGACATAAAACTATTAGAAATGAGTAGCAAGGGGCAAAACTCGATATGGTAGACCACATACTTCAAAGCAATTGGTCCACTTCATCACGCCTCACCAACTGAAAGTCATCCATACAACCAAGACCATTCCGCACTCCAATAATATCCTGAGACTGAACCAGTTCAACTGTGGGGTCTAAGCTGTGGCAGAGGCAAGTAATTTTACCTGCAAAATGCATTGCAAAGAAATCACAGCGAGCTTGTATATTTTCCAGGTCAACATCCTCTGTGGCTTGAGATAAAAGCCCCATTAGGGCTGTCGATTCGGTTTGGCCCGAACTGAAAAACAGCCGAATTTCCCCTGATTCGGCGGTTTTTAGTTCGGGACGAATCAAACTCAAAAATGGCGGGAAACCGGGGGAGCCGAATTCAGCGAGTTCGGGAGTTCACGAATAAATCCGGCAAATTCGGGGCATCAGTAACCAGCATAACTGTCAGTAAGCAGCATTCTCCTCCCCCGGCCAATCAGTGGCCAAGCTGGGTCTTCTTCTGGCCAATCAGTCAGGATTGAGTACTGGAGGAATCATCTGCTGCGAGGCCGGGCCAGGGAGAGAGAGAGAGTGAGAGAAATCCTCTTGTGTGTGTGTGTGTGTGGGGGGGGGTGTTTGTGCACAATTGCTCCTTTCTGTGGCTGCAGGGGGTGCATTTTTGGGTGTACAGACCCCAAACTTTCAGTGGAGCTTCAGACAAGCCCTCTTAAGAGACCCCCGATGTTTTGTAAACATTGGGTCAGGGGTCCCGAGATATGGGCTCCCCCTTTTCTCTTTCCGTGGCTGCAGGGGGCGCATTTTTGGGGATACAGACCCCAAACTTTCAGCGGAGCTTTAGACGAGCCTTGTTAAGAGACTCCCCAAGTTTTGTAGACTTTGGGTCAGGGGGTCCCGAGATATGGGCTCCACCCCCTTTTCCTCCCACTTTTCCATTTCCATGGCTGCAGGGGGTGCTTTTTTGGGGGTACAGCCCCCAAACCTTCAGGATACCTTCAGACGAGCCTTCTTAAGAGACCCCCCAAGTTTTGTAAAGATGGGTTCAATTGGGGCAGAAATATCGGCTCCCCCCTTTTCTCTTTCCGTGGCTGCAGGGGGTGCATTTTGGGGGTACAGACCCCAAACCTTCAGCAGAGCTTCAGACAAGCCTTCTTAAGAGACCCCCCAATTTTTGTAAACATTGGGTCAGGGGACCCCGAGATATGGGCTTTCCCCTTTTCCCTTATCCCTATTGGGATGAATGGATCACCCGATCCTGTATGCATCTCCAGAGCAAAACGTCCCGTGCTTAAATGGAATCATCTTGGATTACCCAGTCCTCCTCCCAGCCCCTCTTGATGGCACAGAAGACAGCCACAGTAAGACCCCTTTGGGGGCTTTAATCTATACTTTTTCTCCTGTGTGTGTGTGTGGGGAAAGCAGAGTCTGTGTGTGTGTGGGGAGGGAGCAGTTTCTGTGGGGGGGGAAGCTAAAGGGGGCTTTCGCCCATTCTGCCTGGTGTGTGTGTGCCCCCTTGAGTCTCTCTCTCCCTGGTTTGAGGGGGGGCTTCAGTTGTATGTCCTCAGGTTTTCCCTCATTCATATGACGGTTAGGTCTATTTTGATGCTTGCTAAAACTAGTTTTCAAATGGTGACTTAAAGAATGCATTTGGCTGGTCCCGAGTCCCATGCAAAAGGGGAAATTCCACCCCCTCCTGCTCATTATGCATAGCTAGCTGCCTCTGTCCCTTTCCATGGTTTGCAAACTCCCAGGTGTCAGGTGTTGCTTTGCATGTTTGCAAAGGTGTTGCTTTGCAATTGTGTTGCTTTGCAGTGTTGCTTTGCAGTTGTGTTGCTTTGCAAACTTCTTCCCACCTGCCCCGCCCTTGCTCTCATCAGCTGTTTGTCGGGGCTGGGAGCTTTGTGCATGGGCGGCAAGCTCTGCTCAGAGATGCACATTAAGGGTGGGGGGGACCCCTTTTGGGGCCCATATCTCAGCCCCCCCCGACCCAATCTTTACAAAACTTGGGGGGTCTGGCAAGAAGGGTCCTTTGAAGCTCCGCTGAAAGTTTGGGACCTCTACCCCCAAAAATCCCCCCCGAGCCGCGGAAAGGTGCGGTTGTGTTTTTAATGGCTTTATTCGGCTGAATTTTTTTCCCGAACTTTGAATTCCCGCCGAATTGCACGGACCCGAAGTGGGGGAGTTCGGACTTCGGCATATCCTGAATCTAAATGGGCCGAATTCAGCCGAATCCGAACTATACCGAATTTTTTTAAATTCAACAGCCCTAAGCCCCATCACAACCCGAAAACCTCACCCAGATGGCATTGTACAGATGCAATGGTGGCAGAAAGGTGAGCTTGCTTTGCTGCCAGCACTGCCACAGAGTAGGTACAATAATGTGCTCTCATTTGTGTTTGCCTCATTGACTTGGAGTTTTTTCATCCACAGTCTAGGTCATCTCAATATCCAACGCATCACCCACAACTACTTCAGGTTTGGTGAGGAGTTATACCTTCAAATCAGTGCCACAACCGTGGGCACCCGCATGGCTCCACAGTATGCCAACATTTTCATGGCGGATGTAGAACAGTGTTTTCTGAACTCCTACCCATTGGCACCTCTCATTTACTTGGGATTCATTGATGGCATTTTTTGGGTCTGGACTCATGGCAAAGAAGCCCTCAAAAGATTTCACCAGGCTTTCAACAACTTCCACCCCACCATCAATCTAACTATGAATTTATCTGAACAAGAAATAAACTCCCTGGACACCACAGTACGGATACATGAGAGATGAACAAGCTGAAGCGGGTCAGTGCATTTCAGTTGACTATGCTCTTAGAATCGACCCTTCCTTAGAAGTGGCATGCTATCTTATTCAGTTAGTCACCTACTAAGCAGGACTCAACTTATTTACTCACAAAAAGTAAGTCTTTTTTATTGAATAGCTTCAATGTAATAAATGTGTATATATGTGTATATGCAAGTATTACAAAGTCTTAAAAGCAGTAACAATGTATACAATAAAGCAAGCAAGTTCTACATGCTATTTAGTTTTAAAATCCAATACTTAAAATATAACAGTTAAAGAAGTCTGATTTAGTTAAAAGAATCTGATTCACACTATCTAGAATAATATATAAGTAAATCCATACATACCCAAAGCCAATCTTCTGAGATTCTCTTAGTCTAAAGACTTAGAGAGATATAAAGTTCTAGCCTTTCCCTGCCTATATTTATACTGTCAGAAATCACTTTTCCAATTTCTACATCTGTTGTTTACTGTTACTGCTGGATTTATTTTTCCTGCACATGCTCTGTAGCTCTGCGAGCTTCCCTGTAGACTACCATATAAGGATTTCATCTCCCAGCAGGCTATTTTGCTATTTCTTAGTCAGTCAGTTTTGGGTCTTGTTATTTCTCTATAATGATTAATTTTACCAGCATCTTCATTTTCTGAAGAACACGATAATACTGAATATTTTCTTAATTCTCTACTATGATTCCTTCATATTAAACCTTAAAACCTAATATGACATTATACAATACCATTATGTAATGTTTTAGACAGCTGTTGCTGACTAGTCATTGTTATATAACATTTTGTAAAAATACAACTGGATAGATACCAAGTGTAAATATTCAAAAATGTAAGCATATATCTTTATCTACACCTATTTGAAGTAACTAGCCAAAAACTGGAAAAATCCAAGTATCCATAAAATTGGACTCCCCCTCCCAAAGTTCACCAAACTTTGGAGACCATCTAAGGAGAGTCCCTTGCAGCCATACTGCAAATTTGGGGACTCTACCACCAAAAATGCCCCCACAGGAGCTTTCAAATAATCCCCATAGACTATAGTTGACCCAATACAATTTTTTGGGTAAACCTGGTAATAAGCCGAATATCGATATTTACTGGTATGGGTATTCGACTTATTCCAAGTTTACCAGAAAAAATCGGACTCAATAAACCTGAATCTGAAATTTACTGATTTCTTTTTTTTTGCACTAACCTAGTTGGCAGCCATTACCACATCCTGGGACAGGGAGTTCCACAATTTAACTATATGTTGTGTGAAGAAATGCTTCCTTTTGTTTTGAATCTCTCACCCTTCAGCTTCAGCAGATGACCTCACATTCTAATATTATGAGGGAAGGAGACAAGCTTCTCCCTGTCCAAGCTCTCCATACCATGCATAATTGTATAGACCTCTATCATGTCTTCCCTTGACCGCCTTCTCTCCAAGCTAAACAGCCCTAAGTGTTTTAACCACTCCTCATAGGGCAGTTGCTCTAGTTGCCCCTGATCATTCTGGTTGCTTTTTTTCTGCACCTTCTCAAGCTCTGCAATATCCTTTTTTAGGTGTGGTGACCAGAACTGTACACAGTATACCAGTTGTGATCTCATCATAGATTTGTACAAGGGCAGTATGATAGTTTTATTCTCTATTCCTTGTCTAATTATGGCCACCATGGAATTTTCTGAAGAGAGAGGAGATCCTGGGCAAAAGCAGATGGATACGCAGAAAGCTTGTTGACATTTGCTATTACTTCATGCTACAGTTACTGCTGCTTGTGTTTGGACACATTAAACACAGCTGTTCAAAAAAGTAATGTACAGTTCCATCAAGCAGAGCTTCTTCTTGCTTCTGCAAAGGAGAGTACAAAGCAACTGTGGAACAATTTTGAACAGTCCTGGCCACAGCCATGACAGCAAAAGACTTAGATTTAAAGAGTCCTACTGTTCCTGGGTGCAGAAAGCCTGCATGACATGTTGATGCCAGGTGTGATCCTCACCAGTTTCAATCTCCTTAGGATTTCTACAGGAAAATCTTTTATGAAGTCAATGATAAGATCTCTAGCAGTTTACACAATAGCTTTCCCTCAGATGGGTCCCAACACATGAGCAAAATTGAAACGTTTGCCATAGGAGAGGATGATAGTACATACATTCCAAACTTTTACAAAACTGACTTCGATGCTACCTGACTACAGCTTCATTGGATATTTGGATATTGCAAGGGAGAGGAAAATCAAACTTTTAGCTCTTTGTGATGTGATTGATCTATTCATTGGAGAACAAGGAAAATGTCTGCAACAGTTACTACCAGAATTAGCTAAACTTGTCAGAATAGCCCTTACCATTCTTGTTTCCTCCTGTTCCTCAAAAAGGTCATTCTCATGCCTTCATAGAATAAAGACCTTTCTACGGTCAAGCATGAAACAGGCAAGGCTCAATCACATGGCTCTTCTTCATGAACATAAACAGATATCTAAGGAAATTGATCTGAATGTTATAGCTAATGAGTTCATTCAAAGAACATCAATGAGAACAAACACATTCCGTGTCATTTAAGTACAGAGTATTTTGAATGGTTACATCTTAAAGTGTCGGTTGTACCTAGTGACACAATCTGTTTAGGTTACCACTAAGCATACCAACACATGTCAACTATTGGGGTGGGGAGGTGAAGGGAAAATTGAGAAGCATAGGGAAATTGAGAAGTATAGGTGGGATATGGCAGGAGAGGATGCTTGAGAGAGCAGCAGAAGGGGTATTAGGGGATTAGGAGAGTATTTGATTTTACTGTAATTTTTAAAAATGTAAATGAAGTTTGGTTCTTGTAGGTTATCCGGGCTGTGTGACCATGGTCTTGGTATTTTCTTTCCTGACGTTTCGCCAGCAGCTGTGGCAGGCATCTTCAGAGGAGTAACACTGAAGGACAGTTCAGTCAGAGACACTGTCCTTCAGTGTTACTCCTCTGAAGATGCCTGCCACAGCTGCTGGCGAAATGTCAGGAAAGAAAATACCAAGACCATGGTCACACAGCCTGGATAACCTACAAGAACCAATGGACTCTGACCGTGAAAGCCTTCGACAATATTTTAAATAAAGTTTGTTTATATTGTTAATTAAAAGTTAAAGTTGTATTTCAGCTGTCTGAAGATCTTTTGTTGAAGCCCCCCTATATTTCTGGGGAGCCCCTCCCTAAATCCCCCATGGTCCTGCCTCCATAGATAGTGGCAATGGAGGCCTCTCCCTGTGATGTTACTGGCTCCTCCTTATGATGTCATAGCAATGCCTCTGGCCCAACCCCAACCCTCCCCCCTGGGAATTTGGAAACTCTACGCCCCTGAACAATAGTTCATTTTGGAGGACATTGATTCATAGGGTTGTCATGAGTTGGAAGCGACTGGATGGCACTTAACACCCACCCACCAGGAGGTGGATATGGACAAACAAACAGAAACTTAATCTAGACAAAATGGAAGTGCTTTGGATTAGGGATAAAGCTGACTTGATAAACTGACAGCCTGTTTTGGAGGGGGGCTGCTTGCTCTCTCTCTGAGGGATTGTGTCCCTCATTTTGAGGCCTCTAGATCTACTGCTGCTTGATAAACTGATTGTCAAGTGGCTTCGAGTGCACAGGTTAGTTTACCAACTGCAGCTGTTTGTGGAGAGAATGGGGAATATACCAATAAAAAACATTTATTGCTTTCAGTTGTTATTGTTGTGAGCCTTTCGTTTTGGTCACTGTCAGTGCTGGTGTTCCCAATGTCTTTTATAGCAGCATTTTTACACCATCATCTATATGCAACTGACATACAAAATTTAAAAACTACATATATTGGGGAAAATCAGATGTAAGGAAACAAAAAGTCCTGGGGAATAAAGACCCCAAATATTGCTTCCACCTATATGAAACTGCCCAGGATTTGAGGTTTGCTGGCCCATGGCTCTAATGTAAGGTTAGTGGGCACACGAGAGCTTTGGGGGCATTGCTCCCAAGTTAAAGAACAGACTGTCAGGGTGCGCACATTCCCTAATGAAATACTTGTGGCTCTTTGGTTTGATCCAGTGGCAAATGTCCACTGACAGGAAGGTGTGGATTTTAGCCAGTTTCCCTCTCCTGCTGCAGACCCCTGACTCTCCCCTCATGCTGCTCCTGTAGGCCTCCTATTCTTCAGGAGCAGCATTGGAGGGTCATTTTGGGCTGCAGTAGGAGGGGGTGGCAGAGCCGTTTTGCTTCACTCATCTCTTCCATCAGTGGAGATCTGGTGCGGAATCCACCCCCCATGTTATTTCTATTGCAAGACCATTCAGTGACTAGCTTCTAAAAAAGAAAGACGTAGAGGCTGGAAGCCAAAGCCTCTGGTTTAAACTGATCTCCTAGTATGTGTGGGAAGGCTGGTATGTCCCCCTGATGCACATCCCAGAAGGTGTGATTACTCAGAAATGAGGCAAATGGCTGTGTACATATGTCAGAAGCACTTTATTATTGTTGCGTCTGACAAAGAGGGCTCTGTCTCACAAAAACTTACCATAAATTCATTCTCTGGAAGGTGCTGCAATTCTTCACAGGTTTGTTGTTACTTCACACACGCTAAGGCTGGTCCCTAGCTTAGCAAACAGGTTCTGTGGCTGACTGCTGGTTCACATTAAGCCAAGCCCCAATTATGTGCCAGGCACAGACCCAGAAGGCATGTTCACAGCATTTTCCTCAACTATGTAACAGGAAGCCTGCGAATTACAGTTCTGTAAGGGATGGAGAGATAGATCTCATACAAGAAAATTCTCAGCTCTTTTGCTAACAAAAATTTCCAGAATCCTGGAAGGGGGGTGGGTGGGGTTATTGTGGTTAAAATGGTATAAACTTGATATCAACGAGTAGTGTTGTTGTGCCCGAACGATAGGCGACTGTACCTCAATTATGCTGTTCTAGCTCCCCAAGCGTACAGTTATAACATTAGTCTTCCAGCCATTCTTTCTTTTGCTCTCAGGGTGCAAACTCTTCCCTTGCTCCTGGACGTTTTAAAAGAGTAAACGTAACACTGTTCTGACAAGTCTGGTGAGACATACAGTTATCGCTCTGTTCCCATCCCAGTAGTAGAAAAGGTCCAGAGTCCAGTAGCACCTTAAAGACTAACAAAAATATTTTCTGGTAGGGTATGAGCTTTTCCCCCCACAAAAGCTCATACCCTACCAGAAAATATTTTGTTAGTCTTTAAGGTGCTACTGGGCGGGTAATTTTTGTTGTTGCGGCTGCCTTCTGCCGGGTCGCCATGAGTTTGCCTCTGAATCCAAAGCCCTTCCTCAATGGGCTGACTGGGAAGCCCGTGATGGTGAAGCTGAAGTGGGGGATGGAATACAAAGGCTATCTTGTCTCTGTCCACAGCTACATGAACACGCAGCTTGCAAATACAGAAGAATATATTGATGGTGCATTATCTGGACATCTTGGTGAAGTTCTGATAAGGTGTAATAATGTCCTTTATATAAGGGGTGTGGAGGAGGAGGAAGAAGATGGAGAAATGAGAGAATAAACTATTGCTTTTGGAAACATTTTTAAAGGTGTTCAATCTTTTTTTTAAAAAAAAATACAATGTATGTCATGTTTGGGTTTAGTACATTTGTAAAAGAGCCTGCATGCCGTCTGTATCTCGTGGTTGTGTGTGTGTTAAGTGCCATCAAGTCGCTTCCGACTCACGGCGACCCTATGAACGAAAGTCCTCCAAAATGTCCTATCTTTGACAGCCTTGCTCAGATCTTGCAAATTGAAGGCTGTGGCTATCTTGTGGTTAGGAAAAGTTAATTTTTGTTGACAGCAAATGTTCACTATGAAATAAAGACTCCCATTTGACTTTTGTTTTAAAATTGAAGAAGAAAAAAAAAGAGGTGCTCCTGGACTCTTGCCCTTTTCTACTACTGCAGACAGACGAACACGGCGACCCACTGTGGATTGTTCCCATCCCAGTCCTCCTCCACCCCGTAGTTGCAAAAACAGGGGGAGGAAATTCTGCCCCGCCAGAAGTTCCTGGCGAAAGAAAGAGCAGAAAGTGGGGGGGGGGGTGAGAAAGCAACCGGGGCCTGCGCGCGGCAGGCGATCTTGGAGAGGGAGCAAGAACTGGAGGGGGGGGGAGAAAGGGGGCGGCCAGCGTGGGAAAAAAAAGGGGGTTTCCTTCCGGAGAGGCTGTCGAGGCGGAGTCGGCCGCTCCTCGGCTCCCTCCGCCTTCCTGCAGCGGCCCCGCTGGGGGGGGGGGGTTTGCTGCTGCCGCTCTCGCCTCGGGGAGGCGCTCGGGAGCCGCCGGCGGCCCAGAGGGGGGCAGGATGAGCGGCGAGCGGAGGTCGCTGCTGCTGCTGCACAGGTTCCCGCGGCGGCGGCGGCTTCTGGCTTCTGCCGCCCTTGCGTGGAGGAGGAGGCTGAGCCGTGGGAGGGGCGGCCGGGGACCACGCCGAGGGGCTGCCGGGGAAGCCTGAGAGCGCGAGCGAGGGAGCGAGGGAGGGAGGGAGCGCGCGCCCAGAAGCCGCCCCGGGCTGAGAAGTTTCCGTCGGGGCGCCGCGCGCCGCCCCGCGGCCACGCCTCGCCGACTCGCAGCGGCGTCGTCGTCGGCTGGGAGCGCCGCGTGGCGGAGGGGAGCGGGCGCCCCGGGCGGCCGGCAGGCAGACCCCGCTCGGCCGGCAGGCGCCGTGTCCCCCGCCATGGCGGCGCGGCCCCGGCGGCCCTGGCTCAGCGTGGCGCTGGGGCTGGTGCTGGGCTTCGCCGTCGCCTCGTGGCTCATCGCCCCCAAAGTGGCCGAGCTGAGCGACAGGAAGAGGCGCGGCGGCGGCGGCGGCGGCGGCGGCTTTGCTGGCGGCGGCGGCCTCTGCTCTTACGACGGCCGGAGGCAGCTGCGGCCGGAGGCGAGGGCAGCCGCCGCGGGAGGGCTCGGGGACGGCGGCAGCCTGTGGGGAAGAGAGCGCCGCCGCCGCCGCCGCCGCCGCCGCCTCCCGCCGCCGAGGACGAGCCCGTGCCCAGCCCGCCCGTTGCTGCCGCCGGAGAAGGAGACCCGCAGCAGCAGCAGGAGGAGGAGGAGGAGGAAGGCGCCGGCCGGCCCGGCAGCAGCCACAACGGGAGCGGGGACGAGGCGGGCGGCGCGGGCTGCGCCGAGCGCCGCCGCTTCCTGTACGTGGGGGTGATGACGGCGCAGAAGTACCTGGGCAGCCGGGCGCTGGCGGCGCAGCGTACCTGGGCGCGCTCCATCTCGGGCCGCGTGGACTTCTTCTGCAGCCAGGGCTCCGTGCCACCGCCCGCTCGGCCCGGGGAGCGGCCGCTGCCCGTCGTCGCCCTGCCCGGCGTGGACGACTCGTACCCGCCGCAGAAGAAGTCCTTCATGATGCTCAAGCACATGCACGACAACTACCTGGACGCCTACGAGTGGTTCATGCGGGCCGATGACGACGTCTATATCAAAGGTGAGCCGCCGGGCTAAGGTGCGCTGGCCCCGCACCTGTTGTGCCTGCTCTGGCTCAGCTTCGCGCTGGGCCAAGTGTGTGTGTGTAAAGTTTTCCCGCAGCAAATATGACACACTGCACTAGATAATTTATAAAGTGAAATGACTGGCATAAGAATTTTCAGTATCTTTCTAGGACCTCATAGGGACTGTAGAAGTACATTTGAAGAGGATGGCATAAGTCTCCCTCCTCCTAAATCTGGCTGTTTCCCGAGGCTTGTTAATACTTAATATCTTTTTTTTGGGGGGGAGGAGTCTGAAGACATTAGAAGAATCTTGACTAAACCTAGAAAATTACAGGACCTGTTTGTGTGTGTAAAGTGCAGTCAAGTTGCAGCTGGCTTATGGCGACCCCTTACGGGGTTTTCAAGGCAAGAGACTAACCGAGGTGGTTTCCCAGTGCCTTCCTCTGCACAGCAACCCTGGTGTGGCCTCCCATCTAAATACTAACCAGGGCTGAGCTTCTGAGATCTTACAAGATCAGGCTAGCAAGTACTAACAAAGAAAACTAACTCTGAGCACGCACAGAGTGCGTTTGCCTAGCCACTGGAGTAGTACAACCTGCCTTCATTCCAGGGATTAAGGGACCAGCTCCTAGGACCTACAAACAGTAGGCAGGATTGGCAGCACTTTTTTGTTTAGGAAGCTAGGCGCTGTCATCTTTTGCATACTCAGTAGTGTGGAAGATTTCATATGGAAATTGTATTAATCAGGTACAGGCACCAAGCCCCTGTGTACTCCCTGTAATGAGCTGCCCACTTCAGGCATGCTACAAGTGGGCAAAGGAAGAATCTGCTCTATGGATATTGTCTGCTTTGGAAGGCTGTCAGAACACTGACAAAAAGGGGGCCTCTGCTTTAATAAGGAATTTGAAATCTCACCTGCTTCTCTCAGCCTTCTGTTCCTGTCTGGGTAAGGGAAGTTTCTTGGAAAGTTATGCCAAGTTCAGGAAGAGTGAGATTTAGCAGTTTGACTCTATTCATTCATCTCCCCCTGCCCCTTGTGAGCACTCCCCCTTACCAGGACAAGCTCCCCCCCCCCCGCTCCGCTTAGACCTTTTCTGTGTGCCTGTTACAGCTGAGGTTCTTCTTCTCCCCTCACCCTCCCCAGGCCATCTTGTATAAGAATTTCTGTCCTCTGGTATTGATTAATAGAAATGCATAATGTAGGCTTTATTTGTTATTTTTACTAATTTAGGTTTTCATTTGTCCCAAAGGCCCAGAACAGGTTACGGGGCAGTGATACTCAATGTCACTTGTGGGTAATAGTCGCATAAACTGTAATAGCAGTGTTAGGATTGTAACAGATAAATATGTTAGTACAACTTCAGCACAAAGGGTTGGATTAGATTACAGAGGATGCACTTCAGAAGTAACATACTGATTAGCATAACCCATTTCTTCTGTACTTAAGAAGCAGGAAACACTGGTACATTTCTTTTTGATAGGGATAGTGAGCTGTAAAGGTAGTGAGCTATGAGGAAAAAACTGATAGATTCCTAATGGGCTTAGAAGAGTGTAAATGTGTTTAGGGTGTCACTAGTCAACAAAACATCAGTGTTTATTTTCATTGATATTCATGTTCTCTGTGTTTTAGTGATTAAGTGTCTTTATTTGGCATTACCTTTCATTTGCATGTAGAAATATTATACACATTATATATTTCTTATATTTTTGTAATTAAAAATGGCAGTTTTACTCATTTGCAATATCTGAGACCAACTAGAAGGACTATATATCTGTAAACAGAATAAGTTCATCGATCTGGTTCTAGTAGACAATTATGGCATTCTCAGTGGTTTTTTAAATATACTTTTTATTGATGTTTGTCAAACGCTAAAAGTGTTGTAAGTCTTTTAAAAAGAAAACAAAGCATGCAGTCAGTATAAATAAACAGGATTTTATTGCCATTGTATAATATGTTAGCTTTTAAATTCTATATTTCTTGTTTTAGAAAGATAGACAATGACCTCTGTGAACCCTGTTTTGTTTGAGCCAGACTTTTAGCCCCAGAAAGGGATTCTATGAGAAGACTTAGCAGCACTAAGTATTTAGTGCCAGCAGTTCCTTCATTGCGAAGTAATCACAGCCAGCTCCTCATATCTGAGGTTTCTAGGGCAGAAGGTTTGACTTCTGGTTCTTCTTAGATCCACTCACTGTAGAACTAAAGTGCAAGCTCAGAGCTATATACTTTAATAAATGGTATTGATTATGTTGAATATTTCATGTTAAAGCAGTAGAGCTGTAAGTTTGGAGCAGAAAAGGCCGTGAGCTAAAGCTGGTTGAACAAAGTGTTGTAAACCTGAATGTTACCTGAGTTCGCTTAACAGGATTGTTGGCTATTTGTCCTCATCAGTAAAAATAAATGATCTTACCATATTTAACGCGTTAATACAATTTAAAATACCAAGTGGAGAGATATTCGCTTAGGTTTTGCAGGAATTTCACTATAATATTCAGTATGCTATAGTTTAGGCTTTTGCATTTATCACTCAGCTCTCCAGCCTAGGGGTGGCAGTCCGTCCTCATCTTACCCTTTGTATGCATTCAGGTATCCTTATATATTGTCTTCCCACATCCTGCTAATATAGCATTTAGCTTAGAAATAGTAATGTAAAGCTTTGGTTGTTTAATGACAATTTTCTCATTTTTCTTCTTCTTACCTACCTTTGAATTTAAGAATGCTATTGAATGCTCCCCTCCCTTCTTGTCACACACTGTCCACGAAGTTGCAGGGTATCGTTGAAAATATTCTCCCCTATCCATCCAGAGAGATCTCTGTATATAAGCACCCTCGTCTGTACATTTATGGTGTACATTCCCATCTGGTTACATGAGCCCAGTTGAATTTGCTGGATAGCTTTTGATGTGTATGGGGTTGTGCTTCCAAATCCAAGGACACTCAACTGAAACAACAGAGTCTTGTGGCACCTTAAAAACTAGTACATTTATTGTAGCATAAGCTTTCATGATCCAAAGTCTTCCGTCTGAAGCCACAGATAAGCTTGCCCAGTTGCTTGAGACAGCAACTGATCCGTGTTTTTAACATACTATTTATTTCATTTTTATGATTGTAAGCTGCTTCAGGAACCAGGTTCTTGGTCAGAAAGTAGGATATAAATGAAAATAATGAATAAAACATTGCTCGATGTACATCTAATTTCTGATCTATAGAATATCTATGTATTTTTGCATATTATTGTGGCCCATAATTGTCAGTGTTCTCCTATCCTTGGGATGAGATGACCTTTGTATATAATGCCCTGGCTAGAGAAGAGTGGATTGTTCTAATTCTGCCCTGATAGAGTTTTGGATTCTATCTTTGCAGCTGAGGATTCAGTGTGATGATCTTTCCTTGAATTTCATTTCATTTTGAAGTGTAGAAGTTGAAGAGTAAAGAAAAAACACTCCTCGTTTTAAAGTTCCAACTTCAACAGCCCCAAGAATATTAGGGGAAAACCCCTGAATTGTGAACTACTGTCTGCTCATTGGGTGTCCTGTAGATTGGTTTAGATTTCAAGAGCAGTCTGAGGTGGGTGGGGGCCACACTAGAAATCCACACTAATAGGAATTCATAATCATCCCTAATTGTAACTTTATTTCATTATGCTTGTAAATGCCAGTAGTCAAATATATTTATTTGTGGAAGTATAGGGATTCCTTGAGGGTTTAAATTGGTATCTGACTTTACTGAGCAGATTTAAACTACCTAAATGTTAAGTGTTCTGCAATGCAACACTCTGTTTGCACAGGCCTGCAAAGGAATCAAAAGGTCCATAAAGTTAATTCCTCCATCTAATGCTTATCTTCTTTGCAAATTTAACATGTCCCATTTCTGAACACCTTCACTTGGAATTGAATTTTATTGATTACAGTAGCATCTACTTGGAGATAAATATGCAGCTGTAGTTTAATTTCTTGCATGATTCATTGCTGTAAGCAGCAGTCTGGAAAAAAAATCATGTTTTAATTAAAATGCCGCACACTTACCTCAAAGTAAATTCCACTGAAATCAATGGAATTTAATTCCAAGTGAATGAGGTTAAGAGATGGGCATATCCAAAGTTCTGGAGTAATTAATTTGTTCAGTTTATAGGGAATTCTGGGCCCTGTAATAGATGAATGTGCAGAAAAGATTTCAAGGATTATGAAACTTATCTCCCTTTTTTGTTGTTTGTTGGAGCACAGAGGAGTAATGACTGTATTAGAGAAAGCAATTTGTAGCGTTATAGTTTGAATTGTGGAAAAAACAAAATGTACATGGTATGGTATTAATAGTAGTCTCTCTTTCTTTTAGGGGAAAAATTAGAGGAATTCCTAAGGTCACTGAACAGCAGTAAACCTCTGTATTTGGGGCAGACTGGACTGGGAAATACTGAAGAACTTGGAAAACTGGCTCTTGAGCCAGGAGAGAATTTCTGCATGGGAGGACCTGGGATGATCTTCAGTCGTGAAGTTCTTAGGAGGATGGTACCACACATAGGTGAATGTCTTCGAGAAATGTACACTACTCACGAGGATGTAGAAGTGGGCCGATGCGTTCGGCGATTTGGTGGAACTCAGTGCGTTTGGTCTTATGAGGTAAGAAATAATGGATGTTGGGATGGATTTTGTATGCAAAAATGTAAATTATTTAATAAAGTTCTTGTGATCCATTCATTACAGTTTACTGTTAGAAATATTCTGTCTGTGCTCTTCAGCTTTTACTACACTGTTGCAACCAAACATAATTGGACCTTTGTGGTAGAATACTGATAGCTAATCCACATTAAGCTTAGTATATGCTAAAAGCAAAAATACAACCTCAGCACACATTTTTGGGTCTGGGTCTATGTAGAGACCACCCAAAAAGGCATAGACACCCTCCCCCGACTCTGCCAACAGAGCTATATAACTGAGATGTAAAGCTGGGGTGTCAAACTTATTTTTTATGAGGACCAGATATAACATAAATGCCACTTGGTCGGTCCAGACCATTTGTACCATAAAATTTAATGCCAGTTACCAGAGATACACACTTTATAGAAGACACATTCATCATATTATTTGTTATTTAAAATATGCTTAAAACAATCTTACAGTATTTTCTTTTATTTAACAGTCATTTAATTGATACCTTGGGACTGGAGGAGGTGGGTGCCTCAGCTGGTGAGCCCGCAACGGACTCACCAACCCAGATTGGGTCTGGGTGGTAGGTGGCTATCTCGGCTGGCGAGCCCACAGCAGGTTTACCAGCCCAGTCGGGAGCAGGGTGGTGGTGACTGCTTCAGCTAGCTCACTGGCCAGATAAGAGCCCTCAGTGGTCTGGATCCTGCCCCTGGGCCTTATGTTTGACACCCATGATGTAAAGTATGTATATCGGGACATACATACTAATGATGCAAGAAAAAATAATCATGGAATATTGTTGCAGAATAACGCTGCCTATAATATGCTTTAAAAACATAAGAAAAGCAATGCTGAATCATATCAAGTCCAGCAGAGGCCACAAACAAGACGACTGTAGCAGCATCCTGCCTGTGTTTCACAGCACCTAATGGACATACTCCTCTTATACTGTAGAGAATAGGTATGCATCATGACTAGTATTCATTTTGACTTGAAGCCGTGGATAGCCCTGTCCTCCATGAACATGTCCAGTCCTCTCTTAAAGCCTTCCAAGTTGGCATCCATCACCACATCCTGGGGCTGGGAGTTCCACAATCATATCTCCCCTTAACTGTCTTCTTTCTAAGCTAAACAACTCTAAGCGTTTCAACTGATCCTCATAGGGCAGTTGCTCTAACCCCCGATCATTTTGGTTGCTCTTTTCTCCACCTTCTCAAGACATCATATGGTTACTATATACAATAAAATGGTTTTGTTATCCTGATATGTGCCTTGCCTTAATTGCCTTAATTAATCTGTCTGTTAATAATTTAGGCATGTTTATTCAGGTTATAACTACAGCCACCAGACACTTAACTATGTTTCAAGTCATTGTATTCTTTATTTTAAATAATAAGAAACATTCTGGCTTAACTCAGCTAAGAGCACGTTATTCTGTTAAATTGGGTAAAGACATGACTTTGTACTGCTCCCCTTATCCTGATGAAAGTGTTCTGTTAAAGCTATTTAAATGTTGAAGTGTATCAACCCAAAATATTTGTGTTAAGCTGTGTTACACCTCATGAACATGAATGCTTGGAAACAGGTAAATGGGCTGTTGCTTTAGTGTAATATTATAGAACTTGATGTTGTGCTGATACTGCAGGGGTTGTTTAAAATGAAATCGAATACACCACAGCTATGTTTGGGATCAGAATGAGACTAGGACGTCAAACCTAAGTACAGTTATTTGACATTAAGTTTCGTTGGTGCTACAAAATTCTTTGTCGTTTAAGTTCAATTGCTTTCCCAGACAGTGACCTATATGTTTTAGGAGATCACTGTGCTAGTTGTTTTATACTGTACTTTGGCTTAAGTAAGGGTGAAGTCAGGTGTAACACCGTAGCAAAAGTCACAATAGCTGCCCTCCTTTCCTCCCACCATGTGATCCTGACTTCGGAATTTAAGTAAAGATGCACATTCAGGTAAATCAAACCCAGGGCTCACAGGTTCAGTAGTTACAGTAACACATCTAGTTCCACATTGTAGTGGTCCATATGCATTGGGTGCCTCTTTCTTCTCTTGATTAACACATGGCCACAATGCTTCAGCTTCACTGAGCCAGTGACCCTTGGTGTGCAATGTCTCTGGATATGTGGGGAGAAGAGCAGGATTTGTCAGCATTGGGCACAGCTGGCTTCTGTTGAAGTTTTCTTTAGAGCTTGACTCTATAAAGGGAGATGTAGGATTGAATTAAAGTCACTTTATTGTTTATTACAATTATATGTAAACCCAGTGTGAAAATTAACAGGAGCGCTTCTCAGCCAACCATGCCACTCTATGCATGCTTTGGTGGTGGTGGTGGGTTATGAGTCCTATCCTAACAACTTAAATCAGTGGAATCGGTAGAGAATTTGTTTTATTGTTCAAAATTTGCAGAACAGCATGTTTATTCAGAGCAAGATTCAAGACCAGCAAGATCTCCAGGGCGTAAGCTTTCAAGAGTCAAAGCTCCTTTGGTCAGATACCTAAAACTATGCTTATTCAGAGAATATGAATTTTTTCTTTTCTTTTTTTTTAAATTTATTGTGGCATTAAAAAGCAAAACAATCCAATCCAAACATCAACCAGTACATATAGAACATATAAAACATATATTTCTGAGCAAGCAATCACTTTATGAACCTCCACCATCTGATTGTAGACTTTCTATTAAGTATATTTTCTATTCTGGAAATTGTAGGATTCCATACTTCTTCTAAATCCTCTATGCTTTCATCATTTTGATAATAAGTCAATTTAATCAAAACATAGGTCTCTTTTACTTTATCAAACCAACTAATTAAATTTGGTGAGTTTTTCCCTTGCCAACATCTAGCAATATTTACTCTTGCTATTGTTAACATGATTTTTTCTTATACTTCATGGCTGCATAGAGCCAATATTAAACCTGTGTATAAATGAACTCCTTGCTGTGCTTTTGGGTGTTTTCCTTATTCCTGTCTTCTTACATAGAGTGCTTTGAAAGACGCTTGGTTTAAAAATAATTCTGGTTAGAATTACACAACATACACATGCAAACATATGGGTTAACCAGAGTTCATTTATCTCTCCTGACAAGCTGGAATTCTAAACCACGGTTAATGCAGGTTTAGAATACCCATTTGTGGTAGGGGGGGACTAACTCTGATTAACCAATGTGCCTGCTTTCTTACACTGTGGTTCTAAACTTGGTTTTAGAGTTAAATTTAAAGTAGGATTCCTTCGTTGTGCTCTGCTTGGAAAGGGAGGGGGAGAAGGAAGGAGAGAGGTGCACAAACCTATCAGTAAGAAATCCAGGGTTAATATTTAAATAAATACATCTTAATAAGTAGATAAAATGTCGGTTCACTGCAGCGTATGAATGCAAGCTATAGCTCGCTTCTAGCTCATGATTTAAAAACAGTAGAGTTTCAAAGGGAGTTTACAATATTGCAGGGCATCTGTTATATATATAAAAACACACACAAGTAAAAAAGTATGTGATGCGAGCAGTATAAGCATTGTTATTGAAATGAGGATTGGTTTTTATAAGTGTTTTAAGGTGGTGAGGTAAAGCTTAAGAAAACACCAGTTGAGCTTTTCCCCCTGCTCTGGGAGAACAACACAGTGGTTGCATGACTACTTCATTCTGGACTTGCTTCCCAGTTGTTTTTTCCCTCCACTCCCATCCACATGGCCAAAAGTCAGCCCACTTTTCAGTTTTGTAGTGATGAGATAAGATGACTCCATGGTGTGACAGTATAATTGTATGACCACGGCTGACACACACACACACGAAAAATCCTACACATCTCATCACCTCAAAATGGTTGTGAAAATCAATTCCAACCCTGCAGTTGTTAATGTACTTTGTAGGCATTTTGTTCAGTGTGTTTAGGACTGAAAGCTAATCTCCCATCGCTTTTCAAGTAAGAGGCATTCCTAGATATTGCGAAGTGTTCATTAATAGCATAAAAGGTTATAATTGTTATTATGAATATGATCCTAATTATTGTCACTGGTGGTTTAGTAGTAAAATATGCTTGCCCTAATGTCACTATCTCATTAAGCAGGAAAAATCAATTTAACTAGGCCAATGAAAGAGGTTATGTGCCATTAAAGTAAAATGCAGACGAGTAATTGGATTTATGCATTATGCATCAAGCTTCAGCTGAATGTGCTATGTTATTTTGGAAAAAAAATTGCATGTAAAAAGTAAGAAATTATATCTTTGCTTTAAATATCTTAGTTCACTATGAGTAAACAGAACAATGCATTAAAATATAATACAGAAAAATATATCTGCTTTATAATTATTGTTGTGTAACCTGTTAATTGGGGTTCGGCCATTGGGGAGAACAATGCTAATTTTAGTTACTTACCCTACATTCTACTCTACTGTGGCTGGCTTCTGTGCAGAACACTAACCAAGGATTTGTTATGAGCATTAGAAAGCAAAATAATGTATTATACCTTGGCTCTAAAAACATACATGTAAGTAAACGTCACTTATTTTAGAAATGCTTTTAAGTGAGTGTCTTGGATTTAGTGGTAGTGGAAACATTAACATTTTAAAATATTGTTTTAGACTTTATATTTAAAAATGCCCCAAACATACTCTATATTCCATTTTTCTCAGTGAACTCACTGAGTCTAATTTAGAATAAGCAGTTGCAGTTATTTTCCAATCATCTTTTAAAAAATCAAATGCTGTGAGAAGAAGCCTTGCTAGCATTTTAAGTACCTGGTCTTCCTTTCAGATAAATAGGTTATATATTTACTGTGTTGTTTAATGCCAACTATCCTAACATAGTACATCTCCAGATGCTCTATGATAATGCACAATACTAAACTAGATTGTACTCTTCAATGCATTTGTTGAAATACAAATATCAGTGGAATGACAGGGAAAGATGAAGCAACAGTTTCAATGTGCCTCACTCCCCTTTTGAGAATGGGGATTTGATCTTGGCATGAATTTGGAAAGCCCACAGCACATTATTATATTTGTCATTATTTTATTTGATTGAGGTTGGGTAGCACATGCACAGGTAAAGGTAGATAGGAATAGACATTTGGGTACTGGATCAGTTGTAGATCTGAGCCTAATGATCTCTAAAAGCAATTTAAATAATTCTTAGTGGAAACTATCCTATTTATTCTGGATGTATTCACCCTCCAGTAGTCTAAAAACTGAGTCCACATGTGAGGGATTTGTGTGTGGTGTCCTGAAGAGAGAGAGGATAGGACTGCTGTGGGGTGAGGGAGGCTAAAGGTACTTAAAATGAACTGCTGGAGTGGAGGATGTTGGGAGTGGGACTTGGGGAGGGAGGCTAAAGGGGGAAAGAAGATATAGCTGAGATGGATGGGGAGAAGTTCCTGTAGCATTAATGTGGTGTTGGATTCCAAGGAGATGTTAGAACTACTTGGACTACTACTACTACAACTACTACTACTTCCTGTCATGGTGGTGGAGAGACTGATTGAGGGGTAGGTAGGACTGGACCTAAAATGCCCGCTTAAAGCTGTTTCTTATATACTGTATATTTTCACCCTTTTCTGACAGCAGTAGAGAAATGAAATTCAGGGTACTATATATAAAATGCTAATGTGGTGGATGATAAAGTTATCTGTCCAAATAAATGCTTCATTAAATTACTGGGAATTTGTATTTTTAAGGACACTCCTAAGTGGAGTAGATTCTAAAGCTTCCCTGTGAATACTGGTTGTTGATTTGGCCTTGGTGTGAGGACATCCCAGAGAATCAAAGAGAAAAGACTTGATTGGGGTGTGGGTGTGTCACAGCTTTCCCATGGGGAGCTAGTTGCATCATTGAGAGATGCATTTGATCGTTCCTAGGACTTGTGGGTAACAAAGAGTAGCTTTTGAAATCCTCACAGTGTTCCTGTTCAGTTCTACCCCCTCAATCAGTCTCTCCACCACCATGACAGGTAGTAGTAGTAGTAGTCTAAGTAGTTCTAACATCTCCTTGGAATCCAACACCACATTAATCTACAGGTACTTCTCCCCATTCATCTCAGCTACATCTTCTTTCCCCCTTCATCCTTCCTCACCCAAGTCCCTCTCCCAGCATCCTCCACTCCAGCAGTTAATTTGTTCAGAGTCCTATTCCATGAAGCTTTCCCTAAATGTTTACCTTCTCTAGTGCTAACAGGGAGAGAATCTTTGTATCTCTGATTGGCGTTAGTAACATTTCCCTCTCTTTCACACTCGCTCATCATAATCCTAGGGAAAAATTATATTGTGACGTAGGCAATCAGTAATGCCTGTGTGATGACGTCACTGAGTTCAAAAGATGCAAATTCAGAATGGGAGAAATTTGTGAGTAGCTGTCTTGTATCAAATATGTTGCCTTAGGCATTTGGCTCCATCTGGTTTTCAACAGTGGCCAGCCAAGTGCTTCTGGGAAATTTTCAAGCAGGACATAGCAACAAAAGCATTTCCTTTTTCTTAATTCCAGCATCCTCATGTTTAGAGGAATGTATGTTATGTGTGGGTTGTATGGGCCTTGTCTATGTGCATGTGCACGTGTGGGTGGGTGTGAGAGAAGGCTATGTGTATTGTAATTTCTTAGTATTTGGTGTCTAATTTCCCATTTCTGAAATGGGTATTTTATCACATAATGTATGATAGTCTTTGGTGATAGTCATATTACTGAAGGATCTGCACATTTGTCATTTCCTGCTTTTTGGTAATGGAGCAGTTGTATATTGTACTAGGCTGATCTGTGGTGGCCTGACATCATTTGTGGATGATATTGCTTGGTATATGTGTCTTGTAGGCACACATTAGAAGAACTTAGAAGAACAGTGTGTGGGGGGTGGGGTGGGGGGTTGAGCTTTGGCTTGTGTCCTGCCAGGCCATATATCTTGATCCACTAGTTTCTGTAGTAGATAGCTTGACAGTGTGGGAGGAATAATACCACCAAACCTTTGAGGCAGCAGCTTCTGCTGTCAAAAAATGTTGGATTTTGATGATAAATTTGAATATTAAATGTATTACTTATTTCCTTGGATCGTGACACTTCCTCATTTGTACCTTTCTCAGCAATGTAATTTCTATGACAGTGTAGGTGTTACTTTTGCCATTGTGTTTGGCATTCTTGTGCTGAGTCTTCAATCTTCCAGTTGTGTCACGAAGCAGAACTTACTACATTGGCATGAATTAATTGTGGAGATGATTAATGATGCAGCCAGGAGGTGGGAAACCTGCCACAGGGACCAGCATCCATGTGCAAAAGTAAATCTTATTGGGCTCACAAAAAGCACATCTGAGGTGATAGCTTTGATGAAAGTACTTGTTCTGTGTTACAGCTTCCCCCAAGGGCTGAATATTTTAGTATCGAGAGAAAGTAAGTAATTTCTTATCTTAGTATGAACTGTGCCTTCTCCAGAAATAAGGTTGAGGCATTACATTACATTATGGTCTGTTTCCAAAATTTCCTACCTATGCCTCCTTTCTGACAAGATTGCTTCCTGTTGCAGGAAGTTTCTGGGGGATGCTAGTATCTGAGGGGCAAGATGTATTCTCATAGTTTTTACAACTCTGTTTTGATTTCACAAACTTCTTTTTTGTGTGTGCAAACCACAGGATTTTCAAATAAATGTTAAGGGCTAAATTAACTGCCTTTAACTTGAAGTACTTGTTTTACAGGGCATTCCTAAGGAGAGTTACTCTAGTCTAAGCTCATTGAAGTGAATGGGCTTAGACTGGAGTAACTCTCCTTAGGAATGCACTGTTAGGGTTCTAGGCAGTTTCCCCCTTATTACAATGTGTTTTTGTTTGAGTGGGCCATTTTAAATATTTATTATGGCATCATATTATTGGGATACTGAACTGGCTTTTAAAGGTTGATAAAACCCCATCAATTTTTTTAAAAAAACCTTGCAGTAAATTTTATGATTGTGATATAAACATACAAGTTTTACAACCAATCTTCATGTTAAATTTTAATGAATATAACCATATGGTTAACGCTCATGGAAGATTTCCAAGATTTTTATGGGCAGAAGGGATTTCCTTTTATGAAACACATCGTCTTTGCTCTCTCTTCTGCTGCAACCAAAAATGCCCCCTGAAGTGCTGCTGCTGGAGGGCTGCAACAGGACTGGGGATGAACTGGCAGAAATTGCCCCCCTTGTGTGGAAATCCAACCCATAGCCTAACCCTTATGAATCTGGAAAAATTGTTTTGGTGGGCTGAGTGAGAGTCCAGAAGTATGTAATCTGTGTTCATATGGGTTCATAATTACAAGTCTCATTAAACTGTCACATGGGTAAAAGAAGAGGGGAGACCTGTTGTTTCTCACTTCAATATGGTGGCCAGAAGAACTGCTGCTGGCTTTGAGATGTCTCTAGTTCTAGATGGGGTTGAACTCTCTCTAAGAGAGCTGCTGGAACAGGCCTTCTGCTGGATATATAGGTTGTAGCAGGGGCCAGCAGTGCTTTTCATCATCTTTGGCTGGTGAGCCACTGGTGGCTTTGCCTATGTTGGAAAGATCTTAGCACTGTGGTACCTGCTATGGCAACAATGAGATTACATTACTGCAGCGCTCTCTACATAGGGATGCCATTGAGGGATGTCCTGAAACTACAGCTGATACAGAATGCTGCAGCGAGAATACTGTCTGGAGTGGGTCGTGAGAATCATATTGCTTCAGTCCTGTTCCATCTGCTTCCAGTCTGCTTCTGGACCCAATTCACAGTGCTGGTGTTGATCTATAAGCCCAGTATGGCCTGGCATCTGCATACCTGAAGTACTACCTACTTCCATATGAACCTCCCCAACCATTATGATCAACTTCAGGAGCATGCTTCTGGTGGCTTCATTATCTAGGGCTAGTTGAGTGGCAATCCAAGAAAGGGGCTTCTTGGTTGTGGTGCCAACATTATGGAATTTCCTCCTTAGGGAGATTTATCTCTCCCTCTCAATACGTACATACATACACACACACGAGTCTATATATGTGCTTAAGACTTTTGATCATATAAGCTTAATAATAAAAGGAAAGGATATGTGTGTGAGTGTATTTTTTAAAAGTTTATTTTAAACATCTTTTTAATTATTCACTGCCTTGAGGGCTCTAATTGGGCGGAAAGGTGGCATACAAATGCATCAAATAAATAACCCTATCTTACTGATGAGAGCAGGGAAAACGCAGCAATAAGGATGTGCGCTTGCATATATTTGGTCCAGATATATTAAAAAAACACCTTATTAGTATTTTCCAGGTACATTTGGTACTGAGAGGATATTAAGGATTCTTGGGAATACCAGTCTCTGGGTCTCATATTTCTGGAAATAGTTGGGAATATCTGGGGCCAGCGTTTTAAGGGTCCCCGGCCTGTTTTTTCCTGGCAACTGGAGGGAGCGGGGAGGGAGGCATCTCGCCTGGCCTAAGGAAGGTGGCTTCCGACCAGTGCAACGCAGGTGCAGAACTTGACAGAGTTGTGGGTATGATGGCTCCTTCCTCCCCTCTGTTGAGGGTGTGAGCCCCTTTTCCAGGATTGTTTCTTCCTTCCAGTCCATACCCTTGCAAGTAGTATTGCTGGAGGCACGTTGTTTGGAGGCCAATAAAATTGGACTCCTTGATCCAATTCACTTGAAACTTGGTGTCATTTGCTTGAAGAACAGCCACTCCAGCCCTGCCCCCCATAGGGAATAATGGAACAAATAATTCCAGAATCCTAGAAAAACCCATACCTGAATTCTGAAATGATGTTGGGGGATCTGAATACCATTGAATACTGGTATTTATGCTTCCTGAAATCTGAATCCGAAAAAAATACATATTTTGTTTTCCAGGTGCACATCTCTAGTAGCCAAGCTCTTCAAAATTGTGATCTGTGTACTGTATAGTTAGAAGCTCAAACCATAGTTTTGGTTTTAAATAGCAAAACCATGTTAAGGCATAATAGTGAAGTTGAACCTGTGTATAATTTACTCTGGGAAACAGGCAGCCCATTCCAAAGGAGGTTTCACCCCCGCCACCCACTGAGGCCGAAACCTTCCCCTTCCCTCAAAAACCTGTGCAACTGCTCCATAGGGTTGCATGGGGATATGCCACCTAAAAAGGTGGCGTATCTTGAGAAAAGGGAAAGGGGGCATTCCCAGGCCAAAAGGGCTTTAGAGGCCACCTAAAGGCAGCCCCTCCCCTGGCCCTGTGCCAGAATGCCTCGGGAATGCCCCCGGGACACTGGCACAAGGCTATGCTGGCATCCCTGAGCGGTGCTGCCATGGCAACGCCGGGAGGATGGTGTCCGGGGCCCCCTGCTGATGGCCATGCCACCCTGGGTGGCATAAGTGGCACGGGCGCAGGGGGCCCGAACGCTGGTGTAGCCCCTTCCTGGCCTCCAAAGGACTTTTGTCCTTTAGGCTCAGGAATGGGCTGTAATTTTTGTTTTCTTTCACTCTGTGAAGAGCATTAAATAATCTTATTTAGGAAAAGGTTTTGCACAGTGAATAACTAAGAAAAATTACTCAGTTTGACATTCCACTGATACGTTTCTGTTGTTTCCCATTTTCTGGGTCTGTTCTCAGATATCCAACAAACCGCTAGTACTAGATATTGCAAGTATCACTGGAGTTTGAAGCTTTACAGAAGAAACATGTAAACATACGTTATTTGGAAAAAAATAATAAATATGAAAACTTAATTTTACAAGCCACATAGTTCTTTTTCTGTGATTGTTCTTAATCCCACCAATAGTTTTAGCTTTGTGTTTTATTTACCTAATAATTTATGCATAGAAGCATATTATCTTTTCACACAGATTCTGTTACAATAAACTACTTATCGAGAATATAGTAACTTCAAGTAAGATGATAATTTTTTCTAGATATGTTTGTCAGTGACTAAGAAGCCATTTTGATATCTCTTAGCTGTTTTAAGAGAAGTATACTAACTGAAATGTTGAGCCAAATCGTGTTCTGATGCCTGTGTGTGCCTTACCTACACATGTTTAATTATACCTTATTTATGCTATTTTAATATAATTGAGTACAGAGCAGAAGATGCTACTTTTACTACTTTCTTTTTTACTTCTGTATTCACATCCTGTCTCCCCTCTTCAGCATTTCTATGCATTTTAATCCAGCATTATTTGTCAGAAAATTAGATTTTGATTCTTAACAAAACATTACAAGTTCCATCTCTTCTTCCTGTCACTGAAAAGGACCTCTGAGAGTGAGATCAAGCATGCCTGTTGCGCAGTGACTGGACTGTTGAGCAGTGACCTGCATAAGGGAAACAGCTGTCCTAGAGAGAAGAATTGTCAAGACCTTCTGGTAGTACCCTGGGCCACAGTGAATCGGGGGGAGGGGGAGGCAACCAGGAACCCACCAAGAATCAGTAAGATGTAACAAGAAACAGAAAGAGGGGGGCAAGGAGGACAGCTATGATATACACCGTTGCTGTCCTCAATGGTAGGCCTAGCAGAACATTTCAGTCTTACAGACCCTGTGAAACTGTGCTAGGTGCTGCAGGGCCCTGTTCTCACTAGAGAGAGAGTTCCACCAGGTCAGGGCCAGGGCTGAAAAGGCCCTAGCCCTAGTTGAGGACAGCTGGATGCTCTTTGGGCCAGAGACCACCAGTAAGTTATTATTTGTGGAGCATAGTGCTCTCTTGGGGCGTACCAGGAGAGACGGTCCCGTAGATACTATCGTCCAAGACTGTTTAGGGCTTTAAAGGTTAAAACCAGCACCTTGAACCTGATCCAGTACTCTACCAGGAGCTAGTGCAGTTGTCGAAGCACTGGCTGAATATGTGCTCTCAGTGGGGTCCCGGTAAGGACCTGCACTGCAGCATTGTGAACCAGCTGGAGTTTTCAGGTCAGTCTCAAGGACAGCCCTATGTAGAACAAGTAGTATGGTAGTGATGGGTAAATTATTTTATTTCCAAAATACCCTTTAAATTTATTTTACATTTTATCTCCAGAAAGCAACTTGTAGTAGACAGTGATTTGAACAATTTGTCTGCTCCAGTAACTAGCAATCTTTAGGTGGTTGGAATCATGCACTTATTTTTTTTCTGGTTTCACATGCAGAACCACGTTGCAATGTAGCCATCAGATATTAAAATGAAAGAGAGAAATGCTGATATTGTGTAGTGTAGGATTTACTGAGATATCAGTGCTAGAAACATCATTGTTAACGTCTCAGGAAGATTGTTTTTCTGAACAAAACCAATTTTCAGCTTGTCTAGAATTCTCTTTTAGATGATGGCCAAGCAGAGGCCTCTGGACACAGATAACATAACAAGATGCAGTTAAACTTTAATTAGGCATGAACATGACTTTTGTTGTGCTTGTATGTGCCCTTTGCTCCTGCCACCTTCCTTTATGTGTGAAATTTCACCCAAAACTTCTTGGTTTCATCAAGCTCCAATTTTCCATGAATGTTAAAAGTCAGGTCACTATGATAAACTGGGGTTTGTTTATTCTAAACTAAAATTAAACGTATGTTTAGAAATCTGGTTTGTGTAGTGTATGTAAGTTTCACTTTAAGGTTTTTGGAACTCATGGTGATTTGGAGCTTGATCATACTAGAACGTTTTAAATCAAACTGTTCATGGATGGAGGTGGAAGAAGTGAAAGGCATACGCAAGCATAGTAGAAGCTGTGTTTATGCCTGATATGAGTTTAGATGCAGTGTGTTGTAGTGTTGGAATGCAATCATTGGGTGGGATATAACCCATAGGTTCTGTTTAGCTCTCTAATAATTGTACTCTCTAATAATGTAGTTTTTGGCTGATTATGAATGCTCACTTTACCCTTCTTTATTCCCTGTTTCAGCCAGGATCAAAGCAACCTGGGTTGGGGAAAACTGTATGCATTGGCTTGAATGATCATGGAATAAACTGTGTGCAGATCAGGGGCATGAATACAGGAAAGCAGTCTCCCAAGTTCAAATCAAGTCCCACCCCTTTAATTGCTGGTCTGTGATTGGCTCACCTCGTGAGACAACATTTCCTTTCCCCCAGACCCAACTGCCGCATAAAAAAGCATTTTAAGAACAAAAAACAAAAAATGGAGCCATTTGAAAGAGCCCCCCCCCTGAAATCCAAGCCTTATTTTAAAAAAGGTTTCTTTCTCTTAGAAAGAGCTTCCAGGAAGCACTTGAATCCCTGCCTCTTTGTGATTGGCTGTGAGAGATGCCAGTCTTCGATGCTTCCCCTGTATGGCTATCAGCACACAGAACAGAAGAGGGGTTTGGAAAGGGGGCGGGGAAAGCTCAATGCAAGGCAAGTATATGCATGCTCTTTGGATCTGGTTTCAGCTAGGAAAGACCATTTGACTCCGGCAAGAAGAGGAATGGGAAAAGCTGAGTTTATTTAAGGTTGAAACGGGGTTGAGCCGGAAAGGAATGAGGTAATGTGCATTTTCAAAAACATGATCCTGGCTGAAACAAGGAATAAAGGAGGCTAAACCTACCATCCATAAGTGACCTTTATCTTGTTATTAAGGATTTGCACTAGTGTGATGCTAGGGTACCATCAGTTTTGGGAGGGTACAGTGATATAGCTAGTGGTGTACAGTGTTCTCAATCTGTACACTTTTGAAAAAAGGCAGGCATTTTCCTCCACAAATAAAATAAAAATAATGAATTATTACCTAGAGAATTATTACCTTGTTCGTTGGCTTACAACAACACATCCTGCTGTTTTTGGAGTATGATAGTTCCTATGTTATGAGGAGTATGGTTTCTGGGCATTTGATTCAAAATAACTTTTTAAAAAACAGATCAAAGTACAGCACTGAGTTAAGAACGTAAGATAAGTCCTGCTGGATCAGACCAGTGGTCCATCTAGTCCAGCATCCGGTCTCACATTGTGGTCAACCAGTTCCTCTGGAGGTCCAACAACAGGGCATAGAGGCTGAGGCCTTCCCCTAATGTTGCCTCCTGGCAGTGGTATTCAGAGGCTGGCTGCCTCTGAATGTGGAGGTTCTCTTTAGTCACCATGGCTAGTACCGATTGATAGACCTATTCTCCATGAATCTAATTCCCTTTTAAAACTGTGTATGTCTGTGGCCATCACTACATTTTCTGGCAGAGTTCTGGTAATGAACTTGGCATAAAAACCTTTCTTTCTGTGCTTTCTGTGCCTGGCTACCTTTTCCCATTGGAGCAGAACCACATTATGGTGACATTACTTGTTCTAGGGATTGTTTCTGATTGTGTCATGAAGAGGCAACAAGAAGCAAAGCTGGGCCTTGTTCTGTTCTTTGTGCCTGGAAACAGCTATATGTCATCACTGAATAATATGAGTGTTACACCTTCAGTTTTATGTAGGATTAGAAAAAGGTGGATATAGTTCAGATGTGTTAAAATACTTCTAAAGCAACAATAACAGTTTTAAAAGTATTTAACTAAATTTAAACCTGGCTGTGTCTGACTGCACTTCTTTGAACTGCAGGGGGAAGAGGAGGAAAGGACAGTTTGTCCAGGTACAACCTGTTGTTGCCAGTGCTGTGGGAAGTTGTGCAGATTTTGAGGTGGTGCATTTTATTTATGCCTCTCCCTTGTTCTGAGGAGCCTAGAGTGATGTACATGGAGTTCCCAGGCAGTCTTGTCTCTGGGAATTTGCCAGGCCTAAATCTGCACAGTTTTCATGCAGTAGTATAGTAAATAGTTTAGTTTAACTTTAAAAAACAACAAAAAACCTTGGATTCTTAACAAGTTTGTTTCTTGCTGGTGGGAAGAGATCCTAACAGGACATCAGTTTTATATGAATAGTACAATCCTGATGATGTTTACCAGAAATAAGGTCAACTAATTAATTACAGTTTACTTCCAAGTAAGTGAATGTATTTTGGATTGTAGCCTTAATCGTCTTCCCAGCTTTATAAAATGAAATAAAGTAAAAGTATAAAAAAGTAGTAGTAGTAAAAATTGCATGGATTAATAGAAATGTTCAGTGATGTCATAGCAACAGTGTGTGGGAACATTTTGCCCAATCTGTACAGCCTACCAATTCAGACAGGATAGCATTACATCTGTGGGAAGTAGCTATGTGAGGGGTTTATCATACTTGGCAAGCTGCATCTCAGGCTGCTGTTTGAAAATTTGTAATGCAGTAATCCAACTGCAACGATTGTAGTGTGGCTACAGTGGTCTATGGCTTGAGGCTCAGAATAAAGACAGTGTGTTGTCATTCCAGTGAACTAGATGTATAGTTGTAGAATTGGGATAGTCCATGGTGTACCTTTTGTGGTTCCATGATCCCATTGACAGACTTCCATGTCTGTCTTACTGCTTTATAAATTTATCATACCCAGTCTCTTAGGCCCAAACTACCTGATAGTTGTTCCACAAATTCGGTTGAGGTTCTCCTGGCCTGACTCACTTTCCCCACAGTAGCAGAGCATCTGCAGAGAATTTATTTCCCCAAGCACCATAAGGCCTGATTTTGGACTAAGACCATGGCACAGGAAACTGAGGGGCTGCAGCCTCCCCCAAGTCATTTTCCCAACTCAAAATGACACTAGAGAGCCTTTTTGCACCATTATTGGGCTGCACATGCAGTATTCAGTTGTGTGTGGAGCCCTGCAATGAGACAAAAAGTGATCCCTGGAAAAAAAAGTTCCCTGCACCTGTCATGGGGCTGTAGGGAGTGCAAGTCAGGCTTGAAGAACCTTGACCTGACTCATAGAAAAAATTGTCATGTAGTTCAGGCCTTAACTTGAAAGGAAATAGTTTTAAATAATGAATTTTATTTAGAAAAATATAGATATGCTGTTTTTATAACCTGGCAGTGGTGGTAACTGGGAGCTGCACTGGGCCCGGCGAGAAAGTGTGGGGGGAGAGAGATAGGATCCCCACCACCATGAATCTCACGGGCACGCACTTGTCAATATATCTAATTCTCAAAGAGGCAAAATCTGTGGTTACATAAATCTTGAGACTGGAGCCAGGAACAGACAAGACAGATCTTTATCCAAACATGAGAAAAACCCCAGGTATGCAGAAAAATCTGAAATCTAAAATAAAATACATGGGGGGGCAGATAACCTCCCAAATAATAGAAGTAGCATCTGTAGCTTTAAGAAATTAATGCCCTCAGTGGCCATTGCTAGGCAGCTACAACAGTACAGACAACCTTCCAGCCTTGTTTTCTGTCAGTAAAATGTAGAGAGTGGGCAGGACCATTTCTAGGGCTGTTTTGGTCTTTGAGAAATGACCCATAGGGTAAGGCCCAGCAACAATCACTGAATGACTTGATACCATATGACAGGCATGACTCCCCCAGGCTTGGCTGCTAGCTATTGTTCGACAGCAGCCACCCCACAAAAGCCATTGTGGTGTAGTGGTTAGACAAACAACTGTGATATGTGAGACCCAAGACTGAATCCCCTCTCTGCTATAGAAGCTCACTGGGTGACTTTGGGCCAGTTTCACATTTTCAACCTAACCTGTCTCATGGGGTTGTTCTGAGGATAAAGTGAAGGAGATGAGAATGATGTAAGCTGCTTTGGATCCCCATTGTGGAGATAGGTGGGGTATAAATGAATTAAACAATAAATATAGCTGAAGATAGAGAGGCAGTTAAAAGATAAGTTGACTGGTGGGTGGGAAGGAAACAAGGAAGGAAGCAGGAAAAGGGGAGAGGCTGTGGGCGCTTTCAGGGAAGGGAAAGAAGAAATAGTGGGGGAGGGGAAAGTGAGATGCTTCTGCCAGTCCTTGCAGATACTTGTTTTTTTTCCAAATGTAAGATGAGCTGGAAGAATCTAGCCCATTCCCAGAAGAAATATGTGATATAAAACTATGAACCCTTTTGCTTTGAGGAAGTTAGGTCTAAATAACCAGTGGTTCCCTTTGATAGGCTGTCTTGTAAATAATAAAATCGCTTAAGTGTTGTATTTTAATAATGTATATAATTTGAAAAGAATGCGTTGTGAAAGAGGGAGGACAGTTCTGTAAAGGATTACATTACCATAGATCAACACATTTGGATTTTAAGTCAGATGTGGTATATGAAAGCTAAAATAATTTAGTGCAGATGGTTGTTATAGATCACTAGTCCTGGAGCATAGCTAGGATTTCATAAACTCCAACTATATATATTTTTCTCTCCCATTAGAAGCAAAGAAGATTGTGCTGGTGTTTGCCAGCTTGTCAATTTGTAAGTTCTCTTCTGGAGATTGGAACATTTGGTTCTCGGCTTATTTGAACATGCTTGTTTTCACTTTTATATCTAAAACCATTCTTGGATTCCCATCTTTTTAGTAATAAAAGTTAAAATTTATCCAATTATAGCACTGGGAGGATTTTCCTTGTGGCCAGAATGAATGACTAGAACTTGTCAGGATTTCTAGCATAAAGTACTTTACTGGGCTCTTTCAAATGTTTGCATTCAGTCCTCTGGTACAATAGGATCTATGTAGTTTTCAGTTAGCATTAGATAAGAAGTATTTTAAAATGTATGTTTGAGTACTTGTACAGTTCATTTGTAGCAAAAACAGAACTGGAGTTATGAAGTCCACACTTTCATTGGATCCAGTAGGTTTTCAGATGGCATTGGGGGATTTTCCTGCTGATATGGTTAGCACTCCTGCCAATACCCTGGTTGACATCTGGAATGAGGAAATGACCCGGACAATTGACATGATTGCACCTAAGCACCCTCTCTCAGGTCAAAGAGCCGGGGCAGCCCCTTGCTTTACAGAGGGGCTGCAGGCGAAGAAAAGACAGGGGAGACGGCTAGAGTGGTGGTGGAAAAAGACTTGGGATGAATCTGACAAGGCACTGGCTAGATCTCATTTGAAAGCCTACTCTGTGACAGTGATGATGGCAAAGAAGCAATACTTTCCCAACGCCATTGCATCTGCACAGTGTACACCTACAGAACTCTTCTGGGTGGTCAAGGGGCTATTGGGTTCTGGTCAATGGGAGGTGGTGGACTGCTCTGCAGCCCACTATGATCATTTTGCTAAGGACTTTTTGGATAAAATCTCTCACATCCTTTCTACTTGAAATCTGCATTAGTAGCAACAGTATCGGATAGTCCCAGGGTGCCGATTTGTACAATTGTGTGGGATACCTTTCAGCTTGTGCAGTCTGAGAATGTGAACAAGATTCTTGGCAGATTGAGACCTACCACCTGTTTGTATGACCCTTGCCTCTCCTGGCTGCTTAAATCTGTTGGGGGGAGGGGGTTAGACTGGGTCCAGGAGACTGTAAAGGCCTCCTTGATATACAAGGTGGTCACTCCTGTCTTGAAGTGAAGAGAGGAGGCCTGGAGCTGTGATGGGGGCGGGGAGATGGGATTTCCCCCTTGCCCCACAAGCTTCGCAAGCCTCTACTTGTTGTAGTCTACTCCTGTGAGTCCTTTGACTTTTAGGAATGGAGGATCATAACAAGAGAATCTTTAGTGGTCCCCTTCACAAGTGCAAAGACCATCTACCTCTCATTTAACCCTCAGATACAGTACTAAGACTCTGTTGTGCCTCTTTTTAAACATCTGAGTTCTCCAGTGTCTATATATATCATTTTGCAAGGACATGTAATTTCCCTAGATCAGGGGTCGGCAAGAGGCCCCTCCAGGCCGCGCCTCCGCCGCTGCCGCGCCTGGGCCGCTCCCAGCAACCGGCAGCGGCCTTCCTGGGCTGGCAAGACGACGACGACTCGCCGTGTTTCCCGGTGAGTAGGGGGTTCAGGGGATCTTCCCTCTCCCCCCCTTGGATGGCACTGGGGTCGGGGTGGTTTGGGGTGGGTCAGGAGGGCCCGGGAGGCCGGCGGGAGGGCGACCTGGGGCAGGGGCGAGACCATCCCTGCGCTCTAAAATGGCGGCCGCCATTTTAGAGCGCAGCATTGCCGGTAAAGGGAATTTCTTATTGACCCTCGGCTTATACGCGGGTCAATAAGAAATTCCCTTTTCTGGCCTCAAATTTGGGGGGGTCGGCTTATACTCGGGTCGGCTTATACCCGAGTATATACGGTATTAACTTAATAAACTTTAATTAAAGTTTTAAGTCTTAATAAAACTATAGTTACACTGAATAAAATTTGATATCATACTTAATAGTGATCTTTTTTATCGATAAAAATTAAATTGTAAGTCCCTGCCATTTCCCCCTCCCCGTCCGGAGTCCTCGTCTGGAGGCCTGGTCTACCGCCATAAAAGCCTATTGGTAGACCTGGCCTCCGGCTGAGTCCCATTGGGAGGCCAGGTCTACCCATTGGCTTTCTTGGCAGTAGACCTTGCCTCCGGAGGCCCATAGAAGCCAATTGGTAGACCTGGCTTCTGAAGGGGAACTTTTCCCCCTCCTTGGAGTCCAGGTCTACCGCCAAGAAAGCCAGTGGGTAGACATGGCTTCCCAGTGGGACTCAGCCGGAGGCCAGGTCTACCAAAGGAAGCCCGCCCCGCCCAACAGCTGATAGGCGGGGGGGCCAGGAACCGCTGAGCCGCCCGCCCAGCAATCGCGTGGCTAGAGGGGAGGGGAGGCTTTAGCCTCCCAACCATTGAGGGCAAGGGCAAGGGGGACCCGGCCATTCCCCACGGTGGGGGGCGGGAGAGACAGCGTGCCTGCTTGCCTGCTCTCTCTCTCTCTCAGGTGCTCCAGCTCCGCAGCCCGGCTGCCGGCGTGAGCGGGCTCAAGAGCAGGGGCTCCGAACCAAGTTCGGAGAGCTGCACTCAACGGGCCAAAGAGCCGCATGCGGCTCGGGAGCCGCAGTTTGCAGACCCTACCCTAGATATTTGAGGTCATGTGGTGGCCATATATGGGAGAGCCATGATTGCTTGAGAGTCCATGACATAAATCCACCATATGCTTAGAGATGACATGTCTTTCCTTTACACTTTGGTTGTTTTTTTTTCCAGTAGCTGCATAAGAGAGCCAGTGTTGTGTAATGGCTAGAATGTCAGATTAGAATCTGGGAGACTCAGGTTCAAATCCCCTCGCTGCCATAAAATTTGCTGGTTGAACTTGAGCCTATCAGACATATTCAGCATAATGTATCTCACAGGGTTGTTATAAGGAGAAAATGGGGAAGAGAGAAACTTGATGGATTTTGGTACTGTCTGAAATGTGGATCAACTCTCAGTGTTCATCTAGTTCTGCATCTGAACATGCCGTATTAGCTCACTTCGAAAAACAGTTCCTTGGTGTGTACCATATGGTAATATGATGACCTGCACAAAGGTGCTAAAATGTTCACTCTTGCCAGTTGTAATTTGGGAGGTGTCAGAATGAAGAAATATTTAGTCAATAAAGAGTAACTCTGTTTCATAGCACTGCATAATATGATCTTGCATCTTGATTCACTTGTTTACTTAAAGCTTTAGCAAAGTGTGGTTTCTTGGTGGTTCTATTTTTGCCAAAAATAACAAATTAGCAATAAAGGTAAGATTTCAAAAATGAAATATTTTAGTTCTGTTTATGATTACTGACAGCAGTACACAATATTTTCTTGTGTTAACGTTAAAGGAAGTACTGGTAGAATTAGCTGATAAGTGGAATTTTGTATAAATGTGCTGCAAACGAGTTATGAATTTATTCTAGATGATAGTTATGTGGGCATTTCTTTATTGTGTTGCATCTTTAAATTGGCCATAAGTAACAATGCAAAATGGTCTTAGATATTGTGAACACTGGTATGCTGGAGTTGCAGCTTGTAGTATAATTTCTCTTGCATATATAGCTATTTGTCATCTTAAATTGCATCTTTAGTAAAGAGTCCTAACTATGCTGTGTAAGTGGAAGACAAAGTGTTTGGTAAGAAAGTAAATTTTATTTGTATGTGACCATAGGCCTTCACAAAATATCGTCCACACATTATAAACAAAAGGAAGCATGTATAGAAAAATAAAATCTTAAAGGGTTAACATTGCTATAGACCACCAATAACAACATCATTTATGGGGTTCTACTCTAAAACTGTCTGCCTTTGCCATTATTTTCCTTGCTGCCAGAACAAACAATGATGTTCTATAAGATATAAAATCACTGGAGTCAGACAACAGGAATATGATTTTCTCCTTTTCAGAGTGCAAGTTTGTACCCACTAGTAGCCCATCAAGAAACGTAACCCTGGGCTGCACGTATAGTGGACAGTAAAGTAGGTAATGGCATAGATCCTCCTGCACACGGGTTTTGCAGATACATAAGCGTTGATCCTTAGGGATTTGTTTGTACTGCCCGACTAAAATGGCTGTTGGCACTGTTTCAAAGTGTAGAGCAGAAAACGCTGCTCTGAGGTTATAATTTGAGATCTTAGTTAGATACCGGGCTCTAAAGTGGTCTCTTTTGAATAATTTAAACCATGGTGCAGACTGTGCTTTCTGAATCACACCTAAAGACCCGGTCTCTTAGTTGCATGTAGCTACTGAAGGTTTTAGGAGATCATCAGGGATGGAGTACTGAGTTAATAATTTATTAATAAAGCCTGATCATGCCGGGTCCCTCGAGAGCATATTATCAAAGGATATTTTACTGAAAGAGTTTGAACTGTCCCCTCTGGTGACTGTGGATGCTGAGCATAGTTTGTCTCCCACCAAACATCAGGGAAGTTGAAGTCACCTGTACCTGCAAGATCATGTTGCTTGGATAAACTCCAAAGTTACAAATGATATGTCCTAAGGGCTTTACATAGAGATTGAAAAGCATGTACAGTAGAATTGAACCCTGTGGAACAGCTCCACAAGGTATGTCCCACACTGGTGATGACTGATTTCCAATAGCAAACCTTTGAGTCTGATTGATGAGTAATGTTTTCAACCAGTTCAGTGCTCATTCCCGATACATACTTCTGCTTCCAGGTGCCTCAACAAGAAGGTATAATCTACTGTATCAAAGGTTGCAGATAAGTACAATAAGAACAAAACAAAGGCATAGACGGAGGTAATCTACTAGGCAAGCAGAGCCATCTCTGTCCTATAGCATGGCCTGAATCCAGACTGAAAAGAGACTAGAGCAGATAAATTATCCTAGAAGATCTGGAATTTGTCCACTACTGCTCTCTCAATCACTTTGCCCAGAAGGGCACATGCTTTTTCTGTAGGGATGGTTTTTTAAACAGATGGATAACCACCTCTTTGTGTGTCCTAGAGAAGGTACCCTGAGTTAGTGACTGATTTATCATAGACACTAAGGGTTTGTTAACATGGTCCTTGCATGATTTTAGTAGCCCGCATAGGCAAAATTCTGAGTACAAGTAGTAGCTTTCGTCGATCCTAGGATCTTGCAACATCCATCACGGAAACTGGGTCAAAATGGTACATAAATAGAGGAGGTGGTGTATTAGGCCTTTCTTCTGGTCTGCTTATATTACTACTGACATCCAGATCAAGGCGTATTCTCAGTACTGTATCAGCAGAAAACTTGGCAGAAGTACCACAGCTAATTATCTCTTCCTGGGACAATAAATGCTCAGATTTTGGTGTCAGCAGGTGCTGCGCTATCTTAAACAGTTGGAATGGTTGAGATGCTAGAGTAGCAGTGTAGTGACATTTCTTTGCCACAATCACTGCTGCTTCGTAGGTGTCTCAAAGGACTCTATAGCATAATCTATTAGATTTAGTGCAGGTTCACTGCCAACATTGTTCTAGATGTCTCCTTTCCCTCTTCATGTTTCATAGCCCTGTGGTAAACTAGGAGGCTGGTTTTCACCCCAAGGGCGAGAGTAGTCATTGAGGGGCAAACTTGTTAATAGCTTCAAAGAGCTTCATGTTCAACACTGCTACTAAGGCCTCAGCTGAGCATGTGTTTGGGATCCTAAAATCCCCCAGAACCTTGGAATCCAGTAGGATCCATGACCCTCCATATCTGGACCATTTTAATTCCATTGTGGAGCCAGGGCTACTTTCATGTTTGTCTTAAGTAGATGGTGGTCAGACTATGCTTCAGGCCGAATCTGTAACCCCAAAACTAAGCATTCCCTCAATGTCACAGTACAAAAATTTAAATTCATATTTATGTTAACTTTTATTTAGCCAACAAATTTTAATTGTACCTTGTGTTAATTTTATGTCCCAAAAGCAATGCATGCTTGAACTGAAATGTATGATTAGTGTGTGTGTAGGGGGGGATTTTTTGTGCTTTATAAGGTATTTTCAAATGAATTGAGAGCTTTATGTAGAAATTGTTTTTATTGGAATAATGCCTGTAAAAAGTTAGACAATATAGCATGACTTCCCTTGCACTTTTAAGAAAAACACTAAAGGCATTGAATGTGGTTGGCACGCTCATTTTTGCACACCCAAAGAACTGTCCACTCAACTATTTTAACAGAATTTAACTCTCTTTCACAGAAGTCACTACAGTACTTCAGTTTCATGTCATTTTTTGTACGGTCACTTGGTGTTGACAATTGTCCTTTCCCTATGTGAGAAGAGGCATATAAATAATATAAATATAAATAAGAATTCTAGCTTTGATTTTAATTTTACCGGCACAGCCAATCAATTTTTTGTTGGAAAAACACAGCTGTAGAAAATTTTCTATCCCATATCTCTGACTAAAGGTAAATATCTTGATGCACATTTTACTAGTAAAATCAGTAAGTCTTTTATTTGGATTAGAAAAGGCATCGTATTGATAATACAATCAGTCTGATATAAAAAGCAATGTCTGTATGATTGGATTTTGTATTTTTGCTCAGACATTGATTGTACTACAGTTAGCTACTTTTTTCAAGATAGTAAATATTTCCACACATGTGGATTTTTATAGTGAATCAGTGCCTTTATGCAGCATCAAATACATTTTTTTAAAGAAGCCGTAAGGTCTGTAATGGAAAATAAAGCGTTATTCATGAATGTTGGCAGACTTCTCTGACCTCTGGCAACACTGATACATTTGAAGTAAGCAGTATAGTTGCCACAGTCACTAAGGTTTCAGAAAAATCCTTAAACCAGATTGGTAGGCAATTGGTATCTATTGAGAATGGGGGCTGACTTTTGTGTTGTTGTGCTGTAACTGGTTGCTCTAATCTACTTATGTATGTAATATCTTAAATATCACCCCAAGGGAAATATGCATACAAAGCAAGATAGCTGGATTATTGGGTGGTAGTAGTTATTTGTTCAGTATACCGTATATACTCGAGTATAAGCCGAGTTTTTCAGCCCAAAAAAAGGGCTGAAAAAAGCCAACTCGGCTTATACTCGGGTCAATACGGTAGGGTAGGGGAGGGGGGAGGAGGGAGGAGGAAAACCTACCATTGCCGCCATCCTTCGCTGCCGGCCCACTCGCGTTCCCGCGGCCTGGGAGCGGCCAGCGGGGCCTGCCTGGGAGCAGGCAGGCCCCCCCGCCGCCCCCGCCCGCCGCCGGCCCGCTCTCCTGGGAGCGGCCAGCGGGGCCTGCCTGCTCCCAGGCAGGCCTCGCCGCCGCCCCCGCCGCCTACCAGCTCGCCTTCCCGCGGCCAGCGGGGCCTGCCTGCAAGCAGGCAGGCCTCGCCGCCGCCGCCGCCCCCCGCCCCCCCCCCGCCGCCGGCCCGCTCTCCTGGGAGCGGCCAGCGGGGCCTGCCTGCTCCCAGGCAGGCCTCGCCGCCGCCCCCGCCGCCCCCGCCGCCTCCCCGCTCGCCTTCCCGCGGCCAGCGGGGCCTGCCTGGAAGCAGGCAGGCCTCGCCGCCGCCGCCCCCCCCGCCGCCCCCCCCCCCGCCGCCTCCCCCGCCGCCTCCCCGCTCACCTTCCTGCGCCCTGGGAGCAGCCAGCGGGGCCTGCCTGGGAGCAGGCAGGCCTCGTCGCCGCCCCCCGCCGCCGCCGGGCCCGCGAGGGTTCCTCCGGCCAGCAGGGGCCTCCTGCAGGTCCAGCAAGGCCGCGCCGCCATCCCCGCCGGGCCCGCGAGGGTTCTTCGGGCCGGCAGCAGCCTCCTGCAGGGCCGGGAAGGCTGCGCCGCTGCTTCCTGCCGCCGCCTCTCATGGTGAGTAGGGGGTTCAGGGGCTCTTCCCCCTCCCCCCCTTGAATGGCACTGGGGTCGGGGTGGGTTGGGGTGGGTTGGGAGGTCCCGGGAGGCCGGTGGGAGGGCGACCTGGGGCAGGGGCAAGATCTTCCCTGCGCTCTAAAATGGCGGCCGCCATTTTAGAGCGCAGCTTTACCAGAAAAGGGAATTTCTTATTGACCCTCGGCTTATATGCGGGTCAATAAGAAATTCCCTTTTCTGGCCTCAAGTTTGGGGGGGTCGGCTTATACTCGGGTCGGCTTATACCCGAGTATATACGGTAAATGTTAGGCCAATTATATTTAAGTCCTAAAGATCATCTTTAAGTAGATATATTCTGCCCTTGAATGAGATTTATCATTTTATCTGTACAGGTAACTACTGAGAATTGAAAATAAAAAGAAAAGTTGTTTGATGGTATAGTTCATCCATGATGCTCGTTGTGGATTAGGTTGGTTAGATTTAAGATAAATAAAAATATTGATTTTGGCCTTCGATTTTTTAAAAAAGAGGTTTATTCTTTTTCCCCCTACTGCAGTTGAAAAGGACATATAGGTTCTATTGTGAGCATTCTATGTTCTACTCAAAATATCAGTTCTATGTTGGTGTATTTTGCCATTTCTTTCCTTAATTAAACCTCATTTTATAGCTTTGGTTCTTATCTATCTTTCGAAAATTAGTCATCCCTGTCTCCAGACTCTGCAAGTCGTGGATGGATACAAACGATGTGATGGAATACACGTCTTAATGATTTTCCCTGTGACTACAGCTACTGATAATAGATGCCTGTTTGCACTCAAGGAAAGATAGAATTAGAAGACACCTTGGAGTTCTAAATGCTCTGAGGAGAGGAGGTGATCAGAGGAATTTACATATTGATACATTCTAGGGTTTGACCTGGATAGCCCAATCTTGTCAGATCTCAAAAGCTAACTAGGGTCGTCCTTAGTATTCGAATGGAAGACCACCTAGGACTATCAGGGTCACAATGTAGAAGCAGGCAATGGCAAACCACCTCTGAATGTGACTTGCTTTGAAAACTGCACCAGGGGTCGCCATAAGTCAGCTGTGACTTGATGGCAAAAAAAATGCAGCAGAGAGATGGTGCAGGAGGCCATCAAAGTCCTCTGCTGCTTGTCCACTTCATCATGGGTTGCTGGGCCAAGTAAGAGCAGTATGGAAGCTTACTTCTAAAGTCCTTGGTACATGATTTCTCCTTAGGGCTTTACATAAGATTGAATATCATGGGGGATAAGACTGAGCTTTCTGGAATCCTAGAAGGCAAGTCCCACACCAGTGATAGTTGGTCCCCAATAGTGATCCTTGAGACCTACCTGTAAGGAATGATTTAAACCAGTCCAAGGTGAAACCCTTAATCCCAGTTTCTTCTTCCAAGTGCCCCAATAAAATCTCATGATTCACCATATCAAAGGCTAAAGTCCTTGGAACAAAATACACACTATGTGTTGCTAAAAATGTTGCATGTACATTTGGACAGAGTGAAGAGAGCTCTGCCTCCCATCCAGCACTTCTTTGCTCTGGACAGATCATCCAGCTCTAAGGCCAGTGTTGTTTTCAACCATGAAGAATATGAAAAGCGTCTGTGATGGTTGTAAAGATGCCAATAAATGCTGTTCTGCCCCCTCTTTTCGTTAAAGATAATACCAGCTAGAGCATAAAGCTGATGAGCAGCTAGGTCACATTGCCTGAGTCAGTTGCAGTGCCTGTTTTGTAAAAATTGCCTAAAATTTATGATGTAGATATGAAGCGGGGATAGCCCTGGCCAAACAAGTACACTGGAATGTTTTCATTGCCAAGAACTGAAAACAAGCACTTGTTAGGTTTTCAGACACATTTATACCAACATATTCATTTGAAGATGCCTTCTGCAATCAAAAATTGGGGGAGGAAATCAAATTTTTCTTTAGGATTAAGATCTTTGATTTCAGAAATACTTCTCAATTTTCAAAACAATTTATTTCATGTGGATCAAATATATATAACTTGGAAAAAGAATGTCTGAGGATAATGAGGATTGGTATGAAAACCAGAAAGCGTGTGTGTTTCTTTTATTGCTTTACTATTCATCCGTCCAGCCATCCTTCCATCCCTAAAAGAGACAGCTGTATGAAATATGGAAGACAAGAAATACACATTAAGACAAAGTTTCCTTTCTTGTATTGCAATTTTATTTGAGCAGCCTGTATAGTGCTTTTATATGCTGGGTTTTATTCCCCTCTTTTTTCTTCTAGTGCTTTTATATCCCAAATGTTACAAAAATATTCATCATCACATCTGAGAGAAATCTGATTGTGGGTAAAGAACTACTGATACTGTGTGGTTTACAGTTGTAGAATTTGGATTAAACAAAGGAACTTGGTGCCTTTAGATGTCAGAGTATATTTTCTTCAAGAACATACTGCTTTCTATAAGTGTCTTGGTAAATTAATGAAATTAATTACATTAGTACAAATGTAGTGAATCAGTGAAACGAGAGTTGTTTCACAAAGCATGTGCCAGTGCTAAATTTAAATTGATTTTTCATGTCACATTAATACAAGCATTCCTCGGAGATATTGCGGGTTCAGCTCCAATAAAGCAAATATAGCAATAAAGCGAGTCACATTAATTTTTTTAATTTCCCAGTGCAAATAAAAGTTATGTTTATACTATACTGTAGTCTATAGTCTATTAACTGTGCAATAACATTATGTGTAAAAAGCATACTGTAATAATGAAAAAGTTTGAAATACTGCGAGAATTACCAAAAAGTGACACAGAGACATAAAGTGAGCACATGCTGTTGGAAAAATGGCGCAGATAGACTTGCTTGAAAACGCAATATCTGAGAAGCGTGATAAAGCGAGGTATACCTGTAGTCACATAGTTCCAGTGTTAAACTGTCTGGAAATGGAAGAGACCTTTCACAAAGTGTTTTCTTCCTCTCTGTGTTAGTTTATGTATGTGTGTTGTATGCCCTACAGTCGATCTGTCAGGTTGATAATATGAAGGTGCTTTATACTGACTCAGTCCCTTGGCCCTTCAAGGTTGGTATTGGCTACTCAGACTGGCAGAGGTTCTCAAGGGTCTTTTTGTATTACTACTGTATGACTTTAACTGGAGATGCCAGGGCCTGGACTTTGTGCATGCAGAGCAGGTGCTCTACTACTGAGCAACCTCACCACTAAAATATGGCTGCCAATCCTGACTAGTATTTCTATATACTTTTCCTCCCAGGAACAGGATTGTTAGAATCCAACTATGAATTGACTTGTAGTTTTCTTTCTAGGAAACTTTGCCAGGTTCTAGATGTGCTAAGAAACAGCAGGGTTTTTTTAAGGGGGGGGGGCAGAAACTGACTGCCAGCTGATCAAATGAGAGTTGCCTTCTGATCTCTTAGCTCTAAAAACTTTCCTGCCTGCCAGACTTGTGGGATCTCTTTGCTGCCTGCCAGACTTGTGGGGGGGTGAGGATTAGAAGCCCACTCCCAGTTGATCAAGGGATCAAATGGGAATGGGCTTCTGGTCTGCCTTCTCCTCCAAAAATGGTTGAAACGCATTGTTGTGTTTTAAACTTTCTCAAATGCGGAGATTGATCCCCTTACCAATAAACTCTCTTTGCTATGTCCTAACAGCAGGCTCTCATCTGATCCTTGCAATCTGCTGTGAGCCAGCTTCTGATCCCCTCCTCCAGCTTCCCTGAGTTGTAGCAACACTGGAATCCAGCTAAGTTTCCTCAGCAGGATGTCAGAAGCTAGCTAACAAGTGTCAGATCCCCTGCTGCAATCAGTCTCCTGCCAAATGGCACCAACAGGTTGCAAACACCCAGTCTATAAGTTGATCAAGTCCAGTGATTGGAAGTGGCAGAGAGGTTGTGACCCAAACTGGCACATTTGAGCATCTCTATACTAGAGTACTGACCATCATGTGTGCTGTGTATCAATTGCTGTGTGTGTTCTGGTGGTTGTCTGAGTATTAGGACTAACAGCCCATTCCTGAGCTGGAAGGGAGAAAGTTGTTTGGAGGCGAGCAAGGGCCCACGCAGGCATCGGAGCTGCTTGCGCCGGTGCCCAGGCCACTTGTGCCACCACGACCTGCATGGATGCTGCATTGGGGTGCGGATGCTGGCCTCTCTCCACTGCCGCAGCGGTGCGGCCCTGGGACGCCAGCTCAGCTTCCCACTGGAGTGGTGCACCGTCAGCCCGGGGGGCGTTCCTGGTGCGTTCTGGGGGCAGAGCCACCTTTAGGCGGCTGCCTAACCCCCTTTCAGGCCAGGAATGCCCCCTTTGCCCTTAGTTGCATTTACACCACCTTTTCAGGTGGCATAGCCTTGTGGAACGCTACGGAGCTTGCTAGTAAGGACACCTTTCTGCCTTCAGGGAGCTGAATCCTCCTTTGGAGGGGGCGCGGCCGCACTGCCTCCAGTCACCAGCGCAGCCCCTCCCCTCAGGAATGCTCTGTAAGATTTTCCTTGATTTGGCTTTTTCCTTGATGAGAATTAAAAAATAATATCTGCAGTTTTGAGAAGCTGAGTTCTTGTGTCATAGAATCAGTTTTTATAGAAACGTCTGTATTTTGGGATACATGTTTAGGTATAAAATGTGCATGCCATGTTTGGCAGTTGGAAATGGTAATGCACATTTAAATTTCTGCTTTTCTTGGACTGAGTCCTCCCTCTACCCAACATACCGCCTACATACCACCTGTCAAATTGACAGTGCATTAGCTTGTAATCATATAACAAAATAGGAAATTCTGTTAGTGACAGTGCTTTCAGTAAAGTTCAGATTCCACTGTGTCAAAAATGTGATATTAAATTAAAATATCCCATAAAAGATCAATTGTACAATTGTTAGCTGCAACAAAGCTATATACTGTGTGCACCTAAAAAACTTGCAAGTAGCAATGGTAAAAGCATTGAGCCTCCCAATCCTGTCATTGTAAAAATGTATGTATGGGCCATATCGATCACATACCTGTCTGCATGAAAGGACAGAGCAGAAACTGGTGTGAGGAATCGTTTATTTAATGCTCATAGATGAATCAGTCATGAGCATAGGGGAAAGGTACATTATTAGACAACATAATAATTAAATATACAAACTCCAATATGGGAATTACGTTTACAGCTTTCATAAAACACCGTTAAAAGTTTAGATATACAAAATTGTACAGTTTAAAATTTAGAAATATTATTTAATGCCATAGACATAAATTTTGGAGGTGTGAGGAATAGAGTTGCCTACTCTGGTTTGGGAAATATCTGGAGGTTTGAGGGGGGTAACTTGGGAGGGTCAGATTTGGGGATGGGGAGGGCTGTGATGCAATAGAGTATATTGCTTTCCAAAAGTTGATATTTCCTTCTGGTGGAATTTATCCCTGTAGTCAGGAGTAATTCCAGGATTTTGGTGATTCCAGCCCCCCCCCCCCCATGCACACAATTCCTCATGGACCCTCAATATATGATTGTAAAATAGCTATGAATAAAGTTGTGTAATTTTTTTTTAAAAAAATGTTATGTATGTAAACTATAGAAGGAGGGAGCTTTTGCGGAAAATAAACTTGCTGTGCAATCCTACACAGAGTAATTGATGTCAGTAGGTTTAGAAGGGTGTAACTATTTAGGATTGCACTGAAATAATTCCATTTAAATTTGATTAAAAGTGGATTTAAAGAGCAAAAATGAGAAATGATGCTAAAAATTGTTATAGAAGAGGATATTTAAAGATATATGGGGTAAACTGCACATAAACCGCTGAGCTGATTTTGATAGTATCTAGCCTTTAAGGAATTAAAGGAATTATCCTGTGTACTTACAAAAAGTCACAGCACAACAGATGGTATTTGAAGATTGGGAAGAAAAGCCCCAAATGTACTGCTGTTCAAAAAGAAAGTAGGATGAACCAGATGATATTTGATTATTAAGTCCCTCTCTTGATTCTGAAGTAGACAAATATCAAATGCCAAGTTGAGATGAAGCATGTGTAATCATAATGTTTTAAAGCGATGAATAATAGCAACAAAGTTGACTTATTTGTTAAACAAATATTGAATAGAAATAGTGGTAGGTGATTCAAGTCTACTGTATGATCTATCTGTACTAGCCACTGTACAAAACAGAAGTAACTGCCCAAGGCAGGGGGGCAGGAGGCACCCAAGATTGTGGGAGAAGGTGGGTCCCCAGTTAAGAACTATTTTTAACACCATATTTAACTGACCAAGGGCTGAAGGACCAGAAACACTGGCTCTTCCCATACATTCTCATTGTAACCAAGTCACATGAAAAAGATTATTAATCCTCTTTCCACTATCAACAGAAAAAGGTACATTGGCAGAATTTTTCTTTGTGCCTTTGGCTGCTTGTTCTTACTCATGTCACTCATGCTTCACTGCATTTAGAGGTGTGCACTCTCTGGAATAAGGGCTATATGGGAGGTGGTCAGGAAGCCCAACGAGAGCCTCTTTAGAATATACTCTGACAATAATAATTATTGATGCAACTGAAAACAGAAAAAGGCAACGGAACAGCCCCTACAGAGAGGCTAAGAAGTAGCAGTTGACTTGAGGCTGGAATTACCAGCTTTTTCTGATAAATATACACAGTACATATTAGAGGAAGCAATTGTGGGATTATACAGGGAAAATACCGGGGCAGAAGTAATCTGGGAGTCTTTAGTATAAACTTGTTTCAAATAACCATTCTAATGAGACATTGGTGGAAAGACAGAAGGAAAAGGGCACCCCAGGGCTGGGTGCTGAGGGACCACTATAGGTAGGAGGAGATTCATGGAGAAGTGTGTTTAGGGAAGAGAAAATGGCTCATGAGTTGGCAATTGAGAATAGTCTTAAAGAACAAAATAAAAACAAGTTTTAGTAGACTGAGTGAAAGTTAAACTCTAGAAATTTTGAATGAAAATATGTTTATTGATGTCATCAGGCGTTGCCTTCAGGGTCTTCCTTAATTTTGTTGTGCATGAATAATCAAGAACAAGAATAAACTCATAGGATTTTTGTTTTTAAAAGACCCAACTGATACTTAAAAGCATCTAGGGTTATATTGGGATTTCGATATTTCTTATGTGACTCTTCACAGTCCAGTTTATAAATCAACTACTGATTGCCTGGAGCTAGAAAAAAACCCATACCTTGCTCCGTGGGATTCTTGACCTTTCTTAAGCGTGAAATAAATGCCATTGTATAAGATAAGGTGGTGGATGCACTATTCTATGAGATAAATCTCCTGTGGCGGTTTCTGTTATCAGAATCTGTTTTCCCACAGCAAATATGACACAATGCACTAGATAATTTATAAATTGAAATGACTGGCATAAGAATTTTCAGTATCTTTCTAGGACCCCATAAGGACTGTAGAAGTACATTTGAAGAGGATGGCATAAGTCTCCCTCCTCCTAAATCTGGCTGTTTCCCGAGGCTTGTTAATACTTAATATCTTTTTTTTGGGGGGGGGGGAGTCTGAAGACATTAGAAGAATCTTGACTAAATCTAGAAAATTACAGGCCCTGTTGTGTGTGTGTGTAAAGTGCCGTCAAGTTTCATCCGACTTACGGTGACCCCTTTTGGGGGTTTTCATGGCAAGAGACTAACCGAGGTGGTTTGCCAGTGCCTTCCTCTGCACAGCAACCCTGGTATTCCTTGGTGGTCTCCCATCCAAATACTAACCAAGGCCAACCCTACTTAGCTTCTGAGATCTGATGAGATCAGGCTAGCCTGGGCCATCCAGGTCAGGGTACAGGCCCTGTTACAAAGGCTAAAATAAGCAAGTACTGTAGATGCAGAAATAATTCTTGATCTCTGTTATCTCCAATAAAAGTTCAATGTCTGCATAACTGCCCAGATTTGATCGTGAAATTCTAGGTTCGTGCTTCAGAGCTTGTTTTTAAAGCAGCAGTATCCATGTATTGACATATTTTGTAAAAATACAGTTACTTGACAATCTTGCATCTGTAATACCTGCTAAAGCATAATGTCCAAACTTGGTTTAACCTTAATTTTTCTCTTGTGTAATATTTGGAAACAGATTCCTTTACTTTTCTTCTCTGTGTGTGATGGAATGCGTGGTACTGGAATTAAACTATAAAGCGCTGATACAGAAATCTGGTTGTGTGTGTGTGTGTAAAGTGCCATCAAGTAGCAGCTGACTTATGGTGTCCCTATAGGGCAGGGGTGTTGAAGTCATTTGTTACGAGGGCTGGATATAACTTAAATGTCACGTGGTCAGGCTGGGCTGTGTGTACCACAAAATTTAATGCCAGGTACCGGAGATACAAACTTTATAGAAGACACAGGCCAAGCCAATTAAGTATATTATTTTTACTTTATTTGTTAATTAAAATACAAATATGCTTAAAACAATAACACTCTTACAGTATTTTCTTTTATTTAACAGTCTTTGATAATTGACACCTCGGGACTGGGAGAGGTGTCTGCTTTGGCTGGCTCATGGGCTGAATAAGAGCCCTCAAGGGGCCGGATCTAGCTTCTGGGCCTTATGTTTGACACCCATGCTATAGGGGTTTCAAGGCAAGAGATAAACAGAGAGGTGGCTCGCCATTGCCTGCGATTCAAGTACTAACCAGCTCTGACCCTGCTTAGCTTCTGAGATCTGATGAGATAAGGCTAGCTTGGGCCATCCAGGTAAGGGCATTAAAATCATGTAAGAACTGCTAAATAGAAGCATTTTTTTCATCAGGTGAGAACTGCTAGATAGAAGCATTTCATTTTTGCTTATGCTCCACGATTATATTACTGGCTACCTACACTTCCATGCAATACATATATGATTCTGAAAATATAAAAGAAATAACAGAGTACAAATGAGAATTCTTTCTCAGCTTTCTATTTTTTGTTAATTTAGGAACTGGTATTGTGGTGGACAATCTTTTCAAACATACGCTTGAAAACAGAACTAAGCAATTATTTCTATCCTATTTCGTGTATGTATGTGTGGGGAAATTGCTCTCCCTACAGATGAGTGCATATGGATCCTGTAATGTCTCCTTTCAAATAAGAGTGACCTAGTTGGTAATATCATCTGTCAAAGGGGTTGTTATCAGATGAAAAACTGCAGAAGTTGTTCCATCTTTAGAGTGCTTGTTAATGCCAGTTTTTGCCTTTCCTGTCAAATGTGCTACATTTCTCAAGTGAAAACAGCTCAAGCAGTCTTATGCTTTATTCGTCATATATTAAAGAAACAATATGCAGCGAGGAAACTTTCTAAGCTGTTTTAGGTCAAAAGCTGTTGGTTTATCTTCAGTGAAAAAGAGGATACAGTGAAAAAGAGTATACATGTTATATGAATTAACATAGCTTGTTTCTGTTGTTGAATGTATTTGCTTGTTAAATATATTGCTTTTATGCTGGTAGTTAAGGAAATGAAGCCCAGTTTATAATAGTTACATGTCTCATTGCATTACCAACATTATTAATATATTAAGAGCCCATTCCTGGGGAGGGGCAAAGCTCCTTAGGAGTCAGCGTGACTCCACGCTGGCATAGGTGCCACCTTATCACAGAATAAGGTGGTACCTATGCCGGTTCAGCTGCAAACATGCTAACATCTGGGCACCACCGGCCCCTGCCACCAGTGCAGCCACACCAGTAGGCCTTTCCCGGAAGGGATAGCTGGCATGGGTGGGGCATTCCCAGGGATGGACCTGGCTTTAGGCAGCTTCCACAGCCCTTTTGCCCTGGGAACACCCTTTGAGTGGTGGCGGGGCTGCACCACCTTTTCAGTGGCGCAGCCCCATTGGACACAATCGGGGATTTCCCCCATTTCTTCTATTTTTATTTTTTTTAAAGCTTTCTTCCTCTGCTGCGGCCGGGAAGCCTTGGAGGAGGTGGCGCGGCTGCGCTGCTCCCGGCCACCACAGATCCACCCCCTCTTCAGGATTGGGGGGTGTACTTAAGTATTAATAACTAAAAACAAATTAAAGATGTCACATAAAAGATAAGTGTGAAGACTATTTTGAAAAGCTAAATTTGCTATGCTGAGAAATTAAGGTATGTCTGAGTAGTGGTGAAGCAAATGTAACTGCAATGTACAGTTCTATGCTTGCTCCTTTGATTTTTAAAAATGTGTACACACACACACACACACACACACACACACACACACTGTACATACAAAAGTGCATATACATGCATACCAGTAGTCTTACACTAATTTTAGAAGTACATGAGCATCTCCAGATTCTAGAAACAGGATCACATTAACTACTGCAACAAATTGGCTAGAGCTCTGGCTAGAACACTTTACTACTTGAATTTCCTGTATTTTTGCCATTATAAATATCTCAGATTCTGTATGTCATTGACCGTAGAAAGGCAGTAAGGCGCATCTGCATTTTAAAACTGAAGTTTTTTTAGACATAACGAGTAATATCAAGATGAACTCTTTGTGTGATAACAGTAGCCTGTATTATCAGTCTTATTCAGAAGGATATGTGAAGAGTTCTGCAACTTGCTTTACTGCATTGCTGCAATTCGAAAACTATCTGAGATCTAGATGGTGTCCTGATAGTCCACAAGATTGGATCTGTTCACCAGTTACCATGAATAAATGTACAGTATGTGAACAGAATACACTTTATTTTTTCTTTATCATGTGTTGAGTAATTCTTATGTTACATTCAAGGAATGTACAGCTGAATGTAGGGTTGCCAACTCCGGCATGGGAAATTACTGGAGAGTTTGGAGTGGTGCCTATGGAAGGGGGAATTTGGGGAGGGATTTAACCTAGAATCTATGGTATACTATAGAGTCTGACTTCTGAAGCTGCCATTTTCTCCTGGGGAACTGATCTCTGTGGTCTGGAGATCAGTTGTAATGTCGGGAGAACTCCAGGCCCCACTCGGAGATTGGCAACCTTAGCTGTTAAATTCACTTTATCTGTATTTGTAAAGTGAACGCATGTTGTCTAATTTGTAGAACGCGTGTTGTCTAATTCTTACAAACAGATGTACTCATGTACTTGCAGGGTGTATGCACATTCACTTTAACATAAATGGATCTTCTGTGTTGCAGTCAATAATATAGCCTCTCATACAAGTATTGCCACCTTGGTCAAACTAGGCCTTGGTAATTTTCATTTCATGTATAGAAAAGTTACACTTAAAGTAGTTTTTATGGCCTTTCATGTGACCTTCTGGAAGGGCTTGACAGTATTGAAACTTGCTATTGGGAGGACCCTTACCTGAGAAAAAAGAATGCCTTAGATAATATATGTATCTCTTTGTTATCATTTCCTGGCTTTTTACTTTTATCATGCATGGACTACTTTAGTTGAATGAGTCTTAGAATAAATTAAAAACAGGGCACAGTTAATTTCTTCTTGCTGCACATAGCTTCTTATGTGCCATAAGAAAATTGCAGGAAATTACAGAATGAATTGGAACACATGCACCAGTGTCGTGTAATTGTGGATAATGGCGATTTTGTCTCTGCGCCTCTGCCACCTCGGGATTTATCCTGTGCTATTCCACATAGTTTTGTGTCTTCTGTGCTTTTTAATCTGTATATAAAGCCATTGAATTAGATCATCTGTAGCTTTGTGTTTGTGTTATCATCAATATATGAATGACATGCAACTATATATTTCTTTATCAAAGCCACAAATGTAGTTGTTTCTGTTCTGGGCCCATGCCTGGATGTTATGGTCATATGACTGAAGTTGAATCAAGATGAGATTGGGTGCTGCTGAACACAGTAAAGGTCATGCTTTGGAGGGTGTTATGTTCTTTGCTCTTGATGGAGTGAATTTATCCCTGATTCAATAAAGAGTTTGGGAATTTTATTAATTCACTGTAGGGTTGCCGGGTCCTTCCTGGCAACTAGGTGGATTTGTTCCCAATGGTGACCTATTCCCATGGCTATTCTTTCGGTTTGCCGATCCACTGCCCCCCCGAATGTTACTGCCATCCATTTGAGCAAACTGGATGGGGTGAGGCAGATGCACTGCTTTTACATTGAGTGCCTTAAACGTGGCCTCACTGATTAAGGTGCGCGCACATCCCGAATCAAACAAGGCTTTAATTGGGAGTTGAGGACCTCCTTTGTAAGGTTGCAAAATCACATCCATGAAAACAGTATCCTCAACATCACTCACCATCTACGGAGCAGCAGGCCGGCTGGTCTGTGGTGTCGCTCCGTCACCCACAGACCCGTCTAATTTTTTGGCTGCTCCTGGTTTCTTGGCACATCGAGGTTTAATGCTAGGGAAGTCCACTTCTCATCCTCGGACGACAATGCAGCATCTTCGCCTTTGACAGCTGTGTTTGTAATCCGGGACCCCGTTGGGTTAGCATTTGTAATCCAGGATCCCGACGGATCGGTGATAGATGCGATCTCCGGGAGCTCTTCCACACGGAGAATGAGTGCTGGTGGAACCGCACGGCCTGAGTCAGTGGGTCGGCTCCCCGGCGTGCTTTTGCGTCGGTTGCCGCGTCCCCACGGTGCACTTTCCAGGCGAGGGTGTTGGACTGTCTGTTCTTGGCGTGACGGGCAGGCCGCAGCAAAGTGTCCCATGGCACCACAAACGAGACAAGCTCCTCTCTGAAAACGTTCTGCCCTCTCCGGGAGGGGCACGGTCGGTCTCTGTGGTGGCTGAGTGGGCACCCTGGTTACGGATGCTCATCCTGTCCTCTAAAACATCCCTACCGTGATAAAGCTGTAGGGCCCCCTCTACTCTAAAAAAGGAAAAGGAAGATTTTATTCAGACATCTGGCACTGTCCTCCCAAATTTGTTGTCACACAAACCAACTAAAATGAATGTGAATAGTACAAAATCACTAATCAGGATTGTGCCTAGAAGGAAATGAGAAGTACAGTGGTTCAGTTTTGTGAGCACTTTAATGTAGTTCATTTCTAAATTAGGCAAGTGAAACTGTATAGCAGAAAGCAATCAATTTACATTACCAACAATTATTTTTAATTGTCAGATAATGACTTGATTGCTTTCCTCTACCCCAAACTGTTCTGATTAGTTTTCTTCAAGAAATAACTATCTTCAAACTTAAGAAAATTACATACACGCTTTGAACTTAAGACAATAAAAAATATCCTCAAGAAATAATTTTAAAATTCCAGTGCAATACCAACTTTTGCCAGAAATGTATGAAACACTGTAAAATCGAAATAGGTGCGTTTCTAACTTATTCATTCATTAGAACAGCTTCATAAATAGGAGATGTTTTTACCAGGAAGAAAAGCACACAAATTAATAATGTAAGGGAGCCACCCTAAACCCAACATCTGAGTGGCTTAGGATGGCAATAAAGCCCTACACAGCTGTCCTGAAGATACAAGGACATATCTGGAGGTACAGTGATGTCTGGCTGGTTTAAATCCAGTGCCAGCATATGAACAGGCATCATTAGAAGCATGTTTGGGACAGATTAGGACACACTTGGCATGCTAAACCTCCCCAGTCATGGGCATGCTCCATTCACTGGCGCAACATGACACTACCAGCAAGTTTTAAAAGTGGTTAGAGAAATTAAATATGTTAACATAATCAAAATAATGCCTTATCTAAAAAGAAAACATCTAAAAATATTGATATCTGGAGACAAATGGTGAAAGAGATGGACAACTAATTTTATGGATTATTTTGGAGGTAGAAATTAACCTAGTTATTTATATTCTGTTTGTCTCCCTGAATTGTGAGTTAAAATATTGTATTTATAGTGAGATATCTGTTGGATATGTATTGAGTGTGTAATTGTGAAAAAAAATCAAAAGCCTCACTTAACAGTATGAAGTGATGTAAGCCTTCTCGCTAAAAGGATGTTTGTTTCATAACATATGTGAGCGTTATAAGTCAAGCAAATTCCCTTTTCAAGCCAGGTAATTAGGAATGTTGTCATCATCAATCTACCCACAGAGTATGCATCTTTTTATAACTGCCACAAAGTTGCTTAAGCTTATCTTAAGAGAGGGTGGTTTAAAGTACAAAGTCTGTCATGGAGGCAAGGGGCTGTGGCTCAGTGGAAGAGCCTCTGCTTTGTATGCAGAAGGTCCCAGGTTCACTCCCTGGTATCTCCAGTTAAAAGGACCTCTGCCGGAGACCCTGGAGAGCCACCGCCAATACTGACCTTGATGGACCAATGGTCTGATTCAGTATAAGGCAGCTTCAAGTGTGAGTGTGTTCATGGATTTATGATATGCGTGTGGAGAGGGCCTCTTAGTTCTTATGTTACCACAACTCGATCTTAAGGCTCTGCCTCCTGGGGTTAACCTTTTCCCCCCCTTCAAATTACTGAGTTACACCTAAAAGGCAACATTTTGCATTTGTATCAAGTGGAAGGTAGCTGGCTTTTGGCAAGTGTTTCTTTTGTTTATGAAGTTTAAAACGTGTTGACTGCCAAGATAGCCAATGGTTAAATTACTGTTTTCCTTTTTGAGATACTACAAAAACACTGTCATGTGCACATGTGTGTACAAACTCACCTGTATACAGTACATGAGTGTCTTTATTTCAGCATTCCTCAAGGTCTTCCTTCCCCCTCTCTCCCAGACAGTATTAACATAAACGCCTGAAAAGACGGAGGTTCCAGGCTGCTGAAGAGAGTGAGATGAGCAAAGCCATTCAGTGTGTGGACTAATTAATTGGGAATGGAGGTGCTGTCTGCTTTACAAATATCCTGAACTATATTTTTTGGCATATTTTAAAGCGGTTACCCACAGTGGGGTTTTATCTAAGCAAATAAAAATACATTCAACTTGCTGTTTGACATGGCTGCATTTCACGCAGTATAATTCTTAACCGAACTGCTCTCTGTGGCATTACTTTTAAATATACCTTATTTAGCTAGCCTTCCCCACACTGTTCCTTAAAGTGCGTTATGCTCCCTTTCAGTCTTGATTTATTACCATTGTTTTAAATCATGGTCCTTGCCACATTTTTGTATTCAACCAAGCATGTGTTTGTGTACAGTTTCCAAGAATTTCTAAGCAGTGGGAAGAAGCTTCAGTTTTGCCTTTGAAAAAAGAATGCTATGATATTTTTGTTTCTGATATTAGACTCCTCTCTCTCATAATTTTTAGGCAATATGCAGAAAATTTAACTGGAGTTGTCTCGGAAACACTCTTTCAAACAGCGCAACCCGGGGAGGGGAGGTGGCTAATTGTGTTCAGGGAGTAGATTGACCTTTATGCCAGCATATCTCTGAGTTACGCCAGCACAGGTTCCCAGCACTGCTCTGCCACTCTTGAGCACTGGCGCAGCCCAACAGCGGCTACTCGTCAGTGCAGCTGAAGCCCAGGCCCCTGATGAGTGTAGTCGTGGGCAGTTCTGGGCATGTAGTCAGCATTAGTTGGCTCCCTAAGCCCTTTATGCCTGGGAACCTCCTGCTGACAGAGGCACAAAGTTGCACCAACAGAAAACATGGCATAGCCCATTGGCACCAATTGTATGCAGAAATCGAGTGCCCCCACCACCACTGCGGCCACGCCCATGAGGCCCAAAGCAGCTCAGGATGCGGACTGTGAGAGTGACCAATCTTCTCCTTCCTCCTCCCCAGCACCCAGTCTTGGCCTCCCCAATCCTATAAACAGTTAGCCAGGACTCTATACAACTCACGAGGGAGGGCACGCAGCACAGGACTCGGACAGTTTCCTGTCGCTCGAACGTAGAGTGTGCCGTGAGGCATTTTGGTGGCAGGAAAAGCACAGAAAGAACACTTAGCACTACCGGGCAAGCACTTTGCAACAACACTCAAAGGGGAGAGCAAAGTCCATGCTCTGTGGCTGAACTCTCCCGTTACAGGTACCCCATCTCTGGAGGTACCCCAAAGGGAAGGGTGCATGCTGACAGGTATGCAGGGACCTAGTTTCCAAACCTTCTTTTCTGTTCCCCTTGTTCGTGACCGGGAGCCTTCCTGGCAACGCCACCTCCTATACCCGAGCCCAGCAGCGTTGTAGACAAGAATTATTCTAGAGTGCGGGGAACTCCTTAGGAGGCGCTGCCGCGGCGCCTCCTCCCAACCGTCCATGAACTTCGAAAGTTCAGGAATGGGCTGTAAAACTATTAAAAGGGACGTGTATTGTGGCTGATTAAAAAGCAGTGTTCCTGGTATAGGCACAAGTGATCTGTACTTGAAAAACAGGGTTACCCTTACTATGATCTTGGGAGATGCATGCCGTTTTCTCCTGTGATTCAGAAGATTGAATTTGCTAGCCCTGCAAATGCAAAAATAACGGCAAGCTGCAACATAGGAATATTTTTTTTAATTCAGATTGCAAACACATTTAACAACTATATATAATGTAATTGAATATTATTTCAGTACAATCAGACCATCAGATAATTAACCCGTAACTGACAATCATATTTCCTAATTTCTAATCTCCTTAGACCTCTGAAGGATTAAATGAAAATTATCTAACAAGGTATATCTAAACTATTTGCCTGAAGCACAAATGGCTAGTGTTTGTTCATAAAGTTCCTCGCACAGGTTCAGTTTGGACATCCAACAGCTACATTGAGGCAATCTGGCAAGGGTCTCAACTCACATTTAAGCTAATAGCTCCCTCATTGGTATAAGTTCAGCTGGTGATAATGTTTGCATCAAAGTTTGCAGCATCCCTGCTGGGAATGCACTTTTCCTCAGATGAGGTCAAGAAGCCCCAGGAACAGAAGTACGAATTCTTTCTTTCTTTCTTTCTTTCTTGCTTTCTTGCTTTCTTGCTTTCTTGCTTTCTTGCTTTCTTTCTTTCCTTCCTTCCTTCCTTCCTTCCTTCCTTCCTTCCTTCCTTCCTTCCTTCCTTCCTTCCTTCCTTCCTTCCTTCCTTCCTTCCTTCCTTCCCGTGGTGGCTGGGCGATTTGTTCAGTCAATGACTGGCTATGTACAATTGGTTTCTGACATTCCTGTTTTCATCTTCATCCCTGAAATTACTTCACTACTTAAACAAACTTTCTGAAATATTTATAAAGTTGTATTGAGACATGAGCTTTTCAAAAGCATTTATATGTAGTTTTGTGTATAATTAATGCAACTTCGTATGTTTTGGGGGTTAAATACAACAGTATTCTAGCAAATTATATGAGCTCTAAGTAGTAGAAATGAGAGATAACTTCTGTGATCAAAACAGGAAAAGTAATATACTTAAGCAGTGTGTAATTATCCAAATTGCAAGTCAGCCAAAACATCAGGGTTAACTTTTCATCCTGGAGAATAAGGAACATTTTATTACGCAGCAAGATTTAGCAGGCTGTAGATATACAAGCTCTTGCAATGTTGAAACTAAATGCAACAAGATTAACTGTACATAACCTTAAATGATACTTACTGGCAGTGCAATTTAGCAAACTTTATTACTGTGTATGGTGTTCTACTTCCTGAATGCATTAGCACTTTAATAGCATGTATATAATTTCAGTAACTCATCCGTTGGTACCAATCTGTTACACAAGAGAATTAGATGAAGGAAGCCTATGAAGACAATTTACATGCTAGTTAGCCATACAGTTTAACTGTTTGCTGTCATTTTGAAAGCAAAACTATTTTTTGTTTTCAGTACACAAAATGTTATTGCCCAAGTAAATTCACTGTTAGCAAAAAGCAAAACAAGGCACCAGCATCTGAACATCTTAAGATACAAAACTGTTGCATGGTATAGGATTAGTCATGGTGGGTAAAACTGGCGAAAACTCTCACGGATATTATTAATCTGTGTGGAGCCAGCTATCTTGGCAAAATACCACACATGTCTTTTTGTAAACCTTCTAACCTCATGTGTTACTTCACAGGCAGCATTGCAAGACTTTTTTTTTTAAATTTATGTTTATACCCTACCTTACTGCCCTCATTAGCGCCACCAAAGCAGATAACGAATTTAAAAAATGCACAATAAAGAATATCTTAAAAACCATTTAAACAAACATTAAACCATAATAGCAACAATTAAAAAATTTGGAGTAAGGAGGGAGCATTGAGGGAACGTCAAATGAAACAAAAAGTCGTCACTTCCTGGCAGAAGCTGGCAACAGAAAGGGACAGACAAGTCTTTGTGGGGAAAGAGTTCTGAAATTTTGGTGTCACCACTGAGAAGGCCCTCTCCCAAGTTGCCACCTCCCGAATCTCAAAAGGCGGGGGCACCCGCAGCAGTGCCTTAGAAGATGACTGCAGTGGTTGGGTATGTTCATAAGGGAGTGGGCAGTCCTTCATGTATGTTGCTCCCAAACCACATAGGGCTTTAAACTAGCCGGGGACAGCATGGCCGAGGCGCTGCCACGGCACCTCCAAAGCCATTCCCCGGCTGCTGAAAAGCTTTAAAAAGGATTTTTATTTTTTTAATAGGGCATTTTGCCCCGTTGAAAACAGCGAGGCTGCGCCGGCAAAAAGATGGTGCAGCAACGCTGTTCTCAGTGATGGCGTACCAGGCCGAAAAGGGACAGGACCCCCTGGCATGCCCCAGGAATGCCCCCCAGGATGCTAGCATAGGGCTTTGTGCCAGTGGGACGCCGGCGGAAGGCCAAGCCGGCGTCCCTGGGTGGCGCTGCTGTGGCAGTGGCAGGAGAATGGCATCTGGGTCCCCCTGCCTGCGCCCATGCCACCCTGAATGGCTTAAGTGGCATAGGCGCCAGCGCTGGGGACATGAACTCCTGCACAGCCCCTTCCAGGCCTCCAAAGGACTTTCATTGAGGCTCAGGAATGAGCTGATAGAAATGTTTTAAATAAACATCAGCGCCTTGAATTGTCCCTGGAAACAGACTGAGAGCCAGAGTAGATGGCCCAAAACTGGAGTCATACGTTCCCTATGACCCACTCCAGTCAGCATCCTGGCTGCAGCATCATTCACTAAGCACAGGTATGACAGTGGTTATTGACATAAATACTCCATGCATGGTTAGAGAAAGGCATATTGTTAATACTAGGGTATCAGTTTTGTTTTAGCACATGTGAATGTATAAGCACATACCATTTCACAAGAACATGAGCATGAATGAAATTTCAAGAAGTGAAAAAAATAGAGTTCATTTGAACTAGTTATGAGCAAATTTCTACAAGCATTTCAGAAAGCAAAAAACCGAGGGGGGGGGAGCATGAACCTCCTCTAGTCTAGCAAGCTGTTCTGCAAGGAAGGAAGAGAAGAAGTTAACAAATGAGGCCACTTCCTCCTCCATTCTTACGGCATTAAAAAACGGTGATATGTTTCTTTTAAAAATTCATCTGGAATGCAGACACCTGCAATGCCTCCACGAAACCCAGAAAAAGAGGGTTGCTGGCTGGGCTCATGGGGCTACTCTGGCCCCGAGAAGCCCAGAAAGAGAGCAGGGAAGGCAGCTAGCTGGGCTTGTGGGGCTGCTCCAGCCCCGAGAAGCCCAGAAAGTGATGGGGAAGGTGGCTGGCTGGGCTCGTGGGGCTGCTCAGGCCCCGGGAAGCCCAGAAAAGAATGGGGGAAGGCTGCTGGCTGTGCTTGCGGGGCTGCTCCGGCCCCAGGAAGCTCAGAAATGGAGGTGGGGAGGGCTGCTGGCTGGGATTACAGGGCTCCTCCAGCCCCGGGAAATCCAGAGGGGGAGGGGGAGGGCTGCTGGCTGGGTTCACGGGGCTGCTTCAGCCTCGAAAAGCCCAGAAAGGGATGGGAGAAGGCTGCTGGCTGGGCTCGCAGGGCTGCCCTGGCCCCGGGAGACCCAGAAAGGGATGAAGGGAGGGCTGCTGGCTGCACCTGCGGGGCTCCTGACCCCGGAGTCCCAAAAAGGGATGGGGGAAGGAGGCTGACTGGGCTCATGGGGCCAGAGTGGCCCCAGGAATCCCAGAAAGGGGAGCAGGTGCTGGCTGCTTTGGCTTTGTGGGCTGGAGAAAATCCCTCACTGGGCCGCATGTTTGACACCCTTGGTGTTAAAGTATCACCTTTTGATTATCTTCTGTATTCCTAGATAATTGTTCAGATAAATTCTACCACCAAATGCACAAGCAGAAACTAAAGCAAATAATCTGTCAGAAGATTAAATCAGTGATTCACAGTTCAATTTTAATGCATAATTTAATTGTACATACATGGCTTTCTGTAACTCTGTAGCCTTTTTAACATGGTAAAATCACACTAGCTAATTAACTGCAAGAAAAATGTTTTACATTGATATGGTAGAGAGATTTATAGAGGGGGGTCTTGATTACTAAAATACTTTAAAACAGCAAAAAAAATCAGAAATAATTTTTGTGATTTGAAGCATAGAGGCTGGCAGATTAGAGTTGACATTTCATTACAAATGTGGAAATGAGAGTCAGAGTTTGGATAACTGTACAGTTTATGTTTTTTCAGGATTAATTGCCCGGAATAGAATAAAAATAATTATTCATGCAGCTGAAGTGTATGCTTATGTAAGGGAAGAACAGTGTTAGTTAATCATTTGCAATTGTAAAATTACAAGTAAATCACTTTTCTACTATTGCATGTTTGTAATGAAGAGCTGTCAACTGGTTGCTACTGCTTATGCTTCTACAACATCTTTGTAACACAAATAAAGTAGTATGTTTGCCTGCTACATTATCAGTGTTTTCTGGCTGATATCCCAGCAGGCTCACTACAAACTCACTGTTCTTTGCTGCAGCCCGGCTGCATGATTTATCATCCCAGCAGTAACCTGGAGAATTGTGAGTTTTAGAAGCCTAGCTCTTTACTCTTGCCTATATATTAGGGGTCTAACAGTCTTCCTGGAAGGAAGAATAGGTCAGTGATAGCAGTGGGTGGAATAGAGTGCTTTGTATTGAACCAAAACGGGTTGCTTCATTCCCATGGTATTCACCAGTGTGTGATGAGAGCTTACCTAGATTTGAAGTCTCATGGCCAATAGCCCTTCTTTTAAAATAGTGTTTACTTACCCTGTATTCTCTTTCAGGAAAACGTAACTTCTTGTTGGGGGAGAAAAGATTGGTTAGCCCATACTGTTTTGCTAATATCTAGGTCATTTGCAGAAGTCATACTTGGGGCATGGATTCCTCATCCTTCGCTTGCTTGTGTGGGTGTGCTGTCCTTTCTTCTCCTGATATAGGAGTGCAGTTGAGCTTCCTATTGGATATTTGTGTCTGGAATCCAGAGGCAGAGTATTTGGACTTTTCTGCTATCTGAGACTCAGCACTGAGGCAATGCTGCATTGGCAACTAACAGTATAGGGCTGAAATATACTGGATAATATACACAACTCCCTCTGCAAATAGCTTTTCATAGCAGCAAGCCAGAGAAAGAATGAATGAAAAGGAGAAACAATATTGATTGGGACGATGACTAGGTCAGCATAGAGTTGCAAATTTATTTGCATCATCCATCTGTAGTCACAAAGATAACAGAGCTATGTAGAACGTTAATGAACAAATATTATTATGTCTTTGGTAAAGAGGGTCTTGTTCATCAGTTTTATATGTTTTATTGCATTACTGTTGTTATATTGAACTGTGCTCCCAATCTGGAAAATGTTGCGCTGTGATTTATTTTCTGTATATATTATATATACATCTCCATGGTGGATAGAGTCTAATGACCCAGAATATATCTCACAGCCTCTGCTGGGCATTTAAAGCAAACTGTCTGGCTCCACAGGTTAATACTGTATCCCATCAAGAATGAATGTAGGGAAGAATATAGCACAATATCCTTGAAACCTTAAATGTTCCCAGTTTCTGAAATGTGTGTATGTGTTCATTTTACTCTGTCTCTCTCTGTCTCTTCCTCTCCTTCATTTTCTCTGCTTTTTTTGAAGGGTTGTGCTCTAGCATTGAACAGATGTGTTTAACCAAAATATTTGCAAACTTGAAAGTATCTTGCCCTGTAAACTGACAGACTGGATTTTATGTGTACCTTGTATTTTTTTTTTATAATATCAGGCTTCACTATAATACTGAGATGCACATTATTTCCCTTTTAAATTCCAATTAGATAACTCATTCTTTTTAATAATTCCATTATGCAAGTAAAACTTGATATCTCAGCTTCTGTAGGAATCTGCTTATTTTTACCATTCCTCCAGCAGTGTTTATTTTTCTCAAATAATAAACCCACTTGTCATTGAATAATGGCACTTTATTTTTATTTTTTTTAAAAATTCAGGATAGGCTTACAATACAACTCAGAAGTGACATCATGCCTTTCTAGGAGTCACCAGAAACTCTATGGTAAAATCATGTTTCCAACAATTCCTGGAGACAGGACTGACGTCACTTCCAGGTTTCTTGGAAACCTGACAATTTTTTAATTTTTGTCTGACCATTGCCTGACCTTTTTTTTTATATTTCTCCTGCTGCAATGGGAGCTGGGGGCGAGTGACCACTCCCCAGGGGGCTAGCAACCCTGATTGGGCTGCAATTCAATTACAGTAAAACTAATTTCAGTTGGTTCATACTCTAATGCCTATTTCGTTTTTATTTAAGTATACTTTGTTCCATTTTATGAAGAAGGAAATATATACTTAAATATTTTTCTGACTGTTTTCCTTTTCTTGATATATCTTTATATTTATCTCGACCGAGTTATTCATCTTTGTGTTAGAAGTTATTCAACTTTTAAACATTATTATAATATATATTTATGATATTTAAATTTTAACAGATCATAGATATAAAATATAAAATAAGTTGATATATCTTTTACCCTAAATTGAACCCATTTGTTGACAAATACATTTCACTTTTTATGAAAACAATTTTTCATCAGCTTCCCTCTCTAATCAGCGATTTATTTGTAAAGGAACACTAGGGAGTGACTTACAGAAGTCAGTGAGACTTTCTTCTACGCATGAACAACTCTGCTTCAGTGTGCTTATAAGTGCAGCAGTTCTTCTATTTTCAGTACCTTTTTCATATTATTAAAGTAGTTACCCTTCTAGATCTGATTCTTGTTCCTGTAAAAAGTTAATGGGTTGGATCCTTCTTCTCTGTGCTGTTGGCACTAGAATATGTCTCCCAAGGCAAAGAGCACTGATGCAAGAGTCCCCTCTGCTGGTGGAAGATCCTTTTGCATGGGTGGAAGGCATCTTGTGCTGGAGTAGGATGCTAGAGCCAGCCAAATGGACCGAAAGGATCTAACTCATTATATTTTGTATCAGTTCAAGGTCATCATTTGTTTCTTTTCCATGCAAATAATGTATCAGGGTTTCTTTTTGGTCTGGTAAGGCAATACATATAGCTAGGTTGTTGTTAAGTTGAAAAACGTTCACTGGAATTTAAAAACTATTATTTATTTTTTGAACCTTTTTATGTTGCCTTTTGTATGGAAGTAACAGGTATATGACTTTAAGAACGTTACTTGCCAGAGGGTGATTAAGTGTCTAACCTTGATTGGTGCGAGAGGTTTTTTAAGGCACTTGCCAGATTACTGGCTCATACACCTTTCCACCCAACTTAGAGCTTTATCAAAAACTTTAACCTCCCCTCTCTCTATACATACATACACACACACACACACACACACACACACATTTATTAATTAATTAATTTTTTTAATCCCTTCTTTCTATGTGGTTCAATAACAGTTAAACACATTTTCAGTTAAAGCCAAAATAAAATGGCAAACCCCAAATCTCGCCCTCTCTCCCCCCTTAAAAGGTGCTTGATGTTCACCCTCAAAAGCTCAGGCAAACAAGCAGGCCTTGCAGAACCTCCTGAAGATCTCCAGGAAGCCCCCCCCCCCCCATCACCTCTTCAAGTAGCCCATTCCACAGAGCTGAAGCTACAACAGAAAAGTCCCCGGGTCTGGTCGAAGCTAGATGAGCCACAGCAATTAAGCAAAACATATAAACAGGAAGGAGGGTCAGTAAGGAAACACCAGATAAACAGAGAAGTCTTCACCCACTGGTGGAAAACAAGGATATATGGGGACAGATGAATCTCACAGGGAATGAAAAGCAAAACCAGGAATAGCAAAATAGAACCAACCAACATTCAGCACAGTCTGTCATACAAGCCATATTAAATTTAATGTAAACTTTAATGCAAAATTCAATATTTGACATGAACTTAACGTCTGCAGATTTCTCTCTCAAATTAGAACTATTAAATTCATAGAAACTTACATTACATTCAGTGATCCTGTAATGGAGATCATTATATTTATATCCATACTGATGATATGAACTGAGTTTGAAAGGTAGTATGTAGCTCTAGGTAAGCTACTGAGCTCTTGATGGAAGTGAGATTTGAATGGTAGATTTCCTGGTTCACAGGCTCTTCACAACTATGTTAAGCAAGGTGTTGTGAACATGGTACAATAGGTCAAATTATTAGTCATGCAGTTAATCACTAAATCGTTGAAGGATGTTGAAAGGTTTCATGAACTTATATATGCACCCTTGAATTTAAGAAAGGGCACATTCATGAGTTCAGGGAAGTCAAGCTAGTTACTTCTTCAAAGTATGATATGAAAACTAGTTTTTATCATGGGAAATTATAGAAAAATTGACTGATGCAACATAAATTGTTCAGATTGTAAAGCTTATCCTTTGGCTTCACAAAGATGTCAGGAGCTTTCTACAAATAGTGGGTTATGGAACGCAATTTTGTAGTTCTACCTCACACAAAAGAAAAATCTTGGGCCGGCCTTGTATTTAAGCAGAAAAACGTATGGTTGGCCACTGATGTGGGTAACCAAGGATATGCTTTCCGTTGTACAGAACAGAAATAATTGGTTAGCTAGGTTGTTTTCTTCCTCTGTTAATTCCTTATTTATTTGCTACAGATGGTGGGAACAGATCACTTATTCTGTAACTCATTAATTTGGCAAAATCCCATTTTTCTACTACTGTTGAAGCAACAGATGTAAGTAGCTCAGAACAAATGTTTGCCACAATATTATTATTTTTTGCTTTCTTCTAAGATTAGTCCACTTGATTATTAACCTTAATAGCAACTTGTGCTACAGCTCCTAAGGAAACCCGCAAGAGCAGGGCATAAATACCTATACATAAATCTTTAAAGAGCAATGTCTTTTCTTTTTTTAAACTAATGGCTTAACAGTTACAGAAGTTTTGTAAAGTTATAAAGGCAATATTTGCATCATTGAAAGTACAAAACTTGCTGCTCATGTAGGTAACATGTTGAAATTAGTCAAGCAATAAATCATTCAAAGAGAGCCAGCATGGCGTAGTGGTTAAAGTGTCGGACTAGGATCTGGGAAACCCAGGTTCGAATTCTTACTCAGCCGTGAAAGCTGGGTGACCAGTAATACACTCTCAGCCTAACCAACTTTACAAGATTGTTGTGAGGATAAAACAGAAGAGAGGAGAACAATGTAATTTACTTTGGATACCCAATGGAAAGAAAGGCAGAATATAAGATAAATAAATAAATATTTCAACTGTAAAATGTCAGTTTAGACTTCCTAACCAGCTCATTGCATCCGCTGCTTCAATTAGCACCTCTTTCTAGCTTATATCAGGGACAGTCAGTGTGTTATCAGGTGGATGACGGTCAGGCCAGAGGGAAGAATCCAAAGTTGAACCAAGGATAGGGTAGCCAGAGTCTCAGAGATATGCATGAAGTCTCTAGGCCATGTTCCAGGACAGATCTCATCCTAAGACACAGTTCTGTATGAATATCTTGTAAGTCTATATTGTATTTTCTGTTCTTCCCTCCTTCCCTTTTTCTAGAAATGCACTTACCAGTTACCCTTATTTGGGAGTAGGCCCCATTAAACATAAACATTTATAGGAATAGCATCCCTTTAGCACACCTGTCATTGGGTGCTACTGGCAGGGTAGCTAACCTGGGGCTGAGAGATTGGAGCTGATCTCCAATTGATGGTAGAGAAAGCTTACCATGAGAATGATGTTTTTAGCAGTGTTGCTTGTTAAGGAGATTGTTTCCTGGTAAGAGGCAAACAGGTACATGAGAACCAGTTTGGTTTACCACTCACCAGGAGATAGTTGTTATTTGCCATAGGTATAACTGAAATCTACTTGTGCTGCAGACAGCTTACTTATTTGCCTTTTATATGCTTCTAAAAGATTGACAGCCCATTCCTGAGCTGAGGTGTACAAGGACAGTGGGGACGCCTCTTCCTAAGCCGCTCCCCGTACGCCGTTAAACAAACAAAAAAAAAGTTTCACAGTTTTTTGTTGTTGTTTTTTTTGTTTAACCGGGGCCTTTCGCCCCATAGGGAATAGCGAGGCTACGCCTTCTAAACAGCAAGTGCAGCACCGCCATTCCCGGTGCTGGCAGAAGTGGCCGAAAGGGGATAGGGAGCCACCTAATCGGTGTCTCCTCCCCCCGGCCTGCCCCCTTGCGCTGGCGTGGCCTCTCCACACCGTTGCCGGTGCCACGGAGAGGCCGTGCCGGTGGAGGGGGGAGGCGCGGTCCCACAGTGCTCAGCTGCCATCGGGACTGGCCTCGCTGCTAGCGTAAGTACGTGTAATCGCGCGATTACACACACTCTGGTGGCGAGGTTACGCTGCCTCCTAAAGAGTTTCGGCCCAATCCTCAGGAATAGGCTGTGAATGTTTGTAAAGGTCTGCCTTTGTTTTATTCCTCTAGCTGGTCATGGTTGAAACAAGAAGTGCGGAAAACAAATGCTGTAAAACGACTATTTGAGGACAGAAAGTCAATGTACATTCAAAGCAGATTTTTGATGTCTAAAGTATGTTGCAGTTACATTGTATATTCATTGACTTGATAAAGTGTCACACAGAAACCTAGGTCTCTAGGCAAAGGGTATTGAACTCATTTGTTATGAGGGCCGGATATAACATAAATGTCACTTAGTCAGGCCATGCTATGCCTCTCCAGCCCAGATTGGCAATGGGCTCGCCAACCCAGATCGAGAGCGGGGGGGGGGGCTTCTTTGGCTGGCTCGCAGGCCGGATAAGAGCTCCCAACAGACCGGTTCCAGGCCACAGGCCGTATATTTGACACCCCTGGTCTAGACATTGCAGAAGAACTGCCGAGTAAAAACTTCTTGAAACATTGTGATCTGATCCCACAGTAGCTATATGGTATCGTTACTATGACTGGAAGAGCTAATTTTCTGCAACTATCTGTTATCTCTCCTATGGAGAGACTTATGGAGTCTTATGGAGACTGGAGTATTTGGAAGACCAAAAAGCCTCTCTTGAGCCCAGGATATCTAGGCCTAGGATGAAGATGGCTGTGTTCTTGAAAAATAACAAGATTTTCAGTGGGATATTTAATTAGTGGTGGTGTATTAACAGGAGCTGTGGTAAAAAAAAAATCCAACTACCTTAAAAAGTCATAACAACCTGGAATACCTGACTTAGTACTGTAAAATCTGAAAGGTTCGCTCAATTATTTAATAAAGGTAATCTTGCTAATTGGGTAGTTTTGAATAGTGGACTTGATCAATGTCTTGCAGTCAGTTACTCAAATTAGGGCTGCCAGCCTCCAAGTGGTGGCTGGAGATCTCTTGGAATTACAATTGATCTCCAGAAGACAGAGGTAAGTTTCCCTGGAGAAAATGGCTGCTTTGGAGGGTGGACTCTATGGCATTGTAACTTGCTTAGGTCCCTCCTTAGGAGCCCCGTGGCGCAGAGTGGTAAGCTGCAGTACTGCAGTCCAAGCTTCTGCTCACGACCTGAGTTCGATCCCAACGGAAATTGGCTTCAGGTAGCCGGCTCAAGGTGGCCTTCCCTCCTTCCGATGTCGGTCAAATGAGTACCCAGCTTGCTGGGGGTAAAGGGAAGATGACTGGGGAAGGCACTGGCAAACCACCCCCTAAACAAAGTCTGCCTAGGAAACATCGGGATGTGACGTCACCCCATGCGTAGGAATGACCCAGTGCTTGCACAGGGGACCTTTACCTTTAAGGTCCCTCCACTTCCCAAGCCCTTTTCCTGGGCTTCACACCCAAATCTCCAGGAATTTCCCCAGCCCTGAGTTGGCAACCCTAGAATAAATGCTTATGCTCTTAACAATAAATGTGCCCTAGCATCAGCCTGAAAGATTTATTCATTGGCACCTTAGGTTTTTCAGGCCTCCACCTCCAGGCATTACGGCAAAATTGGAATCTGATTGAAGGCTTCTACAGCCAGCAAGTCTTCAATTGATGTAAGCCTATGAATGAAGTAAATAATGAATGAAGTAAATCAAGAAATAGTGGTTCGTGCATGAGGGGAGGAGGGAGGGAGTACACTAGCCCAGAAACAAGGTTCATGCCTGTCATTAATGCAACGTATGCTTGTGATATCTGAATGCAGCCATTATGTATTTTTTCTTGCTTGCTTTTATAACATTAAAATATAACATCTGTAGTGATTGTGTTGATTTTACTTCTAAATCAGGCACTATCTAAGTTTGAAGTGTTTTGATGCTTTACTGTTCTTATGTGTAGAGGCATGTCGAATTCATATTCTTAGTGCAATCCTGTATGCTTTGCTGGAAAATACATTTGTACAGTAAAAAGAAGAACCATGGATAGTAATTATGTATTTTAGTTGTAAAATAATTGTAATGCTTTTTACAGTATTACTAATAAGGGATAAAAACATATTAAGTGCCTTTATTTGTGAAATACAGCTTTGCAATGAGGAGTTGTAAATTTTAATTTTTTAATATACGAAACAGTCACCAAACCTTGTGGTGCCAGACAAATAGTAAACACACTTGATTCCTGAACTATATTTATTTATTGATGAGATGCCCTGCTTTTCTCCCCACAAGGACCAGCAAGGTGGCCAACAGATTAAAAACATTCACAATGAAAGTAGAACTTAAAAACTATTAAACACAAACCAGAAAAATAATTCAAACAATTCAAACAATGTTAAAATACAATACAATACAAACAATACAATAAAAATGTACATAAAAATACAATACAAACAATACAATAAAAATGTACATAAAAATAACAATTAAAACAGAAAGAAAAGCTGTTATGGAAAAGAAGTAAACAGAGATACGTTTTCATAATATAAGGTATCTATATACTACACTCCACCAAACATTCTTAAACCAAAGTACAGGTGGATAACGCAGCTTTAGTGTTTGAAATATTTTATTATAAATCTGTGGTGTAATAAAAGTAGCTGCAGCAATTTTTTTCATGTGTTTCATAGCTTCTGATACTTAATAGCTCAAAACATTCAATGAGTTCTTATTTTAAGAAATCCCAACTAATTAGAAATAGTATGATACTGTTTCCATGGTAGCTTTTGAAAGAGATGATTTACTTTTCACTGGTTTCATGCAACAATGCATAACTTAAATCTTTCAGAAGCCTTCATTTAATTATTTCTTATGCAAACATTTCACATTTTCTCTATAATCTAGCTTGGATGTTACTTTTTACTTTTTCAGGTAAGTAGCTATGTAGAAACTAATAGAATTATTGATGAGTTTGAGGAAACCAAATTGGTCACATTCCCATTGAACTTTAATACTGAATCTTTGAATTTGTGATGTAACAACGAGAGGCAGGGGAACTGGATCTAAATAGCACTAATGAATTTCAGATACTGTGCTAGATAGTTTGTGTTCTTCATTTTCATGCAAATGTCTCTCAGAATTAATTAGATCTGTCTTTTGCATCTCTTTTTCCTCCTTTGCTAAAAGGGACATAAGAGACTGTGTAATTCCTAAGTGGAGGATCCTTTCGCTTAAAGAGTGTTTCTAAAACTGGGTTCTGCACAAACTCAACTTGCTCTTTCTGGTAGCAATTTTCACAATCTAAGTGGGACATTTTTTTCTGTCTCCTATCTCTGGAAGCACACTAAGATGCAATAACTGGATCCATAGGAAGCCTGGTTCGTATAAAGCATTCTTCATGGGAATGCACCCCTGACTGCACAGATCGCAGCCTGGTTTTCAGGCTGCCCATAACCCCTGTACAAAGTTTCTGGTTTTTTTTGAAATATTTATGCTTGGATATTGTTCCTACATATCAGGGCTTCCATAGTTGAATGTCAAGATCAACTTTTCCCACTTCCCTGACTTTAATTTTCAAGTGTGTTTGTCTGGTCTCTATTTCTAACTATGGTTTGTACCTTGCCTGGTCTGCCTTTTTGTCCTGTTGAACAGCCTGTGGATTCAATGTAATTTTATATATTAGCATAATTGTTTAAAGAATGTTAGCATAGTACTCGGAGCAATACACTGTAATTGGTGTCAACATTGATCTGTACCTGGATGGGATACCTCTTGGAAGTATTACATAAAGCGCCTTCCATTACCAAAGAACGGCAGGATATAATACAAAGGGATCTTATTTCCAGGATCTACAGTATCTGAGGACTGGTATATACCTTCAGGAGAATGAAGAAGTAGAAGCTAAGATAGTAGAATGATCTGCAGTACCGTATATACTCGCGTATAAGCCGAGTTTTTCAGCCCCAAAAAAGGGCTGAAAAAGCCGGCCTCGGCTTATACGCGGGTCAATACGGTAGAGGGGGGAGGGAGGAGGGAGGGAGGAGGAGGGAGGGGGGAACTTACCGCCACCGGGCCTGCGTTGTTTTCTGCCGCCGGGAGTGGCCTCCTGCGGCTGCAGGGAGGCTGCCCCGGCCCCCGCCCGGCCGCGCCGCCGCTTTCTGGGGCCGGGAGTGGCCTGGGGCGGCCTCCTGCGGCTGCAGGGAGGCTGCCCGGCCCCCGCCCGGCCGTGCCGCCGCTTCCTGGGGCCGGGAGCGGCCTGGGGCGGCCTCCTGCGGCTGCAGGGAGGCTGCCCCGGCCCCCGCCCGGCCGCGCCGCCGCTTCCTGGGGCGGCCTCCTGCGGCTGCAGGGAGGCTGCCCCGGCCCCCGCCCGGCCGCGCCGCCACTTCCTGGGGCCGAGAGCGGCCTGGGGCGGCCTCCTGCAACTGCAGGGAGGCTGCCCCGGCCCCTGCCGGGTGCACCGCCGCCGCCACCAGGCCCGCGCCGCTTGCTCCCGGGAGCCCGGTCAGGTAAGTCTGGGGGGGGAGGGGTTATAAGCCGACCCTCGGTTTATACGCGGGTGCCTAATTTTCCCCCATTTTTGGGGAGAAATTAGTCACCTCGGCTTATACACGGGTCGGCTTATACACGGGTATATACGGTACTTCAAATTGCAGATGAGAGCTCTAGTTCTGAAATGTGCTTTATATGAGGGCAGAAAATTAATTTCTTTTAATATAGTTGTATTATATACACATACAAACCAGCGTGGTGTATTGGTTAAGAACGTCAGACTCTAATCTGCAGAACCGGGTTTGATTCTCCACTGCTCCACATGAGCAGCAACTCTAATCTGGAGAACTGGATTTGAGTCCCCATTCCTCCACATGCAGCCTGCTGGCTGACCTTGGGTTAGTCACAGTTCTCTCAGAACTCTCTCAGCCCCACCTACCTCACAAAGTGTCTGCTGGGGGAAGGGAAGGGAAAGTGATTTTAAGCTGCTTTGAGACTCCTTAAAGGTAGAGAAAAGCAGGCTATAAAAACCAACTCTTCTTCTTTTATTGTTTTTATTTCAAAAGACCTAACAGAACTTATTATTTCCTTTAAAAATCAATAAAAATAAAGTTTGAAACACATTCATAGAAATTGAATGTTTGCAAAAGAACTTTTGTTCCTTGGCTCAGTAAAAAAGGTAAGCTTTCAGTGCAGTGTTGTATGTGCAATACAATGAACTTTATACTGTGTTTTGAAAATCTGTAACCTCTGTGTATGCATATGAAGTATTTGATTTCTTAATGCCAAATGGACACCTGTTAGGGATGAGACTATTAACGATTGTACCAGCTGGGCACTCTGCAGACATTAGGAGATAGGCAACTGGGAAATCCCATCCTTCCATAGTGGATTAGTTGGGGCAGAAAGTCAAGGCTGGATGAGTTGCTTCCTGTTCATTTTGTCCTAAGAAATGTAGCGCTTGTGGAATTGTCATGGAGGACAGAGTGTTACAGTTCAGGGCTAGGTGAGCAGAAAGTTGCTCGTCTAGCTTCAGAACTGTGCAGCGCAGTGCAAGGAGAGAAATGTTTTATCTCCCCTTCCATATGCTTCATGTCCTCTGAAAGGCAAAGAGTATGCTCAAGGTCCTTGTCAGGTCAGCCTTGTCTGTTGGTGGCCCTCGTTCACTGCTCTATGGACAACAATGGGACTCTCCAGCTTGTTGTTAGAAGGAGTAATACATTACTTAAATAATGTAGTGATTTTTTCTCCTTTTCCCCTCCCTCTCCCATCTAGAACCAAATGTAGTTGAAATTGGATAGAGTATTCAAATGTATTAGCAACATATATTCAGTACTAGAATGTTTCATATAAGGTTTCACCATGATACTGTAAGCATGGTGAATGTCAGAAGCTTGGAGTGAAGTTCGAAGTGAGATTTATGTTACTCTTCTCTAGTAATTATTTTTACAACTTTTCCCTATACAGCATCTGTATTAGCACCAGAGGCATTTTTTTAATAAAATAGAACACAGTATATTTTAAAAGAAAAAAAACAGATGGTAGACAGCACTAATGTACAGTGGGGGATAGTTCGATATTAATTCTAAGATGTAAATAGTTGTGTTGGCTTCTATCCTACCATCTGCAAAGGGAAAAGCTGTCACATATGTCAATACACATCTGAAATGCAGTTTCTTTAGACTTTCTGTAAGTCTTGGAATATATTTTTCTTTGAGAAAAAATGCCTAAGAAAAAATACTTTTTTGTTCTACTATGATTTATAGATTGATAGTCCAAATGCAGTGCTGATTTAGCCATAAATTTACCTAAAAATTCAGGACCAGTTGCGTTCCTACAAATATGGAAATTGATTTAATTTGAATTTTGGGGTTTATAGATAATTCTAGATTACTAGACCCTTCAGTTTTTCTTTCTGAATTGTTAAAAAAAACAAATGCTTGCTGTTTTTACTGAACACTGCAAGACTGGCATAGAGGAGATAAGCCTTATCCATACTAATTTCAGACTTTAAAGACAGTAAGATTAGCATGCAAAAGTTGGGGGGGGGGGAACAAATGGAAATGTTTAACAGATTAAAATAGATCCGTACTTTATATTGCAATACTATGCAGTTATTCCAGGCTAAACCCATTGATTTTCATGGACTTAGAGTGTAGTAACTATGAATAGTATTGAACTTCCAGATACTCAAGTTTTCAAGTCACTTGTTTCATACAGATACGGCAAGGCTGTATCAGAAGCTGGAGCTGCTGGGTTGCACCCCTGAACCTGGGTGCCATGCAGTTTCCTTTGTAGGAATTCTTTATGCCCCAGCACTGGGAGAGGAGGGAGCTAAACTCACCCTGTAACTTTTCTCTCACATACTGGACCACTCCATAGTCTTGCAGAGAGAACCCAGGCCCATCCTCCTTGGCCTTCTGTTGACTGTCCTTTTAAAGCAGTCACTGGAGCTCCACCCATTCAGGAAGTCCCAGGGAAATCCCGCAGGAGTGTGTATTCCTGTGAGAGTTCAGATGAATGGAGCGGCTTTATCCTTCACTGGGGAATTCCCCTGGTCATACCCTGGGCTTCAGGCCCAGCTATGAAAAGGCACAAAGCTTTACTGGCACTGCTGGCCTTTTCAACACTGCTGGTGTTCCAGCTTCTTGGGGCACAGCAAGGGTGGAGTCACATCTTTGGACTCACTGGATGGCAGGTGTAGTGGTTAAGAGCAGTGGACTCTGATCTGGAGGCCCGGCTTGCTTTCCCTATTCCTACACATGAAGCCTGCTAGATGACCTTGGGCTACTTACAGTTCTCTCTGAACTCTCTCACCCCACCAACCTCACAAGGTGTCTGTTGTGGGGACAGAAAGGGAAGGTGATTGTAAGACTCCATAAAAGGTAGAGAAAAGAGGGGTATCAAAACAATTCTCATCCTCCTCCTCCCCCCATCTGCTGGCCTGGGGGAGCAGTGGAGCTGGTTTCAAATGAAGAAACCAAGTGAAGGTTGTACGGTCAAATCCTCTGCCCGTGCCTTGCACAGTCTGGAGGCAATTGTATCTATATGAGCCGGAAAGTTGCATTTTATGGACTTACTGAGCTGTGTGATCTTCATCTTATCTGTTTGAGCTTTGTGTGAGCCCAGAAGTGAAACTTGATTCAAATTGATTTTGAGCCCTACTAATTTTGAATTAGTAGAGTTGCAAACCCCAGCTTGAGAAATTCCTGGAAATTTGGAGGCAGTTCCTGTGGAGGGGAGGGAGCTCAGCAGGCATGTGATATCACTTCCTGTGAGGTCATATTCTTTGAGGTCATGTCCAGATCAAAGATTGACTTCTCCCTCCAACACCCCTTTCCTGTGAGTTCACTTCCTTTCACCAAAACTCAAATTTTAAATTTAAATTTCCAGCCTCATAGCACTCCCTCCTATCTCTTCCTAACCATCCTATAGCATTTATATACTTCTCTCTGTGTATTTTTTATTTCATACTAAATATCTGATCCTCAGTATATTTGCTGGTATAACTGTTGCTATCCAGTTACATTCCACATAACCTAAAACCCCCCTCAAAATCTTCCATTTTTTTCTCAGTGCTAAAAAGGAACATTCACTTTGAAGACACAAAGGAAGATGCCAGCGAGCAACAGCCCCATCCCTTTCTCAGTCCTCAGCCAGACTCTGGTCTTTAGTATCTTTGTAGGTCTGGAGAAATGTATGTTACTTACATGGTTTGGACTGTACAAAACCTTAATCTTCAGTTTAAACAAAAACGTTTCTCTCTCTTAGCAGAGAACAGCCCTGGGGGGTGGGAATGAATCCTTTCCCGGCTAATTAAAATACTAATTGCTTCCTGTCCAGAGACAATGAGATGGTCAAGTCACACCTCCAGCTAGAAAACAATGATACCTAGCAGGAAAAAGAAAATCTGGAGATTTACAATGCTAGAAAGTCTCTTCTTGGAGACTTCGAGAAAGGCTTTTTTGACCCACAGAAGGGTTATATTATAATATAATCCTTTGGCACAGTGGGGAAGGTCATTTTGGCTGATTCCATCCAGGAGGAAGGAGCTCTTACATCTGTGCTTCTGCTGTACACCATTGCCATATGAAGGGGGAGCAGGCCTGAACAAAGACTGCAGGGTACCAGAAAGCTGTTAAAACTCTGTAACTTCTAAGTTGAGACAATACAATCAGCTAGGGCATGTACAGAGTGAGTGGCAGAGGAATTTGGTTTGAATCCCTTGCTCAATCTGTTGCTGTACTGAGAATATACGTGTGGGCATTATCTTTTTAAATAAATGTTTTATAACTTCTAATGCTGGTAGCTGTTCTCTGTACTACCTAAATCTCCAACATTTGGACATGCTATTTTAAAATGAGCACCAGGAGAAGGAAAGCAGCAGTCAATTGGCAAGTGGCTAATTGCCCAGTGATGTACAGGTGGAGCAAGCTGTTCCCAGGGTAACCAGACACTAGGGAGCAGGAGATGCAGGTATGAAGTGAGGCCTTAGAATGGTAATGCAGGATAGGGAAGCTAGGAGTCCTGGACCCGGCCCTCTCAGTGAGTAATTCCTGCAAAGCCAGGTGATGGCAGTGGGTAAACCAAAAGAGGGGGGAAGCCCCTCTGAGGCATGGGAAAGCCAAGTGGGTTGCATGTGCCAGGTGGAGACTTGGATGGCTGCTGGTGACCAGAGGGCAAGCCAGAACAGAACTCACTGGATAGTGGGGCTGTTCAATCATAGCAGTAGACAATCAATTTCTCTTAGACTCCATGATATAACATAAAACCTTAATCTTAGACCATAGGAGAAGTACTATAGCATCCAGCATCTGTAAGCCATTCTAGAACCCCCCTTTCTCCCTGAATCCCTGATGTGGTTGAGACACATTCTTATCCTACTAGAAAAAAGCAAATGTCTCAATATGAGATTTCTTGTATGGTACAAGTGCTTCTGCTTTGGTTTGATCCCCCCCACTAAGGAACCGGAATTGTAGATTTTAAACTGTACACTTCATAGAGCTGTACAAAAATAGGAATGTCTGCTTTTGTGGAAGAGAAATCTTCTGAGAGATGCTTCATAAGAATTGTGTCTCTTCTAGTTATTAAATTATCTCTTTTTTCTATTAGCATACTTAGGGTAACTAATAAAATTAAAGCTGTGTAATGCAATTACAATACATTAATGTCACAAGAGTATTTTATTTATTATTTTGTTACAATCTAATGGAAATTTAGGACAGTTTCCTCCATTTGCTGATAATAATTTTTGTTGTTTTGCTGTTCTTGGCCCTTCTGTCTGCAATGGACGACAGATGTTCCCTATTCTAGTAGCATGTGTGGTAACTGAGGACAGTTCTACAAAGGATTAGATAAATGTCTGTGTAGAGAGTTCATTTCATGGTATTTTTGTCTTATTTCAAATGCTTTCAGGTGGTTTCTGAAGCTAATAGGTGCTAGAGGAATTCCAAACCTCCTCACATTTCTACTATATTCCTTTTGTGGTATTATTTGCCTTGATGTGTTTGTCTACCTCTTCTAGTGAATATATTTTGTTGGTGAAATAATGGGAGTAGGAGATCTATTTACTTTTTTATTTTAGAAAAACCAAGCCTTACAAATAAAAACCACTAACCATAAAATTGGTTCATTTTGTCTTTAGAGGCAATTACGAAATTCTTTCTTTCTTTCTGCAAGGTACAAATCCATCTCCCTGGCATTTGAGCTAATGGAACAGGCTTAGAGATCAGAAGGTGGCTGGTCTGTGTAAAAATCCAGTCTCTTAATAGAAACTTATTTTGAAACAGAGTACTTAACCAGGACATTAACCTCTTTTATAGGTTTCCAGAGATGTGTTTGCTAAGCAAAACATTTGTCTGCTAGACCACTGGGGAAGAAGCAGCTTCTTAGGGGGAAGTTGCAATAGACATGTAGCTGACAGGGAACAACATGGCTTTTCTTTTAACAAAACCAAACATCGTGATTTTGCTGCATGTGGTAACCTAGCTGTGCCCTAAGAACTGTACTATAATCCTTTTGTTTTGTTTTGACCTTTGATCATTCAATGTTGTTAACAAAGAGTTTAACTTAATTCCTACTGATACTGCGGCACTAAAGGCAAATTCACAAATAATAGTTAGACTGTTCCATAGTGTTTATTGTACATGCATATTTTTCCTATTAATATATATTTGTCTCTCTGTCAGGATGGTTGATTTATCTAGATAAAGTATTAATCATACACTAACTTCCCTCTGTGATTGATTAATTATATTTAATAAAAACTTTCAAATCAACTTTTAGTGTTTTAGAAAAGAAGATATTGCTAAGTGCATTCTTCATCACACCAGTCAGCATCAGCAGCATCTTTTACCTCTGATTAAAATGCATGTTTGTGTAATAGCATGGTATGTATTTCTTGTGCACCTAACTCAGATTTAGCAATATATTAAGAAAACAAACAGTGATGTGTAATGAATAGTTTACTTTAAAACTAATGCACAAAGCATCCTTAATATACGCTTGGTACCTAATTGGTACCCTTTTCTGTCATGTATAATTATCATTACTATGACAATGGAGTGGGTGGTTTGTACTGATCACTAATGTAGCAAATATAGCTGGCCACTCATAAAGGAAGAGGTTTCTGCATACTTGGGGGACTTCTGAGAACTGCAGAAAAAACACTTGACTTCATAAATTAACCAAAGGAAAAGGGGAAGTGGATCCAAATACGCAATGTCCAGAAAGTACAGAATATTGAAAGTAGTGAAAGACAGTGAAAAGGAGGGCAAAAGGGAAAGAAATTAGTTTGCTCAAGTCCCTGAGAATACAGCATCATGAAGGGGGAAGAGAAATGTCTGTGAGTGTGTATTATGATCTAACACTAATTCCCCAAATCTTTTCAGGTCCCTAGATCAGTCCTTTGAATAGCGTCATGGTGTGAGTGCTCATCAAGACAGTGAAAGGTACCCCCTTGCAAACAAAATCTTAATTTCTTCATATTTGGGGAACTCCCTGGCTATGTCTAAAAATATTAGTTTACAAATGAACATACATTCTCCCTGACCAACCTGATGAAGCCTGAACAAGCTCATTATCCTAGGAATGTTAAGAGCAGAGGAGAAATTTTAAAAAATTGTGTGATAAAGTCCCAAAGAGGATATAATATCCTGGAAAGGAGATTTTTTTTGGGGGGGGTAGGGATGCCAGGCCTCCCACTATAGCAGGAGATCTCTGGGCATGCTGCTGCTTTGCAGGTGAAATAGGGGCAGGATGGAGTGCATGCCAGTGCACTGTCACTTCTGGTAAAAATTGGGAATGGCATAGTGATCTAGGATTTACAAAAACTATGGTAAAACTATGGAGTTTTTATAAATTCTAGAGCAGGGGTTGCCAGCATGGTATCTGTGGGCACCATGGCACTCGCCAGCATCTTTTCTGGTACCCATCAAGTGTTTTAGAAAGTGGGTGGGGCTGGGTAGGGCTTTTCCATTCTTTATGCTTGTGGACCAACAGGGTGGGGCTTTTGAGTCACCGCTGGAGATCTGGTTGGCTGTGCAGATTTTTAAATAATCTGCTTTGGCAGCAGCTGCCATCATCTTCACTGCATGACTGAGGGTGTGCAAGAAAATATTTTTAAACAATACGTTAATTTTAAAAGGCATTTTGTTAAACAGAGCCTTTGCCTGAAATGTTGAAGAATTAGTATTAAAGTTATGCAGGATCTCACTCCCTGACATTTTTGGTTGGCTTCGTCTTCTACAGAAGTGACGCTGGCACACCAGGCTTTCCCCCCAATTTCTCCCAATGCTTTCTGGCTGTGGCCTGGCACATTTAGTGTGGGGCGTGGATTTCCCGATTGAGTATCTCCCACTCCTAGTCATTCTTCATAGGCCCAGTTTGTTAACTATAAGAAGAGTCAGTCACACTTATAATTACATAATTATAAGTCATTCTGTACCTGAGTAAAGCTAAGCAAGAAAGACAAATGAACAGCTGATTGCATTTTTACTCTTTCACCCTAAATGTGGTACATAGTTATTGTCATCAGATAGAGGTCAGGGATTTTTTTTTTTTTTTTGGTCTTTCAGAAATAGAATTGCCAGGTGGGGGACATGGGAAGGCACTATCAGTTGATGGTGTGATGTCGTTTCTGGAGAAAGCCCAGAAGTAATGGCACTCCTCTGTAGGAAATTGTGTCTATGGTCTTTTCCACATTCTCTTTTTCCTTGTCTCGGAGTTTCTGTTTCTTTGGTGTTTTCTTAAAAGTTCTGCATGTGTTTTACTCCCTCTGGTGGTTGATTCAATATAGCAGAAGATTAAATCTACCTTATTTCCCTGCTGATTTATGTAGCAGCTTTTTATTCTTCATAAAAACGGGTGTAATATCGAATCGACCACTAGAGGGAGCAAAACACTTGTGGAACTTTTAAAAAACACTAAAGAAACAGGAACTTTGAGACGAGGAAAAAGAGAATGTGGAAAACCCCTAGATAAAACAATTGTGTGTGTGTGTTAAACAGTGTAAATTGTGTGTGTGTTAAACAGTGTAATTTTTTTGTCGAATAAACAATTGAAAATTGTAATAATTTAATACTGAGTTTATGTGACTATTATGATGATTTTAATGTAATGACGTATCCCATTTTCCACACATTTAAACACTGCAAGAAAACCTGTGATCCAATTCATTGTATAGGCACAAAGAATTTATAAGTAGCAAATCAATAGGCCTTCATTCCAACCTGAGTTTGTGCTTTGCTGTTCTAGATAGTAATGTTTCCGAAATGGGATTTAACTGGAATAACTTTCTGGGACTCATTTGTCAGTTATGTGAATTCGCACTACTTGAAGTGACGAGGAACAGAAAGTATTCATTTCATGCTTGCATCAGTGAATATTTTATACATGGTACCAGAAAAGTGCAAAGGACAGAAGGACAATGTACCTGAGGATTACCAGTGCTGGAAATTTTGGGGGCGGGTGGGGTGCTGCAACAGCATTAGTATACTTATGCATGTTTGGTCTTAAGTGGCTGGGATCCTCTTTACATCTGAATAGAAAATTCTGCAAACTGTTACATGCACATGTTACAATGATGTTAATTGCACTTTACTTGGCTAGAGTTGCAAAAGAATGCATCAGTAGGGTTCTATTTTATAGTTACCTGAATGTTATTGATGCACACAAGCTTGTGGAAGGTTCGGTCAGTGAAACTAATATAATTTAATTCGGATATATTGCTTAAGCCTTTATATACTGATTTTATCTAATTCAGTTTTCTAACCTGGGTTTAGAAGCATCAACAATCTAGTTTCAAAATGCCATGGAGGTGTAAAGCTTGCCAAATATTTCTAAAATGGAAATTGGGCTGAACTGACAAAACTCATTTATACAGCTCCATGAAGTTCTCATTTGCTCAAAAGACAGTCCAGGAAGTATTTATGGGCTTGTTTTAGAAAATCAGCTGTCATTAGAATGACCTAATTATCTTTAATTTGCCAGCTGTTGAACTGAATGTGGCTTGTTTTAGCACTGAAACTATTGATTGGCTGCAATTCCTGCTCTCTTTGCAAAACCACTTCAAGAGCCTCATGCTATGCATGTTAGATTTGTTGCTAGTTATTTAATGAGGGATTCAGACAAAATGCTTTCAGACACAGTCCTGATTCAGAGTTATCATAATACAGTAACTATTAAGCAAGAGAAGCAGATAGGGTTGCCAACTCTAGGTTAGGAAATTCCTGGAGATTTTGGGGTGGAGTCTGGGGAGGGCAGGGTTTGGGGAGGGGAGGTACCTCAGTGAGGTATAATGCCTTAAAGTCCACCCTTCGGGGCAGCCATTTTCTCCAGGGGAACTGATCTCTGTGGTCCGGAGATCAGGTGTAATTCCACCTGGAGGTTGGCAACTCCAGAAGCAGTCTTAAGTGATTATTATTATCATTATTTGTTTGCATCCTAGTTTCTCTTTCTTTTTCCTTCTTTGCTCCTATGACCCATAGGTCCTGAGCAGTTATTTCTTAGAGGAAAATATGATGGAGAGATATTTGGCCATGGCCAATGTTATATTTGGATCTCTATCCATCAGCAAAAAGGGGACTATTTTATCTTGTTTTGGGGGCAGGAATTCTCGCCAATATGGGGGTAATCCATTTATCTCAGTGGTGTTTAAAGAGGAGGAATTCCATCATGAGATAATGTGTCAGTTTTCTTTGTATTGCATGGGCAAAGTCTATCAGAATATGGTAGATTTCTGTATCTTCCATTTAATACTGCCAAGGGTGCAGCATTTAAACGGGCGAGCATAAAGGCTCTTCGGAAGGAAGGGACTGTCAGGTTGTAAAAGTATAGTGGAGTTAGCAAAGGGGGAGGAATGCCAAAGAACTGAGCTGAACATACTCTCCAGGCACGCATTACGAAGCTATAGTGGTCTAATTCTTTTATGTATCTCTTAATAGTTAGTATAAATTTCCTTTCCCCCATATTTATTAGGGTATCCTTAGACAAACCAAAAAGTTGTAATTTTTTGTTGACTTTTGCATCCAACAGGTGCTGAAGAGATCTTGTTTTAGTTCATACATAAGGCCATCCTCAGTTAATTTCACAACTCTTAAAGTATTGATACACACTTTCATACAAGAAGAAGAGTTGGTTTTTATACCCCAATTTTCTCTACTAGGTTTGCACAAAAAAGAAAAAAAATGTAAATTTCGGGTTTGGGTTTATTGGGTCCAATTATTTTGGGTAAACCCGGAAAAAGCCAAATACCCAGTATTCAGGTCCACTGTAGTCTATGGGGATTTTTTTGAAGCTCCCGTGGGGGCATTTTTTGAGGTAGAGTTCCCAAATTTGCAGCATGGCTACAGGGGACTCTCCTTAGACAGTCACTGAAGTTTGGTGAACTTTGGGACGGGGGTCCAATTTTATGGGCCAGCAAAGGGGTTGCCCGCATCCTCCAGGCATTTGCGAGCTGAGCTGTCCATCGGTTGTCAGGTTCAGAAGTTCAGCGTTGCCGAGACTGGCACAAAGAGCCAATTGGCAGGCGGCGTCTTAAAGTCTGGGGCTCCCTTCATATCTGGGGCACATAACATGATGTCCATGCAAATTAGCTACCTTCCAAAGTAAGGGGAAAAGCTTAAATGCAAGAAAAATAAGGCACGGAAAACATTTATTTTGATGGCAAATGACATTCTGTGATCAGTCCTTTATTATAGTCATAAAATAATTATTTCAAGAGATGGTCGCAGTGCGGAGAAATGAAACTTCACTCGGGGCGACCTTCAGTTTGACAGCAGGTTTTGGGGGGGGGGGGTGATATTGGAGCCAACTGAAATCATGACCAAGGCAGCTCATTGCTCATCTGCATGGGTGAGGAGTCTTCTTCAGAAGCCCAATAAGCAGCTGAAGAAGCTGGAGTTTTTTAGTCGGAGGGTATATCCCTTCGGGCGGGACTGGGTAAGCCCTGTCTTTTAATGACCCTTCTTTCTCCAAACTAGATTGATAGTTTGGTCAGACCAAGTTGGCTCCGATTACATCACCTACTTCAAAAGGGCCCCAACTGTAGGGCTCTAACAAAACCAGTAAAAAAAAAAAGATAGAAAAATGGGAGAAAGCACAGAGCTGTGCATCTGAGCAAAGGTGAATAGCCGATTCAGCTTCAGGAAAATTCCCAGGTTTTGGTGTTTGGTAAAACCAAAATCCAAATGTTGCTGTAATGGCTAATTTTAGGTTTATTTTTGGTTCAGGTGTATTGATATACACAACCCTATTCTCTGCCTTTTTAAGAAGACTCAAAGCAGCTTACAATTGCCTTCCCTTCCTCTCCCCACGACAGACACCTTCATATGTAGGAGTGGGGACACAAACCACTCTGGCTCACGAGATGGAATGTTTCTTTTGTTTAGATTCCAGACTTCATGACTACTTCTTGACTGTGAGATATTGATAATTGTATTTATGGCTGCTATGTTACATCTCCTCATTTAAGAGGAAAACACACACGAGGATTAGCTTTCCTTGAGGATGGAAGCCTAAAACAGAGGAAGACGTTTTGCAGTTATATATTTTAATTGTTTTCTTGCAAAAACAATGCACACATAATCATAAAGATTTTTTTATCTATATGTATATCTGAGTTTGGAATGTTGATTGCTTAGACAACTGAAGAATGCTGCATGGCCAAAATGCACATGGCCAGAGTCGAATTGTTTGATTTCATGATTTATTGTGTTATATGAGCATGTCAATTTGGTAGGCTATTGCAGGGCTCTATATGTATTGTATGTGGTATTAGATTTTATCCTGAAATCAATATATACATATTTTGTATTTACATAATTTTTAGATTATATATATTGTGGCCTTGGATGCTTATTTTTTCTTGAACTTTGGGGTACTTAATTCTGTAATTTTTTTACCCCATTATTTCCCTTTGCGTATTTAATAATTCACACCTATTCTGTGGAATGTTATTAGGTCATCTTTCTGTGAAAAGAGGAAGTGGTTGTATCTCTCCAGAACACTTAATGGTGTTTCCTTAGATCATTGTTTTGTGGAAAAACTCATGGGGTAATTTTTATATCCCAGTAATGCTAATACTTTGCATTGTGAGGAGCAAAACAAAACAAAAACAAAGAAAAAACAATCACAGTATCAGAAGCTTGAAGGTGTGCGGGTTATGCCACATATTACCCAGGAAACAAAGACTACATGTGCCATGCACACATGCCTCAAATCTCTCAACACTGGGGTTGGGATCTTTTAAGTCTGTATGCAAGCAGAAGTTCCAGATAAAACTTTTTTTATTGACTGCAAAGAGATAGAAAAGGCAATAAAGGAGATCTAATTTTAAAATACATTCAGTGAGCATCAGTAATACCCAAATGAATCCCATCCATGGCTAATTGTGTTGAAATATACACATAAGAATAACACAAAGACACTAGAATTGTGGGGGTTGGGCCCGAGAGCAAGGCTGTTGAGGTGATAAGGGAGGTGGTAGGTGGTGTGGGTATGAGGGACCAGGCAGGGGAGATCAGAGATTCCCGAAGAGGAGGATGTTGTGGCTGAGAAAGAGGGAGAGCTGGGGAAAGAAAAGTCTTTAATTTTTGTTCTTGTTTCTAAGCAGGAAAGGCAAATCAATGTGTTTTGTGGTAGCATCAAGCCATGAGAGATGACCTTTTAGGGAAAGGGGACATCTAAAACCCTGCTGGATGTGTGTACTTAGTTCTATGAATTGTGGAATAGATTAAGTATAAGATTGGGTTAGCAGACCTTCTGATGCATTAAATAGTATAATTAATTTTGCTGTATTTTCTATTCTTTCTGTTACCATTGAGCCTTATAATTTCCAATCATTGTTCTTGTCTATTCTTTATCCCATTGCTTGATAGGGTGCTTTGTTGAGCATGGCTATTAATAACTGTGCTCACACTTTCTGGTTTTGCAAGTTTTTTTTTTTTTAAAGGGCTGATGAAATGTTATAAAAGTAGGCTTATTAAAACTGATGTACATCACAATCTCTTTAAAAGCCTTTGACTGTAAAAAGGCTTTGATTGGTGTTTCAAGTTGCAATAATGAATTGAAAAGCACTGATTGTTCCAGATCATGTCTGCCTCTTCTCCAGCAATTACAGCTTTAACAACAGAGTTAATGTTTCCTTGAGATTTAAAAAGAGAAGGCACAAACTTCTAGAGTATTTTAATCCCTTCTTAAATCTGAACTTCATGACTTCAAGAGAACTGTGCCAGAAGAGCCTGTCACTATCTGTGCTATGCCATTTAGTAACTTTGGGAATATAATGGCCCTACTCAGGTAGCTAAGCAAATAAAGCCCTTGAAGAGAGCATTTTATTGCCCAAGCAGCTCTTCCTCGGGGAGGAAAAAACTGGAAGGGTTAAATCCTGCCCCTCCTCTCCTTCCTGAACAACTAATAGATTCAGCTGTGAGCAAGATGTGACTGGATTGGGGAAGGGGAAACGTGGGCTGTGACGGATAGAGGGTTAAAATGTGTAACTTGAGGGGTTAGCTCTTTGGAAGCATAGATTTCTGAGCTCCTAAACTGTGTGGTAGTGTGGAAACACTCTGTGAACACTTGTTCAGATACTACCTAGCTTGTTTTAAAACCAAACCTGACAAGGGGAAGATTGTGGCCGTGTGTGAGAGCCCTTTCTTCAGTCACTTGGTGGGAGGTGGCTTCTGAAACAGGGAGACTCCTGACTCAGTGTTTTGGGGAAGAGAGATTTGTTTCTACAGGTGGGCAGATCTAAGGAGTGGGAAAGGTTGTGGATGAACCTCCACTCACCAGTATTTTTGTGTGCTGGGTTAGTTTGAGTCCACACTAAGTATTTTGAGTCTTAAGAATATTTTGAACAACATCTGAGTATATTACTGAGTATTCTGAAGTAACTGAACTGAGAACTATGAACTGTGCCTTGAAACCAACTAAGATTTTGAACTGCCTGTAACCGTTTAAGCTTTGTGCTTCTCTGAAAGAACAACCAACCATCTAAAAACCATTTCTGTAAATAATAAACAACTTTTAAATTCAGCCTCTAAGCCTTTCTATTACTACTGGGGGGAGGTAAGGGTAACTCTCCTCACAAAAGCAAGGGTGACTGTCTGTGGGGTAGAAAGAGTATTAAATCCTCCTCTCAGCTACTGATAACAGGGAGAAATTTGTGAGGGTACATAATGGTGGGGAAACAAGAACAGAAATCTCCTCCTTCCCCTTCTCCCTCACATGGGCACATGGTGCTCATTTGTTACGGGGCTCCTCTTCTTGCTAGGAATATGTACATGAAAGCCTCACCATGTGGCCCTTAGTGTTATGAAAGTACATGACTATTATGGTCCACAAAATGGGAGGAGGCACAAAGAATTGGGGAAAAGAAGAGTTTTTCTTCCTCTCATAAAAATGATGTGAGACTGATGAATTCTGGGGCTTTTTCTTCCCCAGATGGTTTTCTTACCTCTCTTTCACCATGCACTGTATGTGAACAGGAAATATAGGCTAGGGGAGATGTTTCCGCTCAACTTAATTTTCCCTTTGTATTACCCATGGTTAGGTAAAGAAATGATTCCAACAGGCAAGTGTTGGGGGAAAACAAAGTACACAGTTTTATTAAACAAAAAATGCACCCTTTTACCCAGGCTAAGTAATCTTTTAACAAAAAATACCCTTTATCCAGGCTGAATCCGAAATAAGGATGGGAAGTTGTCTCCTGGGAGGCAAGCAAGCCGCTTCTTCTCTGGCAGCCGTCCAGACGCCCTCCTCCTGGCTGGCTGGCTTATCTGAAGCCCTCCCCTTCTTTTAACAGAGAGTGAAAACTAACCTTTTCCCCCATCACCAGGTGCTCATCATTTACTGTGCTGTGTGAAAGTTAATGACCTGAGATTGCTCTCACATGGGGAAGGGCTGCATTGACCACCATCTACCTCCTCGTAGTACAATGGTCTTCCGAAGTTTCCACTACACCCTTCCAAGATAGCATACAATACTAAAGGTTAAATCACACACCTAATTCCACTTTCTCCTCTGTTTTCCTAAAAACAACTACTTTTGTTCCATTACTTTCAACATAACCTTGGCTTCTGGAGAGCAATGAGCATCCACAGTCTCAATTGGGCCATTCATGTGTGTAGTTGGATGGGGGGAAGGTCTTCACTTCTAACATTACAAAATAACAATGTTTGGCATGCTCAGGAAATGTATTAAGTCTACAGAACCCCATGCTTTGTTCAGAGGCATGTTTCACAGCCCTAATGATAGATGTATAACTATTCATTTTTTTATAGGAGGGAGCAGCAATCCTTATTTGGCTAGGTATAGGTTCCTCAGTGTGTGTATGGGGGGCAATTAAAACAAAGCTTCATAAAGCTAAAAGCATTTTCCTTTCATTCCTTTTTATTTTTGCATTTATTTCTTGCCTTACGTCAGAGAATCTGAATGAAGTCTTATCCTCCCAGTATCTCTGTGGAGTAGTTTATGTTGAAAGATACCATCCCCCAGGAGCTTCATAGCTATGTGGGAGTTGAAACCTGGATTTGCCACATCCAGACCCAGACCTGCTCTTGTGCCATGTGGTCATAATGAGTTATTGAATACATGTGTCCATATTGCTATATGTCATGCTTCTTTTCATATGCCTGAACAATGTAAGGTTGCAGTATAATTAAAGTATATTATCTGAACTCTCAGCACAGAAGATAACCTTTTGCAGTGGGTGAGGAAACTGTGCTACTTTGAATGGTTATTGAAATCACTTCCTCATTATATGAAGAAATCTGCCAAATGAAACTTGCAAAAGTGTTGTCAGTTCTGTTGCCATGACTTTACAATTTCAGATTTTTCAGTCTTTTGCTATGGTTCCAGAAAGTAATTCTAATACTCTTAACACATGTCAAATTATCAATTTGTTCTTTGTAAAGTCTCAAATTACAAAGTAGAAGTTTCAAATTAAAGTCCTAAAAGTGAAGTCATAATTTAATCATGAATTTGAAAAATGGCTAATGTGGGATCCAAAGTAGTTGTTATTAAAACAATCATGCATTGATGATTATTTAGAAAATAATTATTTAGAGTCAGTGGTATAGTAGTTAGAGAGTCAGACTAGGATCTGCAAGTCCCAGATTCATATCCCTACTCTGCCATGGAAACTTGTTAGGTGACCTTGGGGGCCAGTAATACATTATCAGCCTACTTCACAGGATTGTTGTGAGAGGAAAATAGAGGAAAAGAATGCAATGTAAGTGGCTTTGGGTCCTCATTGGGGAGAAAGGAAGGGTATAAGTAAAATAAAAAACAAGTTTTATTTTACAAATTGAAGCTTAAACTGACTGATATTGCCATAATCTGAATGGCCAATCTGTTGCTGATTTCAATTAGAGGATTGCAGGGATAAAGGATGGCAAATGGTTTGATGAAACAAGGAGTCATAGTGCAACAAATTAAGTAATCCTAAATAAAAAGGCATTGAAGAACAATGCATACCAGAAACGTTCTGTTCATTGCATTAAGATGCAGGATTACAGCAAGAGTTTGGTGTTAGATTATTATGTATATTTTTAAGGACCATCATTTTTCATTGTCACTTTTGAATTCCATTGATTCTACTTGGTTGGCCTCTCACAAGGTTACAACTAGCTTTGTCTAAAGTGATGCTGTAATTTTTTGTTTAAAAATATAGAGGAAGGGAATTTAAAATTTGAGAAATTTCTTGCACTCAGTGAACTTTCAGAAAGTGTATCAATTAATCTATTTTTCATTTTAGATGTTTAATAATTTTAGTAGAGTTACAGATTCTGTCCAAAGAGAACACTGCATTCATTTTCTGATTAACTTCCTCTCTAATTCTTGATTTGTCATTATTCCTAGAAGTATAACAGGTCATTTTTGGTGTGTGTTACATTCCTAATAAATATTTAGGGGTCTGCACTCCATCTCATTTTATCCTCCCTTCATCGAAGGATTTTATAGTGCACAGAATGGCTTTGCACTCTTAGGTTGAGAATTATTTCCTGTGCCTTCACTGTTTTCTAGGGTTGGATCTTTTGAAGCGCAAGCTCAGGTTGCCCACGGGATGTGGATCTTGCTCACTTCCCCTTCTCCAGAAGACCTTCCCCCTCATATCTCTAACAGGTGGATGCTAGAGGTTACTTGGGTTACCAACTCCAGTTTGGGAGATTCCTGGAGATTTGGGAGTGATGCCTGGGAAGGATAGAATTTGGGGAGGGAGCTCTCAGTAGTGATGTGATGCCATAGAGTCCCTCCTCGGATGCTGCCATTTCCTCCAGAGGAACTGATCTCTGAAGCTTGGATGGCAGTTGTAATTCTGGGATAGCTCCAGGATATTGGTAACTTTAGAGCAGGGGTCCCCAACCTTTTTCAGCCTGCGAGCACCTTTGGGATTCTAACACAGGGTGGTGGGTGCAACCACAGAATGGTTGCCACGGGAGATGGAGCCAACCACTAATTGTCAGGGAATGAGGTTGTGCATAATTTTCATAGTAGGTCTTCAACATTTCATGTAAAAGCTCAGTTTAACAGGATGCCACTTAAAATTAACATAGTTAAAAAATCTTACATAGGTGCAAAATAAATATACATATTTGAGCTACCAAAGTAACTCTAATCTGGCAGTATCTGTCTTCATTTTGCAGGCATCTAAAGCACTTAAGCAAAAAAAATCAAAACCTCCTTTATATGAGCCCTTCTTTCATGAACCCAGCCATTTTAACTATTACTTGTAGTTACTGTAGTTACTTGTAACTAAACTTGTGCATTTATTTCCATATTAATTACAATCATTATGAAGTGGAGAGAGCAGCAAAGATTCATGCCCATCAGACCAGCTGTGCTTGTACTTCATAAGATACAATTCACATTACATGGGCCTTATTGGGTGATTTCTGTGGGGAATGAAGAAAGGTGATCATTGAAGTGCGTGTGTGTGTTTCAACATTTGCACATTTGTTTATTTTGTCCCAAAGTGTTTCCCTTCAGAGTTTCTACTCAGTACCTTGTTTGGTTTGTAAGAGGTTCTGTGTCACACTGTTATCGGACCTCATAATTTGTGGGTAGTTTTTCACATGATGATAGCATTTCCCTCCTTTCCAGTTTTTTGTTCGTTTATATTGTGTTTTTGTATTGTAAGCTTTTTGGGGTGCCTACTGGGGGGAAACTTTTCACATCACTAAATAAGCAATCAGCCCATATAGTTATTGTTAGCTTTCACAAGCCCATAAAAGTATGCATATATGAATGTTGGGTAGACGTTTTCTGTGAATTAGGCGATGTGTAGGGGTTGTGTGTTTCCATTCACTTCAAATTGGCTGTGCATTAAGAAGTACTGTATAGGCTTAGACTATGCATCCTCATTTTGTTGTCCAGACTGTCACATGCAGACTATGAATAGGAAGTAGTGATGTAATCAGGATGGCTGCAAGAAATTCCTTTTGCTGGTTTAGAATTGGGCCACTTGAATGGATTAATTAGAACTGTAAAGTGGGTGCTGGATTGTGGTCCAATCTGGTCTTTACATCCCTGAGTGATGTTCTTTCAATAACACATTATTTTGTCTAACAGTTGCTGGTTTCAAGCTAATCATGTACGCAAACAAAATGCTCGTAGAATAATATTTCCTATAATTTTCCTGTAAAAGCCTGCCTTTGAATTAAATCTACTTCATTTCCCTTCCCCCCTTCAAAGTAGAGAAAGCAGTTTTAATACCATTCCAGTTTGTTCATAACTTGTTTGCTATAGGATCAAAGTTCATTTTCAGATTTCTTTAAACCTTACTGATGTGCACCCTGATGTCCCGGGGGAAATGGAGCTGTCATTCTGCTTTTTGTGTGTTAAGTTATGAACTGTGACATTCCAGCAGGTAAAGGCCTATTGGCTGTATCACAAGGTAGAGTCTGTAAGCACCCATTCAGAACTATGATGTCATATGCTCAGATGAATCTGTAACTATAAAATTATGTAATTTACTGTAAAAGTCATGTTAGAATGTTTGCTTTCTTGGCTGCTTGCCCCCCCTTCCCCTTGGGTTACAGTCAGATACAAGGATCTTTGTTCACTCAGAAGACTTCAGGGCTTTCTTTTGGAAACTGCTCCACTTGTGGCCATATCCTAACTGCTGTTTGGTTTCTCTGTGAGCGTTTTGTAATGCACTTTTACAGCAAAAAAGGAAACGTGTGTCACCTCCAGAACTTACCCAGCATAAAGTGCAATCAACAGATAACTCTTTTCCATCTTTTGAGTCATCTGTTGGGGAGGGGGTACAGGAAATATGATTTCAAGAATCTTTGGGAAATGGACTTCATTTAATTTGCCTTCACTATTTTCACGTAAGGTGGTTTTCCATTGTGGAATCTTGAGATATTATGTTTTAAAAGTTTGTTTGTTGCTTTGTGTTGTATGGGCAATTCCCAAACTTTAGTAACATAGCAGAATCATATGCATTCAAGAGAAGAAAACGGCTGCTGTGTGAGTGTGACTCATCCCCACAGGGGCTCCTGGCTTTCCTTCAGTGCTCTGTTTATTTGAGCAAATACTGCTGGAATTCTTCCCCTTCAGCAAGGAAGACTTGTCTGAGCGCCTCTGCAAAGATCCAAGAGACGCTTGTTCACAGTACAAATTTCTCCTGTCTGGGCTCTTCTTCCTTTTCGTTCACAGATCTGGATTGTTCGTCAACTGAAGGCACCTGAATCTCCCCCACCCCTTTTGTTCTGCATTTACAATGGACGTTTTTATTCCTCAGCTTTCTTGCAGCTCCTCATATTGATCATGACATTTCCCAGCTTTCCTAACACTGTGGTAATTAGCAGTGCAGCCCAGTAACAGAGTTACACCCTTGTAAGGTCACTGAAGTCAATAGGCTTAGAAGGCTGGAACTGTAGAAGATTCAGTATTGCACTGTAAAAGATTTAACATTTTAATTTTTGAAGTGCCAGCTTCTGCTTTATGCCTCAGCAACTGAAGAGGCTTCCTGCTGGCTCATCGGAAAGTATCCTTTGTGAGGTATTCATGCAACGTATTGTTGGTGCTTTCCTCCCATTACATCAGCGGTTGTGGCTGATGCAGCACAAGGATTGCATTCTCCTCCTACCTGCAAAGCTAGGGAACGTAGCTTCTCCTCTTTTGGTTCTTGAATTCCTGAGCTGGATTCCATACTGTGCTGTCACTGGGCATCAGAACATTTTATTGTGTTTATTTACTTTATTTCTATCCTGCCTTTCTCATTAATACTCAAGGGCATTACATGGTTCAAAACAATGCCATCAAATTACACCAGACATCTAATAAGCAGTGTAACACAACTGGATTACAAAAATTAGAAACAATTCAAAAAAAATTGTCCAACAGGATATGAAGAACAATTCAGAGTGTGAGATTTCAGAAGTAGAAAACAATTCAATAAGAGCAGAGTGATAAAACATAGTAAACCAGAGGTCCCCAACCTTTTTGAGCCTGTGGGCACATTTGGAATTCTAACATGGCATTGTGGGGGCGGGTGCAGCAACAGAATGGCTGCCACAAAATGGTTGCTGCAGGAGGTGGAGCCAGCTACAAAATTATTGCCACAGCTTAACTTCAGTAACACTGCAGATCCTTGTGCTGTGGTGGTGGCTGCTGCCAAAACAACATTTTTTAGAAATCTGCACAACCAATCAAATCTCCAGTAGTGAATGAAAAGCCTTCCTGGGCAAAGCCTACCTGGCCCCACCCACTTTCGAAAAATACCTGGTGGGTGCCAGAAAAGGTATCGGCGGGCACCATGTTGTTGCCCACAGGCACCACATTGGGGACGCCTGCTGTAAACATGATACATACCATACACAGTTGCATAGATTACAGTCCTGTTTCCTTTATAAAAGCTCCTTCCGGAACCATTCCACTACACTGTAGCCCTATTAGCTTTATAAACAAAACAGAGCTTCAAGCTCTTAAGAACAGATAAACATGTCACTTTATAGGCTCACAAAATTGTATTCCAGCATAAACCTTTTTGTACTAGAGCCCTCTCTCTCTCTTTGAAGTTTGAGAATATTGCATATTGCACTGGGTGCTTGTCTGAGGACAAACCCATTTATATATTGTACTGTAGTGAGAGGAGTTGGACAGGAAGTATGATATCAACTATATTTTTGAAATGAAGTCTGTTGCTTTTCAGAGAACCGGAACACTTGCTTTTCAATTGTGTGATTGTTTTAAACACATACAGTACTATAATTAGATTTGTCATGCTATCAGCTATAACAAAAGATTTGTTCTACATTGAAAAGAGTAGTTTTTACAGTAGCAAGAGTCAGGCAGTACTAGTATGCATTGTAATATAAAAGTAAATGTAAAATAATACAAATGTTTCAAGAGAAATGAAACTCCAGTAAGTGGTGGTTTTGTTTTCCCTTTCTGTTTATATCCCAGATGGTCAATTAATTTGAAAAGGTTACTGGGAAGTATTAATGAATAGCTAACATAAAGCCTCATTGGGAAGCAAATATTTCCTTCACATATTGTACAGATTGGGGTAAAATAGCTAATTTTAACTAGCAATCATCTTTATCAACTTTTTGTAGAACAGCTGCGTAACAGGATGTGAGATAATTGTCTGGAGATGCACATGCAGAATCAAAATTTGTCTCAATGGATCCAAGCACTTGGGAATCCACTCTCTAAGCATTCTCCAACACCCAGGAAAAGATCACAACAATATCAACTTTTTTTTTAAGCTTTTGTTTCACGGATGTTTTTCCCTATGCTGCTAAACTGGTTGTTTCATTCTAGGGCTCTTCCTAGTCTATATTTTCTTTCTAGGACGGGGCGGGGGTGGGAAGGAAACTGGGTAACATGCTGGGGGACAGTAGCTCAGGAGTATTTTTCACCCGTTCCCTAATAAAGTTCCATCTCATGGATGAAGGGGTGGGAAATATGGGGGGAAAGTGGTTACTGTCTCCCAAAACTGGGAGAGAATATCTGCTGTATCTTGAAAGCAGGCAAAATACCCTTCTGCCCTGGCATTTGACCAAGTCACAAAAAAATCCTTATAAAACAGGCTGGTCTATTGTTGAGGTCAGCAAATGAAACGCTTGTGGAGGGACCACTCTTCCTGAACCATTGTTTGCTGACGGGATTGATCCACTAATGTTGTTTGATCTGTGCTACATGTTTTGTCCCCAGAGACAGATGACTATTTTCTGCCAAATTGACAAATGATGTGAGCCACTGCTTGACTACTGTGTTTAAATGGTTAAAAATGAACAAGTTGAAATTGAATCCTGAAAAGATGGAAGTAATGCTTGTTGGGAAGGCTGAGATCTTGAAGAACATTGTGTTTCTCATATTTATTTGTTTGTTTCGTTATTAAAACTTTTATATACTGCCTGTCCTTGTGATTCAAGGCAGCTTACAATAATAGGTAAAACATTTCTGTTAAAACTAAAAATAAATTTGATGGGGTCCAGATGAGCGTTGCTGATGTGGTTAAGAGCTTGGGGGTTGAACTAGACCCAGCACTATTGTTGGAGAAGCAAGGTAATATGGCTACAAAACAAAACAAAAGCTTTCTTCCATCTTCCTTTAGCCTGTAAAATGGCTTCCTGTCTTTATTTGGCCAATAGGGCTGTGGGAATCCATGCCATGGTGACTTCAAGACTGGACTACTGTACTGCACTCTAAATGGGTCTACCCTTGAAGTCAGTTTGGAAACTGATAGAAGCTAGGAAGAGTATGCTTATTACACTCATTCTGCAGGTACTTCATTGGTTACCTATCAGTCATTAGGTTCAATTCAAGGTACTTGTTATCACATTCAAAGTCCTACATGGCCTTGGACATTCATATCTGCAGGACTGCCTCCCTTGCTATGCTGCGACGTTACTGTTTTTCTCCTTTGAGCAAAGGTTTCTGAAGGTAGCACCCTGAAAATAAATAAAAACAATAGCTGCCTGTACATGTACTTTATCTAGGGTTGCCAACTAGCTGGAGATCTCCTGCTATTACAACTGACCTCCAGCCGATAGAGATCAGTTCACCTGGAGAAAATGGCTGCTTTGGCAATTGGACTCTATGGCATTGAAGTCCCTCCCCGAGACCTGCCCCCCTCAGGTTCCATCCCCAAGACCTCCCACTGGTAGCAAAGAGGGACCTGGCAACCCTAACATTATCTGTTGTGGCCCCGACTTTGTGGGATGGCCTTCCTGTGGAAGCCAGAAAGGATCGATAAAGCCAAATACACTGTTTTATAGCAATAGTATCCTGACAGCCCATTCCTGAGCTCTTGGTGGGAAAGAGCTCAGGAGGAGTGCAAGTGCCCACGCTGGTGTCTGGGCTGCTTGCCCTGGCGCCCGGGCCACTTGCGCCACCACGAGAGGCAAGGAGGCCAGTGTAGGGCCACCCATACCATCCTTCCTGCACTGCCTTGGCAGCACAGCCCAGGGATGCTGGCTAGGCTTCCCGCCAGCGTCCCATCGGTGTAAAGCCCCGTGCAGTGTCCCAGGGGCATTCCCAGGGTATACCGTGGGGTGGAGCTGCCAGTAGGCAGCTTCCTGACCCCTTTCGCCCTGGGTATGCCGTCTATAACAACAGCGTTGCTGCGCCAGCTTTTTTCTGGCATAGCCTCACTGTTTTCAATGGGGCAAAATGCCCCATTTTCAAACAAAAAACATATACATACACATATGTGAAGAAGGGTGCCATGAGGAGAATCCACATAAGCTGTCCTTGAGGTCTGAGTCACTCAGAGATACCAAGTGTTCTGCCCATATATACAGAACACAGAAAAATAAAGAGATAGTACTGAAGCTTGTAGTGGAAAAAATTTAGGCCAAATCCATTTCTGAGTGTTGTCATTACATTTTCTATGAACATCCTCTCTGTCCAGTAGAAAGACCAAAGAGAATAAGATATATTTGTCAGGAGCATCTGAAACGGAATTTTCAGTTTCTTCTGATTTCCCGAGGTAGATAATACAAGCTCTTTTAGAAAGCACCGGAAGGTCTTGCCCATTCTGGTTGTAGCCCCTCATTCCTAATTAGTTTGTCAGCTAATTCTCAGAAGTCTACCACTGGCTGGGAGGAAAGCCTCCCAGAAAAGAATGAGCAAATAGTCATGGCTTGGTCAGCCTGTGAGAAATCTTGAGGCTTGTTGAAATCATCAGAGTCTAAAAACTGAAGGGCTGTGGGGTGTGTCCTAGTTTCGTATACAAGAGCTTTGCCTGCTTTGTTTTCCTCTTGGCCTTGCTCTAAATAAAGCTCACCCTTCTTCCTTAGGAAATGACCACAAAGAGAGCAGATAAAAAGATTAAGAAAGGGACTAGCATTATTCATACATAATCTTTACAGGCATGTAACTACTTTCACATGGCTAGGAAATGTTTTTGGAATTCCAAGCCATGGATTGTAACTAAATGCATTTAGATAAATGTGTGTGTGTGTGTGTGTGTGTGTGTGTGTGTGTGTGTGTGTGTGTGTGTGTGTGTGTGTGAAGTACTGTCAAGTCATTTCCGACTTATGGCAACCCTATGAATTAATGACCTCCAAAATGTCCTATCATTAACAATCTTGCTCAGTCCTTGCAAACTGAGGGTCATGGCTTCCTTGATTGACTCAATCCATCTTATGTTGGATCTTCCTCTTTCCCTGCTGCCTTCAACTTTTCCTAGCATTATTGTCTTTTCCAGTGAGTCTTGTCTTCTCATAATGTGACCAAATAGCCTCCGTTTAGTCATTTTAGCTTCTAGGGAAAGTTCAGGCTTGATTTGATCTATGACCCACTGGTGGTTCATGGTATCTATAAAAATCTCCTCCAACACCTTGACTAAAAAGGGAGGTAATTAGGGTTGCCAGGTCCCTCTTTGCCACCGCTGGGAGACTTTTGGGGTGGAGCCTGAGGAGGGTGGGGTTTGGGGAGGAGAGGGACTTCAATGCCATAGAGCCCAATTGACAAAGCGGCCATTTTCTCCAGGTAAACTGATCTCTATCAGCTGGAGATCAGTTGTACTAGCGGGAGATCTCCAGCTAGTACTTGGTGGTTGGCAACCCTAGAGGTAATTCAGGATTTGAGAATACAGGTGATTAATATAATCTTTAGAAACTGATTGTATGTGGAAGAAAATATGGGGAGGGAATGTAAAATCAGCCCGTTTCAAAATATTTTTTAACATCTGTGTTATGCTTCTTTAATCATCAAAGATTAATCTACATTTTGGGGAGATTTGCTGTTGCAAGTGAAGTGCATTCCTAACAAAAGTCCTAAGGAGGCCAGGAAGGGGCTGCGCCGACATTGCCCCCCCCCCCCGGCATCCGGACTACTTACGCCACCGTAAGTGGCCCCAACGCCGGTGGAGTGGCCTGGATGCCGGTCTCCCAGCGCTGTCATGGCAGCACCACTCCAGGACACCGACAGGCCTTCTGTCAGCGTCCCACCAGCGTAAAGTCTCACACCGGCATTCTGGGGGATGTTCCGGCGTCCCCAGGGGCGTCTCCAAGGCGTGCCAGGGGGAGAGGCAGCTCCCTGTCCCCTTTCAGCCTGACACACCAGCGACAAGAACAGCGGTGCTGCACCTGCTTTTAGGCAGGTGCAGCCTTGCTGTTCTCTATGGGGCAAAAAGCCCCATTTAAAATTTAAAAAGCCTTTAAAAGGCTTTTTTCGAGTTTTCGGCTTCCGGGAAATGGGTTAGGAGGCGCTGCAGCGGCGCCTCCTCCCCGCCATCCCTGTCCGCCAACAACTCAGGAATGGACTGAGTATGCTAAACAATATGTTTGGGTTACTATCAGCAACAGCTGAGTGAATGGGATTATGTTATTTCTGTAATAAATACATAATCCCAATTAGCATGGCCTGCTACTGCTCGCTAATGTTATTGAATGAGGTAAAGTATGTATATTACAATATTTGCCCAAAGCTGGGGCTAATCGTTATAATGTAAAAACAATCACTTGCCTTTTCGATACATGCTACATGCATTTAATGATATACCGTATATACTCATGTATAAGCCGACCCGCGTATAAGCCGAGGTGCCTAATTTTACCCCAAAAATGGGAAAAAATTAGGCACCCGTGTATAAGCCGAGGGTCGGCTTACACAATGCCCCTGCCCCAGGTCGCCCTCCCGCCCGGCCTCCCGGGCCCTCCAGACCCACCCCGACCCCAGTGCCACCCTAGGGGGGAGGGAGAAGAGCCCCTGAACCCCTTACTCACTGGGAGGATGAGGCCCGCTGATCAGCTGGAGGTGGCGGCAGGGAAGGCACGCAGGCCTGAGGCGGCAGCGGGGCCCTGCCTGAGCGCAGGCAGGCCCTGCAGGCCTCTCCCAGGCCGCAGAGAAGGCGCGGGGGGGGGCCCTGCCTGCACTCAGGCAGGCCCTGCAGGCCTCTCCCAGGCCGCAGAGAAGGGGCGGGGGGGCGGGGCCTGCCTGCACTCAGGCAGGCCCTGCAGGCCTCTCTCAGGCCGCAGAGATGGCGCGGGGGGGCGGCGGGGCCTGCCTGCACTCAGGCAGGCCCTGCAGGCCTCTCCCAGGCCGCAGAGAAGGCGTGGGGGGGGCGGCGTGGGGGGCGGCGGGGCCTGCCTGCTCTCAGGCAGGCCCTGCAGGCCTCTCCCAGGCTGCAGAAAAGGCGGCGGGGGGGGGGTGGCGGGGCCTGCCTGCACTCAGGCAGGCCCTGCAGGCCTCTCCCAGGCCGCAGAGAAGGCGCGGGGGGGCGGGGGGGGGCCTGCCTGTACTCAGGCAGGCCCTGCAGGCCTCTCCCAGGCCGCAGAGAAGGCGTGCGGGATGGCGGCGGCAGCGGCGGTAAGTTCCCCCCTCCCTCTATCCCTCCTCCCTCCTCCACCCTCCCCTCGCCTACCGTATTGACCCGCGTATAAGCCGAGTTGGCTTTTTTCAGCCCTTTTTTGGGCTGAAAAACTCGGCTTATACGCGAGTATATACGGTAGCATGTTTTTATTTTATTGAAGTCAAACATGATTAGTTGTTCATTACTTGCATCAAGAGTTCTGATTTTGAAAGCTGAATTTCAGTGAAATTATGTCATAATTATTTTACTGCAAGAGTCTCTTCAGGGACTTGTGCTTCTTGGAGAATGTATCTTCAACCATGGGGTGTGTGTGTGTTTGTGCATCCACTTAAATGGTTAAATGAAAGCATGGCTGCAGCTGTAAATTTTCATTAACAGGCATAGATCAGCTGCTCCTGCCAACAATGTGATAATTTTGCATTATCATCTCCAGCCTTTAGTTTAATTGCCCAGCTAGTAGGAAGAAAGCTTGTTGGCTATTTTTATGCCTAGGGAGAGAGCGACATGTAAGGCGTTCTTTTACTGTGAATGGACTTTGGAGATAGAGAGTGTTAGTTACAAGACGATTACAGAAAAGGTGGCGGTGAAAGGAAGGGAAGCCGGAGACAGGGAGTGTAGAGGAAGGAAGGAAAGCCTGAGCAACAGGGAGAGGGCCTAGCAGAGGAGGGGAATGGGGTTGCCTCTTTGCTGTATGATGCTGTGAGCTGCTTCACTTGTAGTGTTATGTTGTACATCATTCAAAACTGAATTTTCTCCCTACAGTTGTTACCTTATTAGCATGGTCTGAAGGAAGAGCTTTCCTACTGGTGAAAAAGGAAGAAGGGTCCTCTTTGACTATTCAACAGAAATGCTAGAGATACTTGATCAAAATTTGCCGACCAATACACACACACGATAAAAAGAATATGCAAAGAACTGTTTATTGTTAATTTCTATAACTTTTAATAACATTTTGCAGCATTTTGACAGAGGCAGTTGAATCAAATGAAGATTGGGAGTAGCTATAACTGAGCAACTGTTAATATCACAACAAGCAGATGCATCCAGCGACTTCTATGGTCTCCAAAGCCTAACTCACATGGGGAGATGCAGATGCACCTACATCTTGTGCATTTCCCTTACACTGATGCCCAAGTGCTTTTGGCACTTTTTATAGTATTCAAAGTCAATCTGTGTTGAATAAAATAATCTCAAAAATAGATTACTTGATTGGAAGGACAGCATTATGGCTGATGTCAGTTATTTACACAAATGTTTCAGAATGTCACTTATGCATGGGCCACTCCTGCTGGCTGTGGAGTAGGAGGGGGACCCACTGAGGCAGAGTGTTGCGTGGGGGCCCATTGAGCCACTGACAAGTCCCCCAGCAACCTCTTGATGGGCACCTGCTCATCCCCAATGTCCCTCACAAAAGCAAGTAGCCCTTCCAGGTGCCTGTGACCCACCATCACAGGCACTGACAACCCTCATGCATCGGTGACCCCTAGAGAAAGCAGCCCATCACTTGTGGAGGGACTCCAGCTGCTCCCACTCCATCACCGCCCACATGGCAGAGAAGGTGGGGTGTGAGCTGAACCAGCCTCAGGCCCTATGCCTATGGCCCAGGTGAGGGACATGAGTCCCCTGTGTCACCAGCGGCCACACAACCCAGCTCTGAGGACTGTTGCCTGACTCTTCCACCTCCACCCTTCCCATTCTCCTCCGCCCCATTCCACTGTTGAGTCTACCCATTGTATGGCCTCACCCTCAGCTGCTGCCCCCAGGGACTTTGTGATGCCCAATGTCTGCAGGATGATTGACCTGGCTGCCATGGCTTGTCTTGTGGTGCTTAGGGTATGGAAACATGACATCAGCTGCAAATGTCTAGAAGAAGGGCCCTGGGGTGGTGGGTCCAGGACTGGGGCCACCACCTGGGCTCACAGTCACCTCACCTCTCTCCCTCCCCCCCGGATCGGCAGCCTGGGTGTGCCAAGTACCAGACACACAACCCTCATAGAGATGCAGTTGTGGTGAAAAACAAAACTTATTGAAAGGCTAATGGAGGAAGGGCCTGATGACTCCAAAGACCACTTCCAATGTGCTATAGGGAAATGGACTGTTCCTCTCCTGCAGTGGCAAGCATCCAAGTGGGGCAGCAGAGCCACAAATGGAGGAACAGGCTGAGAACAACAGTTGTCTTAAGGCAGGCTGGGATAGCAGCCTAAGCAGAATGGGGCAGGGGAGGTACTGGCCCAGGCCAGATTTTGCCCTGTTGGATCATCACTTCAATAAAACAAAACAGAGACATGCGCAGTGACAACAAGTGTCCACAAGTGCCTTGCTGGGAAGAGCCATGTCCATCGTGCCCCTCCACGGACTCCACTCTGTGGTCCATGAGATGGAACTCCGCTGCAAACCCTTCTGAGTCAGAGGCTGGCACCACCTGAACCACACTCACTTGTCCTGTGTTGAAATGCTCAGAAACTGATGATGATCCACCCACCACGGCAGTGCTGCTCAGGGCTCTGTTCCTGCAAGAGAATGAGTTCAAGGGATGTGTGGCAACCTCCACTACTTAGAATGGAGAGTAACAACATCTTTGTACTAAACTGTTGTGCAGCAGAAGAACTACTTCATTATGTTGAGAGATGTAAAAGTGCCCGGGGCACATATAGTATTCTTAATCTATCATACTGTGGTTGTAAATGGCTTATTTTGTTTTTTTGCTAATATGCAGTGGCAGCTAATTCATAAATTTAACAATGGGACAATCCCTGACATCTTGTTAATTCCCTATTAAGATGGTGGAGGAATTTTCAGTCTTCATGAAGCATGTAATTCCAGTTTGGATTTTACTTTTTCTGTAAGGCTCATTCTCTGTAAGCGTTTAAGAATGCATTTATGCTAATTAATGCTGTATTTTGATCCCATCCCCTAACAAAACATAACTATGCTTGTAGAAAGCTATAATGGCAATATAATTAGAATTTCTTCTATGAAAAACATCATAATAGATATCCTACCATGCTTATGCTGTTTTAATTGGATGTTTAGCTCTAGGGATGTTCATAATTTATCATAAAACTTTAATGTTAATAACAGCTGGGAGGAAGCTGTACTTAATCTCCTTGATTACACCATAATGGCTAAAATCTTAATTTGATTTTTTTTAATCTGCTAACAATGAAAGTAAGGGAAGGCAGAGCAACATGGAGATTGTGCTATTCTGTGCCTCATTTAGGTTGCTCCTTGTATATGAGTGTGTGTGTTGTACGACGCAGTGTGTTGTATGCATTCAAGAAAATTAAATTTGAGCTGAGATTGGTGAACCTGGATTTGTTTCTCCACTCCTACACACGAAGCCTTCATTCAGACAGGATGAACAAATGCTCATTCAAATCGGTAAAAATTGGTGTTGGCGGTGGGGAGGACCTGCAGCCTATGTTGAATAGTTGGTTGATGTTAGCATTTTGTTTAAACTGGCATGCTCTTGATCCACATATAGCTGCCTACAATTTTTCTTTCATATGACCATCACTGGCATGCCTTTCTGCAAGAAAATGCCTTCATATACATAGGCAGCATATAGAATTGACCAACTAGTAAAAAGGCAACAGTGTGAGAACTGCAATTCATTGCATGTCAACTGTACCTGGATAATCACAAGCCAGTTTGTTTTCCTGATTCAAAATTTTGTGACTAAGTTTGCATCTCATCAAAATGAATATTTTGCATTTGCTGTGAAAATCTATTTTTGTATATAAAAAGTAAATGAAAGGGACTTTGCAATTTAAAAAAAAACAGATATCAAAACCAGATTTTTTCCATGATCCATGTGTAGGGCTATATATGGGTTATGATAAGATTGCCTACTTCAGGTTGATGAATTCCTAGAGATTTGGGGGTGGAACCTGGGGAGGGCAGGTTTTGGGGAAAATAGGGGCCTCGGCATGGTATAATGTCATAGCGTCCAACCTCCAAAGCAGCAATTTTCTCTAGGGAAACATCTCTGTAGTCTGGCAATTGGTTCTGGAAGATCTCCAGGCCCCACCTGGAGGTTGGTAACCTTATCTGCACCAGCACAGTCATATTCTAGAGCTCTTATTGGGGAGGAATGCTGAAATGCTGTCCAATGAAAAAAGAGCTACATGTGTAGCATTATGGCTGGATACTGTTATGCCTGTCGTATTGTATCAACATTCAATCACAATAAAACAGTTGGAAGTTGAAGATTCAAAGCAGTTTGTTTTTATTGGCCAATACACAAAATGCTGGTGAAAATTGCCTAAAGCGCAGAGCAATTTCCACACACATCAAAGGGTTGCAAGCATGGATATAGACTTTGATAATGGGTGGTTACAGAGGCGTAATACACACGTAAGACTCAACTGCCCAATAAACCCTTATAGACGTATAAGCAACTATTTGCATATCCAATAGAAAATGCTCTTCAAGGCGTACCCTAATGGTTAATGAGGAAACACAAGTTTACATTCCAGGATGAGGCTTCTTAAATCAAAGCTCCAGGCTTAATTAGGGAACCTGCCTGTACCAAGTGAGAATGATCTCACTTGGTCAGCTGCCTGCAAACAGTTGCAGGTCAATCTGACCCAGGCCTCACAGTAGCAAATGTCTGTTGACCAAAGATTGCTACTTTACCCATCATGCATCGTGATTCTAGATCTGTACATAAGAATATATATGTGTGTGTGTGTGTGTGTTATACTATGTGAATATGCATATATGTATATAAAGAACATATGTTTTTCCCTTAAACTAAATTAATAAGGCACTACAATACTCTTTTAACAAAAACAGTAGTTCTAGGAATGTTGTTCCCAAAATTTTACTTGTGAAGCTAGCTTTTCTTGTCATTTTATGTTCTTAGATAGGCCTTCTTCCTCCCCCCCCCCCTTTTTAGCAAGCAAAAATATTTTAGTAATTCCATACTGCGTACAGGTCACCAGAGAAACACATAAGTAAAAGTATTGAAATGCATTAAGAAAGTAGGGACTACTTCCATAACTTCCTATGCAGCCCTAGTAAGTTTCAAAAACACACTCAAATGTCTTATAGTTTATATAGCTATTTTTCTTCTAGACCTTTCATTCTCAGAATCGTTTAGAATGGATGAGGATTTTCTAGATAGTTTATCTGAGTGTTAAGTAAGTGTAAGAAAGTAGTTGAATAACTGTCTCCTTTCAACTCTTACTTCAGTTTTAAAAAATGGCATATGGTCAACTTTCGTTACGTGGGCTGATAATTTAATTCACTGTTTGTGTTAACAAACTTGTGAGAACTGACTGGTGTGCCCTGTAATGTGTATTTCACATCTCTTCTTTTATTATGGATATCTGCTTGTACATACATTCCACGGCCAATGGTTGCTGCCTGTAATTTGTCCATACATGTTAATGTGTAGTTATTGTAACATAACAAACTACGCCAGGGCTACATGCCATACAAAATAGGTTTACTTACTCACTATGCACTGGTGTAGTGGCTCCCTGTCTGTGAATTAGTTTTCCACTGGTTACTCCTGTTAATTTCTACAAATGCATATTTCCTTTACCTAGACTGACACCACCACATCAAGAACTTGACATTTTTCAATGTAACTGATACCTTGTCTATAAGAGTGTTGCTTTAATTATCATACTTCTTAATGTTCAGCTACAAACTTCACTCTAAACCTGGGCCAGCTAATCTCACAGTCCCATCCTAAGACCCTGAGTGGAGTGTTGCTACTCAGTATCATATGGATCACCACACTTCCTACTGGAAGGAGCACCATAACATGAACAGAAATAATCATAGAATGAAGGATGTCTCAGGAAGCTCTGCAGATGTGTGTTTGAGTCTCCTCCTGCAACCAACTCTCCTTTGCTAGCATGTCATAGAGCCTACTTTCAGGTTTGTGAGGGGGTGGGGGAGGAGAAAGACTTTGTTTTTCACCACCTCTGTGTCAGCTAAATCCTGTCAGCTAAATCCTGTGTACCCATTTGCTCTTTAAAAACAGGTTGTTGATGGTGGTGGCCAAGTGTGCCTTCTACCAGCTACATCTGGCTCATCAGCTTTTTCCTTGCCAGCTCTCCTGGCAATGCTGATTCATGCTCTTGTAAATTTGCAACTGGAGTACGGTAATATGCTGTACATTGGGCTACTCTTGAAGCCACCTACCTCACTACATGTTAGAACTGTGCAGTAAATCAGGAGTCCCAACCTTTTTTGAGTCTGTGGGCACTTTTGGACTTCCAGCATGCCATGCTAGGCACAGTGACAAAATGGCTGCCACAGCAGACAGAGCCAGCCACAAAATGATTGCTGCAGCTTATCTTTAGCAACTTAGCGTAGATTCTTACGATGAGGTGGCCGCTGCTGCCAAAGCAACATTTTAAACAATCTGCAGAGCCAACCAAATTTTCAATAGTCAGAGGCCTTGTTGGGCAAAAGCCTTATCTGTCCCCACCCACTTCCTAAAAAAAACACTTGGCGGGTGCTACGGTGACCATGGGCACCACATTGGGGATCCCTGCAATACATCATCCCAAATGGTGAGGAATGTTAAGAGAAGGCAGTGAGGCACTTGGAGTTTGCCTGGGAAGTGGGCCAAGACCGGTAGCAGGCTTGTTCTAAGAAGGCCCCAGAGCAGGAACAGGGGAGAGGGATATTGCAGCTCGCTTTTCAGGTGTAATGCCATGACCCATGGCAGCATTACCTGAAATCCCTGTATTCAGGCATCATAGCAAGCCAGATAGATTGCAGTTCAGTCAGACAATTGCACAATGTCTGGATGTAGCATAGACCTCTCCATACAAAGCTTCTGTGCATTTTGATTATTTGCTCCTACTAAAAAAGACAATGTTTTAACCAGTAGGAACCTCAAAATCACAAATGTGGATAGCAAATAACCAGCCCTATTTGAAAAAGGATTATGGGAATTTGTCACACCATTGACAATATACTGCTGGCAAGTGCATAAATACACTAGATGGTGGTATCCTATTGATAGGACAGAATCAGTAGCCACAAACTGTGCAGCTTATTATTGTCTTGCTCCCTTGACATCAGCACAAGCAGGCATTTGTGGGACTCATGGTCTGTAACCAACTGCAGCTGAATTGCTTTGTAAGCCCGAACATATTTCATACTTGTTTTGGTGGTTTGTTTCTAGTAGTCGTCGTTTTGCTTTGTTAATTTTACTGTAGCAGCAAGGAGAAATAACTGAAGTCATTAAAATATGAGGATGTGAATGGGGGTATATAATACATATGCCCAAAATAATACTGTCACAGTTTAACATTAAAGAATCCACTGGCTGAACCTTTACTTAAAATTTCACTCCCAATCTTGTCCCCTCACATATACACCCTCTTTACATATTGGGTTTTACTCTTATGATGTATGTATTTTCCCATTTAAAAAAAAGATAAGGATATTTCTATACTTGACTTGGATGACTGAGGATGAATACTTGTACAGTATAGTATGTAACACATGAAAATTAATGTGGTGTGAGTTAGCTAGTTTCTCATAGCTGACAAGTCACCTAATAGTACTTCTTTTCTGTTTTCTAGATGCAGCAGCTGTTCCATGAAAACTATGAACACAACCGGAAGGGTTACATACAGGATCTTCACAACAGCAAAATTCACACAGCTATTACGCTTCATCCAAATAAAAGACCAGCCTATCAATATAGACTTCACAATTATATATTGGCCCGTAAAATATCAGAATTACGTTACCGTACCATCCAGCTTCATAGAGAAAGTGCCCTCATGAGTAGGCTCAGCAATACTGAAATCAGCAAAGACGATCAACTTCTGGGAATGATGCCATCTTTTAACCGCTTCCAGCCACATGACAGGAATGAAATCATTGAATGGGAGTTTCTGACTGGAAAGCTGCTTTACTCTATGGCTGAGAATCAACCACCCAGACAGAACATTAATAGTGTCCTGCGGGCAGCACTGGATGACACTATAATGCAGGTAATGGAAATGATCAATGAGAACTCTAAATCTAGAGGGAGGCTCATTGACTTCAATGAAATACAGTATGGGTACCGCAGGATTGACCCTTTGCACGGTGTGGAATACATTCTGGATCTGTTGCTGTTATACAAAAGGCACAAAGGAAGAAAAGTTACTGTTCCAGTTCGACGGCATGCTTATCTTCAGCAATTATTTAGTAAACCTTTTTTCAAAGAAGAAGAAGAACTGGATGTGATCAGTCTTGTAGAAAGCATGAATAGTGTCACACAGTCTTTCTCCTTCCTTTCTAATTCCCTGAAGATGTTTTCATCATTTCAAGGTGCCAAAGAAATAGGAGCACATGGTGACAAAAAGATTCACATTCTAGTCCCTCTCACTGGGCGGTATGATATTTTCCTAAGATTTATGGAGAACTTTGAAAAGACTTGCCTTATCTCCAAGCAGAATGTAAGGCTGGTAGTTATTCTCTTCAGTTCTGATTCTGGTCAGGATTCCAGTAAACACATAGAGCTGATTAATGAATATCATCATAAATATCCTATGGCAGACATGACAGTAATTCCAATGACAGGTGTTTTTTCTAGAGGGTTAGGTCTTGAAATGGCCTCCTCCAAGTTTGACAATGACACCTTGCTGCTATTCTGTGATGTTGACCTTATATTTACTCCAGACTTTCTCCAGCGGTGTCGAGCAAACACTATTCAAGGGCAACAAGTTTATTATCCTATTATCTTCAGTCAGTATGATCCCAAAGTAACATATGGGGGCAGCCCTCCACTGGACAGCAACTTTGTTTTTACAAAGAAAACTGGGTTTTGGAGGGACTATGGGTTTGGGATCACTTGCATTTACAAAAGTGACCTTGTAAGTGCTGGTGGATTTGACACCTCAATTCAAGGTTGGGGACTTGAGGATGTAGACCTCTTTACTAAAGTGATCAATTCTGGATTGAAGGCTTTTAGAAGCCAAGAAGTAGGTGTTGTGCATGTTTTTCATCCAGTTCATTGTGATCCCAACCTAGATCCTAAACAATACAAGATGTGCTTAGGATCCAAAGCAAGTACGTTTGCCTCTGCCACGCAACTAGCTGAAATATGGCTAGAAAAACATTTAGGTGTCAGGTATAATCGAACTCTTTCCTGACATTCTAACTTGCTCTGCCTTCCTAGGGGAGTTTACCTCATTATTACTTTGTTCTGTTGTTGCATTTGCAAACGTCTCTTTGTCTTCCAAAGGGTATGTGTTTGACCTCAAATGAACAGAGTCTGCTGTCAGGAACATTACGGATTCCTACTGAACTGATTAGATGTGGTGTCTTTCTATTCTCTTTGATCTATAAACCAAGTAAAACCATGGCAGTCAGACAATCCCATGGAGCTCATCTATCATGAGGACTACATCAAACAAATGTTCTCTTTGGACATTAGGATGCAATATCAGTCTTCATTTTGTCTGTTCAGCATAATGTGATACAGATATTGTCTGGTGAAGGTACCCCAAAAGTGCTTTATGCTTTCTCTGGGAAAGAGACTCTGGCAAACTTGAGTTTCATAATTTATATGTGGACAAAAATAAACAGTATTATTCTTCATCTTTATAATTTTTGAAGTAAACAAATAACTGATCATCTTTATTTTTTAAAAAAACAAAAGAATACACAAACTGAAATTTTCCTTTCCAAGTGCAACTGGTACTGGCTACCAAGAAACTTAAACATTGTAATAAAATGACCTCTTCATTACTGTCTACGCTAAGCGCAATTGAACTGTTTTCTCAAGGAAATGTGACTTACTCAAATATTTGCATAATTGAGGCAATTCCTGAACCAATGTTCTTCATTTGCTGGCCAGAAGACACAATATGGTTATTTATAATAAAAGTACAGATGTACTGTATTCTTTTTTCAAAGACAAGAATATGTTGCTTTGTGTCAGTTTAGAATGAGCCTCTAATATATAAATAATTTTCTATTTTATTCCTTTCGTAAGGCTGCACTTGATACAAAGGAAAATAAAAGGGTACTTACTGTTGTCTTTTTTACAATTGTGCATTAATATTGTATTCTGAAATCAATTATTGTTAAACTTAAAAGAAAATGTAATTATTTAAGTATGAAATTACTATTGCTGGTCAAAGTTCTTGCCAATATATTTATATTAGTGAAGATTTATAGGAATGTGGACTTTTATCTCTAAAAAGCTTGAGTATTTCATATAGTGTATTGGTGGAATAGTGAAAGGGAAGTTAACATTAGAAACCAAAACATAAAGTCTGGTATTCTTTAGAATTCTTTTGTCAAAGCAAAGGCAAAGTAATTTCAAATTTGAAGCACATTGCAATATATCAGTGATTTCTTGCCTAAGTTCTTTTTAAATTGTATTTGTAACATTGAGCTAGAAAATTTTGTCATGGAAGTGTGCTAAGAATTCAGAGGGCATATCCAAGGAATACATATCAAGATCAATACCTAACATAAAGCAATTGACTTTTAACTGCATAGCTGGTAAACCTGAGAAAATAATATATATATATAAGTGTTTTGAAGGAAAGAAAACTTACTAATATGTTTTAAAATGTATCACACATGTTTCTTTATCTATAATGCACTTTAAACTTATCCCAGAATAATCCCATTGATTGCATGCCAGCAAATGCCAAATTTACGTTGGTTTAAAATTATGCATAAGGAAAAAAATCGTATCAGCACTAAGGCTGCAATCCTTAGGAATTGGCAAGCTCCTTAGGAATTGGCATGACCCTGTGCTGGCATAGGTATCACCTCATCACATAGGTATCACCCCATCACAGTGGCACCTATGCCGTCCTGGGGGCAAACACACCAGCATGGGGGAGATGCGGAGTTGTGTTGGTCCCCGCTGCCAGCGCAGCCATGCCAGCAGGGAATTCCTGGAAGGGAAAGCCCGTGCCGGCGTGAGTGTGTGTGTGTGTAGGTGTTCCTGGGGGCAGAGCTGCCATTAGGCAGCTTCATAACCTCTTTCACCCTGGGAATTCCCCTTGTGCAGTTGCTGTGCCACTGTTTTTGGTGGTACAGCCCCGTTGATTGCAATGGGGGCATTTTCTTTAATTTTACTGGAAAATGTTTTAAATTCCTTTTCGGCACCTGGGAAGCCACTCCCGGCTACCGCAGATCTTTCCTCCCCCCTTCAGGAATGAGCTGCCTGACTTTATCTGTGTCATTTCTGAAAGAATTTATGTTCTCCTTCAGGAGTGACGTAGTTAAATACATTATAGTTAAGCAATCATACATCAGAATCCAGATTGCATGAAACCAGTACAGCTTGTATTTCAGGGAACGTGATAACAATGGTAAAAGGCAAGCGATTCAGGTAGATTTGAACACTTGAGGGCCGTGTAATGTTGCCCCACAAGCATTATCATCCAGGTTCCCAAACTTTTTCTGCCAGAATTTAAGCAACCTTTTTTATTTCTCGGAGGCCTGAGAGCCTGTTTGTCCATGCTTTCTGCCTCCCCATATCTGATTCCTCCTCCAGTCCTTCACTTTCCAGAAGTGCCCCACCTCAGCACCACACCTGCATTATGTGTGCATTTTCATTTCATAGCCATTTGTGTATGGAAAAGCCCATGAAAATATGGTTGTCTTAGATAAAAAACCTGAGTAGCCCTGACTAGCCTGATGTCATCGGAGCTCAGAAGTTAAACATGGTCGGCCACGGGTTATTACTTGGATGATGGACCACCAGCAGAAGAAGGCAATAGCAAACCACCTCTGCTCATCTCTTGCCTTAAAAACTCTATGTAAGTTGACTGCAACTTGATGGCACACAATTAGTATTAAAAACCAAGAGTATTGAATCCTTCCCACATCAGTAACAAGTAACACCGTGCAATAGTAGTTCTTCTTATCCAGGCAGCTCAGCTTTCTTGAATTCCTGCGTTGGACATTGTAAGGTACCTCCAATTACATCAGTGTTGTTGGCACTGTTGGTCCACTTAGTTGACAGCATCTGTAGTTTCCCCCTGGCTCATGCTTAACCTGAGTTGTTAAACCTTCTGGCAGATGACATTCTAATATGTTATTGCATGCATAAATGAGAGCTTAGCTGTTTAGAAAACTTGACTCATCAAATAGTATATGTGGTGTGCCAAAAAAATTAGATAGATGTGTCCTTGAAAGAAACACAATATTGGAATACCAGCCTTTGCATTTCCTTATATGAAATGAGAATAGGCAGTTATAATACTGTGACAGAGAGGATAATGAGAAGTAGAAAAATCCACAAGTTTCTAGACCTTTCTTATCTCTAAAATCCAGCTACTGATACAAGCAATGTGAAAAATCACCCTTCTAAATAAATGACGTGCATAACTGTTTGTGTAAGCCCAAACCTTTGCTGTTAGTCCTAGGTCAAAACCATGTGCCCCAAATGTGTGCACTATTATAATACTTGTTTTAACATTTAGCCCATGTAGCAGCTTATGTAAACAGTATGAAATTAGAGATGTTTGCCAACCAGAAGATTTTTTCTTTTAGAAAAACAGTTTAACTTTTTTAACTGCACAAGATTTGAGAAAACAAAGATCCTATTGGTAGGCATACAAAAATTGTGAAAATCTGTTTTAATTATTCCTTGATAAAATTGATAAATATTTGTGCTTGAGCCTTGAACAAAATGGTTTTTTCAAGGTAAATTACAGCATATAACGTAAGTTGAACTTGGAGACTGCAGAAGTTCTGTGTATAGCGGACTTGCCGGATCGGGTCCCATGTGAGAAAAACAAATGTTAGTTATTACTACTTAATAGATATTTATTTAGTGTATGACCAATTCATTTGTTTATATGATGGATTACTTTGTTACAAACTGGATCATAAATGTTTGTTATAAAATACTGCATTGTCTTTGGAATAACTGTTTTCAGATAAATTGTGCTAGTTGATTTGTACTAAGAGATTCCTTCTAATGATTATAGTCATAATGGGCTCCCGTCTGCAAGGATTTTGATGTGCCCAACTAGGTGGATAGGGGATATGCCAGGAACACATAAGTTGATAGTAAACCACACAGAAGATAATACTATTTTTACAATACAATGCATAACACCTTTATTTTGAGTATGTGTACATGTAAAAACTGCATTAATTTCTAGAAGTGGGTTTCTGAATTTTTGAGTTTTCTTGGCCATCATTCAATAACTTTTTAGTATACATTTTTTATTTATAGCACTATAGATATTAAGGCTGAATTTCTCCAGGCTTCCTGAAGATGAGTCAAGCTGATGTATGTTTTCTAATATTAATCACTAGTGTTTTGTTTTTTTACCCTGACCTAGATAGCCCCAGGAGAGCCTGATTTCATCAGATCTCAGAAGAGAAGCAGGGTCGACCTGGCAAGTATTTGGATGGGAGACCTCCAAGGATTACCAGAGTCGTGACGCAGAAGCAGGCAATGGCAAACCACCTTTGAACGACTCTTGCCTTGAGAACTCCACAGGAGTTGCTATAAGTCATATGTGACTTGACGGCACATAGGTGCTCAGTATTTTTTGGTTAGAAATACCCAAGTAATAATTTTTGAAGTAAATATTAAAAAGTGAGGCATTTGTTCCCTCCTAGTACCAAGCATATTTCAAGCAGTTTAATTAGCATTATCTCCAATGCAGGATGGAAAGATGTTTTAAAATTACTGCTACTAACATTGCATAGGGCTAAAACTTGGATTTTAGCCAAACATGTTGATTTTACCAATCCCAGTGTGTTACCATTAATACAGGAGGCCAACGAATGATGGAAAGGTTTTCACTTCTCTGAGACAGCTGCTGTCACTCTGGTTTATGGAGAGCCAAATTTACAATTAATATCAACCCAAAGAGCCACATGACTATTGTATGCCCTGTATGTCACCCCACCAAAAGCACACATACAATAATATGGGATGTAACTGTTAATATTAAATATACAACTGTAACTGTATTACAGATTACTTCTGAGCTTGCAATGTTGACTCTCTCCACCACTTTGAACCAGCCTTTGAGTATCTGGAGAGAGAGGAAGGGCTTCCCTTTCTGCCTTCTCACTGTCTCCTCAGAATGAGGGACAATGAGGCTCCCAAAGGAAAGCAAGCTGGTTGTGAGGAAAGGGGAATAAAACCACCTCCACCCAACAGTGGTCAGCTTGGTCTTTTCCTGGGCGGCACTCTCTCTTCTGTATGGCTGGCTTAGTCTTCTCCTAGCAGCTGCCAGGATACTAAGATGAGAGTTCAGAGGCTCTGGAGAAGGTTGGTAGGTTGCTCGAGAGGATTGGCCCTGACTTCTATCCCTGGCACAAATTCCACAGCTCAGAGCATCTCTACAGTGGCAGCTGTGACAAGAAGAAGAAGAGTTGGTTTTTATATGCCAACATTCTCTACCACTCAAACCAGCTTACAATCACCTTACCCTCCCCACAACAGACACCCAGTGAGGTAGGTGGGGCTGAGAGAGTGTGACTAGCCCAAGGTCACCCAGCTGGCCTTAGGAGGGGGGAAACAAATCCAGTTCACGAGATTAGCCTCCGCTGCTCATGTGGAGGGGTGGGGAATCAAACCCGGTTCTCTAGGTCAGAGTCCACCACTCCAAACCACCGCTCTTAACCATTACCCCACGCTGGCTCTCAAGGTGGGAACCACCTGCTAACCACAATGACATGATTTTCCTTGAACATGAGGTCCGTGCCACACTAGGAAACAGTGTTCCAAAGAGCGACAGATGTCATATCAAAGAGCTATATGTGGCTCCCAAGCCACTCAGTATCACTGCCTTAGTCCTTCAGGCCCATTAGGGAGAAGTTTCCAACAAATTCCTTCTTTTGTCTTCATACAACCAACTAGTCTTTTGAAGAAGTGGGGTCAGGACACCTATTTATAGGGGGCTACCCATGTTGGCATGGCAGCCTGCCAATAATGTCGTCACTCCTCACACAAAGCTCTCCCCCCCACTAGGAAGTTGGTTTTTATATGCCAACTTTCTCTACCACTCAAACCAGCTTACAATCACCCCTCCCCAAATACTGTTGTGTTTTTTTTTCCAAATGCTATTCCTTGAAATGTGTTCCCTCCCACTTTGGCTTATTTCTAGTGAAAACCTCCACACAAAGGTCACTAGAATTAGTTAACCAACATAAAGCTGGTTCCAAAGTGGCTTTAACATCAGAATAAAACCAATTATATATGATCATCATTTTCTTTAAACTACATTTTGGTTGCATTCATTTGACACAGAGGTCTAATGCACCAACAATTTACAGCATAGTATCATTGTGCTCGGTGTGTGTGTTTCGGATGTGTATTCTTCCCTATCGCACCGTGCCTATTAAGACTGCTCCCAAGACGGTTTATTGTCAGATCGCACCTCCAAAGTAATAGTCTGAGGAGGAGCGTGGGGGAGCACTGCATCATGTCGACGTCGCTGATGCTTCCCCACCTCCCCTCCCCTTTCTTTGTTTCATGCATGTGAATATCATTGATCTAAAGGAGCATTGTATGCTATTAAAATTTGCCTCATTTTCACGGCAGGGAAACCCTAATCACAACCTTTGCAGGCACTCCCCCCCAAAAAAACCCCAAAATGAGCCATTCCTTGCACAGTGCTAATTACAGAGCTGCTGTCTCTTTGGCCGTTGGTCCAACGATCTTGCATTCTATCACTGGGACAAGCACATTAAAACAAAAAAATTAAGAGCAGGGAGCCACGCTCAACCCCGGCAGTGGGAGAAAGAGAGGAACAGGTGGGGAGGAGCTTTGTGCCAGCAGGAGAGCCCTGACTTGTGTGTGTGTGTGCTCGCACGCTCTCTCTATCCCTCAGTCTCTCTCCCTCTTTTCTCCTGCTGCTTCCCCCTCCCCGATCTGCTGCCCGCAGCAATTTTGCTGCTTTTTCAGCCCTTGCCGTCCGCCATTCCTTCCCCCTCATTGATTGGTGGATGCAAACAGGAGGGGAGGGGAAAGGTGGGATAGGAGGAGAAAGGCTTTTTATTGGGTGTTGCAAAAAGAGGGGAGGAAAACTGAATAGCGTATGTAACTGAACACACCCCTTGGATTGCCGTTTTTGAAACGACATAAAGAAGAACATCGTGGTATAGGCATTTTGGGAAAACACAGATATTTGGCGCTTCCAAAGCATTTCTAAGCCAAAATGGGAGGTCTGAGGTAAATCTAACATGGATAACATGTTTTTATAAACGTAGTATATACTGAGTGTGTTAGCCCTCACAGTTGATGAAATTATCCAGAAGCCTTTTTAGGGTGAAACTGAAGGAGTTCTACCCTAGGCTTGATTCACTCTACCCGCCCTCACTCCATCACTTATCTGTCCCCTGCTGTGCTTCATAATAATATCCACTTCCCAGCTTTCCCACTTTTTTTCTCCATATAGCAAGAAGCTGGTGAGTATATGTAAAGGGGAATATCCATGAGAGTGCTGCGTGGATGCCTGGTGGTGCTTCAATAGAAACTCTAATGTGCAGTGAGTGAGTTGTAGTGTCATGTTCCTGTACCCAGAGGTTTAAACCCTGAAGAGCATTAGGACTGGGGTAGGAGATCAGATTCCTTCCTAAATGTTTTGGTAATGGCAGCTTTAAGGGTAAGAGGTGAAGGTTAGAGCTCCAGGTGAGAGGTACCCATTTAAAATAGGTGCCTGCTATCTACTTCTAATTGTTATGGGTTGTTCATATTATGGGAGTCCTGCACAGAAGCAGAACATTTAATATTGGGGGTTTAGAGCTGCAGTGTCTTTCCTCATCACCTCCCTGTCCCTTCCATGGCCCCAGCACAGGAGAGAGTTGTGTCTGTGCAGGCTATATTTTTCACCCTACCCTTCCCATTCTTTATAAGAGACCTATAGTCTCTCTAAATGGTCAGCCTTGTAAAGGAACTCCAAAATCAATTAATATTGGACTGGAGATACCAATAGCAGTGCCAATTCAAGTTCTGAAATTGCCCTACAAAAAAGAAGTTTCATTCTAAAGCAAACAGCTAGATTTAAATAACAGAAAATTGACTATTTCATGATATATATGAAAGCAGATGTTTAAATATCCTGTATTTTGGTCATTCTTCTTCCTAATTTTTTTTTCCTTTTCTTGATTTCATTCCACCACCAGTAACTTACTTGAGTAATGATGTAAATGTTTATGATTCATCTTGGGATACCATATTCCCCAGTTTTCCTACTTCTTGGCTCTCACCCGTTTAATTTTACCACAAGTATTGACTCAGATAATAATTCTAGTCTAGTTGAATGATGTCAGTGTCGTATAAAATGCTGAAGCAGAGCCCTTTGCTGAGTGAAGCTTCCAGTTTTGTTGCAAACCGTTTCCATTTGCCTGCCACAATAGTTTAATAGTCTCATGAATGTTATTAGTTCATCCTTCCCTTGTTCAGCCAGGAATCCCACAAAGGCAGGAAAATCCAAAACTGTTCCTCATATAGGAAAGTTATACTCTGAGGTGAGACTTTCTGGCTGGAACAGAATAGCTGAGATATTTTCAGGCTGAAGTACCTTTCTAGCATAAGTAAAGGCATATATCTCAGACCAGTGTTGGAGACAAGATATAATAATGACTTAGGCTTTGATCAGAGAGTCCCCATTTCATTCGAGAGATTTGGGGTACTGCTTCCATACTTGTGGAAGGAGCTCGGCATCTTTGGGCTGCCATTATAGCTCTGAGCTATCATGTTTGTATCCTCTTGTGATAGTAGGATTCATTCAAATGAAATAAGAAAAAAACTGGGTTTGTTCATGATGACTTTACCATGTCAAGGAGTAATATGAGAATCAGATCTGAGACTGGGCTCCTCCCAGGTCTTTAGACTATAGCCAGCATTTTGGCATAGCTGGAGGATATATGGAATGCCCGTACTTCTAAAACAGCTTCAATCTGAAGATTTTAGTTAGGGTTTTTTTCCTTCTATACTGTATCAAATTAGAAGATTTAGAAATAAATTTCCTGTTATCTATGGGGAAACTCAGAGAAAGCTAGTTTTCAGCATCCTTTGTTTTTGTTTGGAAGAAAGATCAGCAACGAAAAATGAGGGAGGATTGAGGAAGGCCTCCCATATCCTTGGCTAAAAGCTTAGTTACTACAGTATTTCCATTAGCTTTATAACCCACAGCTCTCGCTGAATGTGCAAGATCTAAAATTAAGATTCATAACTTCATAAATGAAAAAACCTGTACTTTATTCCTGTTGTAGAGAAAATATTTCTATATTACATATTTCAGCCACTTAATAATGCAGATGCAGATTCTTTTGTTTCTGCAGTATATAAACTTCAAAGAAGAAAAATAAAAGGATGGAAAGAAAGCGAACAAAAGGAATGGGGAGAAAACATAAACAAAGCATGCAGAGAAATAGGAAAGGTTTTGCACTTATTTTTAACAAAAAACATAGACTTGGAGAGACTTCTAGAGTGCCTTTATAGTTCTGCCCCTAGAGAGTAATGTTCTCTTAAATAAACACTTTGTACCTAGCATCTTGCACAGTCATTCATATCACATGTAATACTTTTTTTTTAATATGTTGCCTCTTAATACAAAAGGAAAATCAGCAAATCATGCCAAGACATTTGAGCCTGGTCAGAGAATAGGTTCTGTCAGGTTCTTCTGTGATGAAGGTTAGAGAACTATACCTGAACCTAAGTGGTGGTTTTCAATGCCTGGCACAACTTTGCCCACTTCCGTGGAAGATTATGCATGGAACAACTTCAATATATTTATAGCACTTTGGTGTGTTTTAAGGTAATGTGATGTATAATTAGTTTTGTCAACAGAAGCAAAGATGGAAGGAAAGATGAAGGAAAGCACACCAATAGAATCCATAGTATGTCTTGAGGGAGTGTCCAAGTACAATAATATCAGAATGGTAGGCGCTTTCCTCCCTAAACAAAGTCAATGGCTATGGAAATATCAAATAACTTTTTTGAGTAAGAAGGAAATACAACAACATATGAAAAAGCCTTTGAATGACTTTGAGGAATTAGTTGATAAGATTGATGTAAAAGAAAAGAAATTGATTTCAAGAATATACAAGATATTAGTTGGTCAGGAATATAAAATGGCATCATCATTAAAGAGGATATGGGAAGGGGAGTTAAAAATGAATTTGAGCGAGGAGAAGTGGAAGGAAATTTTTAAAAGACCTCCATTCAAATCAATATCCATGAAAATTCAGGAACATGGTATAAAAGTATTGCAGAAATGGTACTTTACCCCACAAAAATTACATCTTATAAATAAGGGAGTAGATAGGCATTGTTGGAGAGGATGTGGGGAAATTGGTTCATTTATCCACATGTGGTAAGACTGTCCAGTAATACAAAAAAATTGGAAAGATATTTTTTAAGGAAATTGAGGCGATTACCAAAGAAAAAATAGAATCCTCAGTGCAGATAGTTCTCCGGAATCTATTTTTGAACGAAAATGGGAATTGTACACAGAAAACATTAGTAAGTTTTTTGATTATAACAACGAGGTTGGTAATCGCGCAAATTGGAAAATGGCAGAAAATATTACTTTGGATAGGTGTCCTCAGAAAATAAAAATGTTCGTGATTTTGGAAAAAATTACTTTTAATACCAGAGTAATTCAAGGATATAAGGTGGGGGAAGAATTTAAGGCGTGGGGTAATTTGTTACTTTATTTCGGTAAAACCTATGACTGTAATATAAGTAATTTATTAGGTAAACCAATATTTTATGTCTTAATGAGCGGAGAATTAGTGGAATGTATTGATGCTCACATTGGGATTTGCAAATGAAGTTCAAGAATGGTCTTTTTCTTTGGTCTATGTAATTTTTATCGTTTTTGGTCTATGTAATCTATGTATTGGATTTTTTTTTCCATTCTTAATTTCTGATGTTCCTGGGTTTTTTTGCACTTTCTAACAATAAAACTCTTTTTAAAAAACAGAATGGTAGGCGCCACATGGACTAGGAAGAGCACCCTGCAAACAGCAAGCATGATAAAAGGTACAAAAAGTCCCTGGGAACTTTTAATTGTGCCTCACACACAAGGTGGGATGTGCTCCTCTGAGATCTGCCTGTGGTGACATTGACAAATGGTGGCTTAAATGAATCTTTCTCCTTGTATGGGAATAGTGCCATTTAATGGCAATCCTCACACAAACAATAATGTTACAGGTCCTAATGACCTTTGAGTCACAAAAGAAAGAAGCAAAGACTAATGTAAAAAAGGATCAAAGATAGAAAAAAACAATGGAAACACACTCCACTCAAATTTCACTTAAACAAGTTTAATTCTGCTTTCTCTGCACCATTGTGCAGAACAAACTAATTGAAACACCATGGTTCAAGTTGAGACAATTGATGTCAGAATTTCTTTTGCATCCCTACTTAGAGGTAAGAGAGAGGAAACGAAAGATAGAAAAAAGAATAGTTGGGCACAAATGTGTGCAAGAGTAATTACATTTACTTACACTTGGTTACAGTTCAATGGACTAAACCAAACTTTGCAAAAGAAGAAAACGGTAACCTTATCTCCTGATGAACACGTTCTGAGAAGAGTTCCAAACAGAGAGCTGCAAGGAAGAATGGGAAGATTTTTGTTAAAAGAAGAAGAAACTGGCCATAGGGCTAGACAGCAGGTCATAGAGAAACAAGTCAGAGCATCACCAGAGCACTGGGAAGCATACATTTTTTGTGTTACTGCCAAGAGAAGGGGGAGAGAGTGAGTTGGTGTTGTCCCAGCCAAGATGTGGCTGGAACACATTGGCTTGAATCTAATGACCATTTTCCACTCTTGGAAATACATTTCTGGGAGAGGAGTGGAGAGATTTCTGCTGATTCCCCCCTGCAGCTACAAACCCCCACATTATGTCCAGTGCAGTTCCTGTGGATTCCCAGAAGCAGTGTTTTGCATGATGGTGCAGACCTCTAGACCAAGTTGTCATTTTTGTTCCTAGCATTCAGTGTGTAAAGAGGAAGAGCCTCTGTGCCAATCCTGTGGGGTGCCTGCTCTGCGGCAGCCAACAGAGGCATAACTGTGGCAATGCTAGTCTGCTCCCTAAAGGTTTTGGTTATGCAGTGGCCAGCAGGAAAAAGAATCGGTAGCTGAGTTTCAGTAGCAGCAACTGATTCAGAGTCCCAAGCATCCCGGCCATAGCATCCCATACTGGTGTTGTGGTGAAAGGGTGTGGCTGAGACTGACAAGGCAGGCATAACAATTGACGGGTGTCAGGGACAGGGTCAGCAGAGCCCCCTTGTGCTTACTCTGCTCCCTGAAAAAATCCACCAACCTGCAGCACCGTTCCCATTGCCCACTAGTGTGTTCCACCGCATGCAGCACCCAAGAGGAAGGGTTACAGTCCCCAGACCTGGCCCAAGAGCCCACCAGGATCTGCCTCCACCCAGCAGGAGCAAGGGGACACAGTGGGCTCATGCTAGGGTAGCTCAGAGGAGTTACAGTGTCAGGTTAGCAGCCTGAGCATCAGCTGTGGAACAAGACTGGAGTTTGGTTCTTGCAGGTTATCTGGGCTGTGTAACCATGGTCTTAGTATTTTCTTTCCTGACGTTTTGCCAGCAGCTGTGGCAGGCATCTTCAGAGAAGTAACACTGAAGGACAGTGTCTCTCAGTGTCAAGTGTGTAGGAAGAGTAATATATAGTCAGAAAGGGGTAGGGTTTGAGCTGAATCATTGTCCTGCAAAAAGTAACAGAGGTAATGTGCTAATCATTGTCCTGTAAGTATCCAGATAATGTGCTAATGAGGGTGTGGTATGTTAATATGGAACCATTGTATCCTGAAGTGATCTGTCAATGTGTGAAATCCAAAGCTAATCTGCATGGCTATTGTTGACTGTAGTCTTTGTTAGTCTGGAGGTTTTCAAGACAGGAAGCCAAGCCTTATTCATTCTTAAAATCTCTTCTTTTCTGTTAAAGTTGTGCTGATGTTAGACTGGACTTAGTTCTCTGCAGGATTCTGGCCCAATTAAGACCTCAGCAGGAGAGTTTCAAAAACTGCCTCCAGTATAGTTAGGGTTGCTTTCCCTCTATTTAAGCTAAGGACAAGGAAGGGAGTGCTGCTGGATCAGCCAGTTTACAAGGCCTAGATCCAGACCCAAACAAGTCTACAATGTAAATTCTTGCTCTCAAGGAGACTGGTGGCCCAGAAAGCCTGAGGTCAATTTGTCTCTTAACCCCATCTCTTGTAAAGACTGACTTTTTCAGGTAATATTAAAGCCAGTATTTTCAACCAATTGCCAAAATCTAGAGGCAGAGCTAGGTCAATAGGACAGATAATTATCTGTAGCTCCCATCAAGTTCCAAAAGACAAAAAAGCTGTAATCTTGACACTGTTGGGGGTGGAGGGAGCAAAACTTCCCCCTACCCCATCCTCAATACTTACATTTGATCTCCCTTCAATAGTGGTTCTTCTTTCACATGCTGGAAACTGCAGAAGGATGTAAGTGCTTTGTGTTCCACTATCTTTCATAAGATCTTTAGTTTATAGTGTTATGTTTGCATGAGACTTCCACCGCAGTGTACTTGAGCTGGGGAGATTAATTTCTGGGGATGCTAAAGATTGGGAGCAAATGAAGGAACAAATTGGGATTGGGAGCAAATGAGTGCCCCCACTCTGGACAGAGGGTAAAAGACCATGTCCCAGTGTCGCCAAGGTAGCCACTTGACAGTCCCTGAATTTTTGTGCTACAAGGGCAGTTTACCCATACAGTGCTGCAAAGAAGACAGGGAGAGGCCACAATAATGTTAGGACATTTTCTGTTGCCCTACACAGAATAGTCTTGTCATTGTTCATGTGCCTCCCCTTTCACTAAAACTGAAACCTTTTTAGTAGGGACAACGTTTTCAGAAAAAGCATCGCTCACACTTTGTTTCAGCTTTAACTTTATATAGAAACAAAGATATGACACCTCCATGTGAAAAGAAGTAGTTAAAACCCAAGTCTGACACAGAAGGGCTACAATAGTATATAGCTGAACCAAAACTATATCATTCAATCTATATAACAGTCTCTTACAATACAACTTAGTACAGCAAAAATGCCAACAATATACATATTAAAGATTCTCAATCATGAAGAAATCCGAAACGGCTGTCATCACATGCTATTCTTCTTCCTTCAGGAACTTATTTGCTACGCATACCTGTGATCCAAGAAATATGGGATTATTTTGAAAATTGAGACTAATAAGGAATTATGGAAATGAAACTAAGAAATGATTGAGAATCTTTTATTGGTCCCATTGGTCCACTTCCTCATGCTGCATCATTCCTCTCCCTCACAGCCCCTGCAACCTTTCCCCTTTCCCTGCATTCTTTGTCCCACCTATCTGTTCTATTTTCTTTTGACAGCTACTTTCCCTCCAGTCTCTCATTCCTTCCTACTTGTGGCCTCTATATTAGGGCTGTTGGGGAAAAAAAATCAGTGAAATTCGGATTCGGCAAAATTTGGCCCATTTTTATTTGGGAAACGCCGAAGTCCGAACTCCCCCTATTCGTATTCGTGGAATTCGGCATTAAATTCAGTGTTCCCAAATAAATTTGGCCGAATAAAGCCATTTAAAGCACATTCGCGGCTTTCCTCGGCTCCGGGGGGGCATTTTTGGAGGTAGAGGCCCCAAACTTTCAGAGTAGCTTGGAGGGATCCTACTTGCAAGAACCCCCAGGTTTTGTGAAGATTGGGTCAGGGGGTCCAGAGTTATGGGGTCTGGAAAGGGTCCCCCCATCCGCCCATTGGAATGAATGGGAGCAAGCAATCTTTAATGTGCATCTAGAGAGTGGCAAATCCAAGGCAAAACCTCCCATTGTTTCCCGTTGGCTATTTATGCATGGGAGGTTTTGCTTTGGATTTGCTGCTCTCTAGATGCACATTTTCCCCAGCCAAATTCTCAAAACTCTGCAGGGGGCTTATTGTTGAGATTTGAGAATTTGGATGGGGAAAATGTGCATCTAGAGAGCGACAAATCCAAGGCAAAACCTCCCATTGTTGCAGACTGATAAAAGGTGTTGTTGTTTACAATTCGCTCTGCTTTACCTTGGGAGCAAAGCCCCACCACGGCTCTTACTTCCGAGTAAGGCCAGAGGATCAGGGCTGCCTTCCCTTTCCTCTACATTTTGCTTCCTCCTGTCACCGCTTCCTCATCCCCAGGAGCACCCAAAAACAACAAAGACCGGGGGGGGGGAGTTGAGCAAGGAGACAACATGGTTGAGCTGTCACTGTCAGGGGTAAGGAGAAATCCTGAGCAGGGACACTCACGGGAGGCTGGGGAGGGGGGAATAAGCAGGATGCTGCATTGTACGGCACACAACACCACTGGCGCATACACATATGCATGCCTGCTACACGCCATTCCCTCCCCCCATCAAGCAAAAGAAGGCAAACGCTTGAATTCTATGGACACTGCCCACAGAGACAACCCCCCCCAAGCAGAACACACACCCCCATGACAAGAAGATGCAAATTCCAAACGAAGGAGAACGGGGCAGCCAGAGAGAGAGACTCACCAACCCACACTGACCTCCAGGTGAAGGTAGCAACCAGTGAAAACAGCAAAAAACAACAACAACACTAGCACAGAGGCAATCAATCCCCCCAAGCAGAACAGCCCCCCCACCCGCGACAAGAAAGAGCAAATTCCAAACAAAGGAGAACAACGGGGCAGCCAGAGAGAGAGACTCACCGACCCACACTGACCTCCAGGCAAAGGTAGCAACCAGTGAAAATAGCAAAAAAAAAAAAAAAAAAAACACTAGCGCAATCAACCCCCCCCCAGCAGAACAGCCCCCCCTTGGGCTCCCCCACACACACAGTATCTCCCCCCCCCACATACACACACACAGGAAAAACGTTATAGAGAAAAGCCCCAAAATGGGTCAAACTGTGGATGTCTTCTCTTTCAGCAGAAGCAGGGGTCAGGAGGAGTAATCCAATCTGATTCCAGCAAGCAGCAGCAGGTCAGCTCAGTTCAGGATCTCTCACGATCAGCACAGGAGCAGCACAGGAGCAGCAGCAATGGAAGGAATACAGACTCACACACATAGACTCTCTGGCCATTTATCCACGGGAGGTTTTACCTTGGATTCGCTCTCTAGATGCACATTTTCCCCGTCCAGATTCTAAAAACTGCATGGGAGCTTATTGTTGAGTTTTGAGAATTTGGATGAGAAAATGCATCTAGAGAGCGGCAAATCCAAAGCAAAACCTCCCATGCATAAATGGCCTCTCCCCCGCCCCCGGGCTGCACAGCAACTCGGGACCACGCACCCCCCCACTCGCGGATCTCTCTTTCACACACACAGACACACTCTCCCCCCCCCCCGAGCTGCGCAGCAACCTGGGACCACGCACACGCTCCCCCCCACACACACACGGGGATCTCTCTCACACACAGAGAGACACTCACTTTCTCTCCCCCGGCCACGCAGCGGCCAGGCTCAAACACTCATCCGCGACTGATTGGCTAGAAGAAGACCCAGCTTTGCCATCTATTGGCCGTGGGAGAATGCTGATTCGGGGTCGCCGAATTGTACGAATTATCTGGTGTCTGCCCAAACTCGCCGAGTTCAGCTCGTTGTTTTCCCGCCTTTTTTTACTTTGGTTCTATCCTAACTAGAAACCGCCGAATCAGGGGAATTTTTTTTTCCATTTCGGATGGAACCGAATTGACAGCCCTACTCTATATCAACTCCCTTCTCCCCTTTGTAGCCTTTGCATCCTCTCCCACTCTCTAGTTCTGGCCCCTCACCTAGGTTTGCCAACGTCCAGGTGTGGGCTGGAGATCTCCTGGAATTACAACTGATCTCCAGACTACATAAATAACTTTTTAATTTATTCTTTATTTAAAACATTTATTCCACTTCTCCTAGAGAAAATGGCTGCTTTGGAATGTGGACTGCATGGCATTATACCCCTCCCTAAACCCTACCTTCCCTAAACCCAATCCTCCAGGTATTTCCAAACCTGAAGTTGACATCCTTACCTCATCTATGAGGCCAAATGCTGGGTACCATTTTGAGTTGGTATAGAAATGCCACCTGAGCATTCGTCTCCCCTCTGATTTCTGAATCCCTTTTTATTTTTTAAAGGCTTCCCCTTCATTTAAATTTCCATATTTTTTGTCTAGCCTGGAGATTCACCCAGTGTTAGAAACATCACCTTTATCCCTACATGGCTCCCTTTTTGCAGATCTTTTTTTAAATCCACATAGTGGGGCCAACATAAAATTATAGGATAAGACAGTGAATGTAACCTTTCCTGATTTATAAGCTTTAGATATAGGATCATTTGTATGTGCTTGTGTGACAGATTTAACTGCATTTTCCAGTAAAGCTTTGAGTGGCCTATAAATTCAATTTTGTTCTGTTTTTGCATCATAACGTGTGTTCTTCCATTCTGTCCTCACATCTCACTTCAAGTATTTCATCGCATAATCTTTCCTTGAGGGCTGTTCTCTCATTGAAGGGGATTATACACAGCTTCCGCTAATACTAATGGAGTTATATGCTTCAGTAACACGAGAGACCATAAAATATATGTACGTCATACTCTTCAAAAAATATAATCCCATTGAATGGTGATGGCACATTTGTGTTTCTCACAGTAAATTACACTGAGAGGCAGGCAACTCTTTTGTGATATACAGAAAATCACTAGAATATTTTTCATTTATTTTGCATATCATTATTGTATTAGAACAAGTGGGAACCCACAAGGACTTGCTGGAGGCATCTGATTCACCTCCCCGCTATTTCATCTTTCCCTTTCCTGAAAGCCCCCATAGTCTCTCCCTTTTTCTGCCTCCTCCTCTCCTTTCCGCCCAACAGCCAACCAATATTTATCTCCCCCTCTGTGTTCAGTTTTCCCTCTCCCTCCCTTTTTGTCAACCTTCTTGGCTACCTGGTCGTTCTCGGTTGAAGTTTTTTTCCCCCTTTCAGTTTTGGTTTTCCTGTCCAAAATCTCCCAGTGAGCTTCCACAACAAGATGGGAGTTCAGACTTGGGTCTCCCAGACCCTATTCTGAATCTCTAACTGCTGTACCACACTGGCTTTCATAGGGTGACTGCTATTGAATAGTGGCAAGCAGCCAGACCTAGCTGAGTCATGCAAGTCAGGTCAAGTCACCCAGAGTTTGCTGCTAGGCCCAAGTTTGTTAACCTCCATGTGGGACCTGATGATCTCCCAGAATTACAACTGAACTATAGACGACAGAGATCTGTTCCCTTGAAGAAAATGGCTGCTTTGGGAGGGGGCTCTCTTTCCCAAACCCTGCCCTCTCTTTCCCAAACCCAGACTCCACCTCAAAATCTCCAGGAATTCCTCCCCAACCTGGAGCTAGCAACCCTAGCCAGCCCCAATGAGTCCTCCCTCAAAGGTCAAAACAGGCCTAGACGGGGCCTTGCCCCCAACCTTTTACTGACAGAACTAAGCCTGGAATCAAAACTGTGGTTGCCTAGCAACAGTCACTGAGGGAATCTGTTGCTTAAAGCTGCAGGCATTCTTTTATCATTTTTAACCACACACAATGTTTTTTGTTTTATTTAGATTTCACTATTTATTTATTTTTTGCAAACCTGGGGCCCTTTTCAGGTTTGTGGAAAGATGTGTCTTGCCTGTTCACAGCTACAGTCACTTTTTTCAAACTGGTTTCATATAAATTTAGCACTGATGCAAAACACTCAGGTATGAGACAGGCAGGATTTTGCAAGTAAATGAGACCAATAATCCCCAGGCTCCCTCAATTACACAGTGTTTCAATGTAAGGATGATTACTGATGTAAACAAATGGGAAGTACATGATGGGACACTTGGTGTCAGACATGGCACCCCAAATTGACCAATAATGGTGCACCAAAATGAGTGTGAGCACAAGAAATAGGGCGTTGGTCAATTCAAGCACGCTTTATGCATACTTATAGCCACCTGGAAGTTGTTTCCCCATCATGCTAGCCTGTGATGCATGTATACACTCTGACTGCAGTCTTGGGGCTGATCACATGGCCTTTATCTCCAAACTAGCCAACTGGAAGAGCAGTTAATGATAGAGTGAAAAAGACCTGCTGTTTGCATGCAGTTGAAGTCAGCTGCAGAGCTGGAAGAAGAAAATATATAGAAATATGCCATAATAAATAAATATTTATTGTGTTTTTGCCATGCTATTTTTGCTTAGTTCTCTAATTGTATTGGATTTGGGGGGATTTTTGCATATGCAGTTGCTCATGATGTATGACATTTATATGTCGTGCACCGTTTGTGCATTTAGACACAAAAAGGCATTGACATTATCATCAATTTTCCTGTTAGTTCCATTACGAAAGAAAGATGGCCACTAGGATGACAACTGTGCTCATCTAACAATTTAATAACCAGACAGATACAGAACATTACAAAGGCCATGGTGGATCTACCAGTGGTCCATCTAGTCTCGCATCCTGTTTCTCACAGTAGCAGATGAGAGGCTCTGAAATGCCCACAGAAGAAGTACAGAGGCCAAAGCCAGGCTTCTGCTTCTCTAGCAACTGACATTCAGAGGCTACAACTTGACAGCACTTTACACACACACACACACACACACACACACAAGCTAGTGGTCACCATCACTATATCCCAGGACAATATGACTGACAACTTAATTGTATGCTGTGAGAAGTGCTTTCTTTTCTGTGTCTTGAATCTACTGCCCATCAGTATCAAAGTTTTCTTATGCATTTCTGACCCAGCACTGACTTTCTAATATAATTTTCAGCTGTTGGCTAATGTGTATAACAAATATAATCCTCCTTTAATAGCACAGATACTTGCATACAAGGTCATGTGCAAAAATGAATCATCAACTGAGAAGTCCAAATAAACTGACTTGCAGAACATGGATGACAGAAATTATGGGGAAAATAGCCTTTTCTAATTAAGGGATTATCACTGATGACATTTTAAGCAAACAAAAAGGACAATAACGACAGATTTGTGAAGCCACTGAGAATACCAGTAATCATGTAGCATCTGCTGGAACTTCATATGAAAGAATCTATAATTTAAAAAGAAGACTAGATAAAGTAATATAGGAATGGCAAGCTGTAAACTTTATGTCATTGTACCATATGTAGAATGTGTTGACAATGTGCCGCTGTAATACTGATTATATCTCTCAGGTTAATACAGTTACAGAATGTTCCTATCCTCATTACACCCACTCATCAGGACAGGATCCCTCCTAAATCTCTCTGTGCCACCAGAGCACAGTGCTACAACAGCTGATGATATGCTTACACTGGCAAAAGGCTACCACTAGCCTAATCCCACTAAAATCAAGTGTGGGGGGGATTGAATGGAGTTGGAATCATGGTGAGGCAGGAGTGGGAATTGGTCTGAAATCTATTCTTTCTTAGGAACTGGTCTTTCTCCAGTGAGGAGCACAGATCATATATGTTAGTATGGACCTGCATTACTCTGCCCCCCATTCCAGAACCAAGAATACACAACTGGGGGCAGAGGTGATAGAATACTTAGCATAAAGGGAGCATTTTGATGTTTATGTAAATACCCCAAAGGAGTGGAGGACAGATATAGACAATCCATATTGTTCTAAATATGGTCTCAAGATTCTATGTTCTGTGGAGGAAAAGAAGGATATGCCCGGATGCTTTTTTGAAAACTGCATACATTTGATTGCAACATATGATGATGAGGGCTATAACGTATTGCTTAGGAAAATATAATTCTGTGGTCTTTGAGGTTTTTATTCTTGGATGCTTTAATGCTATTAATATCTGATGTTTTACTGGTTTGTTTATTTGTGTTCATTAACTTTAGTATCTGTTGTTTTAGTAGTAATATTTATTGGACTTATTAAGTAGTGTTAATATTTGGATCTAGACTTAATAATCCATTACTGTGACTAACAACTGTTTTATTGGTTATATTTATTAATATATTCCCTAACATTGGGATGTTTTAGGTCATTACTACTGGGGTATTAAAGGTCCTATACATTAATAGTTTACTTTTGGAATTCATATAGTAGTATGATTTGTAATATTTGTAATATTTTTATAGTTTAATATTTATTGATATTTGAATTCTAACTTAAGGCTTTTGTTTTTTAAAGTAAAGTAGATTTTGTCTTCTCAATGTATGCAGTATAACTGTAATAAAAACACTTGCTAATACCTTCAAGTGAAGCTGCTGTTGAAAGGATGTTAATAAGGGTCAGTTAAAAGTAGCTGATAGTGATCCCTAACATGGCATGACTCCCACATTTAAAACCAGTTGAAAATGTTTTTATCTTGCCTGGAGAAATCCTCATATCAATTGCCTTCTAGTTTCCATTTGGTATTTGAAAAACTAAAAGGGCCACCCTAAGCAGGTCTGCTCAGAATCCAACTCCAAATGACTTAATGGGTCTTGCTCCCCTGAAAACTGTTTTTAGGATTGCACTTGGAGTCACAACAAACATTAATGGACAGGATATTTTTTGTTTGCATTAGTTTATTAGACTCTAAGAGCACATTCCTGAGGGGTGTGTGTGCAAAGCTCCATAGGAGCCGGCGTGACCCCGAGATGGCATAAGTGCACACACCGGTGCCTGGACACCCTTGAGTGGTGAGGCTGCCACCACCACAGCTGCTGCACCAGAACCTAAATCCCGGAAGCAGTAGCCTGTGCCAACATCGGGTAGGGGGGGCATTTTCAGGATGTTCCAAGGGGCAGAGCTGACATTAGTCAGCTTCCTAACTCCTTTCGCTCCGAGGACACCCCATTTTGCTGTCTTGTGGTGCTGCAGCCTCACTGATTGCAATGGGGCATTCCCCCTTAAAAAAAAAAACATTTAAAAGCTTTTTCCCCCTCTGTGGTGACCAGGAAGACTCTGAGGAGGCAGTGTGGCTGCACCGCCCTGGATCTGCTCCCCCCCCCCCCAAGGAATGGGCTGTAAATCTAGAAAAACAGACTTTTTAGAGGACAGTTTGCAGCATTGTGCATACCATAAGAACATAAGATGAGTCCTTCTGGCTTAGACTATTGGTCCATCTAGTCTAGCATCCTGTTTCACATAACAGCCATCCAGTTCCCCTGGAGGGCCAATAGGGCACAGAAGTCAGTATTGCCTCCTAGCACTGGGTTTCAGAGATTAACTGATTGTAAATATGGAGGTTCTCTTTGCCTAGTAATGGCTAGTATCCATTGACAGATGTATCTTCCATGCATCTATCTAACCCCCTTTTAAAGCCATCTGTGCTTGTGGCAATCATTACCTCTGCTGGCAATTAATTCCACAATTTAATTTAATTACTCATTGAGTAAAGAAGTATCTCCTTTTTAATATCCTGTATGTAATGCCCATAAACTTCATTGGGTGCCCCTGAGTTCTAGCGGTGAGAGGAAAAAAGCCCCCTCTATCCACATCTCCAACCAATGTCTATCATGTCCTCACTCAGCCTTCTATTTTCTAAACTCAAAAATCTGAAGACTCTTCAGCCTTTCCTCTTAGGAAAGATGCTCCAGCTCCATAATCATTGCCCTGTTCTGTACTTTTCCAGCTCTGCAATATCCTTTTTGAAATATTCCAGATGATGCCACACCATGGCTTTGTATAAAGGAATCACAATATTTTATTCTCCATTCCTTTCCTAATACTTCCCAGCGTGGAGTTTGCCTTTTTCACTGCTGCTGCACACTGAGTCAACATTTTCATGGAGCTACCCACTGTAATGCCAAGATCTCTTTCAATCTATGTGTCACACTGTCCAAAACCTATCAGCATATATTTAAAATTAGGGATTTGTTTTATTCCAGTTTGTTATCACCTTACACTTATCAAGACTGAACTTCTTTTGCCACATTGTTGCCCATGCCTTTTGATAGAAAATTGTCTAATCTCTTCACAATCCACTTTGGTTTTCACTATCCTGAATAATTTGGTATCGACTGCAAACATGGCCACTACACTGCTCATCCCCAATTCCAAATCATTTCTGAATAAATTAAGCAGGACCGTTTCCTATATCTATCCCTATGGGTCTCTGCTGCTCACTTCCCTCCATTGTGAGAACGGTACATTTACTTCTACTCTCTGTTTTGTTTTGTTTAATCATTTAATCCATGACATTTTAATCCTCTTGCCCCATGACTGCTAACCTTACTCAGGACTCTTTGGTGAGGTACCATTTCAAAAACCTTTTGGAAGTCCAAGAATATAAGGTATGGATTACTCTTATCCACGTGCTTGCTAACCTGCTCAAAGAACTCCAAAAGGTTGGTGAAGCAGGTCTCCCCTTTGCAGAAGCTATAAGCATATGTTGTTTTATGGGGTTATACACCCTAAATATCAACAATTTCTAGAAAGCATTTTATAAAAATCTGTAATCTAGTTTTAAATACTAAATCCTTTTTGTTCTCTTCCTGTGCTCACACTTGAAGAGTGAGAAAGAGAGAAAGGCTGGTGTTATTTCATGGCTGATATGCAAGCAGGTTTGTTTTGATGTATGATGGGAAAAGATTTCTTAGGGGGTTTCTAAAATAAAAAAAACTAATTCTGTGGGGAAGAGGCATGGACTAAAGGATGTATGTCATTTGGATGACATTACTTGACAGATTAAAGTTACACAAAATGTGGTTTGAAAAGATGGACTCAACCCTCAGTTTGTCCCAGTGACCTTTCCAACTCTTGTTGTTGAGGCTTGGAAAAGGAGACAAAATTACACCTGATAGGGAATCTCTGTCTGTCTGTCTGTCTGTCTGTCTGTCTGTCTGTCTGTCTGTCTGTCTGTCTGTCTGTCTCTCTCTCTCTCTCTCTCTCTACCTATCTATCTATCTATCTATCTATCTATCTATCTATCTATCTATCTATCTATCTATCTATCTATCTATCTATCTATCTATCTAAAGATATCTGAGGCTGTTTTAAAAGACTGTTTTAGGGTTTTCATCCTACATAATTAGCTTTGTATTCTCGTGGTGGGTATAGATTAGCCTCACTTGCTGTCCCAGGGCAGTTTCAGACAAGACTGCTTATCATTTGTTGACTGCAGCATCAAGTGCGAACTTGCACATTTGAATGGACCAATTGACATAATACCACAAGTAATAATAATAATAAGTTTAATACAGTCCAAGACCAGCAAATAAAAGATATACATAAATATACATATACATACATAAAAAGATAGCAAGTATATACCCCAATAAATACTTGTAATCACTCACTCATAAAAAGTCATTGAGAGCATGATTTTAAAATATAATACATAATTGGAATCAACATAAATATAAGTCTAAAATTGCTCAACCATTGAGTTCAACCCATGCACGCCTAGTCCTCATAGCTTGCCATCCAAATTTGGCCACTTTAAAAGTTAGCTCCAAATTCTTATCTGAGAGCATGTTAGAGAGACGGATTGCTCTGGATTTCCCTGGGAAACCAGCTGTTACAGAGGAAATGGCTTCTCGTATCTTACTATAAATTTTACAGTCAAACATGACATGCATTTAGACAGAAGTCGTCAACTAAAGTCAGCAGAGCCGTCTCCCTCCCTAGGCACAGTCTGAAGCCAGATTGAAAGGGGTCTAGAGCAGGGGAGCTATGCAAGAAGACTCCCATCAGAACAGGGGCATAAACGTTCATCATAAGGTAACTTTTTGTGTCTCCCTTCCAAAATAGCTGAAGGGAGAACGTTACATTGCATCAAGGTGAAGGCCCTCCTGTAGTCTGGATTATCCAAGTGGTTAAGATAAGACATCGGGACCACGTTGGTAAGAGTGCTGCAGTTGTAACACACACTTTAAACTCTGTTTAGGTCATGCTGTCTTTCTACATCCAGAACTCTTTGCCTTATCAAGGCCCTGGCCTGTAAATAGTCCATTGATAGAAGCAGATATTGTGAGAGACCATAGTAGCCTAGTTTGTTCTTCAGGTTTCTCAACCAGGGGGAAACAAAAGTATCATGCAAAATTAAATTAACAAGTCCTTTAGGACATAAGGCTATTTTAAGCCAATAGGAGATCGAAGCAATCCATATCCTTGCTTCAATTGTGACCTCCCCTGTCTCCATTCGAACTGCAGCGTTGGAGACGCTGGAAGGGACTTGTAAAACAGCTCTCAGGAATTTGGATTGGATTTTCTTCATCATGGAATTGTTTGCTGTAGTAATGAGTGGCGCCCCATATAACATTTGGGAAAGGGTTTTAGCTTTAAATAACTTGACAGCAGCTGTGACTGAACGTCCTCCATTCACGGAGGCATGGGCTATGTGAGAATTTCTTGAACCTGTTGCCTGAAAGACCACTCCCAGGTAATACCACAAGTAGAATTTGCCTCAACTCAAGTCTGATGCTCTTCAATGGAGTCAGTTCACCCGCTCAGCAGCTGGAAATCAAGCAGTGTGCATTCAAGTGGGAAAAGGCCCTCAGATCCCTATCATGTCATTTTGTGTCTATCTGACATTAATTCCCCATACTCTGCATATCCTCAATAATGTAATCTTGTGAAAGACCAGTGCTGTGTTGAAACTGGTGATGAAATAGGAACTTCGCTAGATGCAAAATTAGATGTATAAACATAATAATATAGTAAGGGAAAAATCAACATCATATAGGAAGTCTAAAATATTCTAAATAGCTATTATAACAATTATATTAATAAAACGTGTAGTTCTACAGATGAATTGAATCAGGAAGGTGGTATGGGAGGAGATTAACCAGTTTTCTTCCAGCACCCTGACTCTATTCAAGTTTGTAATCTTGTGCAGCTGCTTTTAACATTAAAAAAAAGCAGGAAATCCAATCATGGACTGTTTTCAGACAACTAGTTTGGCCCTGAATGAGACTTTGAATGAGACGATGCTTTAAATGTTATAAGTCAACAGAGAAATGACTGTGAAGGGCTGAGTCCAGTGTTAATACTTCATTGTTCATGACTTCAGTTTTCCAACTCAACTGTGTTTCTAGAGAAATCCAGTGTTTATTAAAAGGCAGGGTTGTGTTTCCTGCAGCTTTTACTATCCAAGGATTTATACTTGAGCTGAAGGCAAATGTGAACCAACATACCTCTGGTGCCAGGAACAATCAATTGTTAGCTCTAAGTTTAATTACAGCATCAGATTTGACAGCATTTAATTTTAGGATTCTTTTTTAAACATCAGCATATAATCTTTGTCCCTGCAGAAACTCTACAAAACCTTCAGTAACGTCAGTTTTAGTAAAGAGCAATGATTTGTTCTGAGTCTACCTGTCTGGCCTTGATAACCTTCAACTGCTTAATAACACATTCTCCATATTTCATTACTATTTTTACTAATTGACTGTAAACCATAGCACATAATTTTGAGAAGGACATTTAGGGTTATTGTTCCACACAAAAATATTCATAAGATGTCCTTACCCTGATAGACTATCGAGATATATCTAGAAGCCTCATCCAGAATAAAAACTGTCAAAGTAGAATCCATTTCCTAAAAATGAATAAGTAGTTATCTGCCTGTTAATTCTGCCCCCATAGTCTTCTGAAATCAGCAAAAATGTAGTGCCACGTTTTAGCCTTTTGTAGGTATCTTGAAGTATTTGCTTCTCAGCATTAGATTACAGCCACTGTTATGATCGGGGTTCCTGAATCCATGGCAAACTGTGTATTTTCTCATGGTGGGAAAGCAGGAAAAACAGGAATGGTGGTTCAGCCTTTTGGGCCTACCTGCCAAGGGGATCCGATGGATGGGCATAATAAAATTCAATTAAGAAGAGAGGGTCAAGAGAAAGCTCATTGGCAGAGAGAAAAGCAGCTCCCATGAGGGGCAGGATTCCTAACTCTGGATTGGGGGAGGGGTTACCTAAGCAGGCAAAAGTGTTAAAGGGGGAAATCTTCCTTTGTTCTGTGTTCAAACACTTTGTCCAGATACTGTGACCGGGAATGTGTTTGCTCTATCTGAAGGTAACTAGCATGATGTAACTCAGTTAGATATATGTTTTCTTTTATTTCCTTAGATTCTGCATTCTCCTACTATGCTGGTTATTTCCATGTACGGGCTCTAGTTTAATCTTTAGTAATAAAGCTTCTTTCCTGTTTAAGAAAACAGACTGTGCCTGAAATCCCACCCACATGCTAAGACTGCTCATACACGCTAAGGACATGCCAATGAGGGAGGACTCAGCAGGGTCCAGCCCTGGCAGCAATCCCTGGCAACTTGCTGCCGCTTGACTTGCATGACTCACCCAGGCCTGGCTGCTTGCCCCTGTTTAACAGCAGCCACTCCATAAAAGCCAGTGTGGTGTAATGGTTAGAGTTCCAGACTAGGTTCTGAGAGTCTCAAGTTTGAATCCCCATTCTGCCGTGGAAATTTACTGGGTGACCTTCAGTCTGTTACCTATTCTCAGCCTAGCCTACCTCACTGGGTTATTGTGAGGATAAAATGGAGGAGAGGAGAAAACTGTAAGCTGTTTTGGGTCCCCATTGTGGAGAAAGGTGGGGTTTAAATGAAAATACATAAAATGAATTACATAGTCTTAGGTGTATGCCACTTTAAATGCCAAAATTATCCTTCAGTGAAATTCATCTGTTGCTAATCAACGAAATCAAATCAAATAACCACACGTTTCTCTGTGTTGTTTGCTTGTGTTTATGATTTGTTAAAATTATACCTAGTGGGTAGGAATACATGTAACCTAGCAACCACATGGTAAGGTAGTTATCTCCATTCTTCTGTTGTTAGAGCTATATTTAATCACATCCTGAAAACAAAGTTTGTTTTTATATCATTTTTAGGAGGTGGTTAAAATACATTTCTGTCCATAAAGAGCACATTATTACATTTTCAGTGGAGGATGAAGAGCAAGATATAGGTCATCTCATTATGGCCTTTTATCATCATAAGTATTATGTAAATTTGTCTTGGGTTTTTTTAATTGATAGTGCAGGATATCTCTAAGGAGAAGCTAATAATTAATACTAAGCATCATACAAGCCTTTATACTTTGGGATGCTGTGACAGCTACTATTTCCCCTAATGCCCAGTCAATTTAAAATGGTGGGCTGATGGGTACATAATATTTCTGGAACAGCTGATGGTGACATAACATTTCTGACATAAGCTATTCGCTTCAGTGGATGGTTGAGAGTATTTCTACATCTATTTTTGTTTTCAGTAGTTGAGATTCTCATCATGGTACATTTTCAGAGATCAGTAGGGAATCCTAAGATTTATGTCAAAATTCAGGTGCCTACATTTGGGCATTTTGAAGATTTAAGTTGAAGAAAAGAGGCCTGTTAAGAAATGTTCTATACCTCATACTAACCAGACATGCAGGTGCTTCTGGGAAATACTGACATGCCTTCCCTAAGTAGGGGCCCTGGTCTAACTCAGCTTTCTAAAATGAAGTGAAAATGCTTTTTAAAGAGAACAATCAGATGGTTTGCCAAGCTGTGTTCACATTTGTACTTTTCCTCCAAAAAAGGTAAATCAAAAGAAAGAAAAAAGGACTACAGTCACTCTGCAGCATGTGACATCATCATCATCATTATTTAATTAAACTTATATCCCACTCTCTATCCTGGCCAAAGCCAGGCTCAGAGCAGCTAACAACCACTAAAAAAAATTAAGATCCTGAAGGGGGTATCAGGAATGCAGTCTACCAGTATCTGCGAATATACCCTGCACTGGCAGACAAGAACTCAAGTGAATAAAGGTATAGTCACAAATCCTAGCTGGGGTGGAAATGGTTGGCCAGGCGTTTGTTACATTCTGAGGAACACCTCAGGACAGATAACACATCTCAAAGAACCACTTCCATCACATTTAGGATGAATTCACCATAGGTTTGCCTGCACTATGGATCATTTGGGAGAGGATAACTCACCTCTCTGTCTCTTGATATCATTACTGAACACATGAAACTGCCTTATACTGAATCAAACCATTGGCCTATGGAGGTCAATATGGTTTCTTTTGAGTGACTGGCTTTCCAGGATCTGGGAAATTCAGGTTTAGATTCATACTCTGCTGGGTGACTATGGGCCTGTCACTCTTAGCCTAACCTACTTCACAGGTTTGTTGTAGGGATAAAATGGAAGAGAGGAGAATGATGTAAGGCCTTTTTGGTCTCCAATGAGGGAAAAATCTGGGATCTTCATGAAAATCAGCTGCTCTAGAAATGCCCCCTCCCTGTATATATTAGTATAGGTATCATCATACAGGAGTTTTCATCTGTGTTCTATCACATGCCAGCAATGCCCTTCCACAATCTACATTGGACAAACAGGTCAGTCTCTTAGACAAAGATTAAATGGACATAAGTCTGACATCAGAAACCACAATATTCAAAAACCAGGGGGAGAACATTTCAACCTTCCAGGACATTCTGTTGCAGATTTAAGAGTAGCAGTTCTCTTACAAAGGAATTTTAAAGGGAGATTGGAAAGAGAAACTGCTGAATTACAGTTGATATTCAAACTAAAGTCAATGCATTTACCTGGGCTGAATAAAGACCTTGCATTCATGGCCCATTACCAATGCTGATTTCTCCACACCCATCTCTCCCCTGGACATCACAGACTCTTCTGCATATCACACCTAATCCCATCAAGCCTGCTATTCACATTTACATACTGTTCCTCTACTTAAAGACCGATGGATTCACATATATCCATGTATCTGAAGAAGTGAGCTGTGGCTCACGAAAGCTCATACCCTACCAGAAAATATTTTTGTTAGTCTTTAAGGTGCTACTGGGCTCTTGCCCTTTTTGACTACTATAAAACTTTGTAAAGGTCTTCCTTCATATTTTGATTTCCACAATTCTATGCAAATTGGGACTAGCCACAGGCTCCAAGTCAGATTTGCCTATTTGCCTTATGACTTCATAAGACCTTTAATTTTTGTGATCCAGATTTTATCTTCAATTAAATCAATAGGATTTATAGTGGCTTGGTTAGAAGCTGATTTGGACCTTTTAACGCTAATTGCTTCACAGTTTCTTTGAATATGTTTGCTAAATCAGCAACAATGTTCCTCTGGTGCTGTCTTATCTACCTAGTGTGTTTGGGTTCTCTATTGATCATTAGATTAAGTGTATTTAGAACACGAGACCAGGACTGTGCAAAAGGCCTGCAGTGAAGAGATTAAAGGTCCCTTGGTAATATCATTTAAAGCCACTCCCTTTTGGAACGATAATAGCTGGGATGTTTTAATTCATAGTTTCAGGCAAGGTGAGATCTTGATACCAAGGGGTGATGATAGAGAATGTTGTTTGTGTTCATTAATGCTTAAATTCTCTGTGAATTGCTTGATCTAAAAGAGCCATTTAACCACTAAATGGCCTTTTATAAGCTTTGAGTTCATATGGACTGAGTTTGTAATTTGGAAATCAAATGCTTGTGATTATTATCTGGTGAAAAAAACCCATCTGATAAATTTCTGTTCAAGCACTATTTACTTTCTACATTATACCTATGAACCTGACAGTACATTATGGCCATTTATGCATGGCTGTTTCCTTGCAGTCACCCCGCCAACTAAGTTGGGACTTTGCTTTGATTACGCTTGCATTTTCCAATTGTCAGAGGTTGCTTTCCTCTCCCTACAGGGGAACTCAAGGAAAATGTAACATTTAATTAGGCCCTGAGTCTCCTAAATTCTACGGAATATATTTATACAGACCAGAAGGGCATGGCCTGGGGCAAAAGTATTGTGGGAACTGCCTATTATGGGAACTGTGTGATCAGTGTGGCTATTTCTTTTGTTTTCAGTTTAAAGATTTAAAATAGTTTTTATTTATTTTTGATATTGCGTGTGCTGGTTTTTTATTATATTTGTTTTCTTATATTTGTGTCTCCCTTGGTTTCAGTGAGGATTTAAATCCCCTCCCCCATCCAATTGTGATGGCATTCTCAGGGACTGCACACCTCACCTAATGTAGCATCACTCCCAACAAACAGGAGAGAATGTCTCCATTTTATGTTCAATTAAAATTCTAATTTGCAGAGTGGATACTTGAAGGTTTTGGCAGGTTAGGAAAGCAGTAAATTGGTACATATCATATATGATGATAATTAGGGATTCTTGTGTGCAACAAAAATTACATTCTTGTTTCTTGCTGGTTAACTGAGGAGCAACCAAATTGAAATCACAGGGTTTATCTCAAAATTAAATCAAAGCACAACCCAAGTAGGGCTGACTATTTGGTTCATCCCAAACCGAAAAACAGCCGAATTTCCCCCGATTCGGCGGTTTCCGGCTCAAATAGAGCCAAATTCAAAAAAAGGCAGGAAAACGAGGAGCCGAATTTAGCAAGTTTGGGCGAACGCCTAATAAATTTGGCAAATTGGGAGCTCCGAATCAGCAGCATAACCGTCAGTTAGTAAGCAACTAGCAGCATTCTCCCGCGGCCAATGGTGGCCAAGCCGGATCTTCTTCTGGCCAATCAGTTGCGGTTGAGTGCGTGAGCCCACCTGCTGCACAGCCCAGGGAGAGAAAGAGAGAGTGTCTGTGTGTGAGAGAGATCCCCGTGGGGTGTGGGTGTGTGTGCACATTCGCGCCTTTCCGTGGCTCTGGGGGGGGGGCTTGTTTGGAGATAGAAGTCCCACACTTTCAGTGTAGCTTGAGGGGACCCTTCTTGCAAGAACCCCCAAGTTTTGTTAAGATTGGGTCAGGGGGTCCCAAATTATGGGGCCCAGAAGGGGTCCCCCCACCCATCTGCCCATTGTAATACAGCCTTAAAAAACACATTTATGTTGGGCTGTACCATTACCCCAGCCCGGGGTCTGATTGCCTTGGCAGTTGGGCCGTATTATTACCCCAGCCCGGGGGTCTGACTAAAAGGCAATTAATCCCGAGTTATGTGGTCCCCCCATCCACCCATTGGAATGAATGGTAGCAGGCAATCCTTAATGTGCATCTAGAGAGCGACAAATCCAAGGCAAAACCTCCCGTGCATAAATGGCCAGAGAGTATGTGTGTGTGCTTCTGCTAGAATCGTATTGGATTACTCCTGAGTCCTGACTCCCAGTCCCTGCTCCTGATGGAAGAGAAGAAGTGTGTATGTGGGGGGGGGGTTTCTGTGTGTGTGTGAGAGAGAGAGAGAGGGGGGAAGCCAAAGGGGGTGGGTTTACCTGTTCTGCTGGGGGGTGGGCTTGATTGCCTCTGTGTGGGACTGTGCTTTCTACTGTTTTCACTGGTTGCCAACTTCATGTGGAGTTAACTGTGGGTCAGTGAGTCTCTCTCTGGCTGGTTCCTATTGTTTCCAATGGACTGTGCAGCCGCTACTGTTGTTTTGAACGGGCTAGCCTGTCATTTGTTTTAGTACATCCCCTGTAATGTATTTCAGTGAAGTCAATGCAAGTCAACTGACATTCCCCTCTCCCATTATCTTTAATGGGCTGGGCAGCCTCTCCCATTGCTTCCAGTGGGCTGACTTGTCATTCATTTTAGAACATCCCTTTTAATGGCTTTATTCCAATGGACAGATGGGGGGACCTCTTCCGGGCCCCATAACTCGGGGCCCTGGCCCAGTCTTCACAAAACTTGAGGGTTCTTGCACGAAGGGTCCCCTCAAGCTACACTGAAAGTGTGGGACCTCTACCTCAAAAAATGACCACCCCCCGGAGCCGTGGAAAGCTGTGAATGTGTTTGTAATGGCTTTATTGCAATGGGCAAATTGGGGGGACCCCTTCCGGGCCCCATATCTCAGGGGGCCCTAACCCAATCTTCACAAAACTAGGGGATTCTTGCAAGAAGGGTCCCCTCAAGCTACACTGAAAGTTTGGGGCCACTACCTCCAAACATGCCCCCCCCGAGCCGCGGAAAGGCATGAATGTGCTTTAAATGGCTTTATTCGGCCAAATTTTTTCCTGAACTCCAAATCTCGTGCCGAATTCCATGGATCCGAATCGGGGGAGTTCAGAATTCGGCATTTCCTGAATCAAAACAGGCCGAATTTTGCCAAATCCAAATTTTACCGAATGTTTTTTTCAATAGCCCTAACCCTAAGTCAGTGATTCAACAATGTCATTGGTTTAAGCAACAACTAGACAACTAGCAGCAAAATTATCTTCAGTAACAAGTATTATGTGTAATTCTGCTGACTGGTAAACATTCCAGACACTCCTGCTATTTCACTCTTTCTTAACTTCTGACTTTCTGAACTTTAAGCCAGGCTCCAGAATAATATAGATCCAAAAAATCCCTGATATTATTGCCACCAATTTTTCTATCTGTAATAGTTGTGTGTCTGGGCTTAATAATAGGTGTTGGTGTTACATTTTAAGTCTCTTAATGGTCCAACTACCTGAAGCTTTATTGTGAAGACCCACTATCAGCCAATCAATGGGAGCCTGCATAAGGTCTTAGTTGGCAACCACCCCTGCTCTTTGGGATTCCACTGTTTTGTGGACATTTCCTTCTCTATGGCATCACCTGAAAACTTTTTTTCCCCCTGGAAGGCTTGATGTTAAATATTAAATATGACCCCTGTGTTTGTAAGTTTTTAATGGCTGGTATCTATTTTACCTGTTTTGTATTGATTTTACTATTGCAAATTGTCTCAAGCATTCATTGTTAAATAGATTGTTTTGATTGCATAACATCCTCCATATGATTATTTTTCCCCATTGCTATTCGTCTTTATCTTGTTTTTATAAGTTGAAGATGTCCTTAGGTTCCTTGTTCTTGACAGCATTTTCTTTGCCAGCAATTCAGAATTACATTTAAGGATTAGCAAAAAAATGTCTTAGAGGGCTTACTTTGGATAAGTATCTGAATTTATCCAACTTATCTATCTGGATCAGCAGAAAACAAGGAATGCACTCCCAGCAACATCTGCAGATAAAACCATATATACCAACCACTGTTCAGGATGTAGATGATCACATCAGTACTCTGCAGATGCTGCAGGAGAAAAGGTCATACTGAGTTAGTTTGCTGTTTAAAGTCCACCATTATAAAACTAAAGAACTGCAATAGGGACTTGCCCCACTAGCATCCCAGGAGGAGAGTTTGAGATGAAGGGACAATGCCTGACCTCAGAGTTTTAGATGACTCCTATAGTGTCATGCTGGTGCAATTACATTATTTAGTGGTTAATGGTTTTTTGCCGTAAGTGATGTCACATGTCAGCACAATGCTGACAAGCTCCCTCCATCTCCCCCGTCCTGTTAAGCAGCTCCAAGTAGGGGGGCTGGCCAAGAGCTACCCCCCCCAATAATCACCTGGTGTCTTTTAATCTTGACAGTGAAGTCCAGTAGTTGTACTACACTCAGTGCGTTCATAGCAAATATCCCTGAGGATTTCCTTCCACGCTTGCAACTGTGCTAATTAATGTCAGTATGGGCAGAATAGAAATTGATTCTGGATCTGGGGTGTCCATAATCAGTGAAGATGCCTTCCGCCAAGTATTCTCTCAGGTATCACTCCCAAAGTTGTTAAGGTTACTGTGCATTCTTCATGATTATATTAGGTGGTTGATTTTTTTTAGGAAACTGTGATGTATATGTGCAATATGGCTCCTTACAAAGGAAGCTTTGTTTCATTATTGCAATCAATACATATTTACATTATTTCTTGGGTCACTGCAGATTTTAAATTGGGCTCAGTTTAGGAGGCATCTTTAGGGTGCTCCAATGTATATCCTCCATATGAAGTTTGCAGAATTGGCCCCATCACTGGGTGGACTTGGGTCGCTGTTTAACATAATTCAAAGGCAGGCCTAACCTGACCCATCTCACCTACACAATTATTGGCACTGACTGTGTATGGTTGTTTGGAACACAATGCAGTAACCTTGCTAAATCTAAATAGGTCTGTTGTAAGCAAATGGATTTGCCAATCTCCATGACTGGTCATGGCAACCCAAACAGATGCATGCCACCACTGTTCCAGCCGCACACCTAGCCCCTAAACATTACGGGGAAGACTTTTGCACATGAGTGAAACTGACCCGGCCGCTCCTGTGTATCCTGAGTCTCTGGCAGCTGAGAAACGGAGGCAAGGTCAACCTCTCCAGTGAGCCAGAGGGACTCCATATTTCTCTGTCCCAGTATCAAGAAGGCTGTCATTTGCAAGACATGTCCAGGCATGCACGCAGTCCTCTTCCCCCCCTCCCCTTTGTATCATCAGCAATGATCAACCAGCCATCGACAGACATTGAGACAACAATGAAGAATCGTTATCACACCTTTGTGTTAGCTCACTAATCTCATCAACCAGAGATGCAGGTTTCTTCCTAGTTGCACAAGTCACTGGCATTAGAATAGATTTCCAAATTCCAACCTCCCCACCCAAGAAGCCGGCCATTAAGGGCTCTGCCACCTTTTGTTTTACCACCTGGATGATCCAGACAGCCCCCACCCCCTGAAAGAGTATAACTGAATCCTGAAAGTCCATACGATCCCTACCCTTAGGACTGGCCATTTGATACAGACTGCCACTCTGCCTGGGTGAGCAGCCATGCTAGAACTCGCAAGGGGCTATCCCTGCCCTCTGTTTATTCCCCGTGCCCCCATATTTGTTCATATTAGTCTATTGGAACTCTGGATGGACAACTCCTCTACAAAAAAGGTAGTATACTCCCTTAATCTGCCTGCCATATAGCAAATGTCTCTGTACTCCTCTCTTTTGATTTCTTAGATTCTCTGTGTATGTTTGTGTTGCACCACTGAATGCTGACGACATAAACACTATTAATTTGGAATCCTTTTGCCTCTGTCTTAATTCCAAGGTCACAGAATATGGACTCTGGTATAGCTGGTTGATCTCACTATATAAATATTAAAGTTACCGATTTGCTCAGCTAATTCCCCAATTAAAGAGCATTTTGGGTAACTCTGGGTCTGGTCAATGCCTGGACAGGGCCCTCCAGAAAACCTCTAGGTTTCTAGCTGTGAGATCCTTGATAGAAGAAAGGTGAAATAAAAATAGAGTTGCCAGCTCCAGGTTGGGAAATACCTGGAGATTTTGAGGATGAAGCCTGAGGAGGGCGGGGTTTGGGGAGGGGAGGGACTTCAATGCCATAGAATCCAATTGCCAAAGTGGCCATTTTCTCCAGGTGAGCTGATCTCTATCGGCTGGAGATCAGTTATAATAGCAAATCTCCAGCTAGTACCTGGAGGTTGGCAACCCTAGATAAAAATGAAATACTTTCATGCCCTGGAACAGACTTTGCATGCTGTTGCTGTGGTTTTGCCTCCCTTTGTCATATCTTTCATTGCCTGGTTCTGATCTCCTCCATCACAGGGGTAACCCCCCACTTGCTTTTACAGCAAGGAACACTTTATGCATGCTGGGAATTTGTTTCTCTCTTTGGTAACACTTACAGGGTTCCCTATGGGTCTTTGCATTTGGAAGCTGCATTTAAATCCCTTAGAAATCAAACACTGCCTTTGAGCTTCACTTCAGTTTTAGATGCAGTGTATAAATTAGATGTACTGTTGCCATAACGATTCCACAGAAAAACCAAAAATAGTTCTTATTGAAGCCATTTCAGTTTAAAATTACAAACTATAAGGCCATCCCTGGACTCTTTCTCTAGCCACATTGTTTGAAACAATAGAGCATAAAATTAGTATAGGAATGCAAGAGCCTTGCTGGATAGACTAATGTCCAGCCTCGACTTCTTTAACACATGGTTGTTAATGCACTCTCAATGCTCTATTTCAATTGTTTGCAACTGGATGTGTGAAACAGAAAAATCCAGTCACAAACAATTGCTATAGTGCACTGAGAGTGCATTATTCAATATGCATTAAAGCAGCCCTAGTTCGGTATCCTGTGTCTGGCAATAGACAATCAAATGCCCCAGAAGTCCTATAAGCAAGGATAGAGGCCAAACGGTCCCTCTGTTGTTGCCCCCCCCTCCAGCAACATAGTGGAACACTATGTATGAACATGGAGGTCCCATTGATAGAATTTGTCACATCCCTTTTAAAAGCCATCTAAACTGGACACCCTCACCATATTCCATGGCAGTGTTAATGGCACAGCTTAATTATTCATTTCATGAATTGTCTGTTTTCAGTATACTTAGATAGTTCATTAATTTTGTTAAGTGTGCCCAAATTCTAGTATTTTGGGAGAACTAGAAAAGTTCTCCCTCTCCACTTTATCCAGACAGGCATAATTTTATAAATCTCTATCATGTACACGTGCCCTATTTGTTGTTTTCCTCTAAACAGAATAGCCTTGAACGATTAGTTTTCATCATATGAAATATACTCCAACCTTTTCATTATTTTTGGTTCTCCTCTTCTGTACCATTTGCAGCCCTAAAACATTCTTTTGGAGCTACAGCAATTAGAACTGAGTATAGTATTCCAAATGCAGCTTCACCCTTAATCTATACAAGGACATTTCAATACTAGATACACCATTTTCAATCTCTTTCTTAATATCCCTAGTATAGAATTTCCTTTTTTTCAATGCTGCCGCTTAATAGAATTACATCTTCATTGAGCTGTATGTCCTGATCTCTTTCCTAGTCCATCACTATCAATCAATACAATATCATCAATGTATATGTAAAGGTAGGATTTTTGCCACACTTTCTTACATTCTTATCTGTCATATTGTTGCCTACTCACATAGTTCATAGAAATTATGTGAGCTAATGGGTCGGTTTCATATGTTAATGGCATTGAATGGTGATAATATGATATTTGTCATTTAATCGTTTATTGTTGAATTGGTCATTTTGAGCTGAATGGTTAAAAGATAAGCAATGGGTTTCCACTTAAAAAAAAAGATTGAAAATGGCCACCTACTACAAAACTGATGGAATATGAATCAAATAAATTTCCTTCATCTTTGGGGAACATATGGAAATCTGAGCTATGTTAAAACATGTGCTTCATCAAAATTATTTATATGGCATATGTGCTCTACAAAGCCACCATGCAGAGAGGAGTGTGGGAACAAATGCACCATCTGTTGCTCTCTTCACAAATGAAAGTGCTATCAATAGGTCCTGATCTGGATAGCCCAGGCTAACCTGATCTCATCAGAACTTAGAAGCTAAGCAGTGTCAGCCTTGGTCAGTATTTGAATGGGAGACCACCAAGGAATACCAGGTTGAGCTGTTACACAATTCAAAGCCCACTGATTTCAACGGCCATAGAAAGGTATAATTCTGCTTAGGAGTGTACTGAGTGCACTGTCTCCATTTCCTGCCTTTGCCATTTGCCTTACATGGGCATATCTATCTATATGTGTACAAACTGTACTTGTAAGCCCAGTCCACTTCTGTGATTGGGATGCCATTTTTCACTCATTTCCAACCATGGGACAGAGTTTGTTTGCACAATTTGTATATCTTGTACATGAGGTGAATGGGATTAGAAAGGGCAAGGCCAGTCCACTTGGTTATGAGCAGGGGTGGCATCAGGATGGCCAATATGCACTAATTCCAGCTTCCCTTCTATGAACATTGGACATCTATGAACACTGTACAGGGATTATATTTCACTTCTGCCACTCCTACTGATGACCATGAGATACTAAAACTGTTGGAACAATAATGAGCAATCCTTGCCAAGCATGTCTGTTGTAATGTCATTGTACAATGTCTGAGTGCGGCATCAGATCCCTCCACAAACTATTTAAGCATAAAGATTGTCTCCAAATTCTAGTTTAGGTCTTTCTAGAACCTTTGATAGGACAGGGAAATATACATGGGAGGAACAGGAAGAGAACTGGAGAAAGCTGTCAAATACTGATAGATTTTTTTTAATCCCATCTGCTTATCTGTACTGTAATATCATTGCACCCTGACCTGGATGGCCCAGGCTAGCCTGATCTCGTCAGATCTCAGAAGCTAAGCAGGGTCGGCCCTGGTTAGTATTTGGATGGGAGACCACCAAGGAAGTCCAGGGTTGCTGTGCAGAGGAAGGCACTGGCAAACCACCTCTGTTAGTCTCTTGCCATGAAAACCCCAAAAGGGGTCGCCATAAGTCGGCTGCGACTTGACGGCACTTTACACACACACAATATCATTGCATGACAGCACGTGAACATGTGCTAATAATAGAATTGCCACTGAAATGGCTAGATATCAACTCTCATTCTATTTCAAGGCAAGGATGAACAAGATTGGTATGAAGAGTTTGTGAAATTGAGGCTGTGAACTGTCAGAAATGGTCTTTTAGGTTATGTGTTGCCTACTTTAATGTCAAGCTTTGGTCTCATTCAAATAAATCACTGTCCATGGAATCTAGTTTGATTCCTATGTTAGTTTGTGTATCTGATACAGACTCTGCCTCATGAAAGCTTATGACATAATAATGTTATTAGTCTTTAAGGACCGACAAGATTGTCTTGTAAATTCGTGTTAACTTTGTAATTCAATTTTTGTTTCTAGGTTTATTGAAATTAAATAAGTAAAATGCCATGTCTACTTATTATGATAGGAGACCCATGGCGCAGTATTAAGCTGCAGTACTACAGTCAAAAGCTCTGCTCACGACCTGAGTTCAATCCTGACGGAAGTCGGTTTCAGGTAGCCAGCTCAAGGTTGACTCAGCCTTCCATCATTCCGAGGTCGGTGAAATGAGTACCCAGCTTGCTGGGGGCAAAGGGAAGATGACTGGGGAAGGCACTGGCAAACCACTCCGCAAACAAAGTTTGCCTTGAAAACATCAGGATGTGATGTCACCCCATGTGTCAGGAATGACCCGGTGCTTGCACAGGGGACCTTTACCTTTACTTATTATGATAATCCAGAATACTTTAAATAAATCTAATATGTTCAGTTCTTCCTTCATCTCTGTGACTGACCATAGTTGTTTGGTTGTCCTGCAGAGGGCCTAGGTTTCCTCTCTCTGTTTCTGAATGTTGTGCTGCCACATGTATTGGAGATGACTTGGAAAAACATTCTGAAAATTGCTGATTCCCCCTCCTGCGGATTAGCAGCAGCCTGGCTTCTTGGGGTTCCCTCTAGGCCCAGCATCTGGGACAAATGTTCCATCTGTTTAATGAACATGCTCGCTCCATTAATCTGCACAGACTGCTGATTTTACTTAAGAACACTGTATAAAATGCATGAAATGGCTTGATAACTCTTGATTCATACAAAAAGAAATAGTTTTTGAAAGTTCAATTTCCATGGCTACAATATCTTCTAAGTGCACTGGTTGGCCTGATTACTTCCCTCCTATTTTACTGCATAAAATCAGTGCCACAAAAGCAGTAAGACTTTCCTGAAATTGACCATTTCGAAACAATTTGGCTTTAATGGTCAAGCTTCTCTAGTGACTTTGCTATAATTGCCTCAAAATCCACTACCTGTTGTGTATTACACTTAAAATAGTTCTTTCTCACAACGCAGGAGAGAAGAGAAATGCCTTATGTAACGTACACAGAGTACACAGGAAAAGAAAGAGCCTATCTCTTTCATACATAAGGCTCCTAACTGGTATTTCTGTTAATTACTGGAATGTTTTTTATCAGACTAGTAAGATTCTGGTGTGCTTTATTTTAAAAAGACAAAATACTTCCTTTTTTCAGAATGTAGAATGAATAAAAGCAAATAAATATGGAAGAGTTAATATATTATCTATATGTTATTTACTGATTACATTTTTATGCTACAATGCTATCTTTGCACAAAAGTAGTATACAATTTAATCCCCCCCAATTAAAAAACAACAACAGCCTAATCCTCTCAAGTGTTCTTTTTCAGGAGATGAGGCCATGAATAGCCTGACTTAGGCATCTACTTTTCTGCCTTTCCTTTAAGGCACAGAAGCTTTTGGGGAGCTTCTAAGAGTACAAAAAATCACCTTCATCAGGCCACAGGTAGTTTTTTTTAGGGACAACATGAGATTTCTGCTTTTCTGATGTGAACAGCTTGGTGAAGGACTGACTTTAACTGGAGGTTATCTAGCTGTAAGGAACAGGTACAGATAATGGCAGCAAAGGTGGTGGTGCAGGAGGCTCTACAGTATCTGGGAGATCTTTTATGGAAAGAGGATATTGTTTCAGCAATGGCCCCAGCCATTCTGAGTTCTGAGGAAGTGTCATTGGTTTGTTGTACATTCAAGCCCCATTTTCTTGTGAGAATTTGATACCATTTAAAAGGCCAATGGCAATCTCCAAGTTTATATATTTTATCAACTGGAAGTTATAGGGAAGTGCAGATCTGTGGCTGTTGTTGAGAATCTGTATGCTTGCTTGCTACACACTTTCTTGTCTTGAGGATGAGACATGGTTAGGGTTGCCAGCTCCAAGCTGGGAAATACCTGAAGATTTTAGGGGTGGAGCCTGAAGAGGACAGGGTTTGGGTAGAGGAGAGACTTCAGTGGGGTATAATGCCATAGACTCCACCTTCCAAAGCAGCCATTTTCTTCAGGTGAACTGATCTCTGTCGCCTGGAGATTAGCTGTAATAGTGGGAGATCTCCAGCTACCACCTGGAAGCTAAAATCCGAAAAGCAACACGGAGGCTCACTAAGGACAAATATACAAACTGAAGCCAAAATCCTATCTTATACAAAACTAAGTGCAGGTGGAGCATAGAAAAAACCAACTATACACTTCTAAACAACACCATAACATATGCTACAAACAGCTACAAATCAGTCCAGTTTAGCAAAAATGGTCTTGATCCAAAGCATGGATCCGCTTAAACGGAACAGTGGTTCAGGCTAGCAGAAGGACCTACTCCCATAGGACGCTAATTCTAGATACTTCCAGCATTTCGATGATTTTCTTCAGCTGTCCATTGTATTAAAGTCGAAGCAGTTTTTAGACTGTTATATGACTATTTAGACATTTAAAATAGACCTCAGAGGGTTCAAGCTTCATACTCCAAGATGGATGTGATGGAAGTATCTAGAATCGGTGTCCTATGGGAGTAGGTCCTTCTGCTGGACTGAACCATTGTTCCGTTTAAGGGGATCTGTGCTTCGGATCAAGATCATTTTTGCTAAGCCGGACTGATTTGAGTGCTCTGTTCGCTTTTTGTAGCTGTTTGTAGCTTTTTGTAGCATATGTTATGATGTTGTTTAGAAGTGTATAGTTGTTAGATATATGTGTTGTTGGTTCTTTCTATGCTCCACCTGCACTTAGTTTTGTACAATATAGGATTTTGGCTTCAGTTTGTATATTTGTCCTTAGTGAGCTTCCGTGTTGCCTTTCTGATTTCAGGAACTCAGCTCCAATTGACAGAACAATTGCTGTCTGGAAATGTCTCCAGAATGTAGAGGAGGCTTTGACCAGCACAATGGTGCCTTTTCCTCTTAATTTCCCCCATGCAAATGTAATTTGGCTTCTATGTGATTATATTATATTCTTTGATTAAAATTGCATGCAGTGTTACAAATAACATTGGTTGAAAAGTACAAACATCCCTTATGATGCTTTGTATTCACAGGGGGCCAGGTAGCATTCTTCAGTTCTGCTATAAAAAGGCGCCACAAGGAAAGCACTTCTATTTTAATACTGGGCAAGAGTTTGCTAGGCAAATGCTAATCTAGCCCATTCATTTGAGTTCAGATGAAGGAGATGTCATCCATTTAGCCTAACCTTCTGTGTGAAAGAAAAAAATCTTTTGAATATTATTAAAGAGGATTTCTAAAGAGAAAGGGGAAAATATTTTGGAGAGACAAAATAGAGTCTGCCAGCCTGCTGGCATGTGCTAGTTCTCTTTGAATATGAGCTGTCAGTGCTTTGCCTTTCAGAATCTATCGCCATGTGTGATGTTTGAAATAAAAGCAGCAGGAAAAAATAATAATAGGTTTGCTCTGCAACCTCATACTATGTCTGAAAATGCTTTCAGAAGCATTGGCCTGTTGCCGCTGTTCACTTTGTAGAGAATCAGGTATATCTTAAACGGTTCCAAAAATACCAGAACACATATTTGTTAGCATTGCAAATTTGTTAAGAAAAGAAGACATTTTAGCAGTTCAGAAATAAACCAATTATGTAGTCTGGGAGCTAAGTGTCATTTGCAAATATGGATTGTAGAATTCTCCTGTACCAGCCCCACTGAAAAGACTACAGCATAAGTGATAAGTGGGGAATTGGGTCTTCATGTTTCTTGGAGCTACCCTACCTTGCAGGAGTGGCCTGCAGCGGGTAGTCCTACCAGTTGACACCAACACCTAAGGGAATTCACTTCAAGTTCAAGACACACTGCAGCCTCTGAGGGAGAAGGATCAGACCTCCCTCGAAGAAGGTGGGTTCATGCACTATTGGAAAGACTCCCACTATCCCCCATAAGCCCAGTAAACCCAGTAAACCCAGAAACAGATGCACAGTTAAGCACAGTTTATTTAACAATAAAAAGATAGACAGAGCACTGTAGCAAACCTCCCATCACCCTAAGAGGCAAGAGACCAAATCTTTTCCCAAAGGCTAAGTCCCTTCCACTCCCTGAGACAGGTGTCTGTCACACAGAAACAGAGAGAGAGGGGGGGCAGGTATACCTGACTTGTCAGCATGCTAAAAAGCCCGGATTCTTGAAGCTGGCTGGCAGCAACTCCCCTTATCCTAGGGGACAGTTGACCCCTTGCTATTCTAAAGGCCCTCTTTTTATATGGTCCCTCTAATGGCCCCTAATGGTCCCTCACGCCTGCATTACATCACCCTGGTCATGCTGAACATGTGCATATCTGCATGTTCTGCATGTTGCAGGTGTTTTGGGAGGACAGAACAGGGCAGACCCTTCTGGGGTCTTATCTGGACTCTTAGCCCATCCTACTAATGTGCCCACCATCATGTCAAGTCACAGTATGAATAAAAGCCAAGGGCGATTATCCTATAGGACAGTTATCCCCACCATATTGGCTGTCTTCTGCCTCATTTCACCAGGAAGCACTTCAGAAAGCCTCAGGGAAACCTTTGGGTCTGCAGGGATCACCCATTTAGAAATAGCTCCCACCACCTTAGAAGAAGGCTTGGCCTGGAACATTTTGTAATTCCCTCCTATATGGTGCCCACTACTGTCTCTCAAAATTCTTAAAACTCCCATCGCTTCAGCAGTGGCGAGAGAGAGGCTGGTGGGGTGGCCATGCAGCTGCCAACCAGCCAAGAGGTGTGTAGTTCTGCTACTACCGCTTATGCTTTTTCCGGATGGTCTCCTGTAGGGAAAGTACGCCAAGCATCTCTGACAGAGATGTTTGGTGAGGTTTTCACTAGGGTGCCCAGCTGGCAGGGAAGAAGAGCACTTAGAATCACAGAATTATAGAGTTGGAAGGGACCACCAGGATCATCTAGTCCAACCCCCTGCATAATGCAGGAAATTCATAACTACCCCCCCACACACCACCAGTGACCCCTACTCCATGCCCAGAAGATGGCCAAGATGTCCTCCCTCTCATGATCTGCCTAAGGTCATAGAATCAGCACTGCTGACAGACGGCCATCTAGCCTCTGCTTAAAAACCTCCAGGGAAGGAGCGCTTACCACCTCCCGAGGAAGCCTGTTCCACTGAGGAACTGCTCTAACTTGCCTCATTAGTGAGATGATCACTCTAAACAGGCCCCCCTTTCTGTTGTTGAAGACTGGCTTTCACAGGTTGCTCCAGGATGCCTATCCCTGGTACACATTCGGATGCATTCTCTGGCGAGCCTGCTACTTGTTCTAGTTCATCATCTGAGCTCTCAGAAGCAGGTGAGTCCATGACACAGTCCCTGCTCGCACTAGGAACATGTTGCTCTCATTATACAGGGTTGCTAGGGACTATGTGAAGGCACAGTTGCCCTGCACTTATGGGAGAACTGTGTACTTTACATCTGACATCTGGACCCGCCCTCAGGCACATTGTGTGTTCCTCTCACTGATGGTCCACTAATGGCAACCCAATGATGTTCTGGGTGAAGGTTGGGAAACCAGCATCAAGTAGGGTGAGGGCCACCAGACCACCTACCACCAGGCTCTGCTCCATGCCAAGGTTCTTGATGAGGCCACATGGTGGACAACATCTCTGCTGCTGCTGAGAAACAGTTAACAGGGTGGGTAAACAGAAATGTCTGTATAGACTTCATGGTGACCAATGATGGGCAGCGACACAGGAATTGGACCTCAGGTGCATTTACTGCATGGTCCACCTTCTCCACCTTGTGATTGAGGATGCCTGAGGTCTGCAGACAATCCCAGGCTCAACGCTGAGAGTTTTGATTTCTGGCATCTCCTCCAGAAATGCCAGGAGAGGAGGAAAGACATCTGAGAGAACTGCTTCTTGCTCCTATTGCCTACTCCAAGGAGGTTTTGTCGTTATGGCCAATTATAGCAGCAGCCTTGAGGGGCAGCCGCAGCCCTGAAAGCTCCTCCTCTGAGGCAGTAATGGTATGTAGACAGATGAGAAAGGAGGATCAGGGTGCACACAAAAGCCCCTCCCTCTCTCTTTGTGCGGCCTTGCTTGGGGAAGTGATAGTGCATATGTCAATGGATTGCAAAAGTGGTCCCCTGTACTTAAGATTGTTCTGCTAGGATTCTGGGTACTGTTCTTGATTCTGCTGGGCTTGCAGAAGTGCCCCTCCCCCTATACTTAAGGTTGGTGTGCTGGGCTTCTGTGGACTGCCTTTGGGTCTTAAAAAAACCCTGCTGGGATTCTCTGCCTTGACATTTGTTCTGCTGGGCTTGCACTACGATATCGGCCCTAGGTTCTGCTGGGCTTCTCCGTTAAACATGGGTTCTGTTGGCCTTGAAAAGTCCCCCCCCCCTTGATTTTGTTCTTCTGGAATCCTCTGGTTTGACATTAGTTCTGTTGGACTTGCCCCATTATCATGTGGTTCTGCTGGGATTCCTGGGCTCTGCTTTGGTTCTGTTAGGCTTGTGTTGGCTTTCCCTTCTTTTTACTTAAAGAAACCAAACCTGATGTGGTTGCCTAGCAACAGCTAGTGAGGGTATCTGTTTCTTAATGCTATAGGTGCTCCTTTGATCATTTTGGGGATTTTTAACACACACACACACACGCACAATTTTATTTATGCAATTATTTATTAGATTTCAGGTTTTTCTGCAAACATGGTGTGTTTTTCAGGTTTGTAGCAAGAAACTGTATTTTCTGTTCACAGGTCCAATCTCTGGATTTTAGTATCTTCAGATCTGACAATTTGTCTATTGGAATGTAGAATGTAGGGGCCATGGCTCAGTGGTAGAGCATCTGCTTAGCGAACAGAAGGTCCCAGGTTCAATCCCCAGCATCTCCAGTAAACAGGACTAGGCAAGTAGGTGATGTGAAAGACCTCTGCCTAAGACCCTGGAGAGCTGCTGCCAGTCTGAGTAGACAATACTGACTTTGATGGGCCAAGGGCCTGATTCAGTATAAGGCAGCTTCATGTGTTCATGTATTCATTTGTAACTAATGGATTGTTGGAGAAAGAATTGGCAGAACACCCACTGAATGCTAGTCCAATTTTGCATAAGGTCTTTGTGATCATAGTAAGCCTTTTCATGTTATTCTAAGTTGGTCAATTGGCCAAGTGATGCTGTGCCTGGCTGAAGACAATTTCACGGCCAAACAAAGTGCCCACTTGCTTCAGCTCAAACACAACTTTATGAGGAAACTAGTTTAATGTTCAGAATCTTAGCTGAATCTCCCAATTGCCAGGCTTTTTAAAATGCTGTTTTAAGAGCTTCCTTGAAATAATCTAAAATAGAACATATGCAGATATATTATACTGGATCTGTGATGATAAAAATTAGCAGAAAATTCAGAATAGCAAAAAAAAGTTCTTTTCCATAAGAATCAAGTAAAATGTATTTGTTGAAGGCTTACTCCTCTGAAAATGCCTGCCACAGCTGCTGGCGAAACGTCAGGAAACAAAATACCAAGACCACGGTCAAACAGCCCGGATAACCTACAAGAACCAATAAAATGTATTTATTTCACCTAATATTCACAAGACAATTGAGGGTGATAACAACTTACTTGTTTCTTGAAACTTGGGGATTAAATTCTAGCGTATGTACTAGTGCAAACCCACTTGTTTGATGGACTTTCTGCTTCTGTCTGTGCCAATGTTGCCACCTGCTCTGCTACTGCGCATTTGGATGCTTTTTCTGTGGCTGCTGCCATGTTGTGGAATAGACTTCCACAGGAAGATCTATGAGTCTCCTGGCATTTTGGAAGACTCATAAAATAGAACTCTTTGGGTCCTCAAGATGATTGCTTTGTGGGTGCCTTGAAATACTTCAGTTTTAAGGGTTTGGACTTCAGATTTAAGTTTTTATGCTGCCTGTTTTAGTTTTGTTATTTTTAGAGTTATGCTATGCTGATTTTATTGCTACAGTTATTTAGGAGAAAGAAGAGTTCACATTTTAAAAAATAAATAAATAAATAATGCCCTTGAATGTTATTGGTCGTGTTCATGGCATTTCTCAACCTGGCTGCTATCTTGAAGTCCTGTGCTTGACAAACTAGAAATTACTGAAGGAAGAGCTGCAAAATCAACTAAAAATGCAAAGCAGAGGTAAAAGAACAAGCATATCTAAGCACTATGTGTACAATATCCCAGCTTTACCATCCACCATTTGTAGTTAAACTGTATCAAATAGAAACATCAAGAAAGAGCTTTATCTGAGATGCTGTAGAGCTGCCATTAGTGTAGACCGTCTTCTGATTAAAGGAACTGACTGTGTGATACTTTATGAAGGCCCATTCTGCCAAGCACAGCTTTTGTCAATTCACAGGGTAGGAAGACAAGGCAGAGGTGATATTGAGGATGGTTGGTTGAGCATGCAGAAAAGAGTAGCAGAGAGTCTGCCTGGTTTTCCTCTAGTTCATCCACTAAAAGAAGGTGGCCAAGTCCCTGCCTGATAGCTTAAGGTCTTTGGATGCTAGAATACACTATGGGCTAAGATCCCCATGCCTTCAGCCCTGGTGTCTGCCATCTGTGCTGGTTTCAGATGTAAGTGCCTTTGGCTGAGTTGGCAATGGCATTCTATGTGGAGCTGGCCTTTTTGTTTCAGTATCCTATCTTAATCTGTCTGAAATGTCATTGTTTTTTCTATGAAGTTTAGGGAATATGTCTCTTTACTGCCATATGGTCCAAAGAAATGCAAAGATCTAATACAGCAGCTGAGTATATGGAGTATTCCAATCACTTTTCTAAAGGTCATTTTAGCAAATGCAAATTTATTTTCAATTAATGTAAAAATTTTAATTGCCAAATTATTCCTCTGGGGATCCTTCCACTTCAATGCTATGGGGACTTTTGTTCAAGAGAATCAGATTGTCACGGTCACAATACCTATTAATATATGCAGTTATTAAAGACAACTACAGAATAACAAAAAGGATGTTGTAAGAAGGGACTAGATGTTTTTGAACACCACGTAAGCTGCACCCTTTAAAATCAATGGAGAAAGGGAAATATACTGACTGTCCATCATAGTAAGTTGTCATATTACACACTTTTGTCCTGACCACATACCACAGAATATTTGTTTATTATGTGTTCCTGTCTGGGTGAGTTTTGGATACTATGAACAAATAAAGAGGTTAAAACTAATCACATATCCAGCAACTCTTTGTGACATCCTCACAGCCAACTGCAGAATGGTGTGTAAACTATCTCCAGTGAAAAGTATTGTATTCAAGATAAGAAAATGGCTGTGGTGTTTGATCTATGGTTGTTCTTTCACATCTGTAAGATATCTCGTGTTACTGCAGTTACCAAGTGATGAATATGCATGTCTGAACAAGGCCTAAACGCTAGTTCAATCATTTGACACTCTTGTAAGCTCCGGTTTCTAATGGTAAGCAGGCCTGAGCGTCGGTAACAAGCTGCATCATGTGTAAACCAGGCAAACATTCAATTTGTCTAATTTTCCCAATCTTTCTTCTCCCCAAAAAGGTAGAACGATCATGGGATAAAATATTAATATGCATGATAATATGCATGAGACTTTCATGTGATCACAGACATGTGTTTGCAATACCTGGCTACATGCCTTCAACATGTGGGAACATACAAATGGGCCAAAATTGAACTGATCCTGAAATGCCCTTTTACTGGATACCTTCAGAATCTCTTAATGCATGATGCATGGAACACATTTTGCTCCCTGGTAGTTCACTAGGAACCCTCTATTCTCTCCTCCAACTTTGCTTCTAATTCCCTTCTAGCCTCTCAGCATGATATTTTAAAAGAAGAACACAATGGCACCACTAATTGATGCAACTAGAGCTACTGCTGTTAAAAAGCAATTATGACTACACATTTAAAAACAAAAAAAGACCCCATTATCATCAAGTTAATGAAGAAAATGACTGTTTCCTTATCTTTACATTGCAAATGTGCAACATACTGTGATGGTCCTAACATGGGTGGATATGTTCATATAGCCCGAGAAGCAGCCTGGTTTCTTGAATAAAGGAGGTCTCACCAGAGGCATTTAACAAGTGCATAACTCCTTTATAGCATATGGCTCAAGAGCAAAGCAATGACAGCAACTGTTCGAAAAGGCTGCCTCCCCTTACACATGTTGCTGTCTTCTGTTCTTGTTGAGATAGATGGTCACATTACCGCTCAGTTCACCAGAAGCTGGTTGGTTCTTCACCACAGTTGCCTTCAGTGCATAACATTCTTAGCAATGCTGATTTGGGATTCCCAGGTCTTGAAATTTACATGCATAAACTCTGGGCTTTGAAATAACTGGTAGGTTAAGGAGCATATGCATTTTTCATCTTTTCTTTGTGCCTAGGAGGATGGATAAATAAAATATCATTCATGAAGAAACTGAATATTTGCAAACTGAAAAGCTGTAGAGCTACTACATTCTGACATGCATTAGGTTAAGAGAATGACTTGCAAAAATAATTCACTGGGTTCCCGTCAATCCATTTTCTTTGGTTTTGGTCAGTTCTGGACTGTCAAATCCTCTTGCTTTTCAGATGTAGACTGTATAACTTCACAACCTATCATCTGTTAATTCACCTTCTGAACCTCCTCAGTCACTCCCAACTGGGTATTCCGTTGTGGGGCTTGGGGGGGAGCAGCCTTGAAAAAGCACAGTTGGCTGAAGAAGCACAGTTCTTACATCGCTGTTTTGAGACTCCAGGATGTACAAACCTTCAACACTGTTTATTACATGTATTATTCCTGGTAAGGCTGTAAGGATAGTTGCTGCTATGCTTTTTTGGTTTTAAAACAACATAGACGATACTAATCTCATATAACAGCCTCAGAAAGGCAAATCATGGCTACTAGTTCTATGTAGAAGAATTTACAGAGGCAGCAGCAACCACAACAATAAAGATACATATATGATAGAAAGAGGAAAGGCTAATTGAATGGATCCTATCTAGTGCTTGCAGAGTAGTGGAGGGCGGGTTATAAATCACAAAATAAATAAATAAATAAATAAATAAACAAATAGAAATTGTGCATTGGCTCACTGTCTGAGCTAGGAATGCACCTGAATTCTGGGACTTTGAAGATTTTATTTTAATGTTGGGGTTCATATCACTTTGATAATGATTTAATGGAAATAATAACACATGTGGTTCAGTGTTCCCAGGATTAAACATAGGTATTTCCCCAATGCATAGGGTTGACAATCTCCAAGTACTAGTTGGAGATCTCCTGCTATTACAACTGATCTCCAGCCAGTAGAGATCAGACCTGGAGAAAATGGTCACTTTGGCAATTGGACTCTTTAGCATTGAAGTCCCTTCCATCTCCAAACCCCGCCCTCCTCTGGCTTCAGCCCAACACACATACCCCCCAATGGCGAAATGGGACCTGGCAACCTACCAATGCAGCAAATGCTGGCTGATCATTCCTTTGTTATGGTGATGAAACAAGATAGTTCACTGATGTTTCCTAGTTGGTTTAGGAGATAATCCCTTGATAGCTTTGTTAAGCAAAAGAGCTTGGAGAAGATTAGTCCTTCTAAGGAGAGGAGGCAGTGCTGTATGCAAGTGCATGTGTGTGAATGACAAAGAGAAAGTTTTGAGTATGGCACTTGCTATTTTCAGTTGTTATATTTGGGGGTATCCAACTGAGTGTACCAGAAGGTTACACTAACCACAATCCTTCTGATATGTGCAATTGCCATTTCATCTGAATAGGTCACCCTGGGTATTTTCTGCTTTTGACTGAAACAGAAAATATACATATGGTATCCTATTTAGACAAAATGGAGACAGTGCATATATGCAAGTATTGTGGGTAGCATGTGCTTCTGGTATGCATGACTGGATATGCCCAGATGTCTTGAATGAGAAGGGTTGGTAATATAGAGAAAAGTGGACAGAAACCTGTGAGTTGGCAGAAGCCTTTAAGATTTCTCCCTCTTTCTCTTTCTGGGGGAGATGACTTGGGGTAGTAGACCTGCTGCCTGCTGTTGGCGCCCTTATTTTCTTGTATATGTTCAGTGTTTATAAGAACACCCAAAAGATCTCATTGCTCTCTCCACCCAATGGAACCAAAAGCCATAACCTGAGAGCCTCATATATTCTTCTAAAAGTAGAAACTAATATTCTAACAGCTGAGGAAGCAGCTGAGAATGACTCAGATGATTGAACAGTAAGAATAACTGGATAAGAGCAATAGGAAACAAAGAGGCAAATCACACATAATTTGTCACTGAAAAGTGAATTTGTCACTGAGAAATTATTAAACAGCCATAAAAATCAAAATTTCATAAAACAGACATAGAAGAAACACATCAAAATTTAATAAATAACTAACTAAGGTAGCGATAATACAGACTCCACAAACCTAGAATACACCCCAAATGTACATATTGGTGCACTCATAGATAAGGTTGCTAGCTCCGGGATGGAAAATACCTGGAGTTTTTGGGAGTGGAGCCTGAAGACAGCGGGGTTTGGGGAGGGGAGGGACTTCAATGCCATGGACTCCCATTGCCAAACCAGCCCTTTTCTCCAGGGTAACTGATCTCTATCATCTGGAGATCAGTTGTAATAGTAGGAGATCTCCAGCCATCACCTGGAGGTTGGCAACCCTACTCATAGACTTAGGCCCAAATTACACACTACAAGAAACATGAGTTGCCATGGGGACTAGCAGCCATGCTGCAGCTGCAAATTTCTGGTGGCAACTCCATTTAGAAATGCTGCAGGGGCTCAAGCTGAAAGCATGCTTTTTATTGCCAGGTAGACAGTTTACGAGGAGCCCCGTGATGCAGAGTGTTAAGCTGCAGTACTGCAGTCAAAAGCTCTGCTCACGACCTGAGTTTGATCCTGACGGAAGTCGGTTTCAGGTAGCCGGCTCAAGGTTGACTCAGCCTTCCATCCTTCCGAGGTCGGTCAAATGAGTACCCAGCTTGCTGGGGGTAAAGGGTAGATGACTAGGGAAGGCACTGGCAAACCACCCCGCAAACAAAGTCTGCCTTGGAAACGTCGGGATGTGACGTCACCCCATGGGTCAGGAATGACCCGGTGCTTGCACAGGGGACCTTTACCTTTACCTTAGACAGTTTACAGTTATGGAAGGTACTTGTGGAAAGTTGAGCACAATTTCAAAATTCGTTCTTCTAACCTTTGTGTTTAAACTGTTGCTTCATCTCTTACAGCTGGTTTATACAGCGAGGAGGAAGCCGAAGTGATGGGAGCAGAAGGAACTGAAATGGATGGAAACACAGTGGAGATGGAAAGAGAAAAGGCCAGTGGGGCAGTTCCTAGCTAGTGCTCACAGAACAGGCCTTGCATAATCAAACTTTCCCACCTCCCTTTGTAGCCTGCTAAGCCCCTGAATCATGTTTCTGGGGTCAATCGGCTCCTAGAAACAGCATGGGAATGAAGTGAAAGATGGGAGAAAATCAGCAAAAATTGGACCTGTTTTTCTTTCGTAATACTAGAATGCGGGTTCATCTGCTGAAGCTGGAGGGTGACAGCTTCAGAACGGATAAAAGGAAGTATTTCTTCACACAATGCATGGTAAAATTGTGGAACTCCCTGCCTCAGGATGTGCTGATGGCTGCCAACTTGGAAGGTTTTAAGAGGGGAGTGGACATGTTCATGGAAAAGAGGGCTATCCATGGCTTCTACTAAAAATGGATACTAGTCATGATGCATACCTATTCTCTCCAGGATCAGAGGAGCATGCCTATTATATTAGGTGCTGTGAAACACAGGCAGGATGCTGATGCAGCTGTCTTGTTTAAGGGCTTCTTAGAGGCACCTGGTTGGCCACAATTTGAACAGACTGCCGGACTTGATAGATCTTGGTTTGATCCAGGGTGGCCTTTCTTATGTTCTAATGATAGAAGTGTTCCACCAGCATAAAACATAGTTAGAAGAATGTGGGTTAATATTCTTTGTGTAAAGCTATTTGTTGGAAATTCTATTGGAATGGCTGAAGAAATTATTGAGAAAAGTAGTGTGTCAGAAGAATAATTTGTAAATAATTAGGAAACTATAGGAGGCAAAAGGAAAGAGAATGGGCCATGAGAGCAGAACTGTCCTAATTTATGACATTCTCTATGTTTGTAAACTTGCTCCATTACTTCAGCACAGAAATGTCTATCATACATTCAAAGAACTTTACAGAATACTATCACAGCTTATTTTCACAGAACATAATGTTATAGAGTTTTGATTTATTTGTATTTATTTATTGGAATAAGGTATTGAATGGTCTTTTTTTAAAGGCAAAAGTCACACAAATGACTGAAGTATAAAATGGCAGATAGATCAGATCAGATAGCTTATTCGCGGCCCTTGGCCAGATAAAACAAGATACATGGACTAAAATGGTCTTACCGACAAAGGTTTACAGTCCGAGTCTTAAGTCACTTAAAAAATTAAAAATAATAAAATAAATAACATCCAAGTTACATCTGCCATTTGGACTAAGAGAGTACTCTGTGGCAACGATTTGTCTTTGCAGCCATACAACATTTTGCTACCTGAGAGGTGATTGAGGGATTATCTCCTTTAGGAGCTTTTCTAACCTTTTCTCTTTCCCTGTTGGGTCCCATTCTCAGTATGAGGGGCTCAATAAACTTAGAGCGGGGTATAGTGTAGTAGTTACAGTTCAGGAGAACATGTTCAGTGGTTTCTAAATCCCCGGATTTACAGGGGCATAGTCTCTCTGCCCTGGGTATCTTCTTGAATTTCCGCTCTAACATAGCAGAGGGTAAGGTTGCGCACCTAGCCAAGGTAAAAGCCCTCCTATATTTGTTTATCTCTAGGTAACAGGGATAGGCTGCCGGTGCAAGGATAAATTTGGAGTGGGGGGGGGAAGCCATAAATAGGGGGGAAATGGCAGATATTATTTTGTGTCAAAAAAATAAAACTTTCTTTCCTGACCTTATTTTTAGTTCAAAGCATGTGTGTTTCCTAACTCGAAATAACTTTAAATATGACTTTTGTAAATTAAAGCCATATTTCACAATCAGATGCACACGCACACATACAATGGGCAAAACAGAAACATTCCCAGAGAGAGGCGAGTACCTTTTCCATTGGGAGACTACCCTCTGATTGTTCACTGGGGAAATCATCAAGGCAGGCTGCTTGTACTAGCTAATTCTCCAGTCCAGTCATCTGTATAGATCTAGCAGACACCTCAGCAGGCTGAAGAAACACCTCAGCAGGCTGAAGAAACACTTCCTAGATCTGAAATATGGTCGGTCAGAACTCCAGAAATAGTATTCCTTAACTGCTGCAAATGAAAACAGCCTGGAAATGTCCTCAGTGCAGACCTTCATGATCATACCACAGTTCTTGTTTCTGGACGGAGTTCTCCTGCTATTACAACCGATTTCCAGCCGATAGACATCAGTTCACCTGGAGAAAATGGCTGCTTTGGCAATTGGACTCTATGGCATTGAAGTCCCACCCCTCCCCAAACCCCGCCTTCCTCGGGCTCCACCCCAAAAATCTCCTGCCAGTAGCAAAGAGGGACCTGGCAACCCTACTGTTAGGTTCCCCCCCACTAGGCCCACTGACAGAGGGGAAGGAGACAAGAGCATTGCCTGTACTTGCTCAGGGATTATGTTGGGTATTAGATAGCGAGCTTTGCTACATGTCAGACAGTTAAGGGTTAATATTGTAACTGACCAAGTGGTCAGTATGGTGGCCATTGCAATCGTGCCTGGTGGTCACGTATACGACAATTTGCATGTTTAACTGCTTTCGATAGCCTTTGTTTGGAAGTAAAAGTAGTTCAGTTCCTTACTCTCCTCTTTTGGAAGCCAGCCTGCTAGGATGGAGAGGCTTTCTTGTCCTTTAAGAATGCCTACTCGTGAGTAAGCTTAGCGCCTTCCAGATGCTTCTGGCAAGCATAGGAAACCTAGAATGTAGGAAGGATTATTTGTTTTGCTCCCAGTGAATTTCCCCCTACCCTGAGTTATAAAGTAAATCTTGATTATTACCAAGACAAACATCTTGTGTCTTTTTGTGCATGTGTGTGAGTCAAGCTTTATTTTCAATAGACCATGATCAACAATCCACTCCCTCTGAATGGTAGCAGTAAGCCCTTAAGAATCTAACAGATTAAACCCCCCAATTTAATTTTTTTTTGTTTCAAATTTTTTCTGCAAACCTGGGAGGAATGTCTCCCAAATTTGCTGAATTAATATGTTTTATTTTTGTGTGGGCCAGTCTGCAGAACTAGATGTCCACAGATGAGGCCACACTTGGGAAATAGCCAGAAATATTTCAGTTTTTTATGAATATATATACCTTTATCCTACCACGACACTGAGCAAAGTTTGAAGCCTTTCTCCAGTCTAAGCTGCCTCTCTTCAACTTAAGTGGCTGTTCCTCTAACGGAAGACCCACACAAGTTGGAGGATAGTTGGATGCATGCCAAAATTTGTCAGATTTCTATCCTGCTTTTTTTCTAGGGAGCTCAGGGTGGCTTACGTGCTTCTCCCCATTCCATTGTACCCTTGTGAGTTAGATTAGGTGGAGAAAGAGTGTTTGGCCCAAGGTGACCCAGTCCGTTTAACAGGTCAGTGGGAATTTTAATCCTGTTCTCCCCAGTACTATAACCACCACATCACAGGAACTCTCTGCTCATGTGGAGGAGCAGGGAATCAAACCCAGTTCTCCAGATTAGAGTCCGCTGCTCTTAACCACTACACCATGCTGTATATACCCTGCACTCAAAATTAAAGATAGGAAGAAAAGAAAGAGAGAGAAAGGACCAATGTATCTATCTCCTGAAATTAGGAATTCCAGTACTAAACTTGAGGTTATCAACTACTCAATTTGCTTAAAATCCTATAGAATTAGAGGTAACTGTGCTGGATTAAAAATTTAGAAAAATTAGAGGTAACTGTGCTGAGAGAGCCAGAGTGGTGTAGTGGTTAAGAGCAGCGGACTCTAATCTGGAGAAATGGGTTCGATTCCCCACTCCTCCATATGAAGCCTGCTGGGTGACCTTGGGCCAATCATAGTTTTCTCAGAACTCTCTCAGCCCATGTGCAGGCAGGTAATGGCCAACCACCTCTGAACCTCTCTTGCCTTGAAAACCCTACGAGGTCACCATAAGTCATCTGTGACACACACACACACACAATTGTGCTGGAGTAAAAATTTAAAAACAACAACAATGGAGTATTTTACTATGATTATTTATTATTTTAAATTTAGACCATTCAAACAGATTTCAGATTTCTCCAAAGGCTACTAGAACAGAGAAGCTGGCAATGGATGATATCCCTTTGAAAATAGTGTAATGGGCTTGGATCTTGATCAATGTGGCTTCATCTATCCTACGTGACAAAAGGAATAGTAATGTCATAGATACCCACCGCAGTGGCCCTTAATGGTTTTGGTCATTAGCCTATGAGTGCTTCAGGGAAGTGGTGGTTTTCTCAAGATTGAAGAGTGGGCAGGTGTGTGTGTGGAGTAGGGTTGCCAGGTCCCTCTTTGCCACTGGCGGGAGGTTTTTGGGGCGGAGCCTGGGGAGGGTGTGGTTTGGGGAGGGACTTCAATGCCATAGAGTCCAATTGCCAAAGGGGTCATTTTCTCCAGGTGAACTGATGTCTATCAGCTGGAGATCAGTTGTAATACTTTCAACCTCTCCTTACTGGCCTTTTACCTTATAGAACTATTGCAGATATAAAATGAGAAACAGAAGAATGATGGTCATTTCCATGCAGGTTATCTGCCCCACATCCAATGCTTTGGGGAAGCAGGATTTTTTCCTGCTTTCTCACAGCATCATGGTGCATTTGTGCACCTCCTGGGGTTTCCCCGGCTTTTTGCCAATCTTTCTTAAACCTGCTTTGAGCTTAAATTTTTGGGAAGGTCAAAATAATACCTGGATAGCTACTGTGTGGGTGGAAACATTCAGATTTTCCCTCTTACATTACTGTCCCTGAGGTAGCCATTTCCTTCCTCCAGCCACTGGTGGGCTTTTAAATTATTTTTAAAATTAGCATTAGAATATCATTATATGTGTATCAGGTTCTCTGAACTCCCTGCTTTCTAGCCCCCTACTTCAGAGATATAAGGGGAAAGGCAAGCAAATTGTAGGGAAACCGGCCATGTGGGAGTGGTGTTGCCACTGTGTTTTATCTACAGCCCCACCAGCATCAGGGAAGTCCCAAAAGCCCACTGTTTTTTGGAAACCACCAATTTACACTACCCTAACTAGGCGGGATAGAAAAGTCGATTGTCAACCCCCAAAGGACTCAGTGGCACTTACTTCTGAGTAAACATGCATGACGTTGGGCCTGTGCTCAACAAGTCATATGCAATTAATGGTATGTCTTGTGGAAGATACACAGTTATGTACATTCAAATCTGAATTGAGAGAGAAATGGGGAAACTGCAGCACCAGACTGGCCCTCAGAATATATATAAGTAATTTTATATCTTTATCTTTATTCAATGAATGAAAGTTAGTGCCAGGAAGACTTTCCTGTCTTTCCTTTCTGAATTGCTTCGCCTTCTGGTAATAAGGATTTCTGGGGCATGTAATTCTACAGCACAGATGAAAAGCTCCTGCTCTAGGCTTTTATACATTTATCTAAATGCAAATAAAGTCCTATTAAAACACTCGTTATGAAAGGTTGCAACATCTTGGTTCACAAGAGGCAGCTGCATAGACAGCAAATTGGAATAAAATTTAATACATTACTGACTGACTAGATCAGTAGCTACCAAAAATAAATTTCGGATGACTGGACTCATTCAGAAAGCAGAGCTCTCTGAATCTCAGGCATAGATGAGGATTGTAGACATTTGTAGGAGTATGAGAACGAATTCTGCATGTGCAGTATCAAGTGTGTAAAAACCGACTTCTCCTCCTCCTCCTCCTCCTCTTCCTCTTCCTCTCCTTCTTCTTCTTCTTCTTCTTCTTCTTCTTCTTCTTCTTCTTCTTCTTCTTCTTCTTCTTCTTGCCTTAGTAGCTTGATGCAGAACAGCAGACAGGTTTGGAGGCATCCCCTGCTGCCATTCTGGGAAGTAGTGTTGCCAACCTCCAGGTACTAGCAGGAGAGTTCCTGCTATTACAACTGATCTCCAGCTGATAGAGATCAGTTCTCCTGGAGAAAATGTCTGCTTTGGCAATTGGACTCTATGGCATCGAAGTCCCTCCCCTCCCCAAACCCTGCCCTCCTTAGGCTCCATCTCAAAAACCTCCCACTGGTGGCAAAGAGGGACCTGGCAACCCTACTGGGAAGGCAGGCTGTTTGGCTGCTATGTTGACCTACCAGACTTACAGTACATGGGGTTAAGCGTTCTGTTGTAGATCACATTAAGAGCTCAGGGGTGCTCCTAGATCCAGACGTCTTAATGGATAAACAGGTCAGTATTGTTGCTAGGAGCACCTTAATTCAGTTACATCTAGCTCATAAACTGGCCCCCTTATGGTGATTGAAGGGGGAGGACTGAACCTTGGTTACCCATGAAATGTTCCGGCGATGACTTTCCCTTTACTTGCCCGCGGGACCGGCATCAAAACTTCCGAGGGGCTTAAAAGTCTCCCTCGGAGAGTTCTGGAGGTCAAACCGCATAAATGGCTGCAGGGAATTCCTGCTTCCCAAGTCCACTGTTTAGGACCGGGTTGAGGTGCTATTTAGCACCCCAATTTGAACATTTCTTGGATTTTTCCTGGAGAGTCCAGGAAACATGGCATTCAGCCCAGCTGCCCCAGCAGGAAGTCAAAAGAGATGAACATCTGTGCAAGCACAGACAATAGCCAGAAGGAGCAAGTGTAGATCTATTCTACCCCCCCCCCCCCCGTGTGCCTTCAGAGGGCTTCCCTGAAGGTGCGCGGGGGGCCCCTTTAAACAGATTTGTGCCTCCCGGCCGGGAGGCCCATATCTATTCCACCACCACCTCCGCGCGCCTTCAGGGGGCTCCCGTGAAGGCGCGCGGGGGCCCCCTTTAAACAGATATGTTCCTCCCGTCTGGGAGGCACAGATCTATTCCACCACCACCCCTGTGCACCTTCAGGGAGCTCCACTGAAGGCGCGTGGCGGGGGCCTTTAAACAGATATGTGCCTCCCGGCCAGGAGGCACAGATCTATTCTACCCCCCCCACGCACCTTCAGGGGGCTTCCCTGAAGGCACGTAGGGGGGCCCTTTAAATAGATCTGTGCCAGGAGAGACGCTTCATTTTTCTTTTTAAAACATTAGCCCCTAGTGGCTTAAATACAGATTTTGACCTCTCTTGTTTTTTGTAACGTGGTCACTTTAATCAGTTGGATCCTTTTGAGAAATTTTTCTCACAGCTGTGTGTATTTGAGTTTGACCCTGCATTCCTGTTCTCACTTCGAAGAATACTGACTTCTGAATGGGTTGATTACTCTTTCTAGATCCCTTTCATATGGGGTAAGACTTCATTTTTAGTATAGAGAGTTGTTCAGTCTTTGACTCATTTTGAATATTAGCCTTATTGATTAGCTTCATTGTACCACAGGAAAAAATTGTTCCCATGAATTTCCTTTTGAAGATTCTTTGGACTTTTTGAAAAGCAGTGGTAAGCAGTCTTATTTTTGAAATTGCATTCATGTTGTTATAATGTATTCTCAACACTCTTAAGTTGTCACTGTAGCCATTTTGATAAGCCTTATTATTATTATGATTATCATTATTTCTAGAAGCCATTATTATTGGTCTCTTTAAACATCGTTGTGGTCGCCAAGCTGAGGAAGGATTGGATTCCGAAACACGTACTTGTGATAGATCCACCTTGGACCTTTCTTCGTCTCGTCGTGATTTTTCATGGACTATAATTCTTGAGTATACATGAGCCTTTGTTAAGGCCACAGAAATAATTATTGAATTTATGTTGTTCATGTTTTGTTGTTAAGAGCAATCTGTATATATACATTTTTTGTTATTTCAGACCCAGTGAGGTTTCTGTGTGGCTTTCAACACAGTGTTTATGAATATATGTAGTGTTTTGGTTTTTCCAAAAAATAGAATTATTATATTCTATAATATTGTTTTCTTTTCCAGTTGGTATATTTCACATTATATTATCTTTGAAGCCACGTGCTGCCATTTATTATAGTGTCTTGAAAATGAAGCAAAATAATCAGACATTTTGTCCCCTCTGGTATTACAAGTGCCAGGGAAGAGATTTTGGTTGTTGTTGTTAAATTACTTCAACTTGTTTATATATATATAACGAGAGAGTGTGTGTGTGTGTGCGTGCACTACAGGGGTTCTTTCTGATTAATTGCTTTTTAACCAGCATCAGGACATCAACAGAAATCTGTCAAAATGACTTTTTACCTTTTCAGAGGAGTTGATGTTTCATTAAGCTGAAGATAATGAAAGTTTTATAGTGTCTAGAAAAAGGGTATTTTTTAAAAGGGTGTTAGATGTAATCCTTCTTGGTTCTGAAATGTTTACTAGTTGATTAATTTTTGAGTTAGTACAGTCAGTCTTTTTAAAAAGAACTGACACTTTCTTCTTTGTGAAGTTGTTTTCCATGCAGTCCTGTGGGTATTCTTATTTTTTTCCCTGCAAACAGCACGTCTTGCTGCATTTTAAAACCCCGATCTTAAAAAAATTGTAGAGCTACTAAGGCACTTGAAGTAGGTGTTCCCATGCATGTTTCTAATTAGACAAGGAATTGTCCTCTGCAAGGGGACAGTATCCTTTACCTCTCTCTGACCCAATAGAAGATTCCAATGAATGTTATGCAGTCCTTCTGTGACATAAGAGTCAGGGGATCATGAGAGGGTCAGCAACATTCAAAGGTCAAAAATGCATGGCTGTTTTGTGTTGCACGTCTCCCTGGAATGAGGCGAATCTCCCTTGTCCAAATGCATGGGCGTCTCCCTCCTGTGGGATCAACCCACTCCCTTGTGCTACTTTACCAGGTTTTCCAATCCCTCTGATTTTCCGATTTAAAGCTCGACTTCACTTCCAGTGTCCCTTCTTCCCCGGCCCCTTGGCAGCCTTTGCCGTAGCAGCTGCCGCCATGGGAGAGGGAGGCAAAGGGGCTGATACTGAAGCGACAGCAGCTGGCCAGCCCCTGCCACTGCTGTGGGAGGAGGCAGAGTTGCTGAGGGAGGTGGCGGCAGCGGACGCCTGGGGGCAACAGCCCAGCCAGCAGCTGCCAAATTACTGCCTTCTTCAGCAGCTAGAGGCCCTCTACTGGTTGTCAGACTCTGTCTAAGGATGGATTGTTAAAGCCCAGAGCTTGTTAAAGCACAGAGTCCCACTCATGCATTCAGTTTTTTTTATTGCGGTTTACAAAAGTGTGAGACATGAGAGGGACAAACTAACAACTCTCCAGCCATGCGTTAACAACCAAAGAGTTACTGTTCAGGATCTAGGACTCAGGGTGATTCCTAATGAATTGGTATGAATTGTCCCTGTACACTGGAAACTAGCTAAATGGGTTTTGTTTTTCTTACTGCGATTTTTATATATTAATTTTAGACACAGGAGTCACTCAAGGGAAGTTCAAAAACATGTACCAGGAAGTCAAGCTTCACTGCAGTTCCCCACCATGTTTGCCACATCAGTGAAAAGCCATAGTGGGAAAAGTAGTGGAAAACGTGCTGCTCTGGCACACATACATACACCAAACACTCTTTAGTGCACATTTGACGTGTGAGGCTAGCAATGTGTTCTCTAAATGGCTGTGATTGTAGTGTGATCTACCATGTTTAAAGTTTCACAGAAATTATGTGGAAGAGTTTCCAGTCTCCTAAATTAAGGTTGTCATAAACCGAAAGAGGGCCAAAAATACAAATACATCCTAAGTATCAAATACCATCAATAGAATTGCTAATTTGAATTGGGAAAGCTCTGCTGTACTATTTTCTACTTTCTTCAATTCCTGCAGGCTTTCTTCTTGCAGAGCTTACCGCTGGGAACAATGAGTTTCCAGACTGAAAGCTCAGATGATATAATTAACACTAAAAAGAAAAAACTTCCTGCTATCCGCTGGTTTCCTTTCAGGTTATGTTTACTATTGCATGAAAGCTTAATTGTGTACTTCAAAGTGTGTTATAATCATTAAATGCATTCTGACAAATGTGTTTTCCATTACTGAAATTCTCTAGTAACTGAAACATAACAATTTCTGTCTATGCATGAGCATGGCATGGTGGTACCCTATCATTCTGCTACACCTAAAATGGAGATTGAGATGATATATGGGAGTAGATCCTGAGAAGTCAGATGTTCTGTTTTGAACTTCCTGGAAGAGGGATGCAGATACAGTTCCAGGTATGAGACTCCAACATGTGACAGTCTTTCATATTACATCTCCTTGTGACCCACTAGTACCAGCGGGCTACCGCTGGTGGGATTGTGTCTTATTATGGCCTGGGTAACTGAGGTTCTGGGGCGCAGTTGCGTAAAACTGATTTTGTTGTTGGTGGTTGTTTTTGTATTGTTTTATCAAAATTAATTATTTTAAGGTTGTTTATGTTATTGTAATTTCAATTTTATAGCTTGATTTTTATTATGTACATTTGTGTTATAATGTGCTATATTTGTTGATGGTGTTTTGTAATGGCCTCTGCCCCAATACAAATAAATTTCTTCATTAATTCATACTTCTGGAGTGTTAATAACCAGACACACATAGTACAAACAGAGAAAGAGTTGTAGCACCATAAAAAAACAACTTGATTGATCAGCCAATGGAAGTAAGGCAGAGGACTCCAGAGACAACCTCCAAGGAACCAAGTGGTCCATTTCTGGGGTGGCTTGTATCCAAGTAGGGTGGGGCCATAGATGGGGCAGCAACTGTGAACAACAGTCAACTCCAGGAGGCAGGCTGTGACAGCAGCCAGAGCAGAGTGTTGGAGAAAGTGCTAGCGAGGGCCAGAGTTCTCCCTGTTGGATCATTGCCTGCAGGAGAGCAAAACAGAGACACATGCAACAACCACAAGTGCCTTGCCGGGCACATCCATGTCTCCTGCGCCCCACCAGAGAACACCATCCTGGCCCTATGGGGAGGGTCTTCACTGCAAACCCCCCTTGATGCAGAAGTTGCAGCCATCCAACCCAGATGGATCTGTCGTGTGTTGAAGTCCTCAGTGACTGCTAATGAGCGGCTGCTGTACTGGGTTCAGCTCCTGCAGTAGAATAACTGCAAGGGTTGTGTTGCAACCTACACCACTTGGAAAACAGGGACTTCAGCACCACCAGCACCCACAATGCACCCTATCTGGGGGGGGGGGGCAGCAAAGGAATAAGCAAACAGCTCAGAGTAGAGCAGTGAACTTTGGCCCCCTCTACTGGCAGCTCTAACGGATGGCTTACCATGTGCCACTCCCCTCTGTGCATAAAGGGCCATGGCAGCAGGAGGGCCAAGGCTCAGATTGCCCCCCTACAGACACAATATTGCTGGGTTTGGATGTGGGAGGTGTCATTGACAGGGCAGCTCCTGGCCATGAGCAAGCAGAACATGGGAGCAGGTTAGGGACCAGGTCCATGCTTACCTGTCAATGCGCACCAAACCCTTTGGGTCCTGCCTCCAGAGTTGGGGTACCTGTTAGGGTTCTGCAATGAGAGAGGTCAGCCACAGACCTCTCTTCCTGGGGTGCTGGGCAAAAGTCACACAGCAATCCAAAGTGCCCTCTCTGTGCCTCTCCCTCCACCAAAGAATCTCACCACTTGCTCCAAGTCTGTGTGGTGAGAAGTTCACACCCAGAGTCCTGTGCCATGAGCCCTACCTAATGAGTTGTGAAGTGTCCTGGCCACAATTTTAGTAGGATAGCGGGCAGTGATTAGATGTTGGAGAAGGGGCTTGGCTGCTGCAGGGGAGGGAGTTGACTGGTTGCACCTGTAGTTGGCATCCTGAGCTCCTCCAGTCCTTATGGGCATGGCCACACAAGTAGGAGGGGCACTTGATTTTTGACTGTATGGCTACGGTATTTTTTGGTGGTGTAATTTTCTGCCTCTGACATGGAGCATTCCGAGGCTGAAAGGGCTTTGTAAGCTGACTAAATGCAGCCACACCCCTAAGCCCACCCACAACTACACTGGGCGTAGGTGCCTACACTTCTGTTGTACCGATGGGCAGCTGCTACGGGGTTGTGATGGCACCTGAGACCGGCGGAGCGGTGCTGGGGGTCTGCGCTGGTGTAATGCTCAGTCTACTCCCCGAGTGCATTCACACACACCCTCAAGATTGCACTGTGAAAGACTGTCTGAAATCACCGTTCCTACCATTCCCACCTTGCATCAGACAAATATGAGGCAGGAGGAGATAAACACCCAGATAAACATTCCAGTGTGCAAGGGACCTAATGCACATACAGAATGAGAACCAAGTGAAGCCATTCCCATACAGGCCGTGACAGGGTACACAGAAACTAACTCTTGAGGGCTCACTTAAAGACACACATACATCACACCATTTCCCCCTTAGTACTTCCTCTCCCTTTTCTGAGTCCCCATCAATTCTCTGCTCCTTTTTAGGGTTAGCTCTGTCTCCTCCCCCTCCTGGTGTTGCTTCTTCCCTCCTCCTACTTTCTGTTGCCTCCCTCCTTCTACTCAACATTGTCGCCACACTGCCTCATTTTCCTTCTCTTCTTGTTGCTGTATCCAAGGCCCATATTAAATCTTGAGAGCGGCATCTTCTCCTGCATTGTGGATGCTATGGCAATTGTGGTATGCTCCCTATCACGCACATGCACAAAGCTGGCTTGGTAAATGTTTCTGGGATTTTTTTATCGCCAAACTAGATTAAAAACAAACAAAACAAAGTTAGATTTTTTGTGCAAAATTGGTTTCCCCCAGATTTGCAGAATGCTCACTTGTCATGGCAGGCATGGTGGTGCATGGTGTTGCTATTTGCATGGGGCACAAACTTTGTGATAGCCTGCAAATCAATTTTCAGAAAAACTCCCCTCCACTAGTGTACAGATAGCCATCTGACTGGCAAGACTCATATCTACCTCAGTGCGGATTTCAAAATGATAATTAAAGCAGCTAGTTTCCTGCCCTGCTAAGCCAAAATGTGTGCTTTGCATAGGTAGTAGAATATGTAATTAATATGCTACAGGAATGGAGTGGCTTCTTCAAAGAGGGGGCTGGAAAGCTGGCTCTCTCTCTTTTCATCACACGTTTGAAATGTTGATCTTGGGTGAATAGTAACAAGGGCTTAATGGGTGTTTAATATGCTTGAGATCTAGAATACAGCATGAGAGCAATAAAGGTGTGCCAGAAAAGCAAGCATAATCTGACACGTTAGCTACTCTCAATAGCATTTTTTAAAGTGTATTCCCTGAAAGGGCTAATGTCTGTGTTAACACTCTGGTATTTCTTACCTACTTCCTTTGAAATTCAAGATTCTTTCAGAAAAACAAACTTACAAAGCTGGCACTGCTAAACTGCAGAGATATTGTTTGATGGAAGTGAAATGTTTTTGTATACATTTACCATCTACACTTTTGCAGACCAAGAAACCAGCTGCAAATATTAGGAAATTTTGGCTCTGGCTCCTTTGCTGTCTATTTTTCTTAAATAAAAAGCCATCATTTAACATATAGAACTATTTTCCTGCTGGATTGGACAAATACCACTCATTTCATTCTCGAAGAGCCCATTCCTGAAAGGGGGGGGGAGACAAAGCTCCTTAGGAGCCGGGTGACCCTGTGCTGGCATAGGTCCTTCCTTATCACGGGTTAAGGTGGCATTTATGTCAGTGTGGGGGCAAACATGCTGGCATCTGGGCGCTACTGTCCCCTGCTGCCAATGCAGCCACGCCAACAGAGCTTTCCCAGCAGGGGCTGGTGCTGCCTTTAGGCAGCTTCCACAGCTCTTTTGCCCCAGGAACGCCCCCTTGAGCGGTGGCAGGGCGGTGCCACCTTTTTTGGTGGTGTAGCTTAGCTGTTCACTATGGGGCATTTCCCCCTTTTAAAGTGTATACTTTTATAAAGGGCTTCCCCCCCCCCCCCACGGCAGCCAGAAAGCCTTGGAGGAGGTGGTAAGGCAGCACCGCTACAGGCTGCCAAGGACCCACCCCCCTCCAGGAATGGGCTTTAATTATTCTACAATTTGCTTCACTTAGTGTTGTTCGCATCTGATGATTGACTTTGATTAGTGCATTCCTGAAACAGTTATACAGCACAAGACAGGAACGATCCTCTCTAGCAAGTATAGCCAAGGCATAAGATTGGGCTGCAAATCTTTTGATTATTTATCATGTTGCAGGAACTGAAACTGAAATAGGAAGGTCAAAAGCATGAGTCCCATGTGCTGTAGTTCAATAAACAGAATTAAACAAGTGCAAGTGGTGTGGGGGTAGGGTTGCCAGTTCTGGGTTGGGAAATATCTGGAGATTCTGGGGGAGGACCCTGAGGTGGGCAGGGTTTGGAGAGGGGAGGGACTTCAATGCCATAGTTACCAAAGTGGCCTTTTTCTCCAGGGGAACTGATCTCTGTTGGCTAGAGATTAGTTGTAACAGCGGGAGATCTCCAGCCCCCACCTGGAGTTTGGCAAACCTATTGCTTCCATTTTTTTCAGGCAGAATTTGAGAACTACTTTAGAAGTCCAGAGTCAATAAAGGTGGAGGGAATTATTGCTCTGTTTAGTGATTTTGGAAGATAAAAACAAGAGTATCAATGTAATACAAGACCCATCTCACCAATGGAGGTTTAAATTGAAGTCACAGAGACATTGATTTCTAGTTACTGCTACTCGGAATGTGCCCCTTACCTGGGAAAATGAGGATAGTACATCAGATTCCAGCAGCATAATTGTTGGAGACTTTTATCATCTCATTGATATACTTCTCAGCAGTAAAATACAGAGTGCAATCTTTGTACAGAGAATGATTTACATATTTGCAAAGCCATTTGCAAACCGTTTCAAAATAATTTCCCTAGACTTCAGATAAAATATCAGAAGGGCACCTTTGTTAGACTGTTACAGCAAAAACAGTAGTGTCTTGTGCCAGTTTAAAGACCAGCAGATTTATTTTGCTAAAACGTTTTGTGGGTCAGAGATTGCTTAGTAGTTAGTTGAAGTGTTTCTGCAGTTAGCAGATACCGTATATACCCGTGTATAAGCCGACCCGTGTATAAGTCGAGGTGCTTATAACCCCTCTCCCCCCCCCCCGCAGGCTTACCTGACCGGGCTCCTGGCGGCGGGAAGCGGCGCAGGCTCGGTGGGGGCGGCGGTGCGGCCTCCCTGCGGCCGCAGGAGGCTCCTGCAGGCTGCTCCCGGCTGGGGAAAAGAGGCGGCGGCGCGGCCTTCCTGCGGCCACAGGAGACTCCTGGAGGCCGCTCCCGGCTGGGGGAAAGTGGCGGCAGCAGTAAGTTCCCACCTCCCTCCTCCCTCCCTCCTCCCCCCTCTACCGTATTGACCCGAGTATAAGCCGAGTTCGGCTTTTCAGCCCTTTTTTTGGGCTGAAAAACTCGGCTTATACGCGAATATATACGGTATATGTGCTTGGGGGGTCACAGTACAGACAAAAACAATGTAAACAGTGGGAAGTAAAGACCACGAAAGAGAAAGGACAATGTTTTCCTTGATCCTTTTACAACGGCAGTCATTAGAGATAATGCTAACATTTTTGTTATGTAGTGATAACTTACAGTACAATCCTAAGTATAATTACACCCTTCTATATCAATTGAAATTAGTGGGTTTCAAACAGTGCAATACTGTTTAGGATTGCACTACTAGTGTAGCAGGGAAGAAATATGAATTAAGAACCAAAAAGGCTAAGACAATATAAATGTATGGGCTGAATATGTATAAGTTAAAAGCATAAATCTAAACAAATATAGGAATATCTGTCTGTCTGTCTGTCTGTCTGTCTGTCTGTCTGTCTGTCTATCTATCTATCTATCTATCTATCTATCTATCTATCTATCTATCTATCTATCTATCTATCTATCTTCTGGCCCAAATGATAGCCTCACACATGTGCATAAATACAAAGGACCATTACTGACCCTGACCAAACACATTATTTGTTTTCAAGGCCTGCCCAATGTGTGGTACATTACAGTAGTCTAACTGTGAGTTTACAAAAGCATGGGCCAGTGTATTGGGTTAGGGTTAGACTCAGCTGGAGTCTAAAAATGAAGAAAGTTGCCAAACCAGACACAGATGATAGAAGGCATTATTGGCCACTATACTAGTCTGCTTTTCAAATCGCAGTGCTGGGTCCCTGAGCAACCCCAGGTAGTCATCCTGCTCTGCAAATGCCAACATTCCATCCACTGCAAGTAGATGCAATTGCTCTAAAACACTGTACTGGAGAATAAGTGGATGAGTGAGCCCCTGATTGTTAACATATACACATATTAATTGGTCCTGTAATAGTGATGTCTGAGTGGGCACATGGACTGAGTTGCCATCTGGTTTATTCCAGGACTTAGTCCTTGGATTTTTGCCTCTGTTAGACAGTTCATCTGTAATGGGTCTTTATGGTTTTTATGCAAAAACTCCTTCTTGCAAAACAAAATTTACTGCTAATTATGCAAATCCCTGTAAGAGAGTAACATTATTTGAATGTAGATTAGTGTGTTTTATAAGATCACAAACAATCAGTACATTGGTTGTTATTTGAGAAGAGCAACATTTCTGTATTTTAAAGCATTGGCTATTTGGGAGAGAATATATAAGATTCTGTATTGTGCTAGTTCTTTTTTTCAATATCAATTGCTAAACAATTTTCATAAATTTTCTCAGTAGGAACAAATATCATTTTTTTAGAAAACCTAAGGATATTCCACTGAGATTTTAAACAAGCATATTCTTTCCTGAAAGAATATTCAATGAATTCTCCAGCTTTCCTAGTAGCTTTTTCTGTTCTGAGGAGACAATGAGGTATATATATATGCAGAAAATCAGGCAAACACAAGAATAAACTATGACACATTTTGGAAATAAAGCAATGGGTTGGATCCAGCTCGTCTTTTGCTGAATGTCACCAAATTCTTCTTGACAGATCCTGTCCCACATGGCCTTTTTCTATGCAGGTTCCATGTTTCCTGGCATAGGCTTTTTTGGATAGTCAAAGATGACTCTTCCCCCTATTGTCACCTGTGAAAAAACTGATTGAATCATCCAACCCAATGATTGGAGTCCGCAGCACATGCTGCTGGTATGCTTTTAGCCCAGATGTTTGTGTATAAAGTGCAGATGACTTATGATGACCCTAACAAGGGGCTTTCAAAGCAAGTGAAAAATAGAGGTGGTTTGCCCTTGCGTTCCTCTGCAGTCTTCTTTGGTAGTCTCCCTTCCAAGTATCAACCCTACTTAGCTTCCAAGATCTAATGAGAATGGACTACACCATGCTGCCTTCCCTCCTCCAGCCCAGGTATCATGACCATAATGTTGTGCCTTCTAGTTTTGGTCTTGATGCCACACATGCCCATTGACTACAGTTCCTGCTGGTTTCAGAATACCTACTCCGAGAGGATATTCTTACAGAACCTTTTTCTGGCCTGGTCTGTATGTGCAGCAGAATGCAGAGGACATGAAGTTGCAGACTTGTGAGCTTGTAAAATGAACTGTGCCTCTCCAGACTTCAGGTGGAGATCATATTTTAATTATTATATTTTAAAAACAGAAACATAGAAATAGAAATGTAGAAAATTAACACAACAGGAAATACACTGGAGTGAAATTATTTCCGTAACGTTCTAGGAGCTCTTTATATAGTGCAACATTCAAAGGATCTTTTCATGTGAAGGTTTTTCCACAGTTTGGGTGCTGAACTGCTGTGGTTTTTCTTTGAGCTTCCTCACTTCTTCCTATTCCATTTATTGTCTTTGGGTCTGATTAGATGATAAGTTAAAAACAATATGGGTTGGAGAAAACCAACACCTAACTTCTGTTTAACGTGCGGCCCAGTGTTCTTCTGTGTGCTTGCAGAAACAAGCTGGAACACCCTTATTAAGAAGTGAAAACTTTCCAAGCTATTTTACTAATTAAATAAGGTTCATTATAGTGATTTCCACAGTGGGATCAGTGACAAAATTATTGCATTATAGTCATGGATCTCAGCAGAATAACTTGGCAGAATTGTAATGTCACATAACTCTGCACTTCTCCATCATTTCCTTTTCATGCTCCTTCCCCTGGTCGCACGTCTTTCTTCAACTCCTTGAATTTTCCACCTTCCTAAATTTATTTTTATTTTGCTTCCTCAGTGGTCTTCCAGAGGCAGCAAGACTGTATATGTTTTTGTAACTTAAAGCCTTCAAACAGGTTTGAAGAACTCCTTGTGTAGCAGCAGCTTTGACTGACATCTCTTGCTCTGCCTTCCTCCAACTTTCTAGTGCCTCTGTGCTGTTTTTCATTGCTATTCTGCACTCATTCTTCATCCTCACCTCTTTGCTGTGCTTTTTGCCACCAACGCTTCAAAGCTGTTGTTTAGATTCAGCTTTGACACCTTTCTCTTTCATTCTGTACCATTTTCCTCCGTGCAAATGCAAGCTGAAAAGGGAAGTCACATCTGTAATTTTGCTTCTCTTTAGAGAAGCTGTAATTTCAGATAGATCCCTTCTTCTTTATCCTGACAGATTTTGAAGATCCTACATTATGTCCTTCAAAACAATGTCAGGCCTAATTCTTGTGCTTCTCCTTTTCATGCCCCTAGCACTCCTTTCATTATATCTCCAGCCCCAGTTGGGAGGGCTGAAAAGGATTTATACATTTTTCCTTTTAAAAAAGAAAAAAAGAAGAAAAAAGAACAAGTTCAGCGTTTTAAATCATCAAATTTTATTAAAAAGAAGAAAGTCACAAGAACAGGGTTGCGACTTCAGAGCTTCCCTTCTTACTCTGATCAGCTCTTTAGAACTTCTGGATTTTTTTATTTGTGTGCATGTGTGTGCAAAGAATTGGGGAGGGGCTATGCATAGTGATCTGAATGTGCCTTTTTGTGAAATCTGGGCCTGCATAAAATATGTGCCACATATAAGCTGTGTATTCCTAAAGATTTAATTATGTAGTAACAAACCAGAAACCCAATGTCTCTCACTTAGGTATAGCGGGCTACTACAGCAATGTTCTCATTGGATATAAAACCTGTATGTTGTGATGCTGGCTCTCGGGATTTGAGGATTGCATTAGCCTCAGGGTTTTAGGATGGCATTGTAGGTTTCACAAGCCACTTTCACAAGATTTAGTACAAAGCAAGTATGTACCTGTCCTCTTTCACCAACATTTCAGAAGAAGACAATATCTTTCTGCAGGACATGGAGATCCAATAGACTGCTTTTATTTTCAGAGGAGCCATATGTGCTTTTCAATAATTATTATGAACACCATTTACAAAGCTACATGAACGGAAATTTCAGCTAATTAAAAATGAAATGGGAGTATCCATTTATATGACCATTAACATTAGCTGCGTGATTATGGAGAGGTTTGGGATTTCTTAACATATGAGGAGGAATTGTGTGTCAGGTTGAATAGTCTTTCATTTATAAACAGCCAGCAGAATTGTCCCAATGGATCTTGAGAAGAAAAATAGACAAAGGTTTTTTTTAATTATTCACTTTCATATTAACACAGAAAAGCACAGAGACATCATACAGTACAATTAAAGATAACTGATGGCATGCATTTTAAGTCAATGTATGTTGACTTGCAGGGGGTGAGTGTTTATGCTTTTGCTAGATTTCTTGGTGAAGCTTCTGTGAGAACATTTCAGCAATTACATTTGAAAGAAAAAGAAAGCTGAAATGAGGTACTCTCTATTGTTCTGCCAGATGGTACCAATGGACAGAATAGATATCAAATCCCACACTGAATTTTCAGTGCATTTGGATTCTGGATTGTTTACCTCTCCTTATCGACTCAGTGATTAGATTAATCACTGCGCTAATTATATTTATTAGAAACTCCAAATGAGAACACAGATAATTTACCAGCTACCAAAGGTACTGAATACATTTTAATGGTGTTCTGGATTTCCACAACAATGAATAAGGTTTACAGATGAATAAATACAGGCAAAGTAATAAAGCTGAAGTCCACGCTAAACTACAGCCATGTGAACCCCATTTATTTCATTGGGGATCACATAGAAGTCTTGGAGATAGTGCAGTAATTAGGCCTGGAGGATTATATCCTATAGCCCATACCAATAGAGCATATGCACATGACAAAGGCTGAGCTTGTACAGGATGGTTAAGGAAGCTGGACTGGCACTTCTCTACTGAATCTAGTCTAGTCCCTCACTCTTTCGATCAGCTGATCAACAGAATTACTGAATTGTTCACTGAACTACATGTCCTGGCTACTGGATTAGGCTGGTAAATTGAATGAATTGCACCTATTTGCTCAGGGACTTTGTGTCTAGCTAGGAATATATGTACAGAAAACTGCTTCTGCACCTCACTCCAGCAATCTTTATTATCTATTTTCATTTCATAGGCTATCCTAATTGGAATAAGATACCACCTGTGAGACATCTTTAATGAATATTTTTGTAAACCTCTTGAGATTGATTTGAAAGGGAAGTGTTGGAATATTTGCTTCCAATCCTTATCATTAATTTAGTATTCAATTTAGTATTTAGTGTTTAATTCTAGTTCCCAATACTTTTTAATTCTTTTGCACTGGAGTTTGACCCTGATTTAATAATATCTTATATATTTTAGTGATTAATTTCCCTGTGCAGATTTTTAAAAGCATCATTTTAGAAGCAGTCGCCACCACAGCACAAGGATCTTCACTGTGTGACTGTAAGCAGCAGCAGCAATGATTTTGTGGTTGTTTCCACCTTCTATGGCAGCCATTTTGTGGCTGCACCCACTACATTGTGTCAGAATTCCAAAGATGTCTGCAGGCTCAAAAAAGTTGGGGACCCCTGCTGTAGACATTAAGCTTCACATTATATGACAAATGACATAATCATTTTAGAAAGTATGTCAGCAAAATCAATCCCAGTAATCTCAGTACTTCTCATTCAGCACCACTACATAATCAATTTGCTTGTTTTTTCTTCTAGATCAAGGTACAGGGGCAAGAGTAAATCAAAATAGATTTCTTACAACCCATTCCTGAGCCTTTGGCGGCCGGGGATGGCATGGCCGAGGCGCTGCTGTGGTGCCTCCAAAGCTGTTTCCCAACCGCCGAAAGGCTTTAAAAAAACCATTCGGAGGCTTTTTATTTTTAAAATGGGGCATTTTGCCCCATTGAGAACAGCAAGGCTGCACCAGCAAAAAAGCTGGCACAGCAGTGCTGTTCTCCAGTCAGCATGCCAGGCCAAAAGGGGACAGGAAACTGCCCCAGGAATGCCCCCTGGGACACGGTGCGGGGCTTTGCACCAGTGGGATGCCGGCAGAAGGCCCAGCCGGTGTCCCTGGGTGGTGCTGCCACAGCAGCACCGGGAGACTGGCGTCCTGGTACCCTTGCCGGCGTCCGTGCCAACTTTCGTCCTTTGAGGTCAGGAATGGGCTGTTACTGATTTATTTACTAAAGATTTATTGTAAAATGAAGTTTTTGTGAACTACAGCCCACTTCTTCAGATGTTAGAAGCATATCATAGATTAGTAGACATATACATGTGTGGACAAATATAAAATTAATAGAATAGACACATCATTTGGATGAGGGTCATATGGAGGGCAAGTGAATTTTTTTGCAGGGGCTTATGGTGCTGTTGGCAGCCCTTGCATAGAGACCACAATATGTTATGCCTAATAAAACCTACATAGCTAAATAGAGTATGTATATGTACACTGCTTTATTTTTTGTATGGAAAAAAATCTCCCAATTTGGCATTGACCCATGTCTCACATCCAGTTTTCTCCTATAACAAGCCTTGACACCTTGGTTGTTCTTTCATTTGAACAGTAATGCAAGAATTAGCCGTCAACTATGAAGATGCAGAAGTAATTCAGAATATATCTTAGTACAGAATTGCTTCTTTTAGGAAGTATGTAAGTAAAACCCATTTTAAAAGCCAGGCTGTTTCTTGCCAGCAAATAGGTTTATCTTAAATCGTAGCTCTCAGGCATAACTGTCAGAGCTGATAAAGTATTCTGTTTATTGTTGCCACCAAAACCAGCACAAGCATTGACAAGGTAAGGCCCTAAAACTAATCACTCCAACACCAGGGACAATTAAATTTCAGTGACAGTCATCCTTATCACTGAAGGGTTCATTTTTCAGCTGTTCTCAAATTGCCACAGGAAGGTCAACAAGACTGAATTAAAAGTGTTTTAATCTCCCAGTGATGTTTCTTGGCTCTCATGATTCAATGATATGGTACCCTGTAGTCACTGATGTGTTTCATGGATCATAGCAGATTAGCATTTAAAATTAATGTATCATGTCACAAGTCCTTAATTACACCCACTACCAAATAAAACTTTAAGGGAACAAGACATTCAAGTAGATTAAAAGTCTTCTCTTTAGCGAACACAAAAAAATTTCCTCCTCTGTGTTGCAAATGAGATATTATTGTCAGAATGAATAATAATGCACATAATAACCAGAAACCGGTAGATGCAATTCTTGATCACTGTAAATCTTGTTCTGCATTGCATATCTTTTTCTGGTTTATTTCAATTCTGATTCTTAATATCTTTACACTGTCATTGCAATCTCTTTCCTGTGAATAGTCTTTTTATGAATATAGTCATCCATAGAACTTTGTGAATGTAATTACCAAACATGAATAAACAGCAAATGCCCCAGATTGGGCTATATACTCACAACCAAGCATTTAGGACAACATTCTTCAGTAGGGTTCCCTTCCAATGGTTGTGAACCAGCAGAAGGGGGGGGGGCTGGAACAGGGAAAATGGTGCTCTGCCAGCGGCGCAATGTCACTTCCAGCGAATACCACAAGTGACATGATGTCATGTCGCTTCCATGACATTGAGGTGACACTCCAGGATTTGAACTTTGCCATAGAGTTTTGCCCAGATCCTACAGTGTCACTTTTGTTTTCATGCCAGCAACATGATGTCACTACCAGGAATTCACTGGAAGTGACATTGCACCACTGGCACAGCACCATTTCCACCTGTTTCACCACCACCACCCGCACCACGAGTGAAGCAACATATATTTAAAAAATCCCACCTGCCAGCCCTCAGTGGGTTGGCAGGCCATCAAAACCAGGAGAGAGATATCTCCCCCTAAAGCAGGACACCTGTTCTCCTTCAGCACAAAACTTTGAAACAAAAATCATCATACAGTGGTCTGGCCTGCCAATATCTAAGGCGCTACATCCTTAACACACTCACCCAGCTATGAAACAACATGGTGGAGGAGCGGTACAAGCCCCTTCCTCCACCATGAAGATAGCTTCCAGTGTGAACTGATCATTCCAAGGCCCTGTTTGTACGAAATTCTGTCATTTTATTGGCGAGAAGAGGTTTTCACTGCTCCTTCAAAATACTTCTGCAGAATAGCCCTGGTAATTGTGAGAACCAAAGCCCGTTCTCTCTAACATACCAATTTATAGCACCTTAAGCAAAACATAAATGCATTGATTTCCAGGCAATTCAGTCTGGAAGAGTTGAAATCATCATAAGCTGACTTTCTGCCATGGCAGTGAAAAGCAGAGGTGGGTTTAAGAGGCCCTCAAGAGCATGTCTGTACATACCTTTCTGGTTTCCAATTTATTCTTTAATTAGAAAACCAACAGTTCTGGAAATATCAAGTAATGGCAGACATGGTCATACTGCTGCCTTAAATTTAAGATCAATGTGATATCTGGAATTCTGTATGTCTCTTGTGTATACTGGTAGCAATGTCCTTGCAATAAGAGTCCAATTGCCATAGCAGCCATTTTCTCCAGGTGAACTGATCTCTATTGGCTGGAGATCAGTTGTAATAGCAGGAGATCTCCAGCTAGTACCTGGAGGTTGGCAACCCTACTATTGTAATGCCCAGATATAAGGGCTGGTATAAAATACTATGTACTCATATACACACACATGGAAGCTTTGGGGAAGTTGGCATCTGGGAGCCATGAACCAACAAATCATGCTCTCTGTGCCTGGTACGGCCTTTTACCAGTAGAGAGCTCTGAATTACCTTCATCCTTAGGAATGTGGTTTCTAGTTACTAAGATCACAAGACCTAGCACTTGCTTAGAGATGCCTCCGGGTAATATCTATAGGCTATGCTAATTAGAGTGGAGTAGGCACCTAATGTTCATTGGTGCTTTTGTGTATCAATCTGCTTGTCAGCAGCCGTGGGCCTGCCCAATGCAAATGCATAAATGATACTAAGCTTCCTTTGTTTCTCTGGTGAGTAACTCTGCATCTTATTTGTGGGTTATTTCACCCCAGGTCTGTGTTTAGCTAAATAAAGAACTGTTGCTTTTAACCTCCTCCTAGTTGTCTTTATTGGACTCTATAAGACAACCAGGAACTTCACTATCAGCTGATTTCTGTTCAGATGCCTCACCTGAATCTATTAGACTGGGAAGGCCCTTTTCTTCTCCTCCATTTGCATAAGTTATCTTAGGTGTATTCACTTTCCTCTGTGGCATCAGAGAATGGCATGACTAAAAATAGAGTACTGGGTTGTTAGAGTTGCAACATTTCATTGGGGTCTCAGGGAATGACTGATGCTCACATAAGAGCTGATTATCATATTGGGGATCAACTGTCCTGCAAATGGACAAAATCAACAACTGCCTGTACATGTGCATTCTCTGTTGTGGCCTCCATCTTATGGAATGGCCTGCCTGACGAAGTTAGGAAGGCTCCCATTCTCCTGGCTTTCCACAAACTACGCAAAACTGAATGAGTCAGGATGTTTTTGTTTGTTTGTTTTTTTACACAGGTAATAGGGTGTATTAGGGTGTATTGTAATGAAATTGTTTAAAAAGATGCTCTGGTAAAGGGATAGGGACTATGACTATACTACTGTGTACTGTCTGTTGCTGTATGTATGAGCCTACTGTGTAATTTCAGCATCATTTAACATGTCATTTTAAAAAGTTTGTTTCAGTTTTGTTTCACCTCTTAGTCAGATTTCTGCTTGTTTTCAGATTTCTGCAATCCAAAACCTACTGCACTGTTTATTGGACACTCCATCCTGTTGATTGTATTTGACTTGCGCTGTGTAATCCGCCTTGAGTATTAGTGAGAAAAATGGACTATAAATAAAGAATTGGGAATCAATAAGCAATTTTCTTCCAGAACAGGTTGGCTATTTTTTTTGTCTGCCTCTGCAGGATGTGGTGGAGCAATTTCCTCTGTATCCCCCTGGCTTCCTGCTTACAAATTCCAGCAGTCTTGTTGGCTAGGTTGATATTTGACATTTGATGGATAAATAGTGTTGCAGTCTTGCAGCAGAGGATTGCACTATATGAACGTTTGGTCTCTTCCAGTCCTGATGCTGTGATTATTATGTTAATGCAACCTCTATGTTGCTATAAGCCCCTCTTCTGTTTTGCTATCAGTCAGTCAACTGGACAATAGCCAAACGGGTACAGTTTCACAAGGCAAGATGCATGTGGATATTTTGTCAAGCTGCTCTCACTCCCGACCTATGCAACCTGTCAGCAAGGGGATAAGCAAGAGCCAACCCCACTCAGAAGCCAAGGGAGAATTTTTTTTTTTGCCGAAGGGAACACAACTTCCCAGTAGCTATCCCTTCCTGTGCCCAACTCTCTTGATAGCATACGGGCCTGCCCAAACCTCCCGGACGGGACCTGGCAACCCGCTATGCAGGCACTTGACTATGGTGCTGGCTGCGCGCCCACCCCAAACGCTACGGGACGGTAACTGCGCGCTCCGTTGTAACGGACTCGGCCGCTCCTGCGAGCGCCGGGCAGCTAGCAGCTAGGAAGCAGATGCAGGGGCAACCTCCGGTGAACCTGAGAGAAGCCATGTTCCTGTACAGCCTCTGTTCCAGCTGCAGCCATATCATGAGAAGCAGACAGTCACGTAGTCAGTGCCAAACACCCCCCTCTCTTGCAACATCCACCGCTTAATGGGCCGTCAACAGCAATCCAGATATCAAGATGAGTCGTTCCTCCAGCTCAGCAGCAGCGATCCCAGGACGTTTGCACAGATCGCACCCATTGTTCCAGTATGTTAATCTTGTCAGCAGAGAATTTCCAGTTCCTCCCGGGTTGCAAAAGCCATCGGAATTAGAATAGATTTCCAAATTCTCACTACCCCACCCCGGTAGCCACAGTTTAGTCCTTTGTCACCTTTTTGTCACCTAGGAACCTAGGAGGGGTGAAACCTCTCTCCCTGCCCCCAGAGAAACAGTATATCTGGGGTGCCCCCAGCCCACTCTCTCACCTTAGGTCTTTTCTGGCACCTTTGCCGTTACTCTGCTGGTTTGGTTTTGTGCAGCCTCCATCTCGGCTTTTACTTTTCAATCTGTCTTAGCCTACGTGAACTTGGACAACACCTCATCTAGATATGGTAAATATACCCCACCAACGACCTCCTGCCACGTTGGCATCTGTGCTTGTACTCCTCTCTTGATATTCCTAGATTTTCTGTATGTTTGTGTGCATCACTGAATTGAATGAAAAAGACATAAACATTGTTTAATTTGGAATCCATTGTCTGTCTTTATTCAAGGTCTCATTAAACGGATTCTGGTATAGTTGAGTGCGACCCCGCTTTATAAATACATAGTTACCGATTGCTCAGTTAATTTCCCCATATTAAGGAGCAATTCGGTTAACACTCTCCTAAGAGCTTTGGGGGCCTTTCCCTTTGGTCACTGTCACCACCTCCTAGTATTCACCCCCTCACTAGTTTGTTGCCTGGAGAAGCATCAAACGGGGCTGTTTGGTAACATTAGTTCTATGGCAAGGCTCACTACTAGGAATCAAGTCAATTTCTTTCTCTCTTAAACAAGTAGGTAGCTTTATTTTACCATCAACATGTCTAGAGAGTATAAAGAAATAATAAAGAATAAAGAAAATGAAAACAGAGAAGGAGTTCTAAGGGTTTTTTGGTTAATAAACTCCAAACCTGGAAAACGTTTGGCTCAGATAGGAAGACAGGGGCGTTGCTTTCGCCACTGCCTGCCATCCTCTCCGAGCCACAAATAAGTAAGGGGGGAGGGAATGGGGTGGGAAATGGTGGCAGGGTCCAAAGCGACCTGAATAAAGCTTTTTTTGGCCCCCATTTTTTTGCCATCTTTTTAATGCCAGTACCTGATATTTGCAGTTCCCCCCCCAACCTCACATCTTGAAGAAACAAATATTCATAAAAAGATGCTCTCCAGCTGTCTTGTCCATGGGTGCGCATGCATGCAATGGGCAAACAGCTTGTTTTCCATTCTCCCAGATGTGTAGAAGGTCCTGGCCAATCTGGGTTCTGGATTCTGACTGCAGAAGCCCGCCAGCACACAGTGGCCAGTAGTCCAGAGCTCTTCACATCAGAGGGATTCCTTATATGCAATAACAATGATCTCAGATAAATGGGAGTTTCTGAGCCTGGATGTCTCTACCAACAGCAGCTCATTTCCATAAATGTTAGCTCTTCCTGAGAGGAAATGGTTTCTCCTGCTCTCATCTGTGATATTGGAACTTGTAGGGCTGCCAATTCTGGTTCGGGAAATTCCTGGAGATTTTGGGTGGAGCCTGAGGAGGGCACAATCTAGGGAAGGGAGGGAACTCAACAGAGGTGTAATGCCATGAAGTCTACTCTCTAAAGATGCCATTTCCTCTAGGGGACTGGATCTCTGTAGTCTGGAGATCCATTGGAATTCTTGGAGGTCTCCAGTCTGTGCCTGGAGGTTACTATATAGAGAAACAGTACGTGGCTCAATGTATTCACAATTGAAGTAAGAGCATGTTACATCACACACAAGAATATTTCAAAATCAATATATTCACAACAAAATTCAAAACTGAAATAAAACATGTTACATCACACACAAGAAAAACCACCAAAGTGAAACTCGCAGGGCTTAAGGCAATGCCAATAAGGGCAAGTTCAATGCAGCCAGTCAGCTTAACAAAATATAAAGCCTTTCAGGCTTTAACTGAGCGTAAATGCAAAGAACCAAAAGGTTATAATTTACAATCATGAAGAGTAGGAAGGAGTAGCAAGAATAACAACAATATGTTATCCAAACATCGGGTCCGTCACAAGGACGTGTTTCGAAGTTTTCTTCAACTTGCCAACCCAATTAATTCATGGAGCAAGGTGGTCATGAATGCAAAAATTCACATTTTAATATGCATCCCCTGTTGTAACACTAGGTGATATAGATTTAAAATGAAGTTGATCTTGGTGGAGAAAATTACCACCTATGCTCGGCTTGCATTCCTTCGCAATCATTGGAACAAAGAGAAAATCCCCTGTTACAACAGGGGATGCATATTAAAATGTGAATTTTTGCATTCATGACCACCTTGCTCCATGAATTAATTGGGTCGGCAAGTTGAAGAAGACTTCGAAACGCGTCCTTGTGATGGACCGATGTTTGGATAATATATTGTTTTTATTCTTGCTACTCCTTGCTACTCTTCGTGATTGTAATTTATAGCCTTTTGGCTCTTTGCATTTACGCTCAGTTACAGCCTGAAAGGCTTTATATTTTGTTAAGCTGACTGGCTGCATTGAACTTGCCCTTATTGGTGTTGCCTTAAGCCCTGCGAGGCTATATTTCAGTTTGGTGGTTTTTCTTGTGTGTGATGTAACATGTTTTATTTCAGTTTTGAATTTTGTTGTGAATATATTGATTTTGAAATATTCTTGTGTGTGATGTAACATGCTCTTAATTCAATTGTGAATACATTGAGCCACGTGCTGTTTCTCTATATAGTTGCCACTATTTCAGCATTGGTTCTTTCCCTTCTTAGTGTGCCTGGAGGTTGACAAACCTAGTGGCAAAGAGCTTTGAATGCGGTTTAGTGAATTCCCTCTTTTGGGGAGTATTTCTGATAGTATCACTGAAATTGCATGGGCCATGTGTAGAGAGCCAGTTTTGTGAAGTGGTTAGAATGTTGGAGTATGATCTCAGAGACCCAGGTTTGAATCCCTGCTCTGCCATGGAATCTTACTGAGTGACCTTGGGTCAGTCACATACACTCTGCCTAATCTGCCTCATGGGGTTCTTGTGAAAATAAAATGGAGGAGAGGAGAAAGATGCACGTTGCTGGGGGAAAGGCAGGGTATAAATGAAGTAAATGAACAAATGAACAGAGCTTTTTTAATGCAGCCACATGGAATGGTAGCCATATAGCTATGTTCAAGTGTCATGAATAGAGCATTACTGTACCATTATTTGGGAACCCATACTATAGAGTGGAAGGCAGATTGATAATACAAAGGAAAATTTTGTATGAAGTCATCCCTATGTATTTGATTTATCTGTCCAAATGAAACAGATTATCAGAAAACAGTGGAACTGGTGAATAGAACTTAAGAAGTGCAAGGAAAGATTATCTTATTTGATATTTAAATAATGTTATGCTTCTTTAACTAGCTGAAAGCAAGACACTTTCTCTTTGAAATTCAAGATTAGGGACAGATAGAATTTTCTATTAATGCTCAGTGCAGCAGGGTGGGCAGCGAGCATATATGGAGGTCTGAGTCATGTTTTATCTCACAAGGCAAAGGCATAAAAACATTTGGAGTGCCTTTTCAATCACCAGCCTTTCTTACAAGCACCCTGCAGTAAAGCATGAAACAGGCTCTGATGAAATCAGTTTAGCAACCAGAAACGACTTAATTTGGATTCATGGTTATTAGCAAATCAAAAGGTTACCTTAATGACACCGTGCCACACATACATTCTAAGGATGAATGCTATTCTTATTAAATCTTGAATAATTCTGTTGACACTAGAGGAAATAAGAGTTTGGAAATCTGCTTTCCTATTGACTGCAGAAAACAGATGGCAATAGTTTTAATTTTGAGGAACACACTGGGTGACTGGAAGTTTGCCCATCCCATTAACACAGCAGGGTGGGCTTAAACCCTTGAAACATTACCGTCATTTCACTTCTGGTCTTCATGAAATGTATGCTTGAATATATTGGTGAGTCTTCGTTTAGTTTCTATTCTGTACTCTACACAGGCTTTTAACAATGTTTTATACTTAAATGTGAAATACTGCCCCATTTTCCATATCTGAAATGAGCTTACCTATCTGAAATGGGGAGCTTACATGTGCAACAGGGAAAACATCAGCTCCCCAGGACTATTTCATGTCATAAAAAGGGTGTGAAGGGAGGTTTAAGCTCCCTCTTCCTGAGTGCTGTGGTCACAATCATAACCAGGCACCCTAGGGTTACCAGGTCTCTCACTATGGTGTGAGACCTCCTGCCATAAATCCACACTTCCTGCTGCTGTTCCTTTTGGGTGGTGAATTTTTTTTAAATCACTGTTGTTGTGCATGATGTGATGTAACTTCTGAGGGAAACTTTGAAGTGACATCATGTTACTCTAGGAATTTCCAGAAACTCTATGGATTTCTAGAGTGACATGATGTCACTTCCAGTTTTCCCTGGAAGTGATGTCATATCACATGAGACAACAGCTCATCTTCTGCTGGGTACCAGCCACCAATTGGCAACCCTAGTGCCCATGCTCCTCAGAATTAACAGCCCATTCCTGAGGGGGGGAAGTGGCCGGGAGTGGCGTAGCCATGTCACCTCCTCAGAGGCTTCCCAGCCATTGTGGAGAAAAAAAGCCTTTTTAAAAAGTAAAAAATGAAAAAGGGGGAAGTGCCCCATAATGCAACATCTAACTAAAACATACAAATGTTGTATTCTTTCAAGCCATTCCTGGGGAGGGCTTGTAACCCCCCCCCCAATATCTAGGGAAAAATAAGGGCAGCTGCTGTGCTGATGATCAAGATTGTTCTGGAATCCACTGATTGGAGATTTTTTTTTAAAAAAAAAAATCAGAGTCACAGACTTCACTTAGTTTCAAATCTGATTTTCTCTTTGTTCCAACTTAATATCTTCTGGTTCATTAACTGCTCATTTCCATTTCATTGTTCCATCAGTAAACTTGCACTTACAAAAAAAAAAGGCTTTCATGCCTATAAAATGATGCATAAAAAAACACTTGCCGTGAAACTGACCAGAGGAGGCATATGAGTGGAGGGTGGGAAATCAGAGAATGGGCATGGGGAGACAAACTCCAAGCAAAACTTTGCACAGGACTGACTTTTGATTTGGGATCAAGGCAGACTTTAAATTTTTGGCAAAGCAGCATCCTAAAAATGCAGGGAAAATGCGGAGGGCGAGCGAATTGACTACTGAAGGTCCAAAAATCATGCATAATTCCAAAGATGCCCTGAAGTAGACTGGTGGTGATCTAGATGTGAACTACTCATGCATAAAAGGCCTCAGGCTTTCCCCTTGTTTCTCTTTTTCTCATGTCTAGAGCCAAGAGTGTGCTAATGCACTCAATGGTCAGTTTATATGCCTTAATGGATTTCAGATGGCTATAGGGCACTAGAAATTCAAAATAAATTAATAGGTGCAACTGAGTGCAAAATAAGGGATTGCAGCTGTGCTCCTTGCTCCAAGAACTATGTCAGCATGCTATTTTCTGCACTTTGGCAACTATACATGCCATTAGGCTTGGGGTGTGTGGGAGACTTTAAACAATCAAACATCTGCATGGCTTTGTTTTCTTTCTTTGTTTTCTGTACAGATTTCAGGTCATTTGCAATGAACTCCACATGGCTAAAAAGTTCTTCCATCTCATTTTTGACACATTCTTTTTTTCACTCGATCTTCTTACATGGTAACTGTGTTTTGGCTCTTCCCCCAGGGTTGCTCGCTCCCAACTGCAGAAAATGAAAGATGGGCTCTTTTCAAAGGCTTTGCCTTTGTTTCTCCTATGAGCTTTAGGCATGCGGCTGTGCTGTTTGTTGTGCAAACAACTACACTGACAAATTGCAAGCACTAAAAACATTACACAGAACATTTGAAAGGGCTGGGAACAATGCAATTTTTGTGTTTCATTCCAGAGTAAAATATTTAGTGATGACTGCATCTTAGTTCAGTTACCATATTTTGATTGTACCGAATCATCCTTGCACTGTAAGCCACTCACAGACTGTCCTTTTGCAGAGTTTTCCGTCTGTTCAGTTGTCTTATAGCAGTAGGTAGCATAGGCATAAACTATGGATGGGGTCTGAGGGACTCGAGCCCCCCAAGCTTGGCCAGGGGGGGCTGAGCCCCCCGGGCAGCCAGTGCCCACATGAGGGGCTTGGTTACAATGGCAGCTGAAGCACAGTCCTGTCCTACCTTCCTGTTGTATCCCATTACAATTTCCATGATTCTCTGGGGTTTTGTTCCTGTTTGCTAGTATGTATTCGTGTGTTTATTAAGAATGTATACACAGCCTTAAAAGACCTATTCCTATGACCCAAACAAAGGATCTTGCCACTGAACTCTGCAAGTTTGTTCTCACCCACAGCTACTTCAGATTTGGTGAGGGGTTATACCTTCAAATCAGTGGCACAGCTGTGGGCACCTGCATGGCTCCACAGTAGGGCTGTTGAAAAAAAAATCGGTATAGTTCGGATTTGGCCGAATTCGGCCCGTCTGGATTCGGGATATGCCGAAGTCCGAACTCCCCCACTTCGGGTCCGTGCAATTTAGCGCGACTTCAAAGTTCGGGAAAAACATTTGGCCGAATAAAGCCATTAAAAACACAACCGTGCCTTTCCGCAGCTCCGGGGGGGGCATTTTTGGGGGTAGAGGTCCCAAACTTTCAGCGGAGCTTCAAAGGACCGTTCTTGCAAGACCCCCAAGTTTTGTAAAGATTGGGTCAGGGGGGGCTGAGATATGGGCCCCTAAAGGGGTCCCCCCACCCTTAATGTGCATCTCTGAGCAGAGCTTGCTACCCACGCACAAAGCTCCCAGCCCCGACAAACAGCTGAGCTGCAGGGAGCAAGGGCGGGGCAGGTGCGAAGAAGTTTGCAAAGCAACACAACTGCAAAGCAACACAACTGCAAAGCAACACAACCATGCAAAGCAACACGTTTGCAACCATGCAAAGCAACACCTAACACCTGGGAGTTTGCAAACCATGGAAAGGGACAGAGGCAGCTAGCTAGCAGGAGGGGTGGAATTTCCCCTTTTGCATCGGACTCGAGTCGGGACCAGGAAAATGCATTCTTTAAGTCACCATTTGAAAACCAGTTTTGAGCAAGCATCAAAATAGATCTTATGAATGAGGGAAAATCTGGGGACACACAACTGAAGCCTCCCCTCAAACCAGGGAGAGAGAGACTCGAGGAGGCACACACACCCCAGGCAGAACGGGTGAAAGCCCCCTTTGGCTTCCCCACCCACCCACCCTCTTAAGAAGGCTCATCTGAAGCTATGCTGAATGTTTGGGGGCTGCACCCCCCAAAATGCGCCCCTGCAGCCACGGATAGAGAAAAGGTGGGAGCCCATATTTCTGCCCCCACTGAACCCATCTTTACAAAACTTGGGGGGTCTCTTAAGAAGGCTTGTCTGAAGCTATGCTGAAAGTTTGGGGGCTACACCCCCCAAAAAGCACCCCCTGCAGCCACGGAAATGGAAAAGGAGGGAGGGAAAAGGGGTGGAGCCCATATCTCGGGACCCCCTGACCCAATGTTTACAAAACTTGGGGGGTCTCTTAAGAAGGCTCGTCTGAAGCTCCGCTGAAAGTTTGGGGTCTCTACCCCCAAAAATGCACCCCCTGCAGCCACGGAAAGGAGCGAATGTGCACACGCACCCCCCCCCCCCGAGGATTTCTCTCTCTTTCTCTCCCCGGGCCGCGCAGCAGCTGATTCCTCCAGTACTCAATCCTGACTGATTGGCCAGAAGAAGACCCAGCTTGGCCACCGATTGGCCGGGGGAGAATGCTGCTTACTGATGGTTATGCTGCTGCGCCCCGAATTTGCCGAATTTATTCGTGAACTCCCGAACTCGCTGAATTCGGCTCCCCCGTTTCCCCGCCATTTTTGAGTTTGGTTCGTCCCGAACTAAAAACCACCGAATCAGGGGAAATTCGGCTGCTTTTCGGTTCAGGCCGAACCAAATCGACAGCCCTACTCCACAGTATGCCAACATTTTCATGGCAGATCTAGAACAATGTTTTCTGAACCCCTGCCCATTGACACCTCTTTTTCACTTGAGATTCACTGATGACATTTTCTTTGTCTGGACTCATGGCAAAGATTTCAACATGCTTTCAACAACTTCCACCTCACCGTCAATCTAACTATGAATTTCTCTTGGTCACCACAGTATGGATACACAAGGGATATACAAGCACCACATTATACTGGAAACCGACAGATCAGCAAACATATCTACATGCCTCCAGGTACCACCCCAACCATATCAAACAGTTCCTATGAATGACTCTCTTATGATGTGGCAATGGAAAAAGCATATTGTGACATCTGTCACTTATTAGCAAAGGACATGAACGTTCCTCTTTCAAACACATCAAGAGACAAGGATGCACATGAAACTTTTGTTCAAAATGGCTTCTCAAACTGGAAAGAGTCACTGTTTAGATTTCATACCCATCACCCTCCCCTGTTACTGAGGTAGTAACTATGGAGATGGGGAGGTAGGGGAGGATGACGGGAAACTTCTGCCAAAGCTTGACAGGTCAACTGAACACTTAACTGAACACAAGCAAGCTGGGGTAGTGCTCCTTGAGCCTTGCATGCTTATGTCCCAAGCACATGGAGCCATGTAATGGTAATTTTCAAGCATACCTTATACTCCAACCATTCAGGAGCCCAGAAAACTCCACGACCCAGTGTCCTTCAGAAGATTCAGTATTTCAGTTCCCAGGGAGTAATGGGGATTTCACAGAGGGACATTCCTATAGCCATTGCCACCAGGCAAATTTTGAGGAAAGAATAAAAGATGGCTGCAGGGTATAATGTGAGCTGGTTAGGAACGAGGCCTCAAATTAATGGAGTTTGGGTTTGGCTCATAATGAGCTTTGGGAGTGGGGGCTCATTGGTAGTTTAAAACTCATAAGTTGACAGTCTCTAATGAGATAACTGACTCAATTTTATTCTTTAAAAACATGACTGCAATTTTCCTTAAACATTTACTTTGGTCCTGCTAGTCTTTCGTAACAGAAAAACAGATTGCTTTTGAGAGACACAAACTCATTTTTCCACATCTTTCATTTTCTAGATGACCTAACAGTAAATAGGATGCATAATGTTTCCCCAGGAGCATTGTATTTAAATCATAAACTAAATTAAATTTGCCACCATCATCTGCTATCAAGATGATACCAACTGAGGAGGTATGTGACAAAACCTTTGAAGTTCTTTCACTGAAAATTTAATCTGCTATTCCCCAGTTTGGTTAGGTTCCCCATAATTTGATAAGGAAAGCAAACAGTGTGGTACTGAGATGAAATGTACAATCACTTTTTTTTATTAAATTCACTTGGGTAGTATAGCAAATTGGAAGAGTCTAGTTCAATCACAGCTTTCCATTTTCTCTTTCTAATTATTGGGTGCTAAAGCCAATTTCTGATCATTTGGCCATTTGTGATAGTAAAGTTTTATTCTCTTCATAATTTCCTCCATAATTACTAAATCGTATAGTTTAGCTAATTGGATTATGCTTAGGCCAACTCTATTCACTACAGTTGTGGGCAGATGCTGGCATGTGCTTGTATTTTATAACATTTTAACATATGGAGTCATGATAGGTAAACATTAAAACATGAGGAAAGGGATCATGCATAGTGGCTCAATGGATGTGTGGAGACTAGAGTACAAGTAATATCAGTGATATAAAAATAACCATCCATTCAGCCATACCAATGGTGTGGTCTTCCATGACTGGCAACAGCTCGCCAGATCCTCAGGCAAGGGTCACAAGGGTCATTTGTTTGGCCCTGATAAATGGTATTAGGTGGATTGTTTTCAAGGGTCACTTTGAGAAGTCAAGGATATTCCCCTCTGTTATATCCAGTTAAACTGGTTGGGTATCTTCAGTCTGATTAGTCATATCTAATACTTTTCCTACCCTGACCTGGATGGTCCAGGCTGGCCTGATCTCACCAGATCTCAGAAACTAAGCAGGGATGGCCCTGGTTAGTACTTAAAGGGGAGACTACTGAGGAATACCAGGGTCATTATGCAGAGGAAGGCAACAGCAAACCACCTCTGTTAATCTCTTGCCTTGAAAACCCTACTGGGTTGCCATAAATTGGCTGTAATTTGACAGCACTTTACACACACAATACTTGTCCTGTAAAATGTAATTGACTGTAGAAAATAGTACTAGTTACAGTTACAGAGAAGGGTAATTGTGAATTAAAATTTCCCCGGATAAACTCTTGACACTGAGAACTAATGAACACGCAGGACTTGAAGGGTACATATTCTTTATGCTTAATTTGAAGGGGAAGCTCAAGATGGCTTTTTTCCCAATTTGTGGAAAATGTTCCTTTTAAGGGGGAATTTCAAGTTAGTTTGTTTCTAACAGGAAAGAGCTACAAGCATGAAAGAGCTACAAGCATGCAGAAAAGAGGAAGTAAAATTATCAGGGGCTAGAGCAACTGCCCTATGGGGAGTGATAAAATTGCTTAGGACTGTGTGGTGGGTAAAGGGAGATAATTATGCATGGTGTGGAGAGAGTAGACAGGGAAAAGCTTTTCACCCTCATAATACTAGAATGTGGGGTCATCTGCTGAAGCAGAAGGGTGAGAGAATCAAAGCAAATAGAAGAAGAAGAGTTGGTTTTTGTATGCCGACTTTCTCTACCACTTAAGGAAGAATCAAACCGGCTTACAATCACCTTCCCTTCCCCTCACCACAACAGACACCCTGTGTGGTAGGTGAGGCGGAGAGAGTGTGACTAGCCCAAGGTTATCCAGCTGGCTTCATGTGTAGGAGTGGGGAAACAAATCAATTTCACCAGATTAGCCTCCGCCGCTCATGAGGAGGAGTGGGGAATCAAACCTGGTTCTCCAGATAAGAGTCCACTGCTCTAAACCACTGTTCTTAACCACTACACCATGCTGGTGGTGTATTCCTTCACACAACACATCGTTAAATTGTGGAACTCCCTACCCCAGGATTTGATGATGGCTGCCAACTTGGAAGGCTTTACGAGGGGAGTGGACATGTTCATGGAGGACAGGGCAATCCATAGCTACTAATCAAAATAGCTACTAGTCATGATGCATACCTATTCTCTTCAGTATCAGAGGAGCATGCCTATTATATTAGGTGCTGTGGAACACAGGCAGGATGCTGCTGCTGCTGCAGCAGTCATCTTGCTTGTAGGCTTCCTAAAGGCACCTGGTCGGCCACTGTGTGAACAAACTGCTGGTCTTGATGGGCTTTGGTCTGATCCAGCATAGCTTTTCTTTTGTTCTTATGTTCTAACTACAAGCAACTAAAGTATAGCTCAGCTAAAAGTGAGGCCAATATATTATCTGGAGTGGGGCACTTGCCTGAGTATATAGCTTGCAGAGTTTAGCAGTGGAAACTAAGGAACCTTCTTTTCTTTCATGCTGTATAGTTAACTATTAAATAATACTTCATCGTCCATAAATACTTTGTTTAATTAATAAGAACAGCCTTCATTCTTTATTTTACTGAGGAGATTAAACATAAAATATTCATCAGGATAAAAGGAAATCTCTCTATTATTCCATATTTCAAAATGACATTCTGTTTCTTCCATCTCTCAGTTCCGTGCTTGCTAGAAAGCAAACAAGAATGTGAAGCCGTTCTAGCACTACTAGACCCACTGAATCCAGGGATAATTGCCTATTTTGGGTAATCTTGCTCCTTTATTTCTCTTCTAGGAAGCCCTTTATATATGAGCCCTCCACATTGACTGGATTTTCAGAGACCATGAGAGGACATGACTGTGCTAGCCCGGCCCCTGTCTCCTTGTGATTACCTGATCATGCTCAGAGGAAGTGTCCATCCATACATACATCCCTCTCCTCGTGATTTATGCCATAGCTTTACGTATGTTCTTGATCATGAGGAGGGAGTGTATGCATGGACACTTCCTCTGTGAGTAGGTGCCATGCTCAATAGCTGGCCATTGTGTGGAGGCAGAGGCAGTGTATTTGTGCCGGTTTCCTCCCTGTGTGCATTCAGTTGAAGCATGGAGGAGTTATCATGTATACACAGCTATACAAAATAGTCATCAGAGTAAGATCCTGGTCTGTCCAGACTGGTTTCCTTTTTTTTTACTTTTGTAAGTGCAAATGGTGAGGGAAAGCGGCAGGGTATAGCCCAATCTCGTCAGATCTCAGAAACTGAGCTGGGTCAGTACTTGGAAGAGAGACCTTCAAGGAAAACTCTGCAGAGGAAGGCAATGGCAAACCACCTCTGCTTCTCAGCTGCCTTGAAAGCCCATTGCTGGGGATGCCATAAGTCAGCTGCAACTTGATGGCACTTTATACATACACATGCACGTACAAATGATTTTTTGGGTTAAATTTTCTTCTATTGAAAGGTTTTTAATTGCTGTCTGCCTTTAAAATCTATTCTATTAGCAAGCGTTGAGGTATGATATACCTAGTTAAAAATAGTTTATTTTGAAATCAGTTCAACACAATTATATTGTACAAATACAACATGAAAGCTATTGGGGTCAATAATACCACACATTCTAAACCTTTTAACGTTTTCTCAGCTCAGTTTATAGGAAGTTTACAAGCACAGGAGAAGCTTACAGTTGTGATTCAACTATTCATTAGCTGGGTTATAGAACGTTGTCTGCACTTGTGGCAGAGTGGGGTGGTGGAATGCTTGGTTGATTAGATAGACTGTACTACTTCAGTTCTGATTTCAAACAGTCTGAGAGAATGGATGCCATGCCATCTAGCCATCAGTGTGTACAGTTATCCTAAAAATTGTCTTCAGCAATTGCCTTTAAGAGTTTAACAATGACTTATGGGACAAGAAACCTTGGGAGTTTTGGAGAGAGAAGGGGTAGAAATACCAATGCAAACTTAAAAAAACTAGCAAACAAAAAACTTTACACACTATGCAGTGCTGATTAATGTTTACATCAATCAACACGTGTGGTAAGTACTTACACCTGACATCACCTCGCAACCAGGAATATGGTAATATGTAATCACTTACATTTAGTCCTTTATTACATCTTTAAAATTCTTGCTTTATTCTCTAATTCTCAAGATTCAGAAGGCCCATCCATGTACTTCTCACTTTCCTTTTAATTATCTTGGTTGACTGAATGTATATGAAGATCTTCATAATGATTTATGTTAAATATACATTAATATGTCCTTTTTTGTTTGTCTGTTGCCAGTTCAAGCATTTTGTTTTGCCTGTTTTTGATAATGTAGTCCTGATTCATTTGTTTCTTTTACAGCATTTTACACCATTTGTTGTTATGTGCCAATACGATGGTTCCCCAACCCCCCAGAAGTATGAAATGTATATCGATGTATTCTGACCCAGCCTAGGAATGAGGAACTGAAAAACCCTTTGCTAGTATATGTCTGAATGTGGCACATGAGAGGCTGAAATGAATTCTCAACACAAACTGTTTTATTTTTCTCTTATGGGGAAATGGTCAAGTCAGACTTTCAGGGAGGTTTAAGATTTAAACTTGGTAGGTGAAAAGGCAACAGAGATGAGGAAAACTTCATATAACTATATACAATTGATAGTTTTTCACAAGAACATAGTTGTTTTGTTCTACCAACAGGTGTTTGTAACTGTTGAGAGAGATCACTTGGCTGTCAATCCTTAGATAAACAGGCATAAGCTTATTTGACACAAAATTTCTAAAGTCTATGGAGGCAAGAATATACAGGTTCCAATTTTCCTCCTTGATGGTGATCACCCCCTTTTCCTTGGAGCCATCTCCCTTAGGGGAGGACTACTGGTTTGACTTCCCTATCTTAGGATCCTCCTGGATCTTACACTACTCTTCTTCTCCCACTCTAACTGCCAGTCTCTGCCACTCTCAACTGCCATTTTCAACTGTCGCTCTCCCAGGTCAACAATAGAATTCTTTTTGAACTTTCTGTCAGTAAAGGTTCCCAGACCGGTATAATGCATCAGCACTTAGCTGTTCATCACAGCCATTTATAAGGTAAATGCCATTCATTATTATACAGGGATATAGGTCCTGTCCATTTTTGTAGTGGAGCTGGTGCTGATAAAAAGAAATGAAGAGGAAAAAACTGGGTGCAATATGTGTGCTAACGAATCAAAACCATTATCTTGCAATCTATTAATTGCCATTTGGTAGTTAATTCTAGGTGAGCATGCAATAACTTTTTTGCTTATTTGGCAATAATATACAGTATTCCATAATAATAATGTTTTCCTTATTAAGCTTGCTTTTCTATGAGTGTTTGGCATCTTAAAAGTATTGTCAAAGAGGTTATGACATGGTTCACATTTTCATAATTAGAAATTCCCCTCCAGGACATCTCTCTCAAATGAGTTCCAGTGTGTGAACAGAGCAGATAAACATCTTTCTTTCTGACATTAAGTATTTGACGTAACGCCTAACTATTACAAATGAAATTACATTTAGCAAATGTTAAAGATTTACAGATGTTCTGTTTGAAGCAAATTAAAATCCCATCCTCTTTAGATGCTAGGGTTACTCAGACACCCACTGGTTTGGCTCATGGTCTATTCTCTAGTCACAGTGACCCAATTTTTTGCTGATCAGATCAGCAGCTTATAAACAGTTTGTGCCTATTTGTCAGATTACTTTTCAAATATTCAATACTGTATTATATAGTGCAATTGGTAGTGTTTTGCATATATGCATTCTTACACAGCCCAATAAGACTCCTACTTCCCCATTCCCCTCCCCCACAGGACAGTCATTGCTACACATCACAACAGCCAATCAGTGAACAAATCAGTCAGCCAAGGGTAGGTACAGATTTATTGTATATAGCCAAAGGCCATTACAATCAAGTAGAAAAAAATAAATTACTCAGCTAGTAATTATAAATAAAAAACTATAGTTTTTAAAAATCTTTGGTGTTTAAGTCCATGCTACTGATGTTATTTTTCCACACATATTTTTGCCCAGCATTATGGGAGCATAGCTCCCCTATTACATCGCTGCATTACCTGATCCACCCATTAACTGTGGTTAGAATCATCTCACCTATTCCACAGCTGCAAAGTTGTTCAACCACTGTTAGAGGTAGATAGTAGACAAGTGAACAGATCAGAGTTTTGAATCACAAGTTATCATGATTGTAGAACTCAGTATGTTAGCTTATCAGAAACATTTGATGGGAAGTTTGTGACATCCCTAGTAGACACTGACACTCTGAACATCAGCTGCAGACCTAGAATGTGATCTTCAGAGTATCTACATAGGCTCAAAGTTGTCCTCAAGGCAATTCCTTCTAGGATTCACCTGTTGCTTGACAGTTTCCCTGAAGGAACAATGAAGATTAACAGTGCATTCCTAAGGAGAGTTACTCCAGTCTAAGCCCATTCATTTCAATGGTCTTAGACTGGAGTAACTCTCCTTAGGAATGCACGGTAAGTTACCTTGGTATTGCTTCATGTGATCAGTGTCCAAACGTATTTAAAGACAAAGGACTGGGTAATGATACCTTCATCTCTAAGTGTGAAACTATGCATTAGGTCTAGTTCTATTATACCTTTCCTAACATTTTAGTAATTGGAAATGTGACCTGAGGCGGGACACTACCAGGGGGAGAGACTGGCTGTTTGTTCCCCTCATGTCATTTTCCAGCCAAAAATGACTATTTCCAAGCTGCTTTTACAGCTGTGGTGGGGGGAATTTATGAATGATTGTATATTTTCCCTATTGGAGCTAAAAACAGAACTGGGGTAGTAATTTTCACTAAGAAAATTATGTGTGGGGAAATAGTTATAGTCTCAGTCTGCCTAACCTGCTCTTTAAATGTTGTAGCTTCAATCTGTTTTTAAAGAATTATAAAGAATTATGTCAGCTCTTGACCCATCGAACCAGAAATCACCACAGAGACAATCAGATTCCAAGCAGATGGCTTTACTGGTCAAATAGGCAAAACAGTGCATGAAAGGCAAGATGACAGCTATGGCTTGTCTTGCCCGTTATTTGGAAATATAAGGCAGAGAAACGGTGGGAGATTACAAAGCATAAACAGAGCATTATTTCCCAGGAGTGGTGTTCCCAGGCTTTGATATGTGTAGCCGTCCTTGAGTCTGGACGGTTCAGCAGAGAAACGAAAGGAAACATCTAAACCGAGATAACAGCCTGACATCCTGCTCCCCTTAAGTCCCCCTCCCATCCGGCAAGGGGGCTGGTCTGTTCGGGTAGGCATTGTGAAAGGCGTTGACGAGTTTGGGGGCGGAGACATCCCGTGCGTGAACCCACTCGTCATAGGCAGGGGGGAAGTGTTTCCAGCGGATCAGGTATTGCAAGGCCCCATGGTGTATGCGGGAATCCAGGATCTTGGAGACTTCGAAATGTTCCTCCCCCCCCACCATTATGGGTTGTTCAGGAGGCGGTTCCGGGTGCCATTGTGGGGAAGCAACATGGGGCTTTAGAAGGCTGACATGGAAAACGGGGTGCACACTCCTCAGAGTTTTGGGGAGAGACAGTTCCACCGTGACAGGATTTATGAGGCGGGTGATGGGAAATGGGCCAATGTATTTAGCACTGAGCTTATGGCAAGGACGGGTGGAGCGCAGGTTCTTGGTGGAAAGGTATACCAGGTCACCCACTTGCAGGTCCATACTTGGGGAACGATGCTTGTCAGCCTGCACCTTGTATTTGCGCTTGGCTCGATCCAGGTTGCTAATCAGCCAGGGCCATGTTGTACGGAGGGTGTGTGCCCATGAGGCAATGTCGGCATCCCCCTCCCCCTCTGATCCTTCTACAGGGGTGATAGGACCAAAGTCCTGTCCATACACCGCATAAAACGGGCTGAAATCTGTGGACTGATGTACAGCATTATTGTAGGCATATTCTGCAAAAGGCAACAGTTCTACCCAGTCATCTTGGTTGGTAATTGACATAACAGCGCAAATAACATTCGAGTACAGCATTGACACGTTCAGTTTGACCATCCGTTTGGGGATGGTATGCACTAGACAACCCTTGTTCCACCCCCACCAATTTGAGAAAAGCTTTCCAAAACTTAGCAACGAAACTAATTCCGCGGTCGCAGATTATCTTGCGCGGAAACGAATGTAGTCTAAAGACATGTGACACGAAGAGGCAGGCCAACTTCTGAGCGGAGGGGATCCCCGCACATGGAACCAAATGTATTTGCTTAGAAAATAAGTCAGTGATAACCCATAACACAGTTTTCCCCCCGCTGAGAGGGAGATCCGTCATAGCAATCACTTCCCAGGGTTTGCTGGGTATTTCAAGTGGTTGCAGTAGTCCTGGGGGTTTGCCTTGAGATCATTTGACCGTGGCGCAAACAGGACAGCTGCGAATAAAAGAGTCAATGTCAGAACGCATTCCCCCCCACCAGAACTGCCTGCGCAACAGGTGAAGGGTCTTTAGGAACCCAAAGTGTCCAGCTGTTTTTACTCCATGAGCTAAATGTAAGACTTCTTTTCGGAGCGTTTTGGGCACGTATAATTTTGAGTCTTTGTACCAACAACCTCCTTGTTCGATTACTTCGGGAGGCAGGATTTGAGCAGAGCGTTCCATAAGGCATTGTGCCCGAAGAGAATTTAAGAAAGACTCGGAGACGGGAACCCCCCCTTTTTTACGGTGGAAGCAGGAGCAGATATGGGGGTCGACGAGGGGGAAGCGCTTACGTGCGGTGGTGCGCTGACTGCAGGCGGCTTGGCGGCCGGTTGGGTTTGAGGAGTTGGTGCGTCGGCTACTGCGTGCTTCCGTTGTGGGGGCAGTGTTTGGGATCGGGTTTGTACAGCCAGCACGGGTAGGGCTTCTCTTTGCGCGGGCGTAAATAAAGAGTCTGTTGGCCGATCGAGTTTCACCGGGTACTGAGGCAGTCGGGAGAGAGCATCTGCGAGAACGTTTTGTTTTCCAGGGACATGCTTCAGGACAAAACGAAACTGAGCAAAGAAATCCGCCCAACGCTGTTGTTTTGCGGACAATTTATGGGTCCCCGTGAGGGCAGCTAGATTTTTGTGATCGGTCCAGACTTCAAAGGGTACCAGGAATTGTCGCCACAGAGTAAGTGCATGGTGAACGGCTGATGCTTCTTTCTCCCAAATGGGCCAGTTCAATTGGGAGTGCGCAAACTTCTTTGAGAAGTAAGCGCAGGGGTGAAGGAGACCATCTGGTCCTCTTTGGAGAAGGGCCCCTCCCATAGCCACGTCGGAGGCATCGACTTGCACAATGAACATTCGATTTGGGTCTGGGTGCCGTAGCACGGGCTCTGAAGTGAAAAGGCGTTTGAGGGCTACAAAAGCGGCCTGGCATTGATCAGTCCACAGTATTTTAGCGGAGGGTAACGTAGCAGAGCTTCCTTTACCTTTTGTTTTCAGAAGGTCGGTGATGGGCAGCGCCACTTGGGCGAAGTTAGGGATGAACCCGCGATAGAAATTAGCAAAACCTAGAAACTGTTGTACTTGCTTGCGGTTGGAGGGAGGGGTCCAATCGAGGACGGATTGGACCTTGGCCGGGTCCATGCTAAGGCCATGGTGGGAGATTATATATCCCAAGAAAGTTATTTTGCTCTGATGAAATTCGCATTTGGCCAACTTTGCAAAGAGTTGGTGACTGCGCAGGCGCTGCAGAACTTCTCGGACCAGAGCGACATGCTCATCCATGGATTTTGAATAAATAAGAATGTCATCTAAATAAACTACCACCCCGCGGTACAGTAAATCGTGGAGGATTTCGTTGATGAGTTGCATGAAGACCCCCGGGGCTCCTTTTAACCCGAAAGGCATCACAAGGAATTGTGATTCCAAAACAGCTAGAGAAGGCAGTGAGGGGTTCGTCTTCCTCGCGGATACGGACGCGGTAGTAGGCTTTTTCAAGTCCAACTTGGAGAATATACGTCCCTCCTGCAACTGTCCCAAAATATCTGAAATCAGCGGTATAGGGTAGGCGTTGGCTTGGGTAACTCCATTGAGCTTTCGGAAGTCGATGCATAGGCGCAGGTCGCCCTCCTTTTTTCAGACGAAAAATGCGGGGGCTGAGTTGGGAGCATTCGATGGGTGAATGAACCCTCGGGCAAGGTTTTTGTCCAAAAAGTCCCGTAGTACAGTGCGCTCGGAAGCGCTCATAGGGTAAATCTTACTCTTGGTTAATGTGCAGTCCTTCACCACCTCAATTGCACAGTCAGTGGCACGGTGGGGGGGGTAAGGCATCACATTCTTTAATGTTAAAGACATCCGCAAAGTCCTGGTATACATCAGGTAGGGACGGCGGTGATGGGACATCGGAGGTTAATGCCGGAGCAGGTGGAGACAGCACTGCAACTTGCTGTCGGTGCTGATCACATTTGGGATTGGCAAAGGAGATAGTGTTCATCTCCCAGTCTATACTGGGACTATGACCTTTAATCCAGTTAATTCCCAGGACCACTTCAAATCAGATAGGGGCTATGGTAAAGTCTATTTGTTCCCAGTGGGAGCCAATACCCATCGCCACCCCTGTACTGCGATGATCAACTGGGCCCCCCTTGAAATGGCTTCCGTCCATTTGGGCAAATTGGACGGGGGCTGGTAAAGCCTCGGACTTGACTTTGAGTGCTGCAAATGTGGCCTCACTGATTAGAGTGTGACCACAACCAGAGTCAATGAGTGCCTTGACGGGTAGTTGGGGACCACCTTTATAGTGTTGTAAAACTGCGTCCACATAAACGGTGGTTTCCACTTCCTTCACCTTGGTGGGAGCTTTCGGTTTAGCAGGAGATTCTGCAGGGGTCTGTGGAGACGCTCCACTCACCACAGACCGGAGCCGTTTTTTGACAAATCAAGGGGGGTTTCCAGGTTCAAAGCTGGAGGATTCCATGGGTTCTCTTCATCAGAAGAATGAGAGTTGTCCCCCAATGGGGCATTTGTAATCCGGGACCCGGCGGGGTCACTCGATGTAAGAAGGTTAGATGAGTCCTCAACGTGAAGTGCAGAGGGTGTGGGTCTTCCCGGCGCTGCGCTGCGGGTGGCCGCGGTGCCTCTGCGTTGAGGTCGTCCTCGAGCTCAGGTTGCCATGCTGGGGCGAGAGAGTTCAGGACGGTGAGGGCAGATTGCCGCAAAGTGACCTAGTTCCCCACAAGTGAGGCAAGCTCCTCTCTGAAACCGTGTTTCGCGATCCTGGAGTGGACGTGCGGGCTTCCGTGGATTGGGAGCGGTGCCTTGGGCTGGGGCTTTTGGACGCTTTTCTCCTTGTTTCTTTGGCGAACGAGGGAAATAAAGCGTCGGCGGCTTTCCACCTCCTCGGCTAATAGGATCCAATCCTCGAGGGTGTCGGGATCACCCCGCATATACGACCAGTTCAGAATGTCAGGGTGTAAGGCTTCCCTGAAATAGTGAATTAGGGTGGCTTCGGGCCAGTCCACAATTCTGCTTGCTAGTCTCTGGAATTCATCGGCAAACTCTCGAACTGGAGTAGAGCCTTGTCTTAGTTGTAGAAGCTCCGCTTTGGCTCGTTCCCCCATAAAGGGATCCTCAAACCTCCTCCTTAAGGCAGTCATGAAATTGTTGAGGGAACGGATAGAGCGGGATCGGGTGTCGAACTGGAGGACCATCCAGTCGGCTGCTTTACCTGTCAAAAGGGAAGCCACATAGCGAACCCGGCTGTCCTCTGTAGGGAAGAACTGTCCTTGTTCTCGCATATAGCTGTCTACCTGATGCAAGAAACAGGACAGGGTTTCGAGAGATCCATCGTAAGTCGTTTTCAATTTGAGTTGTTTCCAAGGACCGGGCATGGGTTGGCCCGGTTGTACGGGTGCCCTGGGTGCAGGTAAAACGGGACCTCCGGGAACTAGGGGTTGAACAGGCACATTAGCGGGTGGCTGGGCTGGCACTCCCTGCTGAACCGGTACTGCGGCCCCCTGTGGAACGGGTTGTGCCGGGGTTGTCAGGGCCCGCTGTAACTGCCTGTTGTCCTGAAGCAAGCGTTCCATTAGCTCCTGGAGTTGATCTACACGGCCAGATAGCTCCCGATTCTGAGCTCGTAACAGGTGAACGTCCTCACCCGGGCCACCTGTACGATGAGGTTTGCTTGTTCGAAAACTTGTGGCCCATTGAGAACTGTCCCCATACAAGTCCTCTTCCTCAGACTCCTCGGAGTCTTGGCGTCGTTCTGCGAGGCGGCGTGCGCGTTGGGTCGTGCGCGACGGGGCAAATACCGGGGAAAACGACAGACCCAATGGAGGACCGCTCCATCCGGAGTCTTTGGGGTGGCCGCCTGTCCGCGCCCGATCCGCAGCCAACTGCTGCTCTTTGTCCCTTGCGGCTTGAGCCTCGGCTTCTGCCTTAGCCGCTTCAGCAGCTTCCCTATCCGCGAGAGCCTGTGTGCTTTCAAGTCTCAGAGCGGCAGCTGCGGTAATGTGCGGTAAAAGTTCCGTTTCCAGGAGTGTGAGTAGGGGGTCGGGCTCCCCACCTAACAATGGTTGCACTCGGACCGTGACTGCGGGTGCATCGGCCCCGAACGTCGGGATCAAACGTTGAGCCAAGGTGGCTATCGTGGTATCCTTTGTACAATCCGCAAAGAGGAGGGCTGTCTGGATAGCGATCCTCTTGGCTTCAGCTTGACAGTCAGCTCCATTGGGTACCAAAGAAAAACCTGCCGGTGCGGCTCCCGCCATGGTACCTTCCCCCGAGGTGACAGGACGCCTTAGAGCCGTGGATGAGAGAGTCTCACGGGCAATAAGCTTATCCAATAAACCGGTTAGTATTTGTAAGTCCTCAGTTGCCAGCCGGGCATCATCCAGCAACTGATCAAAATCCTGGAGGTCTAAACCAGCATTAGTATCCTCCGACGTTAACATCCAGGGAACTCTCACTAGAGATCGCCACTGCGTCTGGATCAGTCCACTCAAGCGGCAAACCTCAGAATTAGTTCTAAAGAGTTCAGCTACTATGTCCCGTAGGAGAGTAGGATCCTCCGAGGAGGACTCCAGCGTTCCAGGAAGCAGTTGTCACGGTTCACTTGGAGAGCGCCTTCCTAGCTTCCATCCGAGTGGCAGGCGAACCCTCCAGGGCTCCAGCCTGACTAAAGAATCGATGAAGAAGGGCGATAGCTGTCATAATGTCAGCTCTTGACCCATCGAACCAGAAATCACCACAGAGACAATCAGATTCCAAGCAGATGGCTTTACTGGTCAAATAGACAAAACAGTGCATGAAAGGCAAGATGACAGCTATGGCTTGTCTTGCCTGTTATTTGGAAATATAAGGCAGAGAAACGGCGGGAGATTACAAAGCATAAACAGAGCATTATTTCCCAGGAGTGGTGTTCCCAGGCTTTGGTATGTGTAGCCGTCCTTGAGTCTGGACGGTTCAGCAGAGAAACGAAAGGAAACATCTAAACCGAGATAACAGACTGACACTACATTAATGGATGGCAACCCAAGCACATCTGCCAAACTGCAACACATTGGACCATTTGGTGTAGCATGCAGGGCCCCAGCAACCAAGGCGAGCTCTGTTCTTGAAGGGGTTCTTATAGAGAAATTCCTTTACACTACAGTAAGGTACAGACTGGACTGGTGTGCTAGTTTTCTATTTTCAGGGTTGTTGTTTTTTTTCTTCCAATGGGAAGATAACCTGCAACCTGAAGTACCGTAGTAATGTTCATTATATCCCCTCATTTTTCTGCATATGACATTGCTGTTCTAAGGTATGTATATAGGTTTGTAACTTTCTATGCATCCACTCATCTCAGTATTATCGGCTGCACCACAGAATCAGATGCATATGACATGCCTGTTCTAACAGTTCTCCCACTTAGGGCTGTTGATTCAGTTCGGGCCTAACCGAAAAACAGCTGAATTTTTGCCAATTCGGCTGTTTTTCGGTTCGTACGAACTGAACTCAAAAAGGCGGGAAACGGGGGAGCCGAATTTGCCGACTTCAGGGGTTCGGCGAATAAATTCGGCAGATTCGGGCCCCCCGCGCCTTCACGGGGCTTTCATGAAGGTGCAAGGAGGGGGCCCTTTAAACAGGTTTGTGCCTCCCAGCTGGGAGGCGCAGATCTGTTTAAAGGGCCCCTCGCACAGAGAGGGCAGAGGGGCTTGACAGCCCCCCGCCAGCCTTGCCGGGAGTCCTGGCAAGGCTTGGGGGGGTCTTTAAACCTCTCTGCGCTCTCTGCGCAGAGAGCGCAGAGGGGCTTGACAACCCCCTGCCAGCCTTGCTGGGAGTCCCGGGAAGGAGGGCGGGGGGGTCTTTAAACCCCTCTGCACTGCCTGCGCAGACAGCGCAGAGGGGCTTGTTGGGGGGCCTTTTAAACAGATCTGCGCCTCCCAGCTGGGAGGCGCAGATCTGTTTAAAGGGCCCCCTGCGGGCCTTCAGGGAATCCCCCTGAAGGCGCACAGGGGGCGAATTTTTCCCCGAACTCCGGATCCCCCCCGAATTTCGGGGATCCGAAGTGGGGGAGTTCAGACTTCGGCACGGCCCGAATAAAAACAAGCTGAATTTACCGAATCTGAATTCTACCTAATTTTTTTTCAACAGCCCTACTCCCACTGCAAGATGCAGTATCTGCAACTTTCCCCAACATTCTCCAAACATTTTGCATTCAGAGTCCACAAGCTTATCCTGCTTCCCAAAGGTATCTTGTCTCTTTGGCAGTGGGACTTGCTTCAAAGCCAGAAAAAACCGGGCTATGCATATTGTTCTCTCCAGTTCATGCATGCCCATCTTGTCTTTGAGTTTCAATCTTTGTATATATTACTATCAAAAATAATTTTTCCAAAGGCATTTCTGTCAGTGGAACCAAATGTACCCCTCCCTCTCCTATTGCAGCCCACTGATCTCCCTGAAATACTGCCCCCAGTGGGCAGGGGACCCTCAAGTACAGCATGTGAAGGAAATTTGGGGGACTGCAGCAAGAATTGGTGGAAATGACTCCATCCCTTCCATTAGTGAACATTTAGTCTGGATTCAACCCCATGATTCAACTGTCACCTTTTCTGTTACAACAGTGATTAATACATTTTAACTTACTATGCAAAAGCATATCCAATGAACTATGTCTTGATCAAGCAATTTATTTACATATTCAGTGAATGTGTATTTCCATCAAAGGCATCTGATGACTGTCATGTTGATCACAGTGCAAAGTGATAATTATTTTAAAAATCAACAGTGCAGCTATAGAACATGATTGGTTACTGATTTTAACAGTATTATTATGAAAGGTTAAACAAATGCTTTACAGTGGCTAATAAACATAACTGGAGGCATAAGTGCCATTTTTATTTTTTGCATGAAACATTTGTGCCATTTTGTGCCAAAGTCCTCTAATGGTAACATTGCTGTGACCTTACGTGTTGATAAACAGTTCCATTAATTTCTGTCTTGAACTTCATTTGACACAGAAAGACAGCATTCATCATCTCTATCCCGACTAATTTCCATAATCCTTTTTAACATCAAATGCAAAATAGAAAATAAATAAATGCTGCAAACCATTTATCTAGCTGCACAGTCTGCCCCACCACCCTTTCATACACTTCAGTATTCATCCTGCTATTTTTGCAGAATGATTTATCCTCTAGATGAATGCCTTGGTCTTTAATTACTTTAGGGAAAGTTTAACTGAGATATTAATAATCCAATAAAAAGATAGTCCTATTTTTCTGGCTTCTGATTCTATTGTTGGATGCCTGTTCTTTTGATATTTGCCAGAACTTTCCTTGATGAATATGTGAGTAAGAGTTCTTATTGATGGCATAAAATATGTGAGGAAATTATATTCAGTAATACAGCAGTAATCTGTACAAAAGTTAATGCTTTGCAGCTTTTAAAACTTAAGTTCAATTGTGTCTTTATCGATTAATTTATAGATGACCTGAAAAGAGCAAGTTATCTTTGCACTGAACACATGAAGTTGCCTTATACTGAATCAGACCCTTGGTCCATCAAAGTCAGTATACTCAGACCAGCAGCAGCTCTCCAGGGTTTCAGGTAGAGCTGCCTAGTCCCTTTAATTGGAGATGCCGGGGATTGAACCTGGGACCTTCCACATGCCAAGCAGAGGCTCTACCACTGAGCCATGGCCCAATGTGAAGCATTGCCAAACGAGATTTACTGGAGAAGCTGAGAGCTTCTTCTTGTAATACAGAGTTTTATGTGTGGTGAGTATAAGCCCCATGAAAGTCCTTGCAGAACTGGAGCTCAAGCAAAGTCCTCCAAGCAGCATATTCAGATGAACCATGGAAGGAAAGCCATCTGAAACTGATGATGACAGCAAGCAGAAGGTCAGTGTCAGCAACTAGGGGAAAAGGTTGAATCAAAGTGACAAACACAAAAAAAGAATTACAGCTGATGTCAGGAACTACAGCTAGGGTAGTAAATAATCCAGGGAAGTAAACAAATTGGGACTGGTAAAAAGGGAGTAGGACAAAGCTGGTGATAGACAGAACAGGAACATAGGCTCAGAAAAACAGGCAAAGTTTGAAACAGGTAGGCTGTTTTTCAGGCAAAACAGTCTGGCCTGGAAGCTTGTGTCCCCAGAAAGTATACCAGTAGGGGTGTGCAAAAAATTTCGGGTTCAGGTTTATTGGGTCTGATTTTTTTTATAAACCCGGAATACTGGTTAATAGCTTTATTTCTGAGTTTACCGAAAAAATTCAGATCCACTATAGTCTATAGAATTCATTTTCAAGGCTCCATGTGTGTGTGTGTGCGTGGGTTTTTTGAGGTAGAGTCACCAAATTTGCATGGCTGCAAGGGACTCTCCTTACATGGACACCAAAGTTTGGTGAGGTTTGGGACAGGGTGTCCAATTGTATGGGCTCGCAAAGGGGTGACCCCCATCCTCCAGGCATTTCTGAGAGGCTAGAGCCAAGCTGTCAATTGGTTTTCAGGTTCAGAAGGTCAGCGCTGCTGAGGACTGGCAGAAAGAGCCAATTGGCAGGATGGCACCTCAAAGTCTGGGGCTCCCTTCATATCTGGGGCACATAGCATGATGTCCATGCAATTAGCTTCCAAACTGAGGAAAATGGCTTCAATGCAAGAAAAATAAGGCATGGGAAACATTTCTTTTGGTGGGAAATGACACCAAAATTCCTGTGTACAGCTCTTTATTATAGTAATCAAAATCTGATTTCAAGAGATGGTCACGGTGTGGGAAAACGAATCCTGTACTCTGGGAGACCGTCAGTTTGAGAGCAGGTTTATGGGAGGGGGGTGATATCAGAGCCAGCCAAAGTCTCGATCATGGGGGCTGTTCTGAAGGAGACTGTTCATCCATGTAGGTGGGGAAGTCTCCTTCGGAAGCCTGGTAGTGTGAGCAGTTGTCGAAGCCGGTTGTTTTTAGTTGGAGGGTATATCCCTCCAGATGGGACTGGGTGAGCCTCATCCTTTAAATAACCCTTATGCTTGATCCAGATTAACCCACTGAAAGGTGATGGTTGGTCAGACCAAGTTGGCTCCGATTACACAACCCCTACCTCAAAAGGGACCAAATATGGGGCCCTAACAAAATCTGTCAAAAGATATAAAAATGGGAGAAAGCACAGAGCCATGCATCTAAGGAAAGGTGAATTGCCGAACCCAAAAAAGCCAAATATCTATTCGGCTTTTTTGGGAATTGCCTATTCAGCTTTGAACAGATTCCCAGGTTTTGGTATTCACCCAAAACCGAATACTGCCAAAACAGCTAATTTCTGGTTTATTTTTTGGTTCAGGTATATTGATATGTGCCCTGACCTGGATGGCCCAGGCTAGCTTGCTCTCGTCAGATCTCAGAAGTTAAGCAGGGTCAGCCCTGGTTAGTATTTGGATGGGAGACCACCAAGGAATACCAGGGTTGCTGTGCAGAGGAAGGCACTGGCAAACCACCTCTGTTCGTCTCTTGCCATGAAAACCCCAAAAGGGGTCGCCATAAGTCGGCTGCGACTTGAAGGCACTTTACACACACACACACATATTGATATGCGCAACCCTAACTGGTAGCAATTTCTGTGCAAAGACCAGTGAAATAAGCATGATTTAAAGAATGGCATCATTTCAGACCCTATCATTAATAATATCTGTTTTGAATTAATATTTTAAAAGGTTCATTCTTTTTTTTCTTCTTCTTCATTAAACCTTTAATGGCATAAGTAATATTACGATTGTTACAGAAGGTTCATAAAATATGCAGTCATTAAGATAAAAACATAGGCCAGTAAATTCCAATAATAGAAATTACAAACTTTGGGCTTTTTGAACTTTCATCACATCCACTAGAAAATTGGCAACATCTACAGTAACCTCTGGATCAGAATTATTGAATAAAAATTGACATTTTACTTGGGTAGGTAGGTGATATTTGGAAATAAGCCAATTTTATAACCATTTCCCATGGGGTGTTTCATATAGAGGGCAGACAAACAGAATATGATCAATTGAGTCCAGGGAACAGGTATCACAGGGACAAATCTTTTCCTGGATTGGTATTTGTTGATACCTTCCATATAGCATCCTTGAAGGAAAGGCATTAACCCTAGTAAAAGGTTCATTCAAAATGGAAGTAATATATTGTTGGAACACTGATGTTTTTAAATTTCTTTTTTTTTAAAAAAATTACTTACAAATGCTTGAAATCAATGCAAACAAGCAATAGCTTTTGACAGTGCTCTAATGTCTGACAGTCTTTTTTGTCATTTGTGTAAATGAGCTATTCATTTTAGCCATGAAATAAAGTGAAATATGAGCCAATTTTAGAAGTGACCTTGTCCTTGTCATAATTTCAAATACTTGTATGAAAAGCCTAAAATTCAAGCAGAATACTTGGCAGAAAAGCTCATAAAAATGCACTTTAGGTACTTTGCCCCAATAATTAGAGGATTAAAAATTCAGAGAATTTTTTCCAGCAAAAGAAGTGTCATTCTTTTGGACAATGATTAGAGTTTCAGTGTCTCTTTTGTAAAGAATTAGCATTTAGTCACAGCATTTCCAAAAAATGAAATAAAAACATCCCTCACATATGGGACTGTTCCTTAGATTTATATTAAGGAGCCTTAGATTACTGCACATGAAAACTACCCAAGAACCAATTTCTACAGGCTTATCATGAACAGAATAAAACATGCAATTTACATAAATTATGCAGATCCAATTTAATTATTTGAGCTAATAAATAAACTAAATTAGATTAATTAGATGAAAATGTAAGCAACAGCTTAAAGAGATAATGAAAGTAAACCAGCAAGAAAGATCTTCATATAGGTACTTTTGGACCAAGAGGTCCAACTCTATGGGCCTCTGAACAAGGTGCCCCCAGCCATCCTCCATTGTTTCCTGTGGAGGGATTGCAAGCTTTCTTCAGGGCAAACAGTAACCAGATACTCATGAACAAGCAAAGTAACTACTACCCAAAAGCCTTTCAAAGCAGACAGAACCAACAAGCCCAAAGAACCAGTGCAGAACCAGGGAATCCCAGCAGAAGTACAGAACATTGTGACAAGCCCAACACAACAAATGTCAGAGAATCCAAGCCAATGTCAAACCAGAGAATCCTCCAAGCCAAACAGAATTAACAAGGAATGCTGCTGCAAGCCCAGCAAATGTCAAATCACAGAATCCAAGCCAATGTCAAACCAGAAAATCCAACACAAACCACAAACACTGCGCAAAGTAACTTGAGCAAAGAACACAATGTTGAAAGACTAATAAAACTAATTTCAAACTAAACAATCTAAGCCAAACCAGTCTGGAAAGCCAATACTAAGCCTGGGAAGACACACACACACATTACAATTAAAGAAAATGTCATGGGAGCCTTAAAATGCTAGTGTCATTGGGGGAAGGGCTACAGGCAGATGGCTGTGAGCAGTGGCAGAGGAAGGGCTCGCAAGCAGACAGGGGTTGGACTAAATGTCCCTGGTGGTCCCTACCAACTCTATGATTCTACTCATTATATATACTTGTGGTATTATCTTCCCATTTACATATCAGTACATGTACTCTTTCACATAATTCTTACAGATACTGACCTGAAAAATGTTAATAACAATTTTTAAACTGCAAAGTTTTCCTAATATTGCATTGGCAATGGTATCCATTCATTGTTATTAATTTTATGAGGACAAGTTAACTGATAACATATAAACACTTGTTGGGCGGACCTGGTCCAGAAAACGCTGTGGTCATTTGACAATAAATCACATAATTTGCCTAGCTGCATGGGCCGTAAGGATGACCATTGGTACTGGAGTTGAATCCTTCCCAGTCCCTCCTCTCAGTAGCCCTGCCAGCTTCAAATATCTCCTCTGTCATTGTGATCACTGAGTGACTTTGGGCTATGTCACCTCTCCCTCAGCCTAACATACCTTACAGGGTGGTTGTTCCACCTGGAGCTCATTGGAGGAAGGATTGGATAGACGTTTGAACATTACAACCATAAGTGACTGAAAAAGAGAATGGGCAGAGTCATTGGGGCTTGTGAGTTCTATGGGCCTGACTATTTTGAGCAATTTCAGGCATATTTGTGTTAGAGTAATCATACATTGGCTCACATCTTCACTCTTAGTACTCACAAAAGTAGATTATAGATATTCCAAAGGATCTTGAAACAAGGGTAGGGGGGCATTAAGTACATGAAAAAAATGTAAAGAAGATAGAAAGGAGTATAAGTCAGGCAGAGGTAAAATATAGTGACAGAAATATAGTTCCCATGCGCTGGTTGATGCTTTTGAAATAGGGGGAAAAAACTAATGAGGTTTCCACTTGATTTTTTTTCAAAAGAGAAAGGAGAGCAAAAGACATTACTAAAGAATGCTTCCTTAAGCACAAAAGCAGGAATACGTTGATTTGAAATAAGGCAATTCAAGCAATCAAGAAAAAATAACCCACAGAATAACAGATATCTTCCCTAGTGTTGGGAAGATGATTAAAGAAGACAAGGAAGAATGCTTAGGAAATTGAACCCAACAGCCAACAAGGATACATTATAGGGAGACATGAAGGCACTGTTTCAAAGGACACTCATGCATTCAATCATAAGTGAAGAGAAGTGGAATTGTAGTCCTAACTCAAGAACAAGAAGGTTATTCAAGACTGCAGAAATTACAATGGCAGTAACTTAATGAACCATGTAATGAAGTTGTAGAAAAGAAAAAAAATATATAATTATGTTTTAGGCAGCAGTAGTCATGGACCTTCTTGTAATCTGTAGAAAAGTTACAACAGATACCATCTGTGCCATCTAGGCACTTAGAATACTTCAAAGGAAAGAGTGAGAGAAGAAGATTTCATAGCATTTTCTGATCTGGAGGAATCCGTTGATATGATACCATGAAATATCATGTCCTGATACATCTCTTTATGTGTTCTTGTTATGCAGATTATTCACAGACAATAGAAGTCAAGAAAGCCTGTTAGCTGGGTTAAGAGACCATCTGGTGTATCCTGACATGTGTAAGACTGTGTGGTTCTTGCTGAACAACCACTGTTTCAGTCTTGTTTGCACTTAGCCGCCACCTTATTACGAATGCTCAGTATATAGCCAAAGTGTTTGTGTTTGGGGGGTGGGCTGAACAAAGCTTGGGAACTACAAGAGTGATGTAGTTGAGGGCTTTTTTTCTGAAGAATGGGAGTAATCATGAGAGAGAGCCATTCTACCAATGCCTGCCAAAGCCCTCCAGATCTCCATACCACAGAGGTCAATTCCACTGGAGAAAATGCCAGCTTTAGAGGGTAGAGTATCACATCCCAGCTGAGCTCCCCCCCCCCAAAAATTCTGCCCTTCCTAGACTCTGCCCCCAAATCTCCAGGAATTTCCTTGCCCAAATTTAGCAACTATAGCATGACCAGATTTCCCTTCTCAAGTCTTGTGTTCTTAATGCTAGGCATCAGAATAAGGATGCCCCATAGTTTTAAACAGGAGCACAGTTTAGAATCATAGAATCATAGAGCTGGGAGGGCCATACGGGCCATCTAGTCCAACCCCCTGTTTAATGCAGGATCAGCCTAGAGCATCCCTGACAAGTGTTTGTCCAGCTTCTGTTTAAAGACTGCCAGTGAGGGGGATGCTCACCACCTCCCTAGGTAGCCAATTCCGCTGTTGAACAATTCTTACTGTAAAAATTTGTTTTCCTAATATCTAGCCAGTACCTTTCTAGCCACAATTTAAATTCATTATTGCGAGTCCTATCCTCTGTTGCCCACAGGATGTTTTAGGTCATCCTGTGTGGTGCAGGGGGTTGAACTGGATAGTCTTTAGGCCCCTTCCAACTTTTAATAATATGAATCTGTATTGAGCATTCTTAATTGCCTGGGCAGTCCACAATAAGGTGAGACAGAGATACAATTATATAAAGAAATAAAATAAAACTGCATGATAGAATTGCCTTGAAAATTTATGCTGGTGAAATATTATTTTAAAATGGTCCTTGCAAGTTGCCACTGGTTTGTTTCCAAAAGCCTTTATCACTCTCTCAGTTGGATTTGTAGCTTCATTTCCCCATTCCCACCAGAGAACAGCTAAAAAGCTTAATGCACACCAGTGGACCTGGTTAGCTGAGAACAGTTGTCCTGTAATTTTGATAAAGTTCATGTTTCACTGCTCTTCAGTTTAACTAACAAATATTGGACGTATTATCTGGGGCACATTTCCCTGAAGAATGTTCAACGTGTACAAACAGAGTAACATATTCAACTCTACTCTTTAGGGAACTATAACCCAGATAATAAGTCCATGAAAATATGCTTCGTTATGGTGGCGTAGTTTCAGCATTTCCCTTTATAATCCTGTCCATAACATTGTTGTGAATCAGCCTGAGAGTTACTCTTCAGAAGAAGAGGAGGCGGCAGAACAAGCCCTCACTCCCTCTGAAGAGATAACACCGGAACAGCAAGACGGGGCCTCTGAGCCAGAAGACTGGCCGTCTGAAACAAGAGAACAGGAACAGGGAAGAGAAAGCCTTTTACCTTCAGGGTCTCCTCCACCAGTGGAGAGAAGAGTAAAAGGTAGAATGGCACTGCAGCAAAGGAGAAAGTTGGCCCTGCTTTTGGACAAAAGACGTAAGTTGGCGCAGGAGGACTCAGAATCTGAAGCCGACAGTTGAGCTGAAACACCTGGAGAGTCATGAAGACAATATAAGCAAGACTGACCATTAAGTGCCTCGTGGGAGCAAATGTTATTGCATGCCGGCTGTCTCTGACAACCTCGTCTGAGATTTATCTCTTCTAACCCTTATCTTGAGAAGCTTCATTTGGAGTCCTGTTTGCCGTGTTGTTGAACTTCAGAGAAAGCCGTAGCCTGCAGCCAAGACCTTAAGGGCGAGGAACTCTTGTCTGTATGTGACCTTGTTCCTGAATGGTGAGTGTACTGTTTCTGTGCTTATTGAGGAGCTGCCGGCCCGGCCCGGCAAGAGTAAAATACGCGTCAGGTTCTGCTTCCTTCAGCACCGATACATTGCTGTGTGGAAAGCAGAGACTCAGACCTGCTTGTACGCAACAAACATTTTCCTTTGGCACAAAAGGTTCACCCCCAGATATTGGTTGTTTACAGATAAGAGGACTTTATTAAGACATTCCTTATTAAAGCCCAAACATCATAAGTCATCAGTAGCTTCAACATTAGACTACTTGATATATTGGTGGGGCTTCTTTCTCTTCTTTGTAGTGATACAGGTCACAAGAAGAATACGTGAATTTGCCTATAGTCTCTATTTTCTTGTCATGAAAAGATATGGGGTTGAATCCAGACTAAATTTTCCAATGGCAGAATGGAACTTTCCTGCCTCCCCCCCCCGCCCCCCATAGCTTACCAATCTCCATGAAATGCGCCTCCTGAGGAATGGTATGAGGGGGTCTGCAGCGGGAAGGAAGAATCAGCAGAAATTGCCAGTTTAATTCAGATCCAACCCATAGATTCTTGTCCTTGCCTTGCCCTTTCAGTAATCACGCTTCTGCCAGCTGTCATATGCTTTTAAAACCACAGTCCAAATTGAATTCATAACCTGCCTACATGAGCTTATGTTCTGGTTCTCAGTTAAATCATAGTATTTCCAAACATGGGAATTAGGAAAGCAACCCTGTTGAACTAGTGAAACCACACAGCTATTATCCTCCATGTGAATAGCAATAAAGTTTCTCTTTCATTAGCAGTGTGTGAGTAAACGTCCAAAGCTCTACAGAAATCAAGACTGTACAAATGGACACCTCCTACACTCTGACATAAGTTGAAAAAATCAATACATGTATTCGAGGCTCTCGGGGGCAAAAGTCACCTCCGATACCCAACTAATTATAATCTATTTTCCACAGAGAAAGGTGGTTGTGCTAAAAGTGGCTGACGAGCCCATTCCTTACAGCTTCTTGAAGCCCAGAGCAATAATAAAACAAGACAATTTTCAATGAAAATCAGCCCCTTATTGACAGCATCTGGATGCAGTACAGCAATAATCAGCATGTTTATTAACACATTCAATCACTAGCTTTTTTAGAACCTAAATGGCTGCCATTTGGTAGCTCATACAGTGCAATCTTCTTCAATTAAAGGGACAACTACAGAGCAGTTAATTTATAGATCCAATTCCCAATTGCCACTATGCCATTTCACATATTTGGCTTTGAAAAAAGTCACCAGAGACCTAGTTCATGAGGAGTTCTATCTTGTACGGAAATACCCCACTCATAGTGGGGAAAGTACAATTATTAGTGCTCCCTCTGGAGAAAGAGTGAGGCTGAACCAAATGTGTGCCTGTGAGGGGAGGCAATTTATTCTTACACTGTTGTGTTGGCCACAAGAAATTTTTTTTCCTATGGTCTCTTCTCATTCTGATTTTAACTGTTGTGGGAAATAGTACAAGAAATCGAGAGCTGCAGAAATTGAGAATAAGGGAAAGAAAGTGCACGGCATCCGTTAAAGCCTCAGTGAACAGTTTTACTTTTTCTTCTGTTGCTATGTAACTTTTATTTGGATCCTGAACAATTGGCCTAAATTATTTGTCCTTCAGTAACATAATTTTGACAGAAAGATATGATAGTGTGATTTGACAATGCTGTGAGAAATGTTTGCAATTCTAGCACTGGATATTAGACTAATGGCTGGATTTGTAGACATGACATACTTCTCTACAACTTTTCCTATAGAACCTCTCTTTGTAGGCATTACATACTTCCCTAGAACTTCCAGAACACATAATCCAGAGGAACAAAGACAAAAGTGAAGTCTACATATATAGAATGTGGGGAATTCAGTATACAATCATGTTCAAACATCTTCTTTTGCCTTTCATTATTGTAGGCATAGAGAGTTACCCCTTCAATTTCTTGTCACATATGACTGCAGGAAGAGAAAATGATGGAAAAGACTTTGCTTGGGAACTCTAAGCACATGGAACATACATCCATTAGGAGACTTTAAGGACATAAGAAGAGTTCAGCTGGATCAGACCAGTGGTCCATCTATTGCAGTACCCTGTCTCACACAGTGACCAACCAGTCCTTTGGAGGGCCAATAATAGGGCATCGAGGCCAAGGCCTTTCCCTGATGTTTTCTCCTTGCACTGGGATTCAGAGGTTTACTGCCTCCGAACATGGAGGTTCTCTTTAGTCGCAATGACTAGTAGCAACTGAGAGACCTTCCTTCTTTTTTCTCCTGTTACCATAGCTTCTCACACTATACTGGAGACTACCACTGAAGGCCCCTGAATTTTGGAAGCAGCCAGTTCAGTGGGGTAATCAGTAAGGTGGGCCTCAGAAATGCTCCCTGCTCAGTGTGTAGAAGCGCCTCGTGTGTCCCTTTGGATTTCAGTTTATGAATGAAATCCAATGGCTTCACTATTCTGTTGTCTGAGGGGAATTCTCAGTGTGTTCAATGAGGAAAACCTCATGCTGGTAGAGAGAGGCTCTGTTTACATAAGAGAAACCCGATTTAGTGTGAAGATTTAGACTGAAGATTTAGACTGTGTTCATGCCCATTTCATTTAGACCCAGTGTACCACTCCAGAGCACTCCATAGTATTTAATTATATAACCAAGGGCAGATGAATAAAACCACATTTAAGCTAAACCACATTTAAATTTAATACAAAGTGGTGCCTCTTTTTGTGAAACAGAAGTGTGGGTGCTGCCAATCAGTTTTTCCACATTCTGAGTGCATTCTGTATAGCTTATTCTGGTCACAATAAAAATCCTATCCTTCTACATTATTTCCAAAGATGTGAGTACAGTATTCGGGCCAGTAAACAAGCATGAAACCAATTTACATACATAACTATGTTTTTCTCCAGCCCCATTCAGATGGAACCTCAGAGTTATTGACAGCCTAATGATTCCTTAAAGATCAACACCAATTTGAAACTTAAGCATTCATCAACATTTTAGAAGCAGAGAAACACAAGCTTAGACTTGGTAAATGGAAGAGAAAAGGGAAAAAATGAATGCTCATTGTCCAATGGTGTATTTATCCAGTGATGCTTATTTCTTTGACCACGCTTTAGGTCATTTTCAATTAAACAGGATCAGGAAATTATTCTGGGAGAAAATAATATTTATCTTAGCTTCCCTGAAAAATTGCACACCACATTTGTAATACTTCATTAAACCATTAGTATTTAGCTTCATGCGTACAAATCAGAGCTTAATTGCAATTGTAATCTACATCAAAAAATGTCAGGGACAGGACACAGAGCATTGTGTCCAAATCTAGAATGAGCATATTCATTCTACATAGTTCAGGGAGCCTGAGGATAACAGCTTGAGCTGGAAGCTGAACCCCTGAGACAGAGGGTAAGCTGAGGGTATTGCTTTGTTGATCAGGCAAGGGCAGTATTGGAGTAAGGCAACTCAGCATGTCTGGACCCTGAATTTTGGGAGCACTTGGGGGCAGTATATTGCTCTGGATGCATATATGTGTTATCTTCTTAATGAATGGGATACCTCTATTTGTCTAACCTGGGAGCTTCTCTCTGACTCCTCCATGTCTTCCTCTGTCCTTTGTGTTCTATCTCTCCTCATGGACCTGCAAGGATCAGGGTGCATCTAGAGGTCTCTCCCTGTAGAGTCATGCCACCATGCCTACACACACGTGCTAGCATCCTTTAGATTAGGCTTCTTTCCACTGCAACATGGATGTGAATTGAATCTCCCTCAATAAAAGTAAGTTTTACCTTTTTTTGCAATATTCTTTCTTGGAGTCTGTTTTCTGCATGTGATACCATGCTTTCCTGTCCTTGCAACTTTGCTATACTAATATATATCCCCAATAGGCAGAAGTCCTGGCACCCAGTATTTTTACTCACCTTGCCAATCTGAAAGTTTCACAATGCCTGTAAATTGCAAGAGTCAATATTTTATGTTTCCCCTTTCTACTGAGTCATTTCTCTCTTTAAGGGTAGGTCAATATGTGTTGGTTTGCTTATCTAAGGGGCATTAAGACAGCCGAAACGTCCCAGCTTCCATTCATAGAGCTTTATTTCTTGACCTTGTAGTTCCCTTCTCAATTCACAGCATCTTTCCATAGTCATGCATTTGGGATCAAGCAAAGAGACTGCATTGATCGATAAACCCTGTTCCCTGCTGCAGTTCTGAATCTGAAACTGGAGGATACATCCATCACTTAAATCTAGAGGCATTACAATGGAAGAGGAAAAGTCAAACTAATTTGAAGCTGCAGGCATTGTTGGACACAGCTGTTAAGAGACCCTTGGTGCATAGCTGTGGTACAAAACCATCAATGGGAAATTACAAGGTCTAGAAGATTAACACAAGACACCAGCCCAAACAATGAAGCTTTTAGTTACAATGAAAGGGGGAAAGTGAGAGAAAGCAAAAGCCTCTGCATCATGTGGCCTACCATGATTGCCACTTGCTGTCCCCTCCCCCTTCAGTCTTTCTGCCAGTTTGTGGAAGGAAAATATGAGATGGTGACTCTCTTCCCAATCACCTGTTTTTCTCATTTGTATTTTTTATATTTCTTTTGTTAGATGCCTTGAGCTTTCCTGTTGAAAAATGTATGTGGGATATCAGTTTAATAAACCAGTATAAAATTAACTGTGATGAATCATTCTGTGTGCTGGAGCCACATCCATCTGGGACTGGGCAGTTCAATACAATGTGACACTTCAGGCCATTCACATTGTCATTTCACACAACCAGCAAGCAGATACCCTCAGCAGGGTGGTCACCCTCTACCACAAATGGTCCATTTCAGACAAGTACATAATGCCAACTTTTCACCAGTGGGATTTCCCTCAAACAGATCCATTTCCAGCCTCCCAGCATGCAAAGCTCAGCTTTTCTGCTACGGGGTGGCTAGCAACCCCCAAGTCTTTGATGAATGTTTTTCACATTCCCTGGTCCCAAAGGTCTATTTTACTCCATCCCCTATATCCCTCTACTATACAAAGTGCTAGCCAAAAAAAAAAAGAGAGAGAGAGAGAGAGTTTATAGGATTCATTGCTTATTGATTGCCTGTTTTTGGCCACAACAGACTTGGTTCTCATTGTTAAGGGATCTGGCGGGGTGCCACTACATTTGTTTTCCCCCTGCACCAGACTTGTTAGACAGGGGGATTGTTCAACATCATGACATTTCCAGACTGAAACTCACTGCCTGGCTCCTGCACCCCACCCCGTATCTTTCTCACAGGATGTTTTAAATGTTTTAGTTAACATTTATTAACAAACGTTCTACCAGAAAGTTGTATTTCCATAAGTGGTCCAAATTTGTCGACTGAGTGCACACTAAAGGTCACTCTCAATTTACAGACCCTCTACCAGTTATTCTGGATTCTCTGCTCACTCTGAGCAGATCGGGCTTAGCCCTGTCTTCTGTAAAGGTTCATTTGGCATCCATCTCTGCCTTCGATGGCTTCATGGATAGTTATTCCATTTTTTCTCACCACATTTCATGGCAATTTCTTAAGGGCCTTGTTAACTTATTCCTTTAATCCCTCAATGGAGTATATCTCTGGCTTTGGCTTGCCTTATTCTTCCCCCATTTGAGCCACTTGCTATGTGTTCCACTGCCTTACTGAAGGTTGCCTTTTGGAGGGCAATGACATCCACAAGGTCAATAAACTAGCTGCTCTCAGAGCTGACCCACCCTTTTTGCACTTATTTGCTGACAGGGTGACCCTACTTTAGAGTTTCTGCCCTGAGTAGTTTCTAAAGTTCACCTTTCACAATCAATTAGTTTGCCGGTATTTTCCCCAAACCCTCTTCTAAAGCAGAACAAGCATTACACAAATTGAATGTTCATAGTGCTTTATTATTCTACCTATAAAGGTCTACTCAGGACCATGCAAAGAACTCTTGCCCGCCTCCTAGATCTTTTTTCAGTGGATCATTGCAGCCATTACACTCTGCTATAAGCGGGCGAAAGTACCATGTCTGTTAGCAATCTGAGCACATTCAATAAGGGCATAGGCGTCTTCAGCTGCATTCCTACGAGGCGTTCCCTTGATTGCTACCTGCCAAGCTGCCTTGTGGTCTTCTTCAGAGTCATTTGTGAATCACTGCACTGTGGATAGATTCAAGAAGGGAATCAGCCATTCGAAAAGAGGTGCTACATTCCTTGTTTGATTGACAGACTCACTACCGCCTCCTTGGTGAGTAGCTTGCTATTCTCCCAGTGTGGGACTACATGGAAGAACAAAGATGAAAACAGGGTTGCACTTACCTGTAACTTGTTCACTGAGTGTCTTCCATGCAGGCACACATTCCCTACTTCCTGTGAGCCTTTTTTTAATACATATTTTTTGTTCACCCTCCAGGAGCTCAGGAGAACTGAGGGGAAAGGCCACCTCTCTGTTGTGACATGCAACAGTTTTGGTGGGAAAACATCAGCTTGCATGCTGGATGAAAGGGGTGCCTCTTCAGTTCCCTAAAGCTAAAAAACTTTTTCTTTAAGGCCAGCCTGTGCCTGCACAGTCCCAATATGTGCCTGCATGAAAGACACTTTATGAACAACAGTTACAACAGGGAAGTGCAGCCTTGAACATATGAAGCTGCCTTATACTGAATCAGACCCTTGGTCCATCAAAGTCAGTATTGTCTACTCAGACCGGCAGCAGCTCTCCAGGGTCTCAGGCAGAGGTCTTTCACATCACCTATTTGCCTAGTCCCTTTAACTAGAGATGCCGGGGATTGAATCTAGGACCTTCTGCATGCCAAGCAGAGGCTCTACCACTGAGCCACGACCCATCCCCTTGTTTTGTCAAAAAGCAGCAAATCCTAAGTATCAGATTTGATACCCTAAAAATAAATTTATTAATTTTAATTGAACTGTATTTTTGAATCCTGGGCACTTCAATTCGGGGATATCAGGAACACCAATATTTGTCAAGTCCAGTATACCTGAACCCCAAAAAATACCAAATTTCATTGCACACCCCTAATTGGTACTCTGTAACATATGAAACTACATTTAGCCCCTCAGAATTATGAACTGATTCACAGCTCAACACTCAATTTTTGAGAAGACTGATAGGCCAAAGCTTGAAAGAATGCTTTCTTTGTGAATAATCAGTCCCCAAACCTATTATTTGTCCTTAAGCTTCCAGATTTTCTAGGTCAGTGATGTCAGCTAGATACAGGTCTTAAAATATTTAACAAGGGAAAAGCCAGCACACAAAGCCTGTCCAAGCTCTTCTTATCAGAAAAACCCATTGTGATCTATTGTTAAGCTGCTGTATTCACAAAGAAGGATAAATAGCAAAAGCTCTCAGTTGAAATCAACTGGATTCCTACTTGGTTTTTGCTACCAGAGCTGGTTAAATGGAAGATGTGTTTTAGAAAGGTCTTTATAAAAGACAGAAATAGCTTGAAAATATATCTTGGGTCAATTTGGTATTATAAAAGGTGCTCTTAGGAGCACCTGTTCAGTTTTTTGTACAGGAAGCAAAAGAATGGAGCACCTGTGGTGCAGAAGATTTGTGGCAGCACAACTTTCCAGTGCTAGTGATGGACAGAGTCTCTTAGCAGCATTCAATTTACACCCAACATTGTTCTCATCAAGGAAGATGTCAAAAATTTAAATACTTATTTCCTATCTGCAACAATCCCTTCACCCCTGTGAATCCTGGCCCCGCTACTAAGACTGCGCATCTGGATATGCCAAACCAAACATACCCCACCCCCCCAAAAAAGCCTAAAGGCCCTTCAATTGCTTTTAGTTTAATTTTGGCTGTTTAGTTTTCCTTTTTTGTTAAGAATTGTTAAAGTTAACACTATTTTTAAAGGGTTTTCCTTAAATTTTGGGGCCTTGTGGTGGATTGCCTTGGTTTTTTTTTTTCTGAGGTGTTTTGGATGGTTTAAGTTTTTGGCTTTCCCTGTCCTTTGCTTGGTTCCCCACCCCCACCCCAATAGTCTTTTTTGGTGTGAAGCCAGTCCTGAGGGGCTGGTTTTCTGTTTGGTGGTTGTTCTAGTGGGGTTTTGTGTTGTTTTTAAGTTGATTGGAGAGGCTTTTTTTCTGACCTTGTGTGTGAGGCTCTGTTTTCTTAAATATATTTTCTTTTGGTTTTGTGTGTGTCTTTCCTCACCCCCTTTCAGGTTTTTTTCTTTATTTCTTGGCTTTAGGGTCTGGGGGTGGGTTCTGAGCTTTTTATATTGATTCTCCCCCCCCCATTTCCTCTTGATTTTCTGGTGCTTGTGCCTTTCCGTTGCAGAGAGGTGTTGCTGGGTGGGCACCTGTACATTGGATTGGCTTGTGGGGGCATCTGGGCTGGCAAAAATTCAACAACCTGGCATTGTGTGGCTGGACATGGGTTCCCTGGGCTCATGCTGCCAGAGGGTGCCTGGGTTTTGCCCTGTGCATTGGATTGGCTTGCAGCTTTGCCTGGGCTGGCAAATGTGCCCCCCTTTATTGATTTCTTGTGATGTATTTCTTTTTTTTTTATATAAATTTTATTGGGTTTTATGATAGAAATTTTCCATTGCATTAAACAACATCTATAACAATATCGAATTTCAATTCTAACCTAAAGTTGTTATAATTCCATATCATATAATAAAAAAGAGAAAAGAAAAAAGAAAAAAAAGAAATGGAAAATTTTTTGACTTCCCCATCACCTCTATCTGCCTCTTAATAAAAAGTTCCTCCCGTCATAGGTAATCTAATCTTGATAAAATATCAATACCATATATAAAAAACCATAATCTGTTAGTAAATATAATTATGCTTATTCAATATAAAAAAAAAATCAAAAATAATCCTCTGGATCAGATTAGAAAATATTCTTCCATTCTTCCCAATTTTAACTCATATTCACAATAATGCATCCACGCCCCCCATTCCCCCAAAAACCGAACGTCATTTTCTTCATTTAGAATAGCTGTGAGTTTTGCCATTTCTGCCACTTCAAACATTTTAACAATCCAGTCTTTTTTCTCTGGAGTTTCTAGCCCTTTCCATTTCGCTGCATAAAGCAGTCTCGCAGCTGTTGTGGCATATATCAAAAAGGTTCTTTGTGTTGCTAAGTCGTCTGGAATCATACTCAATAACATCATTTCTGGTGTTTTGGATATATTCTTTTGTAGTATTAATCTCAATTCGTTATAAATCATGTCCCAGAAGTCTTTGGCTTTGTCACAGGTCCACCACATGTGATAAAAGGAACCAATTTCTTTGTTACATTTCCAACAAGTAGGGGACATCGTTTTATAAATCTTTGCAATTTTCTTGGGTGTTAAATACCATCTATACATCATTTTATAGATGTTTTCTCGCACTGACTGTGCTTTTATTCCTTTTAAATCTTTAGACCATAATCTTTCCCATTTATTTAAAACAATATCATGTCCCACATTTTGAGCCCAATCGATCATAGTTGGTTTAATCGTGTCCTGCTCACAGTATATTGTTAAAAGGAGATTATACATTTTAGAAATCAGCTTTGTATTATTGTCTAGTAGAATCCTTTGAAAAGGAGATTTTTCTTTAGAGAAACCTTTTTTTTGCATCTTGTACAAAAACTGATTTGATTTGGTAATATTGAAGCCATTGTAAATCATCCTTAAGCAGTTGAAAGTCTTTTAGTGAGCATTTCTTTCCTTCCCAATTAGTTAGATCTTGATAAGTAATAAATTTGTCTGGTCTAAGTGGGCGCAAAGTTAGCATTTCTTGGGGCGATATCCACATCGGTGTTTCTGGTTCCAAAATGTGTTTATATCTCATCCAAATACGAAGTAGAGAGGACCTGATTATATGATTACGGAATGTTGCTTGTAATTTAATTTTATCATACCACAAATAACCATGCCATCCACTTAAGTTATTATAACCTTCCAAGTCTAGCAAACGTACATTTGACAAATTCATCCAGTCTTTTAGCCATACTAAAGCTACCGCTTCAGCATAGAGTTGAAAGTTAGGCAGTGCTAAACCTCCTCTAGTTTTTAGATCCACCAAGTATTTATAAGCAGTCCTTGGTTTTTTTCCTTGCCAGATGAAGTTTGAAATGTCTTTCCTCCAAGTTTCAAAATATTTTGTTTGTGATATTATTGGTAAATTTTGGAATAAGAAGAGCATCCTCGGTAAGACATTCATTTGGATCGTTGAGATACGTCCCATTAATGACAATTTTTTGTTTGACCATATAATCATATCAGTTTTAATCTTACCCCATAACTTGAGGTAATTGTTGGTTAACAGATCTTTATTCTTTGCAGTGATCCAAATTCCCAGGTATTTAACTTTGTTAGCTTTCTCCCAGCCAGTATATGATATAAATTCCTGTTGTTGTATTTCCGATAAATTTTTAAATATTATCTTTGTTTTTTCTTGATTCACTTTAAAGCCTGATACTTTTCCAAAATCATCCAAAGTCTCCTGAAGTATATTCATTGACTGTGTTGGGTTTTCCAAAATTAGCAGTAGGTCATCCGCGAATGCTCTCAACTTAAATTCATGTTTTTTAATTCTTAGCCCGCGGATGTCCTCCATACTTCTTAGTTTCACACATAGCGGTTCCAACACCAACAAAAATAAAAGTGGAGACAAGGGACATCCCTGTCTAGTCCCTTTCGTGATTTGGCAGTTATCTGACATTGATTCATTAACCAAAATGTTAGCTTGTTGGGAGGTATAAATAGCCGATATACCTTTCTGAAAACGATCTCCAAAATTCAATTTATCCAAAATCCGTTTCAAAAAGTTCCAAGAGACCATATCAAAGGCTTTTTCTGCATCCAAAAATACAAAAGCCGCAGTTTGTTGAATATTATGGTCATAATATTCCAGTGAATCTAGTAAAATTCTTACATTGCCTTTTATTTGCCTTCCTGGTATAAAACCTGCTTGGTCCTCATGTATAAGATCCTTAATAAATTGCTTTATCCTACATGCCAAAACCGAAGCAAAAATTTTGTAATCCACATTTAAGAGCGATATAGGTCTGTAATTAGATGTTTTTTCTGGATCTCTTCCTTCTTTGGGTATCAGTGATATAAATGCGTGTGACCAAGTCTCCGGGGATGTTCCCTCGTCCAAAATTGCATTGTAAAGTGAACCAAAAAATCCAACTAAATTGTCACTAAAAGTTCTATAAAATAGTGCAGTAATTCCATCTGGTCCAGGTGTTTTATCCGTTTTCTGTCTCAGTATTGCTTCTTGTATTTCTTCCCTTGTTACTGGAGCTTCAATACATTCTCTCTGGGTCATTGACAAAGCTTTCATCTGTATTGAGTTTAGAAATTTGTCTATTTTCTGTTTTGGAGTATTTTCTTTCTGATATAACTTAGAGTAAAATGAAACAAATTCTTTCTGAATTTCTGAAGTTGAATAAACTGGTCCTTTAGCAGTTTGGATTTTTGTTATAATCTTCTTTTGAAATGAGTCCTTCAGTTGTGTTGCTAAAAATTTTCCTGGTTTATTTGCATATTCAAAATACTTTTGTTTAGCAAGTTTCAGATTTTTATTCATTTCCTCCATTATTACCAAATTTAATTGGTGTTTAGATGCAGAAATCTGTATTTGAATTTCTCTTCTCTCCTCTTCCTGTGTTACCATTACCAATTTCTGCTCCAAATTTTGTAAATTCCAAAGTATGTTGTTTGTAAATTGCAATTGAGTCTTCTTCCAGGCCGAGTGTTTCTGTATCATAAAACCTCTCAGAACAGCTTTGAATGCGTCCCAAACTGTATTTAAAGAAGTTTCCCCATTAAGGTTAATTTCAAGAAAGTCTTTCATTAAAACCTGTAATTCCTTTTGTATCTTGTTGTCTTTTAAAAGTTTATCGTTCATTCGCCATCTAAATGCTTGTTTATTGTTCCAATCAAAGGTAACAGGATTGTGATCAGAAAAAGTTCTAGGTAAAATATGAATTTTACGTAGTTGCGTGAAAATTGATTTACTGGCCCATATCATATCGATTCTGGAGTGTGAATCGTGTCTTGCTGAATAAAAGGTGTATTCTTTAGCTGTTGTATTCATTGTTCTCCAAATGTCTTGTAATTCTAATTCTGAAGCCATGGCAAAGAAAGTTTTAGGCAAGCATCCATCATTGATATCTTTTGCTTTTGATTTTTTGTCCAGAGATGGGAGAATAATTCCATTGAAGTCGCCCATCAGTAAAATTTGGTCTTGTGCGTACTGGGTTATCAGGTCATGTAATTTTTCATAGAAGGATTTTTTCCCTTCATTGGGTGCATAGATTCCAACCACTATTGTCCTTTGTCCCAATATTTTAGTTCTGATAATTACAATTCTTCCTTCATTGTCTTTATATACTAGTTCTGGACAGAGACTGGGGTGGGCATAGATTACCACTCCCTTTGTTTTAGTTTTAGCAGAAGCAATAAATGCTTGTCCAAGCATCTGTTTCTCCAAGTATTTTTTATGCTTTGAAGCTATATGGGTTTCTTGTAGGCAAATTAGGGAGTATTTATATTTCTGTAGATATTTGAAGATTCTGGCCCTTTTAGTTTTCTCATTCAGTCCATTTACATTCCAAGAAATTGCTTTTGCCATAATGTAGTATTTTTTAGCAAAATAAAAAGTCTATAGTTTAGTACCACCTTCTGCACCCTGTACTTCTTCTTCCTCTTCTTCTTCCTCCTTCTCTCCAGGTAATTCTTTAAGGTCCATTTTATATTTTCTCAAAAATTTCCCCACATCTGCTTGGGATAGAATTGTCGTTTTCACTTCCTTATAGGTGAAAGCCAAACCTTGTGGCATAATCCAACGATATTTGATGCCATTAGCTTTCAGTATAGACACAAAATCTTTGTAGTTATTCCTCTGTGAAAGTAGATGCCTTGGAATATCCTTCAATAGTATAAGAGAGGAGTCTCCTGCTGACACTGGATTTTCATAATGAATCTTCATAATCTTGTCTTTAACTCTGGTGTCATAGAACACTATCATCAAATCTCTTGGCTTAGATCTTCTCATTCTAGCAGGTAGTGGTATCCTGTATATTCTATTAATGGCTTGTTTTAATTCTTGTTCATCTATCTGAAATAAGTAGGCCAAATTTGGTATTGCAGATTCTTTATTATCTCCCATCATATCTGGAAAATTGCGTATACGAAGGTTGGTCTCTTTCACTCTCATCTCCATCATTGCCATTTGATTTTTTGCCGCCATCTGATCCGCTTGTATTGTTTCAATCTGTTTTTCTTGGCTTGTTAATTTTTTCTTTGTGTCCTTGTGCTCATCCATCACTTTCTTAATTGATACATCCATCGCTTGCATATCTGTCTTCATAACAGTCATTTGAGTTTTTACTTCTTTCAAGTCTCCAGTGACCACATCCAACTTCTGATTAATAGCTTGGGATGCTTGACCAAGATTTGTCATCATAGAAGTCAACTGTGCCATCTGTGCAGACATCTGTTCAAACTGTTTATTTGTTGCCTCAGTTTGTTTAGTTAGCATATCCTGTAACTTTTTTTCCATGGGCGAGGTTTGTAAAGAGTCCCTTAATTTAGTATAGGCAGGGCTATGTAGTGAGCCAGAGCGGGGTCGAGACATTTACATTCAAAAAAAGCTGGTAAAATACATGTCCACCGACAGGGCCTTTAAGGTGCTGGTTAAAAGATAATAGTTCAAAGATCAGCCTAGTAATTTTTTCGGGTTGAAAAGAGTCGAAATTGGCTTTAAAATTGCATTTTAAAGTTTTAAAATACCAGTGAGTTTTTTCAGTCGCTCTAGATCGGATTAATCAGGAAGTAAACAGGAAGTTACTAGTGCTGCAGACCTTCTATCGCCTCTTCTCGATGGTTATTCCTTCAGGAATGATTTGAAAGTAACTCGAGTGCGACGGATATTCAGTCCCGCGGCTACTTCCTGTTGTTTTAGTTCCAATGATAGAGAGGGTGTTATAGAGAGTCTTCCGTTCCAGGCACTCCCTTACTGCAAACGTGGCAGGAATTCGCCGGAAAATCAGGAAGAGAAATCACCCTCCCCTTCCTTCGGACCTCTCATTGGTGATAATTCTTGTCAGTCTAAAAGGTATCCTTCCGACTCTTTGTTATGGTTTAGGCTGATCGATCCGATAAGGCTCCTGTCGCTAATCCCGATGACTAACTCAGATCAAACTTTTTCAGTTCGGATTATGGAGGGGTGGGGGTCCCAGAAATATTCTTATCAGCCTCCCGTCTGTTCAAATTTCTAGTAAGTAGACGAAGAGTTCTTTTGTACTCACTTGGGTGTCAAGAGGTGAGGTTCTTTTCTTTATGTAGTCCTTATGTTGGTATTAAGGCGGTGGAGGGTAGAGCTTGCTGCCAAAGTTGCGTTTTGGCGATGTCCTTCCCTAGTGCCCTCGCAGGACCGGCGTCTAGGACTCCGAGGGGCTTAAAAAAGCCCCCTCAGAGTACCTAGGAGGTCAAACCGCGTTTGCGGGCTGCAGGGAGTTCCTGCTTTCCAACCCACTTGCAAGGGTCGGATTGGGGTATCTATGTACCCCCAAAAACAACGCAAACTTGGATTTCTCCCAGGACAACCTGGGGAAATGGAGTGCTCTCTCCAACGGCACCACCGGAAGTCTTGTGATGTATTTCTGTGTGTTTTTGACATTGTCTCTGTTAGGCTTGTAATGTGCCTTGCGGTTCTGCTAAATTGTGTTCTGGTATGGTTGTGTAGGGTGGTTGTTGGGGTGGGAGTCACTGACTGATGGTTGCTCACAGGCATGCCCCTCTGCTTTTCCCATGGAGGAAAAAAGGCTGGGTTTTCCTCCCTTGGAAACAATGGAGGGATAGGGGTGTGCTGGGTCACTGTTTTTAATGGAATTGCATTTAATGGAAGATCTTTGTGGGGCTATGGGGGCACCATATCTGAGCACAGCTGCTGGTGACGCTCCTCAGAAGCACCCCCAAGTCTTGTGAAGTTTTGGTCAGGGGGTCCAATTCTATGGGCACCCAAATGGAGGAAAACTGGGTGCCCATAGAATTAGATTCCCTGGCCCCCCAGATCCCTGCAAAGATCTCTACTGAATGCAATTGAAGCAAAACAGTAACCAAGAAACCCCCCCCCCCAATTCAAGTCAGTTATGGGATCTGTAGTTCCCATGAATGCTTGGATGTGACATTGGCCATTAAAGCCTATGGGAAATATTTTTGTGGGGTTCTGGGACACCATATTTTCAGCATATAGGTCCAGGGGGTCCAAAGAGGGTCCCAAAGGGGGCCCCCCACATTCCATTGGAAACAATTAAAAATGCCCCCTGACCCAAACTTTACCAAACTTGGGGGTTCTTCTAAGGAGAGTCACCTGCAGCTATGCTTCAACCTTAAAAAACAGCCCCACATAGCCTTGCAAAAATCCCCATAGACTTTAATGGTGCCTAAAATTTTCAGGAAAGCCAGAAAAAAAGCCGAAAAACCCATTTACCAGTATTGGTATTTGGCTTTTTTCTGCTAACTTGAAAATTTTTAGGTCCAACAAACCTGAATCTAAAAAAATAATGAAGAAACCTGCACACCCCTACCCACCACTTACCTTGAAAAGGCTCTGGGAGACCACAGGGTCTCCTCTCTGTCATCCTCCCTCCATTTATGGCTCCTAGATAGCTTCAGTATCCCAGGTGCAAGGAGCCTTGATTCCTTGAGAGCCAGCATGGTGTAGTGGTTAAGAGTGGTGGTTTAAAGCGGTGGAGTCTAATCTGGAGAAGTGGGTTTGATTCCCCACTCCTCCACATGAGCAGCGGAGGCTAATCCGGTGAACAGGTGGTTTCCCCACTCCTACACATGAAGCCAGCTGGGTGACCTTGGGCTAGTCACAGCTCTCTTGGAGTTCTCTCCAGCCTCATCTACCTCACAAGGTGTCTGTTATGGGGAGGGAAGGTGATTGTAAGCTGGTTTGATGATGGTGAGGGGTCTGGAGACAAAGTCCTATGAGGAAAGGTTGAAGGAGTTGGGTATGTTTAGCCTGAAAAGGAGAAGACTGAGACGGGATATGATAACCATCTTCAAGTATTTGAAGGGCTGTCATACTGTATAGAGGATGGTGCCGAGTTGTTTTCTGTTGCTCCAGAAGGTCAGACCAGAACCAACAGGTTGAAATTAAATCAAAAGAGTTTCTGTCTAGACATTAGGAAGGATTTTCTAACAGTTAGAGCAGTTCCTCAGTGGAACAGGCTTCCTCGGGAGGTGGTAATCTCTCCTTCCCTAGAGGTTTTTCAGAAGAGGCTAGATGGCCATCTGTCATTAATGCTGATTCTATAACCTTAGGCAGATGATGAGAGGGAGGGCACCTTGGCCATCTTCTGGGCATGAAGTATGGGTCACAGGGGTGTGTGGGGGGAGGTAGTTCAGAATTTCCTGCATTGTGCAGGGGGTTGGACTAGATGACCCTGGTAGTCCCTTCCAACTCTATGATTCCTTAAGTGGTAGAGAAAGTCGGCATAGAAAAACTCACTCTCCTCCTCCTCTTTCTCCTCCTCCTCCTCCCAATGCATTGTTCTCATAAGACTCTGTTTCCCAGGACTCTTTGTGCTTGAGATGATACTGCTGTTGTAACATTCTAGAGAGGGGGAAGAGAAACAGTAAAGATAATTTTGTTATTACAGCCACTGCCCCCCCCCCAGTAATTCTGGGAGAAAAGAATTGATGGAGGACTGAGGGGTGAATCCTAGCCTGTATCCACATGGATATTTTGCTCTACCTTAACTTTCTTACCATACCACAGTTTGGGGATTTCATCCTGCTTCTGTGTTTCCCCCCCCACTTTACTGTAATCATTTCCAAACCTGGTTCAGCATGATCTTTGGGGGGAAATCACAGTCAAAGCACCTTTGCATGCCTTGTGGAAGAGATGTATGTTTTTGCAATTCCCACCCACATCATCACTATTTCCCTTGCCCCCATGTCCTACAGCCCGTGTCATTCAGACAATGCATTTTTTTTACTTATTTATTTAAAATATTTATTTATTGCCTTTCTTCCTTAAGGAGATCAAGGCAGTTTACCGTATAGGTAAAATACCTAAAAGAGATACACAAAACACATAAAAAAAAACCAAAATTTAAAGTCACAATTTAGGACTGCTAGTAACTTAATCAAATGTGGCCCTAAATAAATCCATCTTTAACTGCCTCCTAAAGATTGAAAGTGAGGAAACCAGGCGCACCTCCCTGGGGAGGTTGTTCCATAATCGTATGCTAGGTCTGCCACAAGCTGCTCAATAATCTTCCATGGCATGGAGTGGTAAAGCTGCAGTACTGCAGTCCGAGCTCTGCTCACAACCTGAGTTCGATCCCGATGGAAGTCGGTTTCAGGTAGCCGGCTCAAGGTTGACTCAGCCTCCCATCCTTCCAAGGTCGGTCAAATGAGTACGCAGCTTGCTGGGGGTAAAGGGAAGATGACTGGGGAAGGCACTGGCAAACCACCCCGTAAACGAAGTCTACCTAGTAAATGTCGGGATGTGACATCACCCCATGGGTCAGGAATGACCCGGTGCTTGCACAGGGGACCTTTACCTTTACAGGGTAAGTTGGAAACAGACTATGAGGTGGATCCAGCACAAAATTTCCACTTGTGCAAGAGCTCATGTGCAAGTGGAAACTCCAAGAAAAAGACCACAGAAGCCGGTTGCACAAAGTCAAACTTCTTGTACAGCCTTTGGTTCTTGCACAAGAGCTTGTGGAACTGATTTCTAAACACTATAATATATAGGGAGGAAAGTGCTGGGTATTGCACAAGATATTGTGGGGTATTCTTCACGGAAATTTGCTGCTGTTTCGATGCTGATTTGCGTTGGAGGCAAATTTTGGTTATTCACTGCAGATCCGTGTTTTCCCCCACTGAGCAAAATAAGCTGGGTTAAAAGAGAGGCAATCCAAACCACTTCTGAGCCGTACTTTCCAGTAGAAGAGCGTTTTTTTGCTCAGATGCCCATGAAAAAATGTTTGCTTCGCTCCCCGGGACATCTCCTTTCTCCTCCCCCAAGAACGGTGATTGGCTGGGGGAGTTGCCACTCTAACAGCATCGCACCGGCAGGAGGGAGACCCAAAGCAGACTGGCTGCCCCTCTTCAGAAGGGTGATGGGGGTTTTGGCTTGGATTTGCCGCTCTCAGGTTTCCCCCCCCCAACACACACACACACACACACACATAGGATCGCACCAGCTGGAGGGAGACCCAGAGCAGACTGGCTGCCTCTCTTCAGAAGGGTGATGGGAGTTTTGGCTTGGATTTGCCGCTCTCAGGATGCCCCCCACAACGCACACACATAGGATCGCACCGGCTGGAGGGAGACCCAGAGCAGACTGGCTGCCTCTCTTCAGAAGGGTGACAGGAGTTTTGGCTTGGATTTGCTGCTCTCAGGATGCCCCCCCCCAACACACACACACAGGATCATGGGAAGAGTGGGCGGGATTAGGCGGATTTGGAGCGGTGAGTCATGAGCGGCAGCAGACGTAAGCAGCGCAGAGAAGTGCACTGTTTCTCCCGTGAAAAATTGAAAATGCCTCGGGATGGGGGGGGGGGAATCTGCGCTGCCATGAAAAAGCTATTTAAATCGGTTTATTGTTTGCTCTGATTCGAGACCGAAGCAAAATCCACCGTGAAAAATACCCCTGTGTGAGCGAAACTGCTCAAAATTCACTTGCAGATTACTAGATCCAGGCCTATAATTAGCTGTCTTAAGCTCCATAAGGAAGAAAGGTGGCTGATAAATATTTTAAAGAAAGAAGGAGAGAGAGAAAGAGAAAAGGACAGAAATAGCTAGCATTTCAACAGAGACATAATCTCAGCTCCTTTAGTCCACTCCATCAACAAACTGTTGCTCCTCTGAGAATCAAATCACACATGCATTGTGAAATTCAGTGGGATCATAAATCAGTCTTCCTGATTAGCCCTCACCTGGTACAGAAACACAATGTAAGTACATCTAAAACTGCCACCCTCTTTTTTGTATTTGATAATGAAAGAGGGAGAAGGGCTGAAAAAGTGCTTTGTGGAATATCTGAACTTGGCCACAGAGGAAACAAATTGCCATCATAAGGAAAGAGAAAAATAGTTGAGATTCAGTGGAACAGCTTATCCTCACAACCCAAGATGCCTATGTAGCCTAATATCCTTCTTATATTCTGACAAGTACTGTATCATCCAGAATCACTTATAGGTAGTACAAGTGGGGACCTGCAAGCATTCTCCCGCCTTTGTTTCCTCCTCTCCTCCCCCAATTTGTCTGCCTCTTGCTCTTTCTCCATCCTGCCACCCCTCCTCTTACTGTCTGCCCCATGCCTGTCTCTCTCTCTGCTTCCTACCCCATCACTCTCTTTCTCTCTCATTCTGCCTCCCCACCCCAGAACTCTGTCTTTCTTTCTCTGTCTGCATCTCTGCCCCCCCCCACCCCACCATTGCTGCTGTCAGTGGCTCGCCCGGCACAGCTCTGGGTGAGCCTGCTGAGACTTCCCCCACACACACCATCACCACTCTCAGCAGCAGCTGCCACAGTTGGGTTCCTGGACTTTATTGCTGGAGCAGGCACTGCCTCATGCAGCAGTTACCACCACCACTGGACCCCTCAATGGTAAGTGCATGTACAGACACTTTGTTTAATTTCAGGGGAATTTAAACCTTTGATTATTTTTAAAACATTTTAGATTTTTCTACAAACCTGGAGGGTCCCCAAGTTTGTAAAAAAATCCGTTTTGGGTAAGCATGGTCCTGATCCATGGATTTAGGTATCAGATGGGGGCCACACTTGGGAATAGATGCATAGATAACATAGACATTTAGATATGTTTGTGAAGGACATTGGTTTAAAACCAGTCACCAGTGTGTAAGCCCTTGGCCCAAATCTGAACCCAAAAACCACCTCAGAGACAGTCAGTCATTGCTGTCACAATGTAAGCCCTTGGCCCAAATCTGAACACAAAAACAACCTCAGAGACAGTCAGGTCCAAACTGGGATATAAGCCTGACACAGTGTAACATCTAGGGGCAGTAAAAAGTAGCTTGAATTGAATGTTTGTCACAGTCCTGCAATGGAATGACACATTATGTGTTTTGTAAAACAGTAAAAAAAATGGACATAAGACCAACAATTTGGGCAATAAGGTTTTAAAGCAAGACTTTCATTTATCTTATAGTAATTTTCCTTTCCTTAAGAGCAGGAGGAAATTCAGCCCAATGCTTTGTCTTTTAAAGCTGTTTCTGCCGGCAATATCAATGAAGATGACATGGACATTCTCCTGGCTTTGCCTGTGAATGAATGAATGAATGAATGAGTGAGTGAATTAATGAATGAATGAGTTTTCCATCCTGCTTGACAGCTGTGTAGTTCTCATGCAAGGTTCTTATCTACAACTTTCCATCAGTGAGAGAGATATATTTCTGTGGATTTTAGTTGGCTTAAAATAATTCAGTGCACTTAAGGCTGAAGGGCTTGGCAAGCATGCTGAACTCTTCTAGATAAATGTCAGCATGAATCTGTTTATGTTCTTCAGATTTCTCAGCTCTAATTAGAAAGCCACAGGAAATGATTCCTTGCATGATCTAGAACTGACACCTGATGACTACTCCATACTAATAAAAGAACGCTTACATTTTATTCACATCTCCTGAACCTTCATGTAAGGTACCAACCATTACATAGTAGGTATAAAATCCCAGAAGACTCTATTCAATAAACTGCTCAAATCTCTGCTCTGCTGAAGCTGGTTTTAGAAGACTTGTCATAGGTTTTATTAATTGTGCTATGATATTTTATGTGCCAATGTGTCCGTTTGCGGTGGTGTTACTTCCACAAATGGCTCCAGTTGAAACAACAAACATTTTTCTTACTTCTTCCAGACTAACCTTTACAGTTAAATACATCTTCACTCCCACTAGTGTAGGGTATTCAAATAATTTTCTCTTTTCCTGTTCTACTCAGTGTAAACTTGATAATCCTGAGAAGAGTGTTGTCCTTTGATCTCTTCCAATCAGCACCATTATTTCATTAAATCCTTTTGATTTCTTTCTACATGATGTCTCCTCTCACTGATTGTGATGCTAAGCAAACTTACAGACATATGAATTAGACTTATTTCACAGTTCATATATTTACAGTGCAATTCTGTGCAAAATTATTCCAGTCTAAGCCCATCAATGTCATTGGGCTTAGACTGTAGTTATGTTGCATAGGATTGCATGGTTGGAGTGTCTCTTTTATCATTATCTTACATCCCATTCTTATGAATATATATCCAGAAATGATTCCATCTAGGTTCAGTGTGGCTGTTCTTCCAGAGTCGGGGTGGGAGCAGTATCTGGATTTATAAATTAATCAAGTTTTCCTCCACTGCTATTTGGTGTCAAAATACTTTTCCACATTAAAATTCTCCCAGTAATTCAACTTGGAAAAAAGACTGACAAAGAGCCTTTAGGCTGTTAAATACAGCTTGACTAAAAGAATGGTGCATTGCCTTTTTTTTTTGTAAGCTTTTAAAAATAACCTATATTCTCTGCAATAAACAAGAAAGAACAACTGATAAAAAGGGCATCCTGGGAAATAGTGAAAAGCATTGGGGTTTGCAGTCATGGCTGACAACTATATCATCAGAGGTTCGCATTAGTTGTGTCAGTGGAAATAGAAAGATGAAAAAGGGCTCAATAAAAATATGCTCAGAGATTGTATCAGGCATGGTGTAAGCAACATTAGCTGTGATGCTGCAATGCACAAATCTCTGAATAATAATCTCAGCACAACTTCCTCATTTTCTTCTACAGAGGGAAAGCTTTTTGCACTTCCTGGATCTCTCCAGGAAAGGCAAATCATTTCGCAATTCAATATGAAAACTGTTTCTCATATTAAATAGCAACAAATTTGAGATGTTGGCAAGGCGGGTATCAGGCATGAACCACATGTATCCATCCATGCACTATCCCCTTGTGTTCCGTTGATCTGCAGTGAAAAAGGGTTGGTAGGTGTGAGTGATGGACAGGAGGCTGCCCTGCCCTTGAAAGGAAAAACAGCCCCTCAGAGTAGCCCCCAGGAGTGCTGTTTCAGCAGCCAATCATCTTTCAGGGTGGGGGTTAGATTGTTGGAAGGAAGCACATTAAGGGAGTTCAGATCTGCCTCAGGTAGAGAGCAGATACAACTCAAGCCCAGCTCAGGAAAAAGTGCGGAGAGTGCGAGGGGTAGCTTTGCTTGGGTGTGTGGCAAAGTGGTTGAGCTCTATTTCTAGGACATAACAGAGTACCCCAATTATTAGGCCTGTCTCTGGTGATGAGCAGACCTTGTACTTTTTAGTCTGACTCTTGTGAAAGGGCAGGCTGCTGTGGGTGGAATCCCGAGTGTGTATGAGAGGATCCAACCTATGATTAAGCAGTAATAGCCAGTTTGCGTCTGAAAGCGTTAAAGAAAATACAAGCTACTCTCTAAAGTTATAACTGATCTAATTTGAAGTGCCTCAGCCAGGTTACTCCTTTGCCATCCTGGAGACTTGTGCTGCAGTTCTATTCCTTAAAACTATATTGCAAATAAATAAATCTTCATTGTTTTTTCTGTTCAAACCCTGCTTTAGTGATCACCTTAAACTACTCACGCTCTGCATATACTTACCTCACAGCAGTGAACCCCAAAGCCTATACACACGCTACCTTTAGAACACCTGGTAACTGGGGGGAAGGATTCTATGTTAAAACAACCCTAGATCCCAGAAAATCTTAGGAGGCTGTGTGTGTTCCCTCAGCAGGAAAGATAGGCTTGTCACAGTAGGTCATGTATAGTGAGGAATATGCAGATATGAATATATTGGGATATGCCTTGACTCCCAGACTACGTTCTGCACATAGCTGACCATAAACCCAAGATTAACTCTGCAATGTTAACAGCCTAAACATGGGACCTTTGCACATGTCGCATGCCCCCTTCAAAAGCCTCTTTGCTGGTGGTCTAGAGAGCCATGCAGTAAGCTTGTTGAGGTCAGAAGAGTTTCTGATTCTTCTGATTCATTTAGAAAATGTATATTTGCCACTTCTATAAAGACCGGCTTGAGACAGTTTACAAAGTAAAAAGAATATGCCAATATAATCATCCAAACAAGAAGCATAACAATTAGAGAGTAGTGCATAGAAAGAGGAACTTAATTGTGCAGAATTTCACTGACTCTAATTTTATATTTGAGGTGGGGAGGAACGGTACTTGATTGGCCTTACAAATCCATATTCTGAGCCAGGGAACTACACATTTGGGTGCCATCACTACTCATAACTACTTTCCTCAGTCAAAAGCCATGTGCATAACAATTGTACCAAGGAAGTGATGTGTACTTCATCCTTGGGCCCTCATACTAAATCTGACACTCTCTACCTGTATGCTGAAGGGCCATATAAGGTAAAGGTAAAGCACCGGGTCATTCCTGACCCATGGGGTGACGTCACATCCCGACGTTTCCAAAGCAGACTTTGCGGGGTGGTTTGCCAGTGCCTTCCCCAGTCATCTTCCCTTTACCCCCAGCAAGCTGGGTACTCATCTCACCGACCTCGGAAGAATGGAAAGCTGAGTCAACCTTGAGCCGGCTACCTGAAACCAACTTCTGTAGGGATCAAACTCAGGTCATGAGCAGAGCTTTTGACTGCAGTACTGCAGCTTAACACTCTGCGCCACGGGGCCATATAATCTCATATAAATCCCATATAAAAATAATCTCATATAAATACCATATAAATTGTGGGAGGAATGGTACCAGATAGATATTAGGGAAAAAATTACAGTAAGAATTGTTCGACAGTGGAATCAGCTACCAAGGGAGTGGTGAGCTCCCCCTCACCAGCAGTCTTTAAGCAGAGGCTGAACAAGCATTTGTCAGAGATACTCTAGGCTGATCCTTCATTGAGCAGGGGGTTGGACTTGATGCCCTGTATGGCTCTTTCCAACTCAATGATTCCATGATTCTATGACTCACTTTTAAAAAAGGTAAAGGTAAAGGTCTCCTGTGCAAGAACCGGGTCATTCCTGACCCATGGGGTGATGTCACATCTCGACGTATATTAGGCAGACTGTGTTTACGGGGTGGTTTGCCAGTGCCCCAGTCATCTTCCCTTTACCCCCAGATTACCTGGGTACTCATTTTACCGACCTCGGAAGGATGGAAGGCTGAGTCAACCTTGAGCCGGCTACCTGAAACCAACTTCCTTCGGGATCGAACTCAGGTCGTGAGCAGAGCTTTTGACTGCAGTACTGTAGCTTACTACTCTGCGCCACTGGGCTCATCCCATGACTCACTTTACAGCATGAAAAAACAACACGGCTGAGGTTCTGTTATTTTATTTTACATGTTTTTGTGTCTCCCAAAATGGAGCTTGGGTCTTTTAAAGGGAACGCCAAACCAGCCACACCTTAGAAATCATGGTGAATATGGTCAACATTAACCATTACTACTTTTACTTTCCTCTCCTCCCTACTCTGCCATTTCAATTTCTCCTCTCCCTTTCAACCATTCCAGAATTTATTATAGTAATTATACATGATGTGTTTGTGGAGGGACTAAGTTATTCATCATGTAATATCAAATAACTGAGTGCTGTGTCTACAATGATGCAATGGTTTATTTATTTATATTGTATATATGATTGTGCAATAAATGAGAACATAGACACAAACACTTGGACTGGTATAGTCCTCAATGGAGCATTGTGTCGTTACAGAAGAATTGTTTAGACCAAATGTCTAACAAAACTGAAAAAGCTGAACTGATAATAGCAGTTCGTATTTAGCTTGACTGTCAAATGGTGCTATACTTTACATCCATTTCTTGATGTCTGACATATTACTGATTCTAGAAATATCTGCTTCTTTTAGTAGAGCTTTATGGATTTTATGTAGTGATGCCCAAATTAAGTGTCAGTGGTCTATTTCTGTCTAAAATGATACAGCCTTCATGTACTCTCAACAACATACATGATTTTGTGCTGTAATTGTTATTTGGCTTCATGAAATATCTCAAAAAGAGCACTGATCCCTATAAGAGATCTGGGAAATCAAACTCTACTGTGAAGTTAGAAGTAATAATAAAGATTCTAAGAAAAGAAAACAGTTATCAGTTTCAGTCCTGTCTTCTTTTATTCCCAACGAACAGTATATATTGGAAATATCCCAATGGATATTCAGCTTGCTATAGGTACTCAGAAGAATTTGAAGGGCAGGGAATGATCTTTTCATACCCCAGAAGCCAATATTACTCCTCCTCTTTTGGCAAATAATTTAAATAAAATGCAGTAAATGGGTGCATGCAATCACATGATAAGAAACTCTGTTAAAAGAAACCAAGCTAAGAAAATAAATAAAGCATTAACCAGTTTTTCTTGATGTTTTCCCACTTTCAAGGCTTTCCTAATTTCATTATGACAACATTATTCTTTGTTTTTGCTGTGTGTATATATATGATGTTCAAACTAACTTTTCCTTTAAAAAGTTTGACCTGAAATGTGAACGGTTTTAGATTTTTTAATTACATTATGCAGTGTAAAGAGACTTGGTTAAGTAGCTTATAAAATTTCTGGGGCCTCCTTAAAGCTGGCTTGGAACAGATTGTTAACTCATCAGCCCCATAAAAATGTTTCCTTGCCAACTGCTGTGAGGTACCTATATGAAAACAAACATTTTGGCATTTTCAAAGGACTGGTAAAAATGTCAAACATTGTCACTGTTTCAAAAAGAAAGAAAGCCAAAACTGCATGAGCCATTTCAGTACCATTCTGCTGTTTGGATGTCTTCCACTGTCACTCTACATGCACAAGCACATAACTCCATTTAGAGTTTCAACTTCTTTTTAATGTATCTTCCTTCATTAGTAATACCATTCCCATTTTGAACTTCTCTCCATCTTTCTCTCTGCCTTTCAATGTTTTTTTTTATTTTCTGTGCAAATGAATTCTCAGTGTTTTATCTGTGACCAGACTTCTTTTCCCTTTGACAACTTCATATACATTTGAACAGTTGGTGGTGGAAGTAGTAGTAGTAGCAGTAGTAGTAGTTGTAGTTGTAGAAGAAGAAGAAGAGTTGGTTTTTATAGGCTGACTTTCTCTACCACTTAAGGAAGTCTCAAACCGGCTTACAATCACCTTCCATTCCCCTCCCCACAACAGACACCCTGTGAGGTAGGTGGGGCTGAGAAAGCTCTAAGAGAGATGTGACTAACTCAAGGCCCCTCTGCAGGCTTCATGCGTAGGAATGGGGAAACAAATCCAGTTCACCAAATTAGAGTCCGCTGCTCACTCTCGTGAGCAGCAGGGATCTAGATACTGAACAGACACAGATCCTGGCTGAGTTGGGAACAGAGGCAGAGGCAGGGCCCTCTGTCTCCTCTGAAGTTGGCAGTTTGCCTCTGTCGGAGTCAGAGGTTCCCGCTCCTCTCATGATTAATGATGAGGAGAGTCAGCAGCCAGCAAGGATAGAAGATTCACCTCCACGGATAGATAGGCTTAGGGAAAGATTATGCAAAGACTTAGCTACCCCTCGCAAGAAGGCACGGGAGTATAGACAGACACAAAGCCCTGAATACTGAGAGGAGCCAGGCTAGGTAATGGATGGGGCTAATGAGCACACTACCGGAGGGTCATATAATCCCAGGCTGTTGAAAGGTTTCTCCGTGGAAGCAATGATTCAGTTTACAGACTGCTTCGCTTCCACTTCGGCTCCTGACCCTTTCTCCGACCGGCTTGAATTCCTGGCACTCTGACCCTCGGCTTGATTGACGACTCTTCTTCTGGACGTGTTTGGACTCCTGTTTTGATCTCCACTAACTCGACCTTGGACCGCTCGACTACCCAGCCTCCAAGCCCCACCCGGGACCTGACACTCAGGTAGTGGAGTGGGGGAATCAAACCCTGTTCTCCAGATCACAGTCCACCACTCCAAACCACCACTCTTAACCACCTCACCACGCTGGCTCTCTAGGTAAAAGATCTCTCCCTCCCCACAATTCAGGGAAGCTCCAGAGCAAGAAAAATGGCGTGATAGGCAAGTAAATCCATCTGTGTATAAATCAGGGAAGATTAGCAATTATTTTCAATTAGATAAACTGCTTTTTTAATTCTGTCACTAATTAGCATCTCCTTTGCATGTTATTATCAATAGTATGATAAAATCAAGGCAAAACTTCTGTTTTCCAGTTCAGTTGGGTCTCTTCAACTATTTTAGGCTATTATGACCTGTCAGAGAAAAATATATTTCAACTGAAATACTGTTTTGTTCTCTGCATCTTCAAAAGTTGAGAGCACATTGAAATGCATGAGTTAAGAAAATGTCAGCATGATGAGGCAACCCCCCCCACTAATTAAATAGAGATTTGTTGTTTTGCATATGTAAACATTCCCTCTGCCTCCCAGCTTGAAGATGTTCATTTCACCTATTGATTTCTGCCACTTGAAGGAAGAGCAGAGTCACACTCCCTTATTAAAAACATACTGCCTTTTTCTATTGATTCCATAATCTTCAGTGGCAGCTAAACTGATAAAATAAATTTGATTTCTGGAGTGTCTTTAAAAAGGGGGAGCAGTTGTTCATAGAGGGAACAAAGAACATTTCTAAAAAGTTGAAATGTTTTCCCCTGAATTGTAGGGCTACAATGACATAGAGAGCTGTAATCCACCAACATTTGGTAAATGTGATATAGAATGAAGTATGTTGGCATATTTAACTTCTTCATGCAGATGATTTATGGCAGATCCAAGTCTGCTTTCTGGAACAAAAATGCACTGAGCAGGTCAGCATTTTTCACACTCTTGCTTGCCTTCAGTTTTTTAATGAATAGAGCAGTGGTCCCTACATATTCTGTTATGGTTACAGTTTGCCAACCTCCAGGTGGTTGGAGATGGAGGCAGCATGAGGCTCAACAATAACATAAAGAAAGCAAATAAGCCTAAGCTAGTATTGGAAAAGTATTATTTCTTTCATAAAGCAAACTAACAAAACAGAAAAATACTCTTAAGAGAAAGCGTGTTACACCACACGTTAGGATGCCTCGCAGGGCTTTAAGACAAAATGTACCACACTGGGCAATGAAAGAAACAAATCAAATACAAATACAAATACATACAGCCACTCAGGGCTACAGTTTCAAACAGCCATTCAAGGCTACAATTTCATACAGCCCCTCCGGGCTACAATTTTATAACTTTTTATAAAGCCCTGCGCGGCATCCTAACGTGTGGTGTAACACGCTTTCTCTTAAGAGTATTTTTCTGTTTTGTTAGTTTGCTTTATGAAAGAAATAATACTTTTCCAATACTAGCTTAGGCTTATTTGCTTTCTTTATGTTATTGTTGAGCCTCGTGCTGCCTCCATCTCCAGTCTAAACTATTTCAGCACAGGTTACCAACCTCCAGGTGGTGGCTGGAAATCTCCCACTATTACAATGGATCTCCAGGTGATAGAGATCAGTTCCCCTGGAGAAAACGGCCACTTTGGCCATTGGACTTTGGCATTGAAGTCCCTCCCTCTCCAAACCCTGCCCTCCTTAGGCTCCACCCCCAGAATTTCCAGGCAATTCCCAGACCAGAGCTGGCAACCCTAGTTATGGTGTAGTATTAAGCAAAGCTCCAATGGACCTAGAAGGGTGACACTCTGCTTAGGATGGCACTGCTGGAGAAGCTCTGTAAGGCCTAGACCTGGTTTCCAGGATCTGTAATGAGATGAACTCTGTCCCTATAGTCAAAAAGGGCAAGAGTCCAGTAGCACCTTAAGACTCTTTTGCATATCACACCTAATCCAATCAAGCCTGCTATTCACATTTACATACTGTTCCTCTACTTAAAGACCGATGGATTCACATTCTAGCTGTATCTGAAGAAGTGAGCTGTGGCTCACGAAAGCTCATACCCTACCAGAAAATATTTTTGTTAGTCTTTAAGGTGCTACTGGACTCTTGCCCTTTTTGACTACTGCAAACAGACTAACACGGCTACCCACTGTGAATTATCTGTCCCTATAGTTCACCAGTAACAGAAGGCAGAGGTTCTGATAATCCTGAATATGATTCTAAGCATTCTGTCATCCTTGCTTGAACAAAATGACACACAGGAACACAAAAAGATAGTTTGAAGAACAGATTGCTAATTCATGAAGAAAAACACCAAGCATTTCTTCCAATAAACAAGGAGCATGATACTGGCCAGGAAGGTGGTTAGTCAGTTGACAAAGGAATGGCAGAGAAAGTGAATGGATCCTTTGCATTTGTTCTCACTGTGGAAAATGTTGGACAGACACCATTGCTAGAGCCACAGTTTGGGGGAAGAGTATCCGAAGAACTCAGTCCACTATAAGTGACAAGGGATTAGCAGAATCATGATGACAGAACTCTGAGATATCCAGTCCCTGTGAATCTGCCTTTGTCCGCGGATGCGTAAATAATGAGAGCCGACACCAGAGCTGGGATAATAAAAGGGCCAACTTTATTTAATCATTCAATAGGGATCTGCAGCGCACAAAACCAAAACATCCCCAATAACTGACTGCAGTGCGGGCCATTGTGGGGATGCTGAAGAGTCAGGCCTCCTCTTGCTTTTGCATCCCCGCTCTAAGGGCGAGACCCACCCTGGCTCTGAGCTCCGAGCCGTCACATGTGGTACGGCTCCCGCTCTTCCTTGCCAAGCCTTTTTAGTGCTCGAGGGAGGTGTGCCGCGTCCAATCCACCCTAGCCGCGAGGTCTATAGGTAAAGGATAGCGACACCCCTCAAGGAGTTCCTGTCCCAGGTCCCTGCCAGGCACCGAGGCCCCAGTCCTGGTTTGAGGGTTACTCCTTCATCTTCCCAAGTGATGCCTCAGGGTGCTCACCGGAGTTGTAAAATGAACCATGAAGCCACCTTTCTCCCGCACTGCTCCCGCATGCTACCTACCACTTTCAGAGCAGGGTAGGCGAAAAAACCCCTTCGGCTAGTTGCCAATGGTGCCTGGGGGGTAAAAAATTCCTACCCGGCCCCCAGATGGGCGACCAGCTTACGCCTACTCTGAAACACGGAGAGGGAGGGTGGGATGTCTGCTCCGTCCGCTTCCAAAGAGGGAGGAAATTTCCACCCCGGCGCTCTTAAGCCCTTTCCCCCAGGCCCGCCCTCTTCCCCACGTCAGGCAAAGATGCAAGAGGACTGGCTCTCTTTTCGCGCCCGCAGACAAAATGCGCCCCTCCCCTCAATTCTTTGAATGCGGGGAAGGGGCGGTCTTGTCCGCGGATGCGTAAATAATGAGAGCCGACACCAGAGCTGGGATAATAAAAGGGCCAACTTTATTTAATCATTCAATAGGGATCTGCAGCGCACAAAACCAAAACATCCCCAATAACTGACTGCAGTGCGGGCCATTGTGGGGATGCTGAAGAGTCAGGCCTCCTCTTGCTTTTGCATCCCCGCTCTAAGGGCGAGACCCACCCTGGCTCTGAGCTCCGAGCCGTCACATGTGGTACGGCTCCCGCTGTTCCTTGCCAAGCCTTTTTAGTGCTCGAGGGAGGTGTGCCACGTCCAATCCACCCTAGCCGCGAGGTCTATAGGTAAAGGATAGCGGCACCCCTCAAGGAGTTCCTGTCCCAGGTCCCTGCCAGGCACCGAGGCCCCAGTCCTGGTTTGAGGGTTACTCCTTCATCTTCCCAAGTGATGCCTCAGGGTGCTCACCGGAGTTGTAAAATGAACCATGAAGCCACCATCTCCCGCACTGCTCCCGCCACGGGGGGCGGATCAGCCCAATGCTTGGTCTGCCCCCAGCCCCCACTTGCCCTCTAGGCTGCCAGGAGGCCCCGCTGCAGATCCCTCAAGAAGATGTCATAGCCTGCATCTGAAAGATGGACCCCATCAGGTCTGTATAGGTGTGGAAAGCAATGCTTGATTTCCGGATGCGCAATATGCAAGCCATCCCCCGAGACTACTGCACGCCGTATTTCACCATTCACCTTTGCCCAAGCCCTTTCCAGGTGCCCTGGGGCCAATGCGCCCTTCCAGACCCGTCTCTGGAGCATGTCTGACCAAACCAACCGTACGCCGGGCACCAGGGCCCTCAGGTGCTCAAAATCCGCCAGGGCTTGCAAAACAATAGACTTTCCAGGCTGCTTTCCCATGTCATTCTCGCCCAAGTGGATGACGATTACTTGAGGTGGGTGAGACGCCTTCAGGTGATCGTGGAGGGTTGGCAATAACTGTTCCCACTGCATGCCCCTTCTGCCCAGCCATGCAATCAGCATCGTTTCGCTTAAACCCAGCTGCGTGCCGAAACCCCCTGTGGCTGCCCTGCGGCTAGCCCAAAAGATAATGCTGTGGCCACAGATGAGGACCCGCCTCCTCCTGCGCTGGCAGCCTGTAAAGACCAAATGTCAGTGTGCCAGCAAAGAGGATCCCTGCCCCGGACCCACTCCTTGTAGCTGTGCCACCGCGACCAAAGGCCTGACATAAGACCTGAAGGCTGCTGATCGCCACCTGCCAACTGCCTTAACCATTTCATCCCCATGTCCCAGAGTGGCCACTGTGGAGGCCGCCCCAATGCGAAATGAGTGAGTACCAAAAAGGTGAGGGGGGGCTCCCAGGCTGGCTAAAACTCTCTTCACCACCGCCCAGAACTGGTACCTAGTAAGTGGCTTGCCATCGGCATGCTGGAAAAAAGGCCCAGATCCCTGTCCCCGTGTTGCAACATAGCTCTGCACGGCTTGCACGGGGCAAATGGCCACTGATGCACAGGGGTACACTTGAAATACCTCTCCCTTACCCTTCTGATCAGTCTTAGATGCTCAGAGCGTGACTGCCAAACCCGTGGCCGTTACAGAAACATCCCGCATATGCAGTGCCCTGCCTGATTGATCCCACTTGGACTGCACTAACATTTCACTAATCCGCAGGGCCCCAAAGAAGGCCAGGAGGGCAGTTGCACGATACAGTTTGACCTCGAAAGCTGAGGCGCAGTGCGCTTCTAGGGCCAGCGACAGGCCTGCTAGCAACTCAGGGGACACAGGGGCCCTGGCATCTGGCTTCCTTGGCTTTTCTCTGGCCCACCCCTCTAGCATCCTCCGCACCCTAAAGTCGCCTGTCGTGTCTGCCTTCCCGGCTGCCTTTGCGTAGAATGCCAAAGCTGACAGGCGGCCAGATATAGTGGAAACCGTGTACCCTGTGTCGTGCAGCTGGACGCAGTACTGCATGAGGTGGTCCACCGGTATAGGCCAAGCCAGCTGCAGCTGCTCCTTCCCCCTAAACTCCTCAAAAGCCCGGAAACTCCTGGCATAGCCATTCCGAGTACGCGGAGCCAAAGGGTTGTTTATGGCACGCCAGGCCTCACCCCTCCAAGACTCCACAGTGCCACGGGCATCTCCTCTGGTGATTCCTGGGCTAGAGGGGCCAGGCTCCTGAAGCGCTCTATCTGAAAACGGGATAGTGCATCAGCGCAATTATTTGTTATTCCAGGAACATGGTGAGCTGAAAAGAGGATGTTATATTTGAGGCACTGTAGTACAAAAGCCCGCACCAAGGACATGACTCTAGGGGAGTGGGAGGACAGTGTGTTAACGATGTGGACCACAGCCTGATTGTCACACCAGAAATGCACTGAATGATTGGCTAGAGCCTCCGGCCAGATGTGAACTGCCACAACCATTGGGAAAAATTCTAGGAAAGTGAGGTCCCGTATTATGTCACTGGCCTTCCATTCTGCTGGCCACCGCTCGGCACACCACCTGCCCCGGAAGTAAACGCCAAACCCATGGGCCCCAGCTGCATCAGAGTGCACCTGAAGTTCTGCCTCGAGCAAAAGGTCTTCCCTCCAGAAAGATACCCCATTGTAACTTTCCAAAAAACGGGCCCACATGCAAAGGTCCTGCCGCATGGCAGAAGTGACCCGTATCCTGTGGTGGGCGGCCCGCACGCCGGCCATGGCCCGGCAGAGGCGACGCACAAAGGCACGCCCCGGCGTGACTACCCTGCATGCAAAATTCAAATGTCCCACCAAGGATTGGAGCTCATGCAGCGTGACTTTCCTTGCCCGCATAGCACTAAGCACGAGGCCCCGTAGCTCAGCAAGCTTTTGGACTGGCAGCCTCGAAAGCTGGCCCACGGTATCCAGTTCGATACCTAGATAGGTCAGTTTGGTGGATGGGCCCTCAGTCTTTTCATGGGCCAGGGGCACTCCCAGCTCCTGGCACAATGTATGAAATCGCTGCATGAGCTCCAAACACCTATGCGCCTCTGGGGGGCCTGCAAAAAGGAAGTCATCTAGATAATGTGTTACACCTGATAGACCAGAAAGCACCCTAACTGCCCACTCAAGCATGGAGCTGAATTTCTCAAATGCCGCGCATGATATGGAACAGCCCATAGGCAATGCCTTGTCAAAATAGAATTTGCCTTGAAATGAGAAACCTAGGAGATTGAAGTCAAGTGGATGGACGGGGAGGAGGCGGAATGCAGACTTAATGTCGCACTTCCCCAACAGTGCACCCTCTCCAAAATTGCATATCAAACGCACTGCATTATCAAAGGATGAATATTTGACCGAACAAAGCTCCTGGGGAATGGCATCATTCACCGATCCGCCCTTTGGGAATGATAGATTATGTATCAGCCTAAACTCCCCAGGAGCCTTCTTTGGGACTATACCCAGTGGTGAAATACGCAGGTTTTTTAGGGGCAAGTCACTGAACGGGCCTGCTACTCTGCCTTCCTTGACTTCCTTATCAATTTTTGTTTTAACTACACCCTCCATCCCAGTTAATGACTTCAGGTTCCTGGCCATGCTATGAACCCTAGGGCCCACCGCTGGGATCCGAAAACCATATGTAAAACCATCAAGCAAATACCGTGCGTCTAAGTCCTTCGGGTAGGCAGCTAAAAGGCGCCGGAGTTCGGGAACTTTAATTGGACTGGGCGCCTTTTGAAGCAGCACCTGCGGCAGTTCCCCCACCTCCTTTCTGACCCCAGCCCCGGTCCCCTCGATCCCGCCTATGGGGTCGGCCCTTGGGGCAGGAAGTGACGGGGTGGGGTTCCCTACAGATGGGGCATTCGTGTCTGTATCTGCAGGGGCGATGATCACAGTGGCCGGTGGAACTGAAATCCCAGCAAAGCAAGCGGGGTTGAACCGCCTGGCCCCCCAGGGGCCTAGAGCTTGGAGCACGATCGATGAGGTGTCCACTGTGGGACCTCTCACCCTGCACAGCCCTTGCAGGCATCATGCACTGCATCCACAATTCACCCTGCGGGACATCCCAAGCAAGGGCCGGGTTACGAGCCGCTCGCAGTCTGAAATTCTCATCGTATTGGAGCCAAGCCTGGCCCATGAACTCGCTATAAGCATGATTAATGATGTCCAGATACTTGACCAAGGCCAAGGCCCTGGATGGCTGTTCACGCACAATCACCCCCTGATAGATAAGGTAACCTACCAACCAGTTGGGCCAAGTGCGGTCCACTTTCTTCCTTCGCCACTTATCGTCATCTCTATGCCCTTCCTTGTCTCTCCCTTTTGGCTCCTCATCCCCATTCAGGAGTGAAAACATATCCACATATTCCCCTCTAAGTATTTTGTCTGTGAGGGCCTGGGGAAGGTGGGATCCCAAAGGAAGCCCCATCTCCCCATGTGCCATCAACTGAGGTTGAGGGCCCTGGCCAAGCGTAGCTGCAGCAGTAGGCTGCCCAGCCACTGTAGCGGGCCCTGTGGCTCCCCCGTCCAGCGTCCCCCGGGGGCAAGTGGCCTGCTGTCCTTGCCAAACCTGATTGACCACTGACATTGGATCCTGGGCAGTGGCAGCAGGCTGACGAGAAGGCTGCCGCCCCCGCCCAGAGAGCTGCGTGGGCCCCAAGGCAGGCAGTGCTTCATTTGACTGGTAAGGGGGTGGCAAGTTCATTGCCTGCTCATTAACTAAAGACTCCCCAGTAGATGTTGTGGCCCGTGACTGTGTGTGCACTGGGGACTCACCTGATTCCGGGAGCCTGGGTGGAGAGCAGCTCTCCCTTGTTGGTGCAGGGGCAGACTCACTGCCCTCCCTGGGTTCACTGGCATTCCCCTGCTCCAGCGTATCCATACGCCCTGCAATCTCATCCATACGTCCTGCAATCACGGACACAATCTGGTAAATGGATTCCAAATCATGAGCCCCCTGTGGTGAGGCCCCACCCCGAGCAGGAGGCCTCCCTTGCCCCACGATTCCTTGCACCCCACCCACTGCTTGAAAAGCACCGCCCCGCTTCCCTTTCCGGGCGGTCGTGCTTCTGGCTTGGATGTGCCGGGCCACGTGGCCAGCAGCCTGCCCCTCCAGCACTTTTTGAGTAGGTTTTCGTGCCCTTTTAGACCTTATGGCCTGTGAGGGCTGTGTGCCCTTCCTTGATCCCATGGCTGGTAAAGGCCCGAGGTTGAGGGGTCAGAGAAGGAATGCAGGGGCTTCCGATTCAGAAACGTGCGAGAAGCAGGAGGCAGATGCTGCAGCCGAGAAAAGTTTCTGTTCTAAAACGTGCGTGAGCGAGAAACAAAAGCTAAGCCACCAGCCCCTTAACAATGGGGGCAGTAGGACCCTGTTGCCGGGCAGCCCGTCCTCAACCCGGCTTCCTAAACAGGACAAAGGATATGACCCTTAAAAGCAGAGGAAACAAAAGGAGCGAAGCAGCGAGCGCACTTGGCAGGAGAAGAAAGAGGACTGTGTCTGGAGAGGCAGACAGCGGGAGATGCTGATACCCTCCGTGCACAAGCAGATGCTTGCCCCCCCTTGGGAGGACTGTACAACACGGATGCCGCCCCCCTGCCTTTCTCCCTCGCTCGGATACTTAGCCACGTGTCCGGGTGTGAGTTCCTCTGTTCCTCCGACTGCTATATGTCTGCTCCGTCCGCTTCCAAAGAGGGAGGAAATTTCCACCCCGGCGCTCTTAAGCTTTTTCCCCCAGGCCCGCCCTCTTCCCCACGTCAGGCAAAGATGCAAGAGGACTGGCTCTCTTTTCGCGCCCGCAGACAAAATGCGCCCCTCCCCTCAATTCTTTGAATGCGGGGAGGGGGCGCAGCTGGTCCTATGTCTGAAACAGAAAGCATTTCTGAGGTTACATCCAGGACTTCCTGCCTACATTTCCAAATGTCAATAGAAGTCATGTGTACTACAGCCATGAACTCCTATGAAATTCTATTTCATTTTCTTATGGTCCATAATTACTACAGGTGGGGTTGGCAGCTCTGGGTTGGGAAATTCCTGGAGATTTAGGGGGTGTAACCTAAGGAGGATGGGGTTTGGGAAGGGATCTCAGTGGGGCTTAGTGCCACAAAGTCCATCTCTCAAAGCACCTATTTTATCCAGGAGAACTGACCTGTAATCTGGAGACCAGTTGTAATTCTGGGAGATCTCCATCCACCACCTGGAGATTGATAACCCTAACTACAGGGTGATTTATCAGCAATTGCTAACATAGGTTCTAGTACTGTAACGTAACAACACTAGCAATTGTTAAAATGGATGCTAGTGATTAATTTCTGTTGGGTGAGAACTAGACTAGCCATCTGAGCCTGTCATAAAGAAATTCATAAGATAAAGACATATAAAAAGCATTGTCACATCGTGGCAAGACATAATTGCACTGTCGAAATGTGATCAGTTTATTTAGGATTGGGATTGTATTCAGTTAGAAGAAAGGGCATTTTGACAGAATAAAATGAACTCAGAGGAGAAAAAACGTGTTGATTCATGATGCTTTGTGTCTCTCAAAAGCTTTGATTGTTCACAAATGTAGCCTTTCAGGCTGATTGAGTGTTCAAAGGGAACGGCATGCTAATATGCATTAATCAGGGGGGCTGATTGAATGGTTCACCCTGTACATTTAAATCATGGCAAGCATGATCAAAGAATCATGATCAAAGAATCCCTGACTATCCCTTACTGGACTGGATATTTTTGAGTGTGTGTTTGAGTGAATAAACGTGAAAGACAGGAGAAGGGAGTATGTGTGCATGGGTGCTGGGAGGTATCAAAATTATAACCTGGTATTGTAAATCGGGTTTTCTTAAAAGTGCTGTGGGCTCCAGGGTCATTATGCTTCTATCTAGTTGAATGTACAGTAGCTGTACCATGTGTTTCATTAACTAATACTCTAAATATGCTTTAGACTAGAGAGTTTCTACACAACACATCATGTTTAAAAGCTCTGTTTGAGATTTGTCATTTTCTGATTTCTGTAGTTTAAACCCTATTGTATTGCTCATTGGTTGTCCCATCTGGTTGATTGTACTTGATTTACTCTGTGTAAATCTGCCTTTAGTATCAGAGAAAAAGGTGGATCATAAATAAACAAAACAAAGTAAATAAAAACAAATTCCCAGTTAAAATGATGAGGTTCAGTAACCAAATGATCTTGGCAGATTTTGTAAACTGTGGGTGGAAACAAAAAGCTCCAAGCTTACCGGAATCAAGCACTCTTCCCCTCCCACCCCTAAAATCTGCTAAAATTACAGAATATTAAAAAAAATATTCTGTAATTTTAGCAGATTTTAGGGGTGGGAGGGGAAGAGTGCTTGATTCCAGTAAGCTTGGAGCATTTAATCGACTCCTCTGTAATACAGCATAGAAACAGCCAGCATGTTTTCAACTGCAGATAGTTTCAGAGGGTAGCCATATTGGCCTGCAGTAGGACAGCTAGATTTGAGACCAGCAGCATTTTAGGGACCAACAAGATTTTGGGGTGTGAGCTTTTAGCCTTTTATGCATGGCTGTTTCCCTCGCCGTCACCCCTCCGATGACTTTTGGTCTTTGTTTTCATTATGCATGCTGTTTCTGATTGTCAGAGGTCACCTAGCTCTCCCCCTGTGTTTCCCTGCATTTTGCTCGCATTTTCAGAGACCTGTTTTATCTCAAATTTGAAAACGCAGGCAAAACGCAAGGAAACGCAGGGGGAGAGCGAGGCGGCCTCTGACGGTTGGAAACGGTATGCATAATCAAAACAAAGACCCAAAGTTGTCTGAGGGATGACCGCATAGGAAGCAGCCATGCATAAAAGGCCTTTGAGAAGCAAAGCTCCCTTGTTGGTCTCTAAGGAGTAACTGGACTCAAAACTAGCTGTTCCACATGCAGAGTTTCAAGGAATTACTACACACTTCAAACCATGGGCCTCACACAAGACTTGGGGGCGGGGTCTCGTTTTTCCAGGGCTCAGTGCTGCAGCTTAACAGATGAACTGCCCTTGCAAATGGCCTTTTTTTTTGAACGAAGCATGCAGAATGCGAACAAATCTGTCTAAACTGGATGTATATAATTCTTTCACATGAGTACAAAATAATCACAGTGTTTGGAGTTATGCCAAAGCAATTATACTTCCGTGAAACTTATGAAATCCTATTCAGATCATTTCTATATCATATTTTTCAGAGTATGAATTGAAATAGAGTTGGTAGTGTTAATTCTGTAGAGGCTTCAAGGCTTGGGAGAAGAAAACACAGTCTTTTGAAATAAATACTGAATTCAATCTTCCACTGCATCATTTTGATATTTTTGGCACCAGTGATTTTTGATACTACATATCACATAATGAGATCAATCTTTTAGGCATAGTAAAGCTATCCTCACTGAATTGGAAATAAATATTTTCAAAGCCCTTATTCATCCTAATATTTTCAAAGCCCTTATTCATCCTTCCCTTATTCAGTAGCATTACATCCATTGCTTTTCAGGGGAAACTTATGTGGTATAACAACAGAAACTGCCATCTATTACTACAAATCAAGAGATTTACCATCTTGTGCGACAGGGGTCACAGTTTCAACTGAAGATGAAATCACCCAGTCTGGTATGTAACACAGCACTGCTGGACAGAAGTCAAGTAAGACAAGAGTCTTATTCCATCATATAACCATCTGTGTATATTCTGTGTTTCCATATTCCAGGCTTCACTAAACAAAGCAGTAAACTTGTATTTTGCTTTCCGCTGTGGCTTCTTCTAAGGAAATTCGCACCAAATTCTCACATGGACAAGAAAGACGTTGTGAGAGATCTTGATCAATCATATTTCATATGAGTAATGGGAAAAGAAATGGGATTTATAAACTCTTCCCTTCCCTTCCTTAGTAAACAGAGCAGAACAAGGTAGCATCTTTGTCCCAATCCAGCGAGAGATGTATCTGCAGTCATCAGATGGTTTGTGCTGCTGGTGAAATGACATCTCACTCTACAGGTAACTTTGGTAAAATCTTTTCAGGAGTGTTGTTTGGGAATTACCTGCCCTTCTAAGACTCAGCTGATCTTCCTATATTGATCCCTAACCTGAAGCATGGACTACTGCATTGTGCTCTATATAGGGTTGTGTGCTTTACTGTATTCTTTCCTAACAGTACAGTACGGCACAATTGACTTTCCTTACAGCCATGGCAACCATTTTCTGCAGCATGCTACTGGAGAGCTTTTTGAAGACCTAAAAAATGATAAGTGCTATGGTAAAAGTGTGCACCAATGTTCTAACAATCTATTGCATGATCTCTGAATTTCCAGCTTTTTTTTTTTTTAAGTAACAGCCCATTCCTGAGCCTCAAGGACGAAAGTCCTTTGGAGGCCAGGAAGGGGCTGCTCTGGTGTTGGGGGCACCTGTGCTGGTGCCTGTGCCACTTACACTGGGAAGAATGGCCCCAACGCCTGAGGGGAGGCCCAGAGAGTGGTCTCCTGGTGCTGACGTGGCAGCGCCACCCAGGGACGCTGGCTGGGCTTTCTGCTGGCATTTCACCAGCACAAAACCCCATGCCAGCATCATGGGGGGCAATCCAGGGGCGTGTCGGGGGGGGGAGCTGCCAGTAGGCAGTTTCCTGTTCCCTTTCAGCCTGGCATGCCAGTGGGGAGAATGGCATTGCTGCGCCTACTTTTTTGCAGGTGCAGCCTCGCTGTTCTCAATTGTACGAAATGCCAGGAAATGTCTTTGGAGGCACCTTGGTGGCACCTCAGCCATGCCCTCCCCGGCCACCAAAAGATCAGGAATGGGCAGTTAATTTCTAGCCCTTATCTTTGCAGAGTTATTAGGTGAAAGGTGCTTCTGCATTTCCCTCACTGAATTGGGCACAAATATTTTCAAAGCCCTTTTTCAGCCTAATCAAGAACTAAATTTTTGTCCTCAAGGAACATCTTAGATGTTTATCTAGGTTCTTGCTACCCAGTGAGTCTACGTTCCCCCCCCCCTCTGCTAGCATGGGGCCAATTTACATGCTTTATTTTGCAATAATTTGTTGATCCATGTTACCAGGAAAAAAATAACAGTAGCAAGAATAGTAGCAAGAATCACTTGGGAATTGCTGGGTTGGGGAACTGAGAGACAGTGGTAGCAATTGAGGGGCTGAAAGTCCTGGTGCTTTTAGCACATGCATGTGCCTTGTGGTTCCTCGTCCTTAATATTTAGTCTCAGTGCTTTTCTCAGTACTTTCAGAGGGCTGTTTTTATTGCACTGTAGATTGTTCGCTTTTTATTAGTAAATATACAATTAAAGTTCAATTATTTCTCTATGAGGTGGCAACCCTACCTGAAAACCAAGGGGAATTTGTTTCTTGGTTGAAACCCTTCTCATGGCCTCTTAAAGTTTCATTCCAAAACTTCTTATTCTAAAGGCATTATAGAGACTTTAGAATGTCACTGCTTCCATTATTTCTGAGAAATTGCCATATTTATGGACAGTTTTTTTGGTTTCAAATTGAGCTAATTTAGGTGATTAAAATGGGTGGAAATACTGCACTGTCTATTGTAGACTTCAGTATTTCTAAAATAGCTCACATCGTTTTTATAACAGTTGGTTTGACAATGAGGAACAATATAAAGCAAAAGTGTCATAGCAGTCAGCCAAACTGAAAACATATTTTAAAAATGCCAGAATTTAGGAAATATAAAAAGGACAGCTGTGGGTTAATTCAGGTATTTATATATTGTAGGGAACAAGGTCACTCAATGCCATTGCTTTTAAGTGTTAACTTTAACAGTTACAAGATATAAAAAAACTTGGGGTCACAAAAGAAAGACGTTCCCTGCTGAGCTCTATCAGAAGGATATATGTTATTTTGATCTGCTTGGGATTGTATAATGGAAGGGATTTAAGGCACCTCAGGCTGTGTAGCCTTCTCTAAAGATTGTGGCAACATTTCAAGGTGAAAACCTTGGTTAAAATAAGGTTTTAGCCTCAAGGTTAAAATAATAGCACTGTCTAAAATTTGACAAGAGAAAGGATAGCTTGCCTTCTGCAAGCATTCACTCTTTTGCTTTCTCCCCCATTTTCATCACCAGATAAATATTGGGCCTGTTCACAATTCCTCACGAGGCACACCAGGTCTTGACACACAACATCCTCTGGACTCCCACATTCCTGCTGATCACATTGAGTGAGTCAGCCCTCCACACAATCACTGTATGTGGGAGTGCTGCTTATTTTAATGAATTTCATCCTGAGCACTATCATGATACCAAAAGTCACATTTATCTCCTTCCATTATTCAGCAATCTCTCTCTCAGCTAGGATTGCCAGGTCCCTCTTTGCCACCGGCGGAAGGTTTTTGTGGCAGAGCCTAAAGAGGGCGGGGTTTGGGAGGGGAGGGACTTCAATGCCATAGAGTCCAATAAGCAAAGCAGCCATTCTCCAGGTGAATTAATCTCTATCAGCTGGAGATCAGTTGTGGCCTAGGCACTGCTGCGGCACCTCTAAAGAGGTTACCCGGCTGCTGCAAGGCTAAAAAAGGTCTTTTAAAAAATAATACATCAAAAATAGGGAAAATAGCCCCATTGAAAACAATGATGCTGTGCCAAAAAAGAACCTGGCACAGCAACACTGCTGCTGGAGGGGGCATTCCCGAGCTGGAGGGGTTTAGGAAGCTGATTACAGTTAGCTCCACCCCTGGGAATACCCCGGGAATGCCCCTCCACACTGGCACCGCATTTCTCTCCCAGGATTTAGGTCCCAGAGAGGCTGCAGTGTTGGAGTAGCACCGTTCAGCTCTGTGATGCCCAGATGCTGACAGAACTGTCCCCACCACCAGTATACGTGCCTCTTATTCCGTGATAAGAGGGCTCTTATGCTGGCGGCGGGTTTATGGAGCCTCCACCACACTTTCAGCCCAATTCCTTGGAATGCTCTCCCTCTCTCTCTCCCCCTCTCTCTCCCTCTCTCCCTCTCTCTCTCTCTCATATCCTCTTAACAACTGTGTGAGGTAGATTAGGCTGAGAGAATGTGGACTGGCCCAAGGCCACCAAGTGAGCTTTATGGTTTAGAATGGATTTAAATCTGGGTTTCCCAGTCTAGCAGTGTAAACATTACACTATACTACACACTGAGAGGCATGCATAGTAGATCTTCTTGATGTGAGCAAGAATGCAAAAATGAAATTCAATGTCCATAACAATGTGTGGTATAGATGTGCATTAAAGCCTTGTTTGAACTTCATATGTGAAAATACCCTGATAATTTATTTTCTTGGAGATTAAATAATATATAAACTAGTACTGTACTTCATGTTAGCTAATACTACTAAACTAATACTATGCTACATATCATTAATATGAACATACTCCACTGATATAAACACACCATACTCTATAGCTAACGTTCAAAATGGTATTTTTGTGTAAGCATAAAAAATTAGAACATCATCATATTCAGTGACTTCCACTATTAAGAACTTAATCAGAAACTCATCACCCAATTTTATTTCTCTTATTGGTTGAGCAATAATCTTCCTACCTCGAAACAAATAACAGCAGAATTGCTTCAGGAATTGCTAGAGTTCAGAGCCCTTGCTTACTGAGAGCATACTGTGTGCTCCAAGCAAGCAGCAACTTAAAAGTAGTTCAGATGCATCCTTCATTGGTTGTTTGCCTAGTTTCCCTTATTGTGGAATCTCAGAGACCAGTGGGGTCGCCAGCCCTGGGTTGGGAAATACCTAGAGATTTTGGGGGTGTAGCCTGAGGAGGGTGGGGTTTGGGGAGGGAAGAACTTCAATGGAGAATAATGTCATAGCGTCCACCTTCCAAAGTAGCCATTTTCTCCAGGTGAACCGATCTCTGTTGCCTGGCGATCACTTGTAATAGCGGGAGACCTCCGGCCACCACCTGGAGGTTGGCAACCCTAAAGAGCTGCTAAACATATATTTGAAAAACGTGGTACTCAGGAATCTCTAGCTCAGGCTCATGGCTTATTTTAGTTCATTTCATCTTGCAGACAATCATTCAAATCCTGACTTGCCTTGACTAATGCTGAATACCTCTGCTGTATTCCCCACCTTGCTCTCCTTGCACTTCTCCACTGAGAAACTTCCTGTAACTTTTCCCTTGCTCTACTCCTTCTGTGTCCCTGAGTTGTTCCCTCTCTGTTTTCCTTGCTCACATACTCAGTTCCACATACATTGTTGCATTAACTATAGCAAGTTCACTTAAATTACTGTTTAGCATGACATCTGAGCTGAGCCAATCTCTTACAGGTCTGATCCAGCAGGGCTCTTCTTAATTCTAGTCTTTATTGTTAAACTTGGGTGCCTTTCATTGCTTCAAAAAGGGGAGTTTTATTCTATCTGTCTGAAATTTAGCAAGGTGGGTGACCTAGTGGAGTACTACAACCCATCTGACTTTGTCCAGTTTGGATGGAAAACCGTATGGACCCAAGAAAAGGGGGAGTGTCTTCCTTTGAAATCAATGGGAAATAATATATGTGTGTTCAGTGCAGTCAAGTCACTTCCGACTTACAGTGACCCTAAGAATTAATGACCTCCAAAAATGCCCCCAGTGGAATTTTAAAAGTACTTACTTTTCACAGTCTGTAATGGCCGCATCTGTACCCAAGATTCAAGTGAAAACTCAGTTTCCCATGAGTGCTTGCAATGGGCCCTTGAAACAAACTCCAGTGCACAAGTCTAGCATCAGTATTTAGATTCTTGTATATTGTTTTAAAACATAAAAAGGAGCCCAAAGCTCTTTTTATCAAAGACATCTAAGAATATTTAGCAGTTGTGTTTCTCAAGCACGCGACTCAACTTCAAAAGTTATTAAGTCAGTTTATTATTGTGTTATAGTCAGTTTCCATAATATTTAGAATGGCTTATTTTTGTAAAACAAGCAAACAAAACTACTCAATGTACCATAATTCTTTTGCTAGTACCTGAATGTAATGTAGCTCCAAACTCAAGGGAAGGATATTTATTTATTTATTATATCCAATCTATCCTCCAAGAAGCTTGAGTAAGCATACACAATACCCCCCATTTTATCTTCTCAACCCTTTCACTTCTATAATTTCAAAATGAAAAATATGAACATACAATGAATACAATGTTGTTGTAAGGTAAAGAAAACCTAAGTGAAATGAACACAAAATCTCAAAATACTATGCAACAAACTATTGCTGTATGTATTGATCAAAATAGTTGGCAGCAGTGCATATGTATCACCAGAGGCTATAAGACTTATTGGAAAAGAAAGCACTTTTTGTAAGAGAAATAATAGTTCAGATCCTAGTAGGTGAATCATGTAATTGCTTCCTAAATTGAATACTATGATTATATTCCATTGTAGAGATCGATGCCTTTAGGGTATAAATTCAACAAACAGAATTGCAATTCCATGTTGACTTGCTTAAAGATGTTTTTTCATTTTTTAAAAAAAATAAAAAATAACATCCTTGGGGGATAAGCCTGAAATTAACAATTGAAAGAGAATCTTTTTTGAAGTCACATGTATTTTACTACTAGCAAATGGGAAAGAGAGGGGGCCAGTTTCTTTTTGAGGGTTTTTACATGGTACTGATAATGTTTGTGTGTATGTGTGTGTGTGTGTGTGTGTGTTAAGTGCTGTCAAATTGCTTCTGACTCACGGCGACCCTATGAATCAATGCCCTCCAAAAGTCTTATTGTTAACAGCCTTGCTCAGGTCTTGCAAACTGAGGGCCGTGGATTCCTTTATAGTGTCACTCCATCTCGTGTTGGGCCTTTCTCTTTTATGGATATGGTGGACTGCCAAAAAGACAAATATGTGGGTTCTAGATCAAATCAAGCCTGAACTGTCCCTAGAAGCTAAAATGTCTAAACTGAGGATATCGTACTTGGGTCACTTTATGAGAAGGCAAGAATCACTGGAAAAGACAATAATGGCAGGAAAAGTTGAAGGCACTGATAATACAAAGATCAGCTCACCTAGAGAAAATGGTTGCTTTGGAAGGTAGACTCTATGGCATTATACCCCTTTGAACTCCCTCCCCACACCAAACCCCATCTTCCACCCCCAAAATCTCCACGTATCTCCAGGTATTTCCCAAACCTTAGCTGGCAACCCTAAGGTCTTCTGTAATTACCCTCTGAATGTGCTTAGATAAGAGAGATTGAAACCAGGAAAGAGCCATTCCTTTAATTCCTATCAGCTTCTTCATTTGTTACTACAAAATAATATGAACTTCTGTATCAATGGCAGCAGATAAATCCAGTAGGATCATCTATGCTGCAATGACTTTATTAAGTTATAAATGGAGATAATCCAGAAGAGCAATTCAAACATCGCATAGCCAAACTGAACAGCATCAAAGAGCATTTTGCTCAGCTGGAGAGAACCTACTGGTGATCCCTGGCTCGAAAAGTATCTGGCTGTCCTCAACACAGGAACATATTCATTCATTTATTTGTTTGTTTAGGATATTTCTATGCCATTTCTCAGAGTCCTGCTCAAGCTAGTTTACAATTAAAATAATCACAATGTTAAAAACAAACCATTAAAAACAAGCCATTGGACATAAGAAGCACAAAATTATCCATATAACAGAAGCAGACCATTAAAAAGCTGAAAAGATAACCTTCCTAATTAAAAGCCTGGGTAAAAAGATGTCTTTTAGCCTGGTACCTAACAGAAAGTAAAGCAGGCTCTAGGCAAACCTCATGGGTGTTCAATCCCAAATGAGAGCCTGGCTAGCCCAGTTGTAACTGACGAAGGGTGCTTTGACCCTTGAAAGCTTATACCCCAAAAATCTTGTTGGCCTCTAAAGTGCTACTGGACTCAAATCTCAGTTAGCCCAGGCACCCAGCCGTTTCATCCCAACCCAGGGTTGATCAGGCCCTGGTGAGGGTTAGGGTTAGGGTGAGGAGAGGCAGAGGAAATCTGACTTGTGGAAAACTTGGAATCACCACACTTACCCAGACATAACAAAAGGCTATTTATTGGGCTGACAGATGGAATCCAGGGATAGGAAAGATTTGCCTGGATTTTCCTCAGGCACAGAAAGGGCGGGTGGAGCGAGGGAGAGCCTAGCCCTAGTACCCTAGGGCTAGCCCAGTTGACATGGTGTGGAGTGGAAGAGCAGCTCAAGCCAGGTGTCTGAAGAAAGGAGATGCCAAACAAAGGAATGCTCTAACTCTTAAACCTCTTTTCATGCACTTCAAAACCTTCTCTTGTGGAGTTGACCTGAGTCACCTTGGACTAGAGTCTGTTTCTGCCTCTTGGGGAGAATCCTAGCTAGCTATAGTGTTATTTTTATACTTGTCAATAAGAAAATCAAGGCTTCCTGCTAGGGTTGCCAGGTGGGTGGTTTTGGTGGGCAATTGCCCATTAATCCACCCAGCCTCTCCAGAGCGGCGATCGTGCGTGTACGTGGTTGCCCGCATGCAATGATGACACTTCCAGTTTTATTCTTGGAAGCAACGCATAGCCGCATCTGCTTTAGCACTCAGACCCCCAAAATGGTGGGGGGAAGTGTTAAATTGGCTGGGGTGATGCGGCGCTTCCAGAAGTTAAACTGGAAGTTTAACACACACATCAAACACACACATGTGGCCACCCCAGCCCTGCCTCCAAAACCTCCTGCCAATTAAGGGGGGGACCTGGCAACCCTACTTCCTGCTCTTTCCTTGTATCTCCCAAATTCTTGCAGGCATGCTGGGGCCAGGGAACTGTAAATTGTGTTAAACTTCCTAGTTGTTACTCTTGCAGGCAACTGTGACTTCAGGCTATTGGCAAGGGTCTCACATACACACATTTGAATCGCAGGCTGGGGTGAGTTGGACAGGAGGAAGATGACTGCAGTCCGTCTCCTTCAGTGAGCCTCAAGCCTGTGGAGGTATGGGCTGCCTCTAAGAAAAGTGAGCTGCCACCACAGAAAATGCCCTGCTTCCAGTCTTCACCTGCCTCACCTCTGAAGGCAGAAGCACAGAGAGCAGGGATTGAAAGGCAGAACTTAACTAGAGGGGTGGATAGTATGGGAGGAGATGTTCCTTCAGATATCTGGCCCCAAGCCATTCAGGGCCTTAAAGCTAAGAGCCAGCACTTTGAATTGTGCCTGGAAACATATGGGTAACCAGGGCAGATCTTTCAGCACAGGGCTGATATGATCCTTGTAATCATCCTCTGATAGTAGTCTGGCTGCTGCATTTATGACCAATTGAAGTTTCCCAACCCTTTTCAAAGGCTGGAGTGAGTGCATTACAGTAATCTATAGGGTTGCCAACTTCCAGGTAGTGGCTGGAGATCTCCCACTATCACAACTGATCTCCAGCTGATAGAGATCAGTTCATCTGGAGAAAATGGCAGCTTTGGCAATTGGATTCTATGGCATTGAAGTCCCTCCCCTCCCCAAACCCCACCCTCCTCAGGCTCCACTCCAAAAATCTCCCATTGGTGGCCAAGAGGGACCTGGCAACCCGATTAATCTAACTTGGATGTGATCAGAGTATGGATCAGCGTTTCTGATCAGACATCTGCAAATAAGTAGCCAGCTTCTTAACTGGGGGTGTAACTACATGTGCTGGGTCATGGGTGTGCAACCAAACTTGCAGTCAGATGTACAATAGGGAAAATCACCTTAAAAAGAGCTCCTTTGCTTGATGCCGCAAAGGACTGCTGTGAGGGGGAAGAAAGACCCTTTCCCCATCCTGATTTCACCAGAGGAGAGGAGGAGAGGGGGAGCTTTTCTCTTTTCTCTGGCTCCATGTGTCAGGCAGGAGAATGCTGTAGGACAACCAAAACCCCAGGTCTTTATGCACAATGATGGTCTATATAAAAGAGCTATATAGAAGGGCCTGGGGTAGGGTTGCTAACCTCCAGGTGGTGGCTGGAGATCTCACACTATTACAACTGATCTCCAGGTGACAGGGATCAGTTCCCCTGGAGAAAATGGCCATGTTGGCAATTGGACTCTATGGGGTTGAAGTTCCTATCCTCTCTAAACCCCACCTTGCTCAGGCTCTACCCCCCAAAATCTCCAGGTATTTCCCAACCTGGAGTGGTAACCTTGCCTGGGGCCTTATCTTTTTCAGACCCTGTTTGGATCAAATTAATCTGGCTACTTCAGATGAATGCTGGAGTGATTTCAGTTTGATTCGCCGATATTTTGATGAAAGTGACCCAAAAGCACATATGTATTATTGTATACGGACATTAGATTTATGAAAGTGTGTTTAAAGCACTTAGGTGCATAAGTCTGTGCTACTTCCACCCCTTCCTTGTCAAATTCATGTACTGACTTGACATAATGTACTTTTCTAGACGGTTAGTAAATTGGACATTCATCATATTAAGTGCGTCATTTGTACTTGCATCCAGAAGTCCTTTGCCATGGCCATGGCATCAGAGCTGGCATGCCTCTGCTCTTCACCTTGTGTTTCAAGGAGAGCCATTTGTGCTTCTCATCACTTAAGTAATAACAGGAATTAATGTACCTTATAATTAACCTCGAAATGATAAGAATTTCAGCCCTATCTTGCTTCACTTCAGGCAACAATTTCTAAGAGGGGATGCACATGTCTATGACAGGGCAAATGACCCAATGAACATGTTCCAAGTTTGGATAAGCAGCTTGTCACCTCGCCTTTTTCTCACTGATTCCCAGTTACATTGGACAACTTTTTCTGTGCTATTACTAACTTACTCCTGTGCTATTGGTCCCCTTAGAAAAGAACTACTGCAAATTCAACAAACTTCAAAGAGAGCTGTGCGATAAAAGTGGAGACAAGATACTCCTGCTGAGCTAGAAAAGGTGTAAAAATGGCTGTGGCACAAATTTAGCACAGGCAACACTTGGAAAAATCAAAGCACCATGTTCGCATCTGACCTCTGAACACTCAAATGTAATGTGATATCACTTCACCTATATATGCTAGGCTATAACAACCACAAAAATGTGCAATAATTGGTAGTTTCCAGAGGTATCCTGAAAATGGTACTTCCAGAACCAGCATATTGACTCTTATTTGTTATTTATTAATTTAAAACATTGAATAACTAGTGTTCAAGGTAACTTCGAAAATCATAATATTTCCTTAGAAACCATACAATTAAAATATTTATTTATTTATTTGATTTATAGCCCACCTTTTCCCTGAAACTCGAGGTAGATTACACAGTATAAACAGTATAATAAGACTACATAAAATATCTAATGGACAATACAATAGTACTAAGATTACAAAGTTAGAAAAAACAATGGAAAAGATACATTTTTCTGATACATCAGAAAATGGAATTTTAAAAGTAGAATGAAGTACAATGGCGGACCTACATTTTTGGGACCCTGAAGCTTGAACTGTTATGGGGGCCCCTTCGCAACCAGCAACAATAGGGCAACTTCCAACAAGGTCCAAAGGGCCTTGCTGCCTTTGCAAGGACCTCGAGGCCCAAATGGCGGAGAACAGGGTGGTGGGATGGAGTCCTTGAAAATGGGCCATACAGTGAGCCCCTTACATAAGAACACAAGAAAGGCCCGGCTGGATCAGACCAAGGCCCATCAAGTCAAGCAGTCTGCTCACACAGTAGCCAACCAGGGGCCTCTAGGAAGCCACAAACAAGACGAGTGCAGCAGCACCATCCTGCCTGTGCTCCACCACACCCACAATAATAGGCATGCTCCTCTGATACTAGAGAGAATAGGTATGCAGCATGACTAGTATCCATTCTAACTAATAGCCATGAATACCCCTCTCCTCCATGAATATGTCCACTCCCCTCTTAAAGCCCTCCAAGCTGGCAGCCATCACCACATCCTGGGGTAGGGAGTTCCACAATTTAACTATGCATTGTGTGAAAAAATACTTCCTTTTATCTGTTTTGAATCTCTCACCCTCCAGCTTTAGCAGATGACCCCGTGTTCTAGTATTATGGGAGAGGGAGAAAAACCTCTCCCTGTCCACTCTCTCCAAACCATGCATAATTTTATAGACCACTATCATGTCTCCCCTTAGCCACCTTCTTTCCAAGCTAAACAGCCCTAAGCGTCCTAACCACTCCCCATAGGACAGTTGCTCTAGTCCCCTAATCATTTTGGTTGCTCTTTTCTGCACCTTCTCAAGCTCTGTAATATCCTTTTTTAGGTGTGGTGACCAGAACTGTACACAGTATCCCAAGTGTGGTCTCACCATAGATTTGTACAAGGGCAGCATGATATCAGCAGTTTTATTTTCTATTCCTCGTCTAATTATGGCCAGCAAAGAATTTGCCTTTTTTACAGCAGCCGCACACTGGGTTGACATCTTCATTGAGCTATCCACTACCACCCCAAGATCCCTTTCTTGGTCTGTCGCTGCCAGCACAGATCTCATCAGTGTATATGTGAAGTTGGGATTTTTTGCCCCAATATGCATCACTTTACACTTACTCACATTGAATCTCATTTGCCATTTTAATGCCCATTCTTCCAGTATGCAGAGATCCTTCTGGAGCTCTTCACAGTCCGATTTTGTTTTAACCACCCTAAATAATTTGGTGTCATCTGCAAACTTGGCTACTTCACTGTTTAACCCCAACTCCAGGTCATTGATGAACAGTTTGAAAAGCACCGGTCCCAACACAGATCCCTGAGGCACCCCACTGCTCACATCCCGCCATTGTGAGAACTGACCATTGATTCCTACTCTCTGCTTCCTATTTTTCAGCCAGCTCTCAATCCATAAGAGAACTTGTCCTCTTATCCCGTGACTATGAAGTTTGCTTAGGAGTCTCTGGTGGGGGACTTTGTCAAAAGCTTTTTGGAAATCAAAATACACAATGTCCACAGGCTCATTCCTGTCCACATGTTTGTTGACGCTTTCAAAAAACTCTAATAGGTTAGTGAGACAGGACCTAACCTTACAGAAGCCATGTTGGGTTTTGCCCAGCAGACCTTGCCCTTCCATATGCTTGCCAATTCTATCTTTAATAATGCTTTCCACTAATTTACCCGGAACAGACGTTAAGCTAACTGGCCTGTAAGTTCCTGGGTCCCCCCTGGAACCTTTTTTAAAAATGGGTGTTACATTGGCCATTCTCCAGTCCTCTGGTACAGAGGCTGATTGAAGGGACATATTACATATCTTTGTTAGATGTTCAGCAATTTCCCATTTGAGTTCTTGAAGAACTCTAGGATGAATACCGTGTGGTCCCTGTGACTTGTTAGTTTGCAGTTTGTCTAGACGTTCTAGGACTTCCTGCCTTGTTACCACTATTTGCCTCAGTTCCTCATTTTCCCCTCTCCAAAATCTCTGTTCAGGAGAAGGAATCCGCCCTGTATCTTCAACAGTGAAGACAGATGAGAAGAATTCATTTAGTTTTCCAGCAATCGCTTTATCCTCCCTTACAGTTCCTTTACTCCCATTGTCATCCAATGGTCCAACCGCTTCCCTAGCTGGTTTCCTACTCCTAATATACTTAAAGAATTTCTTACTACCAGCAACAAGGTCTGGGTACCACTGTTATGTTCTTCAGTGGGCTTGTCCTAAGGCAGATGTATTGGTTCATTCTCTAATAGAGAGGTAGAAGGTCATCAGACAGGGCTAATTAAGATAAAGAGGGGAAAATCTGATTTTTGGTGTCAAAATGCACAAGTGGGAGTGCAGCCTGAATTGAGAATTTAGATGTCTTTTTATGGTTCTGATTGGCTCTAGCCTAAGGGCTGAGCTATAGAACTATTAAGCCGTGCACCAACAAAGGATTCGAGGATCCAGCTGCCTAAATGTAGACTATGGATAGATTCTGTCAAGCTCAGTGAACCCATACAGCTGGGGGTGGGGGTGGGGGTGGGGTGCTGCAAGCCCATGAGAAATTTTTTGAAATTTTACCAATTACAGGGACATTTTGAGGGCATACAAAATAGGTATCAGAGCACATTCTAAGGTCAATATTGAGTACTTCAACCCACTATCTTATGATTTTATCACTAAAAAACTCGATTTCCAGCTGGGAGGCGCAGATCTGTTTAAAGAGCCCCCCACGCGCCTTCATGGAAGCCCCATGAAGGCCCGCGGGGGGCCGAATTTCCCCCCCGAACTCCGGATCTCGCGCTGAATTTCGCGGATCCGAAGTGGGGGAGTTCAGACTTCGGCACGGCCCGAATTTAAAAGGGCCAAATTTTGCTGAAGCCCCATGAAGGCGCGGGGGGGGGGGGGACAGATTTGCGCCTCCCAGCTGGGAGGCGCAGATCTTTTTAAAGAGCCCCCTGCACACCTTCCAGGGAAGCCCCGTGAAGGTGCGCAGGGGGGGGACAGATCTGCGCCTCCCAGCTGGGCGTGCGAGGGGGCAAACCCCGAATCTGTCCAATTTATTCGCTGAACACCCTGAAGTCGGCGAATTCGGCTCCCCCGTTTCCCGCCTTTTTTTGAGTTTGGTTCGTCCCGAACTAAAAACTGCCGAATAGGGGGAAATTCGGCTGTTTTTCAGTTCGGCACGAACCGAATCGACAGCCCTAGCTTGTTTCTTCTTCTCCTTGCAGGCACTTAAGCTTGGCCATGGCTAAAAGCATGAGCCCTTGGGAGTGAGCCCAAGGGCAAGATCCAAGGAGTCTTGGCCTTTGCCTTTTAAGCCACGATTTATCGCCTGGGAGCCATGATAACCATATCAGGATGTCTTTTTTTTGGTCTTGTTTATTTAAATTATATTGTTAAATTTGTTGTTTGGATTTTCTTTAAGCCACTTTGGGTCCTTTGGAGGAGAAAATTGCATAGAAATGCCATAAGAAATAAAATAAAGTCAGGCTAGGGAAGTGTCCCCAGCAATAGTATCAGTGGCTTCTTCCACCATTAATCAATCTAGAGTCTGGAAATCTCTCCCCGCCCCCTCCAATGAATCCCATGGTTTTTTCCCCCTTGTTCTAACTGGGAACAGCTGTATTGAAATCCAGGGAAGAAAGTTGCTGTGGATGGAGTCCTTGAAAATAATTTTGCCAGATAGAGTCTAAATCCAAGTGACCTCTCCAAATAGCCAATTTCAAGTCAAAAGATTTACAGAAATCACTATGCAGGAAGCACTGAAAGATGTGCTTGCCTGAGATTCATGTCTGTGTAGCTGCAGAAGCAGAAGTGCAAATCAATTTGATCCCAGAGATTGCTGCCTGTTGCAATCATGTGGCTCTACAGATTTTTTAAAAATGACGCTTCTGAGTCATATTTTATTCTTAATAATGACTTTTCTGTAACTGACTATGTTCAGTAGTTTGTTTCATAAGGATTAAAACACAGGTGGTTTTCTTAGGAGTTTTAAAGAAGACAGGAGATTCTCAGAACCACAGGGAAATGATGTGATGTTAATGCAAATTAATTCAAACCTGGGGACAATTTTTTAGAAAATAAATGCTTACTAAGGTTTATAAAATATAACACTCTGACCAGTTTTCTGAACGACAATTGCCAGATTATAGCAATGATTCTATAAGCATCTGCTTCCTTGTGAAACAGGAGGGTGACAAAATTGCTCCTTACAGTTCAGCAATCCTGCATATCTGTATGAGACCACCTTTATATTCAAGGAAATAGTTACTATTCCTTTGGCTGAAAAATGGCCATTTGCTTGATGGCTGTGATGTTTCCTTTTTCTTGCAAATCAGGAATAGGGTAGTCACTCAGGTTCCTTCTCTTAGGTTCACACAGCAGAGACAGGTGTGTTCAAAACAACATCCATTTCTTAGCAAGGAGATATAGGGATGGAAGCAACTGGTTTTAGGACAAGGGAGCTCATGCAGCCTACAGTTTGAACTAACAAACAGAATCCAGCAGGGACTCCACGCCATGAGACTAAATCATCTCACACAAATATCAGAGGGTGGAAGCAGACTATTCCATTGCAACATATACAATAAATACATCAAAATAGTTGCATGTACTGTAACTCAGGTGTTAAAAATGCATGCCAAGCAGAACAATCCACAAGGGGGGTCCCAAAAGGGGATAGGAGCCGTCATAACCCCAATATCGGCGTTAGTGCCACTTGAGCCAGCTAAACTGGCATTAACGCAGGCACAGGGCCACTTATGCTGGCTCCAAGGAGCAGTGCAGACGTGCAAGCCACAGGCGCCAGCACAGCCTCACTGGCAGCATTTCCCTGGTGCAGGGGTTTGCACCAGCACCAAAGAGGGCATTCCTGGGGTCCGGGCTGACTTTAGTCAGCTCCCTAAGCCCTCTTGCCCTGGGAACGCACATTTTTGCCAACATGAAATTATGCTGGCAATAATGGTAATGTAGCCCTGTAGAACTCTATGAGCAGTTCCATGGGGCTTGGGGGGGATTATATTTTCCGCAAACCGATCGGGAGGCAACCCAGATGCTCTGTCCCCGGGCCCACCCCACCTACCCCCCTTGCACTCAGGATTGCGCTCTTAAATATCCCTACATATATTCTACGTATATTCTATACTGTCACCCCAATCCAGTAAAAAAGCACCTGTCAGGAGGGAATAGGCAGTACTGATGGATCAGTGGAAAGTAAATATTCTTTGAGTAGGCTATGGCCAGGAAAATTCAGACCAATCAGCGATTAGTCAGACAAGACTAAGCAGGATTCACTGGGGGGAAAACAGCATCAGGAAAGCAGAGAAACAACACAACTTGGCTGATTTACAGAGTTGTCCTATCAACAGACTTAGATAAATTCCCTGACAATTTGGGGGAAAAAATCTTTCCCTTTAACTGAGGCTCAAACAGATGTTATTTATGAGGTCATGTTATTTCCCTCAATTTCATTCAAAATAAGTTTTCCCTACTTTAAGCCTCTTTTAAAGTGACAGGACTCACCCCCCCAGACTGTTGGCAACCCTAGACTCAGGAAGGTATAATTTGGTTTAGGATGGCACTGTAAGAGATAAAGGCATAGTAAAATAATCTCCAAATGCTTTCAGTAGCATCTTCCTGCTTCCTTTCATATGAGCAAAGAAAATAGAGTAATTCAAAAGCTTCCAATGGCAGGGCTAGGAGCAATTAGTGGCAAAATTTAATGTGGGTTACCAGTCTGGATTGATAGCATAACAAATGCAGATAGTTCACAGTGGGTAGCCGTGTTAGTCTGTCTGCATTTGTAGAAAAGGGCAAGAGTCCAGTAGCACCTTAAAGACTAACAAAAATATTTTCTGGTAGGGTATGAGCTTTCATGAGCCACAGCTCACTTCTTCAGATACAGATACTTCTTCAGATTCACATTCTAGCTGTATCTGAAGAAGTGAGCTGTGGCTCACGAAAGCTCATACCCTACCAGAAAATATTTTTGTTAGTCTTTAAGGTGCTACTGGACTCTTGCCCTTTTCTACAAATGCAGATCGGAATCCCATTCAAGAAACGCCTGGAATGAATTCATCCAAACTGCTCCCTACCTCCACATTACTGAGGGAAATGGGAGTACATATTCCTTTCCATCGGTGAGTGCTAACTTCTGAAAAAAGGTCTCTTAGGACTTCTGTGCTACTGTGATTCTGTGACTTCAGATTAACATAATTGATAACATTTGAGCCCAATTACAGTAACCCTCCTGACTGCAGCAGATCTATTTTTAGTCAGCAGCATTGCAAGTTAAAGGAAAGTATATAACTTTCAAAAAGGTTTTTGTGAGGACCCTGGACTACAAAAGAAGATTTATTGGGGTACTTCAAAGACAGTTTCCCTTCAGACAAAAGTGCTCTGATGCATTTGTTCTTGTTCAAGCTAATAAATAATAAAATCATTGATATGTTGAATCTGCATTGCAAATATCCCTGCTTGACACTTCTCCAGTGTCTAGGTGACCTTGGCTTTAAAATTCTGGACAGTCACAAGAGGACCATTGAATAGATGTAAGGCATTAATCATGGAACTGTGATGGCAGCATCAATCTATTCCCTACTTATGGTGTGCTCTTAGTGATGAATACCAACATGCCTGAAAGTAATCTGCATGACCCAAGAAGTGCCTTCTCCCATTAAAATAATACCACAACAAAGACTTTATTTTCACACTCTATCTTGGTGGTCCTTATGGAACTGGGGCACTTGAGATTTCAGCATTTCCAAGTACTAAGAAATATGAAGTGAATGGTACTGAACTGGTTTGTATAAGAGCTCTTCCTCCCTCCTCTTGCTTTTCACTTTAGCATTATTGATTCCTGTAGACAAAACACTGACAAAATAGAAGATTAAATCAATTGCTCTTAGATGTATTTGAAGCATTTTCAGTACATAATTTTGGTCAATGGGAAAGGAAGTATACAGAGCCACTTTTCAGCTATGTTTTCTGATCTCTCTCTTGTTGGTTTGGGGCTTACATGGCACAGGTAGAGTTGCCAGAGTCATAAAGATTTTCCTATTCAATTATACATATTTACTTTCTTACATTTTTGCCTCCCCCACCCCAACAATGGCATATACGATTCTCCTCACCATCATTTTAGTCCCACAAAAACTCTATCAATAGCAATCTGTTTAATCAATTTTTATCCAACTTTTCCACCAAAGGACTCACAACTATAGAGTTCTCCCCTTCTCCACAACATCCTCATAACAGCGCCTATGAGGAAGGTTAGGCTGAGAGAGAGTGGCTGGTTTCTTTAATCAGGCCATTTAGCCACCCTACGGGCAAAGCTCTTTTTGGAACACCTAGTGTAACATAAAATTAAGCTCAGAAACTGTTGAGCTGCTGAAAACATTTCACAGCTTGTTATACTGAAAGAAGTATGTTTTCTCTGACAATTAAGTTAGATTCCATTCCCAGTGCAGTGACATAGATTTCTTTGAGTCTCAGTAGAGCTGGTACACTCAACAGTTCGAAAGGGAGTCAAACCTTTTCCCTCTCTGACTGGATATATTGTCTTTAAAAAATAAGAACCAACATTTGCAGTGGGAGAAAATGTTCATATTTCCAGTCATGTTTTCAATCTCACACTAAGATCTGGAATCTCATTGTCTGCATGCAAAGATTTGCATGCTTTTATTAGATTGTATGTGGTTGCACATTTTTCTCCTCCCACCAAACATAAAGGATTCAAAACCAGCTTTAAAACTAGGCTGTTTTAAATTAGCAGTTGGGGTGGGGGTATGGTTCCCAACCTCCAGGTATTAACTGGAGATCTCCCGCTATTACAATTTATCTCCAGCCAATAGAGATCAGTTCACCTGAAGAAAATGGCGGCTTTGGCAATTGGACTCTATGGCATTGAAGTCCCTCCCCTCCCCAAACTCCACCCTCCTCAGGCTCTGCCCAAAACCCTCCCACCGGTGGCGAAGAGGGACTTGGCAACCCTAGGTGGGGGGATTGCTAGGCTTTTCTGAATTTCTTTAACCTATCCAGATACCTTAGCAACACCTTGCAACATCCTGAGCAAAATATAGGGGGCAGACATTTACCACATTCCAGTTGACTTGCCCCATTTCCCATATTTCCTGATAAATTCGTTTATAAGGTCCTTTATTATAAAATGGTCATCAAGTGAAGGCTTTTGCCACATTTTTTAAATGGAGCTTTTTTGTGGATGCCTTTCCACATAGTAAGAGTTTTTGGTTCAGTAGGGTCACCCAGTGCCGGATCTACAACTCTTTTAAATGATGCAGCTGCATTCAAGCTGCTTTAGCACAGTTGGTGGCATTTGTCATGTAAGCACGTGCTCAGAACATACTAGATCAAACTATAGTTTGTAGTCAGGCAAAAAGAACAAGGTTGGAGTATTAGAGAGACAAACTATATATTAGATAGTCCATCACTGCAGCAGGATTGAGACAACAAAGGAAAACTTCTCTTTTTTAAGTTAATATTTTTTTCTATCAAATGCATTGGGCAGATAGAACACAGGTGGGAGACTGAAGCACCTGAAAAGGGTTAGGGGAGGAAGCCGTGGAGTCTTCCAGGAACAGCATCTTGGTGTCCTAGCTCCAGTACCTTCAAAAAGTACTCCTTTCCAGGAGAATCACTAGATTCAGAATTGGTCCTTATGTCTGCAAATCCACAACAGCCAAGGACAAGCTTGACCAGAAAGAAGTCTTCAGAACAATGCAAGCATGGCTCTTTAAATGCTAATTTGGGATGAATGCTAGATTGAGGCAAATCGGATATTTGGGATTTAATTAGGGGAGTGAACTAAAACAGGGACTATCTCCCCTTCCTTAAGTATGCATGGAAGGAAATCAGTAAGAAGGTGTACCCACAGTATAAATGCCCAGTTAATTAACCATATTCTCCATATACTTTTAATAATTAATTTTAAATAAACCTTTAAATAGTTTGGTTCTTGTTACACCATGGCCTCAGTGTCTACCTATCCTGAGCTTTGTAAATAGCAATGATATAATACAGTGTGTTTTACCTTTAAGAAGCATAATATACAGAATAAATAATAAAGAGGTTTACTAGATAAACTAAAATAGATGTCACACTGACAGTGACTAAAATGGCTCATTCTTGAGCAGTTTGGAAGTGGGTGGTGGGAAAGAACCCCCCCTCCCAAGTCTCCACAGTTTTGTAGCAGGGTGGTGGGAACTCCATAACAATAGCAACAAACCCTCCCCCATCCTGCACAGTGCTGCTTGCCATTTGCTATCAATTTGCAATCCAAAGAGAAGGGTAATTGAGCATCCTTGGATAAAATGTACTTTATATACTAGACTACATCTTTAATGTGATAACTCTGCAGGATAAGAACCAATGACCGTAAATGTGATAAATGCTGTTTTTGATACTTTGCATTTCTGGAAATAATTAGTCCTCTTTTGCTCATTCTCGGCAAATTGTACTATATGAGTGGTCTCATTTGTCAGTAGAATTACTCACACCAGAAAAGTTGTGTCATCTGCCTAAATGTTTGCTCATTTGTCCTTTTTCATTTATAATGTATGATGAAATGGTACAACAATTAGAACTACACCATTATACTTCAGATAAATATAAAACACAATAAATATAAAGCCAATAAATAAGGTGGCACTTCAGGCAGAAAGCCCTTCATAGACTGATGGAGGATGTTTAGACAAAACATTATCTTAACACCAGTCTTAAAACTAGCCATAATAAAATGGATCTTCCACTACTTTACTGAGTTGGTGGGACAATAAGCAAAGGGAACTGTGATATGTATTAAGGAAAATATACTATGTAGGAATATGATCTCTTTCCAAGGCTAGGGTTCCCAAAAGCAGAAGAAAAATGTGAGTTACGAGCACCAACATCTCACTTCACTTTGGCATCAGGATTTGTTAAGTGTGAAGAATGACTTCACCAAGTTTGTACTTTTGTGTGTTTTTATGTAAAAGTCTTTACTGATGTGGCACATTGTTTTTGTGGCTTTAGGTTGTAGTTAGGTGCACTTAGCTAACTAGGATTTTGAATCGCACTGTATTGGTAGTATAAATAAGAGTAAAATACATATATAAACACTGCATTATCATTCTTTATTGTATAAACTAAAAATCATTCCAAATATTGATTGGCCATAGTGCTGTGATTTTTATTCAGTACCTGTCCTAGAGGTTGGCAACCCTAAGGATGAAGGATGTTTTAATTTTGCCTCTGGTTTCACCCCTCCCCCATATCTCAACTTCCTTTCAAGCAGGGTCTTGCGCCAGTCCAGGCAAGGCAGAAACCTTGGTTCCTTCCTCATCCCCCCATAACTGACAAATGCTGGAGGGGGATAGTGGGTGAGCAGGTGTAGTAAATAAACAGGGCGCTCCTGCTTATTGACAGCCTCCAAGAGGCTGGGGTTGCTGCTCCTGTGGCCACCACTGCCCTCAAATTCAAGCGGGCAAAATGAAATATCTGAGGTGAGCATGAGAGAGAAAAGCTTGAGGCTGCATCTTGTTCTCTGGCTCTCAAATGCAAGACTGTAAGAAAAGAGGGACAAAGACCTCCTCAAAGAACTCTTCAGGCTTCCCCTTTCTCCCTACTCTTTCTTTCCCCGTTTCCCCCCAACACATCCCCCCCACAAGCCGTCTCCAACAGCACAGCCCAAATGACAGTGAAAGAGGGGGTACAGGAAAAAAAAGATTTGGGGGTTCTTTAAGTGTTTTAAAAACTTTATTTAGGATTTTAAACATTAGAATGGCTGAATAAATATAGGGAGAAAAATATCAGCCAAATGACAGTAATGCAAATAGAGGTTATGAATATGAGGATAGTGTGAGGGAAAACAGCCAGTAGAACTGTCCATATATGACACACTTGATTCATCTGTCCTCTTCCCTTAGCTAGGCAGCAACAGAGCTCAGGGCTCTCTTCCAGCCCTCTGTTCGGTTGACTGAGAGAGCTCCCCCATTCCCTCCCCCAGGTTTGCTATGTGTACATGTTTAAACATCCGGATTAAAAGAGGCAGGCAGATTAGCACTGCCAATCCCTCCTCTTTGGGAGAGGTCATAAATCCAGACAGTAGTGTGTGTGTGTGTGTGTGGGGGGGGGTCATCAAGTGGCTCAAATGACAAAGGCAATCTGATTGGTGGTCTGATTCCCACCCGTCTCAATAGTGGTACAAGTACACATTTTAATTTAATGTTTTCTTGGCCATATTTTGAATCACTCTTTGCTATTATAGGAATTATGTAATGCATGTCTATTACACACACACACAGGCTACAGTTTATTGCACACTAATTTGAGAATAAATCCCTTTGAATTCAATGGAATTTACTTTCCAAATAAACTTGCCTGAGATTGGTCTAAAAGAGCTTTTTGCTCTCCTAATGCATTTGATGTATTTCTAATTTAAAAGGGATTATAGATGATCGATAGGGAAGGTGGCATGGTATAGCCCAATCTCATCAGGTCTTAAAAGCTAAGCAAGGTTGGTATGTGGACGGGAGATCACCTAGGAAAACTCTGCAGAGGAAGGCAATGGCTAAGCACCTCTGCTTCTTACTTGCCTTGAAAGCCCCTTACTGGGATTGCCATAAATAGGTTGCGACTTGACAACGTTTACATGTATTTGATACATACATAGCATGTGTAGTCTTGGCTGCTAAATCCCATTCTTGCACTCTGCTTATTCACAGTTTGTACAGGGGTGAGACTTCTTTCTATTGCCTCGCCAAGAGAAAGAAAAATTCTACACATTCTTAGCGTGAACCAGTTGCTGTAACCACCAGCTTTCTGAGCAGAAGGGAAAAAACACAAAAGCCATATCATACCATACTTTTTATTAAGACCAACCAAAATAACACAAAGGAATGTGCAAGCTAAGGTTTCAATTTCTCTGGAACTTTTCATCAGGTTGGATATTAAAGGGGGGTGTTTCAGGTAAAGCCTTTTGCAAACATCCTCTGTAGAATGTCAGGAAGGTTTGAATAGATAAAATGGTGCTGGGTAAATTTAAACAGGAGCAGCATAAACATTTATGAGTCATCTTGCTTCACTGGATACACAAAGTGAACATTCATGTCACATATATTTATACTGTGCAGCTGAGATCAAGTTGCAGTTGTACCCTTCTTGGAGGCACCAAGTCACTTGACAGATCCCTCTGTGACACTGCAGAACATGCAGTTCCCCAGAAGTGACATGATAGAAAAAGGTGGGTTTGGGAAAGAGTTCAGGAAGTGACATCACAGGACAAGCATCACAAAGTGATGTCACAACCTTGATAAACACCACCCCAAAAAATATCAATGGAAAAAATACCAACGGAAGTTGGTTTCAGGTAGCCGGCTCAAGGTTGACTCAGCCTTCCATCCTTCCGCGGTCGGTAAAATGAGTACCCAGCTTGCTGGAGGTAAACAGAAGATGACTGGGGAAGGCACTGGCAAACCACCCCGTAAACAAAGTCTGCCTAGTAAACATCGGGATATGACGTCCCCCCATGGGTCAGGAATGACCCGGTGCTTGCACAGGGGACTTTTACCTTTTTTTTTTTTTACTTAAAAAATATCCAGATAGTTCCAAAGTTGTATCTGGCAACCCTACTTTCCCCCTCCCAAACTTTTAATTGCATGAGCTGAACACACATATTCAAAGTTAAGGAAAGCTCACTATCCTTTATAAAGTTTTTGACCTTTATTTTGTTTAAAGAAGTCTTCACAAAATAATACTGTATTGTACATATTGATGAACCACATTTCACCTGTTTTTCCTTCTGATCCTATGAACTACGGTTTCAGTTCTGCTTCTCTGACTGTGCATGGTACACTTGCTCCACACAAGGGACTTTTCACAGTGATGGAGATGGGTCAGGATACAGGTAGAGGAGGGCATAGCTGAGCAACAGATATTTGAGTCCCAAAGAGCTTTCTTCTTCCATGGGCCTACGGCTATACCAAGAACATTTGCAAATAAAATTCTGACCCATTTGGCATGCTTAATATAGTGGCTCTCAGCGGAATTAAGCTATTCTCAAGGCATATCAAATCATCAGATTGTCTTCATGCATTAAAAAAAATCAAGAAATCAGGGTTTACTAATAATTTGCCCATTTGTTTTGAAACAAATATTTTCAGATGAACTATATAATCTATTTAATAGTGCATAGTAAGGCTGTAACAGAAAATACTGTATCTCAATGAGTCTTTCAGCAGGTGCAGATGAGAAGACTTAAAACCCAGACAGACGAGTACTGTTTACCTTCAACTGCCAAATGTTTGGTCTGGAGCAAAGCCATCATATCCTTCGTCACTCGTTCCACCATCTTACTGACCTCCTTGTAAGAATCAGTCCATTTACTTGCTGGGGATAAACTCATTATTACACAATTATAGCCAAGATTTATAAAGGGACTTTATGAATGTTGTATTTACTTAGCTAGAGTAAGGCTCCCAAGTGAAGTGAATTTAACCAGAAAAGATGGTTAAATAAGGAGCTTATTCACATAAAATAAAAAATAGAGTAATCCACTTCAGTTCATATGAATTGTGCTATTTTTCTGTGAATAGGTAGTAGAAAGTAACTACCCATATATGTTTATGCAGGCCCCAAATACTATATATTACTTAAAAAAATGGCTTGAGAGAATTGATAAAAGAGTCCTTATATTAAGCAGCACATTTTAGTAATAGCGGAGTGTTGCTTGATAAGACTTGGTAAAGCTGAAGTAACCTCAACACTTTAAACATAGAAAGTAGTACCAACCGATTCAAAGAAACTGCAAGAGGCTGAATTTTGCATGACCCAAGTTATTGATATCACACCAACTAAACTGCTCTGTAGCTGCATGTGGAAATGGGCTGGATCTTTCTTACATGCCATTGATATAATTTCCTTTGTCAGTTGCTTCTTCTCAGCAAACTTAAAGGAAACCAGTTTCTTCCAAGAAGGATGGACATACAATACAGTCTGTTCACAGACTGAACACTATCAAAGAACCTAGTTTAGTGCAAATGCAATTATATATGTAATGAATCTGAACCCACACTTTAAAAGAACATAAAACCCAGTACCAGTATTATAAGTAATTTGGTACATATAAATGGTTATAATCATGAATATAGTAAACAATAAGCCAATGGGGAGAAAGGACCACTAATATCCTTTGGTGGTACAAAGTGTTGTCAAGTCACTGCTGACTTATAGAGACCCTGTAGGGTTTTCAAGGCAAGAGATGTCCGGAGGTGGTTTGCCATTACCTGCACAATACCACACTGGTTTTGTTAAGGACCCATAGTTGGTGCCTTTTTGAGATAGGGTTATTTAAAAGATGGGGCTCACCCAGTCCTTTCCAGAGGGATATACCCTTCAACTAAAAGAGCCAGCTTCAACAGTCACCCACCAGGCTTCCGAAGAAGATTTCTTCATTTACATGGATGAGCAATCTCCACACAGCCCCTGTGGTCATGACTTCTGCTGGCTCCAATATCAACCCCCCCCCATGAAAACCTGCTTTTCAAAAGAAGGTTGCCCTGAGTAGAGGCTTCGTTACCCCGCACCATGACCATCTCTTGGAATCAGATTTTTCATGATCACAATAAAGACTGTTCACAGGATGTTTTCCGTGCCTTATTTGCATTTAAGCCTTTTTCCTCCATTTGGAAGCTAATTTGCATGGACTTCATGCAAAGCGACCCAGAAATGAAGGCAGCCCCCAGACTTTGAGGTGCCAGCCGGGCAATCGGCTCTTTCCATCAGTCCTCAGCAATGCTGAACTTTTGCAACTGAAAAACAATGGACACCTTGGCTTGCAAATGCCTGGAGGATGGCAGAAACCCCTTTGCGGGCCCATAAAATTGGACCCCCTGTCCCAAAGTTCACTAAACTTTGGTGACCATCTAAGGAGAGTCCCTTGCCATACTGCAAATTTGGGGACTCTACCTCCAAAAATGCCCCCCAGGAGCTTCGAAAAAATCCCTGTAGACTATATATGGGCCCAATTTTTATGGTAAACCTGAAAATAAGCCAAATACTAAAATTTACTGGTATGGGTATTCAACTTATTTCAGGTTGACCAAAAAAATTGGGCCAAATAAACCTAAATCCGATATTTATTGAATATTTTTTTTTTTTGCACAACCCTAGTAGGAGCTGCTGCTGCTGCTGCTGTCTGTCCATGCTCCAGATGAAGTAAGTTTGTGTGGCCACCACTGAGTCAGCTTCCCAAGCCCTGTACAGGGCAGGCATGTGTGGCTATCGTCACAAGTGGGCAGCCTGAGCCCCAAAAAGGGGCGTTAAGAGCAGTGATGGCAACAGGAGCCTTTTCTATTCTCCAATGGGGGCAGGGCCATGGGTGGCTGCCCCCCCCCAGCACAGGGCCATGACTTGCCCAAGTTGTCCCATGGCTAAGATTGCCCCTGACTACAGTATCGTACTAATAATTATTTTCATACCAACAGTTACAACGGAATACAAAACATCTACTAACTTTTAAGAATCTTCCATTCAAAGTATCAAAATTGCGTCATTAATAATGAAAACATTTGCAATTAAAAACATACATGGCAAGGTATCTCTGAAAAAAAATATTTGAATTCAGATAGTGACACTGGTCCAGGATCAGAGGTTGGCAGGACTGGGGATCTTCCAAGGCCTATAAGCAGGGAGACCTCTAACAATCCAAGATGCTGACCTATCCCCTATATTCCTCTGGAGAAAGTATCTTGCGGCAATGGAAATGACAATTCAACAGAGCCATACGGCACTGCTGCCTCAAAGCATCCTTCCAAGCAGGAAATGAGATATTACCCCCAAAGGCTTTTGCAAATCTCCCATTCCTCTGGGATAATCTTTCATTTTCTGGTCACAAACGGGCTTGTCGAAGGCAGCAGGGTGCAGTTCTCATCCAGGCACCTCTTCCATCTGGAAAGATAGGCAGAAGAGTGGTGTGTGTGTATGTGTGTGTGTGTGTATGTGTGTGTTTGAATGTCTGTGCATCCATTTAGTTGAGGTCCACTGAAGGACATCTTTCCCAGGGTGACATTCACCCATCAAACTGTTTCTGTACAATATCATGTTGATAGTTTTACCACAGTTACATAGAAAAGAGCAGGAATCCAATAGCACCTTAAAGACTTACAAAATTTCTGACAGGGTATGAGCTTTTGTGAGTCACAGCTCACTTCTTCAGATACCTGAGACTCATGAAAGCTCATACATGCCAGAAATGTTGTTAGTCTTTAAGATGCTACTGGACTCTTGCTCTTTTCTGCTGCTGCAAACAGACTAACACGGCTACCCATCGTGATCTAACTATAGAATCATAGAGTTGGAAGGGGCTATACAGGCCATCTAATCCAACCCCCTGCTCAATACAGGATCAGCCTAGTGCATCACTATTTACATAGTTTGTTGAATAAAAGGTATCCCTCTTGATGGATAAAAATGTTGTCTGAAAGTGGGAATAAAATTCCCCCTTCACTCTTAATGAGTCTAAAATAGTATAAATACAGCCACAGTAAGCCCAGAGAATCAGAACCTTCCAAAAGGCTCTCAGGAAAAGGCTGAATGGTATGTATGGCTTAAACACATTACTCTAGACTTTGTGAATTAGATACTTTGAACTGAATCAGAATAATTTGACTGTTATATTTTAGAAGTTGGATTTTGAAACTGAATACTATGTAAGACTTGCTTGCTTTTATTTCATACATTGTACATACATACATTGTACTTTGACAAGAGTTTTTATAGAAGTGTTAAAGACTTGATAATCTGCATTTATACATATTTTACTAGAAGTATATCAATAAAAAGACTTGCTTTTTAAAAGTAGGTAAAGGTGTTGAGTCCTGCTTACTCGATGATTGGCTGAATAAGATACCTTCACTTCTCAGTAAGTGATACATTCTAAGAGCCTGTCATCTGAACAGCACGACCCGCTTCAAAAGAAATGGCACTGGGTGGGGAAGAAGGAATTATATTTTCCTAGCCTGCTACACATTATTGGTTCTCATTTTCCAGCGGGAAAACCACCCATGTGTTAACATTGTTAGTCGGTATTGGCAGGAAGCATTTCTATTTTCAGACAATTCTATAAACAAAAGAGTTAATTTCAGCAATGGTAATTTCTTTATTAACCTACCGAACAACTGTTGATTGATGACATATTACTTAAACTAACTATTTAAAATCTGATTTATCCAGGTTATTAGCAGTCTGATTCATAACAGGCAAAACCTTTTACATTTTGCACACTTAAAGCAGAAATCCTTCTTACTTTTTGACTGAATACCATGTCAGGGTGTAATACGTAGGTCTAGCTGGCTGAGTGAGTATAAATGTGAAGTTTAATGTTTTTGGTATAACAATCAAAAGTGAAATCATTCATAGAGCTGACATTTAAATAGTCAGACTTCAAAGCTGACATTCCATTAAAATGATTCAGAACATATTTATTTGGTCCTTCCTAAACTTCTAGGGCAACGTATTTTTCTTGCAGTAAAATTATCTGATATATTGGAGGTTCACATCAATTTTTCTAAAGGCTGGCTGGTACCTTTTGTTCATCCAGAAAAGATGTTGCTCCCCTAAAGCACGCATGGCACAGAATTACTTTGAGGATGTTTCAGTTCCTGAAGTAGCTTTTCTTATAGGGATTACTTTGAATATCAATTTATAGATATTCCTTAAAATTATAGACTTGAAACAGCCCTTGCAGTAAATTCCAATATATTTTCAAAGATTATCTCTCATCTTCAAACCAGCAGAGCTTATTATATACACATATACTATATAGAAGGCGAGAAATAGCTCAGCTGTCTTCAGCTTGCATTCTTTTACATAGCACCATCTGTAGCTTGCTGGAAGTTTCCAAGTGCTGGCTTAATTTAAGAGCCACTTAGATTTTATGTTCTGCAGGTGCACAAGCCAGTCTCCTGCCTGTGTATGTGGATGAACATAACTTGTCTGCCACTGTTTGCAGAAGCCCTAGTGAAGTTGTAATCAGCACTCTCAATGAGCAAAGAGCTCTAGGCCAAACTTCAAAAGTGTAGTGGACTGGACACAGTGAAGAGTTGGACCAGAAGAATCCTTTCTCAGTCATGAAACTCACTGGCATTTAGCTTGTCAGTAGCCATTCAAAAAAAGGGAATGAGATTGTGCCCATTGCCCTGACCCTCACATATACAGCCAAATGTCTGTAGTGAGCCCCCACATGTATATACTTATATAGGGATAGAGACTTGCTGCAGATGTTTTTGCTGCACCGGCATCCATCCATCCAGGTGCATGGCAAATAGTCACAATTTTACTCCCCTCTATGCACAGAAAGATTATGGGACTGGAAGCCTGGACATCACCACTGTCCCTCAGTTTTTTTTAATATATATATGTATATATATATAATATCCCTGTTTAAGTGCTAGAGCTATTGTATTCTCTAACAATATCTCTCTGTAGTAAAAGTGAACCAGTCCATGTGTGGATCCCATTTCCTTCACATTAGTTGGCTTCTATGGATGAGATGAAATGTGTGAATTGGTAACAGTAAATTGTATGAGTCACCAACAGCCCACTCCTGAGGGGAAGGGCTGAGGTGGTGGCTGGAGGTACTGCCGCCGTGTTGCCTCCAAAGGAGGATTCAGCCCCCCCTCCACTGATGCCAAAATGCTGCCCTCACCCTTGAGCCCCGTGGAACCACTCCATAGGGTTCCACGGGGACATGCCACCTAAAAAGGTGGCCTACATTGAGGTGAGGGGAAAGGGGGCGTTCCCTGCCTGAAAGGGCTTAGGAGTCTGCCTAAAGGCAGCTCCTCCCCAGGAATGCCCTGGGAATGCCCCCGAGAAGACAGCGCACAGAAGTGCACTGTCAAAATGCCGGAGGGAGGTGCAAGAAGCACGAGTGCTGGCACAAGTGGCATGGACGCTGGTGTGGGCCCCTGTACTCTTCCTAAGGACTTTCAACCCTCAAGGTCAAGAATGGGCTGCAATTCTATGTAACCAGACAAAACATCCAGCAATGGCAGGCAACAGAAAACCCTAACAACTGAGAAGGTTTACTGTGTAGTTAATTCTAAAGTTTGGTTTCTTAGAGCTTTTTATTTTGTTTCAAAAATACAGAGGACATTCTTCTAAACAGTAAATAAGAAGAAAGGTGGCAGCAAAGAATTATTATTTTATTGAGGACATCTGGAACACTACACTCACAGGCATGGTATAAATATACCAACCAAATGGGCTTTCTATATGTCCTCCCTTTCATTCATCATTACTGTTTCCTTTCAAGCAGAAACCTAAACATTCTTTTAAAAAATAGTATAGTATATTGGTTAAATTGATCCCTTGATAAGAACACAGAGATATTTTTCATGTAAAGCTCTTTTTAATTAGTTGGGAGGAATGAATTATGGCAACCATGTAGAGCTGGAAGACAAACATAAGAAATTATGAAGGCAAAAGAAGCTGAAATGAAACTGAATAAACCATCAGAGGACTCTCTATCATAAACTCTTATGATTAAACTGAACAAAATCTGGAAAAATCTTTATTTTTAGAAATAAAATAATTGATTGGATTCCATTACTTCCTTCCTCCACCAGAGCAAGTGCCTTACTTAGCAGCAGGAAGTCATAGAATCCAACTTCATGTGTGACACATGGTCCCATCCTATAAAATTATGTAACTACACATTGTGGGTTGTTCTGTTAATTTCAGGTGGGTATAGCCACGTTGGTCTGCAGTAAACAAGCAAAATTCAAGTCCAGTAGCACCTTAAAAAAAAACAAGATTGTTTTTTTTATAAGGTATATGCTTCCAAGAGTGAAAGCTCCCTTTATCCCACCACAGTTAGAACCACCACAGTTCAGATTCTGCTCAACAACCTTAGACTGCCATACATCTGTCTAGGATTACAGTTTGTTCCTAATTCAAAAATTTTGGTCTGCAAGGATGAGCCACACGTGTCTGTTGAACAGATGGTTTTCACTTTCAGACTGCAGACAGATCCATAAGGGGATCCATTCATGGAAAGGCTGCTTCTGGAATTAGATCCCATTTGCTTTAATAGGGTGACATATTGTTGTGGGTATACGAACTGTTAAGCCAACAGTTCATCTTGTCAGTCTAGTCTAGTGGCAGTCATCTTCTAAAGGTTTCAGGCAGGGCCCTCTCTCTAGTGTAATTAATAATAAATAATATCAGGTGACCCTCTACCTATTTTCAAGATTAATATTTTCAGAACACAGTTTTCTATCAAATCTGTGTTTTGTTCAGGTATAATGCTATTGTCTTCACTATGTAAATTCATTGTGTCCCAGTCAAAAGGATTACACACAGCCCCTGAGTAATTAAACTGGACCACTCTAGTTGCTTGTTCCAGTGATCACTTGCCACTTTGTCACTCCCATAACGTTCCAATCTGCTCTGTGCTGAATGTTTTCAGTTCATCTCGCATTCCTGCCTCTGCATAGAAGTTTCCCTGCCCATAGCAGCCTCACTCATTCTCTGTCAACAACCTATCCTCCTGCAGATGCTTGCCTTTCAGAAAAATCTGATTAAGTCTCTCCCTGCCCATTACCTGTGATATCATCTTTCTAGGGATTTGCAAATCAATCTAAAGACCTGTGCTGTACCAGTTTGGGAATTGTCGGTGCACCATTATTAACCTATCACAGCTACCTGCTAAAGCAATTGACTTTGGATGCCTAAATCTCTAGTGATTTGCTTTGGAGTGGAAATTTTAAAGAAAACCTCTACCATATTTGTCAGGTCACTTCAGCAGGGGATTAAATAGGATTTCCACATCTTCTTTGTCTATTTCTCTTGCTCTCCTAGAAAGAAAAAACTGGCATATATTATAGAGTCAAATGGGATGTGCTTTCATTAAAGCTGAATGGCTTTAAATATTAATGCATCCATCTTCTCTGCTTCTCTACATGAAATTATGATGTATACTGGCTCAAAATAATGTTAATGCAGAAATGAGGAGAAAGTGAGCACTATTGACAAGGTATATGGAGCATAAGAGGAGGGGGAAATGCTTGGTACTTCAGTGCCTCTTCAGGCACTGATTCTTAGCTGCTTACGTAGCAAAAACATTTTCTAGTTTTGAAAAGGGGGCTTTTTTTTTTTACCATCTCAGTAAAGGTCCTGAAATTGTCACAGGGTCCTCCGAGCTGAAGATGTCACACCAAGGCCTCTTCAGAGCAATATCCTTCAGCCTTTGCTGCCTTCCTGGTACTGCAAAAAACAAGGATGATATTAAACACCCAGAAGGCCCCCCAAAAAAGACAATTTTGTATTTCATGACAGCCAACTGACTGGATCAGGTCTGTAATAGCCTGATTTTCCAGCTGTCGGCAGGAGTCTGCCAAGACCCCCCCCCCCTCGCTCTGGACTTGAAATTTATTCTTACATTCAAGGGCACTGGACTTTGCTTAGGAGACACAACATTCATGTACACAATATTCAGGCTAAACATGGGACAGGGAATAGCAGTTGCAAGTGGAAATGTAAGACACCTGACAGCTTACGTTTAAGTGCAGACATTTACTTCCAGGGCTATGTTCAGTAATTCTGCATGAAGAATTAATAATGCTTAGAAGAAAACAGAATAACAAGGAAGAAAAGGCAGCTTTGTGGTAGATTTTATAGTTGTAACAGTCTAGAAAATAACAATTGGACTGTTGCCATCCCCAAAAGTGGGGCCTTCCCTTCACCACATACATAGGATCATTATTATCTCAGCATTGTATCCTACCTCAACTATCATAATTTCAACAGTGCCAAACTTCAAAACATTCCCAATCGTGAGCAGGTGGCATCACCCCTCCATTTCCCCCTCCCCAATATACCTGTTTTAAATACATATATGTCAACATTTACAAGGGCCGTGTGGTGTGCATCGAACTGCAGGTCTTAACACTGGAGATATTATAGCAAAATTACATCTGTTCTTCACACTCCACTTGATGTCCAAAGTAACAATTGTAAAGTCCAAAAGAAGCAAACGAAGGGAAACTGTCTCAGTACATATGAAAGCCTGGTTATCAGATTCTGGCGCAGTATTTAGCTGGCTGTAGTCTGTTACCTTTTTGCATCATGATTTTATAATGTAAACACTCTTGTCTACAGCCTCATTTCTGCTGCATTATATTTGCAGAAACCTAGTAGACATGGAATGCCTTGCATTGTTTATTTTATTTGAAACATTTGTTCTATCTTACAGAACTCAACTTACAATGTTTCCAGTGGAGGAGGGATGGGAGCACTCTCTTTGGGAGCCTATAAAATTAGACTCCCTGGCCCAATCTTCACCAGAATTGGGGGTTCTTGTAAGGAGAGTCACTTGCAGCTATGCCCCCCAGAGCCTGCAAAAATAATGAGCCTGAAAAAGCTGGGGGAGGGGGATCAGCTTTTTTCGGCTTTGCCTTTTCAGCTTCATTAAAATGGTTTCTTTTTTTGTTTTTTTTTTGGCATATCCGAATGCCTAGATGTGAGAGGCATATGTCAGGTTGCTTAAAAGCTCTCTTATTACATGTTGCATATTGTGAAGATAACCTGATTGAGGGTGTTCTAATTCCTTTCATTTTTTGGCACTGCAACTTCCATCAACATTCTGGGGTTGCTGGCCAGTTCTCAAACATATAGCATTATTTTCTGATGAATTATGCCTTAGCTTCCCTTTGCAAATAGTATGTGGAGTGTCTCACATGGGCCAGGATATTCCCATGCCTCTCAGTTTTGGCGCTGAAACCCCCACAATTATCCTGATGCTGGTGGCCAATTTTTAATCTCCTAGCTTTATTCCCTATTCTCTGATGAATTATGCCTGCCATAAATGGACAGACAGACCGACCGACCAGTTCTTCTATTACTATAGAATAATGGTAATAGCAAGCCAAGTGATTTGTCTTGTTATGATATTTGGTATGGGTCAGGGTGATATGTGGGGCCCAGGTGGAATCTTTGTCTGGGGGCCCATGGTGGCTCTTGGCAGCCCTGGCTAAAACAGAAGTAATTGTGAGCTGAGCCCAGACTTTGGAGTAGAGTTGCCAGCCTCCAGCCAGTGGGGGGAAGGGGGTAGGGTTGCCAAATCCAGGCTGGAAAACTCCTGGGTCATTTATGCAGGGGAAATTTATGTTTGGTTTGCTGCAGAGTTTTCTCCTCCAAATTCTCAAACATCATATGCACGAGAGCTCCCACCCCTCCAATCCAGGAGAACCTTGTGGTTAATTAGGCATCCCCAGTGAATCATGGAGCTTCTGAGTCCCTCCCTCTGAAAACGCAGCCTTATTGCACTTTACTTGGAGGGGCGGGTCAGCTCTTAAAGGGGCTGCGTGTGCTTTTGCTGGGTATTCCTCCCCACCTTTCTTCACCAGCTCCCTTCCGGGAACTGTTTTACTATCTTTGCAGCCTCTCTTCAGTGTCTTCCTGCACATTTCATGAAGGTTTAACTCCCTCTTTTGTGCTTTGCTTTGAGGGAAGGGAGGGATGGGAGGGACAGACATGTGGGAGGGAGAAGCCCAAATGGGTGTGGGGAGACAAACCTGAAGTTAAGAGCTATGCATGGAAATAGGCTCTTGCCTCGAAGTAGTATTTAAATTTGTCCTAAAACAGGATCCTAAAACTGTGGGGGAATCACGAGGCCAGAGTGAAGTCACGTCTGAAGGTCGGTAAAATTATGAATAATGCAAAGGAAGCCTCAAAGCAGACCAGCAGGGACTGTGTAAATACCCCTGCATAAATGCCCCTGGAGATTTGAGGATAGAGACGAAGGAAGACAGGGATCTCAGTGGGGTTCAATACAGACCACCCTCCAAAGCATCAATTTTCTCCAGGGGAACTGATCTCTGTAGTCTAGAGATTAACTGTAATTCCAGGGGATCCCAAGGTCCCAGCTGGAGGCTGCCATCCCTACTTCGGAGGTTCTAGGGTTTGGCTGACAATTAGCCTAGAAGTTCTAAACTGGGGATGTTCATAGTCATAACTCCACAATTCCGAGCTGTGAGTGAATCACCAATGTAGTGTGTGATGCTGGTATGACAGGCTGTGCTCCAGGAGCCCTCAAAGCTTGAAAAGCACACCTTATGCTCGATAAGCATGGCATTGCACACCCTTCATCCAAGGCTTGGGTAGGTAAAACTGGAAAAAAAAATAAGAACATAAGAAAAGCTCTGCTGGATCAGACCAAGACCCATCAAGTCCAGCAGTCTGTTCACACAATGGCCATCCAGGTGCCTCTAGGAAGCCCCCAAACAAGACAACTGCAGCAGCACTATCCTGCCTGTGTTCCACAGCACCTAAGATAATAGGCATGCTCCTCTAATCCTGGAGATAATAGGTATGCATCATGACTAGTATCCATTTTAACTAGTAGCCATGAATACCCCTTTCCTCCATGAACATGTCCACTCCCCTCTTAAAGCCTTCCAAGTTGGCAGCCATCACATTTTGGGGCAGGGAGCTTTGTGCTTTGTGTGAAAAAATACTTCATTTTATCTGTTTTGAATCTCTCACCCTCCAGCTTCAGCAGATGACCCTGCATTCTAGTATTATGGGAGAGAGAAAAAACTTCTCCCTGTCCATTCTCTCCAAACCATGCATAATTTTATAGACCTCTATCATGTCTCCCCTCAGCCACCTCCTTTCCAAACTAAATAGCCCTAAGCGTTTTAACTGCTCCTCATAGGGCAGTTGCTAGTTGCTCTGTTACTACTTGCTGACACTCTAGAATCAATCTAGATTTAGAAAAGGTTGTTCTCTTTCCAGAGAACTACTTCTAAAATAGTAAAATAGTAGCAGAAAAGTCTAACTACATAGGAGTGTTATGAAAGATTCCCTTCGTTTTGTTCACTTAAACAGCAGAGGGAAAAACCATCTGAGAGAAAGTACTGAAAGCCAGGGAAAATAAAACAACATTCCCCAGTAGTTTTTACAAATGACCAAGGAAGAAGACCTTTGAAACTATTTCAAATGCCATGCCAAATTGTTTCAAATCTTTGCAAGCAGAAAGGAACCCAAATACTAATGTGCCCACTGGTAAAGAAAACAGAACAATTTGGTGCATTAAGAGCAGCTGTCTTTGAAACAAGGTTAACTTCCAAAGTAAATGCAGTAATTTTTATCTAACAGGGACAATAAGTATTTCATTCTTTAAGTGGTTTTAGTGCACCTTTATCAGCTTGACTGTGAAGTTAACTGACAGATCTGTTTTCAGACTCTTGTCTGATGTCTTTCTCACTCTCATCTGAAAGGCACCATACTGTGACATTGCCTTTATCTGACAATTTACAAGAACATCTATAGCCTAGCAATTGAGCACTCAAAGGAGTTCAGCATTCAGGAAATGATGTGGAACTGTCCATACGTCTTTTAGTAAAAAAAAAACCAAAAAGAATTATAATTTATAGTAATGTTTGCAAAAGCATTGGTATAAATGAAACAAGTCAAAACAGTAAAACAACCTTCTTTCATGAGTGAAAAATTAAGAGTGCCATCCTAAATAGAGTTAAACCCTTCTAAGTCCACTGACTGCTTGGGATGATACTATAAATCAATAAATCAGTTATGGTGACACTTTTATATGTATTTGGAAGGGCCACCAAAACCACAAGTTTTTATTCCCAAATAATTCTGTCCCAAAGCTCCAACAATAAAGGTACAACTGGAGGCTGCCGGATTTTTACCATGTGATAAACTTGAGATGGTTTTTTTTTGTCACAAAGGAACAGGGTCAACACATCTGGCTGGCCCCATGATGTCTTCATGGAAAATTGAAGAGATGTACACTGAATATCTATGATGTCCACCTTATGATCAGGAAAACGTCTCTTTTTCAGCTAGGAAGCCTTTAACGGCAGAGGGGTAAAACACTTTAATTAATTATGTGGTTCCAGAAATTTGCACAAACTCCTATGACAGTTTTTGTATTTGATACTAGTGATTCCTTGTTGACAACAATTGCATAGTGCAATCCTAAACAAAGTTCCATGGGCTTAAAAGGGCGAAACGTTGCTTCTGATTGCGTTGTTGGATATGTGCACTTACTGGAGTACTCAGCTCTGTCTCGCGCTACCAGCAGATCCTAGGGAGGCTGTGGCAACTGTGAACAGGGGCCTGGAGGCGGTTTTGGAATGGATGAGGAGCCCCGTGGCACAGAGTGGTAAGCTGCAGTACTGCAGTCCAAGCTCCGCTCACAACCTGAGTTTGATTCCAACGGAAGTTGGTTTCAGGTAGCCAGCTCAAGGTTGACTCAGCCTTCCATCCTTCCAAGGTTGGTCAAATGAGTACCCAGCTTGCTGGGGGTAAAGGGAAGATGACTGGGGAAGGCACTGGCAAACCACCTCGTAAACAAAGTCTGCCTAGTAAACGTCAGGATGTGACGTCGCCCCATGGGTCAGGAATGACCTGGTGCTTGCACAGGGAACCTTTACCTTTAACAAGCTGAAAATCTCAACAAAACAGAGGTGCTACTGGTGTGGGGAAGGTCTGACTCAGGAAATTAATTTTCCCTGTTCTGGGAAATTAATTTCCCCCTAAAGGAGCAAGTTCATAGTTTGGTTCATGCTTCTGCTGGATAAAAAGGTGGCAAAGGTAGCCAGGGGTGGCTTTCAACAACTTGGGCCTTTCCTGACTAGAAAAGATCTTGCCACTGTGGTGCATGCCCTGGTAACATCTAGATTAGATTACTGAAATACACTGTATGTGGGGCTGCCCTTGAAGACTGTCCAAAAGCTGTGTCATGGCACCAAAACTTTGGAACTCCTTCCCCAGGAAGATTAATCCGTCTCACTATATCAGTGGGGCATTTTTCACAGTAGATTTTACTTCTCTTTTGCCACGGACCCAAAAAAAACATGATTTAAATGTTTTTTTCATGGCGGTGATTTATCCCTGTCAATTATCTGTAGTTTTGGTTTTTCATGGGAACAAAGAGCACTGTATTTGACAACGGTTTGGTCTGTCCCTTTTGCAGGAGGCCTCCCCTTCCAACAAGCTCATTGTTTATGCCTGCCCCCAACTCCGCCCCAACTCCGCCCAGCAGATTACCTTGTGCGGTTCACAGCCCCAGCACAAAAAACAACCACCAGTCCCTCTGGTCTCCTCCATTTTTCTTCCACCCTCGTTCTGTTCTGCTTTTGGAACAGTCAGATCCCAAATTGGGGGGGGGGGGCAAGGCAGCGCTTTCCTCAAAGCTTCCCTCTATTTTCTATAGGTGTGGAACCCATTGCCCTTTAATGACAGACAGGATTGGGGGGGGGGGCAGGAATTGCATCCATGTGCCAAGAGGTGTGCCTTGGATCCAAGGTGTGCCTTGGATTTGCCGCTCTCTAGATGCACATTTTCCCAATCCTAATTCTCAAAACTCTTCTTGGGGGCTGATTGTTGATTTTGAGAATTTGGATGGGGAAAGGGTGCATCTAGAGAGCAGCAAATCCAAGGAAAAACCTCCCGTGCATAAATGGCCACTGTAAACCTCTTGCATTAAAGCCAGTGCATCGTGAGAGAGAGGAGGGCTCCTGGCTTGCGCGCCAGCCCCGATCCAGCCAGTGTGCATGGCGGGGGGGGGAAGGAAAGAAGGCCCCTGGCTTGTGCGCCGGCCCTGATCCGGCCCCAGTGCATTGTGAGAGAGAGGAGGGCTCCTGGCTTGCTCGCCGGCCCCGATCCAGCCAGTGTGCATGGCGGGGGGGAGGGCTTCTGGCTTGCTCGCCGACCCCGATCCAGCCAGTATGCATGGCGGGGGGGGGGGGGGAAGGAAAGAAGGCCCCTGGCTTGCGCGCTGGCCCTGATCCGGCCTAGTGCATCGTGAGAGAGAGAGGAGGGCTCCTGGCTTAAGCGCTGGCCTTGATCCAGCCAGTGTGCATGGCGGGGGGGGAGGAAAGAAGGCCCCTGGCTTGCGCGCCGGCCCTGATCCGGCCTAGTGCATCGTGAGAGAGAGGAGGGCTCCTGGCTTGCGCGCCGGCCCCGATCCAGCCAGTGTGCATGGCGGGGGGGGGAAGGAAAGAAGGCCCCTAGCTTGTGCGCCAGCCCTGATCTAGCCCCAGTGCATTAAGAGAGAGGAGGGAGACCCAGAGCAGACTGGCTTCCCCTCTTCAGAAGAGTGATAGGAGGGAGTTTTGCCTTGGGTTTTCCGCTCTCACGATGCACATTTTTCCCATCCGAATTCTCAAAAATCCCCCCTCCCCACTGGGGTAGAGGGGCCAACAGCCCCTTCCCTTGAACATCCCCCCCACGGGTCCAGCTGCCCTAGACTGAGCTGCCACCACCACCACCCCCAGCACGCAAGGTGCACATGGCGTGGCCCCACCGGTCTCCCCCTGGAGCCGTCCATCCGACGTCCCCCTGGGCTTGGAGGTGTGGGCCCAGCTCCAAGGCCCATCCCGGGCGAGGGGCAGGGAAGGCGTGCCACCTGCCCACCCGCCAGCCTCTGGGACGGAGGGAGAGAAGTGCCAGGACTCTAGGCAGGCAGGCAGGCAGCAAAAGGGGCGGTATTCTTGTCTGAGCGTGAAACTCCCCCAGCCATTCACCGTTCTTGGGGGAGGCGAAAGTAGACGTCACAGGCAGGGGCAGTGGAACCGAAGCAAACAATTCTTCATGGGCCTCTGAGCCAAAAAACACGTGCCAACAGGAAAGGACGGCTCAAAAGTAGTTTCAGTTGTGCCAGTTATAACGCGGCTTTTATTGCTCATTCTGGGAAAATGTGGACCTGCAATGAATAACCAAAAATTTGCACTCACACAAATCAGATTCGAAAGTGCAGCAAATCTCTGTGAAAAATTCCCCAGTGTCTTTTGCCAGCAGGTTAAGACTTTTTTGTTTCATCTAGCATACCCCCAATAATGGTTACTGGCCCTTTTCCTGGTGTTGTTTATTTATGTGTTTTTAATCTCATTTTATAATTTTCACTGTATTTTTAAATATTTAAATGTCTTAATTTTTCTTATATTCGCCACCCTGTGAAATCTTGGAAGTTTTGAATGAAATAATTAATGAAAGAAAGATCATTTATATAATTCATGACAGGAAATCACCAAAAGGTGGGGTTTCCTTGGCATTCACCTATGGTGAGACCTTTTGTAAATACTTCTGCACATTTGTATATATCAATATTCTGGAAATGATCCTTGGGACATAATTAACTTAAACATATTTGTGAGGAGCTTTTCTATATTCAGCTCTTCGATTGTCTTAATCAAAATTCTGTACAGCAAATTTGCTCCACTGCTAATTGTAGATAGAGGATTAGGAAATACATGGCAGGGGATTGGTCATATAAAATGAAGGTTGGGGAATTGTCTCTTAATTAATTTTGGCATGCAAAAATTTGTTTCCTTTATGTTTTAACAGATGAAAAATATATACATAATTCATAGATAAAGTCGGTATGTAAAGATGGGTAGTGTTAAATGGATGTGATGTATAGAGTGCTATTTCAAAAATAATACTGTAGCTGATTGTATGTCGATCAAACAAGGTTGCGGGGGGAAAATGTACACATCACTGGTCAGAATCTCAATTTACCAAAGTGCACAAGACAAATGAGAAGTATTGGTCTAGATACCACTTCACAGTGCACTAAACCCTATTAATTATGTTCCAGTACCAGTTTCTCTAGAGTTATGTAGGCAAAAAAGAATTGAAATATTAACACATATGCTGGGATATGAGTAATATGCACATTTTTAAAGCATTTTCCACATTTAGTCTATTTTAATGCCATGTTGAATATTATAGTCGCTTGTTCATGCATACACACTTCTATCCTGCCACTAACATCTTTCAATACCTGTTTGTGCCTGTCACTTATACTGAAAGCATTGGAAAAACATGAGCCTTTTATGCAGGGACAGTTTCCCATGGTCACCCCCACTGCTTTGGGGCTTCCTTTTGATTATGCATGCCTTTTCCATCCATCAGAGGTTGCCTCGCTCTCCCCATGCATTTTGCCCACATTTTCCAGATTCTGGCTAAAACAGCATCTGGAAAACATAGGCAAAATGTTTACCATTTCAGAAATCATGGTAACAATTTGGACCAGCAATTTTCATGTATATTTTTGGTTCAGGAATTCAGAATGCACATCCCAGTGGTTGGTTGCTTGAAATGCAACTGCACACAGAAACTACCTGTCCTGTTGCTGATTTTGTGTACCAGTATGCCGCCCTTTACACCCCAAATATAAAGGGGCTCAAAGAAAAGCTTGCCAGTTTTAATTTCCTTAGTCAAGCTGCATGGGTGTTTGGATGAATGAATGGGTGATTCATGCCTCTCTGGTCTATTCTCATGACATGGCACAGAGCTGTGACAGACCTTCACATTGAAGTAATACCCAACCATCTAGTTTTTTATACCATAGAATCACCCCTGAACCCTGCACTGATTACATGTACAATAATTTCTACACATAGAGAAAAATGCTTGTGTGGTCAACCATTTAATTGTCACAATTGCAGAATATATGCTGAAGAGATGACAGGGCATGTTGCTGTAGCTTTTAAAAATGCTGCCCCATTAAATGTGAAACTTAATTTTTGCAGAATCATTTTTTAAAACAAATCTGGAATGTTCAAATTTCTCAGCTCCTAAATTGGAAAGTTAGGTTTGTATAACCAAAGCCCTGCCTTATAAAAGGTCTTTTGTTCACCTTCGATTGAGTTAGATGTAATTTTTAAAACCCTTAACTACAGTTGTGTGAACTTTCCCACATTAAAAACTTTCCCCAAAAGAACAAAAATGATTGCTACAAAGGATAAGGATGAAATCAAAAGGCAGAATAATAAAAGACACAAAAAGAATGGCAGGTTAGCTAGTTTTAAAATAGCCAGTGCATGAAAGGCATAGGGGAAAAGCAGATACAATCCTCTGATAATATGGAAATCTATCATGAACAAAATTAGGGCTGTTGATTTGGTTCAGGCCGAACCGAAAAACAGCCGAATTTCCCCCGATTCGGCTGTTTTTCGGTTTGGATGAACCGAACTCAAAAAAGGCGGGAAACGGGGAGCCGAATTTGCCGAATTCGGGGGTTCGGTGAATAAATTTGGCAGATTCAGCCCCCCCCCCCCGCGCCTTCACGGGGCTTCCATGAAGGCGCGGGGAGGGGGCCCTTTAAACAGGTCTGCGCCTCCCAGCTGGGAGGCGCAGATCTGTTTAAAGGCCCCCCTCCCCGCGCCTTCATGGAAGCCCCGTGAAGGCGCGGGGGGGGTCTGGAAACCCTCTGCACTGCCTGCGCAGACAGCGCAGAGGGTCTTGCCGAAGCCGAACTATACCGAATTTTTTTTTCAACAGCCCTAACCAAAATTGTTCACTGCTCATGAATTTATGGGCATCCAGTACTTTTAGGAATCCAGCCCGTTTGCATGTCTGTTGCTCTTTTACGTCTTGTCTGTGTACTTGACTCTGTTTATATAACCTCATTTTGTCTCCCTCTGTGGGAGAGCTACACAATGTAGCAAACAAAATCTATTACTTGCTGCTTTTGGCATACTTTATTGCTGTTCCTCTTCCGGTACCTGGCAGAACAGGGAAGTTGCACACATAGCCTGCCATCTGTTCAATCCACTAGAGAGAAGTATATGTCTTAAAATCCTGAACAACCCTCTGCAAGTATGTCCTGACCTCCTGTGCACAGACAAAAAATAAGTAACTTTGGTTGCAATGATATGTAAGGGTGGTCTTTCATTTTTAAAGCAAGCGGAAAGCAAAACAAATGACCTCCATTTGTTTTTACAGCAGAAACAAATGGAATACTCCAAAAGGAATGAGAAATTAATGGGGGGGGGGAAGCACAATTTGTTTCCTTTTGGTGATATTTTGCAGTAGAGACACTAGCTAGAAAATGAGATAATTGTATAATTGACAGACTGAGAAGATCTCCAATCTCCAATCTCCAGCAACAGAATAAAATAGGACTCCGGTGGCATCTCAAAAACCAACAAAATTTATTCCAGCATAAACCTCCATGAGACGGGTCTCAGTTACTTCATCAGGTGCAGTAGAGTATAAATCCATTGGACCAATTTCAAACAAGAATTCCTTCTAATATCTCTACGACAAAAAGGACTTGAAGATTACTTTTTAAAAAAATGAAAGCTGGGAATTCAGAGGAACTAATAGCACTGTATCATGACAATATTATTGGCTATTGCGCAATAGCAATAACTGATTTCTTTTTCTTTTAAAGCTTGAAAAAACTCTCTGGTGGCACGGCAGAGGGAAATGCAGGGCAAATGGTGGCCAATGGTGGAAAGTGTGCAAAAACTCCCATGTAGGTGAACCTTTGTCAATGTAAAGGCCTCTGCACTTGTAGTGGCAATGGCAGGGAAATAGGATTCCAACAGTGCCAGCTGGTGAATTTTCTACAAAGATGTATGTATGAAGTGCCTGTGGATTTTATCATACAAATAGCATCATGTTCACTTGGCTTTGGATGTGGCACTTTTTTGACCCTGAAGACAGATTCTCTAGCTATATCCCAACTGATATACTGCTTAATTGTTTGACCAGAAAAAAAGAAAGAAATGGAGATTAAAATACTTAAAATCACTGGACTTAAAGGCCAGAGATTGTCTTGGGTAACACATACAATGGGAACCAGTGTTAGCACAGCACGGTAGTTTCCTCAGTTGCTTGTAGTAATAACACTTGAGTGAAAGAATTTGTAGAGTCAACAGAAGGAAAGTTTCATCTGCTCAACAGGATGATCAGAAAGAAACAAATAAAGTAGCAGAAGGTTAGTGTATAGAGTAGAAACTAAAATACAGTTTTTAAAAATGAAGTTATCCAAAACTGATTCTGTGGCTTCTGTTTATTTTTTTTAAATTCTTGTTAAGAGTAACTAGTTTACCAGCTAAGTGCTGATAGATCACTGTATACTGAAGGGAACTCCACTTTGGTGAAATATCTGAACACTATTCTCTGAGCTTTCATTGACTTTTCTTGCTTTGCCTTGTTTCAGTATGATTTTGTAAAATACGGATTTGGGTCTAATGGACCCACGTTTTTTTGGAAATCTGGATATTCCCACTGTGGGAGTTTGGGAATACCTGGGTTTCCTGAAAAAAATTAAGTCCATAAGACCCAAATCAGAATTTTACCTGGTTTTTTCTTGCACAACCCTACTTATCACCCCAATTTAAAGATTTCATTTTCTTTATACTGAGCCACATTTGTCATTAGAGCTATAAATTGCAGACTCTTCCTCTGAGCTGTCAGGGTCTGAAACAGGTCAATTCCCTTCCTACTCCTGTTTTCCTCCTCTCTTATTTCATTGACTCAGAACTATTCACATTATTCCATAGCTACTGGAAGGCAATAGGCCTGTTCAGTACTCATTAGTCCATTGGAGAGTATGGTTCTACTTTTTCACTTTACACACTAATGCTTTGCTGAATTCTTGGGGAGTCTTTTCAGTGCACAAAAACCTTGACCTTGTCTAGGGGGGTCCTATTTCAGTGCCCTGCTAGTAGTCTTTAGACCATTATATTTGTTATTAGGAGTAGGATGATTAAAATGTTCTTCATATATCAGCCCCCTTTTGCTGAATGTAGCCTTGTAAAGTTCCTTAATTGTACACCAATCCCTTTTCTTGTTTATAATAATGGTAAGCAGCTCAGCAGCATGCTAATTATTAGGAAATTTTATTGAACAGGGTTTTGAGGATGCTATCATTCTCCCACCAAAAGTTAATAGCTGTCTTAAATTAGCCTTTAATGCATATCGGTGAACAGAATATTTATCTGAACATTCTTCTTGCTTCATGCTGTGCTTCTGCTATTAATACTGTGAAGAAAATGGAGTATGCACAACAAACATTTACAAAAACAGCTATTCCCATTTTTTTATACATGGGGTTTTTCAAACAACAGAAACATATATCAATGCTGTTTATCTTGTATGTGACTCACAATAACTTTTTATACCAAAGTGAGGTAATATAATTTTTCTGGCAAGATTACTGAGCAGCAAAAGCAAACAAACAATGAGATTGTACTACTTTGATGTATGGAATGTCTGGAGAAAACTCATTCACTTCCAGCAGCAGGCATACAGTTCAACCATAGCAATTCCCTTCGTGCTGCCAGCAGCTTCTGCTCAACAGCTCCACATTTCTTGATCTTTACATGCAGGGAGATCTAGACTAACCATATTGTCCAGTTTATGAAGACATTTAAGAAGAGACCATCGCTCTCTAGAAGAAAGGGTTTCCCAATCAAAAGGTCACCATTTCAGCTTTTGGTAAGTTAGGGAGCTACAGAACAGAGCATCGATCTTCACACATACAATGCATGATGTGAAATTAGTGGGCTAAGTGCCTGCCTTAACCTCACATCATTGCCAGTGGCTATGTGTGGGTTGCAGCTCTGTGTCTCTTTTAACATTCAGTTTGACCCTCAGTACTGGTTTAGGTGGATACACTGTCTTATGTTGACAATCTATCAGAATGGACCTACTGTGCCTACAAACATAGATGATCTTATTATTCCCTTCCCATCTCTGGCATTCACAGGCCCAGGTGAATGCTTGGCTGGCCTACAGGCACTTTCTTAAAGATCTATCTAGCTGCATTTGCATTAAAGGCCTATTATGCAAATAGATACACCACCCAGTTTGTCAAGTAAAGGCCAAATATGCAAATAAAGCACAATGTACAGGACTCTCTGTCTGCCTTTCTCTATTTCCTCTAAACTAAACCTGCTATTCTTCACAGACAGACTGAGTTGAAAAGGGTCACCTCTCATGGATATTAAGAAAGTTATCAAGGGATTATTTCCTAATAAACAACACTCATTGAGGAAACATCAGATGACTATTCAAAGTTATCACCATCGCAAAGGAATGATCAGCCAGTAATGTGTGCACATGGTTAAAAAAAAAACTAATTCAACAACAATATAGCTATTTTACACAGGTGCATCAGGAAGAAGAGTGTTAGCTATTCAGTATGAACTAATACAGGGGATCATTATAGATTCCAAATGCCTTTACAGCACAGTACTAGCACAGATGCCTCCCTATACTGCGATCAATAATCCTTAGCACACTTTCATATTTTTATAAGAAATTGGAGTCAGTCAGATGTGTCTTAATGTACACTTGAAGTGTATTTGAGCCTGGCAAGTAAATTAGCTTTTATATGCATAGAAGGGAAAGAAACCTCATCAGTACAATCATGAAACAGCACCAGCTTGGCCGATACCCAGCCATCTTCTGTTGAAATGCCCAGAGCTCCAATGGGATGAGTTGTATCAAAACTCAAAACAGAATCTTATTCCCAAATCTTTGAAGCACAGGCCAGGCAGTGGCTCTTAGGTCTGGACTGTTAAGCATCACATACAGTTCTTGCTCTTAGGTTTGTCTACTTCAGCTAAAAATACCAGAGGGCTTAGTGTTTTGCAAAGCATAAACTTATTTTAGGCATGCTGACTTCCTTGTTTCACACACAGATTAAATCATTCAGTTTGGTGCCATGATTTCAATTATGACACACATTATTCAAGATCCTGTTGACAGCACTTTAAAAAATCCTTATTAAATGTTGACTGAGAAGCAGACCTCTGATTACAGTCTGATTAAAATCTCCCAGTTGTGCGCTCTGCTGGTGTAGCCTCTCATAGAAGAGTCCACTTCTTTAGGCACCCAATAAACAGTGCAATAGGACTAGATTACAAAATTTGGAAACAATGGGGGAAGTACGTCACACAATATGGAAAAAGGAATTACAAAAGGGTAAAACAATGAATGCAGTAAGAGCAGGATAATACTACAATAAATATACAATACATACCTGTAAACTCTAGCCCTGCGACAAACCATAAACAGATTCCAGCAGACCGCAAATCCACAAAAGCAGTTTTATTGGTTATCATCGACAGGTTTCAGAAGCCATATTCAAAAGGACACTAGTAAGGGGCAAAGGCAAGGTGCAGAGCATATATGGAAAAGCAACAGGAGATAACTGGCTACCTAAGCAACCCCCCTCCCAGAGGCAGGAAGAAGAACTTGGCAATTCCCACAGTATGGAATTTAGGAAGACTAAACACGGTGCACAGATTGGCCTTGGACAGAACAGCACAACAGCACCTGGGAGCAGCACAATCGCACTACCGCATACCATTCTCATGGCTTGCTCCTGACAATACCATACAAAGTGGCAGAGGCAACAATTTTGTTTCTTTATAAAAGCACCTTCCTGAACCATTCCATTATACTATTACCTTTATTAAAAAATACACTCCTGAATAATTCTGTTTTACACTGCTTGTGGAATGACAGAAGTGTGGGAGTCTTCCTGGCCTCGTCAGGCAGGCTATTCCACAAAGTGGGGATCACAGCAGATATTTTTAATTTTTTTCTTCTTCACTGGTACTCTGCCTTTCTCCTAATGGGGACCCAAGGCACCTTACATCATTCTCCTCTCCTCCATTTTATCCTTACAACAACCCAGTGAGGTAGATTAGGCTGAGGTAGTGTGACTGGCCCAAGGTCAGGGAAGACCAACATGGCCAGGTTGCAGAGTAAGGGGCTACAGCAGTGAGGTGATTGTGAAGCCAGATGGGGGCACCAAAAAAGATTGTAATGGGTGCTTACATGGGCTGAGGCTATGCTCTCTGACGTCACAGCTGATGTCATGGACCACCTCCATTCCCTAACTCCCACGTGGCGAGCTGTGGCAGCCAGGTCAGTCATCCTGGGCATCACAGAGTACCCAGGGCCAGTGGCTGAAGGCAAGCCCATGCAGTGGGCAGACTTGACATCTTCAGATGGCAATGGAGTGGCAGCAGTAGAGACTGGGGAGGGTGCAGGAGCCAGAGGTGAGCTGCATCCTCTGGAGCCAGGTGGCATGGCTGCTGGTGCCTCAGGTAATGCTAGAGATTTTGGCCCTTGCTTGGGCCCCAGGCATGAGGCCTGTGGCTGGCTCAACCCATCCCTCCATCCTTTTGTCCATGTGGATGGCTATTGAGGGAGAGCAGCTGGACAGCTGCCAAGAGTGGCGGGAAGCCTTCTCTAGGGGTCAGCAGTGGCTAGAAGGGCTGGCAGCATCTATGATGGCAGATGCTGGGCACCTGAAAGGGCTCCTTGCTGTCGCGAGGGACATAGGGGAGGGACAGGTGTGCATTGAGAGGCTGCTGGCCTCTGCACAATGCCCCGCCCCAGTAGCCCCTCATCCTGCTCCACTGCCAGGTTGGAGGTTGTCCTGCTGAAAGGTACGACAGCCAGTGATCAGAAGGCACCCGCGACTGCACAGACTGCCTACAACATCTCCCCCTTCCCCTTCTAAACTGTGAGTACCACTCTGTGAGGGCAGGTGGCTGCTTTGGGGGTTTGTGGGGAAGAATGCTGGGGCCCATGGCAGCACTAGCATTCCGCACCAGCTGGAGCTTCCAAGTTGATATGACCAAAAACAAAGGGGAGCAGGTGCTCATCATGACTAGAAAGATAATGGAAGATGCTTCTCCATGCCAGAATAAGGGCTGGTCTGGTCTTTCAACTAATCATTGGGACATGCCAAAGAGCAAATCAAGAAATCCCGAATATAGTACTTGTGGAAAGGGACAAAGAACAAAGGAGCTACAAAATAATATGGTATCTGGTAGATTAGAAATATTCTAATTCATATCAAGATATGTAATTAGGCCAAAGTGCAAAAAGTATCTGAGAAGGAGCAGAATGTCTAGCTGACAGAAATAATTGAGTCCAAAGTATTGTTGGTGAGAAGGAAAAATATATGTGTGAGAAATATGTAATCATAATTTTTGTAGTCTTTTAAAAATATTTTTATTATGACTAAAAGTAACAAGAATGAACTAATATAACACTTACTTAATTTTGGAGAACATATGAGTATAGATAACTTTGTATGGCATTTGAAATTATAAGATGGTTAGTCAGGAATGCACACCCTTATTAATTTGGATTGTTGTTGTTAGAGATTATTTTGACAGCTTGTAGAAGTCTGAATTAGCTTCTTTTTGGATGAATCTCCTGTTTACATTTGGTAAGGCATTTAATTGGCCTATGTAACTGTTTCTCAATAATTATCTAGGTTGAATTAAAAGAAGGCATTATCATGCTTTTGTAAGTCAATATTACAATGTGAATAGGTATGTTTTAATAAAGGATAAAATGGAGGCAAGATTCTCTAACAGTACACATTTGTGGTGCACAAACAACCAAAAAGCATTGTTGGGTGTATCTGCTGCCAGGAGATTAATTATCCGATATGGGAAGCTAACCACATTCCTAGAGCTTCTCAGGAACATGTCTATATCTGAATTAGGCCTGCAAAAGTCATTGGAAATAAGTCTAAACTATGCTAAGCTCCTTAGAGGAAGGGTGGGTGAAAAATTCTAGACAGAATACAGCTGTACATTATATCTCACAGATCAGGAAAAAAAGGATTCATTTCCAAAATATAGCATTCCTTCTGTAAAAGGGATTCTCCCATTATTTTGTAGGTTTTGGACCTCAAAAGTGGGATTCTGAAAATAAAAGTTGGCGACAACGTCTGTCAGGAACTTGGACTAAACCAGTGAATAGTTTTTGCTGCTGTTGGCAAGGGTGCTGGCTCCATTTCCTTGCCCTCCAACCAGATTATCAGAGAAGCAATTACTCCACCTGGGGTTTAGAGAACTGCAGAGTGAAGTGAAAGACAGAAAAAGTGAAATATACTAGCTATGTGGACGGTATATAGGTGGCTTGATGTGTAGGTCAGGCTTATCTAATGCATTTTAACCCCAACCTTCTCAGGGCAGCATATGTGGTTTTGTCTTTCCCATTTTAACCTCACAACTTCTACAAGAATTAGACTGAGACACTAGCATTTTTTTGGACATCCAGTTTTGGTGCAACAATTGCAAGTAATAGGAGCACATGCTACATGCGATTTGCATTATACATGTAGGTGCTATATTGTATGAATAGGGAAATGCACATATTTCTATGTACGTATAGCTTTGATACAGCCTCATGGCACAGAATGGTAAGCTGCAACACTGCAGTCCAAGCTCTGCTCACGACCTGTGTTCGATCCCGATGGAAATCGGTTTCAGGTAGCCGGCTCAAGGTTGACTCAGCCTTCCAACCTTCTGAGGTAGGTAAAATGAGTACCCAGCTTGCTGGGGGTAAAGGGAAGATGACTGGGGAAGGCAATGGCAAACAACCCTTTAAACATAGTCTGCCTAGTAAACGTCGGGATGTGACATCACCCCATGGGTCAGGAATGGCCCGGTGCTTGCCTTTACCTTTTTATAGCTTTGATACATGTGAATGGTACCATAGATTTTTTGAGGTAATTCATTTGTTCAGGCCAAAGCTATGTCTGCCTGGAAAACACTTGTGTTGCCCCATTCACACAAAATGGCAACTGTGTATACATCACACATAGCACACTTCCACTTTTATACACAGTTGCAGTGCCAAAACTGAACATCTGAAAGGATGAGAGTGACCTGCAGTCATGCAATGAGCTCTGTGGGAGAGGGGGGATTTGAACTTCTATCTTCTAGGTCATATCCTGACACTTTAACGACAGTAATTCTCATCTTCATGTTCTTGTCTTGGGCTTGTGAAAAAAGGAGCCTAGACTGTGTTAGATTGGCCTGTGTTGGACTGTTATAAAGGCTGGACGTACTTCTTGGTGATAGGGAACTTGTAAGCATGTTGAATAGCTGTATAACTTAAATGAACGAAACATTTTCTGTAGACTCTGCCATTTTAGTGCTTGGCTTCACTTCTAGATGCGTAAGTTCTGACTCTGTGTGAACTGATCCGCCTTTGATCTACAGGTCTTCGTTGTTGGCTGGGCCCCTTAGTCCTGCTAGGTTCCACCAGTTCCTGCCATCAAAACCTTAGTCATCATTCTTATTTATTCATCCTTATGTTGTGTAAAAGAAACAGGCCTGTTCTTTTTTTGAATGTGCAGTAAAGCCCAAAGCTCTGTTGCATTGAGGTAGAAACAGCATGTCAACATCCCAGATGGCAGCAGTGTATGGGGGTGGGGGGATCAGCACAGCGTTTTCTCATATTGCCCATCTATCACAATAACCTGTCAAATTGGTGAGGGAGATCAATGGAATATTTCCCCAGTATGACACCTATTCCTCTTTGCACCTCACACTATACTACACAAAGCCTTATGAGGCAGGATCTTTGAATTGCCACCCCACCTTTGATTGGTACAAAAAGGGAACTCCATGCCCTGAGAAACCCCAGAAATGTGGGTCAGAAAGAAGCAAGACATCATTTTTCATTAAAGCCTGATGCCTGCTGGGAATAAACTTGATCCACCTAGGGTTGCCAGATGCCCACTAGCAACAGGATCCCTGTCCTCCACAGTTGCTATCCATCATCACTTAGCTGTGTGACAGAAGGAAAATGGAGGGCAAAATGGGGGGATTGATCACAGCCATCTGGCATGGTGACACCACTTCCACCATGACCAGAAGTGATATTATCATGTCAAGTGATGCTCTAGCATTCGGCCCCAACTCTGTGGTTATACCATAGTTTGAGGAGACTTCTAGAGCACCATCCCCAGTGCAATCATGTCACTTCCATGTTGTCCCAGAATGGGCGTCATTGCTCCAGGTGATGCTGATCACCCTCTGTCTGAAGTCCTTGCCTCCCCATCTCCTGCCAGTTGCCTAGCAACCCTAGATCTACCTCTCAGGTGAAGAGATGTCTGTGGATTGTGTGTTTTGTTAACTAGAAAAGATGTTTATTTTTCCTTATAGTGTGTAGTTCACCTTTGTAGATTTCCACTAGTAGTGTATTGGGATGTATGTAGAATTAAAAACTTTCTATAATGTAGCATTTTGACTGGGAAAGTGTTATCTTCCCCACAAGCCAGCCACTATTTAAGGCCACGCTGCCATACAGACTGGAAGAAGGGATCTTGACCTTTTCTCACAGACACACACAGACATACATATAGGGTCCAAGCTACACATTACATTTTGTTTGAATTCAGATCCAGGTTCCCTATTTTCCCTGCAGCGACACAATGCCTGTGGGGAATAGCATTTTAAAGGTCTGCACGGGCCAATTTAGCTCTGGACCATGGCATGGGAGAGGAGGGGCTCCCCTCATGTCATTTTCCTGAGCCGAAGCGGCCCTGGGAGGGGAGTTCTTTGCCCCATTTTTGAACTGCACCTGCCCAGACCTGATTTGTTACAAAATATAATGTGCAGTTCCAGTCCTTGCCTGCTGACCAGCTTTGGCTGGTGGTGGCAAGTGATCTACCAAGAGGAGCTGAGGCATGAACAGAAGGCACAGACAGGGTCAAGGACGAAACACAAGGCTCTCTACAGAGCTCCGTTACAAACTATAGCAACTGTTATGATTATGACCTCCATGAAGTTATTTGGGTCCTTCTGCAATGTGACATTGAGTATGAAGACACAGCAGAATCAGCCATGAAAGAGCCAATATACCAGCACAGGAAAGTATTACGTAGGGCTCAAGCTGCCTTATCTTTCCCCCAGACCTTCTATTGAGCATCCTTGAATCTATATATGGAAAAGTCACTGGTCTGTTAGCATAAAATTGCTTCGTTATCTAATGCATGCACACTTTTTTAAGCGCCATGAAAATTCTATGGTACAGTTGAAATATATATTTCTCTTTTACAAATAAGGAAGTGCATTGGAATTTGTCCTCTGTCATTGTGAGGATAAACAATACCAACTTCTTTGTTGGAAAACAGCTAAGCATCTTTTACTTTCCCAAGCTAAATTCTGGTGATTTCCCAGTAGCCCTCTTATCATCACGTTAACATGCAAGTAACCTCTGGTTAAAGGCTCAGCTACATGTTATGCTGCACAGAGCTTCCAGCATTTTAAACAAATCACATTCACAAGTGCTCAATTTAGATCAGGAGCATAACACAAGGGAAGAGAGATCCCAATCTAAAAGAGCTCTGGGAAGAGCTCTGAACTGTGGTGACTTAATACAATTTTCAAGTGAATTATCATTTCAAAGTTAAAACCGCCCTGCAAAATAATACATCCAAAATATTTCCCACAGTCTTCCACTCCACAGTTGTTCCTAGAAATTCAGCCACCAAACCACCATCTAATCTGACACAATCAACAGGTAAGATGCAATTTTTAACTTTTCCTTTAGTGACTTCTAGTAAAACAATAGGCAAAGTGCACGTGTAAGAAGGGCCTAAATATTGGGTCTCTTCCAGTGTAGAGGTATTGGCTATAACAGCACATCAATGGCATTATGCTGTTGTCGGCAGGGGCCAAGCAAGGCAGGAGAAAAGCTTTATCCGATCTGAGGGGACCGGGCCTAAGCTGCAAGCCCACTACCAGTGAGCTGATGCAGTAGCTAGAGTGCTGGCCTAGGACCGGGAAGGCCTCAGTCTCATCGAGTAGCTGTGGGCCAGCCACTTTCTCTCAAGCTAACCTACCTCTCAGGGTTGCTGTGAGATTAAAATGGAGGCAGAGAGAAGTATGTACGTTGCTTGAAGTTCCTTAGAAGGACATCAGGATTAAAACGCAGTAAATAGATACCACATGGTTCATTTTTGTCAGAAATAAAATAGGCATTTTTCTTCTTTCATGATTCATGAGATTGTATGTATAGGATAGAAATGTGTGTGAGTCTGCATAAGTGCACGCACATGCACGTACACGTGTGTGTGTGTTGTGGGCATGTAACCAGTTTGTTCTTGAATGAAATAAATTATGTTTGGGCTGTGGGTGCTAATGTGGTTTTTCAGAACTTCCTGTTGCTGATGAAATGGACATGATATATCAAACACTCATAGGTTTTGCTTCCTGAACAGTAAGGATGAATTGTGCTAAAATTTGACAAGTTTTTAAAACCATCAAAAAAGTATAGATTTCTTTCAAATACAGAGCAAACTTTATGTTAACACATTTATTACCCAGTTTCCAGATATAGTTCTATAGAAAACTGTCATGCAAATATTCTAATTTCAAGTATTTATGAGGACTTCAAGAAGAAATATAGGCACAGTGCGGAAAAAATGATTCAGTTTTACCTCCTTCCTCTGAATAGGAAATGATGGCACTCAAATGATTCTCAAAGATCACAGAGAATGATGCACACTAGCTACATCCTGAAAATGGGACTGATATGTTCAGAGAAATCAGCATTTTAACCAAAACGTGATCATATCTGCACTATGTATCTCACTTCGACACTGTCTGTTGCTACATGTTGGGCAATAAATCTTGTAACAGTATTCTTCAAACACCAGGGAGATAGAAATGTTAGTCCCCAGTCTCTCAAAAAACAAATGTCCAACGTTAAAAGCAATTTAGTAAAATGGAGCTCCAGAGAGAACTCCAGTGCATACTGGGACATTAAAATAGTCATACAGCTATGCAAACTGAGAAGGCCTTGAAGTTCTGGGTTGGGAAATTCCTGGAGATTTGGGGGGATGGAGTCTGGAGAGGGTGGGGTTTGGGGGAAGGGAGGGACCTCTGTAGGATATAATACAATAGAATCCACCTTCCAAGCAGCCATTTGCTCCAGGGGAACTGATCTCTGTAACCTGGAGACCAGTTGTAATTCCAACCTCCAGCCACCACCTTTAGACTGGCAAACCTAGGCCCTTGCTGTGCTACAACCGAACGCTTCAAGGCCACTTAGTTCAGCAGTGATAACAATGGGCATTGACTCACCTGCTGCCCCCTCTGTTGGTCCAGAAGGAGGCAATTGGTGAGCTGACACTGATCGTCATTGCCACATAAGGATTCTAATCAAATGATCCCAGAGGCCCTGGCAGAGTTTTTGGGGGCTTGACTCTGCTTATTCCTCATCTCCAGTGGCCCTCTAAGGCAGTGGACCACCAGGGAATTTCCATGTAAAATGGCCAGCCCATCTCTAGAGAACTCAAAATCCATACAGAGCAAATCACTCAAGGAAGTGCCACATAGGGCGAAAACACATTGTCGCTTTAGCCTCCTTTATTCCCTGTTTCATCCAGGATTCGGCCAGGATCGAACCCATGTGTTTTGCCGAACGTGCGTTCGATCGTGGCTAAATCCTGGCTGAAACAGGGAATAAAGGAGGCTAAAGCGACCATGTGTTTTCGCCCATTGTGTCACCAGATCTTCCGGTAGCATTCTTTGACATATCTTTCTGTGGCTCACAGCTTCTCAGCTTTTTATATATAGACAGGAGTGGATCAGTCAACACAGTAAGCAACAACTTCCTTCCAAAGCAGCTCTGTGATGTTTCATTTGGAAGGAGGAGGTTGCGCGGGATATTCTGTTTGTGGCAGCTCCCTAGAGTGATCCGCACATCTTAGGGTTGCCAACCTCCAGATGGTGGCTGGAGATCTCCCGCTATTACAACTGATCTCCAGGCGACAGAGATCAGTTCACCTGGAGAAAATGGCCACTTTGGAAGTGGACTTTAGGGCATTATACTCCACTCAAGTCCCTCCCCCCTAAAACCACCTCTTCCTCAGGCTCCACCCACAAAATATCCAGGTATTTCCCATCCTGGAGCTGGTAACCCAGCACATCTCTTTGCAGCAGCCTGACTCTTTAAAGAACTTGTCTTCTGCCACAAATTGCTCTAGCACTTCTGTGCCATCTGTTTCCTGCTTGAACGTGGGGCACTTAAAGCCAGACAGCATGAATGACAGCATTGTTCCTCCCAGATTACCAGGTAGTAATCTGGGAGGAACGAGGTTTAGACTATGCTGCCAACCCAGCCTACTCTGGTAGTAGAATTATATTCAAATCAGAGATTATACTTCCAGACAAAGCTTTAGTAATCTTAATCATTATGATCAAACAGAAATAAAATGTTTATTACATCTCCAAGAGATATTTTCTACTTGATTTAAAATGTTACATTTTGTGCAGATGCTGAATGCATATTTTTGTTCATTTGGTTATTGTACATACAAATGGAAATGTACATACAATGGAAATGCGATTTGTGTGAACATATGCTTCCAAACTGATGCTGTTGTTATGGCTAGTAGCATTTTGCGCTCTTGTAGTCTTGAAAAGATGCAACTGCATGCATGGAAAGCATAGTGGCCACATATAGACCCCCAATGGATACATCATTTCATGCAAACTGTACTTCCATATGTGAGCAATGTCCAGCTATGAGCTGGTTGCCCTGCACACCCCTGAGTTACCCAAAAGGTGATTGCTATCAATTTGAGCTGAATCCAAACAAATATAAAAGTAGCATTTCATAAAATGTCTTAATAAATGACTCAATAATTTAGCATCTTGTCCCAAGACTCTTAGATTCAGTGTAGTATAAGGTAGTGTAGTGTTTTTCTTTTTATCTGTATACGTTTTCCAATATGCCTTTCAGCTAGCTGGAGCTGATTGTCTGAGAGGAGAATGAGAAAATCACTTCTGTGCCCTTCTCATAGCTGGGGCAAACAGAAAACAATTAGCTGATATCGAGCAAAAATAGCATAGTCTGTGGGATTTAAGATGCCATCCTTGCTGAAGGTCTATTGCTTTGGATACTTGACAGCTTTGTTCTTTTCATGCAAATAAGTTATGCTCACTGGGACAGATAGCACATGAAGTCATAAGCAATTAAATCTGACATGCCTACTGAGAAGCCAGAAGAGTGCCTGCTGAGGATGTTCCAAGACATCCGAGCCTGAACTGCAGTGGAATCATTTTGCAATGTTAAAAGCAAAAGCCAGAAGATCTAGCAATGCAGGAGTCTGCAAGTGAGGAGGGATTTTGAGTCAATTTCAGAGGAAGTGAGTTTTCTGATAGGTCACCCTGACTGGCCGGAATACCACAGAGATGTTTAGTATGGAGAGGAAAAGAGCTCCAGAATACAAGACAAGAGGATTATGCCTGGCAAGGAATATGCACTCCAGTTACAAGAAAGTCTGAAAGAAATGCCAATATAGTAGTACCTGGAGATCTCCCAAAATTAGAAACTATCTCCAAGCAACAAAGATCAGTCCCCCTGAAGAAAATGGCTACTTTGGAGGGTAGATTCTATGGCATTACAGGGACTTTGCAACTGGAGCATCGTATCAGGTTTATGCTGGTTTTGACCTTTAAAGCCTTAGATGGTCTGGGACCATCATTCTTGCGGGACCACCTCTCCTGGTATGCCCCTCAGAGAGCTTTGTGTTCCATAAAAAACAATTTCATGGTGGTCCGTGGCCCGAAGAATGCGTGGCTGTCCTTGACAAGAGTCAGGGCTTTTTCAGCCCTGGCCCCGACCTGGTGGAATAGTCTTCCCAGTGACATCAGGGCCCTGCAGGACATTATGGAGTTCCACAGGGCCTGTAAAACGGAACTTTAACTTGATGCTTTATGGTTTTTATGTGATTTTATAGAATGCTATCCGCCCTGAGCCCAATTGAGGGCGGGCTATAATTTATAGAATAGATAGATAGATAGATAGATAGATAGATAGATAGATAGATAGATAGATAGATAGATAGATAGACAGACAGACAGACAGACAGACAGACAGACAGACAGACATGGCATTATATCATACTGAGGTCCTGCCCCTTCCCAAACCCCTCCCTTCCCAGGCTCCACCCCCAAAATCTCCAGGTATGCCTAACCTAACTGGCAACCCTAACCTAAGTACTCACAAGGTTGTTGTGAGGAAAACTCAAGAAGGGGAGAACTATATGCCATGCTGAGTTCTTGGAGGAAGGGTTTAAAAAAGGTAATAAAGATCTACCTAGCAGGTCTCCAAGAAATTTAGTGAGAAACATGCACTTGTGGATGAAAGAGAAAATTCCGTGGTTGTGTGAACCAAATATATGCAGTTTTACAAGGTTTGGAACAGGAATGCCATTCCTTCCATATAAAATCTACTGAAACTAAATAATGCCCATTGCACTTGTATGGATAGAAAGGTTGCAAGACACTTAACAGTGCAGTCCTATGCAGAGCTACTCTACTTCTAAAAGCCCATTGAAAACCAAGCCCTGCTGGATCAGGCCAATGAGCCATCTAGTCTTGCATCCTGTTTCCCCAGTGACCAGCCAGATGTTTCCCAGAAGCTCATAAGAGGGGCATAAAGGTGAGAGCCCTCTTCACCTACCCTCAAGACAAGAGGGGTGTGACAACAGTCATTCTAGTTGCCTTTCCTGAATAGCTCTACTTTTGGCTTCACTTGGGAAGAATTCTTTCTTTGTGACTTCTACCCTTCAAACAAGCTGGCTGTTTGAAAATTCATGACAGAAAGGTACTCAGTTAACATTCAGCAATTGAGACTGACATTTTATTTCTTCTCATTTGTGCTTCTTTTTGCGCCTGTAATATTTCTTTTGTTCTTCCACAGCATTGCCTTTTTCCCCAGCATGGTTGCTACCTGATGAGTTCCCAGTTAAGCAACATGTTGCAAGATCATGAGTAAATGACAGTGCGCCAGAATATTACCAGTCTAGGGCTGTCGATTTGGTTCGTCCCGAACTGAAAAACAGCCGAATTTCCCTCGATTCGGCAGTTTTCATTTCGGATGGAACCAAAATTTAAAAAGGCGGGAAAACAACGAGCCGAATTCGGTGAGTTTGGGGCGCCCCAAATAAATTCAGGAAATTCAGGGGCTCAGCATCAGCAGCATAACAGTCAGTTAATAAGCAGCATTCTCCCGCAGCCAGTGGTGGCCAAGCTGGGTCTTCTCCTGGCCAATCAGTCGCGGTTGAGTGCGTGAGCCCAGCTGCTGCGTGGCCCGGGGAGAGAAAGAGTTTGTGTGAGAGAGAGATCCCCGTGGGGGATGTGCGTGTGCACATTCGTGCCTTTCCGCGGCTCCGGGGGAGCATGTTTGGAGGTAGAGGTCCCAAACTTTTAGCGTAGCTTGAGGGGGCCCTTCTTGCAAGAACCGCATATTTTTGTGAAGATTGGGTCGGGGGTGGTGAGATATGCGGTCCCTCCCATCTATCCACTGGAATGATTGTGAGCAGGCGCGATCCTGTGCATCTAGAGAGCGGCAAATCCAAGGCAAAACCCCCTGTGCATAAATGGAATCGTATTGGATTACTCCTGAGAAGACATCCACAGTAAGACCCATTTTGGGGCTTTTCTCTATAATTTTTTCCCCTGTGTGTGTGTATGTGGGGGGGGGGGAGCAGAGTCTGTGTGTGTGGGGGGGAGGGAATAGGATTGGATTTACTTCTCCTCTGTGCTCCTGCTGGAAGACATCCACACAGTTTGATTTTGGGTTTTTTTCTCTATACCTTTTCTCCTGTGTGTGTGTGTGGGGGGAAGCAGAGTCGGTGTGTGTGTGGGGGGGGAGGAGCAGTTTCTGTGGGTGGGGGGGAAGCCAAAGGGGGCTTTCACCCATTCTGCCGAGGGGGGTGCGCCCTCTCGCCTCTGCGGTAGTGTGTGTTCTGCTTTTAAAGTTTTAAAGTGTAAAGTTGAGTCTGTGCGGCGGCTAGCGAGTCTCTCTCCACTTGGCACCCGGGCCGCGCCTCCTTCTCCTTGGTTTTTTTCCCATTTGGGGTTGAGCCGCGCCGTACTGGTTTGAGGGGGGGTTTTTCGCCCGTTCTGCCTGGGAGTGTGTGTGCCCGCTCGCGACTCTCTCTCCCTGGTTTGAGGGTGGGGGGCTTCAGTTGTGTGTCCTCAGGTTTTCCCTCATTCATAAGATCGGTTAGGTCTATTTTGATGCTCGCTCAAAACTGGTTTTCAAATTGTGACTTAAACTGTGCATTTTCCCGGTGCCGAGACTCCACTCCCAAGTCCGATGCAAAAAGGGAAATTCCACCCCCACATGCTTCTTATGCATAGCTAGCACGCCTCTGTCCCTTTCCATGGTTTGCAAACTCCCAAGGTCGCGTCACATGTTGCTTTGCATGGTTTTGCAAACTCCGAGTCCAAACGGTCTATTTATTTCTATTCATTCCAATGGGCAGAGGGGGGGACCCCTTCCGGGCCCCATATCTTGGGCCCTCCTGACCCAATCATAACCAAACTTGGGGGTTCTTGCAAGAAGGGTCCCCTCAAGCTACGCTGAAGGTTTGGGAGCTCTTCCTCCAAAAATCCCCCCCCCGGAGCTGCGGAAAGCCGCGAATGTGTTTGTAATGGCGTTATTGCAATGGGCAGATCATGGGGGGACCCCTTCCGGGCCCCATATCTCGGCCCCCCCTGACCCAATCATCACAAAACTTGGGGGTTCTTGCAAAAAGGGTCCCCCTGAAGCTACGCTGAAAGTTTGGGACCTCTACCTCCAAACATGTCCCCCCGGAGCCGCAGAAAGGAGTGAATGGGTTTTTAATGGCTTTATTCGGCCGAATTTTCACCCAAACTTTGAATCTCGCGCCGAATTCCACGGATCTGAATTGGGGGAGTTTGGACTTTCCTGAATCAAAATGGGCCAAATTTTGCCGAATCTGAATTTTACCAAAAAAAAATGTCGACAGCCCTATACCAGTCCTTACCAGACCGTTATTAGAAAACAGTCTTAGTAATGTATTGAATTAAAGTTGCTTTTCCTAGCTACGGTGCCCCTCTTCCATAAATAAGTACGACTACAAAAAATAAGGAGCTGCTCCTTGAAATAAGAAAGATGACCAACCTGTTTCCCAAGTATTTGCATCCTCCTGCCTTTAGGATTCTGCCTTCTTTTTCTGGCCTTGCACTTGTGCTATGAAAGAAAGAAAAATCAACAGCTACATTTCTCTGTATTAAGCAGCTGTTTCAAACACACAAGGAAAGCCAGAACAAAAGGTGACAACTTTACCAGGCTTTCCTCTTTCCTTCTCAATTTTCTCTCACTGTTTTCATTCTCCTCTGTTTATGTGTAGCTTTGTCCCTCACCAGCCTTTTTATTTTCCTTCCTGTCTGATCATTCTTTAATAAACCAACACAATGTCCTAGATTTATATTTGAGAGCTCTTATATTGTGAGAAGTAAGAACCCTCAGTTCAAATTTTCCATTTAGCCATGAACTAAGTGGCCCGACATTGAAATCCTAAATAGAGTTACATTCTTAATTGAAATCAATAGACTTAAGACTGCACTTAGTCATGAGTAATTTCAGCTGAATTTGGACCAGTAGCTTCTTTATGTCCCACAAAAAAAAACACACATACACACAAACAAACACAAAGGATTGCCAACCTCCAGGTGGTCAAGCAATCACAAACATATAACCTCCTGGTGCTGACTGGAGATCTCCCACTATTACAACTGTTCTCAAGGCAACAGGTATCAGTTCACTTGGAGAACTAGGGTTGTTAGAGGTAAGAACATAAGAACATAAGAAAGGCCATGCTGGATCAGAGCAAGGTCCATCAAGTCCAGCAGTCTGTTCACACAGTGGCCAACCAGGTGCCTCTAGGCATAATGTTTCATTGATTTCAGTGGTTTTTCAAGTTCTAAACAGAGTTATACCATTCGAAGTGCATTGAAGTCAATGAGCTTAGAAGGCTGTAATTATACTTAGAATTGCACTGTTACTCATTATCATTTTTTGCTGAATGATTTCTACTCACTCTTCACCATGGGTTATTTAAATGTTATGCTAGCCCTGTGGGATTCCTTAATGGTAAATATGTTCCCACACTACTAGGATAATGTGAAGGGTAACTATAAACCATCCTATAACCAGATTATCCTAACTCAGGATTGAAATTACACTTTTGCTCACCATTAAACATCCTCCTCTTTGGTCTTACTTCATAGCTCCATTTGTTAAATTCTAGCTATTCAGTACCCAGTTTTTTTTCCTGTAACCAAATAGTAGTGTTTAGATATTGGTTTTTCCTGATTTAAAGAATAGTGTCAGGGATTTAGTAGTATGCCATAAAAGATTTAATTGGGTTTTTCTTTTTTCCATTCTGGAGCACTGAAAGCTTTTTACAATGGGAATAAAACAAAGACAACTCTCCGGTCCACTGGGAAAGATAGCTGTGATTTACTTCACAGACTTTCTCATCTTCCTCTACAACAATGTCTGGGTAAGTTTTATCTATGTATTTCGCTGAAATGCTGTTTTGGGACGCACAGCAAATAATGCCTGCCATAATCCAAACATCTTGGTGTAGAATAATGTAGATATTGACTAAATTAGCCTTAACATGCAAATATTTACATTCTGAACAAATATGATGATAATATTAATAAGTATGTATATACTGCTTTTTGAAAGCATACAGCTTTGCTCATCTGACCAAAGCATTCTGAAAATGCACTCTCCATGGTGTCTTCCACCTTGTAAAATGGCTCACTTAAGGAGGTGAAGAAGGCTCCCTTCTATCCTCTCATAGAATGCACAAAAGAAATGTCCAGGAAGACATTTTTATAAAGGGATCAGAAACGCAGTATAATTGAACAGTCCAAGAGGGCAGTTTTAAAAAGGAATAGGGTTGTAGTCTATTGCTGTCTATATTGTATGTATCATCTTGCTTTTAGAGCACTGTCTTCTACCTTTGCAGTCCACCTTCTGTTTATGGTATATCATGCCTTAGTTTTCTGTTTGCATCATCTTCTAATTCTGTAATCCTGTTGCATTTTTATTAGATGCCTTATGCTGTCTGGATAGGGTTACCAACTTCCAGGTGGGGCCTGAGGATCTCCCAGAATTACAACTGATCTCCAGATGAAAGAGATCAGTTCCCCTGGAGAAAATGATTGCTTTGAAGGATGGCAACTATAGCATTATACCCCACTGAGGTCCCTCCCCTCCCCAAACCCTGTCCTCCCCAGGCTCCACTCCCAAATCTCCAGGAATTTTCTCACCCAGAGTGGGGAAACCCTATAACCCAACCATATTAGAGGGTGTGTTTGTTGGCACAGTGATAATTCCATTAGAGCCATCAAATCAGCTTCCCATATGGCTGTTGTTTTGGAGCTGCTCACAGAAATGTATCTTTCACACAGCAACAATAGTGTTTCAAAGTCCCTTTATCCTCAAATTGTTCAGCTGTATATTGCCTAGTTTAATAAAGTCTCAGTTGATGCTAAGCCATGATCTAAGGTATGATGTTCCTGTGAGCACAGAAGGCTGAGAGAGCTGGGGCTAAGGCCACATAGTAAATTTGTGAAAGTAGGGTTGCCAACTCTGGGTTGGAAAACTCCTGAAGATTTGGGGATGGATCCTGGGAGGGCAGAGTTTGGGGGAAGGGAGGTCCCTTGGCATGGTATAATTAGGGTTGCCAATAGGGTTGCCAAAAGGGTTGCCAAGTCTCTCTTCGCCACCAGCGGGTGTTTTTGAGACAGAGTCTGAGGAGGGCAGGGCCATTTTCTCCAGGTGAACTGATCTCTATTGGCTGGAGATCAGTTGTAATAGCAGGAAATCTCCAGCTAGTTCCGGGAGGTTGGCAATCCTAGATGCCCTAGTTGCCAACTCAAGGTTGATAAATTCCTGGAGATTTTGGGAATAGCGCCTGAAGAGGGAGGGTTTGGGGGAGGTGAGGGACCTCAGTGTGGAAGTGATGCCATAGATTACACCTTCCAAAGCAGCCATTTTCTCCAGGGGAACTGATCTCTGTCATCTGGATATCAGTTGCCATTCCAGAAGATCTCCATGCTCCACCTGGAGGTTGGAAACCCTATGTATAATGTCATGGTGTCTACCCTCCGAAGCAGCCATTTTCCTAGGGGAACTGATTCCTGTAGAGGAGTAATTCAGAATACAATAGGGAAAAGGGATGTGAGAGAGTAAAGAAACACTGTGGTGGCAATTGCAACTGAAACGTTATTTTAATCTGCATAGCCAATAGGATTTTCAGTGACAAATCAGAAGCCCTGCAAGGCAAAAGCCCCACCTGGCCCCACCCACTTTCTAAAAACACTTGGTAAACACCAAGAAAGGTGTTGGGCACCATGTTGTGGACATCTTCCTTAGGCAGTATACAACACCAACTATTTTTATATCTTTACCATGAATCGTAGTCCCATGCAACCCAAGTGCATAAAATCCCACTGTTGAAGGTGTTATCATTTTTGTCAAGGGGATTTTTAGAAAGTAGAAATGGCCCTTCTTCAACAATGGCCAAACTACACATTCAGCAAAATCACTTTTTAGAGTTCTTCTGTCACTGTCCTATTTCAGTGGGATCAGAGTTGAATTCCCAACTTCAAGAACTCAAAATATTTAGTAGGCCGGGGCATTCATAAGTCAATTGTTTTAAGGAAAAAATTGAAGCTATGGTTTAAATATATGTGCTTTTATTATAAAAAATCATCAACAATATTTTTATCTGCTTTGTTTCTGCAGCACAGCGGTTTCCTTTTAAGAACAACTCAAATCTTTCTCAGTGGAATTCACAGACTGAGGTTTGATTGAAAGAAACCCTAGGAGAAGTTCCTTCTGAACAAAGCGAGGGGAGGAAAGAACTGAGAAACAGGCAGGACCTTTAGCCCATGTTGGCTTCTTTTGTAGTAAACCTTTAGGTTCAAAACCAATAATGTTTAACAATCAAATACAGGTATTTTTAGATGAGTGAATAGAAGGCACACTTTGCATGGTTGAAATAACTTCAAAAAACCTCTGAAAGCAAAATAATTTCCCACCTTTTACAAAAACTGTTATTTTATCCATTCAGTTACATAAACAAAAAGCAGCAAAGAAAACAACAACACATGGAATGGTTAGGAGAAAGGGGCTCTCCTCATATGCTGATGTGAAAGGACTTGTGGAATGAACTTGCCTTCTCATCCTTCTGGCCTACACAGCCCACTGAATGTTTTTTATCTCACTTTGCACTGTTTTTGAGTCCTAAGCAGTAACAATATCTTGCTACACATGTGATACATTTGGTCTCACATTAGCCCCTTCTAGGGTTGCCAGCTCTGGGTTGGGAAATACCTGGAGATTTTGGAGGTGGATCATGACAAGGGAGGGTTTGGGGAGGGACTTCAATGGGGTATAATGCCATGGAGTCCATCTTCCAAAGTGGCCATTTTCTTCAGGTGAACTGATCTCTTTCACCCAGAGTGCAGTTGGAATAGCGGGAGATCACAGCCACCACCTGGAGACTGGCAACCCTAACCCCTTCAGATGTTTGGAGGTAGAATGAAGTCACAGGGGAGGGGGAGAAAGTGGGATTGCAATGGCAAGCTGTAATTGTAAAGTAGTTTAAAGTCATTTTTTATTTTTTATTTTTTTATTTATTTTCCTGGAAATATTGTGAATTGACTAGGAGCAATTCTGCTGGACTAAATTCAGCTGCTATGGCTGGTGGACAGTGGGAGATTGAATCCCAGATGCTCCTCTCCCTGCTGATGCACTGGAACATCTATGGATAAAACCCACGCACCCACCCGCCCAAGAATATATCAGACAGCAGTACTTTTCTATAATACAAAGGAAAGTTATGTTTTTGGGGAAAAAGGATCCCTCTAGAGTTGCTTTTCATTTTGGGTTCCCCTATATGATAAAATCTAGAAATACTATGGCTGATTTTTATAGGTGTAGGAAATCTATTTTATAGGTGTAGGAAATCTATCATGTAGCATAAAGTTTATGGCCTAGGTTCAAAAAGACATTTGCACATCGGAAATGCACTTCCACTAGAACACCCCTCCCCCGTTGCAGCTCCTCTCCTCAACACCCACCTCGTCCTGCATTGCACATCCCTCCAGAATATCTCCTGATTTCAGGACTGGATGGGGGGGGGGGGCAGGGGTTGCAGCAGCAAGGATAAGATAGGAAGATCTTACTGTGCTAGCAGAACTCCACTCACAGATCCTGTTTTAAACTTATAAATGTGCCATTGCCTTTGATCACAGGAGAAGATAAGTGGCTGAATTAGGGTTGCCAGGTCCCTCTTCACCAGCTGCAGGAGGTTTTTAGGGTGGAGCCTGAGGAGGGTGGGGTTTGGGAAAGGGAGAGGCTTCAATGCCACAATATCCAATTGCCAAAGTGGCCATTTTCTCCAGGTGAACTGATCTATATTGACTAGAGATTAGTTGTAAAAGCAGGAGATCTCCTGCCACCACCTGGAGATTGGCAACCCTAAGCTGAATAGGGGAGTGTATACCATCTAGTATTCCGAAATAAGGACTTTAATAGTCTTACAGTACAATCCTAAGCAGAGTTATACCCTCCTAAGCCCCTTTGACTTCAGGGGACTTGGAAGGATGTAACGCTTTTTAGTTTTGCATAGTTAGACTTGTGCTTTAAAAGAAAAGAACAATGGTCCACAGTCATGAACTTGACAAATTATCCCACTGCTTCATGAATCTTGCACATATATATCTGAAAATTTACTGTGTTCTTAGTGTCCAATATTAAAGATAAGTAGGATATAATTATACTTCATATATAAGAAGTGCCACTCTTTCCAAATTACTGTAAATGTGAATAACTTCTCTAATTGAACTGCTGGAGAATCTCAAGGTAGGCAGCACATAATTATGCAGACTGGGATGTGACCAGCTTGACAAGGTTAATGCTGCAGTTGGGGGAATGCTTAAAAAAACTGTCAGTGTTCATCTGAATATTTATAAATATTAATTTTGACTTTACTCTGCATGCCTCTACAGTGGACTTAAATCATAGTTATTTGTGAGGTGGGGAGCACTGGCACACTGAATATGCTATGGAGCTTGTTCTTTTGTTGACAAGTCCAACCACTGCCAGCTCTCAGAAGCTCTCTTTCCCCCCATGGTGTTAGAAACAGCTCATTTGTTCCTATCTTACTTTTCGTTTCTCTCCCCCTACATTTCCATGTTTTAAATAAAATAAATAATTTGTACTCTGTTTATTTAAATGTTATTAGTATTTTTATAATTGGCTTTAGGGTCCATTGGGGACAAAACCGGTTAAGAAATGCCATATATAATATATGCTTTTTCAAGGGGCTGTTTGTGAACAACTCAGGGTTTTTTTTTTTTGGTAGGTTGCCATTTCACGATATTCAAATAGAACATTGCAATGCAGCTGTAATGCACATTTCTGTAAAGCTCGATAGCACACGTTCCCCCCCTTCAAACCTGTCGACACTATGCACCCCTGCACAGCCAATTGTTTAAACAAAGAATGAGCAAAGCAGTCATTCCAATCATAAATCAGTCATCACAAGAGTGGTGGTTTTCAAAACATTCTTTCCTTTCGGTGTTCATCTAAGGCTGCTAATCAGTTTGAATTGGCAGCATTTTGTGCATATGTATTTTTGAAAAGTCCAATAGGAATTATACTTTTCACCCCCCATGTGTCATTTAAAAGTTTTTCCCCACAAGTGTCTAACCATTTTAAAATTAAAAATCAGCTGCACAATAAGAGCCACCTATGTTTTCAAAGTAAGTATCCTGATTATACAAAATGTTTGATCGATAGATAAAGAAGATGGGTGGAAACAGCAGGTGCAATCCCTTACCATAGATATGTCTATTTCCATAGTTTGACCATCTGTGGAGGCCTAAAGAGAAGGAAGTCTTGCATATATGACTAATCAAGAGGCCATAATTATGACAACCATGGATATAGGTGGGATCAGGATCAGATGTGTATGTTGCAAGGCCCCATGGTAGCAGTGTTTGACCTATCACACAAGGGGGAGAGGATAGACTTTGTTCCATTATCTGTGTCAAGCCGGCTTACATTATCAAAATCCCAGAGAACTGAGTGCATTTCTATTTGCCTAGCCTGCACCTTCACCTCCATACCCCTAGGTTATGCTACAGCAGGGGTCCCCTATGTAATGCCCATGGGTGCCATGGTGCCTGCCCGCCAATACCTTTCTTGGTGCCCACCATGTGTTTTTAGAAAGTGGATGGGGCCAAGCAGGGCTTTTCCCCAGCAGGGCATTGGATGATTTGCAACTAAGGTTCTGATTGACTATGCTGATTAAAATAACATTGTTTCAATAGCAGTTGTCAACAGTGTTTGTTGTATTCTCTCTCACTCCTCTTTTTGCAATGTATTTTTTTTATTTACCCCTCTCCTACTCTGCACTTTGGCTTCTTCTTGTTGCTCTGCCTCCTGTGGCAGCCATTTTGTGGTTGTACCCACCACCCTGTGTCAGAATTCCAAAGCTGTCCACAGGCTCAGAAAGGTTGGGGACCCCTGTGCTAGGGTATGATGCAATGATGAACCCAAAGGCATTAGCTGTTGTGATGAGACCATTAATATTAAGTATCCAAGAATTATATTATGTATTAATATTAAGTATCCAAGAATACTTTGGATCAGATACAATCTTCTTAGTCTCTTTCATTAGTATGCCAGGCACAGAAGTGTTTGCTGAAATTCTCAAGAGAAAACTTGAAAGTGAACAAATATAGGATAGCTGAATTTGTTTGTTATAAACAGAAATTTTGCAATAAATTATTCATATTTAAATATTTGCAGTGTTCAAACTACAATCATCATTCTTGCAAAAAATGTGTGGGAACATTTAATGGTAGGCAGTAATTATTACTTTGAATGTCAGCCTGATCCACAAGCCAATTAAGCTAGTGTATGGATTTCATCTTGGCTTAATACCTCTGAAATAAGAAGGATTTAAATCAGCAGCTACCATAATACTTATACCCTAGGGCTCTCTGTCTGTTGTAGTGATTTTTCCTAAATTCAGCAAATAGTTTTGTGCCATCTCAGGCCTTTGATACAGGGGCTGCATAGACTTGGGCAGGATTCTCCAGTCTATGTCAATTCACTTGGCTGGCAGGGATCACTGCAGAATGAGCACAAGCTATGCAAGGCGAAACAGTGACATTCCTTGTTAAATGGGAAAGATCCTTGTGAGGTAGGCCATAGATAAAAAGGTAAGGGTAATTCCCTGAGCAAGCACCGTGTCATTAGTGACCCATGGGGTGATGTCACATCATGACTTTACTAGGTAGACTACGTTTATGGGGTGGTTTGCTATTGCCTTCCCAATTAGGGTTGTCAGGTGGGTGGTTTCAGTGGCCAATTGCCCGCCAATCCACCCAGCTGCTTAAAAGTGGGGATTGCATGCACAGCTGCGCACAACGCGATCACATCACTTTTGGGTTTAGCCCCGGAACAGCCATATTGCTGCAGCCACTTTAGTACTCAAACCGCTGGGAGATGGCACAAAACCCCTGGGTGGGTTGAGTGCAAAAGTGGCCACAGCGATGAGGCACTTCCGGGGCTAAACCCGGAAGTGATGTGATTGTGTTGTGTGGAGCCACACACACGCACAATCACTCCAGCTCTGCCCCCTAAAACTTCCTGCCAATGGAGAGGGAGGACCTGACAACCCTATTCCCCAATCGTCCACGTTACCCCCAGAAAGCTGGGTATTCATTATATCGACCTCGGAAGGAGGGAAGGCTGAGTCAACCTTGAGCCGGCTACCTGAAACCAACTTCCATCATAATCGAACTCAGGTCGTGAGCAGAGATTTGACTGCAGTATTGCAGCTTACCATTCTGCGCTACAGGGCTCGTAGGCCGTAGATTGCTGTTCTTTATAAAATACTGTGATACCAGTTTTGTGCTACAGGGCCCAGTCAGGAACGCTAAGGGGTGCCACGTAGAATTAAAGGCAGTGTTTATTTTTGTTCTGAATCTGCGCATTCAAATGGAGTCTGTAAAGCAATGTTAGGTAATATGAAGTCACCAAATATGCTAAGGAAATCTATATAGAAGGGAAGCAAAAAAAAATATTAACGGTTCTTTGAAGTACTGATAATAATCCTTTGTACAAAAGGAAGGTAAGGAATAGGATATATCATTGCTGATATTGTACTAATTAATGGGAGGTGATAGCTCTCTCTATGATCCAATCAATATACCCTCTGCCCCTCCCCTTGTTGGGAATCATGTGTCATGGACATTTTCTCTCTTTACTTTAATGATACTGCTCATATAGCCAATTTGGCTCTAAACAGTGGAAAATTCCTTCTCAAAATGTGAGCCCTGTGGCTTGAGTTTTACTAGGCTGTGGAGTAAGTTACTTGGAAAGGGAAACATATTAGCATGGGAGGAAAAACAAATAAACCTAAGGGTGCAATCTTATGTGCACTTCACCCGAAAGTCCCATTGCAGATTTTTTTTTTAAAGTATCATGACAGATTATGGTGAGATATGGTGAGTTGGTGGGGAATATGGATCCATTGGCTTTCCAAGCATCATTTTGATCCCAACCTCTCTCCAAGAAGCTCTGGGTGGCATACGTGGTTCTTCCCAGGTGGACATACATTTTGGGCTGATTTGTACACTATAGATTTATAATCATTTCCACTTTAGTATGGTAGACATTTAGAATCCAACAGATGAGCAGTGTGGTTTTGACTAGTTGCTGCATGCATTTGTTTGCCTCAGATCCAGTTAGGTTTCTTTTAAGAAGCAGCTACAGAGTTTCAAATTAAGTGTGGAAAAAAATATTAACTCCAAATCAGAAAGGAGAGAGAAAACAGTCAATGAAAAATAATCAGAAATTTTAAATGAAAAGCAAAGTACAATTCATCTCAATGAAGTCTTGGGAGATCACAGTTTATTGCCTTTATCCATCTTTTTCTCTTAGTTCACTGAATTTTTTTTTTAATGCATTGCAAAACAATTAAATAGCTTTGGAGAAGCTGAACGGTTGTTCATAAAAATATCTAAATACTAAATTGGGTGCCTGTCACACACTGATAGGAACATTAGTTACCACAGTTGTTCATACAATTTGTCCATACAGGCAAACTGTGGAAAATAGAATAGGATTTTGACTTTTATTAGTTTCGGTGGCTCTAATAACAGTAACAGTGAGGTATCCAATTCTTATAACAGATTGGCATGTTGGTTCTTGTAGGTTATCCGGGCTGTGTGACCGTGGTCTTGGTTTTTTCTTTCCTGACGTTTCGCCAGCAGCTGTGGCAGGCATCTTCAGAGGAGTAACACTGAAGGACAGTGTCTCTCAGTGTCAAGTGTGTAGGAAGAGTAATATATAGTCAGAAAGGGGTAAGGTTTGAGCTGAATCATTGTCCTGCAAAAAGTATCAAAGATAATGTGCTAATGTGCTAATCATTGTCCTGTAAGTATCAATACTTTTTGATACTTTTTGCAGGACAATGATTCAGCTCAAACCCTACCTCTTTCTGACTATATATTACTCTTCCTACACACTTGACACTGAGAGACACTGTCCTTCAGTGTTACTCCTCTGAAGATGCCTGCCACAGCTGCTGGCGAAACGTCAGGAAAGAAAATACCAAGACCACGGTCATACAGCCCGGATAACCTACAAGAACCAATGAACTCTGACCGTGAAAGCCTTCGACAATAGATTGGCATGTGTTTATCCAGATTTACACATGCAGCCCAATCCTAGGTTTGTTCACTTGGAAAAAGGTCCAACTTAATTCAATGGGACTTACTCCCAAGTATGTGAACACTTCACAGCACTTCACACATGTGAACACAAACTTCGAAGGCCTAAGAAAATTAAGTGTCACTGAAGAATAGATTGTAAACTGCCGAACTGATCGCTGGTTGATTAGCTTTAGCTAAAAGAACTGAAGCAGATGCTCAGAATGTGTAATAATTAAGGCTAAACAAGCAACCATGAACAAAGCAAATAAGGGATTATTGGGAGATACTTACTCTGAGGAAGTCGGAGATAGGAGACAATCAGACCTTGCTGCTATAGTTATTATAGTGAACCGTTATGGAGAAACCTGACACTTAGATTACCACATAGCCCTGGTGGTTTTGTCTAAGTATGCAGCTTGGTGGACATTTTGCATAATGTGAAAATTAGTCTGCCCAGATTTTGGAAAGTGGACATGGTAACAAAAACAAATACCAAAGAGAGGCATAATCCTATAGAACTATAGGTTGTTTTTGACTTATGGTTCAGTTCTTCTGGCAGATTGCTCTGCTTCTGGAATGCCTATGGAGAAGGGAGGGTCTCAGAAAAGTTCAGTGCTCTTGTTGCTGTGATGCATCTGTAGCTGGATTTGACAGCTGCAGCATATGACTGCCATTTTAAATGCTCAGATGTGAAGAAAGCCACTGTAATCCTGCACATCATTTTCTCATGGGTTAGAAGATTTCTCTGGCTAAAAAGCCAAGCTAAAGGGCTGGGCTCAGCTGCTGGCTCAGTCTGTCATTGTAGCTTTGATGACGGTATATGCTGCTGTTTCTGCTGCTGCAGCTGCTGCAACCTTATATTGCCAAGCAGTAAAGAAACTAATATGCTGCTAGAGAGAGGAAATTATCTTCAAATAGCTGTGGTAAATTCAAGGAATTGCAAAGGCACTCGATATTGGCCTTATGGCATTACATATTTCTAGGCCAGCACTTTCATTTCACTTCACTTTTCTCCCTCATTATTCCACTATTAATCTTTGTTCATTTGTCTATCCACTTAATTCCTTCCAGAATTAAAGACTGGGTATTTTCCAGCTCTGTGTTTTTGTTTTTGCCATACTTGCATGATTTGGTCCTTACAAGGAAACCAAGTGTGCTGGAGAGAAACTTGGAGTAGGGGTTCTTCAGATGGGATTGTCAGGTTGCGTATAATGTCTGCTAAAATAAATAAGTGCATGGAGACAGTGGTATAAACTTACCCCAAGTTTCCCCCACCCCCGCAGCCTCTGATAATGAGGAAGGAGGCGATGGCAGAATGACTTGCATAAGGCATAATGCAAGGCCTTCCTTTACCCATTGTCTTCACAATACAGTACCAATAATTAGGCACAAAGTTTTTTTTTTGGGGGGGGGATTCCTGGAATTAGGTTGCTAAAGGGACAAGGCAGATAATATATTGCAATGTGTACTGAAATACCATCCTGATAAATCACTGGCACTAGATGACAAGAAAAATAATAAATTGCAGCTAGGGTTGCCAGTGGGAGTCTAGAGGGGCAGGGGCATGGGGGTGTGTGACATCAATAAGACATATGGTTGCCAACCTCCAGGTACTAGCTGGGGATCTCCTGCTATTACAACTTATAGAGACCAGTTCACCTGGAGAAAATGGCCATTTTGGCAATTGGACTCTATGGTATTGAAGTCTCTCCCCTCCCTAAACCCCACCCTCCTCAGGCTCTGCCCCAAAAACCTCCCGCTGGTGGCAAAGAGGGACCTGGCAACCCTAGTGAGACAGCATTATGTCAGTTTTGAGGAAACCTGGAAGTGCCATCATGCATCTTTAGGAATTACCAGACACTCTGTGGTTTTACCATAGTGTTTCCTGTCATTCCTAGGGAGGCACAACATTGCTTCCAGATTTTCCCTGGAAGTGACATAACGCAGTTGTGCCAACAGCAATTTTTTACTCTCTTTTTTTTTTTTGCTGGCCACAAGCAGTGGCAGGCAACGGGAGCTGGGGACAGGAGATCTCCCAACTCCAGTGGGAACCTGGGAACCATAATTGTATCATGGTTTTATTCTCACAACTAAGACCTTGAAATAAGAAAGAAGGTGATAGAAGAGGAGTATTCTAAACCTATAGTACTAGTTCTTGTGATATGTTAGAAAAACATCCACATGAAAAAGCATAGTAATAATAATGCCATAATATAAATAATGAAGATCATTAATAATTTCCTGACTGCCTATTCTGATTCTCAACTTGGATAGAAAGTTATTAGCACCCAGCAGGCTGTAAAATAAGGATTTGTACCATCAGAAGCAGAACATTCATGTTACTTGGAAAAGATGGACCAGAAAAGAATTCATGTTCTGCACAGGTCCTATACAAGATGAAGGCTTCCTCCTTGCTATTCATCTGCCCTAATGTTTCACTAGAGTGAATGAATGCTGAAGGAACTGTAGCATAACTGTAAAAACCATCAGATTTGCTTCCTGAGAATTATTTCTGTTTGGGGGCCTCTTGCATTTATTAACCGACAAACATTACTGTTCAGAGCTTTTGTTTCACACTTTATATGCTGTGCATACAGTCTCTAGAGCAATTTTAATGATAGGCAATTTGTACTGCAGAAACTGTGTCTTGGTTCAAGCTTATGTATTGATTAGAAGTGCTGGTTTAAATGAGTAAATAAAAATGACACTTGTGGGGAAAGTATGAAATTGCAGATTAAGAAGAACATTTTTTAAAGCTTCATTTATTTATACATTAATTTGCATTCTGCTAAGTCACCCTCTTAGCTGGGTGCCAAGGGTCATATACTTGAACACCATTTTGTTAATCTTTTCCCATTTTATTACCAGTTATAAAATAGCATTTGGGGGGAGGGATATCATCTGAAAGCTAATAACTCCTAATTGAAGACATCAAAGAGGGTAAGTATCACATTGGATGGGAAGAACATTTAACGAAATAGCCTTTGACTGATGAATTGATTGCCAGGCCCCTTGACAGATGGCAAATCACACATCACCACTGATTTTGTGTTACAGAAATATAAATAACAAGAAATAATGAGCAGTTTACCAGTTCGATTCCAGTCCAGTAGCACCTTAGAGACCAGCAAGAGTTTCAGGGTGTAAGCTTTCAAGCGTCAAATCTCCCATTGTCAGACATGAGTAGGAATGAAGAACTCGGAGTCCTTTTATTCCAGTCAGAAGGTGGGAGGGATGTTGTAAAAAATGCTTGTAAAGAATGTAAAGGTACAATGCATATTGTAATCTGCTTGCTTAGAGCAGAGGGAAAATGCTTGGGCAGAAAAAAAATTACCATCTGCAGTGAGAAAAGAATCCTATGTCCCTGTTCAGCCCTGGGGGGATCAATTGCTCTGAACTTGTGAATTAACTCAAGTTCAGCAATCTCAAATTGTAATTTCCCCTTAACATGTCTTTATTTGAGGACTGCCACTCTGAGGTCAGCAATGGAATGACCTGGAAGACTGAAATGTTCTCCCACTGGTTTTTGAGTGTAACGGTTTTAATGTCGGATTATGCCCATTTATTCTTTTGTGTAGGGACTAACCTGTTTGTCTGATGCAGAGAGTGGAGGTTTATGGCATTAAAGCCATGTTGTTATAGGTGAAGGATCTTTCTGTGATCTTTTTGTTCACATCCATGCTTGGGAAAGTAAAAACAACAACAACAAAACAACTTCCCTGACTAACTACCATCATGAATATCTTCTGTTCTCTCACAATAATCAAATCAAAAGTGTATTACATACATTTTGGTTTGGGATTTTGCTATGGACTAATATACTTACCATCTTCCCCTGTTACAAAAGTTACAGATGCCATGCATCTGACCAGTATCCAGGCTTGAATGGCAGCTATTATTCTAGTATCTGTCTGTAGTCTGTATAAGTGCTGCACTGTGCAAACCTCTGCTGACTGAACTACTCAGGTACATGCAAAGGCTGACAATACCCAACTTAGATGCGGAAATCTTTACCGCAAAACCTAGGACGGGGTCTCCAACCTTGTTGAGCTTATGAGTACTTCTGGAATTTTGAGACAGGCAACCACAAAACGGCTGCCATGGGATCTTGGACCAATCACAAAATGTTGGGAACTTCCAAGCCAAGTGATTTGACGAAGACAGCTGTTTCCTAAAGGAAAGCCAGGACTGGCTCTTTGCTTTGGGGAAGAACTAAGTGGGAACCAGGAAACATATTGGTGGGCACCATGATGCCCACAGATGGCACACTGGGGATCGCTTGCCTAGGATATGGACACACCATTTCAAGACTGGGGGACACAAAAGGTTGCTGCAGCAGGATGCTTTTGGCAATAATTTTGGGCAGCGGTGTGGCCATGGATGTAGTTTACAGCTACTTCTCATATCTTTACACCATCTCCAAGATGGAAACCTCAGGCTCTTCCATACTTAATTGAATGAGAAAGCAATGGAGGATCCTGGGATATTGGGTGTCATTCCTAATATTGTTGTGCAAGAGAACAGATTCCCAGAATGAAGTTGTATAGTTATTTGTGCATGCAACAAATGTGGTTGATTATTGTCTGAGAACTTGAAAGAACTGTGACACCTAGCCTAAATAAATTTTACATAGCATGGTATTGAAATGGTGTTTGGTGATGCAAAATAATTATGAATATAATCCTCATTATAATCACTATTGCAAATACATTCTTGTACTGCTTCAGAAGCTTTTTGTGTAACAGCAGTAAAAAAAAAATTCTAACCTCCTGTTGTGATTTGCCTATAGCTGTTACCAGCCCTTCATCATTTCCATAACAATTTTTTTATCCAGGGGGCTTTACACATTTTTATTAATTGTTACATTTCAAAGTGTCATCTTCATTTTACAATTTTCTAAATTAAGTTAACAACTTTCTGAGCATTACAGCCCAAGTTATAGAAAGAATTGAGTTCTCACTTTAGAAGTCACAAAACTGATAGCTCCCTAGAATCTTTCCTAAGACTAATCCAATTAGATGGTTCTGTACAGCTGCAGTAGTTGACAAGAGATAACTAAAGGGTACAAAGATAACACTTGTCCCTGTTAATCCATACCTGCATGCAGTGCAGAATGCATTGGCCATTTCTGCTTTGAAGGGTTTGCTGCTCTGCTCTGCAGATGCACGGTTTTATGATCCGATTCTTAAAAGTCCTTTGCATGGAAGCTTATTGCCCTGAAGAAATCCCAGGAGTAGCAGGAATAAATTACATCACTGAAGAAACCCAGCAGACCATCAGAGCCCCTCCCCCCTGTATACACTACTCTTTTTAATTTGCTACCAAGGGGTGCTGACCACTTCCAGGTCACAAGCCATGGTGGTGGTCACCCAGTGCCCCTTGTCTGCCTTTGTCTGCCCCATGGACACCAGAGAGGATGCCTATGAGGCAGGGGGAACAGGCAGCAGCATCAGCCATGGGGTGGGAAGTCTCCTGCAGGGAGCCACTGCATTGTTGTTGTTTTTTGTTTTACAGTGCTGTTTTAATGATATAACACATAATTTAATAATATTTAAGCATTTTATCGCTAAAATATTAATAAATCAAGCATTATATCATTAAAACGGCACCATAAAACAAACAAAAAATGCAATGCTGCAGCTTCCCACCCGAGATTTCCCACCCCATGGCTGCCGCTGCTGCCTCGCCAGCCCAGCAGCCTGCCCATACATTACCACCACCCCCACCAGCCCAGCAGCTGGATTCTTTCATTTGATCATTTCCATTCCCAAAGATGTTAACATGTTACTGAAACTGACCAGAGAGAATGTCTATGTGTGTGTGACTGACCAGAGAGAATGCCTATGTGTGTGTGTGGGAGGAGCCAGCTCCTTTCCCAAAATCTTTACACCAGTGGCAAAAATGGCTTCTCCGAGAGGGCTTGGATGAGGGTGGGACCAGTGAAAATGGGCGGAGGAAGAGAAACCCCAAAGTTGAAACTATTCATGGAAATTGACTCAATTAATTTTGCTTTAGGATTGAGACAAAATTTTAATTCATGATAAAAGAGGTTCCTGAAACCATGGGACAAGTGCAGAGTGGCTGAACAGTGACCCCTGAAGGACGGGAAAATCATGAATAACTCAAAAGAAGACCTTGGGTAGTTCTGTAGGGATTGCACAGCTAATAATCAAGCATAAATGGCTGGAGGAGGGAATGGGAAACAAGCATGACTGAAAGCATGATAGAGATGAATGCCTGCTCTCAACCATTCTTGTCCCCCCTTTCCTTTCCCTCAATCTGGAATGTACATAGCATGGTGAATTGCTGTGGGTGGCAGTCACACAAACAAACAGCTTAATCATAAGAATCAGACATACCAGTGCAGGCAGAGAATAATTGCATGCCCACCAAAAAGAAAAGAAAAAAGGAAGAATGCAGTTGTGATATTAAAGATAGGAGAGTGGACATTAAAATGTAGCAGGAAAGGGATTGTTACTCTCTAACTATCTTTTTTTATTTTATTTTATTTATATAATTGGAGGGTACAGGAAGGGAAAAGGGGAAGGGGTAAGTGTTATCATTATAAAAACAATACAGTATTATAAGATGTTTTTTAAATAAAACATAATTACAGAATATCTTTAGTTTATTATACTTACATCAGGCTGATTTGTAGTATTTTAAGAATTCATATTCTACTTGGCAGTTAATTGAGATAAAAAATATAATTCAGAATTTATTATAACGTTTAAGCATATTACGTATAAATTAGGTGCATTTCATGTAAGTATAAAAAGACACCCACTTCTCCTCAAATTGCTCAGTGGATTCACTGAGTTTAGGATTTAATTCAAAAGTCATTTTAGCCATGGTTGCATATTCCAGAAGTTTTTCTTTCCAGTCATCAATTTCAGGTGTGTGGATTTGTTTCCAGGTTCTTGCTAAAATTGTTCTAGCAGCTGTTGTAGCATATTTGAAAACGTCATGCGATTTCGAAGGTAAACTTGACGGCACTATACTGAGTAAATAAAATTTTGGATCAAATGTAAACTTCGTATCTACCATCATCTGTAGTTCTCGATGAATTCTTTTCCAATATAGTTGTAGTTTTGAGCACGTCCACCAAACATGAAAGTAAGAGCCGTCTGACTCTTGACATTTCCAACATGCACCTTTTTTCCCTGGAGTTGTCATATGGGATAGCATATTAGGAGTCAGATACCATCTGTAACTATCTTATGTCATGGAGCCATCCAATAAGCTGCCCTGAAATCCATGCTGCCAATTATCTCACACGGTAAGAAAGTGTAACTAGGGTTGCCAGGTCCCTCTTCCCCACTGGCAGGAGATTTTTGGGGTGGAGCCTGAGGAGGGCGGGGTTTGGGAAGGGACTTCAATGCCATAGAGTTCAATTGCCAAAGCAGCCATTTTTCTCCAGGAGATCTGATCTCTATTGGCTGGAGATCAGTTGAATTAGCAGGAGATCTCCTGCTACTACCTGGCAGTTGGCAACCCTAAGTGTAACACAGCTCGTTTTTAGAGCGATGTATGGCAATTTTCCGGGAAATTGTGCAAGAGATTTCACAACTGGTGAACAGTGATTCCTTGGCAGTAAGAGCCCTTGCTGGGGCAGCAGCATCTGGCTGTTTGAGTCACCAACCTCCCACAATCACCCAGTTGTAATAACCCATTGGAAAGTGTGTCTAGTTTGGTGTTCTGTAGTATATGTAAGCTATGCTGAATACACTAGCTACAATCCTGAAAACAAAACAAAACACACTTTTCTGGGATTAAGCCAGTGAATAAAATAGGACTTATTTCTGAGTAGGCCTGTTTAGGATTGCTCCCGCTGGTGCATACTCTGTCAAGAGTTGCCCACTGAGGCTCACTGCCACCATCCCATCTCATATACTCATGCGCCAGGCCTAATCTACCTTTTGCTGCAAATTTAAAAAGAGGTTGTCCCTTTGTTTCATTTAAAATATTGGCACTGGGCCATAAACTATTTTTTTTCTTCAAGAAGAAAAACTGTTCCCAGAAAAAATCCCTCAACCAGGGAAAGACAATAAAGCTTCTGAATAGCACATTGTCAAAGGAAAAGCTGTGGTTGGCTTTGGAAGTACACACTGTGATTCCTTTGTTATGTGGCCTGTAATATTTGGAGAAGTGTTACAAGTTTGTGAATTGAAGCTCATAATTAAAAACTGCACAAGGGAAAAAAGAAACCAAAGCATCTGTGAAACAGAACAAGTCAGAGTTGCAATAAACTTAAATTAGAGGAATATGGATTGGAAATATAATTCCTCCCTAATGAGAACCCAGTAGCAGATATAATATCTCTATTTCCTTACAGGCTGCTGGGCATAGGAATAAATAACAACTTTGAGTAACAGAAATGTCTAAATTCAAGTGGTAGTACTGAAGAATGTCAACACAAGTAAAAATATCTGATAGAATAATAGAATCATATAGAATCATAGAGTTGGACGGGGCCATACAAGCAAATCAAGTCCAATCCCCTACTCCAGGGGTGTCGAACTCATTTGTTAGGAGGGCCAGATATGACATAAATGTAACTTGGTCGGGCCAGGCCATGTTCACATAAATAAATAAATAAATAAATAAATAAATACAGCAACACAGGAAGCTGCCTTCTACTGAACCAGACCCTCAGTCCATCAAAGTCAGTATTGTCTACTCTGACCAGCAGCAGCTCTCCAGGGTCTCAGGCAGAGGTCTTTCACATCAGCTACCTGCCTAGTCCCTTTAACTGGAGATGCCGGGGAGTGAATCTGGGACCCTTCTGTATGCCAAGCAGATGCTCTGCCACTGAGCCACAGCCCCTCCCCAAGAGTTACACATGAAGCTGCCTTCTACTGACTCAGATCCTGGGTCCATCCAAGTCAGTATTGTCTACTCACACTGGCAGCGGCTCTCCAGGGTCTCAAGCAGGGGTATTTCCCATCACTTATTTGCCTGGTCCCTTTAACTGGAGATGCCAGGGATTGAACCTGGGACCCTTCTGAATGTCAAGCAGATGCTCTATCACTGAACCAGGGCCCCTCCCCAGCTGATGCCCAGTCCCCTCCGAGGGAGCAAAGAACCGCAGGACCTGCTCCCGAGGAGAGGCACTTGTCCTAACCAGGGCTGTGCAGCCTCTGCAGCCCTCCTTCCCATCTGGGTCTCCCGCCCTGTGGGCAAGAGTGGCCCCACTCCGCCCCGCACCGGCCACCCCGGATCGCAACCCCCAACTTCACCCTCCCCCCCCTTGAAAAGAGAAGGGGAAATGAATCCCCCCATGAAAGGTCCACCTAGCCACTTGAATTCTATTTCTCCAAAGGGTCTGAACTAAATACTATCTAATGTAACAACAAATAAATATACTTTTATTGTATAGTGTGCATAGGATTGCCAACCTCCAGGTACCAGCTGGAGATCTCCTGCTATTACAACTAATCTCCAGGGGAACTGATCTCTATTGGCTGGAGATCAGTTGTAATAGCAGGAGATCTCCACATACTACCTGGAGGTTGGCAACCCTATTACTGGATCAGACCAAGGTTTCATTCTACCTTCTATATTGACCAGTCAGATAAGTCTGGGAAACTCACAAGGGAAGGCAAAATTATGTTAATTTTAAAAAGGGGGTGTGCGGAGAGATATTTGAACCATGAAGTTCTGCTTATCAAGACATTATACTTGTAGAAGCACTTTGAATGGGGTTTCTTCGAAGGAAATCAAACAAATCTGCTTGCATTCCTAGATTTTGATTAGTTTCCAAGCGCCTAAGAGATATTTTCTTTCTTTTTCTTTTCTTTTTTTTTTTTTTTTTTTACTATCCATTGTTAATACATCTTGTTCACTAAGAGTTTTAGAACTGAAATGCAGGCCCCTTTCTATATAGGCCAGACTTGACCAATGCAGGGAGATCTATTGAAACACTACACATTTATTTTTTTCAGAATGGGCTGCTGCAAGAAGGATGGAAATTGGTACAAGATAATTTGGCCTAAATTTCTTTCTGCACCACTTAAAGGAGGCTGCTGTGGCCACCGCAGCACTTTTCAATACCTTTGACAATATTTGAGCATCCAAGGATGGATTAGAGAGGACTGTTAAATGCCTACCGATAACAAAAGAGGACAGTTTTTAAATATATTGTTCTGCTTCATTATGTTTCCTTTGCTGGACAGATTAATTTCAGTCACAGGCTTTTAACTCCGATGTTAAATAAAGAAAGCATTCTTTAGCATTCCCCCCATTTTTCATTAATCAGTCTCAGCCGTTTCATTCATTTCAACGTATTTTCAGAAGCAGGCAAGACAGGAATCTAAAATTCATTTGTTAAAAGAAGCTGTTCTGTGCAATGAATTAGTTAAGTGTACTTTGTAGAAGAAACAGTGTACATATGTATGACAGGCCAGCCTGAAAGAGAGCTTGGCTAGCTGACAACACTCTCCTTCCATCTGTAAATAGCAGCAGGGACTCATTCTGTGGACCAAGGGTTGTTTCTCCAGAGCCCAAAAGCCAAAAGATTAATTTTAACCAACGGGTTTTGTGGACCTTGTTTGTCTGGTTTAGGAAACAAAGGTAGTTAAAGAAGTTGTCCTTTGTCAGCAAAAGTGAAAGCAAAGGCAAAAGCATTTAATGCAGGATGTACTTGACTGCTTGTCAGGAAAACAGCATCCTATAAAAACTCTTAAGGAAGGCTGGCATTGCTGATTCTTTGCTTCAGGAAGCCAAATTACCCCTTTTTGTTTCTTTTTGATTTTGTATATTGTCATTGTCATAGGTTTGGGGTTGCCCCATTTTTTCTTGCTGTTGTCATTTTTTGTTTCTTTTATGTCATTTTATCACCATTTATATGTACATGGCATTTAATGCTATTTTCATGCCGAATTCTATGTATATACAATTGACACAAAATAATATAGAAAATGTGTTAATTTTAAGGGGGAGGATCTGTTGCAAGCAAAGAGAAAATGAGGTGGAAAGAAAAACTCATTTGATCATGTCTCAGCAGAGAGAATCAAAAGTGAAATGGGGATTTGTGAACCAAACAAGTCAGGTATCAGAATTCAGCCTCATCCCTAATTTGGCTCTGGTCTGCTCAGACAAGCCTTAGAGTCAGCATACGTTATTCACCCTTTCCCCATTCAGTCTCTAGCAGTACCATGTAAGTACTCTGTATACTATTTTACAGTGACAGGAAATAATCATCAATACATGTTAATGCTGACACTACATGGACTAGATGGGGATCATTCTCAGCTATGGCACAAGGGCAAGAATTGTGTCCTTGGGATGGAAAGGGAACTCCTAATGCAGAGCCAGATTGGTGTAGTGGTTACAGTATTAAAGACTGAAATAGACTGAAGAGACCTATGTCCAAATCCCAGCTCAGTCATGAAGTTTATTGCTTGGCCTTGAAGCAATCACTCTAACAGAGTTGTGAAGATGGAGAACTCCCTGTGCCATCCTGAACATCCTGAAGGACAAGATAAAAATGTGGCAGAGAGAGGAACTACTCTGGGTCCTTTAGCAACTCCAAAGCTGTAGACTCTTTCTAATGTTTAGATACTGTATAGTTTGATCTGCAGTAGCAGGGGATTTTTTTAGGATGAAAGTTTCTGTGTAATCACATTTATCCATAATTCATTTTTTAGCAGTCGAAGTTTATATCTAGGACCTATGCCTTTGATATTTGACATTTTCTCATGTGCTTTCTGATATCACTGTCCTTTTAAAGGTTTATAACAGACTCTGCACTCTGCTGTAAAAAGAATCCAAACAAATACTGAAACAAGTACAAAGTATCTTTTAAAATATAATCATATAATAAAATAGAATATTTCTGATACAAAAAGTGAGCATTAAGTTCCACAGATATTCATAACCATTGGGGGGGGGGACAGACAGACATACACTCATACAGAGTACTCTGCATGCCTTATTAATGGATAATCTTAATGGTAATATAATTCTGGGGAACGGCCTCATGTTTTGGATTGATATGCAAAAATTCAAAATGCAAATGAATTGGAACACTTCATTCTCAGAGTTTTTAGCCTTAATTGAGAGAGGTCACTTGAGAAATGGTGGAGAGATTGTGGTCATATCACATAGTTCACTAGCTACAGGATTTTCTCTAGTGAGCCTGTGGTTATATAATGCAATCTTCAGCACTCTGAAAGAAAGAAAAACTTGCAGCCAATATTGCTTATGATTCCTCTCTTCTGGCCTCTCGTTCAATAATTAGTATTTATTGACTCGTCAGTCATATTATTTATGGATCCTTACCATGGAACCCAATAAAGGTGTTCTCTTTGCAAACTGTTTGCCAAACTTGTGGTTACCAAGGAATAATTAAACTGCAGGAAAGGGATATGAGTTCAAAACTGCAGCTCACATTGAATGATGATGTCCTAAACATGAACATGTGTGTACACATTCCCCCACACTTTCTTATCTCTCCATCTTCTTTACCTAAATATGCTTGGATGAATTTGATGAGCTGCTGGGCTGGCAGATTTGGATTTTGGATGGGTTACAAACACTGAGTTAACTGCCGGTGTAATTCCCTGACCAGCAGTGTTGTCCTGGGCTTGCAAATGTACCTAGGGCATGAGAATTTTGCTGCAATATGGGCTTCTGCTGCTACTGTGTGAACAGCCACTTCAGGTGACATAGTGCCAAATGGGAAGAGCCTGAAAGTAATGGGGATGACTTACTTATGCATTTTCCATTCAACTTTCTAGCTGTCATGAGGCAGTAACATAGGCACAAGCTGGCATGACAAAAATTTGGCAGTAAGCAACTGCTTGGATAGGATTGAAACTGGCACACAATGCAGTGTGTAAACTTCCCTCATAGCTAATGCTCAGTGAATAGATAATGCATCAGTGCATTCCACCTGATGCTCCTTTGAAGGTATGGAAATGGGATGAGGGTGTGCCCTTGTCTTTCAGAAAGATCAAATCAGCCATGTTTGAGTGACAGGAGACTGATTTCAATCAAAGTACCAACATAGGACAGATAACATTCAAATTATAATTGTAGGGAAAATTTATTCTGGATTTTAAAGAAATGTCACCTCCTACATGCTTTCAATCTATTGCCTGATCACCATCATAATAGCATTTTTTTGTGAACTTCAATACACATAAGAAACTGGCACATTGTAAGACTCCATGATGTCATAATCCATCTGTTTTTGACCTTTTAAAACCATAGTTAAAACCAGAGATTGCATCAATTAATTTGTCAATTCAAAATAATTACTTAACACTTTTATAGCCAAAGGCCTAACTGTACATATTTACAGCCAGAGACTGGTATGAATTGGCACCTCACAATCTCTGCATCTTTTTGCCAGAGGTTTTATTGATGTGACATGTTTAGAAGTTCTGCTAAATAAGCAAAACTAGGACAGCATGATTTATTGACTGTGTGCTAAATCCATGCAAAGAAGGCAGGAGAAAGAAAAAAGTTAACACATACAATGGGGTACAGAGTCTTCTGGAAATACAGACTGACTTTTGCCCTACCTTGGTGATTCTGGAAAAGGTTCCACTTTGCAATTGCATTGTTCAGACAACTCTATATTTTATATGCCACATATTTTAAGGGACTATTATGTATGAAACATAACCAGGCACCCTGGGCTTTTGTATATAATCACTAACACAGGATAAGGGCTGCCAGCCCCCCCTGCCACCGGCAGGAGCTTCACTGTGGTGGGGCTGGGGGGGGGTGTGATCAGTGCAACAGTGCCACTTCCAGGTTTACCCCAGAAGTGACCATATGCTGTAGCACATTGCTCCAAAAACTCTACGGAAACCATAGAGTTTTTGGAGGAATGTGCGAGAGCGTCCCTGTCACTTCTGGGGTAAAGTGACGTTAATCCCTCCCCTTCAGCTGGCCTGCTTCTGCCCACTGGCCAGCTGAGGGGCGGCGGGCAGACCCCTTCATTGGCAGGCAATTGGCCGCCATTACCTGGTATCTGGCAACCCTACACAGGATATGTAAACATGAGTACTGAAGAAGATAAGGATTTAAAAAGACTGCTGATACATGTTAGCATCAGTAAAACTTCCTGTTCTGCTTGAGAGGCCTTGATAGACCACTTAAGGCCTAAATCTCACCTCTGCCTAAGAGATGGAGGACCAACTGTTAGGACTTTGAAGGGTGTCTATACAGCAGGCCCACCAATTAAAAGCATTCAGTGCTGGTAACTGTATTTTTATGTAGGCATGTTGCCACATTATTGTTTTTCTGTGTAGCTTTGCTGGTAAAAAAAACCTGGGTTGTGTCCTTTCCTCTTGTGGTCTGGATTTCTGCTGTACAATCATAAGTCCCTTTGAACCCAGTGATCCAACAGAGAATTGTTCTTCTACATAATGCTTCACAAACAATAGTTATTAATCCTTTCAAAAACCTATAAGATAATGCAGTTTTAAATATCTCTGTGTGGAGGCTGGAGAGAATGGCTGAGCTGAAGTTTTGCAACAGGAACACACAGCTGCTATTGTTAAAGTAACAGTCTGCACCATCTTGTGGTGCATTTCAAATCATGTACTTGATGGTTTGAACAGTGTGCTCTGCCTGCCTCTTTGACTGGGGTATCCAGGACTTTAATATGTCAAGGCAATACCCCAGTTTGTGGAAATTCCTTTATCCCCTGATTGACGAATGGCACATGGTCACAGGTATGCCATGGCACACAAATGTTGCCTTCAGCTTTGTTACTACAGTCATTGTTGTTTTGTCAGCCATTTGAAAAACTTCTGGAAACTTGGAAAAGTAGTCTACAACTACTAGGTAGTTGTGTCCCTGTAGCTCAAATATGGCAGTGGCTCTGTTTAGACACAGCAGGTCTGGAATCTCATGTGGAATCATTGGTACTCTGTGATTGGCTGGCTGGAGTTCTTAGCATGGCTGGCAGTTGCTAACCCAACATTCTATCTCTGCAGTCAAGTTTGGCCAAGACATCAGTGCTCCAGCACATGCTTTGGATCTGTTGACTCCTTGGTGTGATACATGCAGTAGTCTCAACAGGCATTCTCTAGCATCCTGTGGAATGATGATTTTGGGTCCTATCATCAACAAGTCATTTTCAAGTCTGATGTTGTCTCAGAGTGGCCAGCAGGGATGGAGCTCCAGCCTGACCTGCTGGCACCTCCTAGGCCAGCCACTGATGTGTAGGGTCATTAGGGCTAGCAGGTGTGCTGCACTGAAATCCTGCAACCATTTAAGCATGTGATCACTGAGCTGAGTTGTGCTGCACAGGCCATAAATCAACCATTCCCCCATCAGGGGTTCCACATCAGCAGGAGCAGTGTCTATTGTGGCCTTGGAGAGCATGCCAGCTAGAAACATGTCCTTGCCTTTTTGTTGTATTAGATCTGAATGTCATACTTCTGCAGCTGTAATAACATTCTCTGTAGACTTGCTGGGGCCGTTCCAATTGGCCTGACAAAAATAGCTTCTATTGGCATATGGTCAGATTAGACTGTCACTTGGGCACATGGGCACCAAAGTCATACCGGTGGAGCTTGGACATTGCAAAGAGAATTGCAAGAAGCACCTTTTCTATTTGTACATAATTTTGTTCATCCTTGGTCAGGGACTGGGATGCATATGCTATTGGTCTCCCTTTCTGGAACAGACATGCCCTCAGACTCTCCTTAGATGCATCAGCCTGGACCTCTAGTTGTTCTCTAGGACTGAAATATACAACAGCTGGTGCTGCTGTGATGGTCCTCTTCAGTTTATCAAGAGCTGCTTGGTATTCAGGCCCCCATTTCCAAATGATGTTATTGCATAAAAGAGTCCTGAGAGGTGCTGTCAGACTGGATTCATTGGGTATTATATTGGGCCAGAATACTGAATGGTGCCAAGAATCCTTTGGAGAGCCATTTTGTCTTGGAAGGGTAGCGTGGCTGTTGGTTCTCCTTTGCTGTCATCCGGTTGCACGCCATCCTTAGAGAAGATGTGACAGATGTTCCAGCAAAAACTTCCCCTTGATGCCAAAAACATGCTATTAGGCATCATACTATCAAAACTTCCTTCACAACTCAGGGGATCTATTTAAGTATGCCACAACTGCTGCGAGGGTGGTCTTAGTGAGGAAATGGAAGCAATCTCTCTTTCCAGATATAGAAGAATGGAAAGTCAAATTAATGGAATATGCTATTTTGGCAAAAATGACCAATATGATCAATGCAAGCAATGACATGACCTTTGAGCAACATCATGAGAAATGGAAACTACATTGGAATGGAATGGAAATGGAGAAATGGAAATTACATTGAAGCTCATGACTAACAAACTTTAAGTGAGAAATTAGATAATATTTAGTGGTATAGCAATGCAGTTTTATTTCCATATTTAGACAATTATGTGGTGTATGGAGATATTAAGCAGTCACAGATGATGACTGTTCATTGATTATGCTATTTGTATAACTTGCCCAAACATCGAAATGCAAAGCAATGTTGTTTGCTTGATCTGCATTGGAACTGTTATTTTTTAGCTTGTTAATGTACATTAGATATTTTTATTGTTCCCCTTTTCCTTTTGTATCCCCTTATTATATAATAAAAAATTAATTAAAAAAGAGAGATGATGTGACCCATATACTTAATAGTATCCACCAGCAATTGATTTTGTCTTTGTTGAACCTGACTCCCCTTCTTTCCGCTCTCTCAAGGAACTACTGGAGCACCTAATCGTGTTCCTCTTTCATTTTATTTATTTTTATTTTATTTAAAACATTTGTTCGCTGCTTTTCTCCCTTGCGTAACACACAGTGGCTTACAATATAAACAAAATATTACAAAAACACAGTAAAAACAACAATTATAAAACCTATAAAAGTCACAGATTAAAAACTCATTGAGGACTGCCAATAATAGGGGTGTGCATTCGGTTTAGCCAAACAAAAAGGATGGCCCCTTTAAACAGAAGCCAAAAAAGCCAAATCTGGAAAAGCTGGAAAATTCAGCTTTTTTCAGCTTTCCAGGATTCTCCATAGGCTTCAATGGGAGCCTTTAAGCCCCACACTCCATTATAGTCAATAGGGGCTCTGATGCACTTTTTAAAGGTAGAAGCACCAAATCTTCAGCATAGCTACTGGTGACTCCCCTTACACGAACCTCTGAATTTGGTAAACATTGGATCAGGGGGTCCAATTTTATTGGCCCCCATTTTTTCTTCCATTTGGGGGCCAATAAATTGGACCCTCTAACCCAAACTGAAAATTTGGTGCCTCTACCTTGAAAAACAGCCCCCCGCAGAGCCCCAGAAAGATTCCCCATAGTGTATAATGAACCTGTGCTGTTTAAACTTTAAAGAGCTGCCGAACCCACTCCATGGTATTCTATGGGGAATATTTCTGGGCTACTCTGGGCTATCCCTATTCCCTATTACAACAAATAAGACTTGTATATTCATTGGCTTGGATACTGTCAAAAATTACACTGACAGAAGGGATTTCTATCCCTCTTTCTAATGCAGTCCCCCCGCCCCCAATATTGCTCCTGCAGGATTGGGGACTCCCAGGGACAGCATTAGGGGGAGTTGGAGATCTGCAGTGGAAGGGAGGAATTAGCAAAAGTAACACATGCACACACACATGTAGACACACAGTCAGTGGGAATGTGAGGTGGGATTTAGTCCAGTGCTTTTTAGGGCTGTCACAAAAAAAAAAATTCGGTACAGTTCGGATTCGGCCGAATTTGACCCTTGTGGGTTCGGTACGTGCCGAAGTCCGAACTCCCCCGCTTCGGATCCCCGGTAATTCGGGGGGATCCGGAGTTCGGGGGAAAATTTGGCCCCAGCGCGCCTTCAGAGGGATTCCCTGAAGGCGCGCGGGGGCCCTTTAAACTGATCTGAGCCTCCCAGCTGGGAGGCACAGATCAGTTTAAAGGACAGCCCACCCCCCTTCAGCGGGCTCCGCTGGAGAGGCGCGGGCTGCCCTTTAAACTGATCTGCACCTCCCGGCCGGGAGGCGCAGATCAGTTTAAAGGGCAGCCCGCCCCCCTTCAGCGGGCTCCGCTGGAGAGGCTCGGGCTGTCATTTAAACTGATCTGTGCCTCCCGGCCGGGAGGCACAGATCAGTTTAAAGGGCAGCCCACCCCCCTTCAGCGGGCTCCGCTGCAGAGGCTCGGGCTGTCATTTAAACTGATCTGCACCTCCCGGCCGGGAGGCGCAGATCAGTTTAAAGGGCAGGCCACCCCCCTTCAGCGGGCTCCGCTGGAGAGGCTCGGGCTGTAATTTAAACTGATCTGTGCCTCCCGGCCGGGAGGCGCAGGTCAGTTTAAAGGGCAGCCCGCGCCTCTCCAGCGGAGCCCGCTGAAAGGTGCGGGCTGCCCTTTAAACTGACCTGCGCCTCCCAGCTGGGAGGCTCAGATCAGTTTAAAGGGCAGCCCGCGCCTTTCAGCGGGCTCCCCTGAAGGGGGGCCGAATTTGCCGGATTTATTCGCGAACTCCAGAACTCGCTGAATTCGCCCCCCCCCGGTTGCCCGCCAGTTTTCTGTTCGGATCCGTCCGAACAGAAAATCACCGAATCAGGGGAAATTCGGTTGATTTTCAGTTCGGACCGAACCGAATTGACAGCCCTAGTGCTTTTACTAATTCTGTGGGTTTTTTTATCATTGATATTGATAATCTGGAGAATATATAATAAAGAATAGACATCTTGTTAATATTCTAAAATTGGAAGGATTAAAATAAATTCTCTTTTAGCTTCATTTTTAGAAAATCAGTTTAAAAATGTTTTTTCTATCCTCTGTGTCAAAATGATGTTCCTTCACAGCATTGTTACCTGTCAGTAAAACACGACTGACACATCTCTACTTCAGCTATCACCTTGGAAATGCCCCATCACAAAAATTAAGCACTTTACAGCCTATTTTTAAAAAGCATATTTTCTATAGCTGTGTAGAAAGCCACTTTCTATGCCACTCACTCAAACTGAGTGTTCCAGAGAACTGCCAAAACAGTTGCGGAGAAATGAAAGAGACTAAGTAGATGATTTGATGGAGAACATTTTTAAAGACACGGCTCTGTAAATTAAGCCTCTCCTCTCTGATGACAGGGTTTCACTCCTGATATTTTGTAAGATTATCCTGGGTAATTTCTTATGATAACTGCACGTGTGGAAGTGTGAAACAACTGTGGAAACTGCTAGCTAGATTTTAACAGCTGGAGAATGGCATGCTGTTCAATTCAGAAATAGTCGAAAGGCACGTATGAGCTTCCTTTGCCATGAATGGACCCCCTCCCATACTCAGTTCAATGGACAGCAGTCATCCAGATGCACATACCTTTTTCCTGTGGATTAGGCATCCCCTTCCAGAGCACTCACACAACTGTATAGAGTCCAATGTAACTTTGAAAGGTCACTCTCCATAAGAAGTAACAAGTGCTAAGAAGCAATTTGAAATCAGTATGTTCACATATTGATTTGAAATCAGCCAGTTCTATGGCTTCCCGCTTCTTCTCGTCTTACTTATAAAGCATTTAAGAATCATAGGCATTGTTCAAAATGATTGGAAAATAACAGGTCCTTTCCTGCAGGTTTGTAGACTAAAATAAAATCCCCAAACTTTAGTGTTTGACATTTACGAGCTCAGAGAAATTCAACAGCAAAAGAATTCTGTCAAGCATAAAAAGAAAGCATGTCACAAGAACAATTTACATGGCTCCAAAGTAAGTTCCCCTAGGACAGATCCCTGTGCAGAACAAAGTAGCTTCCCTATGAAAACTCTGTGAGAAAACAAGAGGGCGCTTATAACTGATTATTTATGATAAGGTAAGACCAGCTTTAGCCCATCACAGAGCTCATATGGGTGGAGACTAAACTGCCCAAGTTTTTTTTTTTTAACAAGTTTGACCTGGGGAACCCAGATCAATTATCTCACTGTACCACACAGCAGCAGAAAGGAACATTTTTTTTAAGAGTCTGCAGGGGCCTGATTTGTCTTGGGACCACAGTGTTGGGGTACAAGGAGCTCATTCTTCCACCCCCATGCCATTTTCCCAAGCCAAAACAGCCTCAAGGGGCAACTAGTTACTGCACTTTGAAGCTGCATGGGGCAAATAACACCCCCATGGCCAATTTGGCTCAGGAAAATGGTGCACAGGGAGACAGGAGTCCCTAGCAAACTTAGGTCCAGGGTCAGTGCTGTGCTATCTGAAGCGCCACCTCCTCTACCATCCCACTCAAGTAATTATGACTTTTGGCAGTTTCTCTATGCCACCATACCTTCTAAAGTCTTCTAAACTGGAACTTAGGTCCACTTTGCAGATTCCTGGGGATACTCTGAAGATACATGACTTCGTCCTTCATCACCACTACCACCTAGGGCTAAAAGGCAGCAACAGTAAGGAAAATAGATGGTGACTAGGCGAGTAGGCAAGTGTGATTGCAGCTTGTCTTCTCACCCAAGTGGCATTGCTACCTACCTTTGCTAAGTAGGGAAGTAGCATCTGTATTTTAAAAATATGTTTCGGGCATGTTTCAGCTGCTAACTGCACTATGGGTTGCAAAAGACAATAATGTTAGGAAAAGTTGAAGGCAGTAGGAAGACCCAACATGAGATGGATTGACTTCACAAAGGAAGCCACAGCCTTCAGTTTACAAGAGCGGAGCAAAGCTGCTAATTATAGGACCTTTTGGAGGTTATTAGTTCATAAGGTCACTGTAAGTTGGAAGCAACTAGATGACACATAGCACATATGTGAATTCATTTCTCATGCATCCAAAATCTTTCAAATGACTGTGCTTCCTTTGAGCATTTTGCAAAAGAAAGCAATAAACAAATAGATAAAATCAATTAAACAATCAAGATCTACTACCTTCTAAAATTGAGTCATTTATGGAAAATATTCTGATTTTCTTTCACCTTGCCTTGAAATATTAATGTGTTACACCTCTGAGATATGTAAATGATTGTTTCCATCTGGTTTATTGCTGTAACCTGCTGTTTGAAATGTACATTTATTAACACAGGTCTGAATAGAAATTCAGCACCTCACCCCGACAGGAACCACTCTGTAGCTCATCTTCGCAGTCTACTGCCCAGCCATACATATATGAATACATATGAGTAGAGGCACTCTTTAATCCTTCAGCAGTGGTATGAGCTTCTGAGGAAGCAATATCTTTACAAATAAGGGCTGTTTCCTAGTGATCTGTTTCAAGTAAGCAGCAAAAAATCTTATTGATTTAGGCTCTGATAGTAGGTTGTGCTGATTCTTAATGTCTGTGCCAAAGTCACAGCGACTCTATTCAGCTCGTTGTCACTCCTTAAGGACCAGGCATGCTCATCATCACAAGTCATATCTACTTCAACTTCTTTCTAATTCCTTTTGCCCCCTTAAACTCTTTCTCGTGATCATTAATCTGCCCAAATTCATCTGCCTTTTTTCATTTCATGTTGGGTTCATGTGTCATTGTTTGCCACTTTTTGTTGCTGGAATCCCTGATTCATTTGTTTATTTAATTTACACCATTCTTACATAACAGATGCAAAATGAAGGGGCAATTTTAATACTTCTGTCACATTTGGCTGATATGCTTTTTAAAAGATTACTGTGTTTTTTACATTTGTTGAGAAGAAACCATGGAAGAAACTGGAACCTTTGTATTAAAACAGTATCTTTGTATTAATACAGTACCTTTGTATTAAAACAGTTGTTATGGTTTTGGTACTTCAATGTCATGTACTGGGAGAATGTGCTACCCATGACATTTCTGGTATGTGCAGTTGCCATGATGTATAAATAGGGTCATGTGCATATTTTTTCAGCTTTGTTACATGTGATCGGCTACCAAGCTTTTTGAGGATTTCAATTTGCACAACTTAAACTAGGAAACACATAAATTGCCCTATTTACACAAACGGTGACCACATATATCATAAGGCACACATGTAATGTGTCGTTGGATCACCAGAATCATGGGCTAGAATGTTCTGCTGTCACCTGCATTTGTATTTTTCTAGATGATAGGGTATTTTTATGCAATCTCCCAGTGTGTGCTTTTAACACAATATTCAGCCCCTGTACAATGGATGAGGGTATCCTTGCTGCAGAACTGATAAATATTTTGTTGTGTGGGGATGAAAATGTGCATTCACATTTACATCCTCTCCTTTTTAATACAAAAGGCATGTGAATCAGTGCTAGAATACAGGATAGGGTTGCCAGCTCCGGGTTGGGAAATACCTGTAGATTTTTGGGGCGGAGACTGAGAAGGGCGGGGTTTGGGAAGGGGTGGGACTTCAATGCCATACAGTCCAATTGCCAAAGCAGTCATTTTCTCCAGGTGAACTGATCTCTATCAGCTGGAGAACAGTTGTAATAGGAGATCTCCAGCTAGTACCTGGAGGTTGGCAACCCTAATACAGGAACAAGTAACCTACACCTACAACCCAGATAGTGGATTCCTGATAAAACTTTTGAAGATAGTATTAAAACATAACTATTTCAGATTTGATCATCAATTATATCTACAAACATATGGTATTGCTATGGGCTCAGTTAGCGCCCCCACCATAGCTAACATATTTATCACACATTTTGAACAGCAATACATTTATAATAATAATCCATTTTCCCATCATGTTATAGGCTTTAGACGGTTTTTAGATGATTTAATTCTTATATTAACAGCTGATACTGATTTTGAAGGATTTATGGTTTGGTTGAATTCTTGTTCCACTATTAAATTCACAGGGAAATGTGATAATAATGCCGTGCCTTTTCTAGATACTTTAGTGTATCGAAGTGCTGATAACCAACTAGCAGTTCGTCTCTATACTAAACCAACTGATCGGAATGCACTACTCCACTTTAATTCATACCATCCTAGGCATTTACGGGAAAATCTTCCCTATGGTCAGTATATCAGACTGAAAAGAAATTGTACATCCGATCAGGATTACCAGCAGGCAGCGAATATATTATCTAGTGCACTTACTAAAAGAGGTTATCCAGAGTCTACAATTAGAATGGCACGTAGTCGGGTTCAAAAGCTTGACAGACAGAAACTACTTTATTATGATCAGAGACCTGTTGCTACTGAACAAAGACTCACCTTTGCTCTTCAACATACACATTTATCAGGACGTATCAGTGGTATTATTAAAAGACATTGGCATATGCTTTCGAGCATTCCTGGGTGCGAAAATATGCCCCGATTTGGAAATAGAAAGACTATTTCTATAAAAGATAGGTTAGTACATACAGACATGACACAAACATCTGAACCTAGGGACATCGGTAGGGGTCACTTTAAATGCCATAATTGCTTGGCATGTAGTCTTTGTTTGGAAGTAAAAGAATTCCACCGTACTGACAGACAATTCACCTTCAAGCTACTAGGCTTTACTAATTGTAATACCAAGAATTCTGTTTATTGCCTTTTTTGTCCCTGTGGTCTGGTTTACATTGGTTCTAGTATTAGACCCATCAAAAATAGAATATTAGAGCACCGTGCGCGCATACGCACAAAAGTTCTTACAGCCCCGGTAGTAGACCATTTTGTTTCTGCCCACCATTCTGAAAATGATCTCCTTTTTTTTGTAATCTGGCACCTTAAGGGAAAACATTATGATAAAAGAAACACAGAAAGAATTTTAAGACAAAAAGAGGCTTTTTTCATCCATCTCTTTGATTCTGTTAAACCGAGAGGTTTGAACCTTGAAAACGATCTTTCATGTTTCATATAAAGCATACGGTAGTTTTCACCCAGTAAGGGCTTCTGTGATAGAGTATATACGGTAACTCAGGAAGGAGATGCACGCTGAAGCCGGAGTTCAACACCTGTTTTGTATTTAATTGGAAGCAAAGATTGAAGGTTTTTACTAAGCTAGTATCCCACTTGGGAACCTGTGGACATTGCTGTGGCTTAATAGTGTACCTTTGTGGACTTTGTTATATTCTGGAATTACCATTACATGGATGTAAGTATATAATAATTTTATATTATATGTACCAATGTGAATATAGATATGATAATATTTTTAATACAAGTATTTATATATAGGAGATAATATGGGGCTGAAGAAACCAAGGTGAAACGGCCGTCCCCCATCTTTGGATTTATATTCACTGGATTCACACCAGATGAACATATTATACAATTGGAACCAACCAACTTTGATAGACTTAAGAAGAGGACTTTTTTGCCTGGTTATTCTATAATCCATGTATATATTGTACATTGTGTAGTCACTGCTGTTAGTGTACATTGTATAGTCACTACTGTTAGGTCTATTTGTCTCACACTGCTGTCTTTGATGTTTTGCACTTATTAACATTTGCATTTTTGCTACTTGGCTCTGTGCATTTGTGTACCTTTTACCCGTGCTAAGTACCCGGAGGTTGGCAACCCTAATACAGGAACAAGTAACCTACACCTACATTTTAAAACATAAAAGGGAACGATAGATTCATGCTATGACAAGGTATTGGTGAGCATAGCTGGTAAGAGGAAGGGTACTGCAATAGATGAGTTTACTAAGGCTAGGCTCCAGAGCTAGTTAAATGAGTCTAGGGTTTGGACATGTTTAGCTTGATTTTTAGCTTTTTTTAAAGTGATCCCATATTTTGTATCAGAAACCATGTTTGAAATTTTCCTCAGTTTTAAAAAAAGAACCTTCCATAAAGCTTGAGGGCTTATGTTAGACAAAATTCTTTAATAATTTCACCATTCTTTTGATTCTGGTTCAAATTTTTTCTTCTCTTTTGAAAAGTTATATGAGTAATCTTGTACTGGAATGGTAGAATATGCAGTGCTCACTTATTGAACAACAATTTTGGAAGAAAAAAATAGAAAATTCATTAAATATCACTGGCATAGTAGACAAGTTCACTGGGATGTCGCAGGTGCTAGCTTTAGGTATCTGACACTTATTAAGTGTTAGATTCCACATATGACTCCAGATTGCAATAAGCAGGGTTTCGGGGAAAGAGGATACATTTTACCAGCAACCAAACAGTACTTTTTGAGTGGTGGAAAATTGTGCTTTCTTAGCTAGCACATTAGGATGCAGCATCAGCAGCAAAGATGCTTGCATAATTTACAGCTATAAAAGGATCACCTGGGTATTTCATACCTGATAACTTGGTAGTCCACAAAAGCTTCCCTTCTCTCTACCTGGGAAGCTGCTTCCTCCTTTTTCTTTAAGGGGGAACCACTACTCAAGAACCACTTTTTAACACACAAAAACTCACCTCTACTATACTGGCTTCATTTTAGCTGGTTTTCCTCTGGCACTTGGCCTACAGTCCATCCTCACTTTTCATTGGCCATATTTGGTCCTTATCTTTCAATCCAAACATAGGCATCTCAACAACTGGCTGCAGTAGTTCTGTTCTCAACTCATTTCAGGATTCTTGCCAAATTAATTTACTAAAAAGGAGCAGAGAGAGTGACATTTTGAAATACTGATAATGTAGAATTACTGCAGATGAAGGTCTGAATACAAATGCTGGTTCCCAAGGACCAGGTCTTAGGCTCCAAAGTTTCTTTCTGAAAATAGCCTACTTTAATGCTCTTGTTGCTGGACTGTTAAATACTAATTTAATAATGTGTTGTTAGTTTCCCATTTAATTAATGCCTGGAAATCATGTTAAATGATTACTGGCTGCTAACATGTGAAAATGAGTTGGGAAATATGGAACACTAGCCTCTGACAATTGATTTTTTAAGCTAAAAGGGCCTCTCTGTTTTTGCATTGCTAAAGTCCAAATACAAGTGTGAAAGTATTGATCTGATCCATTTTTTATTCCTCACTTTGGCTCTTACACATTATGCACTGAATCTACATCTTCCAAGGCCATGCAATTAATATTGTGCAATCAATTATTCCAAGTGTTCCAACTGTCAGGGTAGATGAGGGGAGAGTTGGTGGGGAGTGCAAGAGTAGAATCAAAAGTATGTATTATTTAGGAAGCTAAAGTTAGCCAGTCAACCAAATTACTGTGATTTGTGGTGCTGCCAAGACTGAATATCAGGGTTGTTTCATGCCCCCAGGCTGATGAGTGTTGAAGATAGATACATGGACACAACACTCAGGAAATTAAAAGAGAAAATTTCAGGTGGGATAAGTCAGCTATATGCTGTGGAAATGGATGGCACTGTGCCAGCTTCCAACAGTTTAAAGAAGAGCTCTAAAACTGTGACAACCTATTATTATTGTTCACTGTTTGTTCAGGATCTTTTTTGATAGTAAAATTTTGCATGTTTGGGGCACTTCCAGAGCATTTGCCTACATGCATGCTAAAGGGTGCTATTCACATACAGTTCCCATTGTTCCTAATGGTATTTCAGTTGAATTTGATTGGAAAGTGCTTGGAAAGCATCTTCTACCACATACCATTGTTTTATCTAGCATAGTCCTGACAATTTCACTAGGAGTTGCTCATCAAGATCTCAGTCAGAGGCCTTTCTTGGCTATTTTGCTCATGAACATTAATTAGAGAGTTGAACCTGGGACTGTCTGCACAAAAGGCACATGTTCTACATGTGACTTAATACCAGTAACTGCTACAGGTGATACAGGATTTGCTAGCCTTCATGATGGCATTCCATTTTAATTACAGCTAAAGATCTTGATGCATTTGCATTGATATGTGCCAACAGAGAAATCTTTGTACTATCTCAAAGTGCATATATAGTGGAGAAGAGATATGGCACCAGACTAACAGTGCATTCCTGAGGGGGGGGTGAGTCCTTTTAGGAGGCGGCATGACCTCGTTGCCAGCGTAAGTGCGTGTAATCACACATCAGGACGCACTTATGCTGGCGGCGAGGGTAGTTCCGCTGGTGCCCGAGCGCCACGGAGCCGCACCTCGCCCCTCCGCTGGTGCGGCCTCTCCGTGGCACAGGCAATGGTGGAGAATTGCCACGCCAGCATGGGGGGTGGATCAGTAATGACCTGGTGCTTACACAGGGCACTACCTCAACCTTAACATTTCAGTAGTCACTATACAGAAGTGACCCTGTCGCTGCCCAGAGATTTATAATTTTTACAAATTGTACATGAGCATAAATGTTCTTTCCAATGAAAGCTGAGAATCTTGGATTCTAAGAAATGGAGCACTAGCTGCAGTCTCCAAAAACTTTTCAAGGGTACCCTTACTAGAACGCACTGCAATAGCCCAGTCTAGATGTAAGTAAGGTATGGATCACTGTGGCTAGATCAGACTCAGCTATGAACTGCTGCAGCTGGCACACCAGCTGAAGAGAAGCAAAAGCACTCCGAACCATTGCAGCCACCTGATTTTCTAAGATGACTGCTGTGTCGAGCAGCACTTTTCAAGGGGAGTGTAACTCCATCCAATACAGGGAAATTATCAAGTCCCTGGTCTGACTTTCTGCTAACTCAGAGAACCTCTGTCTTATCAAGATTGAATTTTAGCTTGTTCACCCTCACCCTGTCCATTACTAACTCCAAGCACTGGTTCATAACATCAACAGCATCCTTGGAATTAGGTGGGGGACAAAACAGAGCTGAGTGTGTGTGTAAAGTGCCGTCAAGTCGCAGCCAACTTATGGCGACCCCTTTTGGGGTTTTCATGGCAAGAGACTCACAGAGGTGGTTTGCCAGTGCCTTCCTCTGCACAGCAACCCTGGCATTCCTTGATGGTCTCCCATCCAAATACTAACCAGGGCTGACCCTGCTTAGCTTCTGAGATCTGACGACATCAGGCTAGCCTGGGCCATCTAGGTCAGGGCTAAGGGGTATGCAAAAAATAATAATTCCATAAATTTTGGGTTTGAGTTTATTGCGCCCGATTTTTTTGAGGGGGGGGATAAACCCAAAATAAGCCAAATACCCATACTCATAAAAGGTTATTTGGCTTTATTTCTGGGTTTCCTGAAAATAATTGTGTCCATTATAGTCTATGGAATTTATTTTCAAGGCTCCTGGGGGGGGCGTTTTTCGAGGCAGAGTTACCAAATTTGCAGCGTAGCTGCAAGGGACTCTCTTTAGACAAACATTGGAGTTTGGTGAAGTTTGGGTCAGGGGGTCCACTTTTATGGGCTCACAAAGGGTTCACCCCATCCTTCAGGCATTTGTGAGCTGAGCTGTCAGTCAGTTTTCAGGTTTGGAAGGTCAGCATTGCTGAGGACTGGCAGAAAGAGCTGGTTGGCAAGCTGGCACCTCAAAGTCTGGGGGCTCTGTTAGTATTTGGGGCATATAGTCCATGTAAATTAACTTCCACACTGAGCAAAACAGCTTAAATGCAAGAAAAATAAGGTGCAGAAAACATTTATTTTGGTGGCAAATGACATCCTGTGAACAGTCCTTTAATATAGTCATCAAAAATCTGATTTCAAAAGATGGTCATGGTGTGGGAAAACAAGCCAATACTCGGGGCGACCTTCAGTTTGGGAGCATGTTTTCATGGGGGCAGGTGATATCGGAGCCAGCCGAAGTCATGACCAAGGCGGCTTTCCTGAAGGAGATTGCTTATCCATGTGGGTGAGGAGTCTTTTTATATATATATATAAATTTTATTAATTTTTATAACACAAAACAAAACAAACAAATACAATAAAATTAATATACATATAAAATAAAAAAAGAAAATACAAAAGAGTATCGTCGAAGGCTTTCACGGTCAGAGTTCATTGGTTCTTGTAGGTTATCTGGGCTGTGTAACCGTGATCTTGGTATTTTCTTTCCTGACGTTTTGCCAGCAGCTATGGCAGGCATCTTCAGAGGAGTAACACTGAAGAGAGACACTGTCCTTCAGTGTTACTCCTCTGAAGATGCCTGCCACAGCTGCTGGCGAAACGTCAGGAAAGAAAATACAAAGGCCACGGTTACACAGCCCGGATAACCTACAAGAACCAACAAAAGAGTATCTTTATATACTAATTATTACATTCATGATTACTTAATTATAAAATCCAAAAAGATACCCCTTCACTCTCCACCCACCTTAAAAAAGTGACCCTTCACCCGACTTCCTAAGAAGTGTCTAAACAGTTTTTATAATGAAATACGTATTAACAATATAATATAAAGATATTAAAGATATTAAAACTAATTTCTATAACTCGCTAAGTAATATAGTAAAATCCATTTTTGCCAGTTTATCCCAATATGAGGCGGCCTTTAGCCATGTTTTTTTTTTATTCTTCCATGACCTTTCCATGCAGGAATTCCGTTAGTTTGGCCATCCTCATATACATCTATAATTTCTCTCTCCAGTCAGCGATTGAAGGTTTATTCACTTGCTTCCAAACTTTAGCTATCACAATTCTTCCACCAGCAAAACTATATTGGCAAATAACCCTGTCATTATTACTCTTTTTTTTTTTGTGGAATTCCCAATAAACAAAATACCGGCTTCCTTTTTACTCTACTATTAATCAAATTATTAGTTTCCCTAAGTACTTTTTTCCAAAAACTTTTAATTTTATTTACATAACCACCATACATGCATATATGTACCTCTTTCCTTTCCACATTTCCAACATAAATCCGTATCTCCTCTATTCATTTTAAATATCATCACAGGGATTATATGCCATCTATAAAACATTTTATATAGGTTTTCTCTAATTTCATTGGTTATTGTAAATTTAAATTCTCTCTTCCATAAATTTCCCCAAATTTCCAATTCAATATTAAATCCTAACTCCTTCATCCATTTTATCATAACTGGTTTGATTCTTTCTTGTTCTAAGTTAGTTTCAATTAATAATTTATACATTCTTCCTATCAGTCCTTTATTTCCATTTATTAATATTTTTTCCAATTCAGATTTATTTTTATTAAATCCAAGCTGATTATCTTTATTAAATATATCTTTTAATCTATAGTACAAAAACCAATCCTTTATTTCAAGTTCTTCTCTACTTTTTAAAACCCATTTTCCCTCTTTCCATTCAATAATTTTTCTATACATTTATAAATTTAAATGTATCCCACTTCTCATATGAGCTTCTACTGGATTAACCCATCCCAGGGTCTTATTTTCCAAAATCCTTCTATATTTTTTTCCAAATTTGAAATAATCCAACTCTAACAATATGAATATTAAACTCTTTATTTACCCTTTCCTAATCATACCATAAGTATGCATGCCATCCAAAACGTAAATTATAGCCCTTTTCAGTTAGTGGACTCCTTGGTACATATCCTTTCGCACTGTCCTTACATATACCAACTTAGGCTAAAATGGATTATACCATATTTTAACAAATGGTCCACATCTTCTCGAGCAGCTTTGGAGCAAAGGGTTCAGTTCCTCTTAGGGGACTCTGGCCCTCAGCATATTTATTTTGTTGCTTGTTTTCTGGAGGCTTCAGGGAAGAGACGAAGGGAGGTGTTTTTAGAGATGGGTCTTATTTAAGTTTCAATAGGAAACACATTTCCACTTGTAATTTTCACCACCACCACCCCCCACACACACCATACGGTAAAATTCCCAGAGATTGTTCTGGTTGGACGGGGTGACAAGTCTATCAGGCACCTGCTTTCCTGACCGATTCCCTCATCCATCCAGCTCACATTGGCTGCTGCACTGCCCTGGCCAATGGAAACTGGACACCAACAGGGATTCCATAGTTTGCCAGATGCTTTTGAATGTCAAAGTTATTTTTTTCAAATAAATTAGTTATTCTTTTGAGATTAAACATCTACATTTATAAATTAATCAAAAGAAAAAGAAATATCTCTTCCCCTAAGCTGCCTGATGAGAACGCAGTATGTCCAGGAAGCACAGAATATTGAGAGCAATTGAATTGGTTTGGCAAAGGAAGAAGGGGAAGAAGAAACTGGCCAGTTCAAGTAACCTGATAACTTATACAGTGTTTGTATGGGGGGACCTTGAATATATGTGTGTGAGGGGGATTTCCAAACCATTTATCTTCCCCCCTCGTGTGATTCTTTGTGCCTCCATAGTTTGTATTGAGAGCTAAATACTTCTTCATTATCTGTCAATACTGTTAAATTCTTTAAAACATTGCTTGTCAGCTATCAAATCCAGTCAAATACTGAAAGGTAGACTTTGTTTATGACTGTCTTATTGCTTGCCCAGCTTGCTCCAGAACAGCTGGATTTGTATTCTAAGAGCCTTTTATGGGCAATATCTCTTTCCTTGACTTAGCATCATTATTTCAAAAACATATCATGTATAAACTGTAAAAATGATAGTTTAAGCAGAGGATCAGATACTTTAGCAACAGAAAGATGGAATGTGCAATACGTCAGCCAGACGGATCTGCCTCCATCAACCTTTAAAAAGTGCTGACAAAAAGCTTTCTCAAACTTTGTGCATCCTTTATAGAGCATTAATAAGATACTTTGTGTTTGTCAGCAGATATTTTAAACAGACTCTAAAATTTACAGTAGCTGCTGAATTGCGGAAGAAACCAGCCTGTTTTACACATCCCCCAATACATGCAGATCTATTTGAATGGTGAATGGTTCAGCACAGAGCCAATTTCTTTGCGGTGCTCACTGGACACATAAAAGAACATGCAGGGAGTAGTGGAGGAGCTATTTGCTGTTTGTTTTTCTCAAATGGAATTTTTTAAGCAGGTATAGAGAAGTCCAATGTCTTTGTGATGTGCAAATGGTTATAAGAAAGCCTGAGTGATGTATTCTGAAATGCACCAGCGGCCCAACCCAAAGGCCTTAGGAGGCCGATGAAGGCCTCTGCCGGCACAGGGGCCCACACTGCCAGCGCCCGGAAGGTGTACACCAGCATGAGTAGCCCAGGGCTGGTGTGCAGCCGGCTGCTGGCACAGGCCACGGCAGCGAGCCAGGAGGCGTTCCAGTGCCCCAGGAGGCGTTTCCGGGACATTTTGGCTCAGGAACACCCCTTTTTGTTTTTGTCAAGATATGCCAGCTTTTTTTTTGCGCCAGACACTAGTTTGCCTCCTAAGCCCGGCGCAGGCATTCCTTTCAGGAATGCGCTGTTAGTTCCTAGCATGTTCTTATCTATTTAAATGTTAACTATTAAACTAGTTAATAGTTCTTAACTATTTAAATGTTAAGTAGCAATAGCAATAATCTTCAGAGGCTTTTCTCCAAGTGACTCCGACATATCAGATCCTCAGCCTAACCTGCATCATAGGGTTGCTGCTACAAGTTTAAAATGGAGAAGAGGGGGATGATGTCCCCTTTGGTAAGAAAGGCGGGGTATAAATGAAGCAAATAACTAAATAAATATCTGATTAGGCAGGTGATGACAAGGGGCAGGGCTCTTTCTGCAGTTCTACTCATAGAACTCTCTTCTAGGGTTGCCAGCCTCCAGGTGGGACCTGGGAATCCCCCAGAGTTACAGGTCATCTCCAGACTATAGTGATCAGTTCCACCAGGGAAAACTGATGCTTTGGAGAGTGGATTCTATGGCATTGTACCCCACTGAGGTCCCTGTCCTCCCCCAGCTCAATCCCCAAATCAACAGAAACAAAAGAGGGGGAAAGTAAACCCACCCTATAAACAAAGCTGGGTACCCAAAATTGGGTGGGAAAGAACTCAATTATATATAGAAATGTATTTATTTTAAGGCACTAATGTCACTATTGAAACATTTAAAAATTACATTAAAAGAAAGCACAAATGGGAACTAATTCAGGTTGATAGACTGAAACCACAATCCAAATGTGTTTCAGCCCCCTGGCCTTCATCAGTGGTCTAATAAAATCACTTATTATGCACACATAAATATAATGCAACAAGCACGACAATATTAAAACAGTATTATATCAACCCAGGTATGTGTATAGGGAGGTCTAAAAAGAATAAAAATAATGGCTGATTAACCTCAATTAAACTTTATCAAATTTAGTAATTCTTCGAAGGAATATTGGGATTACTTACATTCAAGTCTGACTCTGTGCCAAATATATTCTATAAGATTACAGAGCCCACTGCCATGGAATGCATTCTACTTGTTCTTTTCTGTAAGTTAATACCAAGCAAACTGTTGGACTACCAAAACAATAACATAATAGCCTAACAAGACCAATTGTAATTGAAAAAAGAATTTTTAAAAAAATTATATATATAACATACATACCGGGGCTATATTAACCTTCCATATGAGGTGTACATACCAGTATCAACCAGATAAATGGTACTCTCTAATGATCCTCATCTCCTTAAATAGTGATTGAGTGAAATGAGTGAAATGATGTAATCACAATGACTTAATGAGTGAAATGATATAATCACCATGACTCAGCAAGGTATGGGGGGTTGTAAGAAAGCTATTATTAACTGTAGCCAAAAGATTACCAGGTGCAAGACAGCCTATAGTTAAAACATGATATCCATTACAGAAAAAGCCAATCCATACCTTCATTCAAACTTTTAGGTGCAAGAGCTCCCAAACTGTAGATCCAGAATGTTTCCCTTTTCTTTAAAAGTCCCTGCTGTTGGGGAGATGAAGCTGGCACTTGTTCAACAATCCAGAAGCAAAGGTCCTTATCAGTATTAGCAAAGGCCATGAAGTGATGTACTAGTGGTGTTGTCAACTTATTCATTCTAATACAGCTCCTATGCTCACAAATTCACATCTTAATCTGTCTTGCAGACATACCTACATACATAAGGTTGTATGAACATTGTATTACATATATTAACCCATTGAATTACAATTAACAAATCCATTGATATAAAAGATTCTGTCACCAGCTGAATTTTGAAAGGTCTTTCTTTTGACAGAATAAGGACAGACTGAATAGTGTCCACATGGGAAGTTCCCTTTTGGCAAATCCTTCCCATCTAGATTATTCTTCCTAGTGGTGAGATCTTTTAATGTGCTACTAACCAGCATATCCTTAAGGTATCTTGATCGTTTAAAAGTAAAAAGGCGGGAGAGCTACATCTTGGGATGCCTGATAAAAGATACCAATATTTTTGTTTAGCACTCTTGATTTTGGTGTAGGTGCTATTATATGTTAGACTGAGTAATGATCATCCTGTCATTATTTTGTTTCTTAACCCTGGGCTTTAGCAAAGAAGATCTAGGGGTATTTACAGCTTTATGAAAGGCTTGTTTTAATATTTTAGATGAATAGCCCCTATCTGAAAATTGGCTGATGAAAATCTGGGCTTGTCTATAAAAATCCAAATCCTGACTACAATTTCTTTTGAGTCTAAGAAGCTGGAAATATGGTAAATGTTTCTTAAGATAATATAGGTGAAAGCTGTCTCATGCAAAATAAGAATTTGTATTAGTTGGTTTTCTATAAACATCTGTTTGTATATTAGTACCAATCCTTTTAACTTCAATATCCAAAAAGTTTATTTTGGTTCTGTTAAATGTCATATTAAATTTTATTGTATCATGGACCAAATTAATATATTGTCCAAACCTGGAGAGTGACTCTGTGCTGCCTTGCCAAAATATGAAAATATCACCCAGGTATCTTTTGTTCAGTACAATCCCCAAATCTCCAGGAGTTTCTCAACCTGGATCTGGCAACCCTACTCCACCCCATTCCTAGGGTTGCCAACCTCTAGGTAATGGAGAGAAAATAGGCACCTCTGTACTGGTATCTATAGATTAGGAAATTAGTACAGGAGCGAGAAATAAATGTTCAAATATGCAAAAAAGTGATTTATAAACTACTTATGCACAAACATTCACATATGCATACATATACAAGACCTACAATCAAACAATTATCCAAAGTGACTATTGTGCAGTGCAAAAAAGTTCAGCAAGTCTCTTAAAAGAGTACAATAAATCTTCTTGAGATGCAATATGATGTAATCTTGTTAGATCCAGAAACTTGATGAGGATACAGCCGTTTCAAATTCTTAATTAGTAATTCTTCATCAGTCCTTCAATCAATATTCTTATGACACTTTTATATATGCATCAATAAGTTAGGAGTGCAACTTGCAACTTATTTGTTTGTTCATAAGAAGTTTATAAATCACTTTTTTGCATATTTGAAATTTAAACCTTTAGGTAATAGCTGGAGATCTCCTGCTGTTACAATTGATCTCCAGCCAATAGAGATCAGTTCACCTGAAGAAAATGGCCACTTTGGCAATTGGACTCTATGGCCCTGAAGTCCCTCCTCTCCCCAAACCCTGCTCTCCTCAGGCTCCACCCCAAAACCTCCCACCAGTGGTGAAGAGGGACCTGACAACCCTACACATCCCCCGCCAGTTGCCAAGGGCGACCTGGCAACCTATTGTTTTCCCTAGGATACCTGCTTGGCACCTGCCCTGAACTATATAGGCCCTAAATCTGTTTACTCAAGCATTTCTCATGTAAGCATCTTTCTCTCTTTCTTCCTTTCCTACTTGCAATCCCATGGCAATCTAGCTGTTGTGCTGTTCCTGGGTTTTGCAGATGGATTTGAGTGCATGTTTTGATTTATTGTTGATTTGTTATCTGCCTTGTATCCCATGTTGAAAGAATGGTAGCATGGCAATATGTGAAATAAATAAATGTGTGTTTCATTGTAGGAGTCGTGATAGGTAAAAAAAATGAGGAAGAAACATTATAAGCATTTTAACTGCTTGTGAGCGTTGGTATTCATTATACAGGAAGGAAAATCTTATTCATAATTTTTTCCAGCAGCCACGTTTAATAATCTTCAAAAATTAAAAAAAAATCTGGCTCAAGCCCACCAACAGCCTCATTAAACACATCCACTATCAAGTTTTTCAGTAACCATTTACTACAAGTGCAAATGCTTATGCCATCCCCCATGGACAGCTTAATGTTCTAAAATCATAGTTTACTGAGACAAATGTGCCTGTTGTAATAAAATTCTGTATCAGAGTGGTGAAGCAAGCATAGCATTGCAGTGAATTTGTGCTTATGATTATCATTCATCCTTAGCAGCACTTCTGAGCAAGCTGACCAAAATGCAGCAGCGGCAATAAAGCCACTTAAAATGCAGTTAAACTACAAAATAAACTTATCAGAGTGAAATCAAAATATAAGCATTGGAAATCTGAAATGAAAGGAAACAAGATCCCCATTGTTCTCTCTCTCTCTTCCCCTCTCTCTTTGGTATATACACACAAAGCACATTAAGAAATTACTGCTGGTTTTCTTGCTACCATTTTGAATTTAGGAAATTTTACAGCATCACAAGCAAACAAAGCATGAATTTTTTTATTAGTAGTGGAGTCTACAGCCCAACAGAGGCTTCTAAAATTACTTCTTTAAGTCCATATGAAAGTGATAATACTGGATTTTCAAATCCTTCAAGTTTCTCTCAGGAATGAACTTTAGAGCTGATTAAGCTCATAAAGGCTATTCGGTCCAGACTCCGCTGAAGTGGAACCCACCAAATCATCCCTCATTAGAAGTAGCTGCTGAAATTTGAAAAGCTATGGAATGTGGATTTAAATTAATATTGCATCTTTAAATCCTTTGGTAAAAAATTCTGGGGACCATTTCAAAATCTGTCATGCTTTTTGTGTAGTCTATTTATAAGTCACTTTAGGGACAGGCCCACAGACATATGACTATGGAGAGAAGGGATTTATCCTGCCGAGAGCCACTCTTGGCTCCTGGACAAAGATTCCACCTCCCTTCCCCCATAATGACCACACCATGTGTCTAATTTTGTAATTTTATATTTGTATACATATACGTATGTGTATCAGTATTGGACATGAGATGAAGTGGTAGTAGTTCACAAAACATCACATCACAATAAATCTCTAGTAAGTAAATCAGTAAGAAGTCTATTTAAGTTTTCCCTTGCACCTTTCCTAGAATAAAAGCAGAGGGAAATTGATTATGTAGCAGTGCTGGATGAGAAGTACAGGGAACATTGGGAATGATTTAACTGACATTTTCTAAAAAAGATTATGTCATTTGTCCTATGACATGAAACTTAATGTCTACAGTAGCAAAGTAGTGTTTACAAAAGGACATCAGATGTCCCACCAATACAATAACAATTCACATTTATTCCTGAAACCTCCGACAACCTGGCTTTACCTTTCCCCCTCCAAAGAAAAATAAAACAGTTTTGTGTTGTGCATATTCTCTCGTGTGTATATTCTGACTTATTCAAATAAAGGCTTTTTGGCATTCCTCATGTTCCTAAGTGTGGGACAGAAAAACAATGTGAGAGACAATTCAAATGACTCTGGAGTGAATGTGGTGAGGAAAAATAATAAAATAAATACAAGAGGTCTGTCATAAATGCCTTACTAGAAAATGAACTCTACTGGATTTAGTGTCATCTACTTCTGAGTAAATAATGTACACATCCCACTGAAAGCAATAGGACTCTGGGCACACTCCACCCACCCACACACACACACACACACACATGCACACACCAGAGATCTAATCAAGCTAAAGTGATTAATGAGTCCCATTGCTTTAGTGGAGTGGTTCTTCTCAAATTTTAGCAACATGAAGTATCCTATTTTGAATTTTTTAAAAAATCACAGATTCCCTCACTGACGCTCTGCCTTTCTCTCTTGTTGGCACATCATACAATATGCTGGACAACCCCACCTGCATATGTCATACATATCCGTGACATGAGCCCTGGGATGATCAGCCCATATGGATGGGTCAGTTTTATATTTATTGTTTTTATTCCATGGTGCTTTTGGCCCAGTCTTTTGGAATGGCTTAGAAGAGAAGATACAGAAGGAGTCTTCACTTTCTGCATTCAGGAAGGATTGTAAAATGGTTTTATTTGCCGGCCCAGGGCTAGTCTGGGTGGAGGCTTCAGGCCCCATATAATAAACCTTAATAGAATTAACTCAAAGTATGACCACAACTCAATAATACAATAACACCGATTTGGAAGGAATGGCCACAACTTATTTATTGGCAAACAGCTGAACATGCCTTGGCGCAGCATGGAGGCTGGAGACATCGGCTGACCCCATGCAGCCAGATGTATTCATCCTACTCCCAGCAAGCCCAATGGGAGTAGCAAATGATGGCGGAACTGGGAAATCACCTCGGCATGAGCCACTTGGTGATTTCCCTGCCACTTGGCAAGAGGCAAACCAGATCGCCCCCTGAACCAGCCGTGTCTCAACCCAAAGCCTTTCCCAAAATCCCTTATTGAGATCCCCCGAGGAAGTGGAAAGGGGTATGCAGGCCACTTTCCTCCCACAAAATGAATCTAGCCCACTACTTAAGTTGTGAAATAACAACAATAACACAGAATTAATCAAAATCGGGAGGAAAGACAGGGACAAAGCCGGAGATGGACTGAAGCCGGTAGCCAGGCAAAGCCTCTTAAATTCAGGGGGAGTGGACTGGAGTGAAAACTCTGATCCTGCTCCACCCACCCGGCCCCGGCCCTAAACCCCATCAGCTCCCAATAGGCTTGTTTGAGCCCCAATCAGGAGCTGATTGGCTGAACCGGGTGGTCAGCCTGAAGCAGGCCAGGCGGAGGCCAGGCAATAATCAAGCCAAAGCCCTCGTCCTGCCACCCACAAGGAGCCGCCGGCCTGCCACGGCCCGCAGCCACACCCCAGAGCCCAGGCCACCAAACTGGGCTCCGGGTAAGCCCCAGAACCTTTTACTTCAAAGGGCATTTGGTGGATGGTAAGGTGTTTTTGTTTTGGTAAATCTAGTTGTACTATTATCTTGGTGATCTAATGTTCATTTTTTAATGCATTGCAACATGTTGTCTCTTTGTTAGCGATGTTGAGTCCAAAAGCAAGATTGAAATATTTAAAATAAATAAATAATACTGTAATTATTTATTTTAGCAGTTAGGTTTTCATTTATTATAAACTGCTTTGATGTGTTTTGTTACATTGATAATAGCTTTATATAAACTAAAATAACTCATAGCCAAAGTAAGAGCAGTCCAAGAAAGAGGAACTTTTAATAAAATCTGCCTTTATAAGTACTTCCTTTTCACAACTCAAGCATTATGTAGGTTTTCAGGGCTATCTACTCCCACATGTTCCTGCCCATCAATTAAGTTCTTTATAGAAATCCAGTTATTTATGTGTCCATCCACCTTCAGAGGTTAAGTCACTAGCAGAGACAGATCTTTTCTACAGTGGTTCTTTATACTCAGACCCAACTTCATGTAAATATAGAAAAAGATATATTTTAAAGTGTATCACTTTGCATGTATTAACTGTGAATTCAATTATCTGACTAAACATTTCATTAGATGATATTTTGTTGGGATATTCTCAGACACCTTCGATTAGTCAGGTCTTCTTTCTTGCTTGTTAAGAATATGGTCATTGTTTTGCAACAAGATTAAACAAATATTTTAAAGAAGGAGCAGTGGAAATGAAAAAAGCTACAATTATGTCGTTTGGCTAGAGGGACATTTAACTGGGTAGGAGGTATTTAATTGCTTGATTGTTTCAGAAGAACCCATGCTAGAAAATGAGATATTTCAAAAACATTTTGCCACACTAGAAAATGAGACCTTTCAAAAATCTTTTGCTTCAATAATACATTAATTGTTGTTGAATCTCTTTAATGGTCTTGTGGGGGGGACCTGTGACATTTACAGTAATAGAAGATTAACTTAGTTATGGTCACAGGTCTCATAATGTATGCCTAATACTAAATTGGAAGTAACTACCGGTTTGCATATGGCTCAGAAATCTTATCATACTTCACACACTTCTCTAGCGCTTCAGTTCCTTCAGGAATTTCCCACAGGAGGCACTATTAATCACATAAGTACTTATTAATTACATGATCAGGTTAATTACATACTGAATTTATTTACACTACATCTGGTTGCATGCCATGAAAGTGTCAGAAATTAAACTCTAGGTAGAGTTGTGTTTTCACACTATTCTGGCACTCTCTCTAGTACTTTGCCCAACAATGCAGTTGACTGAGAGTTGCTCATGAATGGACTGTAGCTTTTTATTCATTAACAACACTAACATTAACATTTTATTCATTAACAACACTAACATTAAAGGAGCCCCATGGTGCAGAGTGGTAAGCTGCAGTACTGCAGTCCAAGCTCTGCTCACGACCTGAGTTCAATCCCGACAGAAGTTGGTTTCAGGTAGCCAGCTCAAGGTTGACTCAGCCTTTCATTCTTCCGAGGTCGGTAAAATGAGTACCCAGCTTGCTGGGGGTAAAGGGAAGATGACTGGGGAAGGCACTGGCAAACCACCCCGTGAACAAAGTCTGCCTAGTAAACGTCGGGATGTCACGTCACCCCATGGGTCAGGAATGACCCAGTGCTTGCACAGGGGACCTTTACCTTGTTTTTAGAGTTGTGTTTTCACACCACTCTGGCACTCTCTCTAGTTCTTTGCCCAACAATGCAGTTGACTGAGAGTTGCTCATGAATGGACTGTAGCTTTTTATTCATTAACAACACATCCACAGCTTACAAAATCTACAGAACCCAGTTTCCATTCAGCACCTTTCTGCTGCAAGGATGTTCGATTGCATGGAGAGAGGGGGGGGAAACTAGTAGGAGCTTACTCCCAGGAAAATGTTCTTAAGACTACAGGCTTAGTTTCTTTACACTCAGATACACATGATACAATTTTCCATAAAGTGGTTGGTGTGGTGGGATATATAGTTCTCTGGTGCAAGTAAGGCAGGATTCACATCTTCTTGGGCATTGGGGTATTGTAATTCTTCTGAATTTGTAGAGGCAGCAAAATCCAGGAAGTAAGTGACTGCAATACCACAATATCCAACAATATATGGATCCTGCCTGTGTCAGAAAGGTGAGGAAAAGCTCCCTCCACTGAACTAGGGGGGCAGCTGTGGCAATGGGTCAGTAGGGAACCAAGGCAGCAGCAAGTTTCCTGCCCCCCAACATCACTTCAATTCTCCCTCCCCCAGCATTACCACTGGGCTTCCTATCCCCCCAATGTCACTGCCTAATCCCCCTGGCCCAGCTTCTTGCCCCCTGCTACCTCCATCCCTGGCCAGGGATGGCTCCCTGCCCCCCATGGTGGCCGCCATGCTCCATGCCCCCACTGTGGCTGCCACTGCCCTCAGGATCTTGTAGGTTTCTTGCAGGTTCACATTTGTCATTATCTAATGCTACAGATTACAACTTTTCATATTATAAATTTTGAGTGAGTCAAACCTTGTCCTAAAAAGCACTTCTCAAAAAACAAAAAACAAAAAACAAAAAACAATTTCATAGGGGTTCTTTTCAGTGCTCTCCAAATAGTCTCATTTGTTTCCTCAGAAAAGCTGTGGGTAAAGTTCTTAGATTTTTTCATGTTATACATTTTGAGTAAGTAAAAGCTTGTCTTAAAAACATTCAGTACCTTCCAAAAGACAAAAAAAAAAAGTTTTTTCAGCACTCTGCAAAAATTTCCAAATTTTCAATTTCTACTTTCAGTCAGTCCATGATCCTGGGATATACAACATAATCCAATCAAGCCAGTAAATTATGAATATGCACCAACAGTGGCTACCTACACAGCTGCCCCGCTAAATGCCATCAACTGCAGAGCTCTAAAACCTCTCAACAAAGTGCTAATTTTAAATTGCAAGCAATCATCGATGTGAATACACAGAATACTCAACTAGAAGAAATGAGCAGTGTGAACAGGGGCAAACATCCTATTTGTGAAAATCTAATAATCACTAGTGATAGCTTTAGTCCATATATTTTCCCCAGGAAGAAAAAATTAAACTGTATTTTTACTCTTTGTCATTAAAATTGGCACAATTAAGGGGGAAAATGAATTCTGGGATAGCTTTAATTCTTTTATTATGACTGCATGTTTTGCCAATAACATTTTAATGCTAGCTTGAAATATTCGCATTATTGATGTTTTTCAAGTAGCAAGACAGATTCGTTTTGTTTTGCATTTTCTCAAACTAAGCCCCTGCTGAGGAATATTATTAAGGCAGACAGCTTCCACAGTGAACACAATCCCAATCACTACATAGAGATATTGTAAAGGCTGCTTTGTGAAATTCTTTCCTCATCCAATGTACACAATAATAACTCTGCTGGAATTAAATGTTTGTCATTTCTTGACATCATAATAATTCTTTTTCTTCTAATTCTTGTTTAATATACAGCCTTAAGTACTCGGATGCATGTGTGGAAGTTGGCTTCTGAATCAGGAGAATTATAGAAACATAGAAACCGAGAGCTGGAATGTACCCAAGGGCCATCTAGTCCAACCCTCTGCACAATGCAGGAAATTCACAGCTACCTCTCCCTCACTCCCTCAGTGACCCCTGCTGTATGCCCAGAGGAAGGCAAAACCCCTCCAGGATCCCTGGGCCAATCTGGCCTGGAGGAAAATTGCTTCCTGACCCCAAAGTGGTGTTTGGCATTAACCTGGACATAGAAGAAAGGGCCACGAGAGCCGAGCACTGACTGATCCCTTCCTGCCTCCCCCTCATGATCTGCCTAAATTCATAGTGACTCATAGAATCAGCATTGCTGTTGGGTGACCATCTAGCCACTGTTTAAATTCCTCCAGAGAAGGAGAGCTCACCACCTTCCAAGGAAGCATGTTCTACTGGGGATCCGTTGTAACTGTCAGGAAGTTCTTCTAATTAGCCAAAAACTTTTGATTTAATTTCAACCCTTTGGTTTTGGTCCAACCAATGGAAAACTACTCCATCCTCTATATGACAGCCCTTCAAATACTTGAAAATGGCTATCATATCGCCACTCCAGGCTAAACATACCCAGCTTCTTCAACCTTTTTTCATAGGACTTGATCTCCAGACCCCTCCCTATCTTTGCCATCTCCTCTGGACATGTTCCCTATCATGTTTGTTATCAACATCCTTCTTAAACTGTGGTGCCCAAAACTGAACACAGTACTCCAAGTGAGGTCTAACCAGAGCAGAGTAAAGCGATACTGTAACTTCACGTGATCTGGAAACTATGCTTCTGTTGATGCAGCCCAAAATCGCATTTGCCTTTTTAGCTACCACATCACACTGCTGACTCCTGTTCAGTGTATGATCTCCTAAGACTCCTAGATCTTTTTAACATGTGCTACTTCCAAGACAAGTCTCCCCCATTGTATAATGATGCATTTGTTTTTTCCTATCTAAATGCAGAACTTCACATTTATCTCTCTTGAAATTCATTTTGTTAGTTTTAGCCCAGTTTTCAAGCTTGGCAACATCCCGAATCTTGATTCTGTCTTCTATGATATTTGCTATCCCTCCCAATTTAGTATCACCTGAAAATTTAATAACCAACCCCCCTATTCCATCTAAGTCATTTATAAAGATGTTCAAGAACACAAGACAGATTCCTGAGGCACTCCACTTGTCACTCCTCTCCAAGAGGAGAGGAACCATTAACAAGCACTGTTTGGGTTTAATCTGTCAACTAGTTACAAATCCACCTAACAGCAGTAGGAGCCAAACCACATTTTACCAACTTGTCAACAAGAATATTATGTAGAACTTTATCAAAAGCCTTACTGTAATCAAGATAAACTATGTCCATAAAATTCCCCTGATCCAACACAGTGGTAACTCTCTCAAAAAAGAAGATAAGGTTAGTCTGATATGATTTGTTCTTGAGGAACCCATGCTGGTGCTTAGTAATCACAACCATCTTTTCTAACTGCTGAAGAACTGATGTCTGATTATTTGTTCTAAAACCTTACCAGGTATGGACATCAAGCTGAGGGGCTGGGAGTTACCTGGATCCTCATTTCTCCCCTTCTTGAAGATGGGGACAACATTTGCCTGCATCCAGTATTTTAATACCTCACCTATTGTCCAAGAATTCTCAAAAATGATGGACAGAGGCTTTGGAATTATATCAGCATATTCCTTTACTACCATCGGATGCAAGTTATCTTGCCCTGAGGACTAGTTTCATTTAAAGACGCTTGGTGTTTACATACCACCCCATGCCTATTCTAGGCTGCAACTCCCTTCTTTCACCATGTGTTCTCTTTTTGCTAGGTTGAGCACCATTTCCCTTGCAAGAGAAGACCAAGGCAAAGTAGGAATTGAGCAGTTCTGTTCTCTTTTCATGATCTGTTAAAATTCCACTTTCCTGTCCCCTCTGTGGGCCCATACTCCTTGTTCTTTTTCTTGCTCTGAACATAACCAAAGAACCTTTTTTAATTTTGTTTCATCACAGCCTCCAGACACCTGCCCAGTATATTTTGGGTGGTATCCAACCATCCAGCCATCAACAGATACAACTATAGCAGACTTCCGGGGTTGGTGTTTCCGAGAATAGATGCACAGATGGAGTGTGTGCTGACAAGGGGGACTGAAGTGGGGAATAAACAATGATTTCCTACTTCAAAATGCCATCCATGGTGAATGGGGGTGAGTGGTGACAAGGTGTAAGTAATGATAGGTCTCGGAGTCAAGCAGAGATGGCATGCAAACTGAGAAAAGCAACGACGGGGCTGAGTTGACGCCATTACAGAAACCCCCCCCCCTGAACGGATGGATTCTCGGAGAGAGACACCAGCCAGATTTTGCAAGTACAGCCAAACTTATTTTTTCTTCGTACCAACAAGTATAAAATTGAAAAATCTCTTGGAGTTGACAACCAACACCCTATAAATTACAAACCCTAAAGTCTACTCCCTAAGTAACGGGAAGAAAGGGAGGAATCGACCTTTGCAGTACACAGACTGAATATAAAGAAAGACTTTTTATGAAAATATACACATAGAAAAGGAGAGAGAAAAATAAACTGTAAAAGGTGGGGAGAAAAAAAAGTAAAGAAAAAAATGCAGAGTTTATACTCATGCTAGAAAGATAATATCATTACCTTCCCTCCTCCCAGAAACCAGATAAAAACTAAAGTAAATCACACGCAAGCTGATATATGGAAAGGAGAGAGAGAAAAGGCTTGGTAAATCAGCCCTCCTTAACAACTCAAGCTGTAAGGAGGCGTTCTAGCCCTCAAATTTCACCTTTGGTAGTAATGGCATCTTCTCAGCAAATAAAAGGAGATAAAATGCTTAAAAATAAACCAAAAACAGATGAAATGCTTGAAAATATTTGTCAAATGGTTGCTAAAAATCAAGAGTTGCTGAACCAAAATGTAGTTACTTTAGCACATAATTCAGAAATACTATCATAGCATACAGAGCTTTTAAAGCAACATAACAAATTATTGCAACAACACACTAAAAGAATAGACTCATTAGAAGAAAGCCAAAAATCTTATAAAGAAAAACAAGAACAAATTGAATATAAATTACTGAAAGCAACACAAGACAGCAAAGATATAAAAAAAAGACTGGAGCAGGTTGAAAACAAACTGGAAGTCACTGAAAGAATGGACTCTGAGCTGCAAGATCAAATGGCAATGAGACAGCAAGGGGAAAAAGTCTGCTGCAGTACATGACAGCTCTGTGTGTTGAGTCAGTGGGGGAAAAGTCATGGTGAATGATAAAGGGGACTGGATGGAACCGCTGTGCTCCTGACTCTGTGAAACTACCAGATAAGCACCAAATGTTGACGTATCACGTCTTAGCATGGAACTAGGATAAAAGTTCATTCCCCAGTACAATCGGGCTCAGTCTTTCTGCTTGTCAATGTGGACTGAGCCCCAGCTGCAATAAAACTGTTTTCTTGACTAACGGTCTCGGGTCTCTCTCCTCCATGAACCTCCGTTTTTCCGCAACAGCAATGATGGAGTTAAAATTAAGAGTCAACTTTGAGACTGAGAGGCCTTAAAGAGGGGGCAGAAAGAAAAGACCTACATAGCTACCTAATTAAACAAATCTCAGAATTCTTACCAGAAGAAGAAACCACAATTCAGGGAATGATGGTGACGTCATACAAAGTTAATTCCTTCTATGCGTGGAAGCACGATGTACCAAGAGACTGTATAGTCCAACTATTGACTAAAGCATACAGAGATCTAATATTACAACAACATTACAGTAAACCACTCATTTTAGAAGGAGAGATGAGGCTTATGAAGGAAATACCAGCAAGAATTCTAAAAAAGAAAGAAAGGACTTCAGATTTTTAACTAATAGGTTAAATTTTAACCAAATCCAGTTCAGATAAGAAATACCTCAAGGAATTTCCTTCAGATACAAAGGGAAAAAATTTCTACAACAATATGACAAAGATCTTCAAAGAAGGAAGCCACGAGACTTTGACCATAAACAAGACCTAAATGAGAGCCAGATGGAGAGTAATAGAGGAAGAAGATTCAGATCTTTAGAAAATGCAAACTTTTCCCCCCTCTTCTCTTTGCCTCTTTGGCTTTTTCTCCTTTTCATATTATTAAGGAAAACTGGAGGGAGGGTGGCTAAGGGGGACTGCACTAATTGAATAAAGAATAGATGTCAATTAAGATATTATCATGGAATGTTAATGGATGCAACTCTCCTAACAAGAAAAGAAAGATTTTCCAATATTTAAAAAAATCAAAAATTGATATTTTGTGTTTGCAAGAGATGCATATGCTAGAAAAAGATAGTAAGTTGTTACAGTATGAAAGACTGGGATATTTATTCACTGCATGTAATAGTAAAAAAACAAATGGGATGGCCTACAATGTTGCAAAATATTTGGAACCAAATTTAATATATAAAGATGAGCAAGGAAGAATATTGTTCATTACCATAAAAATACAGGGTAAAGAAATTTTATTAGTAGGAGTATATGCTCCAAATAAAAATCAAAAAAATGGAATTAGAACAGATAATGGCAGAATATGGTTCTGATAAAATTATATGGATGGGGGATTTCAATGGGGTGATAGACCTAAAAATAAATAGGAATACTAAAAAAATGAGGGACAAAAGAAGGGAAACCTCCGAGTATATTTTGTAACTTGGTATACCACTGGGATATGTTTGATACTTGGAGAGCTAAAAATTTAGAACAGAAGGGATATACCTTTTTCTCCACAAGACACCTCTCTTCATCAATAATAGATATGATTTGGACCTCCAAAGAATTAATAGCTAATTTAGAAGTTGCAGATATATTACCCAAAGTTCTAACAGATCATTGTCCTATTAAAATAAAGTTAAAAATCGGACCTGCAAAGAGAACTTGGAAGATAAATGAAAAATTACTAAAGAGGCAAGACAGTAGAGGGATTATACAGTCAGCAATAAAAGATTATTTAAGTAATAATATGAACAAGGAAACCTCTGACATTATGGTATGGGAAGCAGGGTAAGCAGTTATTGGAGGGGTTCTGATTCAACAAAATACTATACGGTATAGAAAAAAAGAAAAAGCTAAGAAATTAATATTAGAGGAGATAAGACAGAAAGAAACCCAAATAAAGAGAAGTCAAAACAAAAATGAAAGCATTTGGCAGAAGGAGTTAAAAACTTTACAACAACAGTATGTTATATTATTGAACACAGAGATAGAAAATGCAATATTATTTAACAGACAGAAACTTCGAAAATGCAAACAAACCAGGAAAATTGTTAGCATGGCAACTAAAAGGAAAAAACAGATTAGAGCCAATATTAAAAATAAAAAGAGGAGGAATAATAACGACAGACTCAAAACAAATTCAAAAAACCTTTATAGAATTTTATTCCAATTTGTATAAAAAAAGGAAATTAATCAATCGAAAATAGAAAAATACTTAAGTGAAAATAAAGAGGATTAAAGAGTCCATAAGGGAAAACTTAGAAACAGAAATTACATTAGATGAGGTGACTTGTGCAATAAATAAAAGTAAATTAAATAAAACACCTGGACCAGATGGATTCACTGCACTGTACTATAAATGTTAAAGACTATCTAGGTCCTTTATTACTGAAAGTAATGAATACAATAATGGAAAAAGGCATAATTCCAATAACATGGAAACAAGCTAATATCATATTAATACTGAAGCCAGATGCAGATCATCTAGAGGTTAAAAATTATACACCGATATCCCTCCTTAACAATGATTATAAAATATTTGCAGATATCTTAGCAGAAAGATTTAAAAAGGTATTAAAAGATATAATACATGAAGATCAAGCAGGTTTCCTTCTGGAAAGACAAATTAACCAAAATGTGAGAATGGTGATTGATATAATAGAACTAGCAGAACAAAAACCTGATATGCAATTAGCTATGATATTTGTGGATGCCGAAAAGGCATTCAATAATGCCTGTTGGGGATTTATGAAAAAAGTACTGCACTATATGAATATAGGACCAAGATTTATGAGGGCTATAGATGGTATCTATAATAAACAGCCACCCTACTAATAAATGGGGAAGAAACTGACAGAATAGAAATACAAAAGGGCACCAGACAGGGGTGCCCACTCTCCTCTCTATTTATTTATATTAACTTTAATATAATAAGAACAGATAATTTAATAAAAGGAATAAAAATTGGTCAACATGAATATAAAGTCAGAGTATATGCGAATGATATGGTATGTATATTAACAGATCGTTTAAATAATGTAAGTAGATTGTTGGAGATTTTCCATATTTATGGAAACGTTTTAAGATTTAGATTGAATAAGGAAAAAACTAAAATATTAGGGGAAAATATGACAGAAACAAAAACAAAATTTAAGTATTTTAGCTGGATGTAGGTTAGAAAACAAAATAAAACATTTGGGTATTTGGATTAAAAACAATAATATAAATTTATTTCAAAATAATTATATAAAAACTTGGGAATTGGTGAAAGTAAAACTGGGAAAAAGTTCAAGTATCCTGGTTGGGTAGGATTTCAATAATTTAAATGATGGTTTTGTCCAAAATGTTGTTTTTGTTTCAGAATCTCCCAGTTCTAAAAGGAACAAAAATCTTTCAACAGTGGAAAAAAGAACTGGTTAGATTTATTTGGGGTAACAATGGACACAGAATAGCCTATAGAAATCTGACAGATAGTAAAGAAAGAGGTGGCTTGACACTCCCGGATCTAAGATACTATTATGAAGCAGCCTGCTTTAGCTGGTTAAGGGATTGGATTATGTCAGAAAATTCTAGATTGTTGGATTTGGAGGGTGCTAATTTAAGATATGGATGGCATGCATACTTACGGTATGATAAAGATAAAATAAACAAAGATTTTAATCACCATATTATAAGAGCTAGTCTACTACAAGTGTGGAAAAGATATAAAAGAGGTTTTGAATTTAAAACGCCGGGCTGGCTATGCCCTCTAGAAGCGATTACAAGAAGAAAACCAAACATGGATCAAGATAGCAAGACATATAGGGAATATATACCAAAAGATAAAGAACAATGGAAACTAAAAAATAAGGAAGAATGTGGAATAACGAACTGGTTTAAATATTATCAACTAAACAATGTCTTCCAAAAAATCAAATATTAGGATTCACAGATAAAAAAACTAAGCTAGAAAAGATATTAGACACAGGAAATAAAGGACAAATTTCTAAATTGTACCATCTAATATTAGAATATAATTCAGAAGAGGAAAGAGTTAAAACAGTAATGATATCATGGCAAGAGATCTGGGTAATAATACAGAAATGGAAGAATGGGAAAGACTCTAAGTTTAAGAACAGGGGGAAAGAAACAAAGAATTAAAAGACTGGGTGAACAGAAATATTTTGGCCTGGTGCCTGAAAGAAAGCAACATAGGCACCAATGAGCCTCCAGGGGAAGGGCATTCCCTGAGTAAGGTGTCACTAGTGAAAAAGCCCTGTGTCTGGTTGCCACCTGCTACAACTCTAAAGGTGGGGGCATAGAGAACAGGAGCTTGTGAAGTAGAACTTACTCCACTGGCTGGTCAATGTGGGAGGAGACAGTCATTTGAGTACTCGGCCCCAAGCCATTGAGGGCATTCAAGGTAAGACCAACACTTTGGATTGTGCTCAGCAACAATGGGCATCCAGCTCAGATCTTCCAGTTCTTGGGTGATACATAGGGTTACCAACCTCCAGGTACTAGCTGAAGATTTCCTGCTATTACAACTGATCGCCAGCCAATAGAGACCTGGAGAAAATGGCTGCTTTGGCAATTGGACTCTATGGCATTGAAGTCCCTCCCCTCCCCTCCCCACCCACCCCTCCTCAAGCTGCATTCCAAAAACCTCCCACCCTTGGTGAAGAGGGTCCTGGCAATCTTAGTGATACGATTCCTGCATCCCGCTCCAATAATCGCCTGGCTGCAGCATTTTGGCAGACCTTGGACTGCCACAGGTGATTAGAAGGCTTCCACACGGGTGTCATTCCATTAACTATGTAAAACAGAATTGTTCAGGAAGGCATTTTTATAATGGTAATAATTATATAGTATAATGCAATGGTTCAGGAAGGTGTTTTTTTAAGGCAATAAGACTGTAGTCTATGCCACTACTGTGTGTGGTATGCAGTATCTGTTTATTGTATTAATATCTGGCTCTTACTGCTTTTTTTCCTACTTCCACAATTCCATTTTCAGCATTATTTGATACTTTTTTGCATTGTTTCTGTTTTCTGTAACACAAGTCCTATTGCACTGCTTATTAGAGCCAACTACGTGTTACCTTTTAGCTGCGAGTCCCCAGCGGCAACTCCATGTAAAAGTACCACAGAAGCCCTATTTGGATTGAGGCCGTAGCTCCAGCCTTTCCCTGGCACTGTTTTTGAGAGCCATAATGGCCTTGGGGGTTATTTGCCCCTTGGGAGGTACATAGGGTTGCCAAGTGCCCGGTGGTGGCGGGTAAAATCCCGCCGATCCACCGGGCTGCTCGCCGGCCAGCTGATGGCCGGTGTGCACTGTGTGCACGTGCGCGAGCGCATGCGTCACTTTTGGGTAAACCTGAATCACTGGGATGGATTGGGGTAATTGAATTTCCATCTCATAGAAACAGTAAGAACTAAAATGTACTAAACAGACACAAAATGTTTTAAACAGACACAAAATGTTTAAAAATCAGTCATGATATTACCATCATTTGGGAAAGGTTTATTTTGTCTCCCTTAAACCCATATTAATTGGAAGATAATGTTGTGCACTCAGCTTTATAAAATGAATTTCCTGCACCTCATACAAGCAGGTCATATCACATGAATAGTTTTAACTAGTGATCCAGTATCCCAGAATCCTGTTTACTTGAGACTAGGTAGTAATATATTCTCCTCGCTTTAGTGTGTGCATGTGGGCATTGTATTATTACTCATCTTCTCTCCAGGCAAAGGGAAACTGTCCTTTCTGAGAAACTGTCCTTTCTCCCTAGTATTTTAGCATAGTCTCTTTCATGTGACAGATGCAACTTGGAGCTTCTTTCACGTTGACAATTTTTTTTTTTACCCTCTCAGCTAAGAAGGCTTGATGGAATAAGCTGAAAAGCACAAACTGAATCTTTCCAAAGGGGATAAGAAAGTATTTCAAAGCTTCCTCAGAGCCACACTTCGGGTAAGAAATTACCGATTTCCGTTAGTTCCCAGCTGCCTATACTAGTCTCTTCTTGGTACGTGTGTTTAAATCACAGTCTTTGAGATATTATCTCCTTCTACTCATCTACATACCTATTTCTCAAGTGCGGGCATATCTGTGGATACCTGAATCAGCATATTGGACCCACACTGAGAGAAAGGAGGTTCTTCTCTAAACTTGGGGGAACCACCACGTTTGCAGAAAAATCTAAAAAACATAAAGAAATACATTGCGGGAAGGGTTAAATTGCCCCCAAACAAAAATGTTCTCTGTGCACACACATAGCACTTATCAGAAGGTCCCTGGGGGGCCCACCACTGATGCGGCAATTCATGGGAACCTTGCTGCCAATGCAGTGGCACCAAAGGGCCCTTCCATAGGACCAGGGCCCTGCCGCAGCTACTCTGATGAGAACAAAGCAGTTGGGTGGCTGGCACCACTCTGAGTGGGGAGGACTGGGAGAGCCGCCACTGCTGCTTGCCAGGGAGGGGAGGAGAAGTGAATGGCAGTGACTACAGAGGCGTGCTAGTGGGCGAAGAGGCTCCTTCTCCCTGCCATCTCTGTAGCTGGCAGCTCAGCTGCCCTTTTCAAATTTTCTCACAGCTTTATGATATTCTTCTTACTAAATCACTTGACTTCAACAGTTCTTTTCTTTTTCCATCCCACCACTCAAAGAGGAAAGCCTAGGGCAGGCCTGACTTATCTTATTGCACATGAGCTGAAGGTTCAATGTACCTTGTTTATATCACTCCCTCCGATTGCTATGTCTGTTCTTATCCAGCCAACCTCTTTGAAGCGAATTCTGCTAAATGTCTATTTGGCTCCTCAGCTCTCCAGTACAGAAACCCTTCCCCTCAGGACTTCCTGAGAATATTTTCGCCTCCAGTTAGTGGCACTGTACCCAGTTCTCTCCAGTGATTCCTATCAGGATGGGGAAATGGCACCAGCCATGAGCATTAAAGAAACAAAAACCCTGTCTGCATTAATTTCATTTTCCTACTCTTAGTTACTGACTGACAATAAAAAAATACCTTTCTGCTGAAAACTCTGCATTTGCCATAATTCTTTGATGTGATCTATTCTTTGTTTTCTTTCGCAAAGTGAGTAAAGAGGAACTTTTTTAATGGGGGCTGGACTGCCTGTTTTTCGACCAAATGACACTAAAATTGCAGTGCAACTACTGCTCCCTGTCCACTAAAGATTTCCCTAATTTCAAGAGAATTGGACCATGGGGTACAATTCTAGGGACCCCTGAATAAGGGGCCCCAGATATCCTACTGCAGAGAAAAAAAGGTTCTGACCCCACAAAGGTGGGAGAGAAGGAGAATGACATCATCTGCAGTTCGTCTCCAAAGATGAGTGCCTGGGAGTGCTCTGAGCTCCTCCCTTGCAAGTAGGCATTCAATTAGAAGGGAGCAATGCTGTTGCCCAGGAAATCAGTAGAATCTAAGAAAAACATAAGCGTGTGCTGCATTGCTGGTAAGCACCTGAACTCTAAAAATATAAAAAATAAAATGGATTGTTCATGGGAGGGGTGTATGTAATTCCCTAGGATCCTATATTTGTATTCCCATTCCAGGAAATCACTCTAACAACCCAAACCAGTGATTTCCATGAATATCTTCAGCTCAGGAATTTCATAATGCACATACCTACACAGGAGAGAATAATTATGCTATCTCTTGTGCTTGGATGGGAGATATATAAGTCATAACTTACTAATTTGGCCAGATGTTATTGATATACTTTTCCTACTTCAAACTCATATTCATCCATGAATATAGAAACTAAGCAGATGCTGATGTAAGTAAAGGGAGGTCATCTTTGCTAAAGATAAGTGATGCTACACAACTCCATCCATATTAGCAAGACAGACCCAGAAAATCCCAATTGCACAGTTGTCCAGGTTCATTTGATGAGCCAACCGAAGTAGCCCCCTCACAGTCCTTCATGGCAGGACCAGCACTGGTTAACTCATTCAGGATATATCACTTAACACTTCCTTGACCTCTCTGGTAAACTTTGACCTCCAGCCTGAATACAGAAATCTAATCAGAAGTGACACAGTTCACTGGAGCTTAACCCGCAAGACTCTGCATCCCAACCTCATTTCTGTAGTCACTCGTGAGAAAACATTCATTAAAGTGCTCTGGGAGTCAGTGTGTGACCTAAACCACACACTGGTAATGTTACTTATGTTTGAACGGAACAGTACTGGCATCCAGCAACTGGGCCAGGTTGATAGCAAATATGCCCTGCTGATATTTTAATGGGTTTTACTGAGTAATTCTTGTTGACTGCTGAGACAGACAGGCAGTGAAAGCTACATATGCAAACTGAATGTATTGTATGCTGTAAATGTGAATTTCTTGAGAGGGAAGGTGGAACCAAAGAGCAGATAAAACTGTGTGTTAAATCTTACGTTTAACCTTCTGTGGTAAGCATCTGACAAGTCAGAATGCAATTTAGGATTCAAGTAAATTAAGTCATTTTACTGGATTGCTGCAAAAATGTTTTTGGCAGCACAGATGAAGGTTATGAACATTTTTAAAATCTATACAATTGGTAATGCTTTTTTAAATCTGATTTTTGCATTTAGTTCTGCAAACCGAAATAAATTTGCTTCCTATAATTGTCTTTAAACTTCTTTTTTCTGTGAATTCTGAAAATAAATCATTGAGATATTTGGAGACATTTTAGAAAGTATTTGCTACCTTATCATTTTAAATTTGATGGTATTTCATCTTTCATGTCTTTATATGACATTAGAGAGTTTAGTGACATTTTAAAGTGCGCTTATTTGCTGCTATTTGACATATTGTGTACAATATTGTATTTTATAGCTGTTTTTAATGTAATAGCATTAACCCTTTAGAACAGGGGTGAGGAACCTTTTTCCTGCCAAGGGCCATTTGCACATTTATGACATCATTCAGGGGCCATACCAGGTGTAGATCTCCCGGTGGGGGGGGAAGAGGCTAGGGTTGCCAGGTCTCCAGCCACCACCTGGAGGTTGGCAACCCCAGGGGAGGCCACACAGAGAAGGCCTGCAGGGTGCCCCACTCCCCCCTCCCAGGCGGAAGGGCAGCCAGCAGTGGGCCCGAGCAAACGAGGTGCCAGGGGGGCGCAGCCCACAGTCGATTGGCAAGGGAGGAAGGAAAACAGAGAAAGAGGAAAAGGGAGGGAGGGAGAAAGGGAGAAATGGAGAAAGAAATGGCGAGAGAGGGAGAAAGAAAGAAAAGGACGAAGGGAGACAAAGAAAAGGATGGAGGGAGACAAAGAAAGAGACAGAAAAAGAGGGAGAAAGAGAGGGAGAGAAAGGAGAAAGAGACAGAAAAAGAGGAAGAAAAGAGAGAAAAGCCTCCCACACACACACACACACACACACCCGCGAATGCTGGCCCCGTGCGACCGGGCCCCAGTCTCCATGCCCTCTCCTCCCCAGAGTCCACAAAAGGCCCCCCCCCCCGAAGCCTGATCGGCTCCTGCATGCATGCTCTGCCGCCGGGAGCCGCCAGCCTCTTTCCCCCTCCCTCTCGCTGCTCAACAGCCGACAGTCGGCGAGAGGAGGTCCAAAGGGCGCCGCAGCGCCGCTGTAAGCCAGGAACACCCTCTGGGAGGGCCGCCCTGTGCCCCACCTCTGCAGCAGGGCCCTGGAGCTCCGGAGGGCCACAAAAAATATTCTCGGGGGCCGCATATGGCCCCCGGGCCTGAGGTTCCCCACCCCTGCTTTAGAACATGATGTTTTTTGGGAGTTGATAAGCATTGGGGTTTGGTATTTGATAGCTGACCTAGAGCAGAATGCTCCAATAGTTGACAACTTATAAGATCTGTACCAGTCTCATTTCATGTCTGGCTTTGGGAGTAAAACAGCCTTGGTTACCTTGGGGGATGACCTGTGCTAAGAGATAGCTGGGGGCAGTGCGAACTTGTTGATTCTTCTGAACCTCTTGGTGGTTTTCAATACCATTGATCATGGTATCATTCTAGACTTTTCAGAGTTAACACTGGGAGGCAACATTCTGTGAGTGGTTTCAGAGGATAGTACTGAGGGATTATTTCTTGACCCCTTGGGCTCTGGCCTATGGATTGCCATAGGGTTCCATCACATGTTTTTCTACATATACATGAAGTCATTGGGAGAGGTCATCTGGGGATCTGAGATGTTGTCAGCAACAATCGTGGCTGGAATAGGTCATGGGCCTACCCATGGAGTAGGTCATGGGTCTTGTTCCACCTACCGTATATACTCGCGTATAAGCCGAGTTTTTCAGCCCAAAAAAAGGGCTGAAAAAGCTGGCCTCGGCTTATACGCGGGTCAATACGGTAGGGGAGGGGAGGGGGGAGGGAGGAGGAGGGAGGGGGTCCTTACCACCGCCATTGCCGCCAGGCCTGCTCGGTTCCCCCCAGCCAGGAGCGCCCAGGGGGGGCCTCCTGCGGCTGCTGCAGGGCCCCGCCGCCATCGCTGCCGGGCGTGCCCGGCTCCTCCCGGACGGCACCGGCCTGGGAGGGCCTCCTGCGGCCGCTGCAGGGCCATGCTGCCGCCCCCTCCAGGCGCTCGCAGTTCCCCTCAGCCTGGGAAGGCCTCCTGCAGCGGCTGCAGGGCCGCGCCGCCGCCCCCGCTGGGCGCACGCGGTTCCCCCCGGCCTGGGAGGGCTTCCTGCAGCTGCTGCAGGGCCACACCGCTACCCCCGCTGAGCGCATGCAGTTCCCCCCAGCCAGGACCAGCCTGGGAGGGCCTCCTGCGGCTCATTGCTCTTAAGCCAACTCCCATATAACCCTACCTGATCGCTACAGTAATCTTTGAAGGCCATGCTTTGGGTGCCTCCACCACCTGAGGCTAGATGGGTGGCAACCTGAGAAAGAGTCTTCTCAGTTATGGCACCAAATTATGAAACTCCCCCGCCCCCACCAACAGATTTGTCTGTTCCTTTCTATATATATTTATACGTTGCCCTATTTTTTTTTTCCTGTTCACCACTTTGGTGACCCTAAGTTGGGTGGAAAGCAGCTTTAAAATGTTTTAAATACCGTATATACTCGGGTATAAGCCGACCCGAGTATAAGCCGACCCCCCCAAATTTGAGGCCAGAAAAGGGAATTTCTTATTGACCCGCGTATAAGCCGAGGGTCAATAAGAAATTCCCTTTACCGGCAATGCTGCGCTCTAAAATGGCGGCCGCCATTTTAGAGCGCAGGGCCCCTGCCCCAGGTCGCCCTCCCGCCCCCTCCCAGGCTCTCCCGCCCCACCCCACCCCACCCCACCCCCAGTGCCATCCAAGGGGGGGAGGGGGAAGAGCCCCTGAACCCCCTACTTACCGGGAGATGCGGCGAATCGGCGGCGTGGCCTTCCTGGGCCGGCAGGAGGCCTTTCCAGGCCCCTGCCGGCCGGAGGAAGGCACTTGGGCGCGTGGGTGGCGGCGGCGCAGCCGGCAGGGGCCTCCTGCCGGCCCAGGAAGGTCCCTGCCGGCAGAAGAAAGGCGTCCGGGCGCCTGGGCGGCGGCGGAGCAGCCGGCAGAGACCTCCTGCCGGCCCCTCCAGGCCCCTGCCGGCAGGAGAAAGGCTCCCTGCCGCCTGGGCGGCGGCAGAGTGGCCGGCAGGGACCTTCTGCCGGCCCAGGAAGGACCCTGCCGGCAGAAGAAAGGCTCCCGGGCGCCTGGGCGGCGGAGCAGCCGGCAGGAACCTCCTGCCGGCCCCTCCAGGCCCCTGCCGGCAGGAGAAAGGCTCCCGGGCGAGGCTGCGAGCTGTAAGTTCCTCCCTCCCTCCCCCCTCCTCCCTCCTCCCTCCCCCCTCCCCCTCCCCCCTCCCCCCTCCCCCCTCCCCTCTCCTACCGTATTGACCCGTGTATAAGCCGAGTTCGGCTTTTTCAGCCCTTTTTTTGGGCTGAAAAACTCGGCTTATACACGAGTATATACGGTAAATAAAATAAAAATATTGCTATTTAAATAAACATGACATAAAAGTTGTAGGGAAAAAGAAATTCTTTGGTATATGTTTTAGACCTACTATTTATATTAACTCTTCCCTTTTGAGATATTTGGGACTACTAAAATTGACAATTCCAATAATTTTTACCATAGGATGTTTGGGAGGTCATTAATTCTTAGGGTTGCCATAAGTCAGAAGTGACTTGACCACACTTAACACAAAATCAAAGTTACTTTTAAAACTTTTTTTAAACATATAGTGTGCTCTTGTCCATCAGTCCTACATAGCCTGGCAGTAGTTTATGTGAAAGTCTTTTGCCTGAGCCACTGTCTATCTTTTTGAGGCTATTGTTGTGTTTCCAAGTGTTCATGTCCATTGTTTTGCAGATCCATTGCTCCAAAGAAAGCTCAACAGAAGAGAGGGGATTTTTTCAAGGGCCACTTCCTAAGAGGCCCACTAGCCAGGTATCTTTCGATGAGGAAGAAGAGTCTGTTGCCCATCTGGTTGTGTGCACTGAAGTTCTGAAAAGAATAACCAGGCAAACAGGTTTGGGGCATCAGTCAGTTCTGTTGAAACACTACCCCTATGGGAAGCACTTATTGCCCTTAGGTGACCACCTCTTGCCTACAACTAAAATGAAAATTTGGTGAAAGGAGTATGAGCATATCTTATTATTTAGGAAACCTGAGGGGAAGGAGGAAGGTAAGGAAGAGCATAAAGAAAGGCTGTAAATTAAGAAGACGTCTGCTAAGTACACCTGTGACAACTGGCTATCTGTATATACTAATTATATGGCAGTAGTCATTCAGCTGCAGCCAGAGAAAGTTCCAGATTTTAATTAAATATTTCGATAGCATTCATTGAGCATAAGGGGAGTATGCGGGGTCTGCTTGGCTCCATTATGACAAAAGCTTTTGAATGCATGTGGCATTGGACCCTGAGCTGGCATGGGATAAAGAAAACCTGCAGCTCTGGTCTCAGTGCCTCTGGGGCCCACAAGGCTATTATCTGGAAGGTATTCTGATAGCAGGCACCTCATCTCCAAGGGGACTCCAGAACCATGCTTGCTGCCTAGCGGGAAGCAGTTGGTTCAACTCCAGCTGCTCTGCTGGGAATTTAATAGCTTCAGTAATAGCTTCAGAAGTACTGTAGCAAAAAGCTGGGCAGTTTCAAACATTCTTGTAATTGGTGTGGTGGTAACCACTCCAGATCAGGTTGCCCAAAATTGAGAAGGGGTTGAGGTAGGGTTGCCAGGACCCTCTTGGTCACTGGTGGGAGGTTTTAGGGGCAGAGCCTGAGGAGAGCTGGGTTTGGGGCAGGGAGGGACTTCAATGCCATAAGAGTCCAATTGCCAACTGATTTCTATCGGCTGGGGATCAGTTGTAATAGCAGGAGATCTCCAGTTAGTACCTGGAGGTTGGCAACCCTGGGTTGAGGTTGGGGCAACCCCAGAGGTGATAGGAGAGGCGGTTCAGGGGATGGACCTCCAAAGGGCACCCAGCCCAATTCAGCCTGAAGTGCTTTTTTAGTGGTTAGACTGCTACCATAACATGGTTGATGCAGTTTTGGGAGCAGCAGGATTTAAGAAGGGTTTTACAATATTTTACTCAGGGACTAGGTGTTTTTATAAAGCAAAAAAAAAATGAAATCAGTTGTAGGTTTAGAATAGGTAGTTTGAGATAAATTGGCTAAAGATAAAAACAGATGGCAGGATCACTGGCCCTTTTTCAGTTGTTCTGTTCAAAATCATAGGATTTCTCTATTAGGTGTAGTTCCAAAGGAAGCCCAGGGGGAGTACAGAATTATACACTCCCAGTGTTACCTGAGGGGTGAGTCAATAATGTGATACCGATCGAGCTTTACTCAGTGCAGTATACATCATTTGATATGGCAATGCATATGGTTAGGTCTTGCAGGCCGGGTGCAATCATGGGGAAGTGTGATATAAAGTCAGCATTTAGATTTCTACTAGTTCACCTGGAAGATTTTTACTTATTGGGTTTTCAGTCTGAGGGACAGTTTTATTTTGATAAGGCATTGCCTATGGGTTGGTCAGTATCTTTTAAAGCTTTCAAGCACTTTAGTACTATGCTGGAGTAGGCATTTAGGGAAAAAGCAGGATCTGATAAGGTTACCCATTACTTAGACCTTTTTTTATTTATTTGTGGATCCAAATGGTTCTGGTGAGTATGCCAGACTTATGTCTGTTTTTAAGGAATTGGCACTGGAGTTAAGAGTTCCTCTGGCAGGAGAAAAGATGGAAGGCCCTGTGAAATGCTTTACATTCCTGAGCATAGAGATGATATAAGGAGGGAGCCGTGCCACTTGCCTGAAGAAAAGTTGGAGTGCTGCAGAGAGCTCTTGATGGAGTTTACGTGATAGTTATAAAGTGACACTGATGCAGGTAGTACCTGAGCATTTTAATTTTTAGGCTTACCAGGTCTCTTTGCTCTATCAGTGGGAGCTCTTCAGAAGTGCGCGACAATGTGTGTGCACGTCCTGAGTGGCGCAGGTGCTCTAGCAACCTTCACCGAAACTGTATGGTTTCGGTGGAGGTTGCTAGAGCATCCGCGTCGCTTCCGGGTAAACCCGGAAGCAATATTGGTGCGTTGCACAGGCGCGCATCCATGCATTGCCCGCTAGCCCTCAGCTGGTGAGCGGGCAGCCTGGTGGATTGGCAGGATCTGGACACTATACTTCTGTTAATGCAGCCCAAGATCGCATTTGCCTTTTTAGCTATTGCATCACACTGCTGACTCATGTTCAGTGTTTTGTCTACTAAGACCCAAAGATCCTTTTTGCACACACTTCTGCTAAGACAAGTCTCCCCCATCCTGTAATTATGCGTTTGATTTTTCCTACCTAAATGCAGAACTTTACATTTATCTCTGTTGAAATGCATTTTATTGGTTTTAGCCAGGGGACATTTAGGATAGGGTTGCTAGATGTCCCCTCGCCACCAGCAAGAGCATTGTTGTGGTGGAGCTGGGGTAGATCCACATGCACACAGCATGCACGTTGTGATAATATCACTTCTGGGTTTACCCTGGAAGGCACAGGGACATTCTAGCACGTTTCTCAAAAACTCTATGGAAACCATCGGGTTTTTCTTTTTTAGAGATTTGCTTGAGCATCCCCATCATTTCTGGGGTAAACCCAGAAGCAATGCTATCACAGTGTATGCTCCCCATGCATGTGCAGATTGCCCCACTTCAGCTGGTCTGCTTCCAGTCACTGGCCAGCTGAAGAGTGACATGCAGGCCTGTTAATTGGTGGGCAATTGCCTCCATTACGAGCATCTGGGAATCCTAGCAATGGGGGGGGGGCACCACCAGCTCCTGGGCTCTGCTGCAGATGGGCTCCATCACCGTCTCCCAAGCTCCCCCACAGATCCCTGCAGTGCCTGGCCATGGAAGGGGAGCCCAGAAGCCCATCTGTTGTAGTGGAGCCTGGGAGATAGCAGCAGGTTCCCCAGCAATGGGAGGGGAAAGGTAGATAGGATTTCCTCCCCACCTCTGAGTTTTGTGGGCCTCTACTTGGCGAGCCAGCAAGAGAGCTGCCTCCACCCAGGTGAGAGAGTCAGGCTGGCGGGGAGGAGCCGAGGAGCCATGATGGGGGGGGGATGGGATTCCTCCCTGCAATTTTCACAGGCCCCACTTGTTGCACCTATTTTGCAATCTTTGCATTGGTTGTCTATTGGTTTCCAAGTCAAGATCAAGGCACCCCTGCTTACCTTTAAAGTCCTGGGACCCTTATTCTACATTCTGGTACTGCCAACTTTGTCTGAGTCTACTCCAATGTTATGGAATAGCCCCCCAAAAGAGGAATTTAGAAGATGACACTCTTGCTGTTTCAGGGAGCTGCTACTGCAGAGGACACTTCACTTGGACCTTGTGGGTCTCTTGAAAGACAGAAGTCTCTGTTGGACTGTATTTTTGTGCTGTTTTAATTCTGTTGTTAGAATTTAGTTAGGTTGGGCTGATGTAATTGTTGTTACATACCTTAGGTCCCAGTTATCTGGGAGAAAGGTGGGCTGATAAATATTTTAAATAAATAAATTGATTAAGGCTGCAATCCTGAAGGAGGGGGCGAATTGGCTTAGGAGGGGGCGAATCCCAGGATAAGAGGCACTTTTGCTGGCATGGGGGTCATTCATGCCAGTGCTGGTAAACCACGCTTCTGCACAGGATTCTGCTGCCAGCGCTGCTATGCTGGCAGCGAAATCCCAAAAGTGGGAGACCACGCCAGTGCTGGGGCGTTCCTGGGATCTTCCAAGGGGCAGAGCTTATGTTAGTTAGGTTCCTAACTCCTTTCACCCCAGTAACACCCTCTCGAGCAGCAACATTGCTAAGCCACCTTTTTTGGTGGCATAGCCTCACTCTTTTCAATGGGGGCATTTTCCCTCTTAACATTTTAAAAGTGTTTTATTTTATTTTTGGTGGCCAGTAAGCCTCTGAGGAGGCGGTGTGGCTGCGCTGCTCCCAGCCAGCATGGTGTAGTGGTTAACACCGGTGGTTTGGAGCAGTGGACTCTGATCCGGAGAACCGGGTTTGATTTCCCACTCCTCCACATGAGCAACAGAGACTAATCTGGTGAACTGGATTTGTTTCCCGACACCTACACATGAAGCCAGCTGGGTGACCTTGGGCTAGTTACACTCTCTCAGCCCCACCTACCTCACAGGGTGTCTGTTGTGGGGAGGGGAAGGGAAGGTGATTGTAAGCCGGTTTGATTCTCCCTTAGGTGGTAGGGAAAGTCGGCATATAAAAACCAACTCATCTTCTTCTAACTACCCCCCACTTCAGGAATAGGTTGCCCATGTGTATCAAGGTCTTGCACAGTTCAAATTTTGGGCACAGTTCAGAGCATAATTTAATATTGCCTGTTTCCATCTCCTTTATATTAACCTGACAACCTGGGACATTGTAGACTAGTATGAGCTTTGACATAATTCCCAAACAAAAGTTGCTTAGGATTCAATAACTTTTAGTGTAAAGTTGTTATTACAATGCAAGGATTATTATTTGCACTCTGCTTGTTCTGTATTGATGCTATATTGGTTAACCTTTGTAAACACAACAATCTGGTTTTTAATTCATTGTCACCCCAACAGAAAACATATTTATTAAGAAAGAAGTACTATTAATTTCAGCTGATGTTACTTCCCAGTGAACCTATTTCATATTGAAGTCAATACAACATTCTGTGAAAATTGTTACTTACATCTTTAATGCGGATATGCAAAGCTTCAAGAAACTTCCTTGTGCTAGAACAGATCTAAACTGGCAGGAGAAAACACTGAATATACAATATAAATTTCTAGCTATGAAATGTAGAATGTCAAGATATTTTCTTGATTATTCTGTTATGCTAGGTGTCTCCCCTGGCTTCTATAAGCAAATGCTAGCTGCTTGTGAGATTTACAATAACTATGTAAAGCCAGCCACTTTGTTGAAGACTATTAAATATTTTGAAAAACCTCAAATTCATCTGAAACGTGTCTCGTCTGGAAAAGTCTGCATTACATCATTCTTAGTGCTGAATTCAATCAGCAATACGGTAGATTGGTTCGCTGTTTTCAGTCTTCCTGCTCCACACCAGTACATCTGGCTACTCTCTCAAGCAAGAGAAATTAGCTTGTCTGAAACAGAACTTGCCAAAGTCAACTTTAAAAATAGCTCTTTGTCTCACATCTGACATTACTTCCACTACACGCCTCAATTTGCTAAGGCTCTAAATGTGGAACATTAATATGAGAGGAATACCTAAAATGAAGAACTGTGGAAAAGTAGAAGAAGAAATAAAAACACAGGAAGCTTGCAGCTATTTAGGTCAAATTGCTTTAGTGGTGCCAGCTCCATTACTGTCCACATGCAAGTCCAAATCAACTGCAATAATAAAACCTGAAAAAATATTCCTATGGCACTCCATCTGAAACATTAACAAAATATTACACTGCATGCAATATTCTTAAGATGCATGAAGAGGCTTTGGGGGGTTTTCCCATCATGATGTAATACCCCTGAAATTGTATGGTCCCTATTGAGCTAAACTTTAGGAGGGCTAATTACATATTACATGCAAATGCACATATTAAAGCTCATAATTTTGATTTTTAGAAGACAAATATAACTTGGGGAGGCTGAAATTGTGACTAAAGATCAAGGAAGGAGGACTTTCTAAAATTCAGAGTAGTCGGTTGAAATTTTGAGTAGAGATGCAGCCAGTGGTGAGGTGGGTGTGAGAAGGGATGCTCCTTTTCTGCCTGTTATTTTTCACTGCAAATCATTCTCCTGACATTGCCCACCCCCCGCCATGTCGTTTCAGATGAGTAGAGCTTGGAGCAGAAAATGGCACATCAGAAGAGGGCACCTCCTTCCTTGCCTGTTAGATGGAGGAGATGTTTGCAGTGGTCCTGTAGGAAGGGCACAGAGTGACATTCAATGTCATTTCAGCATTAAAACAAAATGGTTTTCCAATGTGCAGTGTACTAGGGGAAGAAGAAGAAGAAGAAGAAGAAGAGTTGGTTTTTATATTCTGACTTTCTCTACCACTTAAGGAAGAATCAAACCAGCTTACAATCACCTTCCCTCCCCCTCCCCACAACACTCACCCTGTGAGGTAAGTGGGGCTGAGAGAACTCTAAGAGAGCTGTGACTAGCCCAAGGTCATCCAGCTAGCTTCATGTGTAGGAGTGGGGAAACCAACCTGGTTCACCAGATTAGCATCCACCGCTCATGTGGAGGAGTGGGTAATCAAACCCGGTTCTGCAGATTAGAGTCCACCACTCCAAACCACTGCTCTTAACCTCTACACTATGTTGGCTCAGAAGCCACTCCCCAGAGACACCTCCCCTTCTAGGGTTTCAACCTCCAGATGTGGCCTGGAGATTTCTAGATGACATAGATCAGTTCCTCTGGAGAAAATGGTGGCCTCTATGGTTCTACCCTTTGAGGTCCCTTCCCCTAGCTCTTCCCCCCAAATCTCCAGAAATTTCCCAACCCTACCCCATTCCCACCATTTTGGTCTGGTTGCTTCTGAGCTGGGTGGAATTTTTTTTTTTTTTGCATCTGTTTAAGAAGGTTTATATCCACTGCTCCAAATTGACCTTGAAGTAGATTCTTTCTGGCCACTCATCTCTGCCTGTGGAGAACTTCCAAAGATTATTTAAGTGTGTTTAGGTCATATGTGTTTATTGCTGTTTGGGGTATAGTCACAAACCTGCAGAACCTAGAGCTAGAAAGTGGCTAATTAGAAAACCAGGTTAAGTTAAATGGCTGTCCCAAGGAATCCTAAAGATCGGGGATTTTTTTTTTGCTGTAAACACTAAAAACCCATAAATGACATTCTAACTTTTGAAGTGAACCAGAATTAGTCATGAACTTTGGCAACATCCCTTGATTCCCCTTAGCATACTACTGGAAGATTGATTTGATTTTTTAAAAAAATACCCTTTGTATTCCAAGCTTGATGCAGATTTTTAAAGGGTGTTGCAATACACAATATTTAAACATATAAATAAGATGGAGTAATTGTACCTACCATTATTATATATAATGCAAATGTAAATTCAATCAGAGGAAGAGGGAGGTGGTGGAGACAGGAGGGAAGGGGGTAGTAGTGTCACTGTTGGTGAATACCCGGAAGTGATGTCATGTCATTGATGTGTTGCTCTAAGATTCAGACAAAACTGTATGGTAAAACCATAGAGGTTTGCCCAAATTCTAGACCCGTGTTGGCGAACCCATGGCATGCGTGCCGGAGTGAGCACTCAGAGCCCTCTCTGTGGGCACGCGCGGGTAACTTGAGAATATTTGCATCCCCCCCATACTCACTAGAGTTGCACCACGCGAAGCAAGCTCCGACCTACTGAAGCTTCGGCAGTTGCTACAAAATAGCATGACTCTCCCTTGTCAGTTACCACCCACCAATTAAAAAAAAAAACAAGCTCCGATTGAGCCAGCGGTTGCTGGGCAGATTGCGAGTCGCATGTTGCTACTCCACAGCTTTTGATTTCACCAGAAGAGATCTACCCGGCAACTGCTGAGCCCTTTTTTTTCTATTGGTGGATCAGCTGGCTGCCTATTGTTGCTGCGCTGCCGGGGTTCAAGGCGGGGGATTCAGAGTAGGGGGCAGACGGGGTTTCCTGGTGGAAGGCTGCAGTTTGAGTTTCAAGGTGTTCCTTGCAGCACCCCTCCTCCGCCTGACTGTCCTGGAAAGAAGGAAGGAGGGACTCACATCCCTCCCCACACCTGGGATTGTGGTAAAGGAGAGGGGACTATGATTGCTAGCTCCAGATAGGAAAATACCTGGAGAAATTGGAGGCTGAGGAGAGCCGGGTAAAAATGAAAACTCCACGCTTGGGATCATTAGAAAAAGCACCGAAAACCACAGCCAATATTATACTGTCCCTATATGTTGCGGATTAATTCCTTGTGCAGTTTTGGTGGTTCTCCGAAAGAATAATGTGTCTGTGTTAAATGCTGACGTCACTTCCAGCCTATGGCAACCCTAAAAATGAATGACCTCCAAAATGTCCTATCATTAGCAGCCTTGCAGAGGTCTTGCAAACTGAGGGCCATGGCTTTCCTGATTGTGTCAATCCATCTCCTGTTGGGTCTTCCTCTTTTCCTAGCATTATCACATTTTCCAGTTACTCTTGTCTTCTCATAATGTGACCTAAGTATAGCCACAGTATAGTAATATTTTTTCCTTTTTTTCACTGTGTCTGAAGAAGCAGGCTGTAATCCAAGAAATCATATGAAATCCTAGTCTTTATAGTGCCACAGGTGCCTGTTTATTTTTGTTGCATGATGAATCCTCTGGAATTAATGTCATTCCTTAGATATTGTTGTCTGCTAGCCCTTCACACTGTTTAGAAGAGAATCTAAAAGACCTTCTACCTCCCTTCCCCAAAACTGGAGACCTGCTGGTCTAAATAGTGTAAGGGTCACAGCTGGAGGCCCTTGGCCCAAATCTAGCCCCAGGAGAATTATTTCTGGCTTCCTCCCAACTGGATCTTCTGGCAAACCACATTAGGGGTGAGGTTTAAAGTGCTAGTCCTTGAGTCCTTATTTCCTAAAATGTGGTCAAAAGATTGCCACGTAAATAAGACAAGATCTGCCCAACCTTTGTTGTGAAAGTTGAGCCATGTTCATTTGTTGTACCCAAAATAAACAGGAGTCTTGTGGCATCGTAAAGACTAACAACATTTAATTCAGTATAAATTATTGAGGGATAGCGCCTACTTTTTCACTCATTGCCCATGTAGAATAGTGGTTGGGGTGTCTGATGAGGATCTGGACTAGATGGGCCATTGGCCTGATCCAGCGGGCTCTTCTTATGTTCTTATGTTCCTATGTTCCAGCCGCTCATACAGCCAGCCAGCCACCCAGCCAGCCAAATGTATTTCACAAATGCAAACTTTTACCTTTCAATAAAAAGTTGTTTGTATCATTGAAAGCTCTGTTATTGTGTTTTTCTTTTAAGACAAAATATGTTAATGTATGAGTTGTTTATTCTAAAATAAAACCTCAGTATTCAGGTTAAATTGCCGTGTTGCCACTTTGCGATAAATAAGTGGGTTTGGGGTTGCAGTTTGGGCACTCGGTCTCTAAAAGGTTTGCCATCACTGTCCTAGACCATCATGTCAACATCACATTGCTGGCATGACATCATTTCCAGGTATTTGCTCAAAGTGATGTTGCACCATTGGTGCAACACTGGCTTTCTGACAATTCTTTTTCCTGTCTCGCTGCCGAGGGGCAATGGGTTTTCCTAAAAACCAACATGTCATTATGTAAATAGACTTTATAAAATTACTCTAACAATCTGTCCCTGTAAAACAAAAGGGTCAAATTTTAGTTATCCTTTGTATCTTTTCTACAATCTATTTCCCAGAGGGCCTTCACATATAGGATTATCATTCAAATGATTCCCTTTAAAGCAATATTATTCTAATTTATCAGAAATAAACAAATCTCAGAAGAACCGCTAGACAAAAATGGATTATTGACCCTTATTTGAACAATATTTCTTTTTACAGGTCTGAAATACAATGCTAAAATTATTTAAGAAGAACATGATTAACTTTTTTTCTTTCAACTCTTTCTCAAGAAAACAAGCCATACTTTTAAAGAAAGGATCCAGGGTAGGGTGGCCAGTCTCCAGGTGGGGCCTGGAGATCTCTGGGAATGACAACTATCTACAGACTACAGGGATCAGTTTCCTTGCAGAGGTCCCACTGAGGTCCCACCCCTCCCCAAATAGGGTTGCCAGGTCCCCACTTACCTCCAGCGGAAGCTTCTTATGGCCGGGGCTAAGAGGAGGGAGTCCTGCGCATTCCCGCCTCCACTTCTGGTTTCCTAGCCCTGCTGGCACACGCTCTGACCACGAGCACAGCAGGGCTAGGAGGAAGGTCCAGCCTCCCCTTCCACGTTGCCAGCCCCATCGGGCTTGAAGAGTGGGGGGAGTAGGCTGGAGCCTTCAAAGCCCCGCTGTGTGCATGCTCTGAGCGCTCACACAGCATGGCTGCAGCTTCCCTTTCCACTCTACAAGCCCAATTGGCTGGAGCCTTCCCGGGAGCACGCAGGGGGTTGCTCCCCCTTTCTGCTTCCTCCTGCCAACCATCAGCTGGTCAGCAGGCAGCCTGGTTGATTGGCAGGCAATTGGCCGCCACAACCGGGCAGTTGGCAACCCTATCCCAAAACCCCATCATCCCTCGGCTCCACCCTCAAAATCTACAAGAATATTCCAGCCCAGAGTTGCCAATTCTAATCCAGGGCCCTTTCAAGACAACTAGGTCTTGACTTTACCAGGAAAGTCCCCATTGTATCCCTATCATGAAAGGTCACTGGTGGCTTAGAGCAAGCTGAGCCAAGTGACCCCTTCAGTGCTGGCCCTACAGGACACACTTCACTTGGACTTAGGGTGTGATGACCTAGACCCATTGTCATTGTTGCTGTAGCCTGGGTCTGAGTCAAGCAGCCCCTGATTGTAACATAGGGGCCACTTAGCGCAGCTTGCTCTAGGGCCATTTTAACATCCCAGTTCACCCCAGGGATGAGGACTATTATTTGGGATCAGTGCTCTAAGTCCTGTGTGCGGAGGCAGTAACTCCTAAATATAGCCATTCACCTTCATTCTTCCTCTTAGTACTAACAGTTCTACGAAAAGACATATGCCTTTGGAATCTTGCAGGACTTCATTGTTATTCTGGTGTAAACAGACAGTAGCGATGCTTTTAAAAGGCTGTGTTTGAATGTCTCCAAATGTGGCATTTCCATTATGCTTGATTACACAAGCTAAGCGATGAACAAATCCCAATAAATAGAAGCTGGCACAAAAGAGAACCCTGCTTTCATCCCATTACAATCTTCCAGCAGGTGCTCTAAGCTCTGAAATTAAATGCTAGGTAGAAAAAGCTGAACACACTAGACAAACTAGGGAAAAATTGCTGCCTGCTATTGACGACCAAGTTATTACTGGGCCACATTAAGCCAAAATGATACAATTGTAGTAGGCTAATAAAGCAATTTGTTAGTATCCTAAACAATTTAGGATTACACTGCTGCTTAGGTAAGAAAGTCTTTTGATAGAGTAGCAAAAATGCCAACACTCCTTGATTCACTGAATGCATTTCTCATCTGCTGTGAGAAGGTATCTTGAAGACAATGTGTCGTGGTGGGGATAGTTTCCACCCACAGCATTTGTAGCTGGCAGAAATCAATACGTAGATTCAAAGCATACTGATTGTTAGCTGCTCGGAGCCCAGCCTTGGCCGGGAAAGAGAGCAGGGTATAAATCTAATAATTAAAAAAACAACTGTGAAATCTATTTTTATTTTGTATTAAGTGTTAACTCTTAATAAAGAATGACATGAAATCAAGCCAAACACATTCATCTCACTCCTATTTTAAATTCATAATTACGAGAGAGAGAGAGAGAATGTTGAGAAAAATGTAAAGTACTCGGGTGTGGCTCTCACACCTGTCAAAATCCAAAATTGTGAAATGACTCACTTATCGCCTGCTCTTATAGGCCATAGAGCTGCTCCTTACAGGCTTGGGTAATGGGGCCCACATGCCTCAAGGTCTTATTCTGTCACTTGATTTTAAACACCATCCCATACTGCTCTGTATTATATACAGTGTAATGGATGTGGTATTGTGTTTTATACCTAGAAGACCCAGTCTCCTGTCCCTAGCCAGACCTTAAAACTAGCCTTAGGTGACTTACTGTCTCTCCATTTAAGTTGCATCATAAAATTGGCTTAGAAGGATAAATGTGCTGAGAATTGTGATTACTTTGTATTTTGAAAAGTGCCACAGAAATTATCACTGTAGCTTCATTTAATACCTCAAAGGGAAGAAAGGCCCATCAAGTAGTAAAAAGGAAGGAATAATTCATTTTGATCATACCTTTCCTTATCCTTGCCCAGTGTCCAAATCTCCACTTTTTGTTGTGTGTGTGTATGTATATGTGTAGACAGACAGACAGACAGACAGACAGACAGACAGATAGATATGATAGCATATGGGCCTACCTAAAACTCCTGGACTGGACCTGGCAACCTGCTATGCAAGCACATGACTACTTCCCAGCCGTGCGCCCGCTCCAAACGCTATTGGGCAGTTGCTGCGCGGTCCGTTTGAAACTGACACGGCCGCTCTTGCGAGCTCCGTGCAGCCAGCAGCTAGGAAACAGAAGCAAGGGCCATCTCCAGTGAACCAGAGAGACTCCATGTTCCTGTGCAACTACTGACCAGACCTCAGCCATGTCATGAAAAGCAGGCTGTCATGTAGTCATTGCCAAAAAAAAAAACCCCTTGCAACATCCACCGCTTAAGGGGCCATCAGCAGCAATCCAGATATCATGATGAGTCATTCCTCCAACCCAGCCGCAGCGACCCCAGGACGTTTGCACAGATCGCTCCCATTGTTCCTGAATGCTAATCTCGTCAGCAGAGAAGTTCCAGTTCATCACGGTTGCAAAAGCCATCGGAATCAGAATAGATTTCCAAATTCTCACTACTCCACCCCAAGCCACAGATTAAGTCTGTTGTCACCTTTTTGCCACCTGGGAACCTAGGAGGGGTGAAACCCTTCTCCCTGCCCCCAGAAAAACAGTATAACTGGGGTGCTCCCTGCCCATTCGCTCTCTCTCTCTCTCCCTTGGGCCTTCCCCTCCATACTGTCTGGCAGTCTGCCAGACTGGGTGTTCATGCTTGGGCCCCCCCCCCCGTCCCCTTTTTATCCCCCAAAGCTGCATGGAATTCAGGATGGACAACTACTCTGCAAGAGAGGTGCAGTATATTTCCTCCTCTGCCTGCCACATGGCAAAGGTCTCTTTATTCCTCTCTTTGATTCCTAGACTCTGTATGTTGGGTGATGTGTATGTGTAGTTTTGTATGTGCGTGTGAACACATAATCTGAGTAAATTCCTTTTAACCTAATTCCATTGCTTCTGCCTCTTTATTGGTCATGGTATGGACTCTGGTAGACAAAGGTTGCATCCCAGCTCAAGTTATGCCCATTGCCGGTTATTGATTAGCTAATTCCCCCATATAACAATTCATAACCGGGCATTTTGGCTAACAGCTAGCTAGCTAGATGGATAGATGCGGTGGAACACAGGCAGGATGGTGCTGCTGCACTCGTCTTGTTAGTGGCTTCCTAGAGGCACCTGGTTGGCCTCTGTGTGAACAGACTGCTGGACTTGATGGGCCTTGGTCTGATCCAGCAGGGCCTTTCTTATGTTCTTAGATATAGATACACACACACACACACACCCCTTAGGGATGATCCAGTGATTTCTGAAGAAGTGCCAACACCATATTTTTGTGCCTACAGTGACTATTTTTATTTTATGTTCATTAATTATAATGGTGGTGATGGTAGTAAGCAATGGAGGAACAGTTTTGCTTTTCTACTGTAAGTCTCAGCAGTGAGAAAGACATTCACAAAACAAGTACCAGATATGTGGCTGTCTTTTTTCCTGAGTACATATTTGGCTGGGTTTCCCCCCCACCCCTACTGGTGGTACTTAAAGCCACTTGTAAAGGGCGTCTTTGACTGAGGAAATAACACAGGAGGAAAAGTTAAGAAATCAAAACTACTCCCACCATCATTGGCCCTCCAAGTAAACTAGGGAACACAATAGGCCTGACTCAGTATAAGGCAGTTTTCTATGGCGTATATCCCACCATAATGGGTGATCATTCCGTATAATTATGCCAAGCTGACTCATTTTCTAAATAAAGGCTGTATGTTCCTAAAATCTATTTAAATTATGTCCTAAAGACATATCTGAATAACTACTGCATAGATATTAAACTCTTTCCCTCCTTTGTCTTTTTTTGTTTGTTTCTTTTCATCCATTTTTCAGCAGACCTGATAAGGAACGATGGAGCAGTGCTTCAATACCAACCATCTGTGTCACATGCACTGTAACCTAATTAAACCTAATTGTGTTTTGGGCCCTGATTTGATTTAATTTGTCTCCAGCATTATTTGTGTAGCAGGAGCACGCTTCCTATTTCATTCAATTAAACTTAATTAAGAAGGTACCATTATACTGAAGATTTCCTCTTTCACATTAAAAAAAATTCCAGATAAGGCTCAGGGCACTGGATGTAAATATTAAAGGACTATTATTGTTTGGCTTTGCTGAATCTCAAGGGGTTTTATGGTTCACATATTATTTTCATTTCCCCCCTGCAAAAAATATAAATGTTCCAGATGGTTTAAGACACTGGAATTGGAATTTAGTTTCTTGAGGTGTTTTTCTACTTCAGTAGCAGTTTGGGAAAGGTTTATCACATGTTAATAGAATCGATGCTTTGCATAACATCAGCAGTGGTGGATACAGTGGTAGACCTACATTTTTGGAGCCCTGAAGCTTGAACAGTTATGGGGGCCCCTTCACATCAGCAACAATAGGGCAACATCCACCAAGATCCAAAGGGCCTTGCTGCCCTTGCTAGGAAGGCCCAAATGGCAGAGTACAGGGTGGCGGAGTAGAGTCCTTGAAAATGGGCCATACATCCTCTGAAGATGCCTGCCACAGTTGCTGGCGAAACGTCAGGAAAGAAAATTCTAAGACCACGGTTACACAGCCCGGATAACCTACAAGAACCAATGAACTCTGACCGTGAAAGCCTTCGACAATATTTTGGGCCATACAGTGATGAAATAAAACTATAGAACTATTAAGCCGTGCACCAATGAAGGATTTGAGGACTCAGCCAAAATATAGGCTATGAATAGATTCTGGTGAGCTCAGAGAGCCCTTACAGCTGGGGGTTCGAGCACTGCAAACCACCAATAAAATTTTAAAATTTGACCAATTACAGGGACATTTTGAGGACATTTGAAATGGGTATTAGAGCATATTCCAAAGTCAATATTAAGTAATTCAACCCATTGGCTTATGATTCTATCACTAAAAAACTCCATCAATTTTGTTGAGAAAGTCACTCATTTAAAAAAAAAGTTGCTTTAGGGGGCCCCCTCCGGGATTAGAGGCCCTGAAGCTTAAGCTTAATTAGTTTCACAGTAGATCCACCTCTGGGAGGATAAAACCGTTCACTGGTCTCTGCTGGCCATTAGTGTGGAGGGTGATTGAAGAGGAAGGAGACTTCCCATGCTCATTGGAAGGCAACTGGAAGGCAACAGTAGAGGCACCATGCAAGATTGTGCTGACTAATTTGACTAGTCTGTGAGCAGACTAATGCATCGTTGAGGGTGACTAGTAGTTCAGCAATCACATACTTAAGCATTTCCAGGGCAATCCCTGTCTATCACCACTAGTAAGAATAGGATCTTCCCTGTCTTCTCAATAGCCCCACAGAGCAGCTTGGCTGTTCTCACTTAGCTAGCCACCATTGCATATTGTAGGGTCTAAATTCAATCTCTAGTATTTCCGATTAAAGTATATCTGGTACCAGAATCAGGAAACCTGTCTGATACATTTTAAAAGCTACAACCAGCCAAAAAAAGAAATCTGCAGAACTGTAATGAGGAAATCATTGTTTTAGATTAAGGATGCAGAAGTTCAATGGGGGCAAATTCAGCGGGTGACTGCACTGTACTCAACTGATGCAACCACACAAAGGCCTTGCCTCACATCTCCCTGCCTTGCTGAGGTCAGCCTTCAGCAGCTCCTGAATGGGCAGTAATGGGGAAAGACATGGGGGGTAGGGTTACCAACCTCCAGATGGTATCTGGAGATCTCCTGCTGTTGCAACTGATCTCCAGGCAACAGAGATCAGTTCACCTGCAGAAAATGGCTGCTTTGGAAGGTGGACTGTATGGCATTATACACCACTGAAGTCCCTCCCTTCCCCAAACCCTGCCCTCCTTAGGCTCCACCCCAAAATCTCCAGGTATTTCCCAACCTGGAGCTAACAACCCTGGGGGCGGGGGGTCCTATGGACTGTAGTAGCGTGGGGGGTGAGCATGGGAGGCTTGCAGAGGGGCCTGACACTGTTTGTTGAGCCACTCTTTGTGACTGCCTGATGGCCACTGGTGGGAGATGGGGGAGTGAAGGGTTACCAGATCCTGATTGGGAAACTCATGGACATTTGGAGAAGGTGCCTGGGGAGGACAGGGACCTCACTGGGGTCTAATGCCACAGAGACCAACCTCCAAAACATCCATTTTCTCCAGGGGAACTGATCTCTGTAGTCTGGAGATGAGCTGTAATTTTGGCAGATCCCCAGGTCCCTCCCGGAGGCTGGCATCCCTACTCAGGTCCCTCATGGATATCCAAACAATCTGTCATGGTATCAGCTTTCTGCTCATAACTGGCAGGCAAGGAGTGAGCTGAGGATAGTCAAGCATTCTTCCTTGAGGTACTTCAGTGGTAAAGGTGAATTCTCACCCTGTATTAGGAGTAATGTTGATATTTCTGGGAAAATTTGTACCCAACAGCAGAGAAATATGTGGTGGACTTGCAGCACACAAATTTGGTTTTGAGTGTGTAAGACACATACAGAAACATTGATAAAACAAAACAAATGTGGAGTAGAGGTAAACACACTCTTTCCTGGAGGCTGGCTGGCACATGGTACTGTGGAAGCTCTTGGTGCTGCTGTAAATCTCTTCAGCCTGATCAACAGAGTACTCTGCACAGAACAGCCCTTCCTTCTCCAACTTTCATCTCCCTTTTTTCATAGATATCTGTTTTCTTCATTCTCTTCAGCCACCTTCTATCACTCCCCCTCTAAGACAAAACAACTGTTACCCAAATTAGATAGACTCCACTTTGGTTGAGGGAATTAGCAGGGAAGACTTAAGCTTAGCGAGAGGTTGGGTAACGAAGGATCTTTTGCCAACGTTTAAGCAGATAAGCCTCTTTGGAAAACTCATTAATAAAGAAGCATTTGTTCAAATTAAATGTAGTTTTATTGTCAAAAATGGTTTCAATCACACACAACAAAAACACACTCAATTCACACAAGAACTAAGAAAGTAAAGGGGAGGAGGGGTGGGACACAAGAATATCAGGGTTGTGGCAATATTTACCAGTCCACGACATCCGGATGAAAGCAGCACTGAAGAGGGGGGGAAATAAACCAGTGTTTCTTGGAAATAAAGTGAAAAAGGACCTTACATGCAAGTAAGGGGTATGTGGTTGGATCCAGAAGCGCATACACACACACACTATGAATGGCAAGGATCCAATATTTATAGTAAAAAGGAGCCCTGAGGTGGCATGAGGTAACTGGTAAAAGAATAGCTTTAGCCAGAGACAAAGAGCTTGTTTCTCCAGTAATCCAGACAATAGAGTATGAGAAAGTATGAGGTAGTGTCAAGGTGAGAGAATACCTGTGTTGCTTGATTAAGTACCAGTGATTGCTTTAGTATAGATATTGGGATGTGGGGAAGTGTCCATAACAGTTTTCCCAGGATGGGAGTGAGTCAAGCAGGAGATGTATGATTCAATCTCCTTGGAATATTTGATGATGCTCGAGGAGTATCAGATATTTAAGTGACTAGTCAGACTTTTCCTGAATGGTTCTTGATTGCTGATGGGATTAAGAGTTCTCTCTATCACCCAGGAGTGATAGAGTGCTTCATTTAGTATGCAAGGGAGACTTTGGCTTACTGTTCTCTCTCAGCCTGTCACACTTCAGGGCCTGGGAAAATGCAAAGTGAGCCTTCTCTTCCTGACAGCTCCAAGATTTCACACAGGCTGTAAGGATGGATTCCAGGATCCCCTGGAAGTGTGGCTCACCCTTGTGCAACAGTGCCCTGCTTTTAGTGTGGTAGCCTTGGTCCTATATGCCTCTATGGCATACCAGGTAGCTTGGGTAGTTCGAGTGCCAACACAAGCCTTTCCTTTACAGGTTCTACTTGGGGCCTAGTTCATTAGGTTACATATAAATTCTGATTTCATACGAAACTGAGTACTCCATGCCTATCACCTTCTTCCATCTGTTGAGATGTAGACTTGTGGTCTGGTTTGAAGACTAAAAGCAGTGTGGCTCCATTGATACAATTCTGTGTGAATGTTAAAATGTGCTATGTATTAATTAAAAAGATTTATACACTGGCATTTCATCAAGGTGGTTTACATGCAAAAAGTTGCTTGTACTGCCAATTAACAGAAACCAGAAACAGGAGTTTTCAACAGTTAGATAGGCTGATTCAGTTATTGTGCCAATAGATAGATAGATAGATAGATAGATAGATAGATAGATAGATAGATAGATAGATAGATAGATAGATAGATAGATAGATAGATAGATAGATAGATAGTTATTGTGCCAATAGATAGGCTGGTTCAGTTATTGTGTGGTAATTCTGGCTGATGCACACAGCAGATCAGAGAATTAGCTCAACTCAACGTGAAGAAATGCCCAGGATTGTTGAGTACCTTTCTTCCAGACATTGAGTTGGATCTACAATGAATTTTCCAGAAGAGGAATTGAGATTTCCCCTCCTCCCCCTGATCTCCATGAACTGTTGCTCCTGGATAATGTGTGTGAGGGACAGGAGGTTGTCCTGCCCCGAAGAGAAAAACAGCCACTCAGATGTTTCAATCCTGAGCCTATAACAAGTGCTGCTCCAGTATCCCAATCACCTTTCAGCGGGTGAATGTTGGAGGGAAGCACAGCAGGAGGGAATTCATATTTGCCTCAGGGAGAGGGCAGTGATAGTTTTGGGTCTGCCTCATCAAAAGAGCACACAGTTGGAAGGGTAGCTCTGCCTGGTAGTGTGGAAGAGTGATTTAACTCTACCACCACTGGAAGAGAATAGAGTATCTCATTGTTAGGTCTGTCTCTAGTGATGAGCAGACCTTTACCATTTAGGCTCCAATCCTAAACACACTTTCCGGGGAGTAAGCCCCTGTAAATAACATGGGACTTACTGTTCTGAGTAAAGCTCCTTAGGATTACTTCCTTAGTCTGACTCTTAGGAAAGGGCAGGCTGGTGTGGGTAGTATCCTGTTTGGATGAAAGTATCCACACTAGCCTGTTTGTACCTGAAAGTATTAAAGAGAATTCAAACCACATTTTGAAGCTGTAACTAACTAGCTTGAAACCTGCCTCAGCCAGGTTTCTCCTTTGACTGTCTGGATCTCTTCTTTTAAAACCAACCTTTTAATAAATAAATCTTCTTTGTTGTTTCCACACAATTCCTGCTTCAGTGATCTCCACGTTTGCCTTGCTCACTACGAAACGTACCTCCTGGCAGTGAACTCAAAGCCTGTACACCTGCTACCCTAATAACATCTTGTAGCTGAGGAGAAGGTTTACAATTCTAAACAAATGTGGTCCTCCAAAATCAGGAGAGGCTGTGTGGGTCCCCTCAGTTCCAAGAAAAGGCCTGTCACAATGTGGGACACAAGAAATCAACTTAAAGGGAGGCCAGTAGAAGAAAGGAGGAACTGGCAGAAATTTCTGTCAGTGGATGCTTTAGTCTGGATCCAATCCTTTCTGTCCTGAACTTCTGGTTTAATAAGTGTTAAATAAATGGTAACCGAATTGATTTTCTGGTTATCTAAATAATAGTAACCTGTTATCTGGACGCAGCCTTTTAAAGAGCATCCCTGTGTGAAAAAATTAGTTTGAGGGCATCTACTGACAGCTGCTCTCCCCAGCAATCAAAGAACCATTGAACAGTGAATGGAGGGAAAAGCACCTTGCAGAAAAATACCAAGTTATACATGGCACTGGTTTTGCAATTACTCGATGGCAGTAGTTTTTCTACCTATGTGTATCCTGCCCATTCATTTGAACTAGCAGCAATCCGCATACAGAATCCCTGTGGGGGGCTCAGATGTACCAATTCAGTTCGCTTGTCACTCATAAAACCTCTCTCTAGCAGTACCATTAGTTAGTCTTATTCTTTTTTTTAAAGTAATTTTTATTATTTTTCTGAAACAAGTTAGCATATACATTTCTACATTTGTTAAAAACCATCAAAAAATTATGTTGTTATTGAAACTATATCTAATATAAAGGTAAAAAGAAAAGGAACAAAAAATAAAACAGGACTTCCCCTACATCTTCCTCCATCCATTGATAAACCTGTATACTCTTTGGTATTCTAATCCTAATATTTTTAATTACATTCCTTAAACTAAATCTCATACAGTTTTAAAGATATAGCATTGAATATAATCATTAGAAAATAATTAATACTAACACAGAAAAAAGCTAATAAATCTCATTAATAGTAAATGGATTAGATCAATAAGTAACAATTATCAACCATTTTATAAAACAGTTTCTCCGTAAACCCTCCATGTCTCCCAACACCTATTCATTATAAATTGTCTTTCTAATGTATTAATATAGTAAATTATACCATTATTACCAACATCAGACCTTTTAACCAGTTCCTTGTCTATTTCCAAAAAATCTAGACTCTTTTAGCCAGTCCTTTTGTCTGGAATTTCCAACGTCTTCCACTTTTCCTCATTAACACCAAACACCGAAAAGCATCCTTGGATATTGTTGGTAAAGTTCCCTCTGCAAGCATAGAGTTCTCATAGTAAACTAGGGCTAGCCTGGTCTATCCAGGTAAGGGCTACTTAAGTGTCTTCAAGTAGCAACTGACTCATGGTGACCCCTCAAGGGGTTTTCAAGGCAAGACATTAGCGCAGGTGATTTGCCATTGCCTTCCTCTGCATAGCAACCTTGGTCTTCCTTGGTGGTTTCCCATCCATGTACTAACTATGGCCAACCCTGCTTAGCCTCCACTCTTTGACAAGCTCAGGTTAGTCTGGGCTATTTAGGTTGCTTAAACATACCTATTTGGGAATAAATCCTATTTAAATTAATCTGACTTACTTTCATGTAAGGGCTATGCCAAGCCATGAATAGACCAATAGATAATTTATGTTAATAATCAATAAAAGGTTCACCATTTAATTTTAATATATCAAATAGTAAAATGAGAAGCCCATGCCAATTATGAAAGCAGGTCACTCACAGGCAAGATTTTCTATGTATGTAGCACTCCCCAGGTAAGCAGACAATGATTTTAGACTTTTATATCTTCAGTCTGCCCTGTGGAGACTCAGCTGTGAAATTCAGATTACTTGCCTGGCTATATGAAATGTTTGCAATAGGGCCAATTGTGGTTCCATAAGGCAGCTTTTGGACACAAAAATGGTGCTGTGGCAGGGCTTAAGCTTCTTCTTTCCATGTGTTGTGGTTGTGAGCAGAAACAGTCCAATGTGTGTCTGGGAGGCACAAAATTCCCTTGGCAACCCTAATATATGTAACAGCAAGGTTTAGACAACTGTGGTTTCATATTACTATTAAGGTTGCCATTTTTTGTCCAAGGCATGAAAGGGTTTTTTATTTATGCAAACAGATCTGGGAATTGAGGTTTGGTTGATTTTACAGCTAAAGAAATTCTGAGCTGTTTCAGATGTTATCTGAAACAACAACAACTGAATGCACTAGTGGCTTCCATATTGTTTGCTTAGTTAGGCTGAGAGAGAAAGACTCTATAAATGCTATAGAATCACCTTTGTGTCTGAATGGAAATTTAAATCCAAGCCCAACACTCACTCTGTTATACAACAACATACCTCTCAAATTGGTGGTGGTATTCATGGGTCAGACCCGTGGAGGCCATCACGTCTAGTTCGACTCTCAGCTGGTAGCACCTCTTAGTAATGTCCAGAGGAGAAATGCTTAGATGGTAAATGCAGATAAAACCTTCCAAATACGGAAATGACTATATATTCAACCTTTTCCCAGTAGTGTGATTAATTTTTACATTCACTATTTCTAGAATTTATGACTAATAATTTAAGACTTTTGGTAAACCTAGATTTCTCCCTCTGCAACCTCAAAAGCATATTATTCCTGGAATTTAGACTTACTGTGTTGTATCTTTTTCTCCTTCTCACTGGTTGGTCTTAGCTATCATTATGTCCTGGATGAAAATAAACTTGTTACAAAAGGAAAGAACAACAAACATTCATGGGACAATCTAGCAATAGTGGGAAAGAATGGATACAGAATCTAATTGGTTCAGACGTGGCTGTCTGTGCAGCTTGATAAGGATGAGGCATACTAAAAGTTCCCTTGGACTGGTCCAGCTATGGTAATGGGGAGCAAGGCCAGAGCCAGGGGTGACATTGAGTGGCTGCTGGGGTACAAACAAGACCCACCACTATCCCTAAGGCTCACCACTGTAGATATCAGCAGGTATCCACCTTTCCACTTTCTCAGGATGGTTGCAATGGTAAATAGCCCTCCTCCTCCCTTGAAACTCACAGCAGGTGGCTTCTCCTTTTCCTTCTCCTGCCAGACAGCCAAGGAAGGAGTGGCTTCATGCATGTGAAAGAGGCACCAATCCCAACACTGACTAGAGAAGAGGAAGCAGGCAAACAGTGGCAGTGGCTTCTCCTATCAGTCCTTGCTCATCCAGGCAAACAACCACTGAGTAGCAAACTAATGCCTTCCCATATCCCTCTGGGCAATTCTGCAAGGACTGTAGGGTGGTCTTCCATATCTTGTGGGAGTAGCATCTGGGGAGCTTTTGGGGGGTGACTATTTTGTATGCTTTTTAATTCTTCAGGTGCTGGTAGAGGTTTGAGGGAGGACAAAGAAGTCACACTCTGCTGCTTTCTACAGGAGAATGTGTGTATGCATGTGCAAGTGAAAGGAGATGGCTGACTTAGTGAGAGTTACATTGGAAGTCATCTTGCCCAGGGTGCCTCAAAACCTGGAGCCAGCTCTGATAGGGAGTGGAAGGAGTTCTGATAATCATAGAGCCAGACAGATGGACAAGAAAAGGGAGCAGAAGCATCAGCATCCATGAGAAACAGGAGCCACCATTAAACCATTTCATGTGGGATATTCAAAGACTAGAGAAACCCTGAAAGAAATGCTCAGTCTAACTTTTTAATGGATAGAATCTAGTTAAAAATAGAACTCACTGTGAATTCCATCAGATGCTCATCTCTTGTTTTAGTAAACTTTTAAATATATTCAAATAATACTTACTATAGAAAAGCTATCTGGCTATGACTGCCCTTTGCTTTCTCCTGCTGCTCTGTGTTTCACAGTGCACTGACCCGAGTAAATCATGCATAAGCAAATAATGGTACAACTTCATGCAGTTGAGAAGTCTCTCTAGGCGTTCAAAACAGTGTTAGTGTAGAAGAGTGTTCAGTTTAAATAATGTATAAAGCTACTTAGTCTTTAATCTCTCTTTCAGCCATCTATTAGTCTCTCTCTGAATTCTGGAATTTTAAAAGTATTTTGGATACTCATTATTAGATGGTTTTGTATCTAGATGATAAGCCCTTGAGATAACCCTTTAGCTGACTGAGCAAATTTGTAACTTTGGATTGCCAAATTGGAAGATCATGCGGGTATTCTTGTCATTGTTTCAGCTGGCACAGCGCATTCACAATGCTAGTTGCTTCATTCGCCTGCAGGCTATGCAGTCATGAGTCATCGCTGGCTAAAGGATCCATACAGACACATATAATTTAAATAGTGAGTCTACCGTGGAAGTGTATCCAGTGTTCTGAACTGTTTTGACAAATTTAAACTGCAGACTGAGCTCAGATAATACCTATTCTGCATTTCAGCTGAAGTAAATTTGCACAGAACTAAATGGCTAGTCCTTATGCTCATCATGAAGCCACATCCCACTTGCCAGAGTAGTATTTAAAGTGTAAAAAGAAGGGAGCTGAACAACCTCTTGAACCTTCTACACAGAAATGGGGAGAGAGATGTTGCTGTCAGAGTATGAATGTGTGACATTGCAAGAGTGAAGGTGCAAAACAGTAGAGCTTGTCCTCTGTTTGATAAACTCAGGCCTGTTCCTAGACACCTCTACAAACCCCGCTGTCTTGTTCATATTACTATTCCTAGTAATAGTAATAACTTATTTTGTTGCTAAAGTTCAGTGTCTTAGCTGCAGCCTACTACAGCCTATACATTCTGGTTTCTTATATTGTCATTTTAAGCCTTTTCATTTTGCCCATTTTTGTTGCTGGTGTTTCCCATTTGTTTGTTTCTTTTATACTATTTTAATGCAAAAATATCCTTAAAAGAGCATAACATTAATGGAAATCTTCAATGCAAGAAAACAGAAAATGGTGTGATAATAAAGACTCACAGGTTCTTTTCTCACAGGGAGAAACAACAAGTGGCAGGGCTGTGAAATTAGTCTTTGTAGAGCTTTATTCCGAAACGGGCCAACAACGGATAACATCCGTTTAGAATGGTAATCTGAATAGTGTTTTCATTTGGCTTATGTTGTCTAGCCTTTTGCGCAACTTCATCACTTACTATTGGCTTTTCAGTCCTGTTCTGTTTCTCTTCAAGTTTTCTATCTGTTTGCATATGATGAAGGGGGGGCGCATCTACAAGATGCCATATTCAGTAAACTAATGATCGGCTGGAGCACAGCACCTTTCCACCTACTGCAAAATAGGTCAGACCATCAAGATGAATTTTCCTAAACATTTATAGGCTGAAGAGTGTCTACCTGTAGCTCCAATATTTATGGAGCAGTTCAAAAGCAAAGAACAACCAATGAGAAAAAATCCCAAGTCCCTTTGTACTGGTTTCTGTCATTATAATTGAACAGAGTTTTCTCCTTCAAATTATGTGTTTGTTTTGTATAGATGTGTATGTACCAGGTTAACAACAACAACAATAATAATAATCTTTTATTTATATCCCGCCCTCCCCCACTAAGCCAGGCTCAGGGCAGTTTACATCAAATTAAAATACATTAAAATACAATCAAACATACAACATTTTAAAACAATTTAAATACACTGAATTTAAATCATCTTAATTCCATGGCACTGATATAATTCCCTGTGGGGAGAAAGGAGAGCTGTTTATTTGGCAGCTATAGTCCAATTGAACTCATAGGTGGAATTGCCACTCCCAGAAAAATCAACACAAAAGCCCATCATAGTGCTTTAAAAATAATTTGTATAACGGAAACAAAACTTGGAGAGTGAGAGAGAACCTTTTAAACTTTAATTTCTAGCAAATAAAATACCCCCCTGTGTGATTCTAGTTTCGATTTTTGACTGTCTATGGTATAGAAAGATTAATTATTTAGGGCAATGAGTCAAAGGGGCTTTTTTTGTACTAGAGAACACAGGGGGAAAGGGAAGTTGAAGAACAACCTGAGTATTTTTCCTTTTACAATTTCTTTACATGCATGCATATCTGCAGAGAGAAATCATCCACACTGTGAGCCATATATTGTCATTAATGCAATGACATCAATAAGCACTATCCAAGTAGGTAATGCTTACAAAATTGGCCCTAATTAATGCGAACAGCTGTATTTTTTTCTGCCATGAAAGAAAAGAAAGGGTTTCATTTCTTTCAGCAATTCTCTTGAAGCATATGACTTTTAGAACAACTTGACAATTATATGGATGATATGAAATGAGATCTACAGGTACATCATGCAAAACCACTTGTCAGGCTGGATCAGTTTACATTATGTGGGTCTCAGTAGCCATAGAGGGTAGATATTCTGACATGCTTATGGGGGCATCCTACCCAGCTGTGGCTTCTGCAATATTTTTCATGCCTATCTAGAAAGCAGAGCCCCCAGTTCGTTCCATATAATCTGTGATGGGGTGCAGCAGTGATTTTATCAGTGTACCAACAGGGCCTTCATGTATTTGCTCAGGCTTAGGACGGCCTGGAATAAGAACTGGTGGTGGAAAGTGCGATCAAGTCACAGCTGATTTATGGCAACCCCATAGGATTTTCAAGGCAAGAGGTGGTTTGCCATTGCCTGCCTCCATGTCACGACCCTGGTATTCCTTGGAGGTCTCCCATCCAAATACTAGCCAGGGCTGATCCTGCTTAGCTTCCGAGATCTGACAAGGTCAGGCTAGACTAGGCTATCCAGGTCAAGGGGGAACAAGAATTAGCATTCTAGATTAAGACAGACTCATTATGAAATTAGGTGAGTTTTGCTGCTGAGTTTTGTGATGGGTTAGGCTGGCTGAATGAATTTTGGCAGCATGTGTAGATAGCAAGACACCATGACTTCTAACTGTCTCTGAGCTAGCAGCTGTCATTATGGAAATCCACAGTCATGGCCATATTAGGTAATATAGTAGCTAAAAACCTATATTTGAACAGAACTTTGGTTAAAGCTGGTTAAAGCTTGGTTAAATGCACAATTATATTAGAAAACTGAGTAGAAACTTTAGATGGTTCTCCCTCTTAAAGAACTACATTGGGCATGTATTTCATATCTGTAATCTTACTACTGCTTCTAATTGTACTTGTACAGATAATTCCTCTTTCAAAAATGGCTGCTAGCTCTCCAGACAGTTCAAGGTAGATCCTGATTTCCCTCCCCCTTATTGAGGCAGATCTCAAATCTATTTCCCAGATTATGTAAAATGGCAAATTAATATCAATTTTACTGTAATATTTCAAAGGCAAGCAGTGTAACACAATTATGTTGGTGGAAATAACACCAGAGTGTCTCACATGTATTGACTGATTGATTGATTTTATTAAAATGTTTATATCCCACCTTTCCTCATGGTTCAAAGTGGCTTAAAATAACAATCATTTAAAAATATTTCCAGTTAAACCAGAATCAAATAAAAAAGCCCAAATCTCTCCCTCTCTTCCCCCATTTCAAAGAGGCATTCACAAAGATCGTCAAATGTAACCCCAGTTATTAGCAGAAGCTAGCAACAATGGTTAAAAAATGCTTTAAAATAAATACAGACAGTAGTCTGTGAATAACTAGGGTTGCCAGGTCCCTCTTTGCAACCAGCAGGAGGTTTTTGGGATAGAGCCTGAGGGGGCGGGGTTTGGGGAGGGGAGGGACTGCAATGCCATAGAGTCCAATCGCCAAAGCGGCCATTCTCTCCAGGTGAGCTGATCTCCATCAGCTGGAGATGTTGAAACAGCAGGAGATCTCCAGCTAGTACCTGGAAGTTGGCAACCCTATGAATAACTATTAAGCATTGCCCACACATTGAATTCAGTAGCAGCTCTTATGAAGCAGCCCTAAGTAGGTTTACTCTGAAGTCCTGTTTTATTCAATGGGTCTGAGTCCCAGGAAAGTGTTCTTAAGACTGCAGCCTGAAAGACGTAAATAGAGATCCATTCCAATCACAAGATTTCAATGTCCATCTGGAGCTGCTAAATGAAGGCGCAAGTATACATGTACAAAAATAAACACAGGCACCATACACTGTTGTTTCCATGTAAGTGAACAGGGATGTTTGTACAAACGTTAAAAGTGCTAGTTGGAAGAAGACAATCCTGTTCACAAAAATCCTGCATTTCTTTGCATCATTTAGGTTACAAGGTTAAAAGCTTCCACTAGAATCTGACACTGGTGATGTAGTGCTAAAAAAAGATAGCTTCTCAAGGTGAAGGACAACTTGGCTGTTCTCCCTTCCCTGGCATCAAGCCAAAGTGTGTGTGTGTGTGTGTGTGGGGAAGACCCTGTCATTTTATTATTATTTTTTAAGGCCCTTATATTAAATTGAAGCAGCACTCAAGAGATTTCTCATGCCACTTCCTATCTGTCTAAATGTCTGCATTTTTCAACAGGAAAAATGGATTGCATTGACTTTTGCTACCAATCATTGTAGGATAGCAACACATTTTGGAAACTAAAGCAGATTAGGATTTTTAAAACTGGAGCCAGATATTAATTTCCCTCCAGAATATGCTGAAAACTCAATAGAACATTTCCTGTGTAAGAAGCAGTCACACACGTTATCTTTCTTGCTTTAGATTTGTTTTAGAAATTGTTGAAAAACATCTGCTTAAATTCCTGATTATCTGCCTGTCATTAATATATGCAGTTGAGCTGAGATACCCATCACATATGACACATTTGCTACATGGTTGTCATTTCCTCTGGTGACTCACTATCAGACCTCCCCAAAAAGGGAAACAGCTAATTTGTGAGGACTGCAGCAGTGTCAACCATGTCAAAGATCACAAATAACTGTAAGAACCACCCTCAGCTCTTTGTAGAATGCTGTGTTTCTGCAAGGGGCATGGCCCTGTCCTTCATATGCTCAAGAGGGTCGATAGGCAGCACAAGCCCTCTGACAAAGAGTACTTCTCGATTTCCCATCATACCACATTGGCTCCTATAATATTCAGAATGACATAATAAGATGCTTGATTTATTGCACTCTTTTTCTCCAGAAAGGTCAGAAGAATTTCTCTCCTCTTTCTTCCCCCCCCCCCTCTTCACAACATCCCTGTGAGGTACATTAGGCTGAGAGAGAAAGTCACTGGGACAAAGCTCCCACAGTCATCAAGAAAGCTAGATGGCCAGGCAGAGGTTTGAATCTAGGTCTCCCCCAGCCTCAGTTCAACACTCTAACTACTTCACCTTAAAAGTATCCCAAAGGAATTGAAAGCTGGGACAAACCATGCATGCACATACTCTTCTGTACAATGTTTAGCAACGTCAACAAAAAAGAAAGAATGGATACTTCATATTACACCAATTTCACCCCAGAAACAGTAAGCAGTAAGTAACAGTAAGTAATCGAATAGACTTCAGTAGGATTCTGCGTAGGTCTGCTTAGGAATGCTCTCAGATTAATTTAGAAGTCAAAAACCTGGGAGGTAATTCAGATGAGGAAAAGTTTGGAAGCATTCCCTACTTCACACTAGACTAAGTTAGAAGATAGCAATGCTGTTTCTTTCTTTCCTTTTACTTCTGATGGATTGCTCAGAGCACCTTGGGACTGGTTTTGATGTTGCATTGCATTCACATTGTTAAATATTGTAAGACTGATTTAAGATGGGCCTGCAAAAGCCTTCTCTGTAGGTTATAAAAAGAGTAGAACCACAGTTGTAGGGCATTTGTTCCATTTTCATGGACCCAGTTTTAAAAGGAAACTGTAAAAATAATGAATGCTAATGTATGCTAAAAGAAATCTGTCTCTTACAGGAATCAATTTGAAGTCCTTTAAAGAATTCTCTAGTAGTGAAGTACCACTGAGAGTTTTTGCTGGCCGGGGAACAGTTTCATTGCAGTAGACAGGAGACTGGGCAGAGGGGTCTATTTCTTGACTAGGTCTTTTGCTTTATTCCTTTACTGGCATAAAATATCTTCAAGACAAATAGTAAATACAGACTTTCTCGCTGTGTATTTTTCTGACAGCATCTGACTTGGGAGCAATTTCAGAGATGCAAGAACGAATGGGTTTGATTTTTAAAAGACTCTGGAAAGTCTAATTGAAACCTTGATACCAGAGGATTATATCTTTCTCTTTCATTGAGTTCACATTTTTGTCCCCTTAAAAATGAGGCATTAATTGCTTCTTTATTTACTTTCTGGCTCCCTCTGCCATCATCAAAATTCCAGGACCTGATTACCTGTAAATTAGTAAAGACATTTTAACAGAAGGTAGAAGACAAAGGCAACTCTCAGTTGCACTGAGTCCCCAGTGAAATGAAAAGCTAGAAAAGGCATAGGTTGGTTTTTGTTTTGGACAAGTTTGAGTGAATGTGACACACCCGTGCATGCACTCTTCAGTTTGATTTGATTGGATTCTCAGGGTAAAAGCCCTTTGCTGACCCAGGGTTAATTAAAAGGAACGCCGCTATTCAATAAGTTCAAACATTTTTTAAAAGTTAACATTTTATTAACACACAACTTTATTAAACAACAACATTATAAACATTTAATTGTAGGAATTAGATTGATTTTGGAATAAATTGGCCACAGCTTGGAATTGGCAAACAGCTGCGACCCTCGTGGCGCAGCATGCGAGATGTGTCAAGCGCCCAGGCCGTGTCCACCACGGCCATGAAGTAACCACTGCCCACAGGACTCCCGCTGTGGGCAACTGGGATGGCAGTACCAGGATGACACCAGGACGAACACCACTGGGTGTTATCCCCCACCACTTGGGAAGAGGCGGACACCTGCCCTGCCGCCAGGGCATGTCCCAGAAGCCTCTCCCAAAACCCTTGGGATAGGGTTCCCAAAACCAGGGAAGCGACCAATTCCTATGGAGCTTCCCCCCCCAAAATGACACATCCACATGCTAAACCGCCCCAAGCTGTGACTATAAGCAATAAACTTTAGGGAGGGTGGGTGGGTTCACAAAGAAAACGGAGTGAGCTTGTGGGCGGGCCCGTCCCCTGTTATATACTGAGGGGCGAGGCTAGCCACGCCCCCCACCCAGCTCCCGCCTTCCGCCCTCATTGGCTGGAGCCCTTCCTTGCTCCAGCCAATGAGAAGGCTGTAACTGGGCAAATCGGGTCCGGCACGAGCCCCGTGCGCGCGCAAACGCACATGTCGGCTGGCCGGACCCGATTTCCCTCCCCCTCCACCGCGATCGCTCCTTCCTCCCCCGGGGCAGCAAAGATGGCTCCCGGTAAGGCGGGAACCCTGCCTTGCTGACCCAGGGTTAATTAAAAGGAACGCCGCTATTCAATAAGTTCAAACATTTTTTAAAAGTTAACATTTTATTAACACACAACTTTATTAAACAACAACATTATAAACATTTAATTGTAGGAATTAGATTGATTTTGGAATAAATTGGCCACAGCTTGGAATTGGCAAACAGCTGCGACCCTCGTGGCGCAGCATGCGAGATGTGTCAAGCGCCCAGGCCGTGTCCACCACGGCCATGAAGTAACCACTGCCCACAGGACTCCCGCTGTGGGCAACTGGGATGGCAGTACCAGGATGACACCAGGACGAACACCACTGGGTGTTATCCCCCACCACTTGGGAAGAGGCGGACACCTGCCCTGCCGCCAGGGCATGTCCCAGAAGCCTCTCCCAAAACCCTTGGGATAGGGTTCCCAAAACCAGGGAAGCGACCAATTCCTATGGAGCTTCCCCCCCCAAAATGACACATCCACATGCTAAACCGCAATAAGCTGCAAGGAGGCCGATTCACTCACAGGCCCCTGCAGCCGCAGGGAAACCGAACTCAACTCTCGGACCTGACCTCAACTCTCGGACCCTTGCAGCTTCCGCCACACTTCACAGCTGAAGCCAATTCCTTAAGCCTCCCCGAACATTGTGCAGCCATAGGTCCATGCCCCAGCTGGTGAGGTGCACGCCATCCCGGCGATAAAGTGATGCTATGCGGAAAGAAATGTCCCATTGCCGTATGATCACTCCGCCTAGTCTGATCACTTCCCTCCCAACAGCGTTGGTGACTTTCATCCTAGTCACATCTACCCTGTGCACATTGTGGGCACCTCTCCAGCACCTCCTTTCCAGGAGATCCGACCAGCAAATCACCGTTGCTGGGCATAACGATGCAAGTGTCGAGAGATCACGACAAATCTCAGTAGCAAGGTCTTTGCCTCGGGTATGTACTAAGTCGTTCTCACCCAGTTGGAGGACCAGTGCATGAGGAGCTCCAAACCTTTCAAGCAAGTGATGAAGGACTGGTATCAGCGAACGCCAACGCATGCCTCGCTGGCCGAACCATTGCACCCGGACTGCTTGCTCCAGTCCCAAATGCTGTCCCCATCCAGATGCAGCCGCATAACGTCCATTCCAGAAAACGATGCTGTGGCCCACGACCCACACAGTCCGCCACGGTCCTAAAACTCAGAGCACAATTAAAAGAAAACGCGGTCAGGCCTGACATAAGACTTATACGATGCAGAACGCCATCGGCCGATGGCTTGTATCTGGCTGACAGCCATGCCCTCTCCAGCCGCCTGTGTGGCTGCTCCTATACGAAAGGAATGGCCACTAAAATCAGACGTGGGGAAACCCATGGAGCTAACCGAAGCCTTAAAAACACTAATAAATTGATAGCGAGTCAGCGGTGTGCAATCAGCATGTATCAATAAGCATCCCTTTATGTGCGGCCGTATAGCTAGAAACCTTTTTAAAGCTCTGACGGGGCAAGGCCGGGCAGTGGTGGCCTTATGCAGCCGGACACTCATCCCTTTTCCAACCTGGTCAGTTTTGGACCGACGAACGACGATCGTCAGTGTTGAGTTGTGAAGGCATATGTCCCCCAAAAGTAAAGCCCTGCTGGTCAAATCATGCCGGGATTGAGCCACGAGTTCGCTAAGTCGGAACGCCCCAAAGAAGGCTAAAGAAAATGCTGCCTCAAATAAGGTGGCCTCATATCGAAAAGTGCACAAGGATGGCAGTAGCCGTACAATCCTTTGTAGCATATCCAAAGTGACTGGCCTCCTGACGTCCCTGATGGACGGTGCCTCGCATTGCCAGCCCTTGACAGCCTTTCTGGCTCGAAAGGATGCACAAGGATCATTGAAACCGTGTGCTTTTGAGAAAAAAGAGATAGCCGCCATGTGAACTCCGATAGTCCTAGCGGCGTAACCAATGTCTTTTAAATGGGCTAAGTAACGTAAAGCCAAAGTTTCTGTGACAGGCCACAGACCATCCCGGCCCATAATGGACAAAAAACTCTCAAAGTGGTGCACGGCTCTATCATATGCCCGAATAGTGGCAGGGGCCAATGAGCTCCGAATGCCGGTCATAATGACGTTTCCCCAAGAGCCCATAGCTCTGCTGGAAAAGGTTGCAGGAGCCGGTCCGCTTCTGGTGCCAGGAGACGGAATCTGTCCATCTGAAAACGAGACAGAGCATCCGCTAAGCAATTGTCTAGGCCTGGGACATGTTGGGCTGTCATAGAAATGTTATTGGCCAAAGATGTTAATACGAGAAAGCGCACAAGGCGCATGACCCTGACTGATCTGGATGTTTGCCTGTTAACCACCCTGACCACAGCCTGGTTGTCGCACCAGAAGCGAACTCTTGCATTCTTAAAATGGTCAGCCCAGATATAAACGGCTACCACGATGGGGAATAATTCTAAGAACGTCAAGTCCCGGCATACGCCTGACCCCTGCCAACCCACAGGCCAGCGCTGTGCACACCACTGTCCATTAAAATAAACCCCGAAACCGATGCTGCCCGCAGCATCAGATTGGACCTGCAAATCCCGACCTAAAACAAGGCTGTGTTGCCAGAGGGATACGCCATTGTATTGCTCAAGAAACTGAAGCCACGTTTGTATATCTTCTTTCATGCCCTTGGAAACCCTGATGCGATGGTGTGGGGCTCTTACGCCCCTTGTGGCTTGGTTAAAGCGAGCACAGAAAGCTCTGCCCGGGGAGATAACCCGGCAAGCAAAATTTAGATGGCCGATAAGAGACTGTAGCTCTTTCAAGGTGCACTTTGTTTTATTAGCAACTACAGATAGCAAAGCCCTTAAAGCTAGGAGTTTTTCTTCTGGCAAGCTGGAAGTCCCATTGATGGTATCGATCTGAATGCCTAGAAATGTAAGGACTGATGAGGGGCCCTCTGTCTTTTCTGCTGCTAGTGGCACTCCTAATTCCTCAGCCAAAGTGGCAAATGCTGTCAGGAGATACTCTCAGGTTGGGAATAGGAGGGAACGCAAAGGGGCCTGCAATTCTGCCCAAGTCTAGCTCTTTGTTGACCTTTTGAGCGACTACATCAGGCATATCTATGACCGATTTTAAGTTGCCCGATAACATAGGAGGTCTAGCGTTAAAGAAAGGGATGCGGAAACCCACGGAGAAGCCCTTTAACAGATATAAAGCTCTTTCCTTATTTGGATAATGAGCCAACAAAGATCTTAACTTATCCAGTTTAATTGGTGTGCAGGCCAGACCCTGTAGACGCCCGCGTCTACTTGGTAGCAGAGGTGTTGATATTGGTGGAACTGCTATCTTTCTTGCTATTTGAAGGGGCTGACCTGCCGCCACGAAAGGGCTGACGACCAGAGGTGCCGCCCCGTGGGCAGGTGGAACGGGGATGGGGGCCGTGGCAGACCTCACAGGAGTGGTCATATCTGCATACTTTTCGTTGACATTCCCCCATCCCAAAATCCCAGCAGATACGTCTATCGGGATCCCTACGATTTTTTGTAGGCCAAGCTGATCTGTTGACCTCGAACCTGGGCTTCGTAATACATGGGCCCACTTTGAGTAGCCATAAATTGCTATTAATGAGGTCCCAGCGAGTCCTCTGATTCTTAGACGCCCGTTTACGGAAGGCTTCGTCGTACTCTAAGGCAGCAGAATCACCTGCCAAAGACCTAGCCTTGAGCACGTTACTCTGGTAATTGAAGAGGTGCCATGCCCTTTCGGGGTAAGCAGAAGCAATGACACTAGCAAAAATGGTAAAACCGGCCATCCACCTATCAAATGACCTGTCCCCAAAACCTGCCTTGTCTTTTCGCTTATCTTTAGAGGACGGGCGAGACTTTCGGCCCTCTTCCTCCTCTGGCTTTATGAGGGAGAAGACATTAATATAATAGCCATTGAGAATATCTTCCCTTACTCTCCTGGGAAGGTGAATACCAGGAGGATCCTCGTCATCCTTAAATGCAGGAGGGAGGATGAGACCCCTGTTTAATGGCATAGGATCCCACGTCTCCCTGGCCTCCCCCTGACTAGGCAGTTTTGGTTGCTTTTTTATACGTCTTAATGCCCAAGAAGGTAAACCAGGCACATACGCTGCTGAAAGCCAATAGTCATCTGCCCCATCGAATGAGTCGGTAGAAGTAGAAGACTCACCGTCGGAAGAGGAAGAAGACGAGTCTAACGTTCGCCTCCGTTTCTCTGTCTTCCGCCTGCACCATTTGCTAACAGCTTTTCTGCCTCCCTTGGGACGTCTCTGTTCAGGACTACTCGAGGATGAGCTGGAATGGTCAGAAGAAGGAGAGTCCCCGCCACCCCTAGTGCGCTTTTCTGGGCGACCCCTATAGGTGTTGAGGCCACTGGGGCCAGGCACGGCATCATCCTCCATTTGACATGTATTCCACTCATTTAACTTAGTGGAGAGCTGTTGAACTGCATAAGAAAGGTCCCTTAAGCCAGAGGGGTTTGATTGAGCTCGTGCTTTTGACTTAGCCGTTTGACTTGTGGCTTTGGCCCTTCGAGTAGTGCTCCCCGTACGAGAAGAATGAACTGTGCCAGCTCTGGTTGTGCCTGAACCAGAGGCCCCTGTGCTTATGCGTTCGGTTTGAGTGTGAGCCGGCATCCCATTTATCGCAGCAGGATCAGCACGGCGTCTAGTAGAAGCCAATGTGGCCCAAGAGCGTCTAGCTGCCCCAGACCTCCCCCTAGTCATAGGGATAGAGCTGCGTTGTGCGCCAGCAGCCTTGCGTTTTGGAGCCATGCTAATTGCAGCTGTGTACAATCCTTTCAATCCAGAAGTTATAGGGTAATGTATGAAAGAAACCACAAACTGCCAGCAGATTAATTACAGATTGCTAAGATAGCAAGTAGAATGTAATGAAGCCGTATGAGCTCAATTGCAAAGATTGCAATGCAGCAGGTAGTATAATTACAGAGCACTGAGATAGCAGACAGAATGTAAATGCACCTGTATATGCTTGAATGCCAAGGCTGTAAGGTAGCAGGTGTAATAATAACAGAGCCCTGAGATAGCAAAAGAATGTAATGCAGCTGAATATGCTTAAATGCCGAGGCTGTAATGCAGCAGTTATGCTAGTGTAGCCTGAATCCGCCTCCAATAGGAGGAGCGGTGACCCTCAACTGCCTCCAATAGGAGGAGCAGATAATCAAACTTTTACCCCTAAATAAGCAACAGGAAGGGGGTAAATAATTGTGTGAGTACAGATGTGTGGCTATTTGATAGATTGCCAGGCAGCCAGGCAGCCACTACAACTACTCAAGAGGAGGGGGGGTATTAGTGCTTACCATAAGTAAAGCACAATAAAAAGTGAAATTATCCCGCCTGTTAATGCTTCAGGCGCGCTGGGCCCGCGGCCCGGAAAGTTCCAGCCAGCCCCCCCCTTTTCCCCGCCTCCTTTCGCTGTCCTCTTTCAGTATCTATCTGGGCTTGTCCGCTCGGTTTTGATCTCTCTGTGCTTGTCCGCTCCCGTGTCAACTCGCCCCCACCTTGGCGAGAAGATCTCTCTCAGCTTGTCCGCTCAATAAAATTCACCACACTGTGCTCCAGCCAACCGTTCCGTTTCACAAAGAAAACGGAGTGAGCTTGTGGGCGGGCCCGTCCCCTGTTATATACTGAGGGGCGAGGCTAGCCACGCCCCCCACCCAGCTCCCGCCTTCCGCCCTCATTGGCTGGAGCCCTTCCTTGCTCCAGCCAATGAGAAGGCTGTAACTGGGCAAATCGGGTCCGGCACGAGCCCCGTGCGCGTGCAAACGCACATGTCGGCTGGCCGGACCCGATTTCCCTCCCCCTCCACCGCGATCGCTCCTTCCTCCCCCGGGGCAGCAAAGATGGCTCCCGGTAAGGCGGGAACCCTGCCTTATAGCATCATAATTGCATTGTCAGGGTAAAAAAAACACCCAGTAATAGTGTCCTGATGCCAAGAGTTCTTCTTGGCTGCAAAATGGATAATGAGCAAAGATCATCCACAATGTACAACCCAGAGAAAAAAGCTGTGCTAAACTCATACACTAGAACTACACTGGCTTGAACAGTGCAACGAAGAGCCTCGTTTTCATATCCCAGCTAATGGTGCACACACAGATGGCTGGGCTGAGCACAGCCTCCTGAAAGATGAGAACTGCATTGTTTTTCCTGCTTGAGAAATGGAGCAAATAGAGAGCAAATCCTGACATGGAAGGGAAACCATCAAGGAAGACTTTGCAGAAGGAAAGCAATGGCAAACCATCGCTGGGGTCGCCATAAATTGGCTGCGACTTGACAGCGCTTTACACACACACATTACTTACCTATATGCAACCTGTCAATCAACTCACCACTGGCATTAACATGCATTCTTAAAGTCACGCCCTGCTTTGGATTTGCATAAGATCTCTGTTTCTGGTAGTGTACTGGTATAAATGGTAGTTTCAAAGGGTTATTGTGTACACATGGAGTCTTATGCCTACAGAAGGTTGCCTCATTCTTTTAATCTCTTTTGCATTTATGAATCATTCCCAGACATTGACAATATGGGAGGGGTAGGGAAACCCATTGTTTGTATGAATTGCTGTATGGGGTTGGAGCTATTGAATATATACTGAACAGATGAATCAAAGCAATTATGTATATGTCTGTACTACATGGTTGCCATGTCCCTCTTCACTATCAGCAGGAGGTTTTTTGAGAGGAGCCTGAGGAGGGCAGGATTTGGGAAGAGGAGGGACTTCAATGCCATAGAGTCCAATTGCCAAAGCGGCCATTTTCTCCAAGTGATCTCTATCAGCTGGAGATCATTTGTAACAGCAGGAGATCTCCAGCTAGTACCTGGAGGATGGCAACCCTACTGTACTACTTTATTGTTATCTCTTCTAGGCAAAATGATTCTGCTTCTGAAAGGGGTCTGAAGAAGCCAAATGTTACTCAAAAACAAAAAGACTAACCAAATGTTACTCTACATTGAAGCCACCTTTTCATCTGGAAGAAATGACATTAAGTACCTTCATTATGATGAAAACTTGGATCGACTTATGAGTTATGATGCTTTTTCACATCCCCTGCTTCTTCTGCTAGTAATGCGCCAACATAACCAAAGAAATTATTCTTCAAGCAAAGACTGCTCTCTGTATTCTTTGAGCTAACACCCATACTATGTATTGTAACATACTATGGCCTTTTCGCCTGCCCACTCTACTTGTTATTCCTTTGTTCTCATACTGGACTCCCTATACAAGCTTCCCATCTTACAATTTCTTTGCTGTAATGTTACCATTAAGTTATTTCCATCACCTTTCTTCTCATGCTAGCTTATGTATTACCCTATACACTTGAGCATACATAAAATAACACCAAACATGTCTGAATCACTTGATAGTTATATGCAAGATGGGAACTGGAGGCCAGAAAATGGTAAAAATAAACCAGTTAAACATCCTCGTCTGAAGTATGCAAATTAAGCAGATCAAACCAATATTGACTCCAAACCAATATCATAAATGGCAGAGTTCTTATAACATCTTCTAAAAATGAACATTAAATATTTAATGTTAAAATTGTTGCAAGTACTCTGTGTAGTGTTAGACTGTCTGTATTGTGCTTGAGATAGCAAAATTATTCAGTGTAGTTATACACAAACTATTGGGATCTTTGATTGGGAAGCTACAAGAAATTGCACTAAGCAATATCTGCCTCCAAATGAAGGTGAATTGCATACAACAATCCTAAAAAAAATCAGAACATTAGAGTAGAGGCAGGTTTCTGAGAATCTAGCCTATCTGGGCTGATTGTGACAGCAAAGTCTTTACAGCTCCTACTGTGGCTACTCTGCTTATCATTCTATGCAAATGGCTGTTTACCCAGTCGCACATGGAACAATTGTAGTATTGCCTGGAGATGCCTTTTTTCTCATAAATAAAGTGACAGGCATAATGTACTGCCAGCTTAGCAGGAAAACTGTCACGCAAAATGCATTAAGTTTCCAATAGTATTCTGAATGCCTTGTTGAATGTGCTAAATAAGTGCACCAAAAGTATTATGATCTTTCAATCTGCTCCGTACTTGATGTGATTCTCGCTCTACATAGGGCTGCCCTTGGGACTGATCAGGAAGCTCCAGCTGGTGCAAAATGCTGCAGTGAGGCTCCCTTCAGGAGCTTTTCAGCAAGAGCTTATAATTCTAGTACTGAAACAGCTGCACTGGTCCAGTTGGAGCACTGGATCAGGTTCAAGGTGCTGGTTTTGACCTTTAAAGCCTTACACGGCCTGGGACCTTTGTACCTACGGGACCACCTCTCCTGGTATATCCCCTGAGAGCATTACACTCTGTGGACAGTAATATACTGGTGGTTCCCGGCCTGCGGAGTTTGCAGCTGTCCTCAATGAGGGCTAGGGTTGCCAATCTCCAGGTACTAGCTGGAGATCTCCGGCTATTACAACTGATCTCCAGCTGACAAAGATAGTTCACCTGGAGAAAATGGCCGCTTTGGCAATTAGACTCTATGGCATTGCAGTCCCTTCCCTCTCCAAACCCCACCCTCCTCAGGTTCTGCCCCCAAAAACCCCTGCCAGTGGTGAAGAGGGACCTGGCAACCCTAGCCCTGGTCCAGTGGACCAGTCTTGCAAGCAACATCAGGGCCCTGAGAGACCAAAAAGAGTTCCACAGGGCCTGCAAAAGACCGCCCCACCCCACATTCAACGAAGTGAGGGGAGGGGCGCATTTGGCTGCGGTAGCGCGAAAAGAGAGCCTGTCCTCTTGCATCTTCTGGCCTGACATGGGAAGAAGGCGGGCCTGGGAAAAGGGCTTAATAGCGCCGGGGTGGAGATTTCCTCCCTCTTTTGAAGCGGACGGAGCAGACAGGTGGACGGAGGAACTCACATGCAGACACGTAGCTGAGTATCTGGGAAGAGGGAGACAGGCAGGGGCCGTCCGTTTGGTACAGTCCTTCCAAGGGTGTGGGGGGCAAGCATCTGTTTGTGTGCAGAGGGTCTCAGCATCTCCTGCTTTCCGCCTCTCCGGACACAGTCCTCTTTTTGTTCCCTGCCGCGTGCGCGCGCTGTTTCACTCCTTTTGTTTCCTTTGTCTACGTGCGCTTTCAGGAGTCATATCCTTTGTTCCGTTAGTGTGCTCTTAGGAAGCCGGGTTGCGAACTGGCTGCCCGGCGTCAGGGTCCTACTGCCCCCATTGTTCAGTGGCTTGTGGCCTAGCTTTTGCTTCTCTCTCACGCATGTTTTTGGAACAGAAATGTTTCTTTTCTGCAGCATCTACCTCCTGCTTCACGCACGTTTCTGGAACGGAAGCCCCCTTCGTTTCTTTTCTGACGCCTCTACCTCTTGCTTCTACCAGCCATGGGACCAAGGAAAGGCACACAGCCCTCACAGGCCAAAAGGCCCAAGAGGGCACGGAGGCCCACCCAAAAAGTACTGGAGGGGCAGGCTGCTGGCCACGCGGCCCGGCACATCAAAGCCACAAGCATGACCACCCAAAAAGGGAAGCGGGGCGGTGCTTTTCAAGCAGCGGGTGGGGTGCAAGGAATCGTGGGGCAGGGGAGGCCACCTGCTCAGGGTGGGGGCTCACTGCAGGGAGCTCATGATTTGGAATCCATTTATCAGATTGTGTCCGTGATTGCAGGACAAATGGATGCGATTGCAGGGCGTATGGATATGCTGGAGCAGGGGAATGCCAGGGAACTCAGGGAGGACAGTGAGTCTGCCCCTGCACCAACAAGGGAGAGCTGCTCACCACCCAGGCGCTCAGAAACAGGTGAGTCCCCAGTGCATACACAGTCACGGGCCACAACATCTACTGGGGAGTCTTTAGTTAACGATCAGGCAATGGACCTGCCACCCCCTTACCAGTCAAATGAGGCACTGCCTACCTTGGGGGCCCCGCAGCTCTCCGGGCGGGGGCGGGGGCCTTCCCGGCTGGGTCGGTGGCCTTCTCGTCAGCCTGCAGCCACTGCCCAAGATCAAATGTCAGTGATCAATCAGGTGTGGCAAGGACAGCAAGCCACTGACCCCCGGGGGATGCTTGATGGGGGAGCCACAGGGCCCACTCGGGTGGCTGTGCAGCCTACTGTCGCAGCTACGCTTGGCCCGGGCCCTCAGTCTCAGTTGATAACACATGGGGAGATGGGGCTGCCCTTAGGATCCCACCAGGCTTTCACAGACAAAATACTTAGAGGGGAATATGTGGATATCTTTTCACTGCTGAATGGGGATGAGGAGCCAAAAGGGAGAGACAAGGAAGGGCATAGGGATGACGATAAGTGGCGAAGGAAGAAAGTGGACCGCACTTGGCCCAACTGGTTGGCAGGTTACCTTATCTATCAGGGGGTGATTGTGCGTGAACAGCCATCCAGGGCCTCGGCCTTGGTCAAGTATCTGGACATCATTAATCATGCTTATAAAGAGTTCATGGGTCAAGCTTGGCTCCAATACGACAAGAATTTCAGACTGCAAGCGGCTCGTAACCCGGCCCTTGCTTGGTATGTCCCGCGGGGTGAATTGTGGATGCAGTGCATGATGCCTGCAAGGGCATTGCAGGGTGAGAGGTCTCACAGTGGACACCTCATCAATCGCGCCCCAAGCTTCAGGCCCCCGGGGGGCCAGGCGGTTCTACCCCGCTTGCTTTGCTGGGATTTCATTTCCACTGGCCTCTGTGATCATTGCCCATGCAGATACAGGCATGAATGCCCCATCTGTAGGGAACCCCACCCCGTCACTTCCTGCCCCAAGGGTAGACCCCATAGGCGGGGTTGAGGGGATCAGGGCTGGGGGCAGAAAGGAGGTGGGGGAGCTGCCACAGGTGCTGCTCCAAAAGGCTCCCAGTCCAATTAAAGTCCCTGAACTCAGGCACCTTTTAACTGCCTACCCGAAGGATTTGGACTTGCGGTATTTGATTGACGGTTTTACATATGGTTTTCGGATCCCAGCAGTGGGCTCTAGGGTGCATAGCATGGCCAGGAATCTGAAGTCAATAACTGGGATGGTGGGTGTAGTTAAAACAAAAATTGATAAGGAAGTCAAGGAAGGCAGAGTAGCAGGCCCGTTCAGTGCCTTGCCCCTAAAAAATCTGCATATTTCACCACTGGGTATAGTCCCAAAGAAGGCTCCTAAGTCTCCTGGGGAATTTAGGCTGATACATCATCTATCATTCCCGAAGGGCGGATCGGTGAATGATGCCATTCCCCAGGAGCTTTGTTTGGTCAAATATTCATCCTTTGATAATGCAGTGCATTTGATATGCACTTTTGGAGAGGGTGCACTGTTGGGGAAGTGTGACATTAAGTCTGCGTTCCGCCTCCTCCCTGTCCATCCACTTGACTTCGATCTCCTGGGTTTCTCATTTCAAGGCAAATTCTATTTTGACAAGGCATTGCCTATGGGGTGTTCCATATCTTGCGCGGTGGGTTTCTCATTTCAAGGCAAATTCTATTTTGACAAGGCATTGCCTATGGGGTGTTCCATATCTTGCGCGGCGTTTGAGAAACTCAGTTCCATGCTAGAGTGGGTGCTTTCTGGTCAACCCAGCATAACACATTATCTAGATGATTTCCTTTTTGCAGGCCCCCCAGAGTCGCATAAGTGTTTGGAGCTCATGCAGCGATTTCATGCATTGTGCGGGGAGCTGGGAGTGCCCCTAGCCCATGAAAAGACCGAGGGCCCATCCACCAAGCTGACCTATCTAGGAATCGAACTGGATACCATGGGGCAGCTTTCGAGGCTGCCAGTCCAAAAGCTTGCTGAGCTCCAAGGCCTCGTGCTTGGTGCTATGCGGGCAAGTCATGCTGCGTGAGCTCCAATCATTGGTGGGACATTTGAATTTTCCATGCAGGGTAGTCACGTTGGGGCATGCCTTTGTGCATGTGGGCCCGTTTTTTGGAAAGTTACAATGGGGTTACAATGGGGTATCTTTCTGGAGGGAAGACCTTTTGCTCGAGGCAGAGCTTCAGGTGCACTCTGATGCAGCTGGGGCCCAAGGGTTTGGCGTTTACTTCCGGGGCAGGTGGTGTGCCGTGCGGTGGGCAGCAGAATGGAAGGCCATTGACATTATAAGGGACCTCACTTTCCTAGAATTTTTCCCAATGGTAGTGGCAGTTCACATCTGGCCGGAGGCTCTAGCCAATCATTCAGTGCGTTTCTGGCGTGACAATAAGGCTGTGGTCCACATCGTTAACACACTGTCCTCCCAATCCCCTAGAGTCATGTCCTTGGTGCGGGCTTTTGTACTACAGTGCCTCAAATATAACATCCTTTTTTCAGCTCGCCATGTTCCAGGAATAACAAATAATTGCGCTGATGCACTATCCCGTTTTCAGATAGAGCGCTTCAGGATCCTGGCCCCTGTAGCCCAGGAATCACCAGAAGAGATGCCCGTGGCACTGTGGAGTCTTGGAGGGGTGAGGCCTGCCGTGCCATAGACAACTCTTTGGCCCCGCGTACTCGGAATGGCTATGCCAGGAGTTTCCGGGCTTTTGAGGAATTTAGGGGGAAGGAGCAGCTGCAGCCGGTTTGGCCTATACCGGTGGACCACCTCATGCAGTACTGCGTCCAGCTGCACAACACAGGGTACACGGTTTCCACTATAGCTGGCCGCCTGTCAGCTTTGGCATTCTATGCAAAGGCCGCCGGGAGGGCAGACATGACAGGTGACTTTAGGGAGAGGAGGATGCTGGAGGGGTGGGCCAGAGCAGAGCCAAGGAAGCCAGATGCCAGGGCCCTCGTGTCCCCTGAGCTGCTAGCAGGTTTGTCTCTGGCCTTAGAATCGCACTGCGCCTCAGCTTTCAAGGTCAAACTGTATCGTGCAGCTGTCCTGGCCTTCTTTGGGGCCCTGCGGATTAGTGAATTGTTAGTGTGATCCAAATGGGACCAATCAGGCAGAGCACTGCATATGCGGGATGTTTCCGTAATGGCCACGGGTTTAGCAGTCAGGCTCCAAGCATCTAAGACTGATCAGAAGGGTAAGGGAGAGGTATTTCAATTGTACCCCTGTGCATCAGTGGCCGTTTGCCCCATGCAAGCCGTGAAGAGCTATGTTGCAACACGGGTACAGGGAACTGGGCCTTTTTTCCAGCATGCCAATGGCAAGCCACTTACTAGGTACCAGTTCTGAGCGGTGGTGAAGAGAGTTTTAGCTAGTCTGGGAGCTCCCCCCTCACCTTTTTGGTACTCACTCGTTTCGCATTGGGGCTGCCTCTTCAGCGGCCACTTTGGGACACGGGGATGAAATGGTTAAGTCAGTCGGCAGGTGGCGTTCAGCAGCTTTCAGGCCTTTGGTTTCGGTGGCACAGCTGCAAGGAGTGGGGTCGGGGCAGGGATCCTCTGCGGCGGCACACTGATGTTTTGTCTTTACAGGCTGCCAGCGCAGGAGGAGGCGGGTTCTCATCTGTGGCCACAGCATTATCTTTTGGGCTAGCTGCAGGGCAGCCACAGGGGGTTTCAGCACGCAGCTAGGTTTAAGCGAAACAATGCTGATTGCAGAAGGGGCATGCGGTGGGAACAGTTATTGCCAACCCTCCACGACCACCTGAAGGCGTCTCACCCACCTCAAGTAATCGTCATCCACTTGGGAGAGAATGACATGGGAAAGCGGCCTGGAAAGTCTATTGTTTTGCAAGCCCTGGCGGACTTTGAGCACCTGAGGGCCCTAGTGCCCGGCGTACGGTTGGTTTGGTCAGACATGCTCCAGAGACGGGTCTGGAAGGGCACATTGGCCCCAGGGCACTTGGAAAGAGCTTGGGCAAAGGTGAATGGTGAAATACGACATGCGGTAGTCTCGGGGGATGGCTTGCATATTGCGCATCCGGAAATCAAGCATTGCTTTCCACACCTATACAGACCTGATAGTGTCCACCTTTCAGATGCAGGCTATGACATCTTCTTGGGGGATCTGCAGCGGGGCCTCCTGGCAGCCTAGAGGGCAAGTGGGGGCTGGGGGCGGACCAAGCATTAGACTGATCCGCCCCCCGTGGCGGGAGCAGTGCGGGGAAAAAGGTGGCTTCATGGTTCATGTTACAACTCCAGTGAGCACCCTGAGGCATCACTTGGGAAGATGAAGGAGTAACCCTCAAACCAGGACTGGGGCCTCGGTGCCTGGCAGGGACCTGAGACAGGAACTCCTTGAGGGGTGCCGCTATCCTTTACCTATAGACCTCGCGGCTAGGGTGGATTGGACACGGCACACCTCCCTTGAGCACTAAAAAGGCTTGGCAAGGAAGAGCAGGAGCCGTACCACATGTGACGGCTCGGAGCTCAGAGCCAGGGTGGGTCTCGCCCTTAGAACGGGGATGCAAAAGGAAGAGGAGGCCTGACTCTTCAGCATCCCCGCAATGGCCCGCACTGCAGTCAGTTATTGGGGATGTTTTGGTTTTGTGCGCTGCAGATCCCTCTTGAACGATTAAATAAAGTTGGCCCTTTTATTATCCCAGCTCTGGTGTCAGCTCTCATTATTTACGCATCCGTGGACAATGGAGCTGTTCCACCAGGTCTACAATTGAGGGCTACCACAAGTTCTCTCTCGTCGCTGGCCTCTCCATCCTCCCCCCCCCAACTTGTTTGGGGGTCCACTTCCTGACCAGGTTTTTCCAGTGCCTATGATCCATGATAATGAATGCCCTCTTGCTTATTGTATTGTTTGGAAGATGTAATTTTAAAGTATGTTTTAACTGATATTTTTATTATTATAATGTTGCGACCCGCTCTGAGCCTGACTTGCTGGGACTGAGGGTAGGCTATAAATGCTGCTGCTATTATTATTATTATCATTATCAATAATATTGATGATGATACTTTAATAAAGCCAAATGGATAGGGGGAGATATATATGGGTTACAATCCTGTATATTGTTCAGCTGCTATAGGTTTAAGCAGCCCAACAGTGTGCAGGATTGCAGCCATTCCGGTTTAAAACTTAACTTTCTTGCATGAGCTTATTATTACTGCTCCAGAGAATCTCTTACCGTGTACAGCAAAGCTCTGAATACTTAATATGCAGTTGCACTGTGAAAGATAAATGGCTGAGCCAAAAGGAGTCCCTGCTAATGAACTGAGGTAAACAGACACAATAGTTGAAAGAGACATAATTTAAAAACCATAAACTAGTTCCGCTTGCTTGAAACCTGAAAGAGAAGATCATCCCTGGAATACATCAAACCTTAGTTTCGAATACGAGAAACAAATATTTGATGAGGACAACTCTACATATAATGCATAACACAACAAAGAATTGGTTCTCGTAGGTTATCCGGGCTCTGTAACCGTGGTCTTGGTACCGGAAACCAACTCACACAGATCGCTACTTACACAAAAACTCCAACCACCACCCCCGACAGAAAAGAGGAATAATCAAAACATTAATGGACCGTGCAAGACGGATCTGTGAACCACAGTTTCTCAAGGAAGAAACTAATCATCTAAATCACGCACTGCTAGCAAACGGCTATTCCAAGAATGAAATCAAAAGGGCCATTAAACCAAACAAAAATCAGAAAACTCAGGAAAAACAGTCTCCCATAGGAAAGGTATTATTGCCATTTATTAAAGGAGTCACTGATAGGATGGAGAAACTTTTGAAAAAACATAACCTACAAACAGTGTTTAAACCCACCAAGAAAATACAACAAATGCTACGATCAGCAAAAGACAAAAGAGACCCCCTCACCTCTGCAGGAGTATATCGTATACCTTGCAGCTGTGGACAAGTTTACATCGGGACCACAAAACGCAGCATACAAACAAGGGTAAAAGAACATGAAAGATACTGCAGACTGGGCCAACCTGAGAAATCAGCAGTGGCTGAACATGGACTGACCCAAACAGGACACAGGGTCTTATTCCAAGACACTGAAAGACTAGACAATTCTACCAACTATTTTGTCAGATTGCACAGAGAAGCCATTGAAATTCATAAACATCAGCACAACTTTAACAGAAAAGAAGAGAGTTTAAGAATGAATAAGGCTTGGCTTCCTGTCTTGAAAACCTCCAGACTAACAAAGACTACAGTCCACAATAGCCATGCAGATTAGCTTTGGATTTCACACATTAACAGATCTCTTCAGGATACAATGGTTCCATATTAACATACCATACCCTCATTAGCACATTATCTTGATACTTACAGGACAATGGTTAGCACATTACCTTTGTTACTTTTTGCAGGACAATGATTCAGCTCAAACCCAACCCCTTTCTGACTATATATTACTGTTCCTACACACTTGACACTGAGAGACACTGTCCTTCAGTGTTACTCCTCTGAAGATGCCGGCCACAGCTGCTGGCGAAATGTCAGGAAAGAAAATACCAAGACCACGGTTACACAGCCCGGATAACCTATGAGAACCAATGAACTCTGACCATGAAAGCCTTCGACAATATTTTTTACAACAAAGAATGACCTCATAAGCAACAGGCTAGACATCCAGCTCTAAGATGAATAACCTTTCCTTTTTCAAACAATGCGGTAGGAACAATGCAAATTTGTGTGCATTTAGACTCCTCGTTTAAAAAATGACTTTGGCCAGACACATATTCAGGAGAGGGGAGAAAACCAGCTTATTCAGGGGAGGGGAGAAAAGCACCAGCCCTCACCTCCCTGACACGACACATCTCACCTCACTGCGGGGAAGCAAGTGCAGCCATGAACACAAGGACCCCCCCCCAACAGGAGTCACAGCAGGAGACAGCTGCAAAGGGAAGTGGACCCTGCCAGCTGGCTTCTCTCGCTCACTTGGTGTGCATCTTGGCTCTGCTGCGCTGTGTATTGCTGTCTCTTCTTGCTGGGGCAGCAGGTTCTTAATAGAACTCACCTCCCAGGGTGCACTCATTTCCCCCAGTGAGTGGATGGGGTGGGTCATTTCCCTCATCCCTCAGCTCATTTCTTTCACAACTAATTGAGATGGGCCGAGGAGTGATAGCATCTTGCCCTTTCCTCACCCCATGTAGTGTTTAAGGGAAATGAGCACACTCTGGGAGGCGAATTCTGTTCAGAATTTGCTGCCCCAGCAAGGAACAACGACAGTTTCTTTGTCACAGTTTAGACAAGACGTGAAGCAAGTGAGTTTGTATCTTCAATAAGGGGGAGGAGAGGCTTTCACGCCACCTCTAGGCCACTCCCACTCTCTCTCTCAAAATAAGTTAGAAAACATTAGGGGAATGAACTCCCCTACAGAAGCAATATGGGTAGAAATACTGGGCCCTAATGCAGGCAATGTCACCAATGTACCAAAAGAGTACCAACAAACAAGGAAGTTAGGGGGTTGGAGCACCTTTCCAATGAGGAAAGGCTGAGGAAAAGTCTGGCTTTTCAGTTTAGAAAAAAAGATGACTAAAGGGGCACAGAGTGGTAAGTTGCAGTACAGCAGTCGAAGCTCTGCTCATGACCCAAGTTCGATCTTGTCAGAAGTCAGTTTCAAGTAGCCAGCTCAAGGTTGACTCAGCCTTCCATCCTTCCAATGAGTACCCAATGAGTTGCCATTGGGAAGGCAATGGCAAATCACCCTATAAATATAGCCAGCCTAGTAAATGTTGTGATGTGATGTCACCTCATGGGTCAGTAATGACCAGTGCTTGCACAGGGGGCTGCCTTTACCTAAAGGGGGATATGTTAGAGGTTTATAAAATTGTGCATGGGGTAGAGAGAGTTGACAAAAGAAACATTTTCTCCCTCTCCCAAAATACTAAAACTTGAGGCAATCTAATGAAGATGATGGGCAGTAGCTTCTGAATGGAAAAAAGGAAATACTTCTTTACACAGCTAGTGGTTAAAATGTGGAATTTGCTGTCAAAGGATGTAGCCTGAGAAAAAATACTTGCACCCTTAGTGACCAAGGTGCAGAAAGTAGATGAGACAGCAGCCAGATAAAGGGAAGGCCCAGGAAGGGTTGCCAACTCTGGGTTGGAAAATTCCTGGAGATTTGGAGGGTGGAGCTTGGGGAGGTGGCTTTTTGGGGAGGGACCTCAATGGGGGTAGGAATAAATATGGCTGCTCAACCCTTTACACGATCTAATGAAAATCTGATTCATATCCTTTAAAGGCAAAATTCAGAAACTGAAAATCATGGATGTTCTCATACCTGGTGTATAGGATTGCCAGGTCCCTGTTTGCCACCGGCGGGAGGTTTTTGGGGTGGAGCCTGAGGAGGGTGAGGTTTGGGGTGGTGAGGGACTTCAATGCCATAGATTACAATTGCCAGAGCGGCCATTCTCTCCAGGTGAACTGAGCTCTATCCGCTGGAGATCAGTTGTAACAGGTGATCTTCAGCTATACCTGGAGGTTAGCAACCCTACTAGTGTGGGATGGGGGCTTCCCCTGCTGATCTTCTCAATTCCCCTCCCCCTTTGCCACACTGGATAAATCTGGGGTAGGGCAGAGTATGGATAGCTGCCAGCAATGAGGGGAGTACAGCAAAACAATGCTAGCAGTAGGACCCTACAAAGAATGTAGAACAGTCCTGGCCTTGGAGGGGGAACTGAAAGAAAGCAGCCTAGCCCCACATAGCATAGAGGAGGCTATAGCCTGATAGGCAACAATCTAGTCTGCTATCAGGAGTTGCTTGGTTTTAGGGTTGCCAGCTTTTGGTTGAGAAATTCCAGGAGTTCTTGGGGTGTGTTTTGAGATTGAGCCTGGGGAGGGCAGGGTTTGGGAAGATGAGGCCCCTCAACAGGATAAAATACCATAGAGACCACCCTCCAAAACAGCCATCCTCTCCCAGGGAACCAATCCCTGGCCCTGGAAATCAGCTGCAACTCTGGGAGATCTCCAGGCACTACTTTGAGATTGGCGAACCTACATTTTCTGAAGGAAACCATGTAATCAAGCAGGTAATAAGGAGGCTAAAGAGGGGAATCCTAAGGAGATGTACCCCCACTGGTCCTTGAGACTTGGCTCTAATACACTTCCAAAATGCATTTTAAATAAGATACCAGGGAAGCAAACATGCAGCAGCAATTCAGACAAGAAAAATGCTTGCTAGAGTCCACAAGTACAAAATCAATGACATTAGTAGCCATTTATAAAAATCATCTTATTTCACATTGAGAAGAATAAAATGCAACAAGCATTTTAATCAATTCGCTTTACTAAAAATACTAGAGCAGTTAAAACATACCTGCTTTCTGTCATTCCCCAAGGAAAACCTGTAAACTGTAGTTTGGAGGTACCCTCAGTGAACTATAGTTCCCAGGAGTCTTTGGGTAAATCCATGGCAATAACACTAAATAGCAGGGCTGCAAATTTTTTGCAAATGTGCCTCATATGTATAAATGTCTTTGATTCTGTAATTAATCCCTTAATCTCCTGCAAAGAGATTTCTGTTCTTTCAAAGCCGTCAGCATCACACAGCTGGTGATGGTGCTGCATGTGAGATTCATGTTCCAGAGCTGTGTGTGATTCTGAGTGGTAAATGGAGAGACTCTGCATTGGGAAACCTATGTATACCCTTGCATATGTATAGTTTCCTATCCAGCTATGGAACCATGTACAAGATCCTGTTTCCTTATGCACATCACTCTTGTTCAGCATGCGTGTCAGTCACTTCATTGTTCTGATGTGGATTCAAGTTATTCTACAAACATTTTTTAGTTTACTACAAGTTTTACTTCCATGAGAATCCCCAGAATCTTTAGTTTAATGAAGATGGCGAATAATTCTTCTTAAATGTCCCCAGTCTGCCCACCTCTGACTTCCAAAAGGTTTCACAAGGGAATTGACAATGACATTTGGGTCTGTAATGTAAGGTTAAAAGCTCTGTCTGAATAGTTCTTTTTTAGGGATAAAGTGACAAGGGCTAGAAATCCTCAAATGAAAAAAAATGTGCATTGTACATTGATGGGCCAGGCAGCAGTCTAGAAGGAAATTTTATCCAAACACAGTGTGGAAAACGTCCCCATTTCGCATTGTGATCACTTGGGCAAAATGTCTAGGGACTGCAAGAATGTTTGAAATGGAGGAATTGTTTTGCTCATCATAAAAACTAGTAGTAAGTTGCCTCTGCTGCCAAACCAAAGTATAATCCTCCCTGACAGGCAGAGTGTCTTGTATTAGTTTGTGTAATGCCCTGTGGACACTAGTTTATTTACTGAGATGTCAGATCCTTACTCAGAAATAGCTTCAGTAACATAAATTATTCTCTTTGGAAGAAAAAAAACCTGGGATTTCAAGAAGAATAAAGAGATGCTGTAATTAGAAATCAAATTGCCATGTTCTCCTTTCACTTTTCCTCTCTTGAAGTCTGGGGTTTAAAGGTCTCAGAGTTCATGATTAAGCACAGAGAAAGCCCTCTGGGCACTTAAAATCCCTAAACAATGTGTGCCTTTGCCTGATGGATGTTTTCTAAGTCACTACATAAGATATGCTGGGAAATCTATATCACATGTATACATGGATACATTCCAGATTAAGAATTTTAGTGCTGCCCAGTGTTTTAAAGTCATGGGAAGGGAAAGAACAAATGAACTTAATAGCACAATTTCAATAAAATTAGTAAACTAGCTTGTTTTCAGAGTTGCAATCCTGTCTTTTTATGTACATCTGCTGGTATTATTCACACAACTAATATTTGCTCCAAACTCAAAGAAATTATTGTATCACTTCAGTTCTAATCTGTAGCATGGAGCACCATACTGAAAAGACATGTTTCCAAATGTTTATTTAATTATGTTGCACTTTCTCATGATGTTATCCACTTACCTAAGCAACAGAAAGTTCCAGATGAATCCTTACATGGGGTGAGTTTTCATGTAAGGAGGAAATACTACAGATGTTTAGAGTCTTTCGTAATACTTTTTATTTACATGTTTAGTGGTTCAGAATGGGACAGAAGACAAAGACCCAGAGATAGAGTTAATTTTTAGCCAAACATCTTATAGCCATCATTGCCCATTGAAGAAACACATTTAGCTACTAAATTAAGCAAAAGTCATATAATGCCATCTCCCATCCCCAAAAGGATTAATGTCCCACTATTTCTATTAAACAACGCCTGCTGAGCCCATAGGAATAAAAAAATTAAGTTGAATAAAGTTAATAAATGTATAATTATTTATTTTATCACAATGCGGCACAGAGGATAACACATTGGGCTTCATTCTAGTAGATCAAAGCCTTGACTCAAATATTTCTGTGAGTGACATAGTGCAGCCTTCACAGCATTGTACTGGTGCACCCGTCCAGCAGAAGTAGTGCTGTCAACTTTGACAAGCACCAGTCAAGGTTAGAAGGGGGAATGAGAGATCGGATTAAGTTATTCGCCCCCATTCCAAATGGTCAAGTAGTTATCACCAGCAGTAATGACCATCTCTTCAAGACAATGTACATGGTTATTATCCAGCAACAGGAACTGTAGATGTGGATATACAGCTAAAGAAACTATCTACCTAGCACCCTTTTTGCCCACATTTTCCAGTGCCTGGTTCCACCTTTAAATTGTTTTTGCTGCCCTTGGGAGAGAAAGTTCAAATGCCGTTGCTCATAAAAGGAAACTTACTAGATAACCTTGAGAAAGCCACTCTTGAGTCCTGTAAGATGACATGAATTTTAGGGATAATCAATAGGAGGAAGGGTGGGATGACACCCCCTCCTCGGTTCTGACTTACTTGCACTGAATGGATTTTCTGCATAGAGCTCCATATCTAGCTGTAATTTTATAGATATGGAGAGAACTGATATGTAGGTTATGTGCCGAAGACCAGAAGAACACAAGGAGAGAGGGTACGACCATCTTATATTTTGCTCACACAGCCTTGTATTATGTCTGGGGGCGGGCGGGGGGGGGGAGAGATTTCCCTAACAGAGTGGTTGAGAAGAACAATGCAAGAGAGTGAGAGAATTTGCATTTCAAAAGTATGATAAATGCAAAGAGATATTGGAAGGGCAACAGATCTATGAAAAACCAAAAAAAATACGAAAACTTGAAAGGCAGAATGGAATGCAATTAAGGAAAGGCAGAAATTAACATAAGCATTAAGGATACTTTTTTTGTAGCACTGAGATGCAGATGGATTGTAAAGATACAGGTGCCAAAACTTCTAAATTTAGGTTGGCAGAACTCAAGTATATTTTAGGAACTATAGTTACAAAGGCAATTTTATCTCCCATTAATTTTAATTTTTGCCAGAATTTTTTTCAGATGCTAGATTTTCATTTCATGAGTTGTTGCTGCATCAAACTTATCAGGGGGCATATTGAGATACCCACTAGAACTTTCTAAATCATAATTACCTCCACATGTAAAAGCCATCTCTAAGTGATATTTTCAGGCACATACTTCATTCAGCCCAGATGTTTAGAAAATGGTCCCACATTCTTGTATACTGGCAGTTCTTTTCTACAAAGCTACATATGAAAGTTGTCTTTCTTGTATGCTCTTCAGTACTCAGTACAAATAAATGTTGTCCTATACAGAGCTGGGAGGTTTTCCCTACCACAACTACCTTATATCCTCTGGAGACATATTTCTGTTTTACAATACTCTCCCCCTCCCCCAATCACTGAACAACATTTCAGTATGGGGGTTCATGGGGCCAGAAAACTGACCACAACCATAGCAGTGGAAACCTGCTGAGGGTTGAGCCAGTAGAAAGGGTACAGCCCAAAGGACACAACATGAGCGCAGCTGGGTGTTGGGATCAGCTGCAGCTCTGACTGGGAAGGCGTGCCCTTGGGATGGTGAAGGCGATGCTGGAGGAGGAGCAAAGGACCACTCCCCTCATTCCCCGGATGATGTCTCCTGCTGGGGAAAGACTTAAAGGTGGTCATGATAAGGAGCTAGGGTGCAGAACAGTCAAGTGGTGACCATGCAAGTCAGTGAAGGGAGTCAGGCAGCAGGAGCAAGGTGTGACATAACATCCCTATGGAAGAGCGCTGGACCCATCAAAAGCAGGAAATAAAGTTGTTGGAAGCTTGGTTTGATGTCCAGAATTGTTCTTGTAGGATAAAGGACTGACCCCTTCCCAGACTGCTTCGCACCCCCACGCTGCCCCCTCCTTGGCCCGGGGCAGAGACTTCCCCCACAACTGCACAGTATTGCACATGACAGAAAATAGCTTGAGGCTTCTTGTCACATCAGTTCTATGGAGAGGAGTCCTTGTTCTGTAGTAGATAAAGTGTTGCCATTAACGTAGGAAGAACAGGTTCCAATATTTATTTAAAGTTTATAAATACCGCTTTTTAAACTAAAAAAACACACATTTTGTCTAACAACCATTTAAAAAAACAATTAGAAGCAAAGACAAACAGAAATAAAGTTATGAAGTGATCCAAAATAAGTGCAAACACACGCACAAACATGCACAAAACCAAAAATAGCAGAACAAATCATGTTAACCAGAAGCCCTCCAAGCCTTCTCAAAGAATACCACCTCGGCTTGGCATCTAAAGACCACCAGTGAAGGAGGTAAAATTTCTTATTCATTTATAAATTTAAAACTTGTCTATCCCATCTTACTACCTCCTTATCTCTGCCTCAAAACAATTCAAACCAGGTTGTAAGGACACAAATTATAAATCTAACAACCTGTTCCTGAGCCTAAAGGACGAAAGTCCTTAGGAGGCCAGGAAGGGGCTGCATCGGCGTTCGTGCCCCCTGCGCTGGCACCCGTGTCATTTACACTGCCCAGGGTGACACAGATGCCGGCAGGGGGGGGCCTGGATGCCATCCTCCTGGTCCTGCCACGGCAGCGCCACTCAGGGACACTGGCACAGCCTCATGCAGGCACCCAGACAGCGCACTTCCATGTGCAATCTTCCTGGGGGTGTTCCCACACCAGGCCAGGGGAGGAGCCGGCTTTAGGCAGCCTCCTAAGCCCTTTCGGCCCAGGAATGCCCCCCTTCCCTTCCCTGGAGATACACCACCTTTTGAGGTGGCGTATGCCCATGCAACCCAATAGAGCAGTTGCCCGGGTTTTCCAGGGAAAGGCAAGGCCTCAGTGAGGGGGGCGGGGGCTGTGCTGCCTCCAGTCACTGGTGCAGCCCTCCCCCTCAGGAATGGGTGCCCAACATTAACAATATTAAAATACAGATTAAAATATAAAAATCACAACTGTAAAAGCACTCAAGATTTAAAACCACATACATTAAAATATGAATGTTACACTGAAAAACTCTAGATCTAACTTTGGTTACAGAGCAAAGAAGTATGCCTAAGCAACAGCGCTATCAGGCTGTAAGAGATGGTGTCCATGTGTGAAAGCTGATCATGAATGCATGCATGCATGCTATTGTGCAACCCTCCAGCAAATAGTCATCACTAGATTGGTGGCATAATTGCAACTTGTGATTTGAACTCATTGGGGTTTGGGCATTCCTCATGCTACATTCAGTGCTTTACCTCAATGTAAATTCAGTGCATGCAAAAAAAGACTCATATTGGTTTGGTGACTGTTCTTATGTTTTTCCTCTGCAAACCCAGAGATAAACATGATCATGAATAACAACAACAAAATATTGTCTCTTTTCACCCATTAAAAAAACTTGTGAAAAGTACATGCTCTGTTGAACAAAATATTCTGAATTTTATTACCTTCAGGCTTTTCATATATTTCATTGCATTTTTACGACATTGTGTGCTTTACAATCTTAATAATGGTGGAAAGAAAAAACAGGACAGAAGTGTTTTTCTTTCCATATAAATCTTAGGAAATCTTCACCTTGTCCACCATCTCAGTGTTTGCATCCGTTTTCTTTAATTTTGATTTAGGTGGCCCCTGTCCAATTTAGCAGTGGCTTTAGCTGAAAGTAAACCTTGGGAAGAAAACACCTATCAGTAGGAACAATTTCACCCCTAACCAGAGAACAGCCAAAATAAATTAAACTGGGTTCAGTTTGGCTAATGTGTATGAATTATGTATCTGGGATAATGGAGGAATGGCAGGGTTTTACAGGGAAATTATTCCACAAAGCATCTTCTGGCAGCATACGCTATGGGAAATAAGCTGGGCACACTGTGATGAATTAATTTTCTACATCCCTGTAGTTCTGTTTTATTTTATATAAAATCCCCCCACCAAAGAACCTAGTGATAAGGCTGGCTAAGTTAGGCTCTAAACAAAGAAATTACTAGCCTGTGAGAAAGCCACCAAGTAATGGCCTGATCTAATGAGCCACTCACTATGCTGAAGCATCAGCAGGTAGGATTTGGCAAAAGATACAAATGAGACATTAATGTGCTAAGTCATAACCTAGGCCCTGGAACACAAACATCCACTAGCTCTGCCACTAGAACACAAATCTCTTTTCACTGACATCCCCACACTTCATACATGTGCTGGGATGGGAGGAGGGATTTTGCAGTGCTAATGGATAAAAGAAAAAGGTGAAATATGTGCCTGATTTTTTGCAGGCACTGCGTCGCTGTTCTCAATGGAACATTTTGCCCCATTTAAAATTTTAAATGCCTTAGAAAGGCTTTTTAAAGCCTTTCATCAGCCAGGAAACAGGTTTGGAGGCACCACAGCTGCACCTTGGCCATGCCGTCCCCAGCCGCCAAAAGGTCAGGAATGGGCAGTTAGGATCCTTTCCTGGGAGTTAGCTCCACTGAATAATATAGGCTTTACTTATCTTCCCATCGAACAATCTTACTTCTGATCTGGTCTGTTTTGGTACAGATTCTGTCCTTCTCCCCTCCACCCACCCACCCACCAAGTTTTGAGATGATCATAATGAAAACTATTGGCTGAGATAGCAAACAAGGGGAAGGATATGATTCGTGACATGTTGAAGACGGTTAGCCAGGTAAGTGTACTGGAACACAAAAAACCAAGACTACAGTGGCACCTTAAAGATTAACAAGTCTATTGTAGCATACGCTTTCAGGGCTACAGCCCATTTTGTCATCTGTCAGAATGGACTGCTGACCACAAAAGCTTATTCTACAATAAATTCCCTTGCCTTTAAAGTGCCACAAGATGCTTTGTTGTTTGTGACATATTTATTGACAAGGGACATCACTCCCTGCCCCACGCCTGCTGCAACTCTGTGATCTGTAAATTTTAGCTGTTTGTGGTTTGGCTGTGTGGTCTCTCATGGCTCAGTTCCTGCACAAGAATGTGTACCTAGCCTCATTTCATTTTAAAATTGTGAACTGTGTTGCTGTTATCTTCTCTGCTGTACAATTTTCTTCTCTCCCACCAAAGCTACAAACCTCTCAGTTACATGTGGATAGAATTTCTACTATAATCAATGAATAAGTTGATTACAGGAATGCCCTCAATAACTAAAACGAAACATATCCTTCCTAAATGTAAAGATAGTTTTCATACATTTCAGTATATAAAAAAGCTATCCTGTTTCAATCAAAGCTTCATTTGTATGATGCCCCGTTCATTTACTAATGTAAATAGTAACGCCTGGTAAAAAATGGGCCTACTCTTCAAATAGAGTTAACTTGGCAGAGTTACAACTATGTTGAGATTCAATAACAAAATAGGTAACTAGATTTGATTTCACGGCAGAAGTATAAATATGAACAAGGTTCCATCTTGTGGACATTTGAAACTTCATTAAATATGATGGAAAAGAACAAAGTGAAATAAAGATGTACATTCCAAAAAAGAAAGGCAACACATTATCCAACAACTTTGCCACCATGTTGATGAGGACAATCACTTGAACACTTTGCAGTGGGAAATCTCAAACATAGTCATGATTCTCTCAGTGAACCTTTAAACAAAAGTTAACATGGCTAGTACACTGCTAAATCAGTGTGATATAAGAAGTGACATTTTCCATTCTCTTTCATTTCATTTTTAATCTGTACATTTTCCCACTTCAACACCATTGCTTGTATCACACTGATTTTCTGTTATGTGCAGATCCCAGCTACAACAATATCTTCAATGTACTGACAATGTTATGAAAGAAGACTATGTTAAAAAAAATGTCTTGTCCTCTTTAAAAAAACACACAATTCTGGATATCTGTCTTTTTTCTGTCCCACCAAACATTTCAGCAAGCGATAAAGCATGGTGTTTTATTTATTTATTATATTCCATTTATATCCCACCCTCCCCTGCCGAAGCCAGGCTCAGGGTGAGTAACAATAAAATCAGCCTACAACAATAAGCATTTAAAATTCCAATAACATTAAAAGACAACAATGGAAGAAAAACAGAATAAATAGAATGAGTCTGATACAGAAGAGTCTGATAACAGTCACCCAATAGTATCTAAGGATCTGAACCAACACAACCAAACCATGGCAAAAAAGTGTTTCAGGATTGCTCTGGAAAACTCTAACCACATAGTCTACTGCCAAAATCAAAATATCCCCTAGGAATTTAATATGGAGAGGTTGAAAAGCAGGAAAAGGAACATTTACAGTTGTAACAAGAATCATTCTGAAAGGAAGAAGAAGAAGAAAAGGAGGAAGAAGAGGAAGAAGAAGAAGAGGAAGAAGAAGAAGAAGAAGAAGAAGAAGAAGAAGAAGAAAAGGAGGAGGAAGAAGAAGAAAAGGAGGAGGAGGAAGAAGAAGAGGAAGAAGAAGAAGAAAAGGAGGAGGAAGAAGAAGAAGAAGAAAAGGAAGAAGAAGAAGAAGAAGAAGAAGAAGAAGAAGAAGAAGAAGAAGAAGAAGAAGAAGAGTTGGTTTTTATATGCCGACTTTCTCTGCCACTTAAGGGAGAATCAAACCAGCTTACAATCACCTTCCCTTCTTCTCCCCACAACAGACACCCTGTGAGGTAGGTGGGGCTGAGAGAGCATGACTTGTCCAAGGTCACCCAGCTGGCTTCATGTGTAGGAGTGGGGAAACAAATCCAGTTCACCAGATTAGCCTCCGTCGCTCATGTGGAGGACTGGGGAATCAAACCCAGATCAAACTCTACCACACCAAACCACTGCTTTTAACCACTACACCACGCTGGCTCTCTCAACCATAAAAGAAGCAGATGCACAACCTTCAGCTCAATGATTCTATGCATTTAATCAATCGCATACACCTTCAGCAAGCAACTAGCACATAGTTCATAGAATATCAGATTTCAGTCTGAAACTCCATGTCCATGCCTAGCAGGAACATAGGGTTGCCAGGTCCCTCTTTGGCACCAGTGGGAGGTTTTCGGGGTGGAGCCTGAGGGTGGGGTTTGGGGAAGGAAGGGACTTCAATGCCATAGAGTCCATGCCTGAGTAGTTTGGCTGGTAGAGCATCTAACTCAATCTCATGCATGATTTGTAGCTATAGAAAGCATTCATCTTGCTATGGTTGGACAATTGAAGGAAGCTGGGAGATAATGGAGTTTGCTTGCAGTAGTTCACCTACAGCAAGCACCAGGAGGTCCTACCTAATCTTTAATGTGTCCATCCTGGTACTTTACATCCCTTCTGTATTGCTCATGCTTCTGATATCCATCACAGTAATATCATGCACATGTTTTACTTTTCTTTGTAGACATAATCCATACAGCATGTATTTTGCCATTCATGCCCTACTTTCTGACATGCATACATTTGATAACACTGATTCATGGTAGCTGCTTTCTTGCTTCCTTTCCCTTTCTATTACCTTTCCTTTGTTCCTATTCCTATTTTGCCCTGATTTTCCATATCCACATCATCCCTTCTTTCCAGTTTAGACTTTCCCATTCATAGACATTAATAGACAAATGATTTGTCCTACTGCATTCAAGATATTGTGGTCCTTCCTAGTTCATTTCCTCCGAAGTATTTGTTTCTGGATTTCTGCTCTTTTACAATCCCTTCTTTATAGTGCAGGCATTTGTTTGGTATATGAGACATTTTAACCCCCAAAACTCACCTATGCCAGTGTACTGATTTTAACTTCTTCTTGTCTAAAATTCCTGCTCAGACATGCAATAACAGAAGGCACCTTGAAAGGCAGTTCTTTGATAGATGGGCTTTAATATGTAGTGCCCTAGTACTAACCTTTAAAATTGCTGGAATGTTTGGCTTCCAGGCTCCTCTCTGTGTTATCATTAGGGATGCCATGACTTTTTCAGCAAACCTGTTAAGTAGATGAACTTACCTTATTTGCCAATCAGTAGGGTTGCCAACATCCAGGTGAGGCCTGGAGATTTTTCAGTATTGCTACTGATCTCCAGACTGCAGAGACCAGTTCCCTTGGGGAAAATGACAGCCACAGAGGGTAGATTCTATAGCATTATACCCCAATGAGGTCCCTCCCCTCCTCAAACCCTGCCCTCCCCAGGCTCCATCCCCAAATCTTCAGGAATTTCCCAACCCAGAGTTGGCAACCCTACTAATCAGGAAAATCTTCAGATTGCATCAAGCAACTCAAACAAGTTTACAGCTGCCTGTTGGTCAGAAGCCAACTCAGTGTTGATGGGCAGATCAGCGGTGAGATGGGTTCTCATCCACCAGGCTCCCTCAGCAAAAAGAGATACACAGTAAAGTTGCAAAAGGGAGCTCTTCCCTCCCCTCCAAGGTGACTGGGGACCCACCTGGTGAGAGACATAACTTTGCAAGGATTTATAGAAAGCCTGGAGAGACAGATAATGCTTAGAAAACCTCTTTTGGAAAGATATACAGCACAGGCAGAGGTAGGATGATCAGCAAAGCATAAAAAACCAATAAGAAAGATGGATGATGCTGGTAACAAAAATATCTGCCAACTGTCTTAGGCTGGGGCTTCAGCTTTGACAATCACCTCTAAAGCAAGAATGAGAATGTATTTTATCGGATCTTGAAGAATGCTTCTCATGCAGGAAACTATATCCACAATGCTTATATATCTTATGAAATAACAGAGGACAACCAGCACTTTCAAATGCAAATAGGGCATCTGATGTATTATATAGGGTATATAAAAGTGTATACTGAATAGATATGAGAATCAGCAGAGCATGAACAAAATATACAGGACCCACAGCTAGGGTTGCCAGGTCTCTCTTCACTACTGGCAGTAGGTTTTTGGGGTGGAGTCTAAGGAGGGCAGGGTTTGAGGAGGGACTTCAATGCCATAGATTCCAATTGCCAAAGTGGCCATTTTCTCCAGGGGAACTGATCTCTGTTGACTGGAGATCAGTTGTAATAGCGGGAGATCTCCAGCCACTACCTGGAGGTTGGCAGCCCTACCCACAGCTCTTGCAAATATGAAACCCCAACCAATAGGAAGAGGAAAGGGCAAAGAAGAGAAAAATTTAATTTGGATGAAGATGTAATGGCAAAAGCTGATTTTTTTCCAGAAGAAGAGTTGCTGCTTCTACCATTACATTTACTACTGCATTAAAACTGGCAAAACTAAATGAAAATGCAGGAGGAAGTCTGTAGTTGTCACGGACCAGAATGCAGACTCTTCCTCATCAGATGAAGAGGCTGAAGACTCAGGAGAAGGGTGATGGGCACCTAACACCACCACAGAAGGAGGAAAACATTGCCAGAAGCCTCCTTTGATGTGTAGGAGGAGCCCCAAGAGTCTGAGTCAGCCTGCTCACCCTGGGAAACAGCCCTGCCTTTGGATTCAGACTTGGACCCTGAACCTTCCACCGCTGAACCAGAGGTCTTTCAACTGCTCCCTCAAGCCCTGAGCCACCTCAACCCCATCAGAGTATTTCTCACCATAACCAGGCACAGGACCTTTAAGTAATGGTAGGTAGCCTGTTCTTGGAGGGGAGGAGCCTAAATCTCCATCTCCTTGCAGTAGTATTTAAGCCCTCAGTCAACCTGAAGAAACATCTAAAGTACACTTGCCTCCTGAACCTTATCCTTGAGTTAAACAGTAGTCATCTAACCCTGCTTGTTTCCTAAGACTGCCAGTGTTCCCCTTTTATTCTTGCTCAGCAGAAAATAGGGATGTTGATCCCTTGAAAGATGGGATGCTTATGAATAGCCATATACAAAAAAGTGGCTCTGGTCCTGATGATAATTTTAACCAGAACTCATTTTTGCTTTTTGATCAAATGTTCCTCTACATTTAATTTTCACTTTTCTGAGAAGTAAGGTTGGTCATGTACCCTAACTAAATCTAACAAAGAGTGCATTTTCTTTGGTTCTTGTAGGTTATGCAGGCTGTGTAACCGTGGTCTTGGTATTTTCTTTCCTGCCGTTTCGCCAGCAGCCATGGCAGGCATCTTCAGAGGAGTAACACTGAAGGATAGTGTCTCTGTGTCAAGTGTGTAGGAAGAGTAATATATAGTCAGAAAGGGGTTGGGTTGATCTGAATCATTGTCCTGCAAAAAGTATCAAAGGTAATGTGCTAATCATTGTCCTGTAAGTATCAAGATAATGTGCTAATGAAGGTGTGGTATGTTAATATGGAACCATTGTATCCTGAAGTGATCTGTTAATGCGTGAAATCCAAAGCTAATCTGCATGGCTATTGTTGACTGTAGTCTTTGTTAGTCTGGACTACAGTCAACAATAGCCATACAGATTAGCTTTGGATTTCACACATTAACAGATCACTTCAGGATACAGTGGTTCCATATTAACATACACACCCTCATTAGCACATTATCTTGATACTTACAGGACAATGACTAGCACATTACCTTTGATACTTTTTGCAGGACAATGATTCAGCTCAACCCAACCCCTTTGACTATATATTACTCTTTCTACACACTTGACACTGAAAGACACTGTCCTTCAGTGTTACTCCTCTGAAGATGCCTGCCACGGCTGCTGGCGAAACGTCAGGAAAGAAAATACCAAGACCGCGGTTACACAGCCTGGATAACCTACAAGAACCAATGAACTCTGACCGTGAAAGCCTTCGACAGTGCATTTTCTGTTTAAACACTAAAACACAAGTTGGGGTTTCTGTATCTGTTCATTAGCAGATGCTCCATTCCATTGGAAAGAGAAGTCTCTGAAACTAATACATGTGGAAGAGGGGGAGTTGATTATCTATTTTCCTTCATTAAGAGGATTTCATGTGAATTGACATTCAGATTCTGGCCAATGAAAGCAAAATCCATGCCATAATGCAAAAATAATGGGAAATGTTCTAATCTTTCCCATTCACAGGCAAATCAGGAGTTAGAAAGGCTTTTCACTCTCATTTGCATCACTTTCCAGTCAAAACAGAGGCTTCTCTCTCATTGGCCAAAAGACAAGGGAGAAAAACATCAAGTATCAGTTAACTCAAATCAAATCAGACCTTTATTGGCATAAAAAATACATACATACATACACACATATTGAGGTTAAAAGGAGGTTTTAAAATTTTGAGCAGGTCTCTTCCTTAGATCACATGCGAGGTTTATATTTTTTAAAAATAAGTCCCAAGAAGCTAGCGACCCCTGCAGTAACCTGAGGATAGCTGTCACTTAAAAGAAATCTAACCAGCTCCTTATCGGTGCCACCAGGGCAATCTTTCAGAAGGGGTTCAATGATCTGTTCCCGTAAGGGTGAGCCATGGGAAAGAAAAAATCCAGGCCACATGGCTCCCTAGCTGGGCACCAGAGGGAGGAAAACAGACATTATAAATTTGGTTGAACCATTTGACTGAGAGTTTTGATGTGTGTTTAGACCCCAAACAACACAAAGTAGTTAACAATATTTTTTCCAAAAATATAAAACATAGTAAGTATCCACAGGTTAAAACATCAATTGGTTAAAGAAGGTAGTTGTTGTTGTTTTTAATTACGCTTAATCTGACATCTTCTTACCCTTGGATTACTCATGGGAAATAAATACTAAACTACACTCTAGAAGGCACTGGATACTTAGAGTGAAACGATAACTCCAATGTGAGAACCAGTGGGGTATAGTTGTTACCATATTAGACTAGAACTGAGGAGACCTTTGATCTGTCACACTTTCACATTCTCCTAACCTACTTTATTAAATTAACGTGATGATAAATTGGGCATAAGAGTCATGTATGTCCCCTGAGCTTCTTAGAGGAAGGGCAGAATAAAAATATAATAAATATGTTTTGGGTGAAAATGTAAACATATTGAGTGATCAGCAGATTGTCCTGGATGAAGGAGGTTGAGTATAAAAAATTGGCAGGTACTCCAAAATTCCTGGAATTTTTCTGCACATAATCAATCATAATTTTATGAACTGGTTACTCCCCCATATTAGCGATGCACAGGAGCTATCAATCAATACACAGTGTAAGTCGGTCATGGAATCATTCAAGCCAGACTGCATTCAAAAAATACACAGAAGTAAGCATTCAGAAATAATCCACATTCCACCTCACCTTCTCTTGAGCATGGCTCTGTGGGTAAGAACAATGTATGGAAAAGCCAAGAGTATGCTCAGGAGAAAAGTCTGGGATTGTGCATTCCATTCAGTCAATTTCAACAATTTTGTTGTGTGTGTGACAGAAGTCAGCAAGGGTCCAATCTACAATGAGGAATGGAAGTTACAACAACAAGCTCAAGGCAGGCAGAACTATGTTGTGCTAAGAACTTCAGTGCAAAGAAGGACCACACAAAGGGAAACAGAAAATTGGGTAGGTTTTGAAGGTCCCTGGGCAGAGTGTGCCTCTCCTTTACTGCCCACCACCAAGCCCTCTGCTTGGGCTTGCCTTCCTGACAACCCACCATATGCCCCCCCCAGCCTGTGCTCCTTGCCTGGTCACAAGCCCCACCACCACCAGGGCCACAGACACCTGCACCACCCACAGCCCTTTCTCTGCAGCGTGGAGTGATGTATGCAGCAGGGAGTGCTGCCTCTGTGCTATCCAGCTGCCATTGTGTATTACCTGCATGATCTTCCCTGGTGCTGTTGAGCAGCTATGGTTGCCAGCTCTGGGTTGGGAAATACCTGGAGATTTTTGGGGGTGGAGCCTGAGGAGGATGGGGTTTGGGGAGGGGAGGGACTTCAGTGGGGTATAATGCCATAGAGTCCACCTTCCAAAACGACCATTTTCTCCAGGTGAACTGATCTCTGTTGCCTGGAGATCCGTTGCAATAGCAGGAGATCTCCAGCCACCAGCTGGAGGTTGGCAACCCTAAGAGCAGCTGGGAGCACAGGTCGCACTGGTTAAGTATTCATGAGCGGAGCAGCAGGATTTGATACACAATAGATGTCAATTCTATGAAGCAGTACTCTAACCACACAGCCACAAAGAGAAGGAAAATCCATGATCTGGTCTCTCTCAAGGCCCAGGCTTGTCTCCCTTCTCCATTCCCCTTTCCCATGTAGGGTCAGATTTGTAGCTAAGTAACTCATTATTAGTACCATAATCCCTGCCTTTTGGCATTCCTAAACACTGGCACTAGAATAATGGATTTTTTAAATGTGTATTCCAGCCATTTAATTCTGGGCGCTGAAAAATGGACTACATTGAAACAAAGACTCAGGTTTCTAAACAACAGTGCAAAAGTCAGTTCATATACATTTTGCAAGGGAGTATAATACACACCACTGTGTCAGAGTTTATAATAAGATGTCATGAGATTAATCCTCTGTTTAGTTTTGTTTTTAAATAACCTTTGCATTAGTAGACACTGAAGTAAATACAAGCTTTAAACAAATATCCTAAGAAACAACATCGATGCTCCATATGTTTCCATTAGTGAGTAGCTACTGGAAAGTTTTTCCATCTAAACCACCAAGCAGTGTTTCCTGTTTTTCTGAGAAAGTCACCCATCCTTAATAACTTAATGAGACCTAATTCTCAGTAGATAGGTCATTTATGCATGGTCGCTTTAACTTCCTTTATTCCCTGTTTCAGCCAGGATCAAAGTAACCCGGGTTGGGGAAACTGTATGCATTGGCTGGAATGACCAGGGATGAAACTGTGTGCTAATGGAGGCATGAATACAGAAAAGCAGTATCCCAAGTTCAAATCAAGTCCCACCCCTTTAAATGCTGCTCTGTAATTGGCTGACTTTGCAGTACTCACCCTGAGAGAAGATTGCCTTCCCCCCAGACCCAACTGCTGCATAAAAAAGTATTTTAAGAACAAAAAACAGAGTAATCTGAAAGAAGGGGGGGAGAAAGCCAAGCCTCATTTTTTAAAAACCTTTTTTTTTGCTCAAAAAGAGCTCCGATGTAGCAGGAACCACTTGAATCCCTGCCTCTTTACACACTGCTTCATGATTGGCTGTGAGAGAAGCCAATCTTCTGTGCTTCCCCTATTTGGTTATCTGCATGCTGCCTTGAAGAGGGGTTTGGGAAAGGGTGGGGCGAAGCTCTATCCGAGAACAGAGTATGCACACTCTGTGACTCCGGAATGAGCCAGGATGAACGGTTTAATTTGGGCCAGAAGAGGAATGGGAAAAGCAGGATTTATTTTGTATTGAAACAGTGTTGAGCTTCCAAGGAATGAGGTAATGTGCATACTGAAAAATTTGATCCTGGCTAAAACAGGGAATAAAGGAGGGTAAAGCAACCATGAATAATTGACCATAGTACCCTGACAGCTCCCTCATTCACTAGTTTAAGGAAAGTCCAGAGCTTCAAGAAGGGGCCACCACTCCTCCCAGCTGGAGGGGAGATCTCTGCTTGTGTCTGTGGGGGACAAAAAAATAGCAGTCTTGAAATTCAGAAGAAAGGTAGAGAAAAGTAGACTGAGACCATTGTAAGTTGGCCAGAGGGAGTAGATCTGCTGCCTTATAGGAGTACCTCTGAGCCTCTTCCTCTATAGTTAGAAATAAATCAAACATTACAAAATTGTCGTAATCCAGTGCTCTCTCCTTCAAAGGAAAGAAACCCTGTAACAATGGAACTTGTCCCTCAGGGAAGTAGGGAGTATGTAAGAGTGTTCTGGATGGAGTGAATTAGAGCACAGCGATTGTGAAAGACCTCTACCTCCACCCCACCCCTATCCTGTACACCCAGGACGTTAGACACTTTGAAGGACTCTCTGACTTCTATGAAGCTAATAGACTCTAGCTGGGGGGATTAATTAGGATAAGATGAAAACTGCTTCCTCTAATTCTAATTAATCACATTCACCCCTGAAAGACTCAGCTACACAGCCCCTAGTAACTTAAAAATAACTAGAATAGGGGTAAAAACAGAGCCAGAGACTGCAACTCTTCTGTACAGCATGGGGTGGGAGAGATAAATAGATAACCAACACCCTTGTTCTGATTTGAGTCTAGGTGAATTCTTGTTTAGGTCTGAATCTCAGGGCAATGGAAGTAGCTCCACATGTATTTTAGTTAAAGATTTACATCCGATTTTTTTCTGCTCATCGGGGACTCTCAGGGTGACTCACAAAAAAGCACAATCATGAAATGGTAACAGCAAAAACTGCCCTCGGCAAGGCTGGAAGGAAAAGGAGCAGCAGCTGGACTCCCCACGATCTGGGTCCAAACTTCAAATGAGGCAAGACCTCTCGGAGAACTCCTTTTTCAAGTGCCTTTTAAAGTTAGGTTTTAATTGGTATCTGTATTATTTTTAAATTTCTGTCACCCCCTTTGGGAGCCTCTTTTTGTTTTGAGCAGGTAGCTGAAAAACACAGTAAAAGGCAAGTGTAGTATAGTGCTAGATAAATGAGGTTGCAGTTCTAAGAATACTTTTCAGTGAGTAAACCACACTGGATAAAATGGGACTTACCTATGAAGTCGGTTTCAGGTAGCCAGGTCAAGGCTGACTCAGCCTTCCATCCTTCCAAGGTCAGTAAAATGAGTACCCAGTTTGTTGGGGGTAAAGTGTAGATGACTGGGGAAGGCAAAACAAAGCCCCGTAAAACAAGAGTCTGCCTAGTAAACGTCGTGATGTGACGTCACCCTATGGGGGTCAGTAATGGCCTGGTGCTTGCACAGGGGACTACTTTTACCCTTTACCTATGAATAGACCTGCTTAGTATTGCTGCCTTAGCAAGCAGGAAGCCACCCAATAGCTGCAGTGGGAAACAAGAATGCTCCCATTTATTTATCTCTGACCCCTTCCCTACATGACTTTTCACAGACCCACAAGATGGGTCTTTTCAATTCTGCCTTTTAACCCAACTCTGGGTTCCCAAGATGGCAAATATTAAAATATTTAAACATTTCAAACACTAAAATCAGCATTAAAAATACAAATATATACAAAATATTTAAAACAATTAAAGAAAACACACAAACACATAAACAGGAAGGAAGGCTAATAAGAGTTAGTGAGGGAATATCAAACAAAATAAAACAAGTCTTCACCCAATTGCAGGTGACAACGACAGAGGCAAACAGATGAATCTCCCTGGAGAGGGAGTTCCAAAGTTTCGATGCCACAGCTAAGAAGGCCTTTCTTGGGTCGCCACCAATCTGGCTTCAGATGGCAGGAGAGAACCAAAGCAGAACCTCTGAAGAAGACCAGAGAGGTAGTTTCCTATGGGAGTTGGTGGTCCATAAGATATTGTGGCCCCAGTTCCCACATTTAAAATGGTAATAGACTCTTATCTTTGTTCAGTTCTAGTTATATTGCATGGATAAATTAGTAGTTATGCTAATAAATTAATATTGAGAGAGAGAAAGAAAGAGTTATTTAATTGATTACAATTTTGGTTCTTGTAGGTTATCCGGGCTGTGTAACCGTGGTCTTGGTATTTTCTTTCCTGACATTTTGCCAGCAGCTGTGGCAGGCATCTTCAGAGGAGTAACACTGAAGGACATAAAGAAATATCCTTCAGTGTTACACCTCCGAAGATGCCTGCCACAGCTGCTGGCGAAACGTCAGGAAAGAAAATACCAAGACCACGGTTACACAGCCCGGATAACCTTTAAGAACCAATGAACTCTGACTGTGAAAGCCTTCGACTATTACAATTTTGTAAAAGTGGTTTTTTTAAAGGTCATTAGTACTGGAGAGAAAAGCAAGAGTAACCCTACAGATGACCCTGACAAACCCGCATAAAGATCATGAAAGAGAAAGCTCAAGATCCACCTTTTGAAGTCAGTTATTGATTGTACATTACAGTTGGATCCTGAAGGGAGACTGTATGAAAGCTAAGCTGCTCACTAAGGAAATCAATAAGGCTAACATGCTTTCTAGTTTCCCAGACTGTGTAATTCTTTGGGCATTTATTTTTCATTATACAAGTTTGAGCTACAAGCATTTGAAGTTTTGGCCCAATTGCCCCATCAGACAGAAAGTCTCTCTTCTCACACAGCCTGGACACCTGTTTGGCTATATGGACATATGATCACATACAGTTAGATTCATTAGCAGTTCTTATCTAAAGTGGGTTTTGTTCAGCAGGCACTTGCTTTGATATTCTTCATATACCCAAACTACTAAAAGAGTCTGAAGCAAGATCAGAGCAAAGGAACGCAGCTGCAGTATACCCTGGCCTATTTGTATAGTCAATGTCTATTCCCTTTTCCACTCAGCCATAACTGCCTTTCTGTAGTCTGTCTTTGAAGGAAATGAAAGAACACAAAGCAGTCATTCTTCCCTTCCACATATTTCAAAGCAGTGGGCCTTCTATAAAGAAATGTAATATGGGTAGAAATCTCATCTAAATTGGGATTTTTCAAATCTTACCCCACAGAGCCATCCCAAACCAAAGGAAAAACTTTTGAAACTTACCTCCAGCTGGCAAAATCTAAGTTAAGATGAGTAGTGTAGCTGTGACTACACTGTATTTCAACACTTGCTGGTGCATAGGTTTAAATGCTCAGGAAATGGTGATGAATTGTGGCATTTTTGTGAAGTTTGTACTGATAATATCAATCTATTTTGTCCTTTAAGGGCAAGATGATCGAGGGAACAGTTGCAGAACAACTCTGGGTCTTCCTGGGTAACTCATCTACTTTTCAGTTTGGTTTCAGGTCATGACGGCCCAGAGATGGTGCAGATGGTTTTAGTTGATGATCTCCATTCAAATGGATACAAGTGCCATAACCTCTTTGCTGCTCTTTTTGGATTTATCAGCAGCCTTTGTTATGGAGGACTTGTTGAGATGTTCAGATGTAGAAGTAGGTGTCAAGCATGTGTGTTGGAATTGCTTAAATTGTGAACTGTTGCTCATCAGTGAACTGTTGACTTCTGAACTGTTGCCCTAAGTTGTTATCAGTATGGGACTTATCCAATGGGTTTCCAAAAGGCTCTGTCATATCTTCCAAACTATTTAATCTCTATATAAAGCCTTCTGGAGAAATCAAGTGTGGTTCTGGAGTTGGTTGTCATCAATATGCTGACAACAGTCATCTCTTTATTTCTTTATCCAAATTGGCCAACAATGCTATAGAGGTCTTGAGGTACTGGCTGACTGCTGTGGTTAAATGGCTTAAAGGTGAACAAGCTGAAGCTCAACTTGACAAGACAGAGGGGATGCTTTTGATCAATGCCAGATTTATCATACAACTTTTGAATTTTTCAAAGAACTCTTCTTTGAAAAACCACTGCAAGAAGAACAGATTTTCCTGAAGAACCCCCTTGGCCCAAACACATAGGGAATTTTAACTGAATAATAACATATATTTTACCTTATTTTGCATCATCGGCCTTGGCCTTATTTTTTATCTTCTGTGTTATTCCAATGATTTCAATAATGAGGGGATTATCTAACTAATGAACTGCCTCCTAAGCCATTTTGGGCCGGGAATACCCCCTTTTTTTTTTGCCGAGATATGCCACCTTTTTAGGTAGTGTATCTCCCATGTAACCCTATGAAGGGTTGCACAGATTTTTATTGGTGCGGGGCCGAAACCTCCTTTGGAGGCAGCGCAGCCGCATTGCCTCCAATGACCGGCACAGGCATTCCTCTCAGGAATGCACTGTTATTCTGTTTATTATTAGATTTTTTTTTTTGTCAACCTTCTTGGTTACCTGTTGTTTCTGGGTTGAAGTTCTTTCTTCCTCTTTCTGTTTGGGTTTTGTGGCTACCAATTGTAAATCAGTCCAACTATGTTCTAGAGCCCATTTTTTGGCCTGTAGCATTGACCGTGGCAAGAAGATTTCTTCACTACCAAAATACAAATACGAAATGTATATTTCCCCACTACTACTGAGTCCACAAGGTGTCATCCAGCAGAACTTACCCAAGCTCTGGTAAAAGCTTGCTTCACCCTGGTCACCAAAATGTCCTGAGGGAGCCCTCAGGACACTGTTTGCCAGATATTGTGTCAATAAAGTCACTCAAATCTTTTTCAACTGGGATGCCACATTGGGTACTGTATAACTGCTGGTTGTGTCCTTGGGCTCTTTTTGGTACCACTGTTTGGATGTGTTTTGGCTTGCACAGACAGAGTTCTTGGAGAGGCGAGGGTTACCACATGTATGTTTGATCCTAGCCCATCAAATGACATGTACCAGAGACGTAGTAACCAGATGGGTTTGGGTGGTGATCAATACCTCATTAAGAGAGTGGTATATTTCTGCATTCTTGAATGGAACGCACTTGAACACACCCTCACTGATCTTGAATGAGTTATCCAGCTATTGACTAGACATGAATTTTCTGTTTTGTGGCGAGATGCTTGAGTGGATCATGGTAACCAAATTTCAGCCATTTCTGGATGAAACTGATGGTCTGGAGAGAGACTATATCTGGACAGAATGTTGCCATCAGGGGCAGAGCTTTAACCATCTACTCCTCCCCAACTCTGCTGCAACATAAGCTTCAAGAAAGCTGCCTCTTGGAAGAAAAGAAGTGCCTGGAGAGAGACTGTTGTCAGCAAGAGCAGAACTTTTAACCTGTGTTCTCTTTCCCTTCCCTATGGATTAATTTGTTGCTGCCAGGTAGATATGTTTTATTTCTGTATGTATGTAGTTATGGCCGGTTTCTTTTTTACGTTGCAAGCTGCTTTGAGTCCACACTCAGTGGAGGAAACTGGGGTGAAAATATCCAAATAAATAAAATAATTACCTGTATCCATTTATATTTGGATTCTAGCCAGCACTCATATCGGAAACTATCATGGTTGCCCTAGTCAGAGATTTATATCAGGAGGTGGACAGGATGGGTGTGACCATGTTCATTCTCCTTAGGCTCTTTGCAGTTTTGTTGCAATTACGCTTAAAATCCTTCTGGATTGCCTTGTTCGCATTAGGAATTGATTACTGCATTCTAGTGAGTTCAGCAATCTTCCCATCAGGAAGGAATGAAGGTAGTGCTAGATGAACTTTTGTTCTTCTTCATCACGCTTATGATATGGGATGCCTCAGGATTTCATTACCTCTCCCATCTATTCAGGGAAGCACTGAGGATGTGTGGAAATCTGGAGTCAAGAGCAATGCTGATGACACCCAACTCTTTTTCATCTAAGGCAGGTGGGCTACTGGGTATTCTGAAGAGGCATTTAGACTCAGTAATGGAATGTACAGAGATCAACAAACTAAAGCTCAGTGTAGACAATACAGAAGTATTGATGGTAGGTCAACTTGTACCATTGTAAAAACATATGAAACAATAATTTTAAAAGGAACCAGTGTGGGGTAGTGGCTTGTGTGATGGACTAGGGATCTGGGTGACTCAGGTTCGATTCCCCGCTCTGCCAAAGCAGCTCACTGGGTGACCTTGGGCCAGTCACATTCTCTCAAATTAACCTACTTCACTGGATTGTTGTGAGGGAAAAAAATGGAAGAGAGGAGAATGATGTAAGACACTTTGGGGTATAAATGAATGTAATAAATATCAAAATAAAAATGTGTTGAAGAATGTGCTTTCCATTATTTCTTTGGGGTATAAATGAATGTAATAAATATCAAAATAAAAATGTGTTGAAGAATGTGCTTTCCATTATTTCATTGCAGGCAGTCCATTGTGATCCAATCTTGTAATGTTCCTTTATTCCCTGTATTAGTGTGTTCTTTTATTGTGTTGTATTATTTCCTACTACATTGTGTTTAGATGTAATCTACCTTGAGTCTCAGCAAGAAAGGTGGACTATAAATGAAGTAAAAGCTAAATAAGGAAAGAGATTTCAATGGCAGACTTCAATGTGAACATTTGTCAAGACTGTTAATGACAAGAATAGGCAAAATATTTTTTCCACTACTAAGGAAAGCTTTTTAGGGCTGAACATTTACACACACATACTTGGGAGTAAATCCCATTGAATTCAGCAGGATTTATCTGCAAGTAAACATGTATGGAAACAGCTCATGTGTCAATAACAATTGCCTAAAATCCACAGTCCACTGATGTTAGTGAGAAGGCTATAACAGCAGCCGTCTTAGAAATGAGACTGATAGCAAATCATCACAATCCTTTTAAATAAGAACAGGTTTTCGCACTTTACTTGTCACTGTTATTTTCTGTTACTTGTCAAGTTGTTGCTCTGTGGGTCCCACAAACTGAGATAAAAAAGTGTGCAAGGTGACTGCTTTGATTAAACCACCTCTCTTCAGTGTGAATGTGCATTTAAGTCTTTGACTGGAGTAGATATTTCTCCCTGAAGAGAAATACCCAGCTGTCTCTGCTATCTGAATAAGGTAGTGGCATCTTCTAGTATTCTTGATGCCCCCAATGCACCCTTTTCAGCCTTGTGCAACATCATCAAGGAGACAATGATTCCTTCTGCACTTCTTTACTGGCCGGTGTCTCATGGAAGTGCCTCGTGGAAGTGGACAGGGAGTCCTGCCACAGGCTTGACATGTACATTTCCCCACCCCACACACCATCAGGTGTCTTGCACTATTTAAAAAAGACTGCAGAAGGCAAGCACCATCAGTGCAATGAAATGGGTAAGACTGGGCTTAGTTCACAGTTTAATTACTAGGAGAATCTTTCAAAGTACATCTAGGACTTGTGCCTGGAGTCTCTTCATGCCTATAAATAACTTGCAACAGTTCACCTCCATGGCTCCTGCAATTTCCCTGTTGCTCTTAAACCCCTTGTAATTCTTCATGTACTGGTAAAGTCACTATTCGGCTATAATGAATAGATACCCTCTATGGTTGCTTTCCCGCAGGGTTTCCTGCACAAAACAAGTAAAGTGTGGAAGTAATACATGAATATGCACCTGCCTTTAAACACCCATGTCTCATGTATCTAGGAAACCATATTGTTACCTTGTCTTTCTAAAACTTCTTCCTAGGACAGCAAGAGAGAGTCTAATTTATGTAGTTATTTGTACCCCATTCTTCTTCCCAATGGTGACCCAATGAAATTGAAAACATAATTCTCCCCATCTCCATATTATCCATACAACAACAACCCTGTGAGGTAAGTTAGGCTAAAAGAGTCACTGATCCAAGGCTGCATGGTAGAGAATCCATGCCATAAGGGATCTGAACCCGGGTTAATTTCACATCATGCAAGACTGCACTGCCTCAGAGCAATCAGTCTAGGAAGCCTAGATTGGAGCTCCCAAGCAGGTATTTCATTATTAGCATTCCAAACATTTTAGGTGCTCAGTTCTGCACATAACATTACTCTTCAGGAACTAAACAAAATCAAACACTATAGCACTGTGTCGCTTAACGAAGAACTACAGTGTAGTTTGAGAAGAAAGGTATTTGTCAATTGCCAGGAATTATAAATGGCTTCAGTATTGGTATTGTTGTTCATTTTATGTTGTTTCTAAAAGGGTAAGGAATGTATGTTTTTGCTTTATAGACAGGTTTTAAAGAGGCAAACACACAGTCATGATCTCTCTGGCTAATACACCATTCCCTATTCACCATGGTCATTAGAGCTGGTTATATTTAACTTACCCCCCCACCCATTCTTTCCACCTGGGGCTTACATTCTGCTTGCTTGGCTGTTCTGCTTGCTATATGAGTGGCCTGTCAGCAAGATGAATGAATGTAAGCCCAAGTGCATTTTGAAAGAATCTGCTATTGCAGAGTGTGTTTTCAACAAGGCAGAACAACATTCTTGACAGCTTTCTTAGAAGACTGGCCAGTGAGTGAGCCTGGCAGCTTCAGAGATGCCCTCTCATTAACGAACAAAGGAAGCCTAAAGCCTTTTCTCTTCAGAAAGCCTACTCTTGCCCCAGAGAACAAAACTGCAAAGCAGAGAGTCTACCATATGAGTTAAGGCTCTCCCAGGGATGCTTCAGAAACTTTCACCAGAATGTTGCAGTTCCAGATTATCTGGTCTTAAGTGATCAGCTGGAAATCGTCCATCGTTCCATTTTATTTTTGTATGGGACATTGTGCATGTGCAGTTGAGTGCTGTTTTCAGTTCCTTCAGTTAACCCCCATATTTTCCCCCTCAGCATTTCCGTGAACCCACAAATGTTGATCTAACACAGCAAAAAAACCCACACAAAACCTAATTGCTATTTGTAAATGCGATTGCATCAGATAATTTTGTGTGTAGAGTTAGTAGTGTGTGCTGATAAAAGACCACAAAACTGGATGTGATGGTTAGCTGTATCAAGATTATGTTTGTGTAGAATGACCTGGATGGCCCAGGCTAGCCCAATCACATTAGATCTTGGAAGCTAAGCAGGGTCGGCACTGGTTAGTATTTAGCTGGGAGACAACCAAGGAAGTCTGGGGTTGCTACTTAGAGTCAGACAATGGCAAATCACCTCTGTTTGTCTCCTGTCTTGAAAACCCTATGGGGTCACCACTTTCCATGACCAGAGTACATTATCTGTCATGCACATAATTACATCAGAATTGCCTTATTGCAATATCAGGAAAGAGGAGGGCAGCAATAAGTGGAAGGGCCTGAAATCCTCTTATTTAAACTGGAATTCAGGATGAAAGAGTGAACTGATGGAATCATAAAGGAACAGAATGAGGAGAAATCTATTTACCCTTATTCTTTTCATTCACCAGCCTTTCAAACAAGCAAACAAAGTACAATCTAGAACCACAAGTACAGAGTAGGAGCCTACAGGGCAATGGCTCCTGGGGGCTCATACATATTTCTCAGGACAGATTAGACTTTAGAGGTGCACTGACATCTACACTCACTTTGTTTCTTACTATTCTTGTTCACTGCTGTGTCCAGAATTCCTGTACTCTACATATCCACAAGCACTCTGAGCTGCACAGGCTTTCAAATTTGGTCTGAAAAAGTTAGCTTTCAGAGCAAGAGTTTATACAGTTGTGTAGACACAGAGTAACTTAGTTGTTCAACATTCTAGCATTATGATGCCTGACAATTCTATTCATTATAAAATCAAAACAGGTTTTCACAACAATTGGAAATATAGCAAAGAGAAACTTTCTGCAGAGCAATGTAATCAGACATAAAATGTATGAGTATTCAAAGTTGTTTTTAATTGCCTGAATCGTGAAGATTCACAAGTTTACGAATTACTTTGAGTGTGTGTGTGTCCAAAAATATACTATCAATTTCTGTTTTTCCACTTACACTCTGTCAAAAAGTTAACAAATATGAAAAAGATTGTCATTGAACCAAGGGTGAGTAACTAAAGAGGATTTAAATTATTTGAGAGAGGCAGCACTTCTTATGGTGTGCCCAGCTATTACAAATTTGTTTCTGATCCAACACCACCAAAAGTTGTTTACCAGAAGCAAACGCACTGCCTGTATGTAGCCCAGGCAGTAATCTTCTTTCCAACCACATTCAACTCTCTGGAAGAAATTGCCATCTCTTCACAGCCTGACATCATTCCCTGAGAGTTAGGAAATGTATGAATTTTTCTTCCAGCAGAACATTTGTCTTATTTTGCTAGCGTGATTACCTACATTCTGCTTAGCTAGAAGCATCTTTGTCGAATCATCGTTGCTGTTAAACTAATTCTGTTCTTGGTGCCACAATTTGTCCAGAACCAGCAGAGGCAATGAAATATGAGTATTTAAATGTTACACAAATGTTATCCACATCATTATTTGCAATTTTAGTCATATCAAAATAATTTCCCAGCTGTTCCTGCAATCAATCTTTGTGGTTATCAAGATTCAGTTTAGTAGTATCACGTTATTTGAATAGCTTTATGGTGTGAGATCTGGGCTTGCAGGAGCCTCTGGTTTTCCAGCACGTTTTGTGGGTCTGGTAACAGTAAAGACTTTAATGTATCTTTGATATATGATGCTGCACACAATCTGAAACCAGCATTTGGATCATGTATGCATCCAGATGTAGGCTCAGAATACCCAGCTGTTGCCGTGCTTGATGATATCTAGAATAGTATCGTGCCATATGTTCCTAAGATAGTGCCACTGCAGAGTTGCATGCAGCTACATTGGATAAAGTATGTAGATATGGCATGTGTATAAAATTTCAAAACTGTCAGTCTATTTCATCTACAGATCTGGCAAGACTGGCAGTGCAGATCTAACACATTTAAGTGTACTTCTAAGTCCACTGAAGGTAAGCTTCCCCTTTTAGGAAAGGTGGGAGTTCATAGAGCATCTGTCACCTAGTTCCCAGTCTACCTCAGAATCAGAAAAAATGTAGATTGCTTAGGGGAACCAATAGCTCAGCCTTAGGAGCTCTAATTGGTTGAGTGGCATCACAGCTGCTTCCGGTATAAAACGGAATCACTTTTGCTGTCCAAGGGCTATTGGGCTGAGAACTGACTATATAACATACTACTACTCATCTTTAATAAACATATAACAATTTTATTAACAAAGAACAGTATTTTTATTGGAAACATTTTAATATTGGAAAAATTATGGCCACAACTAAAATTAATGGCAACAGTGTTATTGACGCATTGGCGAAGCATGGGAAGGCTGGATGGGGGAATCAGCCGTCCCGTTGCGAACTGATGCAGGCCTGAACTCTCAGCGGTCCTGCTGGGAGTAGTAGAGGATGACGGTATGTGGGATACACATGGGCTTGCGCCACTTGGTGTTCCCCCGTCACTCAGGTAGAGGCCAAACCTGCCGCCCCCTATGCGGCAACTCAACTCCTTGGCCTCCCCCAAAACCCCTTATTGGGGTCCCCCAGTTGGAGGAAGGGGCACACAGGCCGCTTCCCCCCATCAAAACCCATCCAGCCCCATGCGTAAACCGCCAACTAGCTGGGCATTACCCCGCCCAGCTACCGCCAACGCGCCTTAGCACTGCAGCCAGTTTTTTAGGGCATCTTGAATGCCATGTAGCCATATATCAGACCCCCACTCTGATAAGTGGACCCCATCTGGTCTGAATAATGCCACCATCCGGTGGGAGATATCCCAATGCCGTATTATAAATCCCCCGAGGGATACCACGGTCTTCCCCACCGTGTTTGTGACCTTACGCCTGGCAACATCCAAAGGCCGGGCAGGTGCCCCCCAACACCAACTCCGCCTCTCCAATAAATCGGACCACCCGATGGTCGTCTTGGGCCAGTGCTTTGCCAGCGCCCGTAGGTTTAGTTGTGCTGTTTCTGACAGATTCTTCCCTTTGCGGAAACCCAGGTCATTCTCCCCAAGCTGAATAATTAAAATGTCCGGGATTCCAAGCCGTTGGGAATAGCGCTGTATTGCAGGAAGGAAAGAAGACCATCTCATTCCGCGTTGGCCCAGCCACTGGATCGATATCTGTCCAATCCCCAGGTGGTGCCCCCATCCGGATGACTCAGCATTCCGTCCGGCCCAGTATACCATGCTGTGTCCCAAAATCCAAACTTGTGTTGATCGACACGCTGGAACTCAAAGAATGGAAGAAACAAAGCTTGTATTAGTTCAGTTCGAGGTGTGGGTGAATATAAGCCCTATAAGCAGCTGATTTCCACCTGCCAAGCGCCTGGATGTGCGTGACAGGCAACCCCAAGCCGGCTGCCGTTGTGGCGGCCCCGATCCTAAATGAATGTGAACCAAATTCATCCACCGGTAAACCAGAGGAACACAAACATAACTTGAGCACACGCACAAACTGGAACCTTGTCACAGGTGAACCATCCCTATGCATGAATAGCCAACCAGGCCTGGGAGGGCGAACATGCAGGAAGCGCTTTAGTGCCCTGACCGGGCATGGCCCATGCCCAAACCCCTTATACAAGCGTATAATCTCCCCTTTTGCTCTCTGGTCCGTTTTTGACCGTCTGACCCTTAAGCTCAATTTGCTCCCAGAGGTGGTAACATCCTGAATTCCCAAAGCCCTTTCGCTTCTATCATGCGATGATGCTGCGACCAGCTCACTGGCCCTAAGAGCTCCGAAAAATGCAATAGCAAAAACGGCTTTAAATAACACCGCCTCAAAACTGGACCCGGCATACTGACTCAGTGGCCCTAAACAGCCGTTTTAAAATGCCTATGATAACTGGCCTGCGCCGGTCAGGTTTACTGGGTACTGCCCTCCGCCATCTGGCAGCTGCCCGGCGAGCCACGAATGACCCATATGGGTAAGGAAACCCATAGGCCCGTCTGAAAAAGTTATGGCAGCCATATGGACCCCAATGGTCCTTGCCGCAAAACCACCCTCCTTCATATGGGCTAGGTAGCGAAGGGCCATGACTTCAGAGACAGGCCAGCCACTTGAGCCTCCTACCGCTGCAGTGAAAGCCAGAAATTTTTTGACTGCCGCTGAGTAGGACTGGAACGTAGATTGCGAGATGGAATCGAAAACTGCTTGCAGTATCACACGCTGCCAAGGGCCCATAGCTCCTGAGGAAACGTCTGGGGGAGGATGTCTGCCCCCGGGGCCAAACTCCGGAATCTGTCCCACTGTGATCGAGACAACGCATCAGCCACTGAATTGTCCACTCCCGGGACATGTCTGGCCGTGAACCCAATGTTATTATAAAGGCAAGTCAGTACGAAGTGCCTGACAAGCCGCATGACTCTTGGCGATTTGGACGTTTGTCTATTCACTATTCTCTCCACTGCCTGGTTATCACACCAAAATATAACTTTTTTATTTTGGAACTGGTCAGCCCAAATCGTTACAGCCACCACCAGTGGAAAAAACTCCAAGAAAGTCAGATCCCTGACTAAGTTGGATGCCGACCAATGGCTAGGCCAAGGTTGTGCGCACCACTTGCCTGCAAAGAATACCCCGAAACCGATGCTGCCTGACGCATCGGACTGAACCTGCAAGTCGGCCCTGATTTCAAGCGGGTCTTGCCAAATGGCTACACCATTGAAGTTGGAGAGAAAGCTAAGCCAAGTGGTGATGTCGTCTTTTATCCCCCGGGTAAGCCAAATTTTGTGGTGAGGGGCCCTGACTCCAGCTGTGGCTCGCGACAGCTGAGCACAGAAAGCCCGTCCAGGTGAAATGACCCTACAGGCGAAATTTAAATGCCCAACTACTGACTGCATCTCCCGCAGTGTGCATTTTTTCTTGGCCAACAACGCTGTCAAGAGTTCCCTTAATGCTGTCAACTTCACACCAGGAAGCCTGGAAGTGCCCGCAGTGGAGTCTATTTCTATCCCCAGGTAAACTAATTTTACTGCTGGGCCCTCAGTTTTTTCTTCTGCAAGTGGGACACCCAGCTCAGCAGCCAAGGAAGTGAATGCAGCCAAGAGCTGGATGCAGGAGTTAGTAGCAGCTGGCCCCACAAACAAAAAATCATCCAAATAGTGTGTTACGCTTGCCAGTCCAGAACGCTGAACCACCGCCCATTCTAAAAACATGCTAAATGTTTCAAACGCTGCACAGGCAACGGAGCAGCCCATAGGCATTGCTTTATCGACATACCAGCAGTCGTTAAAATAAAACCCTAGTAAACAGAAATCCTGCGGGTGGACTGGGAGAAGCCGGAAGGCCGATTGAATATCGCACTTAGCCATAAGCGCACCTCTGCCGCAAGATCTTACAATTTTTACGGCGTCATCAAAAGAAGCGTACCTAACTGAGCATAACTCAGCTGGAATTGCTTCATTCACTGATGCTCCTTTTGGGTGCGACAGGTGGTGGATAAGGCGATATTGACCTGGTGCCTTCTTGGGTACCACCCCAAGGGGAGATACTCCTAAATTCGGAAATGGAGGGGCATTGAATGGGCCAGCGACACGTCCAGCCGCACATTCTTTTGCTATTTTATCAGCCACTATCTCAGGCATGTCTTGTGCTGACTTAAGGTTGCCTGAGTGCATGGGGACCCGAGGACCATTAAATGGGATGTGAAAGCCATGAGCAAAACCTTCCCATAAGTACAAGGCTTCATTCCTGGCAGGATACAGGGCAAGAAGCCTGGCCAAAGGCTCCAAAATTATGGGCGTTGAAGCCAGGCCTAGCCCACTGACCCCTTCACTTTCCCCCTGCATTGATATTGGTTGATCCCCCCTCCTTTTTTGTCGAGGGGCGGCTCCCTCGAAAGGGCTGGGAGCTGGTACCGGCTCGTGGGCAATTAGATCTTGGATGAGGGCCATAGCACGAATCACAGCAATGCTCATACCTGCATTTTTGCCCTTGGGATCGACCTTGCCCGTAATCCCAGCAGATGCACCTAGAGCTATCCCTCCGGATAGGTTTACTTTGACCTAAGCGCCCCCCATCTTGCTTAACCTTAACGTGGGGAGCCACTGTCACCAACCACAGTTTATCGTTGATGAGGTCCCATCTTGCACGCTCACTCTGCGATGCACGCTTCCGGAAGGCCTCATCGTACTCAATCGCTGCCTGGTCCCCGGCAAGAGAGCGGGCTTTTAAAACATTCCCGAAATGATTACCCAAATGCCACCCTCTTTCTGGGTAAGCTGATGCAATGACCCCCATGTAAATATTATAGCCAACCAACCATTTGTCAAAGGACTTGTCATTGCCTGCCCCTTTTTCTTTTCGCTTCTCCCTCCTGGAAGATTTGGACCTGCGGCCCTCATCGACCTCAGGTTTAGCAAGGGAGAAGACGTCGATGTAATAACCGTCCAAAGCATCCTCCCTGATTCTCCGAGGGAGGTGGATACCTGGAGGGTCCTCCTCATCATTGAAGGTGGGTGGCAATGTGAGGAACTCCTCATCCCTGCCCCCCTCCCACACATGCTTTCTGGATGACCTGATCCCAACCTCCCTGGACCTCCTTCTTCTACGCAACGCCCAGGAGGGCAAGCCTGGTACATTGGCAGCTGCCAACCAGTAGTCTCCAATCTCTCTCACGGACTCGGACCCTGAAGAACTCTCACCCGATGAGCTGGTGCTTTCAGATGTATCTGGCCGCCGTCTGTCCTTCTTCCCTTTGCGACCTCTCCCGGATGGCCTCTGTCTGTGGTGTGATGAATGCCTACTCTAATCAGAAGAATCAGAAGTTGAGGATTCCCCCCGGTGGCGCCGCCTAGTTGTAGATTGCGTGCCGCTGGTGCTGGGCTCCTCAGTGGAGGTGTCCATCCGCTCTTCGCTAGCTATGGCCTGGTGAGAGCGAAGCTGCCCAACTTCATCTGACAGCCGCTGTATCACCACTGACAGCTCCTCAAGAGTCGCCTGTCCACTCGTGCAGTCATGAGGGGACTGAGCTCCTGCCCCAAAGGACAGCCTCCTAGAGTTAGAACGCCCCCTAGAGGCTACAGTTGGAAGGTACATACAACTAGTGTTAGATCGTCCAGTGATAGCTCGCCCTCTAGTGGTAGCTCGCCCCCTAGGGGCAACAGGTGAAGGGGGCTGCCCCCTAGAGACCACTGGTGTTGGGGCCTGCCTAGGCCTGCAAGTTGCAGAGGCCTGGCTGGTTGCCTGCTGGGATGTGCCTTGTGCCTCCAGCCCATTGCCTGGCCCCTCGTGTGTGGGGGGGAAGGGTGCGATGATTTTGCTGCCGGCTTGGGCTTGGGTGGCATCTTTTTTTTTTCCCCTACCGACCAGCAATGCCCAGATGTGATTTAAAAATTTTTTTTGCTTGCTTGCTTGCTTGTTTGTTTATTAATTAGGGGCTGTTGGCCGCTCACAACGGCACAGCCCAAACGCCTGGAGGCACAACTGCCTAAAAGCGGCGGCAACGGTCTCCTCACGCGCGGGCCCGGTAGCGCAGCTCCCTCCTGTGACGCGCGGGCGGCTCTGCGGCACAACGCTGGTCTCGGCCGGCTGCCTCCCTTCCTCAGGGCCACCAGATGAATTGCGCCGCAGCCTCCTGCCCGTCACCACCAGCTCTTCACCGCCGCCTCACTGGTAGGCCAGTTCGCTGCGCCGCCGCGCCTCCGCTGCCCTCGGCCCGCTTATCTGTCTCCAAAGCCGGAGACAGACTGAGGCAACTGTCGGGAACCGCCGGACATGCGCAGTGGGGGAGGGGGCCGAGCCAAGCCTCCCCTGCCTCGCAACAGCCTCCCGGCCCCGCCCGATTGGTCGGGAGCAATCGGCTCCCTGGCCCAATCAGATGTGCCCCCGTGAAGGGGGGGGAAGAGGCAATACCGGGAGAGCGAAGCAACTCTGCCGCTCTCCGCCCCCACCCCAGACACCAAAGCTGGCTCCAGGTGAGTCTGGAACCTTTGCTTCATTCTATTTTTCCAATGCAAAAGATCACTGTCGTGCCTGCACTTTTAAGCAGGAATGATGGGTGGGGGGGAGAGGAGCAAGGATTAGAAGTGGCAGCCACAGCAAGTGGAATGGTATCAGACATACGGATGCTGTTCTCATCTGCTGCCACACTGCTTGCTGCTACCACCATGGCAGAGGTGCATTTTAGGCCCCTTTCTGAAAGTTGCCAAAGATAGCACTTTTTCCAACCTATAGAATTCCATGTATTCAGCCATCATCTTACTTACTTTTCTTTAATCCATAGATCCAGGTAGGTTACTTCCAACAAGCCAGCATCAATAAATTAATCCAACCAACTGGCCCTGTCAATCCACTACAGCCAAACCTATTCCACAGGGTTGTTGTGAGGATAAAATGGAATGAGCACTATGCCATCTTGAGCTCCTTGAAGGAAGGTTGGGATATGGGAGAAAACATTTTTGTAGAATGTTGAAATGACTACTACCATAAAATGCTTTTGAAACAAGTTACACGGCTGCATGATAGCTCTGTCGTATCAGTTGCTATTAGAGACATTCAGCAGGAATGGGTTTGTGCTAGATTGGTCCCTAAGGATCAAGGCCTCATTTCATGTAGGCTGGCAGGGAGTCTGTGGATCTTGACTTTTCCCAGCAGCAGTGCTGAGTAATGAAGGCACATGACAGACAATGATGTGAACAGCTTTCTCTTCAGTCCCACAATGCTGCATTGGTATAATGTAACAGTAGCAGTGATGTAGACAGTCTTGAAACAGCAAAAGAACATTTCATGCGTGCAGCAATTCCCTGTCTTTAGATACTGTTTCCACGTGTGATCTCACACATCAATGGAAGAGAACTGACGGGCTCTGTCTGCTATCAGCATATATGCCAAACAAGTAAAGCATCTATATTTAGAATTCAGTCTCCTGATAAAATAGAAACGGAAAACTCAGGGCATCATTGCAATGGTCCTTACATCATGAAAGAAAGGTGCTTGTGAAAAGCGGATTCTCTTCAGCAGCTGGAATCAAGTGTGCCAGTGCATTGCAGTAGTGCTTAGAGTACTGGCCTTAGAAAAGGGAAACCTGTCTTCAAAGCCCCCACTTGGCTGTGAAGCTCACTAGTGACCTTGGGCCAGTCATTCTCTTTCACCCTAACCTACTCCACATAACATGCAAGGGACCAGGAGAGAGGCATGTGTACCACCCTCAGTTCCTTGGACAAACGGTGGGATACAAATGTACAAGGAGTATAACAGAAAAGGTTCACTACGTTAAAAAAACTGTGACCCACAAATGATTTTGCAATATGCATTAATAAAATAATAATGCAACAGTCTCGTTTGTTCCCCAGCTGCAATTTTGTGTATGCTTTATTTGTGTCTTTTTCACTGCTGCAGAGGGACTCGGATACCATGCATTTGGGATGGCTTCTTCCGCTGAATTCAGTGTTCTGAATAGGGAGGGTTCACATATCAATTGCACTGGAGCTGCTGCACCCAGGATAGATTACTGAATTGGAACAATATGACCAGGAAACAAGAACCATTTATATCTATATCTATCTATATATAATGCAAAGGTCTGCATTATATTGCATCATCATGATAGTAGAAAGATTCTCATGCTTCAACTGCTATTGCACTAGAAATCGTTCTTTTTATATTCTGATCTTATACAATACTTTTAAGAAGAGCCAGCATGATATAGCCAATTAAGTTTTGGATTTGACTGTGCAGAAAGCCAGGTTCAAATGCCCACTAAGCTAACTGCCTGATGCTGGATTATACTTAGCTTAGCCTATTTCAGAAGGCTGTTGTCATGATAGAAAGGGGCAAACCCATTTCAACTTCTTAATGTCATACTTACAGCATACTTTCTGTCTTTGGATTTCATGGGGAAAGTTGAGGGAAAGGGGAGAAGAAGAAAAATAGGTAAAGTTTTTTTGCAATTTCTGCATCTATGAGGCACTGAAGACTGGGTTTAGAGAACAATGGCAGTCTTACAAATGACAGTGCTGCGATGTCTACATGATTCACTTGGCTTAGGAATGAATTGACTCATGTAAATTTGTGTGTGTCATCATCACCATATTGACAGAAGAAGACCATTATAATCATCCACATAATGTTCCAGCAGGAAAATATCTCAAAACTATCAGACAACATCATTATTCAAAGGTCACTGGCTTTTTGCCAGAACTTCTCATACAATCTTCAAACAATATCACAAACCCTTCATATTGTTTTAGGTCCACGAATGGATACTAATATTTTAATAAAATACATCCAGAGAGCTGGGCTCTGCAAGAGAAGGTGATTCATCTGTTATTGCAGGTTTTTAAGTACAACAGGGAATCGATAATGTCAAGTGAGTGAAGATCATAGCAGTAAAAGGTATTCTGTTGACTTGTACAGGAGATTGTCTAGCACACTTCCCTTGTGCACTTGTGATAAGTTCTATCACAACTGATTGTTGTGATAGAACTTTTATTTTCAAGATATTCCCTTATATTAATCTAGTGTTTTAATTTGAAGACCTTCCCTAAGGTCACTTGTTCAAGTTGGCAGTTCAGTTAGTTGAGAGTGCTTGCATAAACCTGTTAGAGTTGCTCCTCAGATTAAAGCTATTTGAACTACTCCTCATTCTTTCGGAACCCAGAAACATTATACTGATTTAACTCTGCATAGGATTGCATGGATAGTTCTTTTCAGCATTGGTCATTCATCCAAAAGGAGAATGTCTCTCCATTGTTTGGAGAAAGATAAACATCTGTAGGGCTTCATAAAGAAACAAGATGAACAGGTCGTTGAACCACCAGCAGAGAACATTAGGACACATCTGTACACTCCATTTTCATTTTGATTGGCTTATCATAAAAGAAGTGACATCTCAAGAGAACAATTCTACAGAGCTCACAATAGAGTAGAATGCTTTGCTTCAAGAATATAAGTCAGTATACTTGATATGCTTTTATATAAATCAGGATTCTATCATTTCCTGGTGTGTGCCCAAATATTTCTGGGCCTAAAATATACAAAAAATTACCTATGCTGTACAATGGATATTTTCAATAATAACAGTACAAGGCTCATATGCAATGTTAAAGTCTTATCTTTACTGTTGAATAGACTACAATTCTTTACTCTTGAGTAGACCACAATTTTTACATTAGTCATATCTTTACTCTTGAGTAGACCACAATTCTTTACCCTTGAGTAGACCACAATTTTACATGTAATTAATTCATTACACTCCTTTGCATGAAATAATATACAATTGATGACTATGTACAAACAAGATTCAATACACACGTATAATCAAATCTCTCCAAACACAATATGAAATAACTGCAAAACTTAATGCATGAAAAATTCTCGTATGGCTTCATTAAGGAGCATGGAGCCCTGTGCCCCCGCCAAGATGGTATGTCGAAAAGAGAAGACTTGGATAGAATCAGAGGAGTCCAACATCCAGATGCCACCTCTAGATTAGTGTGCATTTTGCCAAAAAGACTGCTTCATCAGTAAGCTGGTCTCCATATAATTTCCCGGCAAATTGCCAATATGCAACACAGTTTTCATGGCGAATTGCCAGTATTCAACCACTTCAAAGGGTGAGAAGCACCTCTACAAAAAATAACATTTTTTACTATAACGTAAGTCCCTCTTAAATTATTATTATTAAAGGAGCATCAGAAAAGCAAATCATCATGCTTACCATAAGATTCAGACCACCAAAACCTCAATGGGTTCCCTTTCTTTGTCCTAAGGTTCAGTGGTCTCATTGCTATGGATCCAATTTAATACTGTTGGTGGTAAACCACTGTCAACTGCAGTCACATACCTAGTGCATGAGTCAGGTTATTTCATTTAAAGGAACAGCCATTCAGCATGCCAATAGTACCTTCATTCTATTTTTATTAATTTGGAAAGTTATTGTTTACAAAATTATTATTTACCATCTTCTCAACAGGGATGAGAATACTCTTAAGGAGTTTTAAGGAAATTCTTAAGGAGTTTTAAATAAATTTTAGGAAATTTAAGGAAAACCAGAAGGAAGTTAAAGGAAAGTTAGAGGAAAACATGATAAGTCAAAATCAGTGTTCAGACCGGTGGGCACTAAAGTTTTAAAAAGTAAGATATATTTCATTTCCTGTCTAAGAAGGATCTTCCATATGTCCTGCCGACAGAACGGACGTGGTCTGTATTTTCAAATTATGAAAAAATGCATATCATTTTCAGTATGCCCCTTCTCAAGATAGTGTGCTGTGAGGGGCGCGTCCATGACTTTAGCGCGAATACGTGCCCTATGTGCACCAATGCGTAATTTCATAGGTCTAACTGTGGAACCTATGTACATCCATGAACAGGGGCATAAAATGGCATAAATCGCGTTGGATGATGTACAATTGCTAAATTGTGTAAGTTTAAATTTAAAATTGGATGAGGTGGAGCTCACTTGTTTCACCGGAAGACTCAATACACAGACTGAGCATGCGCCATATTTGTGGTGACCAGGTATGTTAACCCCTTGTCTCCCTTTCAAAAAATCAGTTCTAATTAAGTGGTTCCTGAAGGATTCAGTTTTTCTAAGACCAATAAGTGGGAGTTGTTCGCAACCTGGTATGTTATGTAAAATATGCCCGTGTCGGTGCACTATTCTTTTTATGTCATAAGTGAAATGATTAAATGGTAAAGAAGCAAAAATCCAAGCATTTTGCTGTGGTGTTTCCGTTCGTTTTCTTAGGAGTGACTCCCGGTCTGCGCTGGCTGCTCGTGCTTCAGTGCTATGTATAATAGAGTTAGGGTAACCCCTGTGTTTCAGTCTGACACTAAGTTCACCTGCTGCTTGTGTGAAATCATGTTCATGAGTAGCATTCCGCTTCAGCCTAAGGAGTTGGCTGAAAGGTAAATTGTTGCGGAGATGCACTGGATGATGTGATGTGTAGTGTAAACCAGCTCCCCGGTCAGTGGGTTTCCGGTAGGGTTTAACTCTACCCTGTTATCCTCGGTTCTAAAGACTGTCATATCCAAAAAGAGAATGGAATTAATGTTGCATTGTCCAGAAAATTTTAAATGTGTGTTAACGGTATTGATCCAGTTTAAGAGCATCTGGTACTGTTCCATAGAGTCCAATATAAAAAATAAATCATCAATAAAATGGCGATAAAACAAAACATGTGTTGAAAAATTAACATATTGAAAAAGTTGGTCAAATTCAAAGAAAATCATATACATATTTGCGTCCGAGGGCACGCATGAAGCGCCCATTGCTACGCCCTGTGTTTGTATGAAAAACTGGTCCCAATATCTGAAGAAATTGTTCTCAAAAATGATATCGATAAGGCTCAACAAAAAATGCGTGGGTGGCTGCAAATTAGTTCTCGTGTCCAGTTTCCCTTCAATAATATTTCTGACATCAACCAGAGGGACATTGGTGTGTAAAGACGAAACGTCTAGTGTTGTAAAAACTGCCCCTGTGTTGGAATAGTGTGATGTTCAATTTGGATAATGAAATCGGCTGTGTCCTTAATGTAAGATGATGTTGACAGCATAAAGGGTTGTAAGAAGGAGTCTGTATACTATTTCTGGGAGCATATCATGGCTTCCATGATTTCCTCTTTCTTCTGCAGCTCTTTGAGCTACATTGGGTGCCACTGAGGATCCATTAGCTTCCAAATGTGGTTTTTCAGGCAGCCTGGAAGGCTTTGATAAGAACAGCTCAGAAGTACCAGGGCATGTGCTAAGGCTCCCACAGCTATTTGGAGCCTACCCACAGGGTATGCTATTGTAGTGGACACAGACAAATCTGAAAGAGAATCCTCCTTGGAAGACAATAGGAATCATTCTCTGAGGATAAGAATATAACTAAATTGTCTTTGAGGACAGTTTTGGGACCATAGCATTTGCAAGGGACCTGAACCCTCTGAAGAAAAGGATACCCAAAATGTTTCACACTTGCTATAGACAAAAAACCTACTTGCAACAATCTAACCACTCCAAAACTGGTCTTCCTGAAGAAAATGAGGCAGTTTTCTCTCCCAGCCATTGCAAGTTATGACTGCTGTGTAGAATAAAAGGCACAAAAACAGTGCATTCCTAAAGAGAGTTCCTCCAGTCTAAGCCCATTTATTTCAATGGGCTTAGACTGGAGTAACTCTCCTTAGGAATGCACTGAAAATGTCTCCTACTGCAGAGGGAAAGAGCAAGACCTGAGACACTCTATGAATCAGAGTCACCAACAATTAGAAGATGGGAAAAGGTCATCAAGTTTTTGCTCTTTGCAAAAGCAAATGCATTAACATGTCAGTTCTTCTTTAATTATTGCCCACAATTTAGAAGACAGCACACCACAGGCATACAACAGAAGCAGCAAGTAAGTAACATAGGACAAAATTTTAGATGATTCATGCAAATGAATAATATTCTGCCACTAGAGGACCTCATCATCACTGCAGGTCCCACTTGTTTAGAAGATGGGAAAAGGCCATCAAGTTTTTGCTCTTTGCAAAAGCAAATGCATTAACATGTCAGTTCTTCTTTAATTATTGCCCACAATTTAGAAGACAGCACACCACAGGCATACAACAGAAGCAGCAAGTAAGTAACATAGGACAAAATTTTAGATGATTCATGCAAATGAATAATATTCTGCCACTAGAGGACCTCATCATCACTGCAGATCCCACTTGTTTTGGGGGGGGAAATAAATATTTACAAATGTTCACATAATTATAACTTTAGAGGTAATTTCATATATGCATTTTTTCTGTTTCAGGGAGGGAGTATAGTGCTTGAATGTACTTTCTACTTCTTCTCTGCCATTACTGTTGTTTCATTTTCCTTATAATGCCTGTGCATTGGGCTTAGTTTGCTACCAAGTTCCACAGAAATGCAAAGAGTAAGATTCTTCTTTGTGCTGACACTGAACATTTCCAGAATAATTATATCTTATTCTGCTCCTGAAGAAATATCCATAGAGGCCACAGCTTTATCTCCACTAGCAAAGTAATTCCATTTGCTTCATTTACTTAGATGGATGACAAAATGAATTAATTTTAACCCCCAGAATTTTTCATGTTGCCCCTCTAAACCTGATTCCTTACCAGTACTTCCTGTAGAGTGCAAATACATATAAGAGAGATAATTTCCACTGTTCTGTCTCCCTCCATCTCTCTCAGGGTAGACAGATCATAGATGACTTTCTGCCTGTGGCACATTATATATAATATGAAGTTATGGGTGCTGAATAACCATCTTTGTTAAGCTATTGGCTTTCTGGTAATAGATACGTTGAGAACCCGTGAAGGCTCACAGGGCAAGAGAAATCGCATTCAACCCTCTGCCAACACTCCTCCTTGTGCTAGCTCTGCTCCCTTGTCAGCTCCTGCTTTCCCCCCACTGGCTGTAGCTTCCACTCCCCTCTATCCTTGCCAACCCCCACTCTCCTACTACTTTTGTGTCCACTTCTCTCTATGCTTGTCCCAGCTGTTCTTTCCTGCTCCACTTCTTTTGTTCTTTAGGGTTGCCAAATGCCCAGTGGTGGTGGGCAAGTGTCCACCAATCCACCAGGCTGCCTCCTGTCCCTCAGCTGATCAGCAGGTGGAAGCAGGAAGAGGGGGAGCGATCTGTGATAATGTCATTTCCGGGTTTATCATGGAAGTGCCGGCATCACACAGGACACTCTAGCAATTTCCTAGAAAACTCAATGGAAACTCTATGAAAACAGATCATTCCTCACAGACCCGCATAGAAGAAGCTTCCACTGGTGGCCAGGTAGGATGTAGCAACCCTATTGATCTTCTCCCCATCACTACTGCCACTGCTACTCTTTCTGTTCCCTCTCACTAGCTCTCCCCTCACTTTTTCTTTAAACTGCAAAAAGGACTCCAAACTGTTTCTTCATTTCTCTCCAGCTAGTAAGAGGAATAAAGAAACAGTTTGGAGTCCTTTTTGCAGTTTAAAGAAAAAGAGAGACAGGCACAGAGTGAAAAACTTTAGCTGGAGTTAACTAAAGTATAGCTGATGGAGGGGGATGAAACAGATTTTCTCTGGGAATGAGGTAGGATTGCTAGATATGCTACCTGCTATAAGAACCCCTTTGCTTCCTCTGTGCTCCCCTTGCGTGTGTGCATGTGTAAAGTCTCTCCTTGTACATTTCTTAATAAAATAATTACAGAAATACCATGCCTCCAGTCCTCTCACATTCCAGTACCCTGTTATACTGTCTCTGAAACTTCTCACCCTCAGGGAAATAGGGGTCATATAACAAACTACGGTTAAAACATTAAAGTCTCACCCTAGAAGCAAACCTCTGTATCTATAAACACACAACCCATTTCTGACTTTTTTTGTCCTCTGTCCTATACTTGTGGCAGTTTCAAAACTATAGATAAATGGATTCAATGAAATCTTAAAACCTGATAATTTTTTACAAGCATCTAAACTCTAGAAGTATAATTTGAAACAGTGTTTGCTTCATAATCTAGGAAGCATAAGCAGTGGTCTGAAATCTTGAAAGAGAATAGGTCAAGGCAAGTATTTTCTTCAGATCCAGGCTGAAATTAGTTTGTATTACATTAGCATTAGAGAAATACTAACTGAATTTAAATTGATTCATTTTTTAAAAACTCGTTTTAGAAGAGGTCACTAAAAATCTCAGACAGGACTACATAATGCCAATCTCCTGTGATCCGCTGGATTTTTTAAAAGGCCATAAAAATTTTAAACTTTGATTGGAAAACAAGGTTCTTTATAATGTCCTAGTTCAGGTCCTTAAAAGAAAGAAATTATAGGCATGTGAGTGTGTGTGTGTGTGTGTGTGTGTGTGTGTGTGTGTGTGTGTGTGTACAAGTGGACCAATCCTAATGTTTGATTTCGTGTCAGTGGCACAAATCACAACAGCTTCGTACTTATGGCTAATGGGGAAAAAGACATCTCTTATTTAAATGTTGCCATTAGATAGCACTCAAGGGTGTTTTTTTTAATGCATCCCATCCTGTCTGGCCCATGTGTGATTCAGTTGAGCTACACTGAGGTGTATCACTGGCCAAGAAGTATCAATGACTGCTGTAAGAGCTTAGATTGTCTTAGATTCTCATTGCAGCACAAGGTACCTAACAGTTCTCTTTCTCTAGTGCTGAATGCATGCTTGGTTGTATCCATAGCAGTTCAAAGACTGAGGCTGTTGGCATTGAAACAAAAACCTTATGACCATGACTCACATCATTAGAAGTGGAGCTCCCACCATCAGCTGTTCTAACTGGTGTCAATTTACTTCAAGCTGCAGCCCATCTCTCAAGGAGTAGTATAGCTGCTAATAAACAGACTTCAGTGGTGTTTAGATTATTTAGAGAACAGCTGCCATGGCTTCCTGTTCATGTGAAGTGAATTTTACAGGGCTATGAGGTGATTGTGATTACTACCTTCATGGAGATTAAGACACTAGAAGGGCTGGGTGATTTGGTGAAACCAGTTAACCTGCTCTTTCAGTGTTGCCTTCCTGTCATAAGAACATAAGAAGAGCCCTGAAGAATCAGACCAGTGATTCATCTAGTCCAACATCCTATCTCACACAATTTCCTCTTGAGGTCCAGCAAAAGGCCATAGAGGCTGAGGCCTTCTCCTGATATCACCTCCTGACACTGATATGCAGAGTTTAAAGGGGATCACAGCATCCTGTGTGCCTAGAAGTGATGTAGTGACACACAAGATTCTGACCTTTTTTCTTCAAGCAAAGTAGGGATTTGAACCTGATCCTTGTTTGAAAGTTACATAACACCAGCTATATGGAGTGGCTGTTTTTGAGTAGTAGCAAGTAGCCAGTCCTGGGTGACTTGTGCAAGTCATGTGGTATCAACTTGCCAGATGGTTATTTTGGACCAAGCCCCAGTGACTCGTCTTTCAAAGGCCAAACCTACGATGATTACATGGGCACAGACATTGGGACATGATATCGCATTGAATAGATGGGAAAGACTTTGGTCATGAGATATGAAATCCATTATTTCACAACAACTACGAGAAAATATATATAAGATGATCTATAGATGGTATCTGACACCAAAAAAACTGGCTAAAATGTATAAAACAATGTCACCGAATTGTTGGAAATGTAAAAATGAAATTGGTTCTTTTTACCATGCCTGGTGGACATGTGAAAAGGCAAAGGACTTTTGGGATATGATCTATAATGAACTGAGATTGATCTTGCAACGAAACATACCTAAGACACCAGAAATGATGTTGTTAAGTATGATACCAGAATCTATTTTGACTCAGAGATCTGTTTGGATATATGCCACCACAGCAGCACGATTGGTATATGCAGCAAAATGGAAAATGGCAGAGGTTCCAGATAAAAATGACTGGATTTTAAAAATGTTAGAATTGGCTGAAATGGCTAAACTTACTGCGTTGATAAATCAAAAGGCGAATGAGGAGTTTGTGGGAGAATGGAAGGCATGGAAATTATATTGTGAAAGTGAAATAAATATAGGGGAATGTAAAGGTTATACATTGATCTAATCCAGCAGATGAAGTTAATTGTATTATAATGGAATTTTTATTTTTTAAATTAGATTAAAGTTTATTTGGATTACTATAACAATAAATATTGTATAAATGAAAGTAATGAAAGTAAGGAAGGTTAAAATATAGTAATCTAAAAATATAAGAGGTTGGATTAGAAACTGTAATACAAAAGGGAGTAACGATCTTCAATACCGGATGGAGGAGGGTGGAGGGGGAGTTTAAAAATGTTATTTACAATTAATAGAAGGATGATTTTATTGTAACAAGATGTATTTGGAAAAAAATAAAAAATTTACAAAAAAGAAGAAGAAGGAATTCATTTCTTAAAGTTATAGGTGCTGCTTCTATCATTTTGGAGAGTTTTACCCCCCCCCCCCAAGTGGTTTTTTTTTTAAGATTTAAGATTTTTCTGGGGCTTTTCTTAGGTTTGTAGAAAGATCTTTTTTGTCTTTCCATGGCTCCAGTCTCTGGATTAAAGTGTCCACAGATAGGGGCATGTTGAGAATTATATATTTGTGTCCCATATATGAATGAATTTATTTTTACAGCATTAGCCAGAACACCACATCCATGGTGTCATATATATAAAAAGCGTGACAATCATAACTTGTTCTCATAATAGAATTGGGAGTATTAGAACCAAAAGAATTGTGTGGCTACCAATAAATTTTTGAAGTACTTTCAGATCACATGCTGTCAACCACAGCCCATAATAATGATGGGAAAATTAAGCCTGGCCTCACAGTTGTTATGTGAGAGACTTTTGGCTTGCCCTAGACAGCTACTTTGAGATGACTGTTTTGCTGTTTCATGATCCTTGTCTTTTCCTTCCATTTCTGTTAAGGAGGTTGATTTCCCTGAGGGTAAATCATTCAACCATTTTCTTGAAGCTGAATGAGCTTTCAAGCAATTTAACACTGAGGAACTATTGTCCAAAATACTTGCTTCTTTGCCTCAGATGAAAAACCCAGTTATAACCAATCAGTAAAACTAAACTACAAAAAGCTTAATTTTGGCAAACCTGTTTAATGACAAGCAGGAGGTGAGTAAAGAATAAAATAACCATTTTAAAAGATGGATTACTTATTTTAGTTTGTTTCTAATTTTAATAGAGATGTTATTGTATAGTTCATTTTAAGATATAGTCATCCACAACACTAATTATTGTTACACATTGGACAATATTCAATCTGAAACCTGTGATTGACCAGTAGGTAGGGTTGCCAATTGCCCGGTGGTGGCAGGTAAACTACCGTCCATCCACCAGGCTGTCCGCCAGCCAGCTGAGGGCCGGCAGGCACTGCGGGCACACGTTCAGGCACTGCGGGCTCGTGCGCAGACGCAACGCAGGCATCACTTTTGGGTAAACCATAGAGTTTTGGGCCAGGATTGCTAGAGCGTCCCCATCACTTCCGGGTTAAACAGGAAGTGATGTAGCACATTGCGCATGGGCGCGCCATGACAGGCACGCACGCTCATCGTGTACTAAGGCCACGACCCCGCGAAGCTCCCGCAGGTGGAGCAGCGGGGCCTGGCAAGCCTACCAGTAAGGTTTAAATTTCAAACCAGTTTAACCATAACCATAATATGTGTAATTTAAAGTGTTGTTTTTAACTTTTAAAGTCCTAAACAGTCTGTGACTAGGGCATCTAAAGATATAGATTGCCTGCACATTAAGAACTGCCATGGTCACTCAACTTTGTGTACCCGCGTTTACTACAGAAACAATGGTGGTTATGTGGGTCTCCCTGACCTCTGCTAGTATCTTTTAAGACTCCTGACTGCCCAGTGTGGTTATATATGAGGATGGCCAGATTAACGGAAATTCTGCATGGAAATGATTTGGAAGAATTTAAGTTAACATGGTTTAAGGCCACCTCATATTGGGATAAGTTGGCAAAAATGGATTTTACTTTGTTATTTAGTGAGCTATAGAAAATTATTTTTTAAGCAATATTAGAATTTAGATAATTAATAAATAAAGCTACCGGACACTTCTATGGAAGTCATGGTGATGGGTCACTTTTGGTGGGTGGGGGGAAAGGGTATTTTTCTTTTGATGAATGTATTAAAAAAATGAAATGTATTCAATATGTTATGTGAATACCCTTTTATATCTATATTTTTTTTCTTTTTTTTCTTGTTTCTTTTTTCTTTTCTTTTCTTTTTTGTATTGTAAAATTCAATAAAAAATTATATATAAAAAAAAAAAGACTCCTGACTGCCCATGAAGAATGGTGCCTAGGGGGTTACTGATCAAAATGTTTGGTGTGTGGAGCAGCCAATCAGCATGAACAGTTTATCCCATGTATTTGGGGGAGATAAAAGGGCCACCTAATATCTTGTGAATGTGCCTGTTACTGTCATCTTTGGAGGCCCTGCTTCAGGTGTCCCTGCCTTCTGAAATTAGGCAGGTGGCAACCTGGGAGAGGACCTTCTTGGTCATGGCACCAAAGCTCTGGAACTTTCTCCCCAGGGAGATTTGTCTGTCCCTTTCTATTGCCATATTCTGCCAGCAGATGAAGACTCTTTTGTTTTGTTTGACATTCCCTCAATGATCTGTCTTTCCTAACCAGTGTTTTCTGTTTATTTTAAATTTGTTTTTAACTCTTTTTAAAGTTGTTTTAATGAGGTATGTTTGGGAGGTGGTTATTTTAATGGTTCTATAATGTCTTTTATTGTGTATGTTTTAAATTGTTAGCTGCCTTAGTGCCCTTGTAAGTTCTGAAAAGCAGGATATAAATTTTGTAAATAAATAAATAAAAAGCAGCTGGCTCTTCTTCCAGTCCTGTCATTTTTTTACACCCATCTGGAGTTTGAACTAGGACATGAAATACCTGTGCTATTCTACTGCACTTCACCTTTCTCTGTAGCCATCCATATCATGTGGTATATAAGCCTGACATTAATGCCAGGCTTTATGGAAGACTCCAAATGACCTGTGCTATATTTATGAGCTTTGTGCTCAGCTGGATGAGTGGCTAGAAAATTGCTCCAAAGTGCATCTGGTGTGGGTTCAAGCCTGACCTTTTCCTTGTCTTTTGCTGCTGGTGGCCAAAAAGTAAAGTTTGCCTTCCTGCTAGGATTCTCCAAATTTGAACCACCGGCCTCTCTTTCTGTGACAGTGCAACTGTGTCTTCCTCCCCCTTTCCTGGCAAAAGTTTTTTATTTCTTAGCACTCCTCTCCCCATAAGGCCTGCCCTCTTGTGCATTCATTCAGGGTTTCTTGTGCTATATGAACTATAAAGGCATATAGGTTGGAACAGAACTGGCAAAAATAATGCAGTAGGGGACTCAGATCTACAGACCTTCCTGGTGTGTACTTGTTCCAGGGCTCTTATTGGACACACCACTGTCATTAAAGTGGAGGATGCTGTGTTCTTTCCCTTGTGTTTACTGGAGGGGGGGGCTGACATCACTGCTGGTGGCTGCATCAGAACATGTTGGTTGGCTGTTTCCATCTGTGGGTATTGTTAGGATGTCATTGGTATGCAGTGCCATAATTGATGTGTTATAACAGGGTTGCTTGTGACTCTGCTGCAATTGGTATGCTCCACCCACTGTCGCAGTTCGGGCTGTTAAGTGCCTACGCTCTTAGAAAGGACCCTTCCTGAGAAAGAATATGTTATCTTATTCAGTGAGACACCACTAGACCGGAATCAATGGTTCCCAGAAACTTGTTAAGGTCTCTAGGACATCTTTTGAACACGCCAATAAATTTATAAACAAGGAACTTCCTTTGAATAACATTTATTTCACATTTTATATATATATATATATAATGTGAATATTTACACACTCTCAAAATATGTCATAAAGTACAATCATTATGATTCTTTTACATGTTTATTTATGTAAATGTATGCAAGCAGTTTCAAATAATCTTTATAAGCAATTTCTCTATGTTTCATAACATTTCTCTCTTTGAGAGTCTAAACCTTTTAACTTGTATTTCTAGATTCATTTAGAATACTACAATTACAGAATCTTGTAAAAACATGGTTAGTGTATAATCATTACAGAAAGCCTGTAAAAACATGATTAATATAATAGGAGAGAAAATATGATTAATATAATGGGAAAAGACCTGTTATAGTTAAGAGCATCTTAATCCAGAGTACCTGAAATATAAAACAAAAGTTGTAGTAAATTGAGTACTACCTTATATTATTTCTAAATCTCTGCAACTCATATGCTTAGCTTAGATTTGTAAAGGTCCTAACTCATGTTTAAGATATTTATATATTTCAGTATGTGTTAACTTATCCAATGCTGTGTGCAGAGGATAATATATTATCAGCTTTGTATTCTATATTTATGTTTATAAACTTCTGATCATTGTTAAGATCAGGAATGCTTCATACATGCTGAAGGTATCAGTGAAAGTTATTAGATTTGTTTATTATTTTGCTCCCATTCTTGGAGACCAGAATGAGCAAAATGGTTTAGTAATAATAATAGTTTAGGAGGAAAATCCTATCACTACTTCTAGCTGTGGTCATCATCAGTTCTGCCCTTTTGAATGACTAACAAGGTGCTCAGTGTTCCATGTTCAGTTTTAAATTTTCAACTGATGTTGTCTAATCTATGCTGCATTGTGCAGACAGAATAATCTGGACTTTAACAGTCAACACAACAGAACTATAATTGTATGCAATCAAATCACAAAAGTAAATTGCAAAGCAACTGTAAGCATATCATGCGACATCCTGACCCATCTCCATTTACATTCATCTCTGTTTTCTGCCCTTCCTCTGTGGGCCAGCCCCTTAGCGTTTCATTCAGATCTCAGTTTTGCACTCCCTATATTTCCAATAAGATGACAGATTTTTGCTCTGAAGAGGAAAGTTCTGGAAGGATGTTGAAGGACTGGAAAGACAGCAGTACCCTAGAGAGGACAACTGTATGCTATTTTCTGTATGCTATTTTCATAGCTACCATTCACTTGCTGTTTAAACTATCATTACTAGACTTACCTCAACTGTGAAATAGTATTAAAGGTCTTATCAGGATTGTCAGCAATTCACTATGAATCCTTTTTAGATTAATTCAAGTGTCTTATCAATAAAAGGTTAGCAATGAATGTCAAGGGCAAACCATCATTTTTGCTAGGCTTTTTAAAGGGTCAGAAACATTGGTTTGTGTCCCGGGTCGCCTTCCCGCCCGGGCTCCTGGGGCGTCCCAACCTCCCCAGCCCCCGGCAGCAACCCCCGAGAGGGAAGGGAAGGGCTCGGGGAGCCCCACTTACCGGGGAAGGGGGCAAGAGGGGCGGCATGCTGAGACGGGCCCAAGCCTTCCGCCCGCGCCTCGGCAAATGGGCCAGACACCCCCGCAGCCGCCGACAGCCCCACGCATCAGCTGGGGAGCAGGAGGAGAGGCGCAGACGGACCCCGCCCAGTAACCGGCATGGGGCGGCAGCCGTGGCACTAAGAGGGGCCCGGCCCAGCCAGAGAGCTGGGGCCCCGGGAGAACTCCCGAAACCCTACCCATTAGCTAGCCGGCAGGGGGAGGGCCATGGGAAACGGAGCCCCCAGGGCGGCGCACAGGCCAACGTGACTCCCGGCCCAGAGCCCGAGGGGAGTTGGCGGAGGAGAGGGGGAACAGAGCGGGCATGAGGGAGGAGAACTGGGGAAGAAGGCCCACCCCGAGAACGACCGGCTCAGGTCGGGCGGAAGAGCCAGGGCAGGGCAGAGACGAGGGCCGCGCCCACAGGAGGGACTCTCCAGCGGAGGAGGGAAGAGGAAAGTGGGAGGAGTCATTTGTAGCCTCGGGTTGAGGCGGATGGGATGGAACACAGGTGGTGGCGGGGTATAAAGCAGCATGGGTGGAGGCCAATGAGGAAGGCTGGCATATCACACTCCCTGCTTACGGAGAGCGAGCAAGCTGGCCAGCTCAGGGGAGGAAGGGTCGTCCTCCTCCTCTGAGTGGTCTGAGGCCGAGGAAACCTTACCTGCCCAGAGAGGGGTTCAGTCAGGCGATGCCTCAATAGGGGAAGTCCCACCCAAAGGGGCCGCAGCCCCGGCCGGGATGCGACAGTTTGATTGAACTGACCATAGTTTACCACCTGGACCCATGGTAAGAATAATTTCAGATGTGACGTACTAGGAAATGAAGCCATGATGTAAAGCTAGTTTATTAACCACAGCTGGTCTTAATTATGGGTTTGTGTTATCTATAAATGTGGTATCCTAGCTTAATCCTGGTGTGCTTCTCACTGAAGTTTTATGCTGACCCCACCTACAGAGCTGCCTGGCAAGAGCAGCTTAAAACAAAACCACTCTTGCTTTCAGATAGCACTCTCTGGTACCAGGCCTCTCTCCACCCTTGGCTCCAAGTCTGCATGGCAACCCACTTCTCTCTCCACTCCAGTTCTACTCTCTTAAAAGCACAGCAACATTGCAGGTTCCTTCCTTACATTTGTAAGGGAAAGAAGCAATGCCAACGAGCTATCTTGACTGCCTGTGCTCCAGCAGCACAGGGATTGGCCATTCAGCACAACACTAAGGTCTAGGTCATGGTCTTGGGTTTTCAGGATCCATGTTTGATCATTAAACAGTGACATACTGTCCACTGTGAACTGGCTGAACCAGGGAGGCCCTCTGACTTTGCCTAGAGCTTAAATACCCTGAAAGGGAAAGAAACCTCACCTGCTCCTGGCTTCATCCAGCTAGGGTTTGATTGAGACCGAGCCCTTTAAGGAGTGACATACACCAGAGCATGGGCCACAAGTGTGACACTGGTAGCCAGAATGTGGATGTCAAGGAGGTCCGGCCTGCCCTCCAGCAAAACCGGTACCTCCTTGGGTCAAAAGTTGCCAAATGTTTCCCTAAGGAAACCCAAACTTCCCACTGGGCTTCAGGATTCCCCCTAAAGCACAATGCGGATAGACTCTGCTACCTTGTCGAGGAGACTCTGTCTGCTCTCCAGCAGGCCGATTCCTCTGTAGTTCAAAGTCACCAAATGTTTCCCTAAGGAAACCCAAATCCCTTACTGAGCCCCAGGATTCCCCCTTTGAGCGCAGTACAGGTATATCGCCACCAGCTCTCAATTCCAAAAGGCTGGCTTTCCCAGGGATGAGCTGAGAGCTACTCTTCCCCAGCCAGTTTCCCAAAAGTCAAAACAAGCAAAAACCGTCCCTGCAGAGTAGAGCTTCTGCCAGGGGAGGCTTATTGCCACAAAACACTAGGTAGGTGGTTTCTCACACACACACACACTCAGGCACTTGGATTTAGCCCTGAGACCCAAAAAAGGTTTCTCAGACTTCAATATAAAGTCTATAAGTTTATTTAATAAAATGTGCTCGTTACAGAAAGGAAATTATTTGTGAGGCAGATAGCATAAAAACAAGAAATCTTAGCAATCTCTAACTTCACAGTAGTTCTTTACGTTTCAGGCAAAATAGGCAAAGTTTCCAAGAGAGTAACAAATGCAAGGTTTTAGTTGATTTATAGTTACCAAGAACCAGTTTTGGTCCTAACACGCAGAGTGTCAGCCCTTCATGGTTGCCAAAAGATGATGATCGCTTGGAGACATGACCAGCATGTCCCCCTCCCAAGCTTCATGATTTTGATTAGAACAGAGTTCATATTTATCTCTCCCATCTCATTGGGTGATGGCCATTCCACCCAATGAGATGTTGGGGACGCAATAAACTTGTAAGATATTTGGCATGACACCTCTAGGCCTTTTGAAGTTACAGATGTATTTGCATCTCTGCAGCAATACAAAACATCTGGGCTCCTTCAAGCTTTTGAGATGTCAGGCTTCTAACAGGATTGTCACCAAGAGAACAGATAGCTGATTTACAATAGGAAGGCTTTGAAATGGAGGTGCTTTGAAGTGGAGGTGGCAATGCCTCCGGTCTCCACACCTTTCCCCCCAAAGTGGAAATGGTTTCCCACGGGAATGGTTTGTGAGAGAGAGCTGGTCATCAGCTCCTAGTCTGATATCAAGACATTGAAGACATAGAAGGCCGCAGCCTGAACCAAAGTTTGGTGATCAGAAGAAGAGCAAGGTTGCTTTTCTTTACAGTGGACCTCAAGCTTGGCACTTCTTTGCCATTGCCTGCCTCTTTACAGGCCTGCTGTTTCCTCAACTCCTGCCCACAGGGGAGAAATGGGGGGGGGCTGGCAGTTTGGGGCCTAGCAAAAAGGGACAGGGACTGTTGTCCTAGAGTCTCTCAGATTGAAGCATCTTCTGAAGCTTCCAGAGCAAGACCCTCAACCAAGGCTTTAGAGTTCAGGATCTCTGGGTCTGGGGTCACAGTCTGGTCATGCTGGGCATCCCATGAGCTGCCTGATCTTCTCCCAGGTGGTCCGTAACTCCTCCTGTTCATCCTCAGAGGAGCACTCTTATTCACTTATTCCACCAAAACAGTGGACTTGAGGTATGGGGAGCTGGTTGTATAGAAAGCAAAATGGGCTGCTTCTTTGCGTTGCTGGGGTTTTAGACCCTGTGTGTGAAGGATTTAGATATGTAGCTGGCAGATAGTGTTTGTGGGGAGTCAAAACCCTTCCAGGACATGTGTGTGATAAGTTGGGAGGCTGGGAGCATTACAGTGAGGTCTTCAAGTGTCATGTATGGCATGAAACAGTACAAGGATGCTTGAGTGGGTGGGGATTGCACTGAAATCAGTATTGGTTTATTTTCTTGGTGGTTTGGTGATGAAAGAAATAATGCAAAAGCCTTGTGGGTACTTCGGCTAGTCTCTGAATTGCTCTTGCTTTCCCAGCAGCAAGTCATGCAGCAAGGTTTTTCTATCAGTTGGGTGCCATGAAAAAGGGTGGGGTAGCAGCTGGTTCCCTGGCGGGGAGGCAGGGGAAAGAACAATGGTGCTGAAGCCAGGATTTGGCAAGACAAGCCTGGATTTACTGATCACCTGCAGGCCAAATCCTGTTTCACTAAACAATCATAATAAAAGTAAACCATTATTTTGCATTGTAGTGGTTAAGAGTGGTGGTTTGGAGCTGATCTGGAGAACCGGGTTTGATTCCCCATTCCTCCACATGAGCGGCGGAGGCTTTCTGGTGAACTGATTTGTTTCCCCACTCCTACTAATGAACCCAACTGGGTAACCTTGGGCTAGAACAAACTAAGGTAATGTAATCTTAGGGCAAGTGTTCAAACAATACATTCCATAACACTAATAAAGAAAAGTGAATGTCTCTACATTATAAAATCTATTACTACATAGAGCACATACAATTTAATATGCTCTTTAAACTCTTTTACAGATTTTCCCCCCTTACAGCATTCTTACACTTGGAATAACTGGTGAACAAAAACAACACTAAATTGTAAAAAATCATTTGATCATGATTCACCTCTAGTTGGGAAAAGAACAAAAGGGTGTAGTCATCATTAGATGGAGAACTACTATTTTACCTTTCTGGTTGAACTGTCTGAAACTCCCACAGGAACAAATAGTATTTATAACGTCTTAGATGGCACAAAATGCTATGTGAAAGCTTTATTCTCAAGTACTGTTAATAGTAGCCTGTAACTTACTATTGAATGCCCCCCTAAGACTTGGGGCATAGCAAATAAGAGTCTTACCACTGCAGCACTGCAACACTGCTCAAATTAATTTTATGCAAATACTGTAGAACCATGCCACCAACACTGGAGGGAGATTGCATTTCAGGTTGACAACTATTAACTAGAAAATTCCAAGTCACTTTTCTGGAAAAGTATGATGCACCCCCTTTTCATGTTTAGAACCCATTCTCTCAGCCTGACAGTGTATGCTGAGGAAAAGCATTAACCTGAGTGTATTGTGAGGAGATTATTTTCCTCCTCCTCCAGTCCCACACCAGTTTTTACCTCAGAGAGAAATTTGACACAAGAGGCTTCTTAAAGTTAACAAACAAAACAGGGAAATTTATTTAACAGTATTCACAAAATGGATTTTTGAGGAACAGGCAGAATTGGAGGGAAAACGCAAAAGCACACACACACATATATATATATTTACACAATATTTCTTCAGAGAAAGAGCTTAGTTTAGATTTAGCTCAGATGTTACTCCAGTTAAGTTCCTTCAGTTCTTAATTTACAAGCTTAGTTCTGTTCCTCAGAACTCTCACAGATTCAATTCCACAGACTCTCTTCCAGCCTAGCTAAACAGGAATGAAGAGACTTTCAATCTCTCATCCCCGGAGAACAACACAGAAGTATGGAGAATTACCAAATTCCTTCTTCCAGTTCTCTCTGACTACCCCACACCAGTGGCAGTAATCCTCCACACCACCCTGCAACTGGAATAGCTCTGCCCCAGAGACCAATTCCCCTTTGTGACCTGAGAAAGGGCCCTTTCCCACCCAGTTCTCCATCCTGTCACTCCACAGACAGGTTCACAGAGTTGTTCTCAGCTTCCTGTCACACAGGTTCACAAGCTTAGAATCTCTCTCAGCTTCTTCTCAGTCTCGTTACCAAGCCCAGAATCTTCCACAGCCTCCTCTCAGGGCTGGTTACCAAGCTTAGAATCTTTTCTCTGTCCCTCAGAGCTCAGAGCGTCAGCTTTCTGGCTCTGCCCACTCTTGGTCTGTCCTCTTTTGCTGCAGATTAACCCCTTGTCCATCACAAGAAGCTTTCCTGAAGTTGAATATTCTGTAACTGCCAAAAAAGGTTGCCAGTCTTTAGGTTTATAGCACAAATCACTGAAAAACTGTTTCATGGTATTGTGTCTGACTGCATGTGTCAGCGGTATGCTTCATGGCAACTTTACAGCAGTTTGCAACCCTGTGATTCAGAAAGAGACAAGCTTCTTTTCAGGCAGTAATTAGGTACTGATTCATCTCAAGGACTCAGGAGTGAGCTTGGCCAAAAGACAAAACTGGAATTAGATAAATATTTTATTTCCTTGTGTGGATTTTCCAGATAGTTTCTCCCCCGCTCTGTAAATAATCATGCTAGTTACGCACAGAAGTGTTCTTTGATGCTGTTCTCACAAAATTACATGGGCCATTGGTAATCAGTGCACTTTTAGGTCCTTGACAAAAGGAGGAAATGTTGAAGGCCTTTGTCAAATCAAAGGGCTACTAGTGCCAAATGACAAATCAAATCCTTTTGCATTCTGATACAATTATGCTGCATGTGTGAGAAGAAAATGTGGATATTATTAGGTAGCAGCTTTGCATTGCTTGGTTTGAATATATTTTATGTCACTCAGTTGTTTGTCAGTCAAGACACAACAATTTAAATACAGTTCAGATCTTGGTCCTGTGCAGCCACTGAATTCTAACCACAACATTATGAGTTGGGATGTGCTAAACTGAGAGAGATGAATGACCCCAGATTGTTCAGTCAGCTTCCCGGACAAATGAAGGCGTGAATCTCATTTCTATATTTAAACATTACACATGTTGGGTCTAGGGTCTCTACCCCATGTCCTGGGTAACATTCATATGTGAGCTGAGTGTTGTCCTTAATTCCTATATCTCATTGGTGACCAGTTCAGACTGCAGTTGTGGGCTTTAGACACTCCCATGCCATTTTCCAAACTTGAAATAGTACATTAATGAGTTTCCTTAGTGGACTCAATCGAAGAAGAGTTAGTTTTTATATGGTGACTTTCTCTACCACTTAAGGAAGAAACAAACCGGCTTACAATCACCTTCCCTTCCCCTCCCTACAACAGACACCCTGTGAGGTAGGACTGGGACTAGCCCAAGGTCACCCAGCTGGCTTCATGTATAGGAATGGAGAAACAAAACCAGATTAGCGTCCACCACTCATGTGGAGGAGTGGGAATCAAACCCAGTTCTTACAGATCAGAGTCCACTGCTCCAAACCACGGCTCTTAACCACTACACCATGCTGTACCCAAGCACCATTTCAGGTCATGAAAATGGCATTGGCAAGGAAGGTTGGAGACCTTTCTCCATGTGCACCAATGTAGCAATCCAAATAGGGCACCAACACACTTGCACAAATTGAGGAAAGCCCACAATTCACATCTGACTGTTACACAGGACACAGGGTAGAGACTATATACATAGAGAATATATACATTTTCTACCAAACACTGGCTCTATTTAGTAGTGTTTGTTATGGCTGTGCATAGTGTTTGCGCTTTTTGATATTTATGAATAGCTGAGCTTCAGGGAATAAGCCCAAGTCTGAAGAATAGGAGCAGTTTAATAAATAAATATTTGTCTTCCTGATAAAATCATTTGTCATTCACAAATAGCTTACAATATAGCAGGATGAAAAATATGCTACTTGCACTCGTTAATTTCCAGATACATTCTTGTTGCAGAATAAATCAAATTAGAAAAGCATTCTTGGATAGCTTATGATCTTTGTTCCCTTTGTAAAATATAAGACCATAATCTATAGTGTATCTCATTAACACTGTTAATTGGTGTGTTTTATAAGTCAGAGGAGAACAATATTTTTGCTTTACTGCCATGAATTATATACTCAGTTTTATTGTTTAAACATAGATAACATATATATTATGGCAAAATACATATATAGTCTGGAGAAAACCAAACTAGCTAACATAGCAACCAATGCCAGAATGCTGGTGGATCTGCCTGCAATGTGTCATTCTGTTATCAATTGTGTAACTATTTCTGTGCATCTAATGAAATTTCAAGTGAATCTTCTCTCAAGTGGCTTCCAACATCCTCAGTAACACAGAGCAAGCATGTCTAAATGAAGTTTCAAAGGCAGTTTATGATATGGCTCAAGGGTTGACTGTTGAAAGAAAAAAATCCAACTGGGTGGATGGAAGTCTTTGAATGTGCCTAGCCATTATTTGTGCCATTTTTGGAAAGGACTTCAAAAGTAATTGATTCCAACCCCTGGTTCAAAGCAGCAATACTCACCTACAACATCCTTGACTGATGGTTATCTAGCCTGATTAAAGACCTCACCATCAAATAGTTATTACCATTAGGAAGTTGAATCTAATCTTTAACCAAAATCTACTTCCTTGTAAGTTCCATCCATTGGTTCTTCCTTTCCTCTGGAGCAAGAAAGAACAATCAACACCATCTTCCAAGTGAGAGACTTTCAGATATTTGTAGTGGTTGGGGAAGGTACCCATCAGAATGCACATGGATTTCATTCAGAATGTCTGCTTTAGAGGGGAGTGTTTTATTGCATGATAAATATGCACTTGTTGCTCAAGAGTTGCAGGTGCATAATTATCTTTGGCAGCAAAGAAAATCCAAGCCAGACTGGTTCAACATAATAATACTGCTGAGACATAAACTTGTTTTCTGATGGGAAGTGGGATTTACCAGTTATAACTGTTAACACTATTAGACAGCTGTTCAAATTTTGGGCTTGAGACCTAATTATTAGGGTTTATTTTATTTCATAGTAAGTCTGGAGTTTTAATCTGATACCAAAATGTAACTTTTATCAATTATTGTTATATGGATTTTTTATCAGGTCTTCTAACAGCCTTTGGCCAAATGCAATAAACTTGAACCTGAACTAAGTTTCACTTATAACTGCTTGACACTTGGTTTCACACTGAGAGAACTCTCTTTTGCTTGACAGTTTCTGTTTGGTTTTCACTCAAAATTTACTTTAAAAAATGTTTCTTCAGTTTTTAGGAGTTATGAACTGTAAAAAAACAACACTTTAGCAGTTTATTCCTTAACCTGGACTGGGATCACTCTTGACTCCAGAGATATTTCTCCTAAACCCTTTGGGGATCACTCACTTCACCAGAGTGATTCCCCTCTCTCTACTTTAGAGATCACTCTGTCCTTCAGAGCTGTTTTCCCCTTGAATTATTAGGACTCACTCTCTACACTTAGAGCTATTGTCCTCATTAATAACCAACTGCTGACCCTACCTTGATTAGACAACTCAGACATTGTTCCTTTGATTTAAACTCCTGAGGATAAAATCCTCCCCAGACAGCTCAGAGCTCTACCTAGGTGCTTTAAGCTCTGTCTGTGCTTAACTGGCTCTCCGCTCACTCTCCCAGTTCCAAACTGTTACAGTTCCAATGGTCATTCCCAGAATTCCACAGCTGTCAACCAGGTGGCTCCAAGGCCAGAAAGGCTCCCTGGAATGTAGCAGTTCTTCACAGATGGCTAGGCAGTGGGAGGGGAAGAGGAAGATCTGGTCTCCACTCAGAAGCTCCTCCCCGCTTCTTCTGTTTCTGTTTTATTGTTTTCTCTTTGTATTGGAAGCTGCTTTGCATCCCCATTGGGGAGCAAAACAAGATATGAACGAATGAACAAAATGCTCTCTGACTCCACTGTGAAATTCAAATAGTTGCCATCACGCTAGTTTTTGAAAAGTCATGAAAAGACCAACTTTCAGCCTTCAGCAAATACACTTGAATGCCTCCCAAGCGAGAAGTATACTGGACACTTAAAAGTTGCTTTTAATTAGAATGGCTAATAGTCAGCCCTTAATTATAGCTGTGCTAGTGAGCCCATATGTAACTAAATGAAGAAGATGGGAAGAAAAGAAGCAAAGGGGGAAAATGGATATCTGGAAATGAGTCCCGAGTGATTAAAAAAGAGAGTTAACATTGTCCAGTTGTTAATGAAACACTGGCGTTAAGCTATTGTTATTGTGCATTATTTTATGCTTGAAGGGAAAATCCAAGTGATGAGAACATTAGATCTAAGTAAACTATGTGCTTTAGCAGGTAGCATTTGCCATTGCTGTTCAGGTAGGCAGCAGAAATTAGGCTGGTTATTCAAACAACACTCCTGCACTCCTTTTGTATTCACTTTCTTCGGAGTGCCCCACTGAATTCAGAAATACTTACTTCTGAGTAAACTGGCCTAGGATTAAGCCACACAAATGTCTTTTGCCTTTATTATGAAAGAGAAAAGTTAATTTGTAGAATTAAAACATTGAAGTCTACATTAGATCCTCTATCGCTGGGCAAACATATCCATTGTGTCAAATAAGAAAAGGCAAAAACTAAATGCAAATCATGTGCAATTTTAGATGACACACACACACACACCATGGCATTAAAGTGTTTGGGTAGCCTTGGGACATTGATAGTACAATGCTGTGATCATGAGCTGAGAAGAGAGACCCTGTTTTACGTAACTACCTTTTCTCTACTTACGCATGTAGAGTGAGTGCAATTGAATTTGTCCAGTGCTGGAACAGAATGTGTGACCTTCTTCAGTTAGCCCTTTGGAATGTTGATGGTCAGTGCTATTCCAGGATTTGCACCTGCGACCTGCTACATACAAAGCAAAGAAGATACAAAACAGACGTCGTGAATACAATTCACCCAGAAGTCAGGCTGTTTTCTAATACTTGTGTCATAACAGAAATCTACAAAATTCTTCTCAAGAATTTTTATTCCCATTGCAAAGAACTCTCCATCGAACACACATACCTGCTTTCCTAAATAAGTACAGATTTTTTAAAGATGCATTGCTAAAATAAATTGTAAAACTGTTCATTTATTTGTTTCTTTATATTATGAATGCTTAAGACTTTGTCAATGAGATTAATCAAAATAAAAGAAGATAATCATAAATTCACTAGGAAACGAGTTAATAAATTAGAATACTTTCTCTTCTTTTCATTTAAGATGCTGACTTTGCAGTCCACAAAGAAACAGCTCAATGGTTGCCTAATTAATAGTTCTACTGAGACACCCCTGCCACTGGGCATGCCAAACAGCTGGAGCTGCACATACAGAGCTCTTTTTTTTTTAAGGTTGTAGTTCTACCAATCAGCTGTCCACAGGAGAAAGAAGAGTGGAGGGACTGGATTTATTCTCCTGGTCCTCCTCCTGAACAGCTGGCCCCCAGAATTTTAATTTTTAAGACATGACTTTGGCATGCAGCTTTACATCAGATCATTGGCCTTTTATGCATGGGAAGTTTGCATTGGGTTTGCCGCTCTCTAGACACACAGTTTTCTCATCCAAATTCTCAAAACTCTATGCATGGGGGCTTTTAGCCACAAAGAAATTCCAGGAGTACCTTGTGATCAATTATGCATCCCCAGCGAAAATGCAGAGCTTCTGAGTCCCTCCCCTCTGAAAACACTGCTTGGTATTTGGCTGTACTGTTTTTAAAAAACAAAACAAAAAAATGTTACTAGCCCTGTAGCTGGAGTCTTTCATTTTGACTGAACCAAGTGGCCATTTTACAACCAAAGCAGAGAAGGGTCCAGACAAACACACACACACACACCAACCAATTTGTTTTTTGCTATCTCCCTGCAGGGATCATAAGAAGGGGGGTGGGAAATCAGCATGGCTCTATTGGATCACCGATGTCTGGAAGCACTCGCTGTAAAAGTGACCCGGGGGGGGGGGGGAATCAGCCCAGCTCTGTTCAATTCCTGGAGGGCTGAAAACACTGGGGGAAGATCCAAAGTTAAGGCTATGTAAGAAATTGCATTGATTTGCAGTGATTTGGGCTCAATGCAGACGTTAAATTCATAGCAAAACAGCATCGGGAAAATGCGATGAAAATGTGAGGTGGGAGCAAAGTGACTTCTGAAGGTTGGAAAAATCATGCATAACTCTAATAAAGCCCCAAAGCAGTTTGGCGGTGATCACGATGCTAACCACCCATGCATAAAAGGTCTTTTCCACACCAATGCCCATTTATCACTGTGGAAATATTCTGCTATCAGCCAGAATGATTCCACAGTATCCATTCCCTATGAGTATCCTCAGTACATTCACTCAGAAGTAACTCCCCACTCATTCAATGGATGTACTTGACAAAAATGCATTTAAGTGTCGCACGCCAGTTTTTCAAAATTTCCACCATGTGCATTCTGGACATCAGCAAAGCAACATTTCTTTCCCTCTGTGTCTACCTCCAAAGAAGCATCTCTCCCCAGGGTCCTGCATGCTTCTGCCTTCCACCTCACTTTTAGTTATTAAATTTTATTCCACCCCTCCTGGGGAGGAGAGAGGCTATAATTATTCATTTCCTCCTTGCATTCTTATGTTGAGATTATAACTGCACAATTACAGAACTGTGACAATGAAACATAAAATAAAAATAATGAACAATTGCATCATCATCATATTTATTGTTATTATTTAGGTTTATGCCCCACCCTCCCTGGAACTGCCGGGCTCAGGGCGGCTTCTGACATATGAATACAATATAAAATTCAATACCATATAAATGCGTAAGAATATCAGCATTCAAACACACATTAAAACTTAAAACAAAACCCAGCTAAAAAAAAAGATGGCACCAATTTAGTAACTGGCTCTTATAAAATGTCCTCATCAAGGAGGCTGGCCAAAGATGGAATCATAAAGGAGGCCTACCGGCCCAGGGCCAGGAAAAGGCAATGGCAACCAATTGGAGACAGGTCATAAAAGAAAAGGGCCAGAAGGGTAGGGAAAGGGAAGGGAGGCTAGCAATCTATATAACCTTCATGGTCCTCAACCATATGCCTTTAGCTTAAATTAGGGTTGTGAAAAAAAAATCAGTACATTTCGGGTTTGGGTTTATTGGGCCCAGTTTTTTTCGGTAACCCCAGAATAAGCCAAATACCCATGTCCTGAGACGGCCCCTAGACGGGTCCGTCAGGACTGGTCCGTCCTCCCCCACCCCGGACGTCCACAGAACCCGGGAGAGATCCCGGACAAACCTGGGAGGGAGTCGGTGTCCGCAGCCTTACCCGGCAAGCTTCTCTCCCCCGCAGGTGCTGTCGTCGCGGGCGGTGACCGTCGCCAGGAGGGAGAAGCCGACCTCAACGGGCCCCGGGACTTGCCTAACCACGAGCAGGGGGGCCGCCCCGGGAGGCCCGTGGGAGGCGGGCGGCCTGTCGACCGGGAGGTCTGCAGTCCCACGGCTCCGAACGGACCCTGGCACGGAGCCGCGGCCCCATTAAGAGCCGGGGGAAGAGCGCGGGCCGGAAGGAGACGTGGCGGACTTGCCACCGCCCAGCTGGAGAGCGGGCCGGCGGAGTTCGGGGGAGGAGGGCCCCTAGATAGGCAGCTTCCGGGTGAGGCCCGGAAATTCCGGGGAGGGCGGGGCCTACAGGGGGGCGTGGAGGGCCCAACCTGCACATAAGGTGGGGGAGCCGAGGCCGATGAGGATATAGTTGGGAGACTCCGTGCTGGCGGCTGGCAGTGGCGAGACCCTGGCTTCGTCGGAGGAGGAGTCCGACTCAGACTCGCCCTCCGACTGGTCTGAGGCCGAGGAAGCTCCCCTGGGCCGCCCCTTTCAGGCGAGAGAGGAGCAATGGGTGGCACCATCCGAGGCCGGACTGGTCACAACCCATACCAGTAAATTTTAGTATTCAGTTTATTTCTGGGTTTACAAAAAAAAAAAAAATCAGGCCCATTATAGTCTATGGGGATTTTTTCAAAGTTCCTGTGGGGTCATTTTTGTTAGGGCCCCCAAATATGGGGCCCTAACAAAACCAGTCAGAAAAATAGGAGAAAGCACAAAGCCATGCCTCTGAGCAAAAGCGAATAGCCAAACCCCAAAAAGGCAAATATTCAGCTTTTTTGGGAATTGCCTGTTCAGCTTTAGGGAGACCCCCAGGTTTTGGTGCTCAGTAACCCCGAAGCCTGAAAATTACCAAAACAGCTAATTTTGGGTTTATCTTTGGTTTGGGTTTATCAATATGCATAACCCTAGCTACAATGATTAAAGTAGTTATTAAAGTTGGCCATGCATGTGCGTGCACACACACACACTCATGAAGCAGCTGTGGTCAGAGCATCTGCTTGGTATGCAGAAGGTCCCAGGTTCAATCCCCAGCATCTCCAGTTAAAGGGATTAGGCAAGTTGAGACCCTGGAGACCTGCTGCTGGTCTGAGTAGACAATACTGACTTTGATGGACCAAGGGTCTGATTCAGTATAAGGCAGCTTGATGTGTTCATGAACTGCTTAGGTGTCAGGATCTGTCTTGTCCCAGCCTCAGCTTGGGAGAAAGATTCCTCAAGGGCTGAGGAGCCTCTCCTCTTGAGGTCTCTAGTATACCTCCCTGCAGCCAGAGACTTCTTGGGAGTGTATTCAGTTTCCCACCGATCTAGAAGTATGTACACTGAAGCCCACTTAGCGTAAGGGTCTCCGTTTGATATAGCAGCTTGGACCAGCTGAACTGAGCTACCGTCCATGAAATCTTTATAATTAGAGCATATCTCCATATAATTCACTATACCCGGCACGTTTAGAGCCTACAGTATCAATTTTCCTCATGGGCAATTATGAAAATCATTTATATAAATCAGTTAGCATTATAAGATTTGAAAATTCTAATCATGTTAAAAATATTTTGACACTGTGATACTGGACTTCACAACATAACATAGGCTAATATATATATTCAGTACAGACCTATCTTTTTAGAAACAGTTCTTTAAAACAGAAGCAAAATTGTATTCAGTGTTCACCTACTCAGACCTTTCCCCTTTCTTGCTGATTCTTCAAAGTCTTTATTGTATGACCCCCTTGTCTCAATTATCCACATTCTGACAGCTTCTTGTTGAAAGTTTATTCACACATTACATTTGTAACTGAGGCAGTGACATTATCTCCCATGTACCTCTCCACAGAGGTTTCTTATTTGTTCACAGTTAAAACCCATTTTTGCATTTCAGGACTGTAGATGAATAAAAACCTGAAATCCAGTGTGCAGCAAGAAATTAGATTTGGGATGTGAACACTACTTTTGGGGTTAGGTATACTGTGCCAATGGTGTCTATTCCCAAACCAAACTTTTACATATGTTCATGCTCTGGTGGTTTAATATGGACCACTAGAGTGATCAAATTTCTGACTCTGTCAACACTATGACAAGCCAATGCATTAAAAAGAGTGGCTTTGTGGAAGCGACTTTAAACTGCTTCCTATGATGGCTGATTCCACATAGTCAGCCATTTATCTGCAGCTCTTAACCACATGGGGATATTTTTTGTTACCAGTGTACCACAATGCAAACCATCCTGTTGAGTAGAAACAAGAACTGGCCTTCTGAAAGTATCTTGATATATAGTGCCACCTACGGGTTACTTTTGTCTTCTACAGTCTTATTAATGTGAGAATGTTAAGGCTTTGTATCAATTATTCTTTGTTATACAACATTTTATTTACTTATTGAAAACATTTGCATCCTGCCTTTCCACCAGTTAGGAGCCTCAAGGCAGCATATTGTACTGTACTTGACTGAGACAGTGAAGCCTTGTCACAAATACTACAGGCATTAGTGAAGTCGGAGGGAGAGAGCAGAACCACCATTTAACTGGCCCCAACAACAATTGGTGAAGGCAGTAAGAGCCAGAAATCAGCTACAGCCATGAATTCCCTGTCATCAAAGAGCCTCCCTGGACTTAGGACCCGACATATTGCCAAAACTGAAACACACCAAGCACACAGTTTGGCCAATCAGGGATAATAGTAGACCTTTCTTAAACTGTCAACCAGTGTGGTGTGGTGGTCAAAATGTTGAATGAGGCCTGGGGTGACCCAGGCCCAAATCTCCACTTGCCATGGAATTCACTGGTACAGAGGTACTAGTTATTCTCACTCAGCCTAATCTGCTTCACAGGGTTGTTATGAGGATAAAATGGAAGAGGGAAGAACCATGTATGCTGCCCTGAGCTTTGAATGAAGGGGCGAGAAGAAAATGAAAGAAATCAACTAGGGAGGCTAGCTATCCTTCAAAGTGGGAGAACCTCCCTTGCCTCCCCCTCTGCCAGCTTTGTCTGCTGCCACTCAGCTGGGCATGAGGTTGAAATTCTAGATGAAATGTGTGAATAATCAGGAGACTTACTGTGGAAGGGCCTAGCCAGCAAAGTTCTGGAATGACCCAGAAGTAACATCATCATGTACAGGTGACAGTCTAGCATTTGCCCAAAATGCCTTAGTTAAATTATGTCACTGGTGTGTGCCCCCACCATATAGTATGCCTCCTGCCAGCTGGAACTACCAACTGGGAACCCCATGGCTGGCACCAGCACTGACCTCCTGCTGTTGTTTTCAAAGCCTGTGTGAGTGGCACAAACTACCATGCAAGAAATTAATACCAGCTAGTTATTTAGAAACAGGTTCTGTTGTCATGGCTGGGACTATGGTCATTAATGCAAGGCTGATTTTGCTTTTGTTTGTCCCTGACCTATCTCACGCCTTCGAATCCCGCATTCAAAAAATTGAATGCATGGGGAAAGGGGACAGGAACAAGCAAAAGAAGGGGCAGCAGCAGCCCCCTAGGACCTGAGCCTCTATCTCCCCACTCTCGCGCCTTCCTCCACCTCCCCGCAGCACCAGACAGCTTTTCAGCCCACCTCACAGCCTGCAGCCAGGAGCCCAACAGTCAGAGGCAAAGTGGCGAAGGCTCCTTCCAGTGCCAACGCCGCACACTTCCAGCCACCGCTTTCTCCCTCCACCCGGCAAACCCCATATGCATTGGCTGGAAGCGCGCGGCATAGGTGAAGCAGCGCCTACGCCGCCCGCTTCCAGCCGACGCACACGAGGTTTGCCGGGTGCAGGGAGGCGGAGAAAACCAAAACAGCACACAAGGCAATAATGCAATAGAAATATATTAAAGTGAATAAATGTGAAATTTGTGACAACTTATCTATATACACATATAAGAAAATACAATATACAATTACAAATTACAAACACATAAAAATGCACCTAGAACAACCAACAATCCCAGTCGCAGGGAAGAAGGTTAAAAAACCTTCTAACAAGATCTTCTATACAAAGGTAAGTATCTCAACCAGAGGTCTTCACAATTATTCAATGAATAATAACTTTTTTTCTTTTTCAGAATAAGAATAACAGCAGTCTTGGGAATGAGTCCAAAGGAAAAGCAGCAGAAGCAGCAGGGACATGTTGTCTACATCATGTGACCACGTTTCGCTATAAGCTTCATCAGCTGTTCAATCTGCAAAGAAAGTGCCATACGTCTATAGAAACATAATGAATGACAGTTCACAGCAGCCCGTCCAGCTTTCCAATGTTAAAGGGTGGAGGTGGCAGGAACGGCTGGAAGTGCACAGCATTGATGCTGGAAGGAGCCTTCTCCACTTTGCAGCTTCCCCTCTGACTGTCAGGCTGTGAGGTGGGCTGCAGATTGTGAGGCTGCAGGCTGTGAGGTGGGCTGAAAATCTGGCTGGTGCTGGGGGGAGGCGGAGGAGAGCGCAGGAGTGGGGAGAGAGAGGCACAGGTCAGAGGAGAAGGAGCCGCTGCTGCTGATCTCGGGGCTGGGCAGTCTCCCAGTGGGGAGTCGACAGAGGCTCTGAAAATGCACCAGTGAAGTCCAGTAACTGTTGCGCACTTTCCATTTTAGTCGCAACAAGACTGGACTTGGATAGCCTGGAAATGTAGCGAAAGGAGGTGAGTTGATCACGCACATGGGAGAAGGTGTTAGAAATCAGATTGCATTCCCAACAGAAGGGCGTGCGTTTCAACTTCACTCTTTCGCTACCTTCGCTGGAGAATTGGGTCACTAAACGGCCATGCATTTTTGGCCTATATGTCATAGACTCCATGGCCAAGTTACCAAGCCTGCCATGGAGCATTCATTCCAGCAGCCAGTATGCCATCTGCTTAGTGGGAACACCAGACAAAGAACCTGAGAAACTACTCCACTGATTTGGAAAAACAGTAAGGTAAGCCACTTTTGTTTTGATGAGACTCAATTTATTCACTTGCCATGCCAGGACCCTGTTGGCATTACTCAGATCTAATCTTTTTATTCTAAATTTGTATGCATACACATGCTTCCCTATGTTTATATTTTAATGCTAGTTGATTAAATTTGAATGTTTAATATGTAAACTGTGATTTTGTTCTGTGTTCCTGGTAATGGTGAATGGCATACAGGGCAGATCCCAGAAGATCACTACAGTTCCCTCCAAACCGTTCCAGTGGGCTGGTTGTGTATATAAGAGCAGCAAGTCTAAAATCAGGACACAGTCTGCAGCTTGGATATTACAGACATCATATAATTGTGGGCCAGAGAAAAGAACATGTAATTCTTGACTGAACATGTAATTTTACCCTGCAGGAGAGTTACCAGGCCCCCCAACCACAGGCGGGGATTGGGGGGTAGGGTTGCCAAATCCAGGTTGGGAAACTCCTGGAGATTTGGGGATGGAGCCTGGGGAGGTCAGGGACATCAGTGGGGAGAATGCCATACAGACCACTCTCCAAAGCATCCATTTTCTCCAGGGGAACTGATCTCTGTCATCTGGAGATGAGCTGTAATTCCTGGGGGTCCCCAGGTCCCACCTGGAGGCTGGCATCCCTACTCTACAGTGGTGTCCTTGTAGGCCTTTGGGCTCTTTTGTTTCATGCCCTCTTTTGTGAAGCACATTTGTTCCAACTTAACCAGAGCCAAAGCAGGCCTGGCCAGTTAGTTTTTTGGCTCCACTGTAATGGCATTTTACTATTGCTCATTGGTGACATATATGCTATTATGCCTGTAGCAAAGTGCAAGTTCCAAAGCACCAGATGGCAGTTCTGTTTCACATCAAGAGGCCACTAAAAGGCCTGCAGGGAGGCTCATCGTGATGGACCTTGTGCCAGAATGAAAATGTACACAGGGCTGTCTTCAGGAATTAGTGCTAAACTCCACATGAGTTCACTGAATTTCCAGGCATGTGGGTTATTTTGTCCCTAGTGTGTTGTTAGCAGAGGAAGGAAGAACAAAAGCCTCTTCTGTGATATGAAACTCATGCATTGTTTCCAGGGCACATAGTGTTGACTATCACAATTAGAAAACTTATCTCTAAGTATGTAACTCTTTCAGCAGCATGACTGAATAGTAGCTTCTGTGCAACATAAGATGGAAGCTTTAAATCCTTCCCTTTTTGCAAGGCAGCCAAGTTGCTATGATGTTATGCCATTTTATTTATTTTATACATTTCACTTCATTTATCATCCCCCTTTCTCACTGAGACTCAAGGCAAATTGCTGTGCTTGCTACCAAAATGGGTGATGTTGGCAGGGAGGGGGGATCTCTGAAAGTTATCTGGTTTTCAGTGCTGCTTTTCCTTGTTTAGTGTCTCTGTGAGCCAAGTACCTCTGGCCTATGGGTCAAGTCCAACATTTCCCCGTTTTCATGCCTCCTATGATGTCTCCTTCATCAACCTTCTTATTTTAGTTAATGTCAACTCTAATTAGGCAACACAGCCAATTTCAGTATTGAATGACTATATTCTTAAGCAACATATATTTAGGAAGAATCTGCTGCATAGCAGAAAGTAAGAGAAGAAAAAGAATCTTCCTGCCTTCCTATGGAGTAGTTATATTTCCCCAAAGCATGGTATGAGGCACCTGATATAGAAAACTTACAGAATCTAAGCACTTCTGGTTTTAGACAATGCCAAGACAGCAGGTCACCTGGGAACTCTATATTCCACCTTGATTTTCATGAGCGAAGAAATATAGGATATAAATGTACAAATACATTCCTGTCTCAGAGAGAGAAATAGAGGCTTCTCTTCTAACATTATTTTGCTCCTGAATTGGTAACATTGTGTGTAGTTGAGAAGAAATACTATCACACTTAACATGCAAAAGAAGAAACGGAAGATGTCACCAAGTCCCATTTGTTTGTTTGTTTGTTTGTTTAATGCATTTATAGCCCACCCTCATTCCCAGCAAGCCAGGCTCAGAGCAGGCTACAATAATATAATATAAAACATCAAATTAAAACATACTCTAAAACTTCACTAAAACACCATATTCCATAATAAAACAAAATGGCATACAATAATCATAAATAATCCTAAATAGGGACCATTAGAAGAACCAAGCCAAACAGTGAGTCCCCCATAGACAAGTTGCAAGGAAGGATGGAATGGCCAGCAATTATGGCAATGGAAGGTAACTTGCAGCTGCCCTCAGTTGTAAGCCTGGCAGAACAGTTCCGTTTTACAGGCCCTGCGGAACTCATATATGGAATCCGACAGTCATTTTGCAACTCCACCCATGACAAGAGTGCACTAGGTAGAGAGTCGTCAGAATTCCACTGTGGTTTGGAATGCTATACTGGTTTATCATTCCAGGTACATGCATGCAGAGAAAACATCTGCATGGATGTGGTGTAATGACATAATGACAGTGAAAAAGGCCATGCATGTGCACACAGCACTGCTTACAATGTTAGTGAAGACTTCAGAACCACTAGAAAGGGTTGGATTACATTGAGGTTGCCAGAGGAACTTGATTTACAGTATCTGAAGTGGATTTCAGTGTGGAATCCAGATCTGCTGAATAATTCCTAGTATGAAACCAAGAAGTTCCACTAATATGTAGGACAGCAAGCAATTTTTTAAATTCTATGAGTAGCTTACAATTCTAAAGGTAGTAGAAGAAAAAGGAAATATAAGGGAAGATATATTGTTTACTTTATGAGCCAGTGTTTCTGGGTGTCTATGCTGTGGGGTATGTGCATGCTCAGCAAATATCATGATATGTCCTCAGTGCATATAAAGAATATGTGTTGGAATTTACCAGCCACCAAATTGACTGCTATTCTGAAGTCTGTGCATAACGCTCTGATCTTAAACTTGGAAGCAATTTACACTGCAAGTAATGAGACTCACTTTCAAATACATCTGCTTAGGGTTAGGGTGTAAGATTGGCATCTCTGCTCCTTTGCCTGACTTACAAAATTTAGCAGAAAAAGCTTTTCCTGGAAGACAGATAAACAGTAGGACAAAGACTGTAATAACTGGCATGGAATGCAATTGTCTGGATTTTTGTAACTGAGATTATTGCAAAAAACAAAACAAGAACAGGGATGGGTACAAGACCCACAAACAATATTTTAGGAATGCAGACCATATACTTACAAACTTTTTCTAACTCATTTCCAATCAGAATGCTTTTTAGAACAAAAACAGCTCAAAATGCCTGGTTCTGATAACAATCGTTCCAATTTTTTTAGATATGTGCTGCTGAAGCAACCACAATCGTAAAGAATCAAAATGGCAACCCACACAGGACTAGATAGCAATAAACTGCACCAGAATTCCTTGCAGTATATTAAAATATAACAGAACATTATCCGCACCAAAATCCTGAAGGCAGTGTGTGATTGTCTAGGCACTATGTGATTTATCCAAAGAAGAATCCAGAATGCTCAGTTCCAAAGGCCATACTGTTGCACCAGATAAGACAAGATGTTGGCACACCAATGCTCCGAAGAAACAACTTCAAGAGCCAGTTTCAGTTAGGAAAATGTTGATCAAAGCAACAACTTGGAACAAGAAATTCTGGGTCTTTCAAACAATTGAACTACTATACCCCAATGAACTAGATTGGGCAGATGCAATGCCACACCAGACCTCAGAATCTGACCTCTGAGGTCCATTCTGGTCAATACATGATTAATATGAACAGGCTGAAACTCCTGGTGAGGCACTGCACTGTTCTCATCCAGACCATTGTGGCATGTTAGCTTGGTGATTTTGAACACCTCGGGACCAGGTGTTCCTTTGAAACTGGAGAAACCGTTTCAAACAGCAGTGGGTCTGTGAAGGAATTTCCTTCTGAGGTACGGTAGTCCATTTCATCACTCTTATTTGGTCTTTTTAGATACCTCCCAGCTAGTCATTTCATATCTTTTTGGTCAGGGAAGGTACATTTTTACTGGCTGATGATAACAGCCTCAAGCCACATTTTTATACCCACTTTTCTCTTGGGTCAGCACATGATTGGATTCCTTTGTATCATTAGGAGAATTAAGTAGGAAAGCTTTTCCAGGAATGTACCTGGGTAGAGGTGATGGGTTGGATATTTAAATACTCTAAAATGTACAGATAGTTTTACTCTGTAGTTATTTTTTCTTTTACGTATCCCACCCTGGAATAAATACTTCCAATAAATGTTTTCCAAAGTACCTCATTTGTGAGAATTTGCCCTATTTGAAAAAAAATACAAGAAAAAGAATTATAAAAGATATGCATTTGTCTGGCAACTTGACTTATACGTTCATAAATAAATAAATGTTGGTACACCACAATAAACTAGAGCTGTGTCAGTGTTTGGGTTGGTAAACTTCAGTGCATGCAATCCTCCTGCAACTCTTAATCAGTGGACTGGCAGGGGTGGACTGGCTCTTGAACTTATACAGAAGGTTCTTCATGGGCTGGAGGGCCCCTGATGGCCAGCAGCTAGCAGAGCCAAGTGACCCTTCCATGCTGGCAGCAGCATAAGCCTCAGGAGCTTCTAGGTTGCAACAACCCAGGCTGCAATAATGAGGACAAAGCTCACCCATGTAAGCCTACTCCCATGCTCACTGCCATCATGGCCTGGCTGGAGCCAAGCAGTCCCCACAGAATGACCAGCATGACACACTTGATTCTGGTTGTTCCAGGGCTGTTGCCATATCCAAGTCTGTTCCTGAGAAGCAAGGAAGAATTTCTTTCTTGGTCTCCTCTTACTCCTATCTGCATGCTTTCTCTGTGCCTGATCTTTCACTCCACCTACTCTGTGTCTATCTCCCTCACATTTCTCATCAATCTCTTTTTTCAAGCTGCCCCTTCTCTCCCTGTTTTTGCGCAAAAGGGAAAATGGAGCATGACTGTAGTCTCCTAAGTACTGGTAGTGGGAATCATTCCTGCTCTGCTTCCCAGCTTCCTAGGATAATGCCAAGCCACATGGGAATTATTCCCAGCCTGCTGTCTCTCTGTCCTTAAGTGCACCTTCTAGTGCCATGTGTGTTTCTTTCCATGCAGCAACTCTCTCCCTACCATTAAAGCAACTGGGTGTCCAGCATCTGACTCTGCCAAGGTTTTTTGGTAGGAAGTGATACTACCACTTTTGAGGAGGCAAACGGGCAAGGGTCTCTTGCCATCCTCCTCATTCACAGCACTGTAGCTGTTATAAACTCAGTTTGTCTCCTGCTCTGCTCAACTCCACTCATTCTCATGCTGACCCACCCCTACTTTTTCCTGTGTGCATATGTTGCCATCTCTTTCATGCCAAGTCCCCATCTCTTTTGAGTGTACTTCTGCTGGCTTCTCCCCCGTCTTTCACATGAATACTACCCTGCCCCCTAGCTCTTCCCCTGCACCTTCAAGGTTCATGACAAAGGTGAACCACCACAAGTGCAATAAAACGTAAGGTTGGAATAGCTTAATGCAGTTGTGGATATTTGAGTGCTTTCAGTTCCAAGATTTTTGTTTGTTTGTTTTGCTTGTATTTGGCAGTCTGTCAGGACTTTTAACAAACCTGTTCCTTTAGGGTGCAGTAAAAATATGGCTTGGAATTACATTTTGTGTGACAGGTGTTGTTGTTGTTTTAAGAACTATTAGATTGCATGATTATGGGAAGGTGAAACAGTAGAAACCTGAAGCATGACTTGCAGCCCAAAAAACTGGTAGAGGTACATATTTAGTAAGCCAACAAAGGCCTCTTTGTGAGACACAAATCCAAACCAAGAATATTAGGCACTGGACCAAATGTTGTGGTGGAAAGTTATACGAGCAGAAACCGAAATATAACCTACCGTATCTAATTCCAAACTGGGCCATAGAGTGTGGATCAGTAGATCTACAAAATGGAGCAAGGGACAGATGGAGAGGATTTCTGTACAAACCTGTTCAAAGTCCTAGGTTTCAAGAAAAACTTTTTTTAAAAACAAAACAAAACAAAAAAAGCACCCCACAGCATTGTGGGATTAAGACTAAATTATTTTGTAGATAGTTTTAGTCTATTGTTTTTATATAATTGTTCATTCTTTATTTTTTCTTTGTACATTTCTTAATAAAAGGGCATGTTATAAAATTAGCAGACAAAGGCATTTTGCCTGTCAAATTTATAGTAGGACTTTTCAGGCAAGGATTTGTCTGATTAGTCAACTGAATCCATGATATTAGTTAAGATGTATGCCAAAGCTGTCAACTTCATTCATGAAAGGAATATGATTATGCTTCAAAATAGATCTGGTCTTAGTAACATCTTGGAATGCTCCCACTTGTATTTTATATAAAAAAAGTATAGCTCAAGAAAAGATCATTCTGTATGTAATCAGCTGAGCTATTTGTTGGCACTGGTAATGTTTGTTGGTAATATTTATTAATAAAGGATCTTTACTTGCCAACACATTTCTGATATTATAGGTTATCTAGTTTAGTTTCAGTTGGATTTAGTTTCAGTTGGATTTAGTTTCAGTTAGCTCTTTCTCAACCACCCAGTCACAGCCTCCAAGCACCTGGCCAGTGTGTCTGGGGTGGAGTCTGGATGGCCATCCATCAGCAGATAAAGCTGGGTGTCATTAGTGTACTGGTGACAACCCAGCCCGAAACTCTGGACAAGCTGGGTGAGGGGACGCATGTAGATGTTAAATAACACAGGGGAGAGTATCGCACCTTGTGGAACACATACCAAAGGGCACTGCTGCAATACCTTTCCCCCGAGCGCCACTCTTTGTCCCCAACCCTGGATTCCGAAATTGGTGAGGCGGTGTCTAAAAGGTTGTCGTTGACCATGTCGAAGGCTTCTGAAAGATTTGATAATATCAGCAGTCCCGACCAGCCACGATCCAGCTGTCAACAGAGATTGTTTGTGAGGGTGACCAAAACTGTTTCTGTCCCATGGCCAGGGCAGGAGCCCGACTGAAATGGGTCCAAACCTGATGTCTCATCCAGGAAAACCTGAAGCTGTTTGACTGCCTCTCTCTCAGCTACCTTACCCAGGTATGAAAGTTTTGATACCGGGTGGTAGTTGGTAAGATCCCTTGGATCTGAAGATGATTTTTTTTTTCAAGAGTAGACACACCACTGCCCCCTTCAAGCTTCCTGGGAATGTCCCCATGCTGAAGGACAAGTTAATAATCTCTCCCAGGGTAACCCGTACCCCATCCCGACTGTCCTTAACCAGCCAGGATGGGCACGGGTCTAGGAGACATGTGGTGGGCCTCACAGCCGTCAGGATCCTGTCCACATCAGTTTGGGAGAGCTGACTGAATTGATCCAATATTGGACCTGAAGATGGGCAAGGAGCATCCAGGTCACTCACTGTATCAAGGTTAGCAGGGAGGTCATGGCGGAGCAACAAGCCTTTATCCACAAAACAGTTCAAAAATCCTCACAGCTATGGGCTGAATTCACAATTAAAGTTGGTTGTCCCTTGGATAGAATGGGTTTGTTTCAAAGACACTTGCAAATTTTTCTCTCTGTTGGGTTTACTAATGGATATTGTTTTCCAAACCAGTTGTCTAATGATGGGTTTATACTTCTGACTGCTAGCATCAGTTATGTGATGAACCAATACAAAAAAAGACCATTTATTGTTTTGTTTTTAAAATTTAGCTCTCAACGTTTTATTGATATGATATTGCTGAGCTCTGGGATCCATCTAATAATAAATTCTCTAAAATAATGTAAAGTATTTGTCACCACTAAGAGAGCCATCCTAAGCACATTATAAGACTATTGAAGTCAATGGCCTTTGAAGCTTATGACTGCTTATGGCAGCACTGCAAAACTTTGTACCTAATCAGAACAGAAGGATAGTTCTAAAGTCAGTTTTCAAAAGTGATCACTTGCAGTGAATCAGTGATCAGTGAATCAGTGATCAGTGAATTAATTTAGGGTTATGATTAAGAGATAAGCAGGGAACACACAAGGACTTACAGGGGTCACTTCATTTCCCCCTGTATCCCTTTCCCCACACTCTTTTGCTTCCTCTCCTGGTAACCCCCCATATCCTTTCCCCTTACCCTGCTTTCTTCTATCCTCCCAACTCATCAGCCAGCATATTGTCGAAGGCTTTCACGGTCAGAGTTCATTGGTTCTTGTAGGTTATCCGGGCTGTGTAACCGTGGTCTTGGAATTTTCTTTCCTGACGTTTCGCCAGCAACTGTGGCAGGCATCTTCAGAGTAGTAACACTGAAGGACAGTGTCTCTCAGTGTCAAGGGTGTAGGAAGAGTAATATATAGTCAGAAAGGGGCTTGGCTTCCTGCCCTGAAAAACCTCCAGACAAAGACAACATTCAACAATAACCATACAGATTAGTTTTGGATTACACACATTAACAGATCACTTCAGGATACAATGGTTCCATATTAACATACCATACCCTCATTAGCACATTATCTTGATACTTACAGGACAATACTTTTGCAGGACAATACTCAGCTCAAACCCAACCCCTTTCTGACTATATATTACTCTTCCTACACCCTTGACACTGAGAGACACTGTCCTTCAGTGTTACTACTCTGAAGATGCCTGCCACAGTTGCTGGCGAAACGTCAGGAAAGAAAATTCCAAGACCACGGTTACACAGCCCGGATAACCTACAAGAACCAATCATCAGCCAGCCTTTGCTTTATTTGCCTCCTCCCTGACTTCTGCTTTTACTTCCCTACTCTACCCAGTGCAACTTATATCATTCTCTTCTCCTTCACTGTATCCTCACAACAACCCTGTGAGATAGATTAGGCTGTGAGTGTGAATGGCCCAAGATCACCTAGCAAGTTTCCATGGCAGAGTGGGGATTTGAGCCTGGGTCTTCTAGATCCTAGTTTAACTACTAGCTCTCAGCTTGATCTCCTTGCCTTACACTGGCAGCCTTTCCCTGGACCCAGTTGCAAAAAATTGTGCAAGTTGCTCAGCAGAGTTGGCCACAGCTGGGCCAGGCCAAGTCATACAGCCACCATAATGGCCACTGAGAGCTCCTTTCTTAGAAGTACAGGCTTGGCTTCTATTATTTGGAGGGTTATTTAACTCCCATTGTATTTTTTAAAAAGATTTAGATTTCAGATTTTTTCATGGGGCCAGGGTTGCCAGGTTGCCGAGCTCCTCAGAGTGGTAATCACATGTGCGTGATGCAATTACATCACTTCTAAGTTTACCCCCAGAAGCACCACATCACGACAGAATCACCACACCAGCCCCTCCCCAAAAACCTCCCGCTGGTGGAGTGAGGGGACCTGGCAACCCTACTTGGGGCTTTTCTCAGGTTTAAAACTATCTGTTTCAAACACATGAACATATGAAACTACCTTATATTGAATTAGATCACTGGTCTGTCAAAGTCAATATTGTCTAGTCAAGACTAGCAGTGGCTCTGAGGGTCTCAGTCAGTCACCTTCTACCACAGGACTGTCAGTTTGCTCGCTATGGTGAGCAACCTCCCACCTAAGGTTGCCAGCTTCGGGTTGGGAAATACCTGGAGATTTGGGGGATGGAACCTGAGGAGGGCAGGGTTTGGGGAGGGGAGGGGAGGGACTTCAATGGTGAATAATGCCATAGAGTTCACCTTCAAAAACAGCCATTTTCTCCAGGTGCACTGATCTCTGTTGCCTGGAGATCAGTTATAATGGGAGATCTCCAGCCACCACCTGGAGGTTGGCAACCCTCAAACAGCAGAAGCAAAATGGGGGGCAAAAATGGGTGTTGTGTAACACTCTAGGATTTCCCCATATAAGTATAGTAACTGGGAAATTCCTAGAGTGTCACATGACACTGTGACTTCATTTCTGATCCCTTCACTTCACTTCTGGTTCCAGGGGTTGGCAATCCTATTTTACACTAGTGGAATGTATGTGGCATACAGCCCAATTTGTTTTCACTTCCAACATAGCATGGTAACCCTATTTGAGTCTCCTAGAAATATATTCCTGAATATAATCTTTATCTAAATATCTGTTCACCTTGGTCTCTTCTGTTTTATATACATGACCGATGATAAACTGATTGTTGTGTTCATGTTAAGGTGGCTTAGGGCTTACCTGGCATGCAAGGGCTTGGCTACAATATCATTAAGGTCTCTTCATACAATTTGTAAAGCAGGAAATAACAGTGGTCCCAAACTACACCTGTACCACATTAATCCAAGTGTGCCTATGCTATTGCATAATGTAGCCGTGTTCATATGCGCAACCATTGCAACAATGGAGAAGGAAGATGGCACGTTAGCAACAACAACTCTGTTTGGGCCTACAGACATCAAAAGAACTACTTTATCAAGCCTGTGTATAAATATGGTTACACATGACTACGTATCATTTATTCAGTGAAAAGGTCCACCTTCTCTGATTAATGTGCTACCTTTTAGCTGCTGCATATACCACATTGCTTACCCACAAAGAGACCTGCCATTAATCAACCTTTTAATGAGCTCTGAATGGGAAGTAATTTGGCCAGCCTGTCTAAAAGCAAACAGCTTGAATACCCCATCATTAGCAGGAGGTGATGCCACTTAACAGGTGCTTGTTTGTATAATGCAAGAGCGTTTGTCCTTCCCCTCTCCTTGCCTTACTAGAAAAACAGGTTAATTATTCATCCTAATCATAATATCTCTACTGTCTCCAGAAACGAACAGGCCAGAACCCTGACTTTCACACTTCCTCTTATTCCCTATCCTTAGGGTTGCCAGGTCCCTCTTCACCACCAGCAGGAGATTTTTGGGGCGGAGCCTGAGGAGGGCGGGGTTTGGGGAGGGGACTTCAATGCCATCAAGTGCAATTGCCAAAGTGGCCATTTTTCTCCAGGCAAACTGATCTCTATTGGCTGGAGATCAGTTGAATTAGCAGGAGATCTCCTGCTACTACCAGGCAGTTGGCAACCCTACCTATCCTTGATTTCCAAAGATATTTTTGTCTGGAAAAATGAAGCTTCCAAAGGAGAGGTGAATAGTCATTAGGGAAGATAAATATCCTTCCCAAATTGCATCTCTTACTCCCCCCCCCCCCATCTCATGTCTGGATTAGGCAAAAATTTTATTTTGAAATTTTAGAAAATACCGAATAGATATTTTAAAATCAATAACACCTTGATTAACTTTGCCCTCCTTATCTGTTCAGATGGGAGCTTTATTCAGAGCATATGCTTATTTCAATTAATGTCCCCCTAAACCCTGCCAATCTTACACCCTAACCCTAAGCAGATGTACTTGAAAGTGAGTCTCATTACTTGCAGTGTAAATTGCTTCCAAGTTTAAGATCAGAGTGTTATGCACAGACTTCAGAATAGCAGTCAATCTGTTGACTGGTAAATTCCAACACATATTCTTTATATGCACTGAGGACATATTATATTGGCTGAGCATGCACAAATCCCACAGCATAGATACCCAGAAATTGAGGAACACCCAGATGTTTTTTCAGCAATAGTAAAAGTGGCAGAACAACAAGTTGGTTGGAAGATCAGCCTAGAATGGCATTTCCTGGTTTCTTGGCAACCATTTCTGGCACCAGATAGCTTTTAAATGCTGACCTGTCATTGACTCAGAGAGACTCTGGGGACCTCCAGCAGCCAGGATGTCAATTTATGGTTTGTTTGATGCTTGAGTTGTATTTGATCATTAAATCTGCCTTGAGTTCTAGGAAATTAGCTAAATAAATTTATAAGAAATAAAAATCAGTTATTGTTATTTGAAAATACTAGGCTTCTTCCAGAGGAAGATTAAAGCAAGAGCTTAAATTGAACCGCACAGGAAGTCTTTAAAATGGTGTCGTTGTCCCCTTTCTCTGGATAGCTGCATGTTCTTTGAAGATTTGAGAACAATAATTTGCACCCTTTCCAGCACAGAAGTCGGTGTTGCCATGTTATCATCGTCACTGTTGCTATGGAGAATGGGGAAGAAAGTGAAGGAGGAGGACAAAATGCAGCCATTGCTCATACAACTTCCTCATACTGTTTAATGAAGGAAACCTCAGCCTTTTTTGTTTGATACATGGATTGTTGTCCAGTTTCAAGCATGTGGCTCCATTTCTCATTCATACACCCATACATACACGTGGTCAGAAGTGGAATGATTTCTGTGACAGGGTAATAAAATATAATTAAAGCAGAAAGTGGAATTTGTTCAAAGCTAAATATTCTGAGGCTGTAACTACTGAAAAGCTTCTTCAAGACAGGAACATGACAACTGTGTCATATGATCAGGACAAGAAACTCATATTTGCTGATACTTCAGCATTCCACCATAAGTGTTCAAGTATGAATCTGCCTGTATCATTATTAGCTTCATTGCTGTTGCATTATTATTTATGAGTCTCAAAAAGCCTCTATATGTACTTATTATAATTAGAATGTATAGATTGCTATCAAACCAAAAGGCAACTTATATACACATATCTATCAGTCACAATCTTATTTGCCACAAAATCAAAATTTTGCTACCCATTAAAAGGTATTTTACATATAGGTAACATATAACAAAAGGAAGTACAATCCATTTTCCCTATTTTCCTGATTTACACTCTAATACATTTTGAAAGGGAATCAACAATTCTGTTCTTACAAAGGGTCAAGGGTATAGGAATAATTTCTGTGGTGTAAAATGAGGAGTGTTCACAATCCAAAGCAGAGTCCCATCCTTCATAACCTATTGATTTCAATGGGTTCATAGGTAGAATTACCTATGTGGTTAACTCAATGATCCCCAACAAAGTGCCAAGGCAAAGGCACTTCCCGATGTATCTCAGTGCCCCTTGCTCTTTCCGCAAAGCGTGTCAACATCAAAGATTCTATAACAACTCATTTTAACTCTTTACTTGGCATCATAGCAAGTGTTCTACTAGGTCAGGGGAGTACCTCCTGTGTTTCCCAGTTTAGAAGGGTCTAACTCTTCTTAGGGCTGCACTGTGAATCACAGTCCAGTTAAATATCTCTGGATCAGAGCTGTGATATTGGAGAAGGAGAGTTAATTCTCTGGGTCATTTCCCTGATGAGAAGTTCCCCCTTACAGCTACTTTAAATCCTGGTAGCAAAAAAGCAAGCAGGCAAGGGAGTCATTTTTTTTCTTTTTCAGGGTTTAAAGCAGCTGGGCGAAGGCCAGTCTCGAAACCTGTGGGGGAGTGCACAGTTTATGCTCCCTTCCCCAGTGCCGCAGCTTCAGCCCAGATCAGCTCTCATGCCTTCTCTTTAGGAATTATACATATGGATGTTCCAGTTAAGGAATTCCAGCTCCATGTCTAGTTTCATACAAAAAGACATTATTACTGAAATAATTTCTCTTTGTTTTACATTCAGTGGTGAATTTCGTAAAGAAAAGCAGAACAGCAGACAGTGGTAACTCAGTAAACCCTTGGAATGCTTCTGTGTTTAGGCTTGGCCTGGGCATTGCAGTGGCTCAGCAATCGATACACTTAATGTAAGTAGCATTTATTTGCTGGCACAGCAAGTCTTAGGATTGGTCTGTGAGCCACTAATTAAATACAAAACATTTCCTTCAGATGAAAATCCTTCATAGAAATTCCCCATAGGATGTTTAAATTGTCTTTGATAAAGAATTTTAATTTTCGTTTTCATTCGAAAGCTGGCTTGTTATACACAAAATAAATCAACATTTTAGAATATAGTTTCTGAGTGCTCTTAAGGCCAGTATTGCATGTGGGGCTTTTATTTCTGGTACCAAAATGAGCAAAGGAAAGAAATAGTGTGATTCATTTGAAACATAAATGAAAGTAGCAAAAACATTGAGGTTGTAGATGGGGGTTTGTTTGTGATTATTATATGACAAATGAAAAGATGGCAGTTGTTTGGGATGAGCTTTGGTAATTTATTACCTTGGCAAGATTAAAGTGATGTATCCCAATTTTTGAAAAATGTGTTTTCACACATTACAGGTATTGAGATCGCTCAGAGTTATTATATTAGATATACTTTATCATATTGCAAAATCAGTAGTATCAAAAACGTTCTTTTAAAAACGGGGACATGTTTTCAACTCTTTTCCATTTTAAACTTGAAACTAGTTAAAATATAGTAAAATATTGCACCTCTTGCTGTATGAATATCCTTTTGAATCTTGAAACTAGTTAAAATATAGTAACCATTGTATTTTTTTACCTTGATCCTTCATTTTTTGCCAGGGTTTAATTTCTCCTTGATAATTTATCATCTCCACATATTATAAAATTATTGTTCTTTCTCACATTCTTATCACGATATGCTTCTATGTGGGGACATTAATGGATATATCAGAGGACTAAATTTTCTTCGGGTAGATTCCCAGATTCTCAGTAGTCCATCTCTAATTACATGACTTCTATTTTGTGTTGTAGTTTTTTTAACTATTTAAATTCCTTAAGTAGTTATGTAAGCCTTCGACCAAGTCTGCCCTATCTAATTTTATTGTTTTTTGATAAGGGTTTTTGATCCAATCTATGACCCAAACCAGGCCAGCTGCTTGATAATATAATTTAATACTGAGTACTGCTAGTCCTCCTCTCTTCTTCTCATCTTATAAAACTTCAAATCTAATTCTTTTTGCCATTCCATATAAACTTATTAATCTGTTTCTGCCATTCCTTCAAAGGCTTTTCTTGTATATAAATTGGTAACATCTGAAATAAAAAAATTAGTTTTGGTAGTACATTCTTTCTATCCATGAGATTTTTAATTTAGACCATCTCTGTAAATGCTAAATTTCTTATCTACCCAACTAGATGATGGATGTTATATAAACTATTCTCTGACACAGAAATTGATAGTTATATAAGGAGACAGAGAAAAGGCCTCTTCAGTCCAATCAAGAGACAAGTAAATATTAGTTTTAATCTGCTATATAGTCCAATCCTATGCATAATTATTTGGAAATAATCCTCACTGTGTTTGGTTTTCCTCATTTCCAAGTAAATTGGCTTGATGCAGCATTAGTTCCATTGAAGGGAAGGGACCATGGATCAGTGGAAGAGACCCAAGTTCAGTCTCTACCATTTCTAGTTAAAAGGGTCTGGTAGGAAGTGATGTGAAAGATTTCTGCTGAGAGCCTGGAGAATCACTATTGGTCAGAGTAGATAGCACTCACCTTGGTAGACCAATGGTCTGACTCACTATAAGGCAGCTTCATATGAGAGGATCAGAACTTGCACGCAGATTCAAATGCTTCAGCCTACATATTACTTCACAAAGAGTTGTGCTAGAGGTGAGTTCTTCTTGTAGTTAAAAAAGAAAATGAATTTGTTGAATACTTTCCCCAATCTGGTATTTTGCCCAGCACAGAGCAATAAACAATCCATTTCATTAATGCTGCAAAGGTAGAAGCAAACATTTCCATTACTTATATGATAGCTCTGATTTCTGAAATCTTTATTTAAGAATCAATACATATTTGCAGCAAAACCTTGATTTACCAGCCTACAGTAAATGGAATAGTCTTTAAAACCATTCCTGGCCAAATCTACCTAACATCCTTTATTTGTTTTTTGTTTTTTTCCCAAATTAGATTGCTTTTCTACATCATAAAGAATTATCCACTTATATGTATGCTGTTAAGAATCCAATGTATTATTTCAACATGTGATGGGCTCCTTCCACTGGTACACTCTAAGATGACCAAGCAGATCAGAAGCCCTGTACATGTGATAGGTGTATACCAGAAAGAATTACAGGAGGTGCCATGTGGGGTGAAAAGACTGTTATTTACAGGTCTTTTGTGAAAACAGGAATTGGGATGGGGAAAAGAAATAAGCCACAGAAAGGAACCAACAATAGATCTTCAAATAACATCTAAAAATAAAAAAACTGACTCAGTTGTATTTTAACGAAGTTAAATCTTTCCCTGAGGAATGGATTATCTTATCTCTAGCACACATAGGGTAAATGTGTATATACAGAAGGCTCCAGGAAATGCACAACCCACTGTGTGTTTTATGGGCCCCTAGACAAGATGTCCCCAGCCATCCTTCATTGTTTCCTGTGCAAGGGGGGGGGGGGAAACCACAAGCTTTCTCTTGGGCAAACAGTAACCGGACACTCAAAAGCAAGGAAAGCAACCACTGGCCAAAAGCCTCTGAAATCATCATCATCATCATTATTCTTTTATTGGCATAAAAACATAATACGCCTCTAAAATCAGACAGAACCAGCAAGCCCAACAGAACCAATGTCAAATCAGAGAATCACAAAACAAACTTAAGCCAAGGGCCACAGGTAAGCCCAGCTGATCCAATGTCAAACTAGAGAATCAACACAGAACAAACTTAAACCAGGGAGGTACTTTTGCGAGCACAACAGAAACAACATCAAACCAGAGAATCACAGCAGAACAAACGAGGCCTGGGGGGCACACTTTTGTAAGCCCAACAGAACCAATGTAAAACCAGAGGATCCCAAAAGAACAAACTTAAGCAAGGGAGAGCACTTTTGCAAGCCCAATAAAAAAATTGTCAAGCCGAAGGATCCCTGCAGAACAAACTTTAAGCAAGGGAGGGCACTTTTGCAAGCCCACTAGAACCAATGGCAATCCACAGAAGCCAAGAAGGACCAGAGACAGCCAGATATACCTGTAAAACACTGACACACACAAAACACACACATTAACACTGGTTCTCCCTAATGTTCAATCCTACAGCCCCTGCCCTGTTCAATCTATTTATCTCAGACCTTTCCTCTCATATGTTTAGTCAGGGAAACCATCCCCCAAAATTGAACTCCTACCATGTTCCCATTTGGTGTATGCAGATGACGCAGTGGTGCTTTCTTATACTAGAGTAGGTATGAAGCGAGCTTTGTTAGCTTTTGCTTCTTACTGTGATAATAATTTTTTAAACATTAATTATACCAAAACTAAAATTTTAGTTTTCTCCAGATCATGGAAACGGGAGATCTGGAGAATTGGGGATAGGGAAATTGAACAAGTTAAAACATTTAGATATTTGAGGTTGCTTTTTTCCCACAATTTGAACTGGTCTTTACATAGGGAGCGAGCCCTTGTCTCAATAGCTTTCAGCTATTACCCAATTTTTCTACAGAAAAGGAAACCAATTTGTCCCTGCGGCTATAAGAATCTTTCAGGCCACAATAATTCTGCATTTATTGTATGGCGCCCCGGTGTGGATCCAGGCTTTTAACAAGGGGGTGGAACAGATAAATATGTCTTTCTTGTGGCGCATACTTGGTATACCCAATTCAGTTGGTTACCATCACTTTGCATGGAGTTAGGCCTTCATCTTATTGAAAGTAGAGCCTGGATCTCTACTATTAAGTTCTGGCTGCACTTACACTTTTGTGCTCCCCCCCCAAATAGCATTATAACCAGTTTGGTTGCCGAGGGTAAAGAATAAATAAACAGCTTAAATCCAGCCGAGGTAATTTGTAGGCACTGGGCAACATCAACTGGAAGGGTGCCGGTGTTTGCTGCAGTTCATACCCACTGGCTGGATTAATGTATTGTTATGGTATTTAGATTGAAGTGTTTTAACTTGATGGCTGAGTTTTGGTCAGTTGTTGTTTGTGAATCTTTGTGGGTGCCTGTATTTATGCTCCCTTGTTGCTATTTTACTATGCCAATAAAGGTGTCTGAATCTGAATCCTACTTGCTTGTGACATCTGCCTGCTTTCTCCTGCCCTCCTGTTGCCTGGAAAATGTGCAAAAATGAGAAAAAGCATGCTGCCTTAGAGAACTTTAAAGCTTAAATTGCTGGCTCCAGATTTACCCAAATATATCTGGATATATTTGGGATAGGATTTACCAGCTTTGTCAGAGATTCTCTGATGTGTATTTGCATCCGCATACAGCTGAAAAATACCAATAGGGTGTTTTTTGGGGTATATTCTCAGATCAGATATATCCGAGTGCTTATTATTTCTATTAGCAAAGTTATCACCACAAGTCAGCCACTTTTTTAAAACAAAGAGGTTTATACTTTTAACATGCATATTTAGTTTTCAGGCTTAGTGCACAGGCATATTTACATTGTTTGCAGCAACTTACATTATGTAAAATCAGTTCCATGCTCCTGAGAAACAGTGTAATCTGCAATTTAGGGGTCAGGTCCTTCCTGCCCTGAATGAAACCAAATAAAGAATCCAGAACAGATATTTTTAAAGGAAGAACAAAAACCTACAAATACCAGGACTAATGTCATTGTTAGGGTGTCATTACATCTTTGGAGAAAACTGATCACCCCATTGAAGGCCCAGCTATACATAGTGTCATAGTATAGGAGATAGTATACAAAATGTTATAAATTTCAAATGATTTGCTTCAGAACAATCTCATTTTATGTCGGTTTGAATGTCGTATGGCAAAAAAATGGGACTAAAACCTTTCTACAATGCTCCTTACAGCAACTGCTTTAACTCCCGCTTTAGAAGCAGAGCGGAGACATCTAACTTTTGAGATGATTTCCTGTCTCCTTTCTGGATCCCAGGAGGAGTTTCTTTCTGTTCATTTTGCTGTCAGTGAAAGTAGTAATGTCTGGAGGATTCTAGTTACTTTCGCTTAGCAGAGCTTTATTTTCAGTCCTGACCTTACTGGTGAGAACTGTAAATAATATCAGCACTAACCAAAAGGTCTTATTCTTTATGCTCTGTGGGCATTTGACACAATGAAGTTGACATTCAAACATTTGGAACCTGGTGGAAATGACAATGGTGTATTATGGGATGACTGACAATATTGTTTAACCATCATTTTGATCCTACATACAAATAATGTGAATCAGACAATAATTTTCCCCTCAAGTCATCTTTAAAATAAGTAGCTTTTGGTCTTTTGGGTGCTCAAACAATAGCATTAAACATAATGAGAAAGGAAGCATAACCTGAATTTTGAAGAATCAGAACAGTTGTTGCAGAGTATTTCTAATTATTTCCTAGTACCCAAAGAAAAACTTCAGTTAATTTCCAGCCTTCCACTCAGAATGGCATCTCATGACTCAAATCAGTTCTAAGTCAGTCATATTCTTAAGGAGTTGTTGCAGCTGGTCACATGGGAACAATTCTCTAGGTCTGGCAGCAAACTCCATCATGGATGTAGGATGTGCATCGTAATTCTGACCCCTCCCCTCATTATTGGTTGATAATTCTCAGGACTGATTTGGAGTCATGTGTTTTGACAAGCTCCTCAAAGATCCAACAGTTTCAAGACAATAAATCCAAACTGTATTAAAAGTATATACATATTTGTATGGTATGAAAATAACCATCATATAGTAAATTCAAATTTAGGAAAATAGCATCAGAGAACAATTTAAATTACATGTTTTATTTCCTGGAAAACCCCTGAGTATTAGGAAATCCCCAGCACATGGCAAAATAGCAGTCAATCCAAACTAAGAGATGTCATGGACAGAATGCTAATAAATTATGATTAATTTTCCTTTTGCCATTGACATAAATTCAGTGGGGAATGGCATCAACCATAAGCCCTGACCTGGATGGCCCAGGCTAGCCTGATCTGATCAGGTCTAGGATCAGTTCTGGTTAGTATTTGGATGGGAGACCACCAAGGAAGTCCAGGGTTGCTATTCAGATGCAAGCAACAACCATCCACCTCTGTAGTCTCTTATCTTGAAAACTGTATGGACTTGTTGTAAGTAGACTGCAAATTGACAGCACTTTCAGCCACCACCAAAAGTGAAATGATGCCTTGACAAAACTGTCTTTTATTGATCTGAAACAGGAATATTTTTCCATCTCACAGATTCTGAAGCAAAAGAAACACTATTTTGATTTGTGAAAGCCTCTCTGCAGAAGGGCAAGTTCCCAATAACAACATAGATAGTGTTCAAAGCACTTCACATATATCATCACGGTAATCCTTACACAGCACTCCTGTAAAACAGGCCACTATTATTATCCCTCGTGTTACATGGAGGGGGTGGGAATGGGAGCTGAAGCTACAAGAGTGATTTGTCTAAGCCACTCTAGTGCATTCTTGGCAGAAGTGAAATTTGAATCAGGGTCTTCATGGATCACAGCTGAGTTGCATCTGCACTCAAAAATGATCCCATTACCTGTTGATGGTGAGACTCTTCTGAAGTAAGATTTCAGGAGACCAGGAGGATTTTTAAAAAATCAACCCATCAAAAAGTTAAGCACGTGGTTACTGCTCTGGTCTTGGCATTTCTGGGTAAGGCTAGGGGTTTGTTTCTGCCAATGTTGGTCGGGCTACAGGCTGGATTTTAGGCCTGGGAACACTTTCTTCAGCTAGAGGAATGACTTATTGCTTATTCTTTTTGACATTTCAATGGTTTTTGGTACTACTGACTACCAAATCTCATTGAGCCATTTATGGCATTGATTAGAGATAGAGGATACCACTACTGGGGGTTCCAATCCTTCCATATACGCTGACTATGTTGGACTCACGTTTAGCTAGTGGTAGAGTACTAGATTTCATACTGCTATCTCTTCTGTTGCATAAGGATGCTGGGAGATATCTGCAGAAAATCTGAAGTATGTCATCTATAATATTCTGCTGCATCTCTGTTCTGCATTTTCAGCTCCTGGTGGGCACAGGACTAGAAGAGGGTTGAGAATATAAGTTGATTTGCCCAAGATAGTGACTGATATGGTTGGGAGCTTGCATGTGCTCTATGGACAAAACTACACATTATTTGGGAGATCTGTAATAGGATCTCCTGACTTTTAAAAAGCTGAAATAACAGCAGTAGGGTATGCCCAATTTATTTGCAGTGGCAGCGCTGGGTGAAATAATGTTTAACCTTTCTCCAACTCCATTTTCCCGGTCTAAATTACATACACTCCCTGGCTGTTGTTTTGCCACACAAGGGGGAAAAGAACAGGCATCAACACCATTTTCTGTGCTCAACCTGTCAGTTATTTACAAGACATCAATGCTTTTTCAGTGTAGGCAGGGGGTTTTCTCTTGATTTCACTGTTGTATCCAATGAACTGCTAATGGACAGTGCAGCTTTCCCCTGTGATTCTGTCCCTTCGGTAGCCCCTTCCTGCTCCCGGAAAGGTTATTTCTTGAGTCAAGGGACCTGTGCAAACATACAGCCATGGGAGGCTGCAGTAATGAAGAAAAGGTCAAATCACCCCCTGTTTTCTATCAATGGACCTGCATTAACAGAAGAGAGAGGAGGGGCCCTTTCAACCCATTTACTCAACTCGCTGCAGTTTCCTAACCTGCCTACTGTCCCCGCGCACCCAGGGAATGCAAGAGGGCTGAGGGAGAGGGGATCAGTGTTCGACTGTTAGGAGACAAGCCTTTTTGTACTTGTTTTCCTTATTATTATTTTATCAATTTTAAAGGCTACTTCATTGTTTTAGATTACATTTCAAAGATACTTTACCTGCCTCCATGCTGGAGAGCCAGCATGGTATAGTGTTTAAGAGCGGTGGTTTGGAGCTGTGGACTCTAATCTGGAGAACCGGGTTTGATTCCCTACTCCTCCACATGAGTGGCGGACACTAATCTGGAGAACAGGGTTGGTTTCCCCACTCCTACACATGAAGCCAGCTGGGTGACCTTGGGCTAGTCACAGCTCTCTTTGAGCTCTCTCAGCCCCACCTACCTCACAGGTTGTCTGTTGTGGGGATGGGAAGGGAAGGTGATTGTAAGCCAATTTGATTCTTCCTTAAGTGGAAGAGAAAATTGGCATATAAAAACCAACTCTTCATCTCCTCCTAAGAGAAAGGCAGGAAATAAATTCATGAACAAACAGACTGTTTTCTATTTTGCCAAAAGAATTGATCCATTGAAAGATAACACCATTACATTGTGCTTCTTAATTTTGCATGTAGAAAAAAGAACTTCTCATTTGTTTCCAGACACAAATACCAATGGTTCTGTATTATAGATTTTTCAAACAAAAAGTAAAAATAGAAGGGTGAGCTGAAATGGCATTCCATAGGACTTCAGACCTCTTGGTGTTCCATTCTTAAGCACAGTATGTAGAAATCGTTCTCACTGGCAATTTATGCAGGGGTATTTAGTTCACAGTCCCTGCTGGACTGCTTTGAGGCCTCCTTTGCAGTATTCATGATTTTACTGACCTTCAGATATGACTTCGCTCTGGCCTCGTTCTTCCTCCACAGTTCTCAGATCCTGTTTTAGAAAGAATTTAAATACTGCTTCAAGGCAAGAGCAATGCAAATTCCCCCCAATTCCATTCATAGCTTGGGTTTCTCTCCCCTTGCCCATTTTGGCGTCTCTCTCCCATGTGTCTATCCCTCCCATCCAACCCCTTCCCTCAAAGCAAGGAACAAAAGAGGGCGATAAACCTTCATGAAATGTGCAGGAAGACACTGAAGAAGGCTGCAAAGGTTGGAAGGCAGCTCCCAGTAGGGAGCTGTTGAAGAAAGGTGGGGAGGAATACCCAGCAAAAGCACACACAGTCCCTTTAAGAGCTGACCCGCCCCCTCCAATTAAAGTGCAACAAGGCTGTGTTTTCAGGAGGAGGGACTCAGAAGCTCTGTGATTCACTGGGGATGCCTAATTAATCACAAGGTACTCCTGGAATTTGGGCGGGGAGTTCTCATACATATGATGTTTGAGAATTCAGAGCAGAAAACTGCAGCAAACTAAACAAATTTCCCCTGCATAAAAGACCACTGATTTAAATAGAGTTTGCTTCACATATACGTGCTTTAGGTGTGACCCACAAATTCATTAAATCAGAGAACCTGAATCTTGTTGCTCCTTAAAGAGAGAGAGAGAGAGAAAGAGATGAATACAAATATCCATGAAATGCAGGAAATACAAGGTGAGAGATAATAATATATAATTCAAATGTAATCAAGAAATGGACACAGACTGCACAATACCAGTAATTAGTGATAATATAATTTCTCTAGTTTTGGTAAATACACTAATACCTGCAGTAACTGAAGAATCCCAGGCCCTTGTTAGGCTTTGGGGAAATGGTGTCAGACTTCTTGATGAAGACCTTTCACTCCAGATGTTTCACTTCTGAAGTTCTTTTGTTGGAGAGTGCTGCCTTTTTTATCAACAACTGATCAAAATGTTGTGCCTCTGATTTCTGAATATTGCCATTTTTAAAGGCAGATCTATGTCCTTATATAAGGATGTCTTTATATAAGGATGGATCTGTTTGTTCTATGGAGAAAGCAGAAGGACATTGATGATACATGATGGTGTGTATCACATGGGAAGATGAGCTGGTAGATTACCACAAAGTTGTATCACTGATGTTCTTGGGTCCTATAATAGTGTTTCCTGAATGGATATGGGGGCAGAAGTGGCATGTGGGATTGTTTCAAGGTCTGGCCTTTGGATCTGTCTCTCTTTTAGACAATTTGTTGTTGGTACGAAGCTGCCATGAGGGGAGCCATCTGTAAGCAAGGAAAGTCCTACCAACAAGACCTGTGAAAGACAACCAGTCTGGATGGGTTATAGATAATTGATTATGCTGGACTGGTTACAGCTGGAAGATCTTGTTTCTTCCTATTACTCAGAGGGTTGTAAACATACATATTTAAAAAAACTTAAAAAACCAATAAAAATTTATAAAAATAAAAATAAAAATTCCGAAGTGGGATCTACCCGTATGTTTTCTTTGCTATGCTGTAAATGATGATACTAAATTTGTAAAGTGGATTTGGTTGTAAGAGCTTATTAGTTTAAAAAGTCTCAATACAGTCTTTGTTTCTAACAAAAAAAACACCATATTTAAAAAAACTAAATTTTGAAAATATATGCATCGCATAGATGTAAGCAAAGGTTCCAGACTTACCTGGAGCCAGCTTTGGTGTCTGGGGCGGGGGCGGAGAGCGGCAGAGTTGCTTCGCTCTCCTGGTATCGCCCCCTCCCCCCCTTTCACGGGGGCTCACCTGACTGGGCTAGGGAGCCGATGGCCCCCGACCAATCGAGCGGGGTGGGGAGGCTGTTGCGAGGCAAGGGAGGCTTGGCTCGGCTCCCTCCCCCACTGCGCATGTCCCAGCGGCTCCCACCCGTTGCCTCAGTCTGTCTCCGGTTTTGGCCCACCCTCCCTCCCTAAGGGCTTTAGGTGTTGATGTTATGCTATATTTGTCACAACTAAGGCAGTTTGCGCATGGGGCTGGATGGGTTTTGATGGGGGGAAGCGGCCTGCGTGCCCCTGTCTCCCACTGGGGGACCCCAATAAGGGGTTTTGGGGGAGGCCAAGGCATTGAGTTGCCGCATAGGGGGCGGCAGGTTTGGCCTCTACCTGAGTGACGGGGGAACACCAAGTGGCGCAAGCCCATGTGTATCCCACATACCATCATCCTCTACTACTCCCAGCAGGACTGCTGGGAGTTCAGGCCACATCAGTTCGCAACGGGCCGGCTGATGCCCCCATCCAGCCTTCCCATGCTTCGCCAATGCGTCAATAACACTGTTGCCATTAATTTTAGTTGTGGCCATAATTTTCCAATATAAAATGTTTTCCAATAAAATACTGTTCTTTTTTATAATAAAATTGTTATACGTTTATTAAAGATGAGTAGTAGTAAATTATATATTAAGTTCTCAGCCCAATAGCCCTTGGACAGCAAAAAGTACTGTGTCAACTGACTTTGAAAGACAGCTTCTTCTTGCTCAGCAGCTTGGGAAAAGGCTTCAAATGTGCATCAGAATGACAAATGTGTACCAGAATGATAGATGTGCAGATTGTTTATCCTACAAGTGTTCATTTTTGGCAGTCTGGGGCTGAGGAGCAACCTCTCTCACTGCAGTTCACTAAGCGGCTTATTACAAAATGCACTCCTTTCCCACAGAATCACAAGTATTCCTTAAATTATCACTCCTTTTCAGTGGTTGTTGAGCAAAGCCCCAGAGTTTATATTACTGGTCACAGTACACTGTGAGTTATAGTTGGGATGGAAAGCTTGTGTTTGTTCTCTTCAATGCCAGTTTTAAGCCACACAGAGACACAGCATTCCTTTTCTATGCTGAGATCAAGAGAGAGCATATGAACAAATAGGCTGAGCGAAGTTAATGGGCCCTTGATCCCTTACCAAGGGAGCATCACTCTCATTGGTTAGAAGTTCATTTATTTTAGCCAAAGACCATATTTCTTGGATATGCCATGTGTACGGAATTGTGGGTGGAGGGTTTCAATCTTTCCAAATATCCGCACAAAAGCATTAGACAGAAGAAGTACACAGCCCCTAAAATTTTTAAGAGGAAATAAAAAGGCATGGTAAGGAAGGGGGAAGATTTTATTTGTGTTTTTGTGAGATAGGATGGGCTGCTGTGACAAAAAGACAAAGGTTGATCATTTCTCCCCCATCCCTTATGATAGGAAATCTGTCTGCTTTGCCCTCAGTGACTGTTGCTAGGCAACCACAGTATTCCAGGCTTGGTTCTGTGAGCAAAAGGCAGGGAGAGGGGTCAGGGCCTTTTCCAGGCCTATTTTTGGCCTTTGAAGGAAAACTCACTGGGGTCTGGCCTGGGCCTAGGGTTACTAACTCCAGGTTGGGAAATTCCTGGAGATTCGAAGGTAGAGTCTGAGGAGAGCAAGATTTGGGGAGGGGAGAGGCCTCAGCTGGACATAATGCCTTAGACTTCACTCTCCAAAGCAGTTATTTTCTCCAGGGGGACAGATCTTGGTCATCTGGAGATCAGGTGTAATTCTGGGAGATCTCCAGTTTTTACCTGGAGGTTGGTAACTCTAGGCCTCAAAGCATCCTCTGGGTGACTTGATACCACCCAATGTCCATGACTCAACTAGGCCTGGCTTCTTGCTACTTTTCAACAGCAACCACCCTATGAAAGCCAGTGTGATGTAGCCATTAGACTTCACAGTAGAGTCTGGGAGACCCAGGTTCAAATCCCCATCTTACTGTGGAAGCTCACTGGGTGATTTTGGACCAGTCACATACTTTCAGCCTAACCTACCTCACAATGTTGCTGTGCAGATAAAAAGGAGGAGAGGGGAATAGGGTAAGCTGTTTTGGTCCCCAGTGTGGAGAAAGGTATAAATGAAGTAAATAAATAATGAATATAACTGAAGATGGAAGGCAGATAAAAGAGAGGTTGGTCAAAGGCTGAGGAGAGAATGAGACAGGGAAAGGGTTGAGGATATAGGGATTGCCGGCAGCAGGGAAAGAGGAAATAGTGTGGGGAGGGGGATACAGGGGAAAGTGAGGTGCCTCTTCACAAGTACTTGATGGTTGTCTACCATTCATATGTGTTACCGAAACTGCTCTTTGATTGGGGGAATTAGCATGAGCAGCAGCACTAATTTATTTATATAGCAGAATCACCCAATGTATACCAAGGTTGTTTTCATTGAATCTCAGAATAATGACAGACCAAGGATTTCCAGATTAAAAGTGTTTATATATTCATTCATTCAGTGTTGCAAATACATACATACAAGAAACTAAGAATAAAAAGGAGGTAGGATTAGAGACGTTTCTCAAGGGAGAGGGTGTTGTTGATTGGGTAATACGTTACCGATCTAGAAGTGGAGATGTCCAAAGTCCATGACATACAGGTACAAATTAAAATATAGCGGGGTGTGGGAGAGGGATGTATCGGAGCCTTGGGCCAGCCAAATCACCGGAAAGGAGGGGGTGTGGAGCTCCGCAAAACTCAACACACATGGTAAAAGGAGGGAGAGGTAGGGCAGAACCTCTCTGCTTTGTCGGGGAGGGCAAAACATACCCTTCTCTGGGGTGGGGGTGGGGGTTGAGATTCCCCAGATGGCTCCTATCTAAAACAATAGGGATCAAAGACTTCGGCTACAGCGATCGGGCAGAGTGACAATTTGTAAACTAAGCTGGCACCAATGATTTGCATATCTCCAGGATGACTTGATTCGATCTTCTCATGTTCAACAATACCTCAGAAAGGTGTGAATCTCTACACTCCAGGGATGCAACAGAGGAGTTCTTCCTAGTTGTTAATGCTGATTGCGGCAGATGTTTTTCTCACAGGATACAGTGGGGGGAATGACAGGAGAGGGCGACATGATGCTCTTGCCTCGGTGTTATGGCTTCCCTTTGGATCAGGAGACAATCAGGATCATGGCTTCCCTTTGGCTGGTTCTGCAGGGGTGACCCGGTCTCTTGTCCTGGACAGCCTGGTAATGCAGCGGAGCGCTAGCCCAGAGCACCAGGCTATTAACGCTTAGACAGTACAGTGAGTCTCTGAGATAGTTGCCAAGACCAGGGCGGGAGGTCGGGCAGCGCATATGGCAACATATGGGCCTGGCCCAGTGGCTGGCCCCACACAACTAGGCCAGTTTTCCTAGATAGGGGCTGCTTTGGTGGGGGGCTGCTTAAGACAGAAGGGCTAATAAAGGTGGGTTGGCTGTTGGTAGGAAGGAGATAGGGTTATCAACTCCAATTTAGGAAGTTCCTGGAGATTTGGGGGATGGAGTCTAGGAAGGAGGGGTGGGACCTTAGAAGGGTATAATGCCATAGACTCCTTTCTCCAAAGCAGCCATTTCGTCCATGGGAACTAGGGTTGCCAACCTCCAGGTAGGGGCTGGTGATCACTCGGAATTACAGCTGATCTCCAGATGACAGAGATCAATTCCCCTTGAGAAAATGGCTGCTTTGGAGGGTGAACTCTATGGCATTATATCTTGCTGAGGTTGCTTCCCTCCCCAGACCTGACTCTCCCAAGGCTTCACCCCCAAATCTCCAGGCATTTCCATATCTGGAGCTGGCGACCCTAAGGAAGAACTGTTCCCTGTAGTTGGGAGATCTGTTGTGATTCCAGGAGATCTCCAGGCCCCACCTGGACCATTTCTGTTGCCTGTAGTATGGCTTAAAGTTTCCCTTGTGTGACAACAATAGTCCTGGAACATTTCATTCAAAATGAATCAAGATTTTCAAAAAACTTAGATCTGGAAATGAGTTCTTTCTTCTTTTACATTGAGAATGGGAAAGTTTTCTCTTATTTGCCTGAAAGTGGGGTAATGAGTGGGAGATTCCCTTGGGTGAGGACAACAATCCTTGAGAATTCCATCTCCATTGACTAATTAGTTAACAGTAAGCACCATAACAATATTAGAGGCTGAACGAAATATTTAATGAATTGAATGAACAAAAAAATTTCAATACATATGCATATTGTTTTTAGTTGATGCATAATTTTAGAAGAGGCGTTCCCTCCTCTGTATAAGAAAAGCGAGAATGCCTCTTACACAATGACGCCTGCCTTCTGCAGTTTTATACTACCAATTATAGTTTTCGGTACATTAGCTCAATCAATCAGAGCACCTTTTTTTCTTCATTAAACTTTTTATTGATTGATCCAACTGAAACAGTTTTAGCCTTTGCTGAAATAGCACATTCTGGGGCACCAAAAAGTGGAAATGCAGGAAATAAGCCCCAAATATATTTCATGTCTCACAAATAATTGTGAACAACGTATTAATTTTTGTTATTATTTTTGCCTTACTGTAGTGATGCTATTATTTATAGGCTGGACCCAAAGATGCCATTCTGCCAACAGACCAGCACTTCAATTGACAAAGCAGGGGAGAGAGATTTTAATCATTTTTTCCGCACCCTCAGCAGACCCTTACTTTGCTAACCATTCTATTGCTTCTTGGCATGTCTGTTAATAAACTAGCTTTCTGTCCTGTCCAGTCCCTTAAAGTGAATCTATGTGGACATGCCCTTTAGTAGACTGAATTATGTACTGGCTTTCTCCCAGAGTTAGCAACGTCAAATTGATCGTTGGTGGGGAAAAGGATTCTGAATGATCCAATTAAATAAATGCATCTGGATCAATGTTGTGCCAGATCTCCTAAGGACAGAACAAGGTCCTCAGGAATGCCATAATATGTGTTAAGCAGGCACTCCCTCAGAAAATCATAGCTAACAAATTAATTAACACAATATATTTTAATGCAAGTATTCCCTGGTTATATGTTCACATTTAAACATGCTGGTCTGTGTTCAAGCACACAGCTAAGAAAACTGCAGTGCACTTAAGCTTTTTAGGGGAGCATTTTCTGCTGATTTCCCCCTCCTACTGAGCTCCCTGGATTTCATTTCTGAGGTCATCAGGCCCTCAGGAATAGCACAATGGGAGTCTGCAGTGGAAGTCAATGGAAATTGCTATTCTATACTTAAGAGCTCTTAAATTTCTGTGATGAATTTGGTTATAGGTAAATGTGTTTACCATCACAATGAACAGAAACTATTCTAATTACAGAGGCTCTTTTTGCAGCTGCTGCATCTGTGGGAATTTCTAGTGTATATAACCAGGGGATGCTTGCTTTAAGAAATATATTGTGTGAATTCCTTTTAACACATTTGCTAGGATTTTCAGATCTTGTGCCTAAGATGCTCAACAGATATTACAGCATTCCTGAAGACTTTGTACTCTCCTTGAGATATACAAACCTGTAAAGCACCTAATTCACACATTATAGTTGTCACCATGAATACCTAGCTTAGCATTGTTGCTACTGCATATAAGGATTGCTTTAGAAAACCTCTAAATATGTTTTCGTGTATTTGCAGAGGGATAATTCCAGATCTATTTGAGTCACATGACAAAGTATTTATTTCTACTGTCATCTGTTCCATATTCATATTCAAAAGGCAAGTGCTTCACATAAATCATAATTGTCTTATGGAACTCATACAGAGGGATAATTCCAGATCTATTTGAGTCACATGACAAAGTATTTATTTCTACTGTCATCTGTTCCATATTCATATTCAAAAGGCAAGTGCTTCACATAAATCATAATTGTCTTATGGAACTCATAGCCACAAGAGATATTAGATGTCTCATCCTATTGATTGCATTGACTTACACTGTGTAATCTGCCTTCAGTCTCAGTGAGAATGGTAGACAATAAATGGCATACATCAGATAAATAGTGATGCCTTTACAACAGTCGTTATGCTAGATGGAACCCCCATATTCAGAATGCCAGTAGCTTCGGAGGCAAGAATGAGGTGGATCATTGGTCTGATCAAGCATGGCTATTCTTTCATTTATTCGTTCTTACATTTATTCTGTAGCTGCCCATGTCTGAGTAACTAGTGGAAATTAGGTTGCAAGCCCTTTGGTGATAGTGTCTCAACTGGTGAAAGAAAGAAAGAAAGAAAGAAAGAAAGAAAGAAAGAAAGAAAGAAAGAAAGAAAGAAAGAAAGAAAGAAAGAAAGAAAGAAAGAAAGAAAGAAAGAAAGAAAGAAAGAAAGAAAGAAAGAAAGAAAGAAAGAGTTTATGCAAACCCCATGGATAACTAATTTTATATGGAAGGACAAACAGTTCTTGAACAACTCTAGCAGAAAACCACCAGAAAACTACCACTGTACATCCATTGTGCCTGCAGGGGAAAGAACATTTGAAAATAAAATGGTACTTCTTGGTGGCAAATGGGGGGGTCTATTAAGAAAAACCCTCATGAGCCGTCTGCCTACCTGCTTTTCATTATGCTGTCACTATGGGACTGAAGAAAGGAAAGAAGAAATGCTGAATTGTAACAAACACGGGATCCAAGCAGACAAGCACAAGACAATAAAGGCAGTGATTTCTACAGACCATCTCACACCTTGTAGAAAACTGAGGTTCTTGTGTTCCCCCAGTGACAAATACTTTTTTTTTCTTTTTCTGTAATACATGAAAGACATTTGCACGTCTGAAAACAAGTATGCTGTACTTGCAGAACCCACGATCGTCTATATGAAAGATGCCTCCAGCAAAATCACAGTGAGCTGTCTTTTCCTGCAATGAGGGAAGCATTCCTCAGTGTCAAGATTCATTCCTGACATATCTTCTATTCTGATTCTTCTTAACTCTGACCAATCAAATTACTAGTTCAGATTTCAAGAGGCAAGGAAGCCTCTGCATTACAATCCATGGTCTTGCTCTGCCCTCATGTGGTTAACCTTGGAAAGAAACAATTAAATTGCTGTGGTACATGCAATTAAATTAGGCGAAGAAGGAGACAAGCCAAAAAAGGAGATTAAACTTTACTGTTGTGTACCGAAAAGCAATAAAATTATGTAAGTGATAAGGGCAATCAAAGTGCATCTGTGCCAGTCTGCACCGGAACAACAAGGCAAAGGGGCTTATATGGATTGTTCAAAGGCAAATGGACCAAAGCCGAAGCTCCCCCACTTGGCTAGAATAATAAAAATAGCAGCAAAAGCTTCCCCTTGCATCACTGCAGCTATAATGAAAATGGAGAATTAGGCTGCCTTCCTGCTTGTTGTCAGTCTTGATTCTTGACCTCGCTGACATCCAGTTTTTAATATATAGCTTTTTAAAGGTGCATTTCTTAGTCGGGGTGAATGGATTCCCACTACAGATAGCTCATTTTCCTCCCCAATAAATATGCGAATAATGAGGATTTTTAACTTTTTCAGTACCAGTGCCATTATAAAAGGACAAGCAGGTACCCCGAGGACCTGCGGAATAAATCTTATTTCCCTCTCCCCCACTATTTCCTCTTTTCCTTCCTTGAAAGCCCCCCCCCCAGCCTTTCCCCCTTTCCTGCCTCCTTCTCATCTGCAAGCCAACCTACTTTTATCTCCTCGTCGGTAGTTTTCTGCCTGTCCCTATCCATGGCACCCTCTACGCAGGAAAACTACGGCCCTTGCATGAGGTTCGGCCAGGCTGGGCACCACCGTCTGCCTCACCTCGTGTGTGGCTTGGTCAAACAGGGCACTGCTGTATCCCTTGCCTTGTGTGGGTCTCAGCCAGGTTGGGTGCTGCTGTCTGTCTTGCCTTGCTAAGGGCTTGGCCAGGAACCACCGTCTTCCTTGCCTTGCATGGGGTTCAGCTGGGTGGTGCCCTTTGACTCGCCTTGTGTGGGGTTCAGCCAGGCTCTGCCCTCTGCCTGGCCTTACATGCGGCTGGGCCAGGCTGGATACCACCCTCTGCCTTGCCTCATGCCATGCTTGGCCAGACTAGACTCCATCTTCTCCCTTGCACAGGGCTTGACCAGGTGCCACCATCCACATAGCCTCACACTGGGCTCAGCTAGGTCAGGTGCTTCCATCAGCTTAGGACTTACCCGGGCACAGCTGTGGGCATTGCCCTGTGCAGGGCTGCTGTTCAACAGTAGCAAGCAGTCAGTCCTGGGTGAGTCAATAGTCAAGTCAAGTCAATACAATCGCCTTTATTGGCATAAAATCGAAACATGGGGTGTCTACATAGTAACAGAATTGTTGCAGTTGAGCATTTCTGACAAGGTTAGAACATAGATAGATAAAAGAATGCTAGAATTAGTAAAAGCCCTCTAATTAACTTGCTGGCAAACATTCAAGTCTCAGAAATTGTGCCACTTTCTCCAATGTAACAGGAGAGTGATTATTCAGTTGTTGTTGTTTTTTAAAAAGAGCATTAAGAAAATCAGGGGAATTTGACTTTTTTTGTCAAAATAGGGTCTAAAAATTTGCTGCAAATTTCTGCATAAAATCTACAGTGGAATAAGACATGTACAATTGACTCAATGCAGTTATTACCACAGGGGCAAAGTCTCTCTGAAAGGTTTTTTTTCCAAAATCCTCCTTCAAAAATCTCAGATGGCATGACATGAAATCTGGCCAGAGAAAAAGCTCTGTGTTGCTGAGGGTCGTAAAGATGGTACAAATACGGCGTATGCTCATATATATTAAAGGGAATGCCTAAACTTAATGGAGACCAAGTCCTGATAGCAGCACTATTGAGATTTTGATTTCCTGGGTGAGTCATGCAAGTGGCATGGTAGGATGTCACCTTGTGGTTGCCACCTGGTCCCAATGAGTCCTTCAACAGAGGACAACATATCCCTCCCCTCCCTTTTACTGACAGAAACCAAGCCTAGCGACGTCCACTGAGGGAATGTTTCTTAAAGGCACAGGCATTCCTTTTATCTTTTTTTAAAAAACCAAATGTATTTTTTTTTTACGATTTCAGGTATTTCTGCAAACCTGAGATGTTTCTTCAGTTCACAGAAAGGTGTCTTCTCCGTTCACAACTCCAGTCGCAGATTTGGCCAATGGTTATTAGAATATACAAGCAGGGACCCACAAGGAAATTGTGGAGAGGTAGCATTCCATTTCCCCTGCCTTTACTTCCTCCCTCCACCCCATCTCCGCCAGGTTATAAAATTAAATTGGGATATCAGTGAGATTTGTTTAGGTTGACAATAGCTGGGGCAGATCTGGAGGCACTGCCTGGGAGCTTGATTGCATTATGCAGGTAAGAAAAGGAGCTGAACCAGGATCCTGAGGGGTTGGTTATTATCTTGGGTCATTAACTACGGTCAGGAGGGAGAGGAGAGCTCCATGGTCTGTGTAAATGTCCTTAATTAAATTGACTCTGTGGAGCATTCAGGCAGGTGGGCTGCTCCTAATTTGAGAGCACCCAAGGAGATCCTGCCATTTTCAGTGACTCACCTTTAATATTAAACTGGATATTTTATCCAGGCTCTACTGCCATTCTGGGAGCCAGGAGTTAGTATGAACGTTGCCCTCAGCACACTTTGTTCCTTTATGCACCTAATAATTCTATCTTTAATAGTTTGCACGGGACAAGACTATCAGGAGGGGTCGTGGCTCAGTGGTACAGCACATTAATTTGTACGAAGATTCCAGGTTCAGTCCCTGCCAGCTAGTTAACCCAGTAGGTAATATGAAAAAACACTACCTAAGACCCTGCAGAGCAGCCCCAACCAATCAGAACAGACAATACTGAGCACATATAAGACAGCTTAATAGGTTCCTCTTATTGACATTTCTGTACATAGTTGGGGAGGGAGAGAATTCCGATCATGCATTAAGTCCATCCATTCACATGTAAAACAGGGAGGTATTTTATTTTTTTAAATATAGGGAAATACATTCACAGATCTCACTGTGCTAAACTGACTGAAGTGTTAATCATACCAGGCAAACCTGTTGCTCAAAGCTATTTCCCCTTGACGGGTAAGGGGTAGGGGTGTACTGTACACCAAAACTTTTTGGTATTTTTTGGATTTGGGTTTTATAGACCCATTTTTTAAAAGGAAAATACAAAAAAGCCAAATCCCCATACCAATATGTTTTCCGGCTTTTTTTGAATATTCAAAAATTGTCAGGTATATTAAACCTCATGAGAAATCTTTGTGGGGCTCTGGGGGAGCGTTTTTTAAAGGTGGAGGCACCAAATTTGCAGCATAGCTTCAGGTGACTCTCCTTAGAAGAACCTCCAAATTTTGTAAAGATTGGATCGGGGGTCCAATTTTATGGGGACCCATAATTTTATGGGGACCCAATCGTCACCAAACTTGGGGGGTTTTCTAAGGAGAGTCACCAGTAGCTATGCTGCAAATCTGGTGCCTCTACATCCACCCTCCCCCACAGCCCCTCAAAGATTTCCCAATAGTTTCCTTTGGCTAGGGAAAAAAATCCTCTGTGATTCTCAACTTTGACATAGCTCAATGTTATGTCAATGGGTATCTTTGCAGAACTATGCCCCCCCCCCGTTTTTTAAATTTGTAGCCTAGCGGCTGGTGACTATCTTGAAAAACAGCCCCCTTAGAGCCCTGCAAAGATTTCCCATTGACATAACATTGAACGATATCAGAGCTAAGAATCACAGAGAAAATTTTCCCAGCATAAGGAAACTATTGGAAAATCTTGCGTCCCCATTGAATGGGGAAGGGAGAATGGGCACAGTTGGAATCAGTAGTATGCGCATTTTGTTGTCACTAAAACAGAAACAAGTTGTTCTATCTAGCCGAAAACGGAAAGAGACTTCCAGACTCTTAGAATGTCATGCCAGTTGTGCAGGGAGAAACTTACAGGAAGAAATGTTTTCTCTTGAAACAAATGGAACTACTCACAAATTAACTAATCCAAACTTGTTCAATGATATCAAAAGAATCAACTACAGATTCACATAAAGTGGATACACTACCCACTGCAACTTCTTAATCATTCTGGTGGCCCTTTCGATGCTTGTTCAGCTCCAGGATCTTTTTTGAAATCAATTGATCAGGACTGCACATCATAATGCAATAAGCTACCATACTGGTGTTAATGTATTAAACTTGTTTAAAAATAGCCTTTGGTTTCTCCAGCTCACAGCACCAAACTAAAAACAAACAAAAAACTCATACACAAGTTGCTAAACAAGTTGCTAAACAGTATAATTACTAGGCTCCCTCTTCTCCTCCGATTCAAAATTTAAGGAGCTTCCTCCTAGCCAATTCAGTATTCTTGCCTAGGACACAGTTCTCTACATCCTGCCAAAGAATCAAACACTCATCTTTGGCAAATGCACTTCACTAAATACATCTTGTTCTGATATATTAAAGTTGGCCCTTCTGAATAAAAGCCTCAAAAATAGTCTTGGCCACTGTTATTAGATCATTAAAGATACACTACACTGAATGAAAAAGCAAGTTTGCAGTTGACGTTAATCTGATAAAAGGACCATTAATTTTCTCGCATGTGGTGTGGCGGTGTCTGGACTCTGGCCAGATCTGTAAATGCCAAAGAATGAAATGGTGGAATGGAATGTTCCATCATGGGCTGCAGGTGAGAATGCGGCTCTCAATGCTCCTTCACAAACAAAATTGTAAGACTTGTATAGCATGCAGCAAGCTTCTACTACCCCCCTCTTTACCGGTTTTCGAGCGGATTCTAACAAAGGGAAGTATTTTAAAATGTGAACATCCCTGATCCTGCAGCTGCACTCTAAAGTGGCTCAATTCATTCTACCATCTTATTCTCATCTCATTCTCCTGCATATGTAAAAGTCAGGCCTCTTTTACAACAAAACAAATGACAAGCAGAAAGCTGGAGAAAGACAACTGAAGCCAAAGCAGGAAAACTAGCAAGCTGTGAATCTGTTGCTTACAATAACTGGCAATTGCAAGAACTGGAATTGGTTTTGTATCTCCTTCCGGTCAGAACTGCAGAGCTATGCGCCGTGACTCCTTTGGCTTTAGCCTTTCTAGAAGCCTTGCTTGCAAATCCTGAGCATGAAAGCCAGCTGCAGTTGTTCAGATCTGCTCCAGCTTCCCACCCTCATTGTTCATGCATGGCAGCAGGTTCACTCACAAAGGCCTGGCAAAGCAGCAGTCAACCCCACAGCAGTATTAAGCCTTCTGGACAGCAGAGACGCAAAGGAAATCCACTCTTCTGTTTTCTGCTGTGGCTGCGATTGCTGCTTTTCTTTCATCCTGAAGTCCCTCATAGGCCAAATAGCTACTCTAAGGGTCATGAGATTAAGAACTGCTTTGCCTTCCCATCCCTGTGCCATGTCAACCTAATTTGAAGGACCCTCCAACTATTTTTAGAGGGGGGAAACCCTACAGGGAGAATTCTGTATCTCACCTTGTGTGGCTGACCAAGATTCAGCTATGAACTAGAAAGTTCCTGGTTGGAGTCTCCTCTGTACCTAGGTGAACTTTGGCAAACCAGAATCTTTTAGACTCAGTCCCAATTCTGCAATATGGGAATACGTACCTACCTTATATACATACGAAACAGCGTTCTTCAGAATCAGACTATTGGTCCAACTTACTCATGACTGCCTACTTCAATCAGAAATGCTTCTTCAGGCTTTTATAACACCCACTGCCAAGGTCTTGTTCACGTTACGTTGTCAGATTTTTCTGTCACCCCTCATGCTACAGCCAAGCAAACATACAACAGCCTTTCCCCAAAATTTCCTTTTTTGGGGGGGGGGAATGCTACCGACCAAATGCCTAGTTCCTGTACAATTTTAACAATGAAATTCTGAAGTCTTGAGAGACTATAGCTCTAATTTGGGGCCAGGGTTTAAATCCCCATTCCTTCATTGTAGTCAGTGTGCAGACTTGAGGAAGTCCCTGTCTCAGACTTAAAATTTCCATCTGACAAATGAAGGATTAACAACCCGATTCATAAGAGTACAGCGAGGAAGAACATTGTTCCATTTACAGTGCAAACCTATGTATTATTACTCTGTGAGAAGCCCACTGAAAGAAATGGGCTTAGTTTACAGTAGCACTGCATGGAATGGCACTTTAATATGTCTTAAAGAAACAGATAAAGAAGGCTGGTTGCAATAGCACCGTCTGCTCAAAGTCAATGAAGGAACAGTTAGAGAAGCTGAGCAAACATAAAGGAGATCTAACGTGTTTGTGACTTTATTGAACAACGCTTGTACAAAGTTGCGTATTCCACAAGACAAGTTAAACAGAGGGATTCAATTATAGTGGTTGGATATTTCAAACATTTGTTGACTATATTCAGGAGATGGATTGAGTGCAATTCTTTTATCCAATCAGATCTTAACCAGGAGGCCAACCCATCTGGCGACCACCAAGGACATGTAGGTGTATATGGTAGACAGACTGACCACCATCTGGCCCTTCATTCACCACCATTCGATATCCCTTGGTCAGGCCCAATTCAGCAGCACATTTCTTACCCACAATCATTAAATGCCCAAGAAGCTGAAAAAGAAAACAAACAGGAATATACCAGTGTGAATGAGTCTGCTGCAGAAAAAAACTGTTTTACTGAAGCATATACTTTTGTGGGTTACAGTCAACCTCCAACAGGCAAGAGGAAAAGAAAGAAGCCACCTTTACTCATTAAAGCAAACATATAACCTGCATAAGATAGCCAAAACTGACGTGAGACAAGAACACAGTTTTATCAGCTCTCTCCAGAACTGATGGGAATGCTCATCAATGAGAAATGTAGAAGCACTAGTAAGCAACTTGCACAACTGATGCAAGCCTTCTGCCAACCTCAGTTATCTTGCCTATGGTGAGATAGAGGAGTTTCAGAACTCATGGAGACTTTGATCTCCAAGACTTCAGTACTTTCAATACCTCTGGGCTCACTACTTGAAGAATGTCAGAGTCAGCCTGCAGACTCGTAAAGTTCCCAGAATGAAAAAGAACAATTTGTGTGAAAATGGGGAAGGTAAACTTCTTAAAAACTGTGTTTTTACTTTTTAGGACTTGATTTTTCAGAGATGTTCAGCTATTTAAAGTCTTTAAAGTGTTTGTATGCTTTTGTGTGCATCATATAATGTAAATTTTTAACAGTGCTCTCAGTCTAGTAAACATTAAAATTCAGTTTCATGTACTGATGATGCAACTGGATTACTTTTAAAATTGGCAACTAGGGTTTTCATATCCCTGATAGAAAAGCTAGTGTTCTGTTATCAATAAGTAATAATTATGTTTATGTCAGATATATGCCCTTCCTTTCAAATGAGTATTTTTGTATTAGTGATCAAAACAATTAAAAATATTGAATCATCAGAAGTAGAAGGGGAAAAAGCACATAATCATTTAGGTAATATTGCCTTCTTCAGTAAAGAACCCCAGAAAGAATAATATCACGCTAGCTGATCTGATTTACTAGAGCACTGTTTTTCATTCAACTTTGTATCCTCATCTTATAAAACCCTGTTCTTAATATATTTTGAAGTGATGTACTTGTTATACAAAATGATGATCTGTTTCTCATCATTTAATTCAAAGCAGGCAGGCAATAAGAAAAAAAGCTACCAAGGAGGTCACCATGTGACAATTACTGTGGGTCTTGACTTATTTTCATATAACTCTATGCAATCTTAAGAAAGGGTTTAAGTTAGTGATATGGAAATTTCAAGATTCATCCAAGGATAATTATTGATATAAGATTAAGATCTCCCATGAGTACACTGTAGTAATCTTACACTGGAATTCATTTCCTATAAGCAAAGGCAAAGTAGTCCCATGCCTGTTGCTAACACAGATTGGAGCTCTGTTCACAACACTGCAAAGTGTTCAAGACTGCTCTATGTAGTGTAGCTATGTACTTTGGCAACACAAAGCACCATATTCCAGTATGGCTAGTGAGACAATTGTACTCAAAATGGGAACAGCAGAATTTACTTCTATATTTATTTAAAATCTAACCTGTGCTTTTCAAAGAATAGTTCACACAAACCCTATTTTTATACTTACAGCTTCATCAGAATCTTCCACTTGAGATAACTGAGCAACAGGCTTTTTGGGAACCACCAGGAAATGAGTTGGAGCTTGTGGAGAAACATCATGGAACGCAAGGCACTGAAAAGAAAAAGTCATTGTTTTTAACAGCAGTTCTTGATACACCCATATACATATAAACGTTTTTCAAACAATGTTTTCCAAAGATTTTAACCCCAAACTTAATGAGAATGCCCTGTATAAACAGTTCTGTGGAGCTCTTGAAATAGGTCTGAAACCTCCTCAGATGGCTGTTTCTTTTGAAATTTGGCTAGCAATTAAGGGCACAGCACTGATATAGGATGTGACCTTACAGAGTAAATAAAACTTAAATTCAAACATACTGAGCTAGATTTGAGTTTTTAAAAAGAGAGCCAAAGAACCTTGACAATACCCTAGTTTAAAAAAATGATATCTGTTTATTATTTTTAAACAGGTAATCCAGTACACTCTTATCAAGCATACAATGGCTGTTTTTCAATGTAAAAAAAACTGATGCCGACATGCAACACATGGCCATGTATTGTATTCATTAGAGTTCAGATGATCAGTAATGAGATTCTGTCACACATCATGGACATTTGAGGAGAAATATTGTTTACCCCTTGCTGAGAAATACCAAGATCATGTTTAGGTCTAGTTTCCACTGAGGTGGCAGTTGCCATCCTCCTGGTGGTGGCTGGAGATCTCCCATAATTACAACTGATCTCCAGACAACAAAGATTAGTTCCTCTAGAGAAAATGACTACTTTGGAGGGTGGACTCTATGGCAAAATACCCTGCTGAAGTCCCTCTGCTCCCCAAACCCCATTCCACCCGCCAAATCTCCGGGATTTTCCCAACCCAGAGCTGGCAACCCTAATATTCAGGTTGTATCACACTGCATGTGGGTGCTCACATGCTAGTTTTTCTAGGTATAGGAAACATAAAAAGCACTGATGGACCAGGCCTGCCCTCTGTTCCCCACAGTGGTTGTCCAGAGGCTCCAGAAGGCTCCCAAGCAGGAGCATGGAGGCCAAAGCCCCCCCCCCCTACTGTTGCCCCTACAACAGTCTTTCAGAGCTATAATGCCTTCAAAGATGGAGGTCCCACTCATCAATCATGGTCAATAGCCATTGAGGGATCTTTCCTTCACAGTTCGATCCCATTTTAAAACCATTCAGGCTACTGGCTGTCACCACATCCTGTGGCACTGAGTGCCATAATGATGCATTACGTATCACAGTTCTTTTTCTCTATTCTGAATCTATTGCTAGTCATTTTTTAACGGGCTCTTCTTCTGCCTCCTTTATGAGGCAGGCCCAGACTTTAAAATACTTGCAATGCATCCAAGTTCACAACCAAATGTACACTCAACAAGCAGCTAGACAGTTTTGGCTCTCCAGTATGTATACCTGGTCAATACAGACACCGGTTTTCATACACACACTTTACGCATTTAGGTGTATAGTTGAATATGCAATAAATCTGAAGCAGGGGTCCCCAAGCCTGTGGGTAGTTTTGCAATTCTGACACAGTGTGGTGGGCGCAGACACAAAATGGTTGCCAAAAAATGGCTATCTCGGGAGGCAAAGCCAGTCACAAAATGGCTGCCACAGCTTACCTTCGGTCACACAGCAAAGATCCTTGTGCTGTGGTGGCAGCTACTGCCAAAGCAATGTTTTTAAAGATCTGCACAGCCCAGCAAATCTCCAACAGTCGATCAGAAACCTTGCTGTGCAGAAGCCCCACCTGGCCCCACCCACTTTCTAAAAACACTCGGCAGCTGCCAGGAAAGGTGCTGGTTGATGCCAGGGCACCCATGGGCACCATATTGGGGACCCCTGGTCTAAAGTTACTTCCCCAAATTTTGAGAACTCCAGTAACACTGGAACGAAAGTGAATGCAAGACTGCTTTGTCTAGACAAAATTTACCTAAAGTAAAGAAACTGGAAAGAATGAATTAGCTTATCATACTCTTAAGTATAATACAATACAATGCACACCCTTAAAATGGATTCAGTAACAGACCAAAACTATAAATTACACAGTCTGCTCCACAGTATGACAAGACAAAAAAATGTTATGTAGTTCAAGCTGAGATCTATTGCTAACTGGGAAAATGGACACTCAGTATAGCTAGCTGCAAGAGTGCTTCAGGTCTCTGCATCCCATTTTTAATAAGAACAAAATTAGCAACATAGTTATGATGACACCCTGTTAATCACCCAAAACTATCTCAGGCTAGGGATCTAATTTCTAGTTTCTCATACTAGGTTATTTATTCCCTGTCCTAGCTAGCCCTATTTCAGAAGCTAAGCAGAGTCAGCCTGGCTAGTTCTTGGATGGGAGACCACCAAGGGTTATCATGCAAGGCAGGCAATGGCAAACCACCTCTGATCGTCTCTTGCCTTGAAAACCTTATGGGATAGCCGTACGTTGGCTGCAACTTCATGGCACTTTCCACCACCAAGGATCCAGTTTCTAGTTTCTCATACTAGCTTATTTACTGCAATTGTGCTGGCACATAGAAGTTGCTCCTTACTCTAATTCATAAAGATCTAAAAGAACACTATCTCTACACTTTAGAACAGGGGTGGGAAACGTCAGGCCCGGGGACCATATAAGGCCCGCGAAATCATTTGGTCTGGCCCTCCATGGGTCCTGGCTTATCTTTAGCTCAGAAGGATGCTGCCCTGCCTCAATCTCTTGGGTCCAGCTGGGGACAGCAGAGCTCAAAAGCAAGTCACTCTACGTGGCAGACACTTCGAGCCATCTCCGGTCGTGCCTCTTGGCTAAATGTTTGACCAAATATAGCAGGCTAATTTTTAAGTTGATAATTTTGTATGGCCTGTGAATGATGTCATAAATATCCAAATGGCCCTTGGCAGAAAAAAGGTTCCCCACCCCTGCTTTAGAATAAACTCTCCACTTGGTTCAGTCCATGTTTTTGACAAGACCAAAAATACAATACAGATCAGAAGTAGTGCTTTAAAATATGCTTAAGAAACCAATTTTCACTCAGAGGAATCAGTCACTACTAGGTATTGGGTACCAAAGTCTAATAGGTCACAGTTCTATTCAGCTTTTTAAATACATTACATATTGTGGCTTGGTTTTGTCCTACAAGGACTTAAGGACCATTCCAGGCAAATTGAAGTAAAGTGTGTTGCAGGAGTATTGAGTTATCACTGTATAATTGGTGTAAAAGTTCTGCAAGATACTGACGTCAATTTGCCTATATATGCCTATATGCTTTTGTCTCCTCAGCACATATGGTGCTGATTCATACACTAACAGCACAATCCAGAGGGGGAGAAGTTGCGTGGCAGCCATGATGCAGCTAAGCCATCTCCTAACTGGCTTGCTGTGTTGTGGCCGACAGGCTGGCAGAGATGCTCCCTCGATGCCCATAGAACTGCTGTATGCAAGCTCTATGGGCTGTGCACACAATTTTGCTATGACGCAGCAAGTGCTATAAGAATTGTGCGCCATCTGTGGTTTTAATAATTTATAAGATTGCGTATTTTATTGTTTTATTGTTGTGGTTTTAATAATTTATAAGATTGCATATTTTATTGTTTTACTGTTGTGGTTTTAATAATTTATAAGATTGCATATTGTATTGTTTTATTGTTGTGGTTTTAATAATTTATAAGATTGCATGTTTTATTGTTTTATTGTTGTTACCAGCCCTGAGCCTGGCCTTGGCTGGGGAGGGAGGGCTAGAAATTTAATAAATAAATACATTTGTTCTTTTCCTAGTTACAACCCACCCCATGCACAATTCTTACAAATCATTCCAACAAAGCAAAACAAACAATTTTTTTTTAAAGAAGTGTTACTGCTCCACA